>NC_090265.1:1736679381-1737896881 GCF_040414725.1 Anabrus simplex | reverse complement strand
TCTTAAGGATAAGAATAAGTATAATCTTCCTTTTCCTCCTGGCCTTTTCCCAATTACTAGGAATCAGCACTCCGTGTGGAATGCCGGGTTGAGTAGCTCAGACGGTAAAATGCTGGTCATCTGAGCTCAACTTGGCAGGTTCGATCCTGGCTCAGTACCACAGGAGTTCTTTTACGTGGCAGTAAATCTACCGACGTATTTGAGCACCTTCAAATACCACCGAACTGAGACAGGATCGAACCTGCCAAGTTGGAATCAGAAAGCCAGGGCCTCTATCATCTGAGCCACTCAGCACAGCCACGATATGAGAAGTCACATAAAACTACATGCATTTTTAAAATCTATCTGATCTAATACCACACGTGGATATTTAATGTTGGATTTTAAGGTGAAATGTCCTCTGAAGTGTTACATGCTGTTAAATTCATTTTCGATAAAAGCATGGCCAGTCTCCTTTCACAAGCGGTGGCTAAATGCTATCTGATAAGCGAGTCCATTACGAGAGTCAGTGGTGTGAATATACGGATGACCAAGTGACTGACTTCAAAGGCAGACTCGACACGTCACGCGTGAAGAACAAACAGCAGCACGTAAAGTCAATACGTCGCACCACATGGAAGTCATACCACTGGTCCTGCAACTCACCATAATATTCCTTTTTCCATACGTAAAAGCTAGATTTTCTGAAAATCTAACAAATGACAGTAGGCATTACGGATTTATTTACAAATTTAAGAGATTAATTATTCATAACATCACAAAAATGTTGGAAATTTTGTTTTGATAATCGTAAAAACCCACTTTGTCCGACTCCTTGGCTGAATGGCCAGCAGAGCAGCCTTTGGTTCAGAGGATCCTGGGTTTGATTCCCGGCCGGGCCGGGGAATTTAATCACGTATGATTAATTCATTTGAGTTGGGACACTGTGTTTGTGTTTGTCCCAATACCCTCCTCGCCATCACTAAGGCGGCGATTTCGCCATAACCATTAAATGCCAATTTTGAAAATATTTGCAAGTTAAGTGCCTAAAACGACAAATATTATTTTTAAATCGTATTTTTCCACCAATCTCTACTATGTTAGTTTTCTTTTCCAGATAGCCACTGAAAGCAGGCATTCTTTGCAGATAGCTACGAAAGACTGGCACTTAAATATGATTAAAGGACAACAGCATTCTTTGTGTCCTCTGATTCTGTTTGGAGTGAGCTGGCCTTGAATCTGCGCCCTGAACTGACCATCCCCAAGATTTTCAGCGGTCTCACGTGCATTTCTTCCAAGTTTGAAAGCTAGCTTCCGAAATAAAGCAGGTGGAAGAGAGAAAATTATCTCAGTAAAGGCTGTAGGGATTTTTCTTGAGGTGGAGGCGACCATTGCTAACCTCAATAGAGCGATAGGAGATAAGATCAGCGCCAAATTTCACATAATAATCCAGAGGAATCCCGGCTGGAAGGATGCTTTGGCCACTGCTACTGTTCTCGACGGGAAAGACGAAGCACCACCACCAGGTTTCACCCCAGCAATGCTAGCTAGCTGTTCCTACACATACTGTATTCTGACCTCATGTGAAGTGGAAAGGTTATTTTCTCACTTTAAAAATACATTGACAGGCAAAGTTTTACTATTCAAAATTTGGAACTGTAGTTGATTGTCCGTCCGCCTCTGTGGTGTAGTGGTTAGCGTGATTAGCTGCCACCCCCGGAGGCCCGGGTTCGATTCCCGGCTCTGCCACGAAATCTGAAAAGTGGTATGAGGGCTGGAACGGGGTCCACTCAGCCTCGGGAGGTCAACTGAGTAGAGGTGGGTTCGATTCCCACCTCAGCCACCCTGGAAGTGGTTTTCCGTGGTTTCTCACTTCTCCTCCAGGCGAATGCCGGGATGGTACCTAACATACGGCCACGGCCGCTTCCTTCCCTCTTCCTTGCCTATCCCTTCCAATCTTCCCATCACTACACAAGGCCCCTGTTCAGCATAGCAGGTGAGGCCGCCTGGGCGAGGTACTGGTCATTCTCCCCAGTTGTATCCCCGACCATGAGTCTGAAGCTCCAGGACACTGCCCTTGAGGCGGTAGAGGTGGGATCCTTCGCTGTGTCCGAGGGAAAAGCCGACCCTGGAGGGTAAACAGATGATGATGATGAGTTGATTGTCCATTGTAACATTCCAGACTAAGATTCATTTGAAGTGTCCTGTTGACATAATTATAGTCTGGAAGAGATAATAGTATATTCAATTGTAATAATAATAATAATTACTTTTACCTTTTCATGATTTTGGTGACCACTTGTGCCTTGGCGTAAAACCTTTAGCTGAGAACGAAGTGGCACGGTTCACATGTGTCGATTAGTTTTAAATAAGGGGGATGGTATATTCGGGATGATTTAGTGCCTATTTCTGCCATTTTAGTGCCTATTTTGGATATTTTAGTGCCTATAAATCGTCGCCTTACACATCACGCTATCAACCACCACAGAAACACGCAACAGCGAATATACAGAGTTGATGTCAGGAAAGGCACCCGGCCGTAAAACCGATCCAACATGTACGACTCAGTTCGCTCTCGCGACCCCACCAGCCTTTGGGAAACGTGGTAGGAGAAGAAAAAGAGGTATAAGATCCGGTTTTTTCGATATATGTTCTGATTCTGGTATTAACGTAACTGTCTCAGCTGGTTTTACGAACAAACTCCTGAAAAGTCAGTCTTCTAACATGTTGTGGTCTCTGTGGATCATTGACAGTGTGTCCAACTCATGATCTGAATTTCGCAGGTTCGATCACGGCTGAAGTAGACGAATTTTGAAGAGCAGAGTTGTCCAAGGGAGGTCAGATAGGGCAGGTGAAAGTGAGAAGCCTGGCAGAAGTAAGTGGAAGCAATGCCATGACTCACGTAGGAGAACCACACTCCCTAGATGAAAGCCCCTTGTACCCCTAGTTGCCTATTACGACAGCCAGGGGATACCGTGGATGTATTCTATCTCCCGCATCCACAGGGAGCCGTTGCAGAATTTTGTGGGACCTCTTATTTCAGGTATAAGTACTTTTCTCTTTTTAATGTGGACTTACGTTCTTCGACAATGTAGGAAAGAATAAGACACTTAGTGTTTGGGTTGAACGCGTATATCCCCGAGAGTATTTAATTTACGATTATGTTTAATGTCTCAATTTACGGATAAAAGAGGAGGCTACCTGTTTCAAAAAAAATTAAAAAATTAAAATCTGAAACGTAGTTTTCATAAAATAGCACTTCATGATGATGATGATGATGATGACTGTTGTTTAAAGGGGGCCGGGCTGAGTGGGTCAGACGGTTGAGGCGCTGGCTTTCTGACCCCAACATGGCAAGTTCGATCCTGGCTCAGTCCGGTGGTATTTGGAGGGTCTCAAATACGTCAGCCTCGTGTCGGTAGATTTACTGGCACGTAAAACAACTTCTGCGGGACTAAATTCCGGCACCTCAGTGTCTCCGAAAACCGTAAGAGAGTAGTTAGTAGAACGTAAAGCAATTATTATTATTATTATTATTATTATTATTATTATTATTATTATTATTATTATTATTACATTGTTTAAAGGGGCCTAATATCGAGGTCATCGGCACCTAATGGCGCAAAATGAGACGAAATGAAATGACAAATTAAAAGTCCAAAATCCTCCACTGACCATAATTCAAAATGTGAGGACGAGGAATGTATGGATGGATGGATATGAATTTAAAACAATCAGTGGAACCGACCCACAGTGCCTTGCATGCACAGAAGTTGGCGTAAAATAATAGTATTATTGACCAAGGGACTGCTTCCATAGCACGACACTGAATAGATGATGACTTACTTGTACTGGAAAGCGGTCCAAAATCCAAGTCATCGGCCCCTCATAACGGTACTTATCTCTAGATAAGTAGAACCATGGTATACGTCATGCTGCGATACTAATCAAAAGTAGCGTAGACTCGCGGTATTCCACACATTATGGTACTATTCACAGGTAATGAAATTCGAACATGTAATACAGACCTACGGTGTGTCGCACATTGCGGCGCCATTTACAGGCAACGCAAACCTATGGTGTTCCTCACATAAGTGCACTAACCACAGGTACTCGCGCTATCCCGTGGTGTTCCTCATAGAGTGGGTACTAATCATAGGCAAGCCATACCCATGCGTTCCCTCATCGCATGGTGTCGCTCAGATAGTGCTACTAATCACAGGTACCGTAAAAGCCGTCGCGCTCTTTTGCTACTAATCACAAACCTATTCGGTACCTAACATAGTGGTACTCCGCGCAAATAAAAGCGACCCATGGTATTCCCCGAGTGGTGGTACTAATCATAAGTAGTTTCATGGTTCTAATACAGTCATCCCTTGGTCGCCCCTTTTAGTAGCCTCTTACGACAGGCAGGGGATACCGTAGGTGTATTCTTCGTCTGCGTCCCCCACCCACAGGGGGTTGTGTGTTTGGTCCGCGAGAGGTATTTTATTTCCCTCAAGTCCGCCGGCAAGTCGGTTAGGACCCCCTATCCACCACCTGAGAAACGCCACGTGGGAGTATCACCTCGCCCCCTGCCACGCCAGCGAAGTAGTTCGTGGTAATAACACTTCAAAAGAAAGGCAAAATTTATGCTAAATACATGACGTCATACGCATACTCTGTTATAAGATGGCGCTGTATTGACTCGCGCGCTCAGGTGGAGGTTAGCTGTCGTTGTAAATACATCGTGGTCAGTTGTATAGAATACCCCGCCTCTCTCTAGTTCAAAGAACTTTATTTATTCCCACTCCAACCCTGCTTCACTCTTATCTTCTGACAGGAACATGGACGTTTTTTCGTATTCTTCCTATAATCTATTCTTTCTTAACTTAACATAGCTCATTTCTTTCATATTCCTTTTTTTCTCCTCTCATCGCTCTCCCCTCCACTGCACATGATGTAATATTTATTTATTTTTTTACTCTACTATACCATTACTTATGTGTTATATCTGTGTTTATCTTACTATTTATTTATTTATTCCTGAATTACATTTGTGGCAAAGTTAGGGCTCACAGTCCTCTGTTACACTTAACCGCTATAAACAAAATTAAAAAATGTAAACATAAAAGGACATAGAAATTCTAAAAAGAAATAATACTACGGACAGATAATTCTAAGACTAAGTTAGGCCTACATATCAGTACAGCAATTAATGTGACACTAATAATAATAATAATAATAATAATAATAATAATAATAATAATAATAATAATAATAATAATAATAAATGAAGAAAACTCATTCACACAACATACACACAATGACTCACACAACTCAGTTTTATGTTCCCAGGAAAAACTTTCTGCAGGCAGATTTGTATTTACGAGAGGAAGTAAGGTGCCGAATGTCCATTGGGAGTGTATTCCAGAGTCTCGATGCAGTAACTAAAAAGGAATGATTGTGGGAATTCGTTCGACTTAGTGGAATATCAAGTAGGAAACTAGAACGGGTACTAATTTCATGGAATGAGGAAATGAAACGAAAATTAGAAGAGAGGTAAGTAGGAGTATTCGTGGAGAGTACTTGGTAAACAAGTGTCATTAGGTGAAAATTCCTTCGTTCATTTATGTGTAGCCATTCCAATGTTTTGAAATATGGCGTAACACGAGCGTCATATCGCAGTTGAAAGGCATATCGTATGCATGAGTTTTGTGCTCGCTGAAGTCTCAAAGCTTTTTCAGCATTTAGATTGACTAGTACCGTATCACAGTAGTGTGCCTAGCTATAAGTTCTCCTCTTCGTTTTAGTTTCAATCTTGAATTTTCCTCATTATTTTCTTCTACCTTTATGTTTTGTTGTTAACTGTTGCGTTTCTACAGTTATTTTGTTAGTTTTTAATTTTCTTCCACTAATTTTACTATTGGATGATTTTTCCTCATTGTTCTTTCACTTATTTGTTTGTGTCTGTATTGTGTTAATCCATTGTAAATATATTTTTCATTGCGGAACTCTTGTAATTCGATTTCTCGCTATTTTGGTTTTCCAAATAAATACACAAATACATTTAATAATGGAAAAGAAAGACTGACGTCTTAAATTATCTCTCTTACTTCTCGTATCACAGACTCAGTACACCGAGTTATTACCCACATTCCAAGTGTACTACGCTCTATAAAATACAATTTAATATTCACATAATATTTGTAATAAGTAAGTCTACGAAACACTCAGAAACCTGTCGTTGTTACCATAGCGACAGCCTACCGCCATTTTAAGCGACAATGATAGCTACCAGGTTAAAAATAGGCAATGGAATTCCTCGTGGACTAAAAGTTTCAATTTCTAATACATTAACTCACCATTCCACTCTGTGTTAAGCGCGTTAAAACTTCAAGAGAAGAATGAAAGCAATTTTCAATGTTGGTGGGGATAAAAGCAAATGAAAGGAGTCTTTTACAAGCTATCAATGAATATAATCAGATGAGTGAGTCCAGTGTGAATGTGCGAATATATGAGACTTCAAAGGAAGCGTCACGTGTGAAGAGGAGACAGCAGGGCAGCAGTCAATACGCCATGTCAGCAGGGCGGGAGAGGAGGATGTGATTTGGAGCCGACACGGCAGATCGATCGCTAGTTGCCTCTCCTCTCTGCACCTGCCGAGCGCAAGATGTCTCGTTCAGGGGAGTTCAGCGTTTACGACAGCAATCCAATTTACAGAACACACACTAGTTTTCATTTGGTAGAATTCATTTAGGCAATACAGTTTACCTAAAAATGAGTACATTATAACTCAATAATTCGTAGTATTTAGGGCGTACGTTAGAACATATGAAAGGAAATGAAAAAGCAATATAACCCCCATTATCCGAATCGTGGTTAACCGAGCCCCGTATTATCCGAGCTTAATCTGCAAGTATAATTACTTTCTTCAAAATTCATAAAAGCTCTACCACCGCAGAGTTGCTCTGGGAGTGTAAATACAGCCTAACTGAAAATTCATGAGACAGTTTCCTCTGGTGACTGTGATCTTAATGTACTTTATTAGTGTTACTGGCGAAAAGAACTAGAGTAATCCGCAGAAATGTTATACTTTACTGATAGTACTGATAACTGAAGGAATGTTTATTCAACTCTATTTTTTGATTTTCTAAAAAATACGTCGAAAAGTAGATCTTTTCTGGACAACGTGAAATCTTATGGCATACTTCATGACCTACTATTACATAACTGCCTTCACAATGTACCAAATGCTCGTGCACGTAAAATAACTCCTGCAGGACAACGTTCCAGCATCTTGGCGTCTTCAAAAACCGTAAATATAGTTAGTGGAACGTAAAATAAATAAGTTTATTAGTATTATGTCCTGTTATGGCTCAAAGACTGTGGATGGCACATGAGGAGGGATCAACGGGGTAAAACCTGAGAGATCAATCCAGATGAGCCTGGGCAAACACACTACACCCTTTCAAGCGGAAGTGATAGCTATCACAACGTGTCTTGAAGAAAATTTGAAAATGAAGTATATGAAATTTTCATTTTTACGGACAGCCAAGCGGCCATTAAGGCACTAGAAGCAGTCCGGATAATATCCAGAATTGTCTGGTATTGCCATTCTCTTCTCTTGAAGCTCTCAAAGTACAACATTGTCAGAATAATATGGGTACCAGGGCATGCAGGTATAGAAGGAAATGAAAAGGCAGATAAACTGGCTAGGAAAGGGGCAAAAACACATTTTTTAGGCCCAGAACCTATATGCGGGATTTCCTATGGACAAGCCCGACACTACATAGGAAAAAGGGTACAAAAGAAACAAATAGAGGACTGGAAAAATAGTCCAGGATGCAGGCTTGCAAAGGAACTGATAAAAGGACCAAACAAGAAACATACCAAAGAACTGTTGAAACTCAGCAGAGAAAATATAAGATAGGTAGTAGGACTGTTGACAGGACACTGTCATCTGAAAAAAAAACACCTACATAGAATTTGAGTAATAAGAGACAATATATGTAGGAAATGCAATGAAGCAGAGGAATCAGCTGAACACGTACTTTACGAATGTGAGGCGCTGGGTAGAATCAGGCTCTCCCCTCTAAGACTACCAGGTAAAGAGAGAAAAAATCCAAGAAGACCCAATAAGAACAACCTGCAACTTTGTGAAGGGAGCAGGTATATCTTGGTGGGAATGAAGGAAAAACATGGTAGCAAAAGATCTTAGAGGTCGACGCTAATTAGGAACTAATATTTAGAGGCCCATGAAGGAAATAAGAAGAAGAAGAAGATTATATCCTGTTCAGATACAAAGACAAGGTAACACATTATAATGTGGCAATTTTTTATTGCTAAACACAAAGGAAGATATTTCAACAACTTCGTTGTATTTTGTACATAACCTTATCCAGGTTATTCTAAATACGCCTAAGTATTGAAGAAAAATGAACAGTTCTATGTAGCCTATATAGCATAGTATTTCTGTTCCTCTGGACCTCCTCTATGTGCTTCAGAATAATAACGTTATTGTTTTTACGTTCCGCTATGGTAACTATTTTCTTGACGGTTTTCGGAGATACCGAGGTGTCGGAATTTTGTCCCGCTGGAGTTCTTATACGTGCCAGTAAATATTCCGACATGAGGCTGATGTATTTGAGCACCTTCAAATACCACCGCACTCAGCCAGGATCGAACCTGCGAAGTTGGGATCAGGAGGCCAGCGCCCCAATCGTCTGAGCCTCTCAGCCCGGTTCATGTGTTTCACAGGACACACCATTATGATACATGAAACCAAAAAGTAAATACATACTACAGCGACTTGAACGAAGAAATGCCTACAGTTTTAATGTTATACATAACCTTACTTCTCGTTTAGTACGTTTCTATCCACAGAACTGACATTCTTGTTATGATAACAGATAAAATTATGTGTGCAAATTGTGCAGCAGGAACTTTTTTTTTTTACACTCGTGCACTTAAAACTTCTCACTCATGAAGGAAAGAAAGTCTACTTTTACGCACAAACTGCTTAAATATTACACTTATATTACGAGCACTTGCTAGCTAATGACCCAGAAAAAACTGTTGTTTAGCAGAGCCCTATTTAAAGCTCTCCTGTGGCCTACAGCAAGTGTCCGAAATCAGTTATATGCTTTAAATATTATCAGTTCCAAGACGTCCGGCTCCATGGCTGAATGGTTAGTGTGCTGGCCTTTGGTCCAGAGGGTTCAGGTTCGATTCCCAGCCGGGTCGGGAATTTTAACTTTCATCGGTTAATTCCGATGGCTCGAGTATTCGTCACATGTAGGGCCCCATCCTCACAGACATGCAGGTCGCCTATAAGGCGTCAACTCGAAAGACCTGCGCCAGGCCTCTTCGGAGGCGACACGTCCTTATTATAATTCTAAGACTTTCGGATGTTCCAAGTCAAAGGTACCAGTATCTGGGTTACACCGAGTTGTGCGACACACAGTATACGAAAGTTGACGCTAGAGGTTGTGATGCAAAATTCTTACGTGTGTGCGTGCGTGGTCTGAATGCAAGCAATAGTCTCTGCTGACGGCACGTTTATCCACTGGCAAGCGCTCTGTCTACTGGCGAGTTCTACTATTGCTGGAGGCTAAATCTAGTTATTGTGCCGAGCAGTGTTGAAACACGTCACAAAGGGATCGTCTGAGAGGACAGGCTGCGACAGGAGGAGTTGGGATAATTCTTGTGAAGGCAATTCCCATGGTTATGGGTGGTGATCTTTAATGTTTTGAAATCAGAACATTATAATTTGAACATTTAGCAAGTTGTGCCGTTTAAAAGGAAAACATAGAGTTTTAAAAATAGGTAATATCCTCTGATAATATCAATCTGAAATTTAAATGGTAATTGCAGAGCTGGTCTATATAAACAACATTGTAAAGGTCACGTATTTGTACATTTCTTATTTTTAAAAAAAATCTTGAAATATTATTCGTTTCATACGTAATATTCATCATAAGCAGTGTTTTTGCTTTTGGTGTCTGTGTTCGTAAAACTGGAAAACGGCTGGATATAATTATTTCAATCCAATTTCGCATTTGAAATCTATCCATTCTGGGTTGTATTATCATATGCATATGATTTCAGGGTTATCACATGGAATAGGGCTTACAGAAAGATCAAAACGGTTATTCTTAAATATCTATATTAATATTAGGTCCATCAAAAAAAAATGTAAGAAAACCTGTATGAATTGCAATTTCCTACCGTTTGTGCCATATACATAGTCTACTTATCGTATGATGGATAATAACCGAGAAGTTTACGAAAACTAGAGTTTGAAACTGAACGGATCGAGCGTGTTGGCCGTGCGGTTAGGGGCGCGCAGCTGCGAACTTTCATTCGGGAGATAGTACCTAGGTAGATTCAAACCCCCTGTCGGCAGCCCTGCATATCGTTTTCCGTGGTTTCCCATTCTTACACCAGACAAATGATGGGGCTGTACCTTCATTAACTTAGCCGTTATCGCCTCATTCCGAGTACCTCCTGCCATTGTTCTCACCTGTTTGTACTATCACTTTCGCTACTTTGATGTCTGCTGCTTCTAACTTATAAATAAGATTTTGGCCTCGGAAAGGCCAATTTTCATATCATACTCACCGCACCTATTTTCAAGTTGCAAGGTATTAAGACAGCAGGCTTTCAGCACAACTGCCATTAAGACAAAGTCGTCGGCATAGGACAGACTGCTTACTACATTTCTACCTAATTTAATCTCTCCCTGCCACTTTATACCTTTTAGTAGATGATCCATGTAAATTATGAATAGATCACAGCCTTGCCTAACCCCACAATGTACCTGCACCAAGAATTCTCACTGTAACCCAATTATCAACATAAAGCACATATATTGCTCTCTCTCTATATATATATCACACACACACACACACACACACACACACACACACACACACACACACACACACACACACACACACACACACACACACACACACACACACACACACACACACACACACACACACACACACACACACACACACACACACACACACACACACACACACACACGCAACAGGAATTAATACCAGCCACATTGTGAACGGTCGGCTGTTGAGAGAGCTCTTGCATTTTTGTAGTGATACAGTAGTTAAAACCTATTGAAATTGTTTAATTTTGTGTATGTGTGATCCATTTAGTGCCATTATATATTGGTGTTTAGTGCTTGTTGGTAGAAATTGGGAGCAGTTATACCGGTATATATTTGAATTTTCTAACAAGTAATTCAGTTGGTGTTCAGTAGATTACGTTTTCTAGGTTAAGTAGGCTAGCTAGATGCTCCTTGTTTCGAATTTAGGTTTAGGAAATACTTTAGGTAATAATATTAACTTTAAAAATATTTTGAAATATCTGTAGGTTCGTTGGTATAATACATACGAAGGCAGATTATCATAAGGAGTTGTAACTCATTATAACTTCCGCCGCAACTTTTCCGGTATTTCGTAATGGATATCCGTTCAAACTATCACGAAGGTAATACTTTATTAAATTAAATAACACGATACGCCTGTAAACTTCGATTTAAAAAGAAGTTAAGATAAAGTTGGAATTCAAGAGGACAAATTGGGGCAAATATTCATTTATAGGAAGGGGAGTTAGGGATTGGAATACTGATTTTCGCGAATAATCCCCGCCACCGAAAAATCCCCGCACCCTAACTTGAGGAAGGCTAATTTTGAAAAAAAATGCCAAGATTGAGTCATATAAAACTCGCACCCCAATTTCGTGCCTCAATTTAAAAAAGAAAATATGCGGGTATTATTCGCGTATATACGGTAACTTACCAAGGGAGTTGTTCAACAAATTTCCAATTTCTTCGAAATCCTTTAAGAAAAGGCTAGGAAAACAACAGATAGGGAATCTGCCACCTGGGCGACTGCCCTAAATGCAGATCCGTACTGACAGATTGAAAACATCCTAGGAATATGAGCTACGAATTTTAGGAAAATAAATTCTAATAAGGTATGAGAATATATTCTTTATTTATTCCTAAACATTACAATCCTTTTCTTAATCATCGTTATCCGGTCGATTAGATTAGCAATATGTCTTTTTCTACCACTACGAGCACTAATGTGAGATAATGCAGAGTTTCACTTAAGCACTTATAATTACATTCGGTCAAAAATCAAAAACGCCTGAGGGTATTGAAACAAGGCGCACATTACAGAAAGATTATGCAAATAATTTAATTTGGCTTTTTTTCGAAACTGCATTTAGGCCGGAAGTGATTTTTCATTTTTTTTCCAGTTTGATACAGCTACCCGACTCACAATTTGAAACTTTTCCGGGCCCGTTAGCTCTTCAATTGAGGAAATTTCTTAATTTTACGTTTATCGTAGTATGGGGACACCTACTTCGTCTGCTAATAAATGTTTTCTGTATTAAAAAAGAAAAATCTTTAAGTTCTCTATTTAATAGAAATTAAAACTCCCCTGTCAGTATCTGAGAAGAACGAAATATGCAAAAGTATTTCTAAGAAATACAAGAGACACAATAAACGTTTACATAATTAAGTGCAGAAGAAATGTGATACCTTTCTCAATATAAAATAAAAGTGCAACACACTCCAGACTGAGCCTCAAGCTATCCAAAGGAGTACTTAAGATGAAAATCAGGGATTACGTATTCCAAGTGGATTCGCAGTTTGCCTTCTGAGAAGCGCAGTATGTTTAATTCATTGCCTGGCGTAAGGTGGGCAAGTAACAGATGAGACGACAAGTCATTTACGACACACTTCTCCACTGTGCAAGGTAACTTCTTTCAGACATCAACGCCAGCGCAAACTAGTTAATATGCCGCCCACACGGCATGGCACATGAAACGAAAAATTCATGACAACTGAATGCGAGTCCACAACTACCGAAAATTGTGTTACCATAACTCGGCTCAACACTGCTCAAACACCTCACAAAAGGT
Organism: Anabrus simplex; assembly: GCF_040414725.1. Taxonomy (NCBI): domain Eukaryota; kingdom Metazoa; phylum Arthropoda; class Insecta; order Orthoptera; family Tettigoniidae; genus Anabrus; species Anabrus simplex. The sequence goes on along the minus strand of NC_090265.1, from coordinate 1,737,883,960 downwards.
GAGCTAAGCAGCGATTTTCAAGACATCAGTTCCTTCAGTTCGTAAAATAGTAAAGAGTCTAGCAAATTCTCCTGTATACGGGTCACGGAGGGTCTTTGGTTTTTGTGTGTAGGAAAAGTTAAATGACAGCATTATTCATCTCCTCGCGTATGGAAGTGTCATAATTTGCACTGTAAGACCCTTCGTCCACCAGTGCAACGCAACTGCGATCCGACTTTAAAAAAAAGAAAAGGTCACATGAACGTTGGACGGGAGTCGTTTCACACTTGGACCCCTGTTAACTGCACAGTCTCGTCCATCTGTGCGACTGCAACGCACTCGTCGATCAACTGGCGAACGACCATCTCACAAACGACTGGGCTGTCAGTTGGGTGGCGCGACTTGAGTCAGACGCTCTTGCTATTTTTCATAATTCACCACTCGTATAATCAATTGTATTATGCCAGATAGTGATCAGGAGTTGTGTATACAACTCGCAGAAGCAGTGGAAAAGCACCTTCGATTATTCAACCAAAATACTCAAAAAAGAACCCTCAGGAAAACGCAGGGGAGCTGTAGCCAAAGAAGTTGATACGAGTGCTAAGTACATTACATTGTATGTGCAAGTATTTAATATCCTTCTGCTATTGGGTGATGAATCGAGTAGCGCACCTATGTGCATAAAATAACAGTTTTTTCTTAACTTTGTTCAAAATTCAATAAGATTGGTATTTGAGTATCGATGGAATGGTAGTATAAGGGAATGCCTAAAATTTATTCCTCACCACTATTTATTAATAAATTAAATACGATTTACCACCCCTGTACACAAAAGAAACACATCAGAATTTTACAATTTAACAAGAAAGAAAGATCTATGGCACAATTCCTAGCTTTCCTTCTTTCTTTTCTTTCTTTCTTTCTTAATCTGCTTACCCTCCAGGGTTGGTTTTTTCCCTGGACTCAGCGAGGGATCCCACCTCTACCGCCTCAAGGGCAGTGTCCTGGAGCGTGAGACATTGGGTCGGGGGATACAACAGGGGAGAATGACCAGTTCCTCGCCCAGGCGGCCTCACCTGCTATGCTGAACAGGGGCCTTGTGGGGAGGGGGGGGTGAGATTGGAAAGGATAGACAAGGAAGAGGGAAGGAAGCGGCCGTGGCCTTAAGTTAGGTACAATCCCGGCATTTGTCTGGAGGAAAAGTGGGAAACCACGGAAAACCACTTCCAGGATGGCTGAGGCGGGAATCGAACCCACCTCTACTGATTTGACCTCCCGAGGCTGAGTGGACCCTGTTCCATCCCTCGTACCACTTTTCAAATTTCGTGGCAGAGCTGGAAATCGAACCTGGGCCTCCGGGGCTGGGAGCTAATCACACTAAGCACCACACCACAGAGGCGGACATAGTTCCTAGCTAATTTATTAAATGAGGCGATTAGAGTAATAACGGCAGATCCCAACTTCCACTGAATTTGTGGATGAGAGTAGGACTGTAGACTCCTGTAGCAGACTGAAAAACATTTGATTTGACCGTCAGAGGAGAGTTGCGTCAGTGGACGAAGAACGTGCAACGCGACTCTCGTACAACTATCCTGGATTTAAGTTGGGTTGCGTTGCGTTGCACCGGTGGACGAAGGGCCTAAGAAAGGGTTTTTTACTTTGTTCTTTCAGCAGCGAGGCCTGTCTACCGCTCAAGGACTATCCAAGGATTCTTCTGCCAATGCTCCATGGTAGGAAAACATTACAGTCATAAAAACATGCTATACACGCCAAAGAGAAGATTCTATTCCATGATAATGTGTAGTCTCATACAAAGAGAGTGACGTACAACCTGTCAGGACATTTTCGGCGGTGATCCTTGCCTGCAGACTGGACTATTCGGCAAGTTACTACTTAATTTATTATCCCAATAAAGGCATCTACTAAGTGGTGATGATGATTTTTGTTTTTAAAGGGGACTAACAGCTAGGTCATCGGCCCCTAATGGTACGAGACATGACAATTGCAATTTTAAAATATATCCAAACCAAACCCCATGACACTACAGCCCTTGAAGGTAAAAATCCCCGACCTGGCCGGGAATCGAACTTGGGGCCTCCGGGTTAGAGGCAGTCACGCTACCCCTACACCACGGGGCCGGCTTAAAATATATCCACTGACTAGAATTTAAAACGAATGATGATGAGAAAAATGATCCTGAAACAAAAATAATCAATGGATCCAATTCACAATACCTCCATTACTAGGTTGATATTCATTATCTAAAGGGGTCCAAAATCAAGTCACCAGCTCCTCATAAATGTGTTTCTACTATACTAGTACTAATCACAGGTGACGTAGATTCGTGGCGTTTCTCGCATGGTGGTACTAATCACATCACACAATGTCACACAATGGCACCACTCAAAGGTAACAAACACCTACGGTGTTTCGCACATTAGGGCACTACTCACAAGCAACGCAGAGCCATGGCGCTCCTCATATAGTGGGACTAATTACGGGCGCCTGTATTCCCGAGGAGGTCCTCACTTAGTAGAACTAATCACAGGCCACTTATGGTGTTTCTCACATAATGGTATTACTCTCAAGCAACGCAGAGCCATGGTTTTTATCACATAGTGGTACTTATCACGGGTGCGAGCCAAACCTGTGGTTTTTTTCACACATTACTGCCAATCACAGGCAACGTAGAACGTGTTTCTCATTAAGTGGTACTACTGAACACAGTGGAACCGACCGATGGAATACACAAGATGATACTTATCACAAGCTACACCCAGACCCGTAATGCTCCTCACATAATGGTACTGTTCCTATGTAACGTAGACTCATGGTTTTCCTCGCCAGGTTGTACTAGTCGCAAGTAACGTCGACCCATGGTGTTCCGCACGTAATCACAAGTAATCTTACGGTTCTAATGTCATCATTCGTTGGTTGCCCCTTTTAGTAGCCTCTTACGACAGGCAGGGGATACCGTTGGTTCATTCTTCATCTGCATCCGTCACCCACAGTGGGTGATCTACAAAGTAAGCACGCCGTTTCAGTATTATTGCTGTCCGAGTCGTTGGCTGAATGGTCAGCGTACTGGCCTTCATTTCAGAGGGTCCCTGTTCGATTTCCGGCCGCGTTGGGGATTTTAACCTTTATTGGTTAATTCCAATGACTCGGGGGCTGGATGTTTGTGCTCTTCCCAACATCCCTGCAACTCACACACCCATACATAACACTATCCTCCACCACAATAACACGCAGTTACCTACACATGGCAGATGCCACCCACCCTCATCGGAGGGTCTGCCTTACAAGGGCCGCCCTCGGCTAGAAATAGCCACACAAAATTATATAATTATTAGTATTATTGCTCTGAATGGGACCTTGGTAATAAGGTCGAAACACGTCGGTTTATATTATTTGCAACACGATCTAATGTCCCCAGCATTATTCAGTGGCCGTGAAAGTCTCTGTTTTAAGCTAGAAATATATTTAAGATGAAATCAGGATAAAAAATATGACTTCATAGACATTCGAAACCTAGTCACGCCAGCGAAGAAACTTTTGGCCAAATAGTGCAATGTACAGGAAATCATTTGGATAGCTGACAAAGTAACAACAGACAACTGTCATATTTTGAACACCAATATCTTGTTGCTGAATGCAGAACCATCTGAGCTGCCTCATTAGTAACGCATGGGTTCCAAAATTAGTCTAATGATGCATTAAACGAGTAAAATCGAATGCTCTAATTAAGGAATATCATGCACAGTCAACAACAGTAATTATTTGACCAATTAGTTGGAATCTAAATGCGCGTACAGAAAGATGCTCTCCAGTGAACAAATATGCCAGCTCACTGTCAAAAACAGACCCAAGTTTCGTTATTGACTACTGATTTTAGGGGCTTGTGTTACCTCTCTGATAAGTAGGGCTCGGAAGTTCATGACCTAAAGAACTACTAAACATACAAGCAAATACGCCCTAAAAATACCTAAATATCATCTAGAAAAGACAAAATATGACATAAGCATTTTAGGGATAACGTAGAACGTAGGAATAGGTACTAAGTATTACGAACATTATACGTGTCAAAAAGTGATAAGTGATAATACAACAGACGTATTCAACCATGCAAATGACAGAGCAACAGTAGGTAAATTAAAACTTTATACATTCATTCAGTATCATAGCCCTGCGTCGCAGTTCTCATTCCTTTTTCTTAAAAAATAACTACAAATATTTTCTTTACAGGCTGTTTTACCTCCCACCGATACATGGAGAGGAAAAGGCCGGGAGTGGGAATGAACCGGCCGTGGCCTTAAGTAAGGAACAGCCCCAGCATTTTCCCGGTGTGAAAATGGAAAGCCGCGCAAATGCCATCTTCAGGGCCGCCGACAGTGGATTTCGAACCCGCTATCTCCCGAATGCCAGAAATGAAGTATTAGCATACTTTTTGGTAACTGTCGGCGTACAATCGCACAGCATCTCTTTCCGGAATCATTTCTTCTAAACCTGCTACCTGTTTAGGGAAAAGAAAGAAAAGCACATCAGTGTTCGAAAATCGAAACAGAACGCAAAGCATTTGCCTCTTATGGAAACAGGAAACCAGAGAAAACCATCTTCAGGGCTGCCGACAATGGGGTTCGAACCCGCTATCCCCCGAATGTAAGTTGAAAGGTACGTGACCCAAACCACGCGGCTACTTGCTCGGTGCTCCTTCGTCCGGTTTTGGCCGCAGCATTTCACTTGCTTCTTGATTGTGTGAGGTTCTTTTTTGTTTATTTGATATAAAATAATTACCAAGGAAATATCCGACTCGTTAGCTCGTCAGCGTACTCGCCTTCGGTTCAGAGGGTTCCGGGTTCGATTCCCGGCCGGGTCGGGGATTTTAACCTCCATAAGTTAATTCCAATGGCTCGGGGGCTGCTTGTTTGTGCTGTCCCCAACATCCCTGCAACTCACACACCACACATAGCACTAACCTCCACCAAAATAACACGCAGTTACCCACACATGGCAGATGCCACCCACTCTCATCGGAGGGTCTCCCTTACAAGGGCTGAACCCGGCTAGAAATAGCCACACGAATTTTTTTAAACGAAACGAGGAACTGGTGACCATTTTACAATCCCATTCGAGACCATAAAATAATATCAAGAATTAGTCTTCAATCCTTCTCTTCATCCTGGTTACACATGTTGGTCCCTAACGGGTGGGTAGTTAGTTAATGGTAGTTAAAAGCGTCTATGTCGATGTGGAATATTTTAAAACAAGGTCGGATATAGTATTCAATCAGTTCCGCCCACACTTTGAGATTTGCGATGGGGATTACAAAGGCAAACACTGCAGTGCGCTATATCACATGCATAGTAATTACTCAACCCCATCAATTATTGACGACAAATGAACGTAAAATTATCATGTATTCCAGGGGCACACTGCAGCCTACATGCTCAACTTGTATGCATTCTCGAGTGCATATTGCTACGTCATCACAGGCGATTTCACAGGTACTATATAGGAGAACATTGTTTCTGCTTTTGCAAACAGGAACCTACGGTGGTGGTGGCGATCAGTGGCGTGCGGTGAACATATTCATTATCCCCGCTGCAAAAAAGTTGTTAAAATATAAACAATCGTAGCCCCACTACACTCTCTAAATTTAAAATTTCCATTTTATAAGGCTGCGTTTTTCGTGGAAAGGTCTACCTGAGAAAGATCTTTCAAGAATATTTTCAACCACACGCTCGCACATACTTCCAAATTGATATTCACGGCAGTGACGACACCATCGTAACTTACCGGGCGAGTTGGCCGTGCGCGTAGAGGCGCGCGGCTGTGAGCTTGCATCCGGGAATTCGTGGGTTCGAGCCCCACTGTCGGCAGCCCTGAAGGTGGTTTTCCGTGGTTTCCCATTTTCACACCAGGCAAATGCTTGGGCTGTACCTTAATTAAGGCCACGGCCGATTCCTTCCAATTTCTAGGCCTCTCCCATCCCATCGTCGCCACAAGACCTATCTGTGTCGGCGCGACGTAAAGCAACTAGCAGGAAAAAAAAAAAAAATCATAACTTAATCTATAGCAGATTTTAAACAATGTACTAACAGTTTCACCCGGTGACGCTTTGTGATAGTACAGTCATGGCTTTCACAAAAATACACTGCGACTATTTGTTTTTTACATAAAATGCCTAATCTAAACTAATCAGCAAAAGTTAACTTGTATTCTAAAGTCGCTGAAGCTTTATAGTTTCACTCGCATACTGAGTGTACGTGCATCTACGACAAAAAGGGAAAAATATTTGTCACGACGTATAACACACGTTATATTCATGAAGAACGTCACGGAACTCGCGAAACCTTCAGCTATAATTCAATAGGAACACTAAAAATGTTCACTATATACCACCATCACAGACAACCATTCTCACTTAGCTCTGTGTTGTGTTCATGCTGGACAACCTATATATTTTTCTGCGGCTATCGGAACACATACTCTACACTTGCCATCAATGAAAACTGTATACATGCCGAAACCCAAGACTAAAATATATTTTTCTGTATTACAATTGATTTCATATACTGACTGATATTTTTCTTGCCGTCTCTAGCGTATGGCGCTGAAGACTTCGAGTGTCAAGTATTAAAACTAACATTACCTTACCTAAGCTACCTGGCCTGTCACCGTAAATTGCTCGACCAGCTCGGAGGACAAGGAAGCTTCAAGTGCATGCGTCTCCCAAGCGACTCAAATTTCGCTGGGGTAGTTCTCTTTTGCGCCGGCAAGGAAACCCCGTTTGCTGGAGAAGCTGAACTGCGGTAGTGCGAGCGCATTGTCGAGACAGCTGTATTTGGCTTGGCTTAGATGTTCGCAGTTTTTAAACTTTATAAAAAGTGTTCTAACGAATAATTAGAAAATGTTAATACAAATCAGCGCTGAGGTAGATGGGGTTCAGTGCACGCCACTGGTGGCGATTATTGTTTCATGGGGAAGAGGTCTTGCCCTTCGAAGATTGAAGGTATCGCAAAAGAAAGAGAAGGGTCACGACGGACGTGAAAATGACTCGTTAGGCCTCACGAATCTAATACAATAGGGATCGGAAGAGAACAAGAATTCCAAGAGAGGTCAGCTAGTAAAGGTGAATGTGAGGAGCCCGGCACAAGTTAGTGGAAACCATTCCAGGCTCATTTACGACCCCGTGATCACCTTTTCCTAAGCTGGAGAGGTCCTGAGTTCATCTTACGACAGGTACGACATATCGTGTATCAGGGGCGGTGCGTAGTTCTGTTGCAGTGTTGTAGAGCTCGCAATAATTTCACACTTCATTTGTCGTCTTTTCTTCTAAAATTTTAGTTTAATAAACGTAGCATGCAGGGCTGAGTGGACCCCGTTCCAGCCTTCGTACCACTTAACAAATTTCGTGGCAGAGCCGGGAATAGAACCCGGGCCTCCGGGGGTGGCAGCTAATCACAATAACCACCACACCACAGAGGCGGGAAAGTCTTATTACGTCCAATAATACATACATACATACATACATACATAATCATTAAAGACTTATGCCTTTCAGCGTTCAGTCTGCAAGCCTCTGTGAATTTATTAAACGTCGCCACAATCGTCTATTTGCAACTAGTACTGTGGCCTCAGTTAGTTCTACACCTCTTATCTTTAAATCTTTAGAAATTGAGTCTAACCATCGTCGTCTTGGTCTCCCTCTACTTCTCTTACCCACCATAACAGAGTCCATTATTCTCCTAGGAATCTATCCTCCTCAATTCGCCTCACATGACCCCATCACCGAAGCCGGTTTATGCGTACAGTTTCATCCATCGAGTTCATTCCTAAATTGTCCGACTCGTTGGCTGAATGGTCAGCGTACTGGCCTTCGGTTCAGAGGGTCCCGGGTCCGATTAGCGGTCGGGTCGGGGATTTTAACCTTAATTGGTTAATTCCGATGGCTCGGGGGCTGGGTGTGTGTGGTGTATTCAACATTAGAAATCATCCTAGGTAGGGCCCTCATCCTCACAGACATGCAGGTCGCCTAATAGGCCGTCTACTAGAAAAAGACCTGCACCAGGCCTCTCCGGAGGCCATACGCCATTATTATTATTATTATTATTATTATTATTATTATTATTATTATTATTATTATTATTCCTAAATTAGCCTTTATCTCCTCATTCCGAATACCCTCCTGCCATTGTTCCCACCTGTTTGTACCAGCAATCATTCTTGCTACTTTCATGTCTGTTACTTCTAACTTATGAATAAGATATCCTGAGTCCACCAAGCTTTCGCTCCCGTGAAGCAAATTTGGTCTGAAAAAAGACCGATGTAAAGATAGTTTCGTCTGGGAGCTGACCTTCTTATAGAATACTGTTGATCGCAACTGCGAGCTCACTGCATTAGCTTCACTATACCTTGATTCAATCTCACTATACTACCATCCTCGGAGAGCACACAGCCTAAATACTTTAAATTATCGACCTGTTCTAGCTTTGTATCACCAATCTGACATTGAATTCTGTTGAATTTCTTACCTACTGACATCAATTTAGTCTTCGAAAGGCTTTTCATACCATACTCATTGCACCTATTTTCATGTTCCAAGATATTAGACTGCAGGATTTCGGCACAATCTGCCATCAAGACCAAGTCGTCAGCATAGGCCAAACTGCTTACTACATTTCCACCTAACTGAATCCCTCCCTGCTATTTTATACCTTTCAGCAGATGATCCACGTAAACTACGAACAGCAAAGGTGAAAGATTACAGCCTTGTCCAACCCCTGTAAGTACCCTGAACCAAGAACACAATCTACCATCAATTCTCACTGAAGTCCAATTGTCAACATAAATGCCTTTGATTGATTTTAATAATTTACCTTTAATTCCATAGTCCAACGTCCAATAATTCTGAGACAAATGGCATGGCGTTAGGGGTTTAATTAATATACGACACCAGTATTTTTCCGGTGTGAAAATGGGAATCCCCATAAATCTACCATTCATGGTTGCCAAAGATGGGGTTCAAATCCATCATTTCTCCAGTGTAAGCTTACAGCTGCATGACGCGTACCGTGAAGCCAACTCGCTCAGTGTTTGGAGTGTTAAAGAGATAGGTTCTATGTAGTTCACCTTCACTCACAAAGAGTGTAAAGTAACGAAACATCCGTACGTTGTCTATGTTCTTGTTTGGGTGGAAAGCGTTGTGGCCTTCGAATGAAAGGGCTCCAAGTTCGATTCCCGGCTGTGTCGGCGATCTTAAATGATTATTTCCCTTGGCGCGGAGACTGGGTGCTTATGCTGCCCCAACATATCTCCAACTCATACATCAAACACAATAATATCCCAGACTGCAATAACTCGCAGTTTCATATAAACGGCCGATGGCGCTCACGCTCGTCGAATGGTCTGTCTTACAAGGGCTACACTAACCCAGCCATAGCCACACGAAATTATTGCACCGTACGTTTTAACCTCGCTCGCTTGAGAAGGAGACTGTGTTAACTGGAGATGAGATTCAGAGCTGACCTCAGCGATATCGTCAAGGTCTATAAGACGTCTGCGGCATACAAGCTGGGACACTTGGCACGACACACCAGTAACCTTGAGGCATATACCTCTAGAAGATGTGAGCAACTCAGAAAAATAGAACTAGCCGATCATAATAATAATAATAATAATAATAATAATAATAATAATAATAATAATAATAATAATAATAATAATAATAATAAACGGTAACACACTTTAGTCACATTACGTGAGCTAACGCGTATAGTATCGCTCTATCTAACCTGTCCAGAAATATGCGCCAAAAGACGTCCATTATTATTATTATTATTATTATTATTATTATTATTATTATTTCTTAATCCCTTTACCTTCCAGGGTTGGTTTCTCCCTCGCACTCAGCCAGGGATCCCACCTCTACCGCCTCAAAGGTAGTGTTCTGGAGCGTGTGACTTTGGGTCGGGAATACAAGGGGAAGGAGGACCAGTACCTCGTCCAGGCTGCCTAACCCGTTATGCTGAGCAGGGATCTTGTGAGGGGATGGGAAGATTGGGAGGTACAGACAAGGAAGAGGGAAGGAAGCGGCCGTGGCCTGAAGTTAGGAACTATCCCGGCATTTGCCTGGAGAAGTGGGAAAACACGGAAAACCACTTCGAGAATGGCTGAGGCTCCCTCTACTCAGCTGACCTCTCGAGGCTGAGTCGACCCCGTTCCAGCTCTCGTACGAATTTTCAAATTTCGTGGCAGAGCCGGGAATCGAACCCAGGCCTACGGGATTAGCAACTAATCACACTAACCACTACACCACTGAGGCAGACTATAATAATAATAATAATAATAATAATAATAATAATAATAATAATGGTTCGGAAGTTTATCACCAAAAGAAGTACAAAATATGCAAGCAAATATGCCCAGAAACTATATGATCTTAAAACTCCTTAAAACTAGCAAGATATGATCTGATAATTATAAAACATGGCTTAAAAACGATCAAATATGAGAAGAATTTTGCGGATAGGCAGCAAGTATGAAAGTATTACTATTATTAAACGTCCTAAGTACCGAAAACGCGATCAGTGATAATACACCTCTTAAATATATCTGCACGAGTGATATCCTATCAGCAACACACTTTGGTCACATTACGTGAGCTCACGCGTACAGTGTCGCTATCTAACCTGTCCAGAAAGATGCACCAAAAGACGTCCGTTCAGTAATAATAATAATAATAATAATAATAATAATAATAATAATAATAATAATAATAATAATAATGTTATTTGTTTCACGTCCCACTAACTACTTTTTAGTCTTCGGAGACGCCGAGGTGCCGGAATTTAGTCCCGCGGGAGTTCTTTTACGTGCCAGTAAATCTACCGACACGAGGCTGACGTATTTGAGCACCTCCACATACCACCGGACTGAGCCAGGATCGAACCTGCCACGCTGGGATCAGATGGCCAGCGCCTTAACCGTCTGAGCCACTCAGCCCGGCTGCGTCCGTTCAGAAGCTCCCTCTTTTTAATCTGTTCCGGGAAAATAAAGAAAAATATATCAACTATACTATTTGGAAAAAGTGTGTTTGAAACTCGACGTGTCAATTTAAATAAAAATGCTCAAATTATATGACCTTATATCACCAATATGAGCAAAAATGACCAAAACAGTAAAAACGGCCGAAATATGTATTTGTATATAAAATATCAAATTGCCTTAAACGGTGTCACGGACCTCTCATTCACACTTATTTTTCAGATTTAGGATAAAATGAGCTCAGGAAATAAATGTGACTTTTTCTTACGTTCCGAACCGTAATAATAATAATAATAATAATAATAATAATAATAATAATAATAATAATAATAATAATAATAATAATGGCTGCAAACAACTCTACTCCTTGGCATCATTTTGTGAAAACAGACCATTCTGTGGACTGAATACTCGATGATGAGAAAGATCCATGCTAAAGAAATACACTGTCGTTTAAACGAAGCTTCTATCCCTTTTCGTTTACGAAGTAACGAAGTGTAAACTTTCACCCCGCTACCTCTACCGCTATCGTCAAGTGAGAGAGCCCCCCCCCCCCCCCTCTTAGTGTAGCTTGTGTCTTTCTTTCTGGACGTCGGAGAGCTGCCATGGTAGAGAGTGGCCAGAGTTGCTCACCGCTAGTCAACACGTAGGAAAAGCCATACTATACTGGCGGAAAAAAATCCAAACACCAATACATAAGGAATGTCGCCTAAGGAAATTTTGGCAATATATTTGTCGATGTAACATTTAATTGATTAAAGCTACAAGACTACAGGTTAATATCCGCGTAAGAAAAGCCATCGCAAATGTGCCATGCTGGTCCATTAATAATCGGTGTTATCGCCTGACTGTGGAATGCACGGATGCAAATGTGCACTGTGTCGTATAGGTGCCGGATGTCAGCTTGTGGGATGGAGTTCCATGCCTGTTGCACTTGGTCGGTCAATACAGGGACGGTTAATGCCGGTTGTGGATGACGCTGGAGTTGTCGTCCAATGATGTCCCATACATGCTTCACTGCAGACGGATCGTGGGATCGAGCAGGCCAAGGCAACATGTCGACACTCTGTAGAGCACGTTGGGTTACAGCAGCTGCATGGGAGCGTGCATTATCCTGTTGGAAAACACGGACGTACACATCTGCAGTCAGGGTGCGTGGAATAACAACGAGAGTGCTCCTGTTGTCACAGGAAATTGCTCCAGACCAGAACTGCCGGTGTAGGTCTAGTGTGTCGACGTCACCTGGCCTCCTCCTAACCAACACACGGCTATCACTGGCACCACTCGTTCAACCGCAGTGAGCTGTTGATGCATTCGTAAAAGCATTCTTGACCCACTCACAGGCACTCCTTTTTTTACGGGGGAGGGGGGCGTAGCCCGCTCCCCCCGCCGTGACCATCGACTCAATCTACATGGCCTCCGACATGTTATTAGTTTCTAAGTAGAAAAGAGATAGCTGGGTAGAGTGGGAAGTGATACAAGGAGTATCTGCCTGTTTCCATGTCAGACACGTTACCAGGCGAGATTGTGTTAGGTATTTGGTGTTGAAGTATGGTACTGAAGGGTCAGGGGAAAACCACATAGGCAGAAAGAAGAAAGAGCCTACATGTAAAACCTGACTAACAGTCACTCCGTCCAATCTCACATGTAACCAACGCTCTCGCTTTTTTTTTTTTTCTATCGGGGGGGTCCCCCGAAGCCCGCTCCCCCCGCGTGACCATCGACTCAATCTACATGGCCTCCGACATGCTATTATTTCTAAGAAGAAGAAAGAGATAGCAGGGAGGAGTGGGAGGTGATACAAGGAGTATCTGCCGGTTTCCGAGTCAGACTCGCTACCACGGCAAGAGTTTGTGTTTGGTATATGGTGTTGAAGTATGGTATTGAAGGGTCAGGGAAAAACCACATAGGCAGAAAGAAGAAAGAGCCTACAGCCTCTCGCACAGTACAGCCCATATTTAAAGCAAACCTGATGTGCAACGTCATGCGGCCGCTAGTAGCGCCACGCTAATACGATTTGGGGAAAATTTGAATCAACGTCATCTTTCAGATGTATCGACACGCCTACTAACGTTCGTTAATCTCGCACAACCCCTTCTTGGTGCTTGGGTATTTTTTCCCGCCAGTTTAGTTGGCATGTCTGCAAGTGACTCATGTGCTTCTTGCTCAAGGGGGCCCTCAGTTTAATGTTGTCATTAGTTAATCCATGTCCGCCCGGCTCCTTGACTGAATGGTCAGTGTACTAGCCTTCGATTCAGAGGGCCCACGGTTCGACTCCCAGCCTGGATGAGGATTTTAACAGCGTATGGTTAATGCCTATAGCTCGAGTGCCAAATATTTGTAAACGTCTTAACAGATATCTCCATACACGCAAAACTTATCACACTACAAACCACAACCGAAACACGCAATAGCGAGTACATTCCTATACATAGGCACTAGCGGCCATCAGGGGGAGGGGACAGGAGGAAGGGCAGTTGCCACTTTGTGGAGAAAAAAAATAATTTGTATTCCGTTTTGACCGCCTGAAACTGAGAATTATTTAAAAAGAACGCAAATATATAAACCTCGTTGTATTTTCAGCTAATTTTCCATTTAATTTCTTTAATTATTAAGAACAATACTTAGCGGAAATACGCATAAAATGCCGTTCGTCGCGGGTACCCGATCTGTACAGCACCGCAGCAAGTAGTGGAGACCCCCGGAGCAATGTGTAGCATGTTCTGCGACGAAGGGTTGCAGAGGTATAATTTTTGCCAAGGTCACCCGCTCGCTGCGTGCATTCGTCAGTCTGGCAGTCTACAGTAAGTCAGCCAATGTGTCTGTTACTTTGTTAGAGTACAGTCAAATACTAAATGGTATTTTAATTGTATGATCAAGCCGTACTTCTGTTTAATTGTAATACATGCGTAATTGCGCCTCCGTGGCTCAGGCGGCAGCACGCCGGCCTCTCACCTCTGGGCTCCGTGGTTCAAATGCTGGTCACTCCATGTGAAATTTGTGCTGGACAAAGCGGAGGCGGGACAGCATTTTCTCCGGGTACTCCGGTTTTCCCTGTCATCTTTCATTTCAGCAACACTCTCCAAAATCATTTCATTTGTCAGTCATTAATCATTGTCCCAGAGGAGTGCGACAGGCTTCGGCAGCCGGCACACTTCCTATCCTCGCCGCTAGATGGGGCTTCATTCATTCCATTCCTGACCCGGTCAATAGACTGGAAACAGGGTGTGGATTTTCACATGCGTAATTACTCATTACTGTTCCTTTGGTGAAAGTTTTATTGTATATCACGATTATTACCGCAATGTCCGACTCGTTAGCTGAACGGTCAGCGTACTGGCCTTCGGTTCAGAGGGTCCCGGGTTCGATTCCCGGCCGGGTCGGGGATTTTAACCTTAATTGGTTAATTCCTACGGCGCGGGGGCTGGGTGTACGTGTTGTCTTCATCATCATTATTTCATCCTCATCACGACGCGCAGGTCGCCTACAGGCGTCAAATAGAAAGACCTGCACCTGGCGAGCCGAACCCGTCCTGGGATATCCCGGCACTAAAAGCCATACGACATTTCATTTCATTACCGCACTTACGTTGGTAGACTGTGAACCTTTACGTTTCTATCCAAATTCGCTCAGAGAACTTACCATTTTATAGCTTTTTTTTTTTTCAATTTTGATGACGACGCCCCCCCCCCCTCCCCGCTTATCGCTTGGACCCGGGTAATTTTCGTTGTCTATACATTTTTGTGCCCCCCCCCCCTACTTCTAATTCCCAATCGCCGCTATTGCTCATTGGGTTGGGGCGTGGAAAGGCATCCGACCGTAAAACTAAGCTTAATCCACATTATCGTCGACCTCAAATAGTTAGGATAAAGGCCAGGAAAGGAGGAGGAAGAAGAAGAAGAAAAGGAAAATTAGTTAATCTATGTCCAAACTTCACAAGTGTTATCTCTCTTGTGTTTCTTGTGCCGTCCTCGAGACTATATTCACTCTTTGTGTATGATGACGGTCATTAAGGAAGTAACTTAACTAAATCTCAATAGCGGCTAATTACCTAAAGAGCACGTTAAAAGCAGCCGTGCGGGGTCCTTATCCCCACGTGCTGCCCAGCTACTCTAAATGAATGGGGCAGTCGAGTTAGCTTTATCCATTAACGCACAGTACATTCATTGAACTTCCCCTTCCCAGCAGAACTGCAACCTTTGAGCCTATTTGGCTCTTTTTGGAGGTGAGGAGGCGGAGATTTCAGGAAGTTAGTTGGAGCTGAGTCAGGTCAGCCCTTTCGTTTCTGTTGACATAACAGAGGTCAGAGTATGCCTGTAACATGTAGGGAGAGATGCTCTTCGCAGATGCTTTAACATAATAATTTATTTATTTATTTATTCGTTTCAGAAGCATACATTTTACATAACATAATGGTAGATAGGAAACTTAAAAGGGTCCACCTTTTCAATACAAATAAATGTTATAGTTTATTTACAACATATATTTACACTTGGAACTAGTTTCGACGCTGTTTGGCGTCATCTTCAGCCAAAATGTGGGAGATAGGCTAGCATGTAGACATTTATATTACAAGGTGTTACATTAGTGTGATTAAATGAGAGAACATGAAGACGCGAAGTACAATGTTAGTTTCAAAGTGGTCCTGAAGGGTGAGTCGAACTTGTATAAACATGAGATAACATAATCACTTGAACAATAAAACATATAAACATATAAACTGTAACAAAACCATGCGGAAGTACAAGATGAATGGCATTGGAGACTCAAATTAGTTCAGACACTCTTCCATTGAATGTTGCCTGCCGCGAATGTAGTACAAAACATAGGTTATATTTCAATAAACACAATCTTCTCAAAAAAGCACATGTAAATATATGTTGTAAATAAACTATAACATTTATTTGTATTGAAAAGGTGGACCCTTTTAAGTTTCCTATCTTCTATTCTCAGTTCAATACGGACAAAAGGAAATTCTTAGATTTAAATAACATAATGGTACTTAATGACATACATATCAAACAGTGCCTGCCCAGAATTTTGCCAAATCACGGGCATTAGGTGTCGCAGCCATCAAGTCCTCCACTGTGCAACTTAAAGGACACTTACTACAGTTCACGAAATGGGCTGTGGTTTGGTCTTCACCACATTCACATAGCCTGGATGTGCGAGGAAAGCCCCACTTTACCATACTGATTCATGATCCACCAACCCCAGTGCGAAGCCTGTTCAACGATTTCCAAGTAGACCGATGTTCCTCATGTCCTGGAGGGAGATGTTCAATTGGTAGCATCCAACTATCAAGTTGAGGATTTCTAGTTCTCCATGCTCTCAGCCGTGTGGATTGAGCAGATTCATTGAGATCTTCGGTTGTATTCAGGAAACTCCTCCTAGACCTCAATCTTCGGAAAAGATAGTGAGCAGATGAAAGAGTATTTGAGAAAGAGTTTTAATCAATTTTGTAGGCCACACATCAAATAAGTTGCCAGACATCGTACGATATGGAAGGTCGAATGGACTTTTATCCACCCTTCAAAAATCCGACTAATTCTACTAGATCTCAACCCGCGCTCTTGGGATGCCACTGATCCACATCCACAGAGGGAGAGAGTAATAATAATAATAATATTTATAATAATAATAATAATAATAATAATAATAATAATAATAATAATAATAATAATAATAATAATAATAATAATAATAATCTAAGGGTTACGATACGTCTTGTTCTTCAGCTAGCCACAACAGTGGCCGATTATCTAAAGCCGAAAGGTGAAGTGTTACTACAAATAGAACACAACTCTAATGACATTCTGAGAAGTGTAACTAAAAACAAATATATTGATTTAGCTCACTAAGATAAGTACGAACAACAAGCTCGTAATAAGAGCTATTTTCCTATCGTCTGAGAAACTAGACACCTGGTTGAGAAAGTAAATGAGAATCATACTTAAAATATGTATACACAACTGTCCTTTGCGTCTGAAAGTTAGAAACCTGCCCACACACTTCAGCAACTTCTCACTTTGTAGCACGCTCATATTGTCGCTTGAATAGAACTAGAGTATGTACTTTTCAAGTGTTAATGCAGCTTATTTGAACCTCTCTGAAGATATTAATGAAAGGTAGTTAGTGTCTTCATACACTGGCCGCAGGATTACAAAATACTGTCTATGAGACAGTTGGTTTCAAATGTACCATCCATACGTTGTTTCTAGAAACATGTTGGAACCGCGTTCTTCTTACATCATTTCCACAACCGCTTCTGTTCCCATTTCCTTCCATAATTACACACTGAACACACCCTGGCAGGAAAGCCAGGCTCAAAATAATACCTACGAAGGTTGATCAAAAAGTAAGGTTACAAAGCCTAGAGTGAGATGTGTACATTTTATTTCACACAACCACTACAGCCAACTGATAGTACATACATTAGGTTAATTTTCGACATAGTCTCCATAACTGTTTAGGTTCTTGTCGCTTCGTGGGATGAGTTTTAATATTCCCTCCTGGTAAAAGTCCTGTCCTTGCCACGTTGTCGCTAAGTGTTTCACCGCCTCGTCATATGCGTAACGTGATTCCCCTGCTGTCCTGAATCAGCTTCTCCACGCGAGCTGTGTTCAAAGCTGTTGATGGCGTGCTGGGTCGGCCACTGGCGATCCTCCGTCGGTGACCTCACCTCTACCGGCCGCAACCTTTCGACACCATTCTGCGAGATGCTGACGAGACATTACAGTCTCTCCGGAAATGTCTTCCAGCTGCCGGTGAATTTCAGCCGGAATTACATGTTTCACCCACAGAAATAGAATAATGAGCGAATTTCTTCGCGAGACCAGTTTTCCAAACGAGTCGCCATTTATGTGGCGTTTGGTTGAAAATCTGCACAGTTGCCAACGTTATGTATTAGAATTACGGAAAACTACTTATTTCTCTATAAGAGACGAAATTCCAGTAATATCAACCTTGTAACCTTAGTTTTTGATCATCTCTCGTATAAGATGGCTGTCTGGCCGAGGCGGTAAAGGCGTGCTCGGTTCCCCGTCAGGAAGTCGTAAAATTTAAGAAACGAGATTTCCACTTCCGGAGGTGCATATGGCCCAGAGGTTCACTCAGCCTACACCAAAAATGAGTACCAGGTTAATTCCTGCGGGCAAAGGCGGCCGGGCGTAGAGCTAACCACTATACCCCATCACGTGCCGAGGTCAACAATGGTGGAAGCCTTTACCTTCCACTCCTCCAAGGGCCTTCATGGCCTGTACAGAGGTGACTTTGCTTTGCTTTTGCTCGTATAAGCTGCAGACTATTTGAAGACCAATGTGCGAAAAATTATGTTTTGTGTGCATACGTCTGTCAGTTTGAACAATTATAAAGCGAAAATAACTATATTTCAACCTCTTTTTAGATTTGTACCGTACCAATTGTATTCTAAGATAATTTTAGGTAAACATTAAGACAGAGGGAAGTCCGACCCATTAGCTGAATGGTCAGAGTTGAGGCCTTCTATTCAGAGGGCCGTGGGTTCGATTCCCGGCCGGGTCGGGGATTTTAATCGCGTCTGATTAATTCTTCTGATCCGGGGACTGGTTGTTTATGTTTCTCGCAACACTTTCCTCTTCATATTCGGACAACATACTACACTACCAACCAGCACAGAAACACACAATAGCGATTACATCCCTTCAAAGAGGGTTGGTATCATGAAGGGCATCCGATCGTAAAATAGGGCAAAATCCGTATGTGCTAAGCAGTTCGCACCCGCGACAATACAGGTGTTGGAAAAGCGGTAGAAGTAAAGGAAGAAGATCAAGAGAGAGGGTAACGTGGACTTAGACGGAGATCGCCTTGGACATGGAACCTCTGACAGTGGCTCGACATCAACAATGCGGCAACTCTGATACAGTAAACACAAAATAGGACACGGCAACAGAAGTAAAAGAAGAATAACTGTAAAACACGAAATGTCCTACGAAATTGCAATAACTACGAAACAAAACAGAATATATCGCTGTTGATATTGGTTTCATGGGCGCCCCCGTGGTGTTAATGCTGATAACATTTCCTTGCAGACAAAGTAGGCATCCCCATACTACGAAAAACATAAAATTAAGCGATTCCCTCAATTGAGCCAAAAGTTGAAGGGCTAAGGGACGTGGAAAGGTTTCAAATTGCGAGTCTTGGATAGCTCTATCAAACTTTTAAACAAATCGAATATCACTTCCGTCCTAAATGCAGTTCCAGAAAAACAGCCTGAAATCGCTTGTTTCTTTGCCCGTATTCTTTCTGATTCAAATCCTAGCCAAATTAACTTATTTACATCACTTTTTCTGTAATACCTTTATTGGTTCATTACCCTCAGGCGTCTTTTTTGATATTTTGAAAAATGACCACATCCATTGTAGTTATAAAGGCTTAAGTGAAACTCTGGACTGACTCATATTAGCGCTCATAGTGGTATAAAAAAGGCAAACTGCCAACCTTATCGATCAGATAATGAAGAAAAGGATTGTAATATTTAGGAATAAATAAAGAATATATTATCATAATTTATTATATTTTATTTACCTAAAGTTCTTAGCTCCTATCCCTAATATATTTTCAATACTGGGTTGCTTGCCTGAAGGGCTAGAACTGGGTATTTCTTTTACCTGAATTTGAAAGCTGGTTCGAGGTTCACTCAGCCAACGTGATTATGATTGAGGAGCTATCTGACGGTGAGATAGCGGCTCTGGTCTTAAAAGCGAAGAATAACTGCCGAGAGGATTCGTCGTACCGACAACACACCAATAGTCTGCAGGCCTTCGGGCTGAGCAACGGTCGATTGTAGGCCCTCCGGGGCTGTTGCGCCATTGGATTTGATTTTTGGATATTGGGTTTATAGGGAATGTTACCATGGTGCATGATATGGTTAGACGGATAATTTCTTCATTCCCACGAACCTACTACGCTGGCGTAGCAGGGGGAGAGGTGATACTCCCACGTGGCGCGTCTCAGGTGGCGGATAGGGGGGTCCTAACCGGCTTGCCGGTGGACTTGAGGGAAATAAAATACCTCTCGCGGACCAAACACACTACCCCCCTGCGGGTGGGGGACGCACATGTAGAATACACCCGCGGTATTCCTTGCCTGTCGTAAGAGGCGACTACAAGGGGCAACCAAGGGATGATTGAATTAGAACCATGAAACTACTCTTGATTCGTACCATCATGCGGGGAACACCATGGGTTGCATGTACTTGCGAGTAGTATCACTAAACTGGTACGAAATAGATTTGTGATTAGTTGCAGTAAAAAGCCTGGCCTGGTGGATTCCAGTACCCGTGCGTCGTACTAATGTGAGCAACACCGCGGGTCTGGGCGTAGCTATACGAGCTGCACCATTGTGTGCGAAACACCATAGGTCTGCGTTCCCTGTACGAACTGCAATACTTGTGAGTAGTACCATCTTGTGTGGACCACCGTGAGTCTTCGCTACTTTTGATCAGTACCCCAAAATGACAAATACCATGGTTCTACTTTACTCGCGACATGTACCATTCTGTGGGGCCTTAGACGTGAATTTAGCACCCCTTCAGACATCAAGCATCATTGTGCTTTATAAATGGTCCCTTGGTCAGTAATACTCTAATTAACTACCTTCTTTTTTGAGTCTGATCCACTGTTTTTGTTTGTTTGTTTTTGTTTTTTGTAGGGTTCATGTCCATCCATTCATTCTTCATAACATTTTTTATTTTATTTTGATCAGTGGAAGAATTTTAATTTTTTGTTATTTCATTTCGTACCATTAGGGGCCGATGACTTCGAAGTTAGGCCCCTTTAAACAACAAGCATCACCATCATCAATTTCTTCATTCTGAAATTACTCCGGGACTACCACGCTTCAACGAAGAAAAAAAAGGAGGAGAAAGTATAATGTAAGGACTGTTAGAAAGGTGGACGAAATAAATGTTTGTAGTCACTCTACTGTAGTGGCCTTTATCGGAGAAATTACAGTCCGCTTCATTCAGACTATGAAAGCGTATCATAGAAACAGGTATATGTATCATCCATATTCCCGTAGTGGACACTTGGCTTTCCACTGGCTTCGGTATGTGAGCGACGAAGCAAGGAATGCTGCACACCATCTCACTGCTGCACAATACCAAATTCCTAACGGGGCATAACACATTCAGCGAATGATACAAATTACCAGAGTTATGTGCGATTTGTTATTAAGTTCGCTACAGGGACAACAAGCCGGTTATTCAGGACAATGCGGTGCGTAATAAAAGTATACCTTCCCAATAACTGAAATACCAGACATGTTCGTATCCTCAAATGGCAGAGAGAATTGAACTTATACATACAAGTTCATACAAACAGAAAAGGAAAAAAATCTTATGTCAGATAGCAAATTCCTTTTCAAATACAGCATATTGCAAAATAATGAAAAGTATGTTACGCTTCCATACTTCAAATAAAATATTTTCACAAAAGAAATATAGAACCTTAGAAATCGAGCCACATACAAGTAGATATCCTGGGAGAGGAAAAATACACGGTGTCCCCAACCCATTGTAAGAGAACATTGAAATAATTACCTGCAAGGAGTCTCAACTTCGGAGGGTGGGTTAGCAACCATGGAGACTCTAGGTGAGCATGGAATTACTTTCATTTACTTTTGCTATGCTGCTCACTTTCATCTTTCAAAGCCGATCTCTCTTGATCCACTCTTGTTATCTTCCGATCTTCTTACTTCTTCTTTTTTTTGCTAGGGGCTTTACGTCGCACCGACACAGATAGGTCTTATGGTGACGATGGGATAGGAAAGACCTAGGAGTTGGAAGGAAGCGGCCGTGGCCTTAATTAAGGTACAGCCCCAGCATTTGCCTGGTGTGAAAATGGGAAACCACGGAAAACCATCTTCGGGGCTGCCGATAGTGGGATTCGAACCTACTATCTCCCGGATGCAAGCTCACAGCCACGCGCCTCTACGCACACGGCCAACTCGCCCGGTCTTACTTCTTCTACCACCTTGTCAGATAACTTGATATCCAGCTCTTCATGAAAAAGAAGCAGGCTCCACGTTCCACCTTCTCCGAACATTAGAACAGTGATTGATAACAACCACTTTAAGAGTGCTGTAAATTAGCATTACGTCTACCCTGTAAAATTTGCCATTCTCAGACACCAGATTTCTAGCCAGTAGAATTATTAGGTCTTCAGTAATGTAGGGAGAGTAACATAAATTCTAGGGGTTCAGACGGACCGTACTCCTAAGGTTTATGCAAACCTCATAGCACAACCGTTGTGGGGGGGGGGGGGGGGTAGTATAGTATAACCTATTGCTGCCAAAAGTACGGACTCTGCTGATTCTGGCATTGTGTCAAAGCAATGGAAGATAGCCACGACATTGGCCACTAAACGACCTTATCAAAAGGGTATTAACATCAATATCCAGCCCATCAGAGCTGAACCTACTGGAATAAGTCGGTAAGCGGCCAGACAAAATAACTCTAGTCCCATGACCCAGAAGGAAGTCTGTAATGTAAGGTCGTAACTAATGACAGGAGAATAACAATGTCAACGGGTTGGAATCACCAATGAGCCTGGTCACGCAGCTAGAATTCTGGAGACGTTATCAGGTACACATCTCTGGGTAGTGTATTATTCCTTTAATTTGTACACTTTCTAAAATTATCTTTTTTTTGAGAAATTACTTCATAAATGAGTCCAGGAACATTCATATTTAAAAGCTGTTCTTTGTTTTTTGTTTGTTTTTTTACGTCGCACCGACAGACAGGTCTTATGGCAACGATGGGAGAGGGCAGGGCTAGTACTGAGAGTGGTGTGGTGGTGGTGGTGGTGGTGGTGGTGGTGGTGGTGGTGATTACTGTTTTAAGAGGAAGTACAACTAGGCAACCATCCTATATATAACACTAAACAGCGAAAAATGGAAGGGATCCGACACTTCGAAAAATGAAGATACCGGCCAAATAAGGACAAGGGCCACGAAGGGCGTGAAAATGAAAAACTCCCTAACCCCGAACGCTCGACATCGGAAAGAAACAAGAGTTGGCCAAGGGAGGTCGGATACGATAGATGAAAGTGAGAAACCTGGCACAAGTAAGTGGACGCAATGCCAGGACTCAGCTAATAACCTCCTGGTCGCCAACCTACGCTCCCAAGTTGAGAGCCCCTGTGGCCCCTTTTGGTCACCCCTTACGACAGGCAGGAGATACCGTGGGTGCTATACTACCGCCTCCACCCACAGGAGGCACCAGTACTGTAAAGGAAGCTACCTGCTACTTGTTTAACGTCGCACTAATACATCGAAAGTTTTCGGCGGCGGAAGGATAGGAAAAGGGAAAAGTAGCGGCCGTGGCCACAAAGGTATTTTACTGGCATGAAAAAGGGAAACCACGGAAAACTATCTTCGATTCTGCCGAGGGTGGAATTCGAACCCACTATCACCCGAATGCAAGCTCAAGCTGCGCGGCCATAGCAGCACGGCCAACTCGCTCGGGATGAAGGAAGCGAATGTGTCTTAATTAAGGTACAGCCCCAGCATTTGCCTGGTGTGAAAGTGGAAAATCATGGAAAACAACCTTGAGGGCTACTGACTGAGGTTCAAACCTAGTATTTCCCGAATGCAAGCTCACAGCTAAATGATCCACATGTCGCGTTGTCACCCCACTCGGTAAATATGAAAGTAGTCTTCTACCGTGTTTCCCCACATATGTGGGGCCCTGTTTCACGACCAACGCCATATGGAGGGATGTAATCACTATCGTGTGTTTATATGGTGGTTGGTGGTGTAGTGCGTTATCTGAATATGAAGTGAAAGTTTTGGGACAATAACAAACACCCTATCCCCGGGTTAGAAGAATTAATCAGACGCGATTAAAATCCCAGACACGGCCGGGAATCGAACCCAGGACCCTCTGTCGCTATATATGAATGTAAATATTGTATAACCTTTGATAGTTTTATAAGGAACCTGTACATTTTTCTGGCAGGGTCTTTCGAATTTAAGCATTCTTATGCTTAAATGATAACCGACGATGAAAATAAAAAATAGCATCTGTTTGATTAATTTTTATTCTACCGCTTTTTCGACATAAAAGTGAGGTTGGGGTGGGACTGTGCTGCTTATATACACCTGGCCCAGTTTCCCGACGACAGTCCTTCCTGACACCAACCCTACATGGAGGGAAGTATTCAATTATTATAGTGTGGTGTCCCCTAGCCAATATAGATTAACCAGACGCGGTTAAAATCCTCGTCCCTGACAGGAACCGAACTTAACCCTTTACTGCACAGTGTTGCCGTGAGGCAACATACCACTTTTCACCTATGTAAGTGAATACAGATTGTAGACAGAGGTAGTTTTAAGGCACACCTTCAACTGCACAATATTTTGATTTTTTTTTTTTTTTTTTTTTTTTTTTTACACAACAGCCCTACAACCAAAGGTAATCCTTCCACCACGTCAACATCCACGCGTACCAACCAACGGTTTATTTTTCGTGGTCCCTCCCCATCACATTATCATAGGCTTCAAGAGTACCTCTGGCTCAACCTCAAAGATATTACCGACCTACGGTCGTGCAAGTATACGAGTACTTGCGCCTTGCAATACGTACCCAAGGGCAGTAAGCAGTAATGATCTGTCTTTGAATGTTAAAAACTTGGCGTGAAACCAAACCAAACCAAACCAAACACCATGGTGCAACATCTCCGAAGGGACACGGCCTACCAAGCGACTGTTGCTCAGCCAGAAGGCCTGCAGATTATGAGGTGTCGTGTGGTCAGCAAGACGAATCCTCTCAGCCTTTTCTTGGCTTCCTAGACCGGGCCGCCATCTCACCATCAGATAGATCCTCGATTATAATCACGTAGGCTGAGTGGACCTCGAACCAGCCCTCAGATCTACGTAAAAATCCCCGAACTGGCCCTGAATCGAACCCTGGGCCTCCGGCTAAGAGGTAGGTACTCCTACACCGCGGGGCCGGCAAATGCTTAGCGGACAGGCAGACAGAAAACGCGAAAAATCGTATGAATATTCCATTACGGAAATTCACATCACATACGTGTGTTAAGGTATTAGCCCCAGTTAAGAATTGTTGGTAAATCTAAGACACAGAACGCTAGCTGAAGTTTAAAGCTCACCAAACACAAACGAAAAATAATTCATGCAGTAGAGGGTTACGATTCTCAATACCGACCATTCAGCTGAAGAAGCGGGAGAAGTTACGGCTTCAATATTCTGATTTAATAACAACATCTTACTTCTCGCATAAAATGTTCCCTCGTAGTAATGAAATAATAATAATAATAATAATAATAATAATAATAATAATAATAATGAAGTACAGTTCACTTGGGATTAACTCTTATACTGAACATCTTACCACCCTTAATGCAATACATTAGGTCTCTTCTTTCGACCAACAAAAACTATTCATCAGTCTCCTTTCTCTCCAAGGTTTGTCGCTCTAATTAGTTCGTTCTTTGTACTCCATGTTCTCTTTGAAGGGAACAATTAATTTACAGGTATTTGGAACGAAAGGAATGAGCCTACAAGAAACATACACAGACGCTGGAAGTATTCTCCTAATGGTGTTACATTTACTTGCGAACGGTCGCAGGTGCGTAACTTTCACGATCCTTTGTTTTAGAATTGATCTTTTCAATTAACTTTGTGTCTTTTTTCCTGTAAGTAAACTTTCTTGTAGAAAGATAAATCTCTGAGGGTTGCGACAAACAACCTGTCACTAGGTGCTGTGACCTAAGGGTTAAGAGAGAAACGTAACACGAGTCAGAACTCTCGGCAGACTGTCTTCTACCCTGGAAACAATCCTTCCGGGATTGTATTTTTAATCTGTAGTAATATAAAGAGAGTTCTGGAAAGTATCCACCGAAAATCTGGAGCACAAGTAATATTTACTTTTAGTATTAATCGAATAATTACAGAAGTGGTCCGCCTCTGTGCTGCAGTGGTTGGTGTGATTAGCTGTCATCCCCGGAGGCTCGGGTTCGAATCCCAGCTCTGCTACGAAATTTGAAAAGTGGCACAACGACTGGAATGGGGTCCACTCAGCCTCGGAAGGTCAACTGAGTGGAGGGAGTTCAATTCCCACCTCAGCCATCCTCGAAATGGTTTTCTGTGGTTTCCCCACTTCTCCTCCTGGCAAATGCCGAGATGGTACCTAACTTAGGCCACGGCCGCTTCCCTCTTCCTTGCCTATCCCTTCCAAACTTCCCATCCCTACCACAAGGATCCTGTTCAGCATAGGAAGCCCCGATCCAAAGTCTCACGCTCCAGGACACTGCCCTTGAGGCTGTAGAGGTGGGATCCCTCGCTTAGTCCGAGGGAATAACCAACCCTGAAGGGTAAACGGATAAAGAAAGAGACTACAAAATTAAATATGTATATTACAATTTGTTTCATGTCGCATAGACACAGATGGGTTTTAGGGCGACGACGAGAGAGGAAAGGGCTAGGAGTGGGAAGGAAGCGACCGTGGCCTTCGTTTGCGTGGTACGAAAATGAAAAACCAACGAAAACCGTCTTCAGGGCTGCTGACAGAAGGGTTCGAACCCACTATCTCCCGATATCAAGCTCACAGCTGCGCAACCGTAACCAGACGGCCAAACGCGCTCGGTAATTACATAAGAAATGATAATAATAGGTGCATCCATATAAAACAACACATAGGTATTAATAATCTATAGAGGCAACAGAACTTTCAGGACCGAAATATACTGTTTAATTCGCACACAAACTCATTGGGTCGCAGTCTCACAGTATGTCGAATAACACACGTCCTGTTTATTGTGTAGTCTGTGGTCAAATAATTCCTTAATACGTTTCAGTGCGCTATTCTGATGAATTTATATAGCAACAAGTGCACGTAGATGCGATGAAATTAATAACCGAGCATGTGGCCGCACGGTTCGCGTAACGTGTAAAGAAACCTATCTGTGTCGGTGCGAGCAAATTGTAGAAAAAGACCTATCTGTATCGGTGCGAGCAAATTGTAAAAAAAAAAGACCTATCTGTATCGGTGAGAGCAAATTGTAAAAAAAGACCTATCTGTATCGGTGCGAGCAAATTGTAAAAAAAGACCTATCTGTATCGGTGCGACGAAAAGCAAATTGTAAAAAAAAACCTATCTGTATCGGTGCGACGAAAAGCAAATTGTAAAAAAAGACCTATCTGTATCGGTGTGACGTAAAGCGAATTGTAAAAAAAGACCAATTTGTATCGGTGCGACGTAAAGCGAAATGTAACTAAAAGACCTATTTGTATCGGTGCGACGTAAAGCGAATTGTAAAAAAAGACCAATTTGTATCGGTGCGACGTAAAGCGAATTGTAACTAAAAGACCTATTTGTATCGGTGCGACGTAAAGCGAATTGTAAAAAAAGACCAATTTGTATCGGTGCGACGTAAAGCGAATTGTAACTAAAAGACCTATTTGTATCGGTGCGGCGTGAAGCGAATTGTAACTAAAAGACCTATTTGTATCGGTGCGACGTAAAGCGAATTGTAACTAAAAGACCTATCTGTATCGGTGCGACGTAAAGCGAATTGTAACTAAAAGACCTATTTGTATCGGTGCGACGTAAAGCGAATTGTAAAAAAGACTAATTTGTATCGGTGCAACGAAAAGCAAATTGTAAAAAAAGACCTATCTGTATCGGTGCGACGTTATGCGAATTGTAAAAAAAGACCTATTTGTATCGGTGCGACGTAAAGCGAATTGTAAAATAAGACCTATCTGTATCGGTGCGACGTAAAGCGAATTGTAAAAAAGACTAATTTGTATCGGTGCAACGTAAAGCGAATTGTAAAAAAAGACCTATCTGTATCGGTGCGACGTAAAGCGAATTGTAACAAAAAGACCTATTTGTATCGGTGCGACGTAAAGGAAATTGCAACGTGATAATGCGAAAACCATAAAACTATGCCGATCAACAGCTGCTGATTGGTTAAATTTCTGATATTATGAAATGGCGTATGGCTTTTAGTGCCGGGAGTGTCCGAGGACAAGTTCGGCTCGCCAGGTGCAGGTCTTTTGATTTGACGCCAGTAGGCGACCCACGCGTCGTGATGAGGATGAAATGATGATGAAGACGACACATACACCCAGCCCACGTGCCAGCGACATTAACCAATGATGGTTAAAATTCCCGACCCTGCCGGGAATCGAACCCGAGACCCCTGTGACCAAAGGCCAGCACGCTAACCATTTAGCCATGCAGCCGGACTCTGATATTATGATACAAGACTGATCATTAGATATATGAGCACTTCAAAACCCATGTCTCTGCCTCATACGAATTTTACTGCCATGGATTGTTTAATCTGCTATGATTTTGTTTAACCCGTGGCACATACATCCCATTCGAATCTTGGCCACCAAGACGACTGCTGGAGAGCCAGATAACTTGTAGGTGTGGAATGTTACTGGTCCGTGTGACGGCATCCTCAATCGCACTGCTCGAGATTTTCACCGCGCCACCGATATGATACAGCACCTCAGATGATCTCACGAGGCTGAGCAAAGCCCGTTGTAGTCCTCAGCCATTGTTTAAAATCCGGGTATCGAAACCAGGGCCTACAAGTAAGAAAGAAACACACTACGCTGTATAATGTGGATACTTGAACTTAAGCAAATTGCTCTAATCGGAATTTTAAGTGTTAATAGCATGTATATAGTAACCGGAAGGAGAAGGGTTGAGTTTTATTAACGCAGTGACTTCACCCCCGGCTCTCCATTCAAGCGACTGAAATACGAAGCCCAGTCGATATCAGTTTAGAATTCTCCTGAGGGATTACGTGGCGCCTGGGGGACATCCCGTCTTAAAACACCCAGTCCAAAACCACAAACAGAAAGGTATTTCTATTCACACGAAAATAGCAATTAGTCCGACTCCACTGCTAAATGGTTAGCGTGCTGGCCGTTGGTCACAGGGTTCCCGGATTCGATTCCCGGGAGGGTCGGGAATTTTAACCTAATTGGTTAATTCCACTGGTACGGGGGCTGGGTGTATGTGTCGTCTTCATGATCATTTCATTCTCATGACGACTAGCAGGTCACCTAGGGCGTCAAATCAAAAGACTAGCATTTGGCGAGCCGAAGTTGTCCTCGGACACTCCCGGCACTAAAATCCCTACGCCATTCCATTTACCAATAATAGAAAAAAGTCGAAACGGGTGCATCCATGTCTAATATATATGCTGAGTACAGAATCACAAAAGAGACTTTTTCCGATATTAAGAACGAAAGTGAACTGTTGACATTTTCACGTGAAGAAAAAAAACATGTGAAGTGATGTGGTTTAGAAAGTCCGCAGAGCGAACCCCGAGAAGATTCTCACGCACTTGTAACTTACACAACTACGTTTGAGTGGCCTGGTAGTCAGAGGAACTGAAATACGTTTTCATAAGCAGTGCATTTTTTTAGTCTTACGCCCTTTAAATGTACCACAAGGTAAGTATTTTCTTGCTGTAAACTGAGTTTCAATGCGGTTTCTATTGATTTTGTAGGTTACTTCAATTAATCCGGACTTCAGTAGCATGACGCGTGTGGGACCCCCCTCCCTCTTAATCATCAGTGAATCGGATAGCACTTCACCTACTCTAATTCCCTCAGTGCTATTTTCTCGAATGAAATAGGTACTGGCGGCATAAATTAAGTAAATATCCAAATTATGGAACATCGGAATGTACAGTGAAATATTATGGACACCATTTATGACAGCTTCCTTCTTCAACTTCTCCTATACCTCACATTTTACTCTCTAAATCTTTGGACTGATATCATTTTTCCTCAAACCCTTCACGCCATCAAGCTCTCGCCCTACAATACCGTTAATAGCCTCGTGTGATACAGGACGAAGTTTCTCCTGCTTCAGATATATCGTGAGGAACAATAGGTGAGCTCTCCGTATGAAGTACTTGCGGACTGTATCATGTCGCTATTGTTCACCAACGAGGGGAAATTACAATGAAAGTTCGTCGCTCAAAGCACTTCTTTTGCACGGAATGTTGTAGCACACTCGGCTTTCAGAGTTGATGAAAACATACTGAAGTTCTCATATCAGTTAGGGATCTCTCTTTTAGCAAAATATAACTTTTAACAAACAGTTGCAATTTCAAGCGGCCAGCTCCACAAGTATTGCTTGCTTGTTTCAGGGGAGTAAATCCTGCTTTTGAATAGGATTTACCAAAGATAATGCCACAACAGAAACCAATCACCCAACTTCTACGTTGATGTATTTTATTGGACGTTACATAGAGTACTGTTTACCATTCTACTCCGGTATTTCTATTCGTATTCCTTTTTTTTTGCTAGTGGTTTGACGTCGTACTAACACATCAAAGGTTTTTAGTGACTTAAGGATGGGAAAGGACTAAGATTGGGAAGTTATGCCCAGTTTAAAAGAGGCCAGTTGATGAGACAATTATCGAGGACAGTTGTCTTGTAATTATTGCAGGACAATCACTGGCCAGTCCAGTTCAACGAAACGCCATTCACACGAGAAAGCTATTGCCATGCCAGTGGGTGACGAGAAATGGCTGACTGCGCAGCGTCTGTAGTATCCCGTGAGAAATTACACTTATTTTGTAATTATATGTGCGAGGAATTCATTGTTGAGTCATGCAAAAGTTTCGACCTCAATCACACATGATGGCGTCGTCCCCTATAGATATTTTGCTACTACTTTTCATCATATGATAGGAACCTGCGTGTAAGTGGAGTTGCGGAAGTGATGAGTGTTGAGTGTGAGGAAATTAAACGAAATGAATTGAAATGGCGTATGGCTTTTAGTGTCGGGAGTGTCCGAGGACACGTTCGGCTCGCCAGGTGCAAGTCTTTCGATCTGACATCCGTAGGCGACCTGCGCGTCGTGATGAGGATGAAATTATGATGAAGACGACACACACACCCAGCCCCCGTGCCAGAGAAATCAACCAATGATGGTTACAATTCCCGACCCTGCCGGGAATCGAACCCGGGACCCCTGTGACCAAAGGCCAGCACGCTAACCATTTAGTCATGGAGCCGGACAATGTGAGGAAAGGAACGTTAAGGACGACACAAACAGCCAGTCCCCAGGCCAGGAATAGTAATAATTTACAATTAAAAACCTCTGACCCGGCTGGGAATCGAACCCGGGTGACAGGCGGACGCGCTGCCGTCTACACAGCGGGGCCGGACATCCATGAATGTTAATTGTATCGGTAATCTCATAAAATGCTGCTTGACGAGCATTTTTGTCTTTGTACAGGTCTTCGTGCTGGTCCCGCAAACATCTTCGTTCGCTATACAGCTCAACGAATTTTAAGTATCGTCACCCTATTTTGGAGCCATAATTACGCGAACAGCTTATAAATAATTTAAAAACTAAAGTATTTAAATAATCAAGACTCTCGGTTGACACAAGCGAACTGGCACAAATTAAATATACAGCTACTGGTCTGTCACGATCACACGGCGCCAACTGTCGCGACAATACTGGGGGTTGCAGCTGGACCCAGTTGGTTGTCGTCACTGTACTCCTGGAGACAATCGACAGCTTGGGCAATTGTGAGGGCAGTTGCTTAGACAACTGGACCGAAGTGTTCACGTAGCTAATAACTGTAAGCCAGTCAACTGCCTCCTGGCAACTGTCTCATCAACATCGTGTACACTAGGCATTAGTGACCACAGCCTTAAGGTACAATCCCAGCAACTGCTACAGCCGACTCTTTCCACCTGTCATATTCATTGGCTACTCAACTGAGGATGGCGTCAGGAACAGCATCATGTCGCAAAACATGCTATATCGTTTCATCTCACCCATCTCCGACCCCGTATCGGGAAATAGGACTAAGGAGTAGACATACACACAAAATAATGTACAAATAAAATTCGTGATACAACATTCCTGATGATATTTACAAGTGTAATTAGAATCTTAAACGATTTTATAGTCATTCTAACATAGTTGAAGAATTTGGGTTCAAGTTCTCTCAACTTTACATAAAGGCTAAGTCACCATACGTGAACGTAACCCTTTGCATCAGATGTACCGCAATATTCTCTCTTTCTTATTGTGCCCGCCTGTTGAGAAGTAAAAAAATATACACTGCCTTCTCGACCTCCACATTTAAACTAAAAACGCAGTCAAGGGCTATTTAACCTGCAACCTCTGAAGAACAACAATTTTCCGCGCGGATAACACTGTGGGGACGGAATCGCCACCTCTGAACTAACAAAGCTTTATATTTAACTCTACAGGAATGGACACTTATATTACTTCTGGAGAGATGTGAGGCTGATAAATCGTAAAAATTTATGAAGAACGAACACAACTGAGATACACAGTCCTCACATCCAAGCCTAGCCAATGAACCGATTTTTTTTTCAATATCACTACAGTATATTCAACTTGTTTGAGTCATCAGTCCATAGATTTGTTTGGTGCAGCTCCCCATGACACCCTATCCTGCGCTAACCTTTTCATTTCTACGTAACTGCTGCATCCTACATCTGCTCTAATCTGCTTGTCATATTCATACTTCTGTCTACCCCTACCGTTCTTACCCCCTACACCTCCCTCAAAAACCAACTGTACAAGTCCTGCGTGTCTTATGATGTGACCTTTCATTCTATCTCTTCTTCTCGTCAAATTTAGCCAAATCAATCTCCTCTCACCAATTCGAATCAGTATCTCTTCATTCCTGGTTCGATCTATTAATCTCATCTTCGGCATTCTTCTTTAACACCACATTTCAAAGCTTCTATTCTCTTTCTTTATGTTAGTTGTCGTCCATGTTTCACTTCCATACAATGCCACGTTCCAGACGAAAGTCGTCAAAACATTTCTAATCCCTATATCAATGTTCGAAGTGAGTAAATTTCTTTTCTTAAGAAAGGCCTTCCTTGCTTGCGCTAGTCTGCATTTTATGCCCTCTTTATAGTTCTGCCACAGGTAGTTATTTTACTATCCAAGTAACCATACCCATCTACTTCCTTTAAGACTTAATTTCCTAATCATATTTCCTGCATCACATTACTTCGTTCGACTGCACACCACTGTTTTTGTTTTGGACTTATTTATTTTCATCTTGTACTCCTTGCCCAAAATTCTGTCCATAACATTCATCAATTTCTGTGGATCTTCCACAGTCTCAGGTAAAATAACGGTATCATCAGCTAATCTCAGGGTTTTGATTTCCTCTCCTTGGATTATAATTCCCTTCCCAAATTCCTCTTTGATTTCCTTTTGTGCCTGTTCTATATAAAATTGGAAAAGCAGATGGGACAAACTGCTACCTTGCCTGGCTCCTTTCTGGATTGCTGAATTATTTGAATGTACATTAGTTATTATTGTCCGCACGGAACTGGAATGGGATTGACAGCTGCTTCAATACGTGTTCTCCAGCCGTGATGGGGATGGAGTGGGAAGAAAGCGTTACGTTTTCTTGTCAACTAGAATTTGACCGATCATCATCATAAAAAGTTTTCATTCCCCTCCCTCAGGGGGACGGGCGGGCCACATAGAAGGTAACGCCTTCTCTCTGCCCAGGAGATTCAGTGGGATTGTGGGTTTAATGGAGTAGGAGGATGGTCTAGGGTGATTTGGTGTTGTGAAGGAGGTGGGGTAATTTTTCTCTGGCTGTGTGTTTTATTACTAACTTGGGTCTTTTACAATTATATCAGAATTTTACAACGTTTCATTTACAAATTACGATTTGCAACTGGTGCATTCTTCATGCACCATCATGCATCATGAAAAGTTTTCAGTCCCCTCTCTGAGGGGGCGGGCCACTTTGACCGATCACATGCAACTAACCACAAAAGAGCGCCGACCAGAGAAGAGAAAGGAGGGAAAACTTAAGACAACGTTGCCACTTTAGTAATACGTGCGGCGAGAGAGACCATCCTCAGCAGTGTTCAATGTGCTATCAGTTTCTTAACTGGGAAGGTTAGTTACTTTGTGTGTCCGCGTGTATAATATTGCGCTTTTATTCATAAACAGTTTCTCTTAAGATGTGGGCGTGTATACTGTATAATAAGGGCGTAGTTATAGCTGTACAGTTAATGTCTAAATACAGTTTGTGTACCTATATTATATGCCTAGCATCTTTTAATTTTAATCCAATGGCGGAAAGCGAAGAGAGGGAACGTTTCGGCAAAGGCATTTTTATAAAGGGGGCAAACTCGGGACGCTCATTGTTATGTACGAGAGTACTGTACTTTAAACACGTTAACACATGCACACATCTGAAGAGTGAGGGGAGGTGGAGATCATCATCAATGTCCCACTCCAGTCGTCCGGGTGTAGTTAACAAGCCTCCTCCACTCTTTTCTGTCCTTCCACTTTTCCTGCTCCATTACTTCCGCCACACCTCATCCAGCTTCTCTAATGTCCTTCCAAATCTGATCCATCCACCTTCTTCTCGGTCTTCCAACTAGTCTCTTTCCCTTATTTTTCCAATTCCCTTCTTGCTACCCGTTTCTTTCCCATTCTTTTTTACATGTCCGAACCATCTCAGTCTTGCTTTCTGTATCTTCTGTACTAACGGTTCTATATTCAGCTCCTCTCTGATTTTAATATTTTGAATTCTATCTATTGTTGTCTTTTTTAACCGATGTTCTTAAGAAGTTCATTTCTACTGCTTGGATCTTAATATCTTGTCTCTTATTAATTACCAGTGTTTCTATTACACTAATCTTAATTATGCATAACGTATTGTTTATTTTTATAGTTTTACTTTGAATATCTATATGACGCCTGTGGACATGATCGTTAAGGCGTTGAAGTCTAAACGATCTGATACCCGGTTCGAGTCCCGTTGATCGAAAACATTTTCACCATCAGAATGTTGGCCGGCAGGGGAGGTGGTGGAATACATTGCGTGCCAGAAGCCTGGATTAAATTCCAAACCTCTCCGCAGTGCTCACATGGAGTGGGAGCATATGACGCTGTTGATGGTGATTCGTCCGTCATATGGAGACGTTAAGCCTTGAACATACCCCTTGGTGCTATTCGACAAGAGTAGGCTATGTGCCGGCACCGGGTTTCACCCTCTCCCTTACTACAATCATATATCACTTCATTCATTTTATCCCATTAACTCCTCTAATGAGGTTGACGTCAGGGAGGGCATCTGGTCATTAAAACCCGCCACAACAGATTCATCTCATCTCATACCCGACCCCGTGGAGAAACGGGACAAGGGTTCACCGACCGACCGACCGACCGACCGACCGACCGACCGACCAACCAACCAACCAACTATAACTAACTAAGTAACTAACTAACTAACTAACTAACTAACTAACTTTGAATATCCGCATGAATTCTTTAAAATACATATTTAACGTATGATATTGGCATTGCCGCAAAGAGGTCTTCGTTGAGTACTACAACGGGGCAACACCGATCATCTGGTTCTCTTAAACGTCAATCCCATTCTAGTTCCGCGCGGACAATACACGATAAATACACAATGTTATCTTGCTAGAAGGGCAAGAAAAATCCTGCTATGGCAGTCAAATTTATCTGATTGGTTTTCAATGTACACGTTTTTCTATGTCTAGCTCCAAGGTCAGGGGAGCGGTTCAGAGGGACCGGGGATATTACCCGCATCCGGCTGATTAGTCTGGCCCGTGGAATGTTTATCTTTGTTCATATGTCTTCGCTTACTCACAACCAACACTGGCAACTGCCACAAAATTACATTCCCCTCCTCCTCTCCCCATAGGACTGATGTCAGGAAGGGCATCTGACCCTAAAACCAGATTAAGTATACATGTGTGACACCACCCATTATTGCACAAGAGCGCGAGAAAAGCAGTAAGTAAGTAAGTAATATGTTTTATTTATCCTGGCAAAGTTAGGGATGTACTCCCTTTCTTACACTTAACCAGTCTTAACCTAGAACACTTAATAATAACTACTGATGACAATAATATGATAATATGGACAATAGTAACAGTAATACCATTAACAAAAGTAACCACACTTTAGAAAAAAAAAGATCATATCATCTATATAATATAAATCGTACGTAAAGTGCAGAATATAATTATGAATAATGAGTACTAAGAATATAATTATGAATAATGAGTACTAAGAATATCATTATGAATAATGAGTACTATAACAACTACTTAAGAAAAAGTTTAGAAAATATATACATTTCTACAGTACACCGAAATATCGCCTTCAGTTGAGAAGTGAAGAGAAGGATTATTAAGAAGTAGAAGAAGAGGAAGAAGAAGAATATCTGTGAAAGGAAGAGGGAAATGATGATGAAGAGGCGGTAGGAGTAGGTGTTTTCAGGTCATAATTTGGTGATTCATGCATGTTTACCTAGTATTTCGACACAGGCATGTTTAAAAGCTAAGCTGCTGGACATGCTTCTGACGTCCACTGGTAAGAGATTCCATTGTCGGGCTGCGGTAACGGTGAATGATTTCGTGTAGATTGCTGTTCTGTGTACAGGAAGGGATAAACACATGGTGCTGCAGGATCGGGTATTTTTGTTATGGTCTGTGGAGAGGAGCTTCATTCGATCACGGAGATAGGTTGGTTGAGAACTTTTAAGAATAGTATGCAAGAAGCAAAGAGTATGAAGTGTGCGTCGTTCTTGCAGGCGAAGCCACCCGAGCCGCGTGTAAGACGGTGTGACATGGTCAGCGTAACGAAGTCCACAGATAAATCTTACACAGGCATTCTGAGCGCACTGTAATTTCCTTCCCCAGTCTACTCCTAGGTTGTTGTAAACTATGTCGCAATAATCAAAGTGAGGTAATGCGAGTGATTCAACAAGAATTTTCTTTAGTTTAAAAGGGAAAGTGAATTTGAATTTACTGAGACAGCGTAGCGTTCCGTATATTTTCCTACACACAGATATAGTTTGGGAAGACCAGGACAGATGTTCGTCAAATATTATGCCAAGATTTCTAACATTTTGGCTATACTGTATGGGAGTATCACTTATGGAGAGAGGAAAGAACACACAGTCGAAATCGGTTATGAAGAACCCAAAGGGATCGCCAATCAAGGTAGTTATAGCACATCGTCGTACAATCGCGATCACAAGAATTATGGGTGGAAACGGAAACAGGTAATATTTGGGCGACGATTTTGGCCAACCCTAAGGATGAAGGAGAAGTAACCAAGGTAAAGTCACATGTGTTCGTCTTCCAGGAGGTGTGGCTTGCGACGTTGCGCACTCGGGGTCACTCCCAACTCCATTTCCTCGGGAACTGATTAAGATGTTTCTATAGTTAAACACTGGCTATACTAGCTTTTCCTAATCAAGGAAAACAATTAACTGTAATTTAATTGCGATAACGTGTGCACGGTGTAATTCCACCCCAATATATGGCATTTAATTGTTTGATCAGCGCTGACAATAACTTCATAGGAACGGTTTTCCAAACGCCCTTGCATCTCTGATGATCATAATTATTTAATGCCAGGTTATTTTTACTTTGATTTTTGAGGATGGCAATTATTATTGTTATTGGTAGTAGTAGTAGTAGTAGTAGTAGTAGTAGTAAGTATTTAACAGGGCCTATATTGACGAAAATAAGGATCACTCTTTCTTTCTGTGGTTGAGCGCGATGCCATTGGATAATGAAGTCATAGTCGAGACCGCTAACATTTCAACCAGACCTCGCACACAAGAATTACAAAGAAACTGGAGAATTTGACCCTCAATGAGTTGATATACCACATTACTTTAGTTGCCTTGAAGGAGACGTGTTGTTCCTCCCTTCATTGTCGAGCCAGTGGGACGTGTGGGCAGCCGGGGAAGCAGTACCTTCCCCTCCGCGTGTGTTTCGTTCATGCTAGATATCCTCGTACTTCCGTTTTCTCCACCTCCCCTCACTCTTCAGATGTGTGCATGTGTTAACGCGTCTGACGGATGTGACCAATGAGAGAGAGAGTGTGTAAGCAGGTACTGGGTGGTCATGAGGGCTGTACTGATTTCTTGCTTGAAATGAATACTAAAGATTTCGAGTATACAAAACTTTTCTCTCTCCTTACTAAAAAAAGTCATATGCAAGTTTAAAAAATTAACTGAAGTAAGTACTTGAAGTAAGTACTGTATGTACAGTCAGTGTTGCCAACTTAGCGGATTTTCCGCTAAATTTGGCGGAATTAGAAGACTGTCGGCGAAGAAATATACTATTTAGCGGACAGCGGATTTTTTGGCGGAATTCTAGATTTATTATAGCGGAATTTAGCGTTTTATCTATATTACTT
This sequence comes from Anabrus simplex, assembly GCF_040414725.1. Lineage (NCBI taxonomy): Eukaryota > Metazoa > Arthropoda > Insecta > Orthoptera > Tettigoniidae > Anabrus > Anabrus simplex. The sequence goes on along the minus strand of NC_090265.1, from coordinate 1,737,845,673 downwards.
TTTTAAAAAATTTGTACTTCAGTCTGTCTCTGAGCTATTCCGTATTTCTTGTCAGGAGCTAGCAGTCACAGGAGGAAAACTTGTTATTTGGATTTGATGTTATGAGATCGTGGTATCATAAATTTGTAATGCGTGGGGAAAGGGTACTTATCTCTTAGTTGACGAATGACGACAGATAATGAAACCGTGAGAGATTAGCATTTATATTTATGCTATGAAAGAAGACCGTTTAATGAACTGGCCTGTTCTGTGTGTGGCCCTTGAGGTAGGAGATTCACCTAGTTTGCATCCGGCAGTAAAACGCCTACAAGTTTTAGCTCGCCGGCTCGCAGGCAGGGGATTAATACTAGTGAAACTCACAGATCAAGTGAGTACAGACATTTATTATTATTATTATGTGCGTATGGACCCAATAGATCACGCAAAGCTCTCACGATTCTGTTTTCTGAGTTGCCTCGGTAACTTTGAGCACGATACGATTCGACAGGGATTTTTACGTGATTAGAATTGAGGAGCTATCTGACGTGAGATAGCGGCCACGGTCTAGAAAGCCAAGAATAACGGCCGACAGGATTCGTCGTGCTGACCACACGACACCTCGTAATCTGCAGGCCTGCGGACTGAGCAGCGGTCGCTTGGTAGGCCAAGGCCCTTCAGGGCTGCAGTGCCATGGGGTTAGGTCACAGATATAATAAAAGTTACTGTCATATTCTATCATTTGATTCAGTTTCTTTTCTTTACCACGGCCCTAAATGGCAACCATTTTCACGTGTTCTTCAGCGACAGTAGTGTTTGTAATAAAATAACAATCAAATGGAAGTGCTTACTAGCCAATTGCGGAGAAAAAACGAAGTTGAGAACGACACCGGAATTATTTCCTGCCGTTCACATTTAACGCGAATAGAAGAAGCTGAACGACAGTGTCAAGTTCAAGGTTCAGTCTTATCTGGAATAATGTTAGTCACAATATTTCGTCAAAATAAGAGAACTCGAGTTTTTAGAAATCCTCAAGTGATATATTGTACATATATGTAACTAAATTAAATCACCTGAAAAATATGTTATCTGGATTTTTTTAAATTAAAATTTCCCAATAATCCACAATAATATTATTATAATAAGAAGAATAAAGAGTTTGTTTGAAAGTTCGTTTGATGTATGTAATCTTGGAAATTGAACGATTTATATTATTCTTCCAGCATTAAAAAGGCACTTCCTTTTCATTTTTGTCATGATAAAAAAGTACGTCTAGAGAAACATTTTAAGAGCGGTTTACTTAAGATGAGTCGTAAGCCATGCTAAGCAGGACGGTGAAGGAAACTTTGTTATTTGTTATAGTTTTACTAATGAAGAGTCCTATCCACACTTTCAACTTCCCCTTTAAACACCTGTTAACAGCACTCCATAATATCCCACCCTCTTTCTCTTACCCTTGTATCGTAAACTCTTAAGATCACCGAACGCATCCTCTATAGAGAAAGACAAAAATGTCCAATCCCCGTTCCCCGGCGATACTGTACTGGCTTGCGCCAGTGCAACAATGGCAGTCGGCACACAGTGCTGACTTACATTCTTGAATGAGTATTTGTTACGTCAAATTTTATTGCATTTCGAAATAATGATATAACGAGACGGAAGAACAATGAGAAATTCAGCGACTACGAAGGGTACCTTCCTCTAAACACGCATCGAATAATATATCAGTTCGTTTGAACTGCCAGTGTTGTACTTTGCCTTCAATAATTAACGGAGAGAATTTAACGTTTTAAATGTCATCCCCCAGTCACTGAAGCATCTCATTTTCTATAATGTGTCACGAAACAGTGCTTATTTATCACAGGAATTTCCGTCACGTTCCTTTAACAACAATACAAAAAGCCATCTTAAGGACCACCCACGAAGGGATTACAACCCTCCATCTCTCGAATGTAATCTCACCGCGTAGCCATATTGCTCGGTGAGAGAAATAAGTGGTGAAAATAATGAAATGGTGCATGGCTTTTAGTGCCGGGAGTGTCCGAGGACAAATTCGGCTAGCCAGATGCAGATCTTTCGATGTGACTCCCGTAGGCGACCTGCGAAATTAACCGATTATGGTTAAAATTCCCGACTCTGCCGGGAATCGAACCCGGGGCCCATGCGACCAAAGGCCAGCATGCTAACCATTTAGCAATGGAGCCGGACGAAATAAGTGGTGAACTCACCGAACGAATCAAAGTAGAACCAAAGAACAAAGCCGGGACCCGACATGCAGAAACAGATCAGTCGTCGAATAATTAGTTTCGTGTACCATTAGCCAAGAGATCACAAGTAATATTCTGGCAATATCAAAATACCAACCCCAAATACCTTGGAGTTACTCTCGACGGAACGCTATCGTCCAGAAAACATCTCACCAACCTACCAGCCAAATTAAGGACAGCCGGGCTGAGTGGATCAGACGGGTGAGGCGCTGGCCTTCTGACCCCAACTTGGCAGGTTCGATTCTGGCTCAGTCTGGTGATATTTGAAGGTGCTCAAACAGGTCAGCTTCGTGTCGGTAGTTTTTCCGGCACGTAAAGGAACTCATGCGGGACTAAATTCCGGCACCTCGGCGACTTCGAAAAACGTAGAAGTAGTTAATGGGACGTAAACAAATAACATTTTTGTTGCTATAAATTAAGCACACGCATCAATATCATCCACAAACTTGCTTGCTCCACATGGGGAGCTTCTGCATCTATAAAAATAAGTCTTTTTACAAGAGTTTAATCCTGATGTATACATGGTATGTCCACACCTCCGCCAGAGAATGAGTTGTGACTCGCTGAGCGTGTAGTACCGACCTCCACCCCGTCAACGTCTCGTGTTCGGACGTACAGGGCTGCGCATCACATACGACAACAGAGGGAAGATCTGAACTTCTGAATGAACGACTAAACCTGGATTCTGTTCACTTAGTTTTAGTTTATTGAACACATTCACGATGCACTGCCTATGGTCACTTCTGAGCGGTTTTCCTCTTTTGTGCTTCACTACACGCTATGGCTCTACCTCTTGCTCCATTTATCTCACTATGAATACTGGCACTGACTGCTGCTGCAAAATGCAACACCTTATCTCCACGCTGTACAGCTTAGAACTTTCCTTGACTGCGAGAAGACTTCCTGTATTTCACCGCGCCTTATGCCTTAATTTCTCGTTATTTAATCACTAGAGCCCGGATTTTTATACATTAATAGGTTAGAATGCAAACTTACTGAAGCGAATAGCAAGTATACTCTACCTTCACAACGATTATGCTATGGGGTTTGCATAAACATGAGGGGTACGGCCCATCAGAACCCCTATAATTTATGTTACTCTTGCTACATTATGGAAGAGTGGGTGGCCGACACTTCCTACTAACCAAATTAGTTTGCAGTCTAACCTGATACTGCATAAAAATCCGGGCTTTATTAATCACTATTTTATTAAAACAAAACCATAACTATATATATACACCGGTATATATGACAACCATATTTTAATTTGATTACGTACTCTTCCTAACTCTCTAAATGTAATAAACTAAACTAAAATAAAATTAATGCGACGTACTACGTTTCTTCGAGCTCGTATACAGCCGAGTGAATGCGACGGTTGCTTATCCAGTCAACTACGTCCACGTCCACGTGAATATGCAAGGTGCTCCGCCTATTTGTTTACATCAGGATTAAACTCTCGTGAAAAGCGGTATAGTGTGCGCACTTCAGGTATGGCGCTGGTGCTGTCCATAGCTGAGTACTGCTCTTCAGTTTGGGTAAACGGGTCCCAAGTTAAAAAGGTGGACACGGTCCTGAATGAAGCAATGCGTGTTGTTAGTGGCACAGTAAACTCTACTCCTTGTTTATGGTTGCATGTGTTCAGCCACATAGAACCACCTAGAATTAGAAGACTGAATAACTTGGTTAGAGAATACACGAAGATATTGGCCAATACTGATCCCCGTCGATGAAAATGTTAACATCAGATTCAGCCGCCTCAAATCAAGATCTCCTTATATTGAAACAGCAAGAGAACTTGCTAGGAAAAATTACAATCCAAAAACCGATTAGCAACAAGAGTGGAACAGTGTAGCTCCACCTCAATGACAGGCATTGTTCAAATTGAAGAATCTTCCAGCTGGCTTTGATTGGCCCGCAATACATAGGTAACCCTTAATAAAATTCCGTACTAACCATGAGAGATGCAGATCAATGATGTTTAAGTGGGGTATGAGATCTTCTCCAGCCCGTGAGTATGGTGGAGTTAAGCAGACTATCAACCACATTGTCTTGTCACCGAATGTGTTAGCAGGGCATTCGTTGGATCAACACAAGACTTCGTGATGGCCTCTATTGAGGCCATACGATGGCTAGAAGATTTGGATCTAAATCTTTGAACACCCTGTTGCTTGCATAATTTATTGTTTCAACTGTTAAATTTTGTCTTACTAATAAAAAGTTCTTATACAGTTGTTTACCACTTGTATAGTTATACAGTGAATAAACACTGTATAAGCGTTGTATATTTTTCTTACTACTAAACGTGGTATACTCGTTCCAAGTCATAGGAATCTCTTCCTGCAGTTCACTGACGTATTTCGCGCGTTCACCACCTTTAAGATCGCTTCTGCTGGTTATCTACGACCAAAACTTTCCGGAAAGTCGCGCAGTAGCACGGTATATTGAAAAGGCAGTGGCAACACAAAATTGGCTTATATTTATATCAACACTTCTTCAGCTTGCTTGTGTAATGAACGTCATGAAAGAAATGGAAAAGCTTAAGAAAAGATCAAAAGCTCCTAACTGGGGTAGTACGGAAAACGTAAGCAATTGTAATTGAATCGGTGAGTTGAAAAGTGTACACATTCCAAAATCCTTACTTTTCAGGAGAATGGAAAAACTGTTTTGTAGCTAGAAGAAAGGTTTGATCAAAGAAGTTTCTATTAGGCATTTTATATCATATATCTGCGTAATCAACTACAAAGTATGGAAATCATATTACGTACGGTTTTCAAGTTATACCATTTTTATTTCAAGGAATATGTCCCTTTTAATACTCAAATCTGAGAAAGATATTTGTAGAGGCAGATAATGTATAATAAACTCGCAATTTCAAAAGTCTATTAAGCATTAACACATTATTACACAAAAATACGCCCAAATATCGTTTCTTTTATAGTTATTCATTGTAATTCCGTGTCTATAAAGTGTTTTACTTTACGAAGATATCTAGCCTCCATAACCTCTGAATGCTGTATGTCTTCTATGCTTATAATATCGTGAAGATCGTCAACGTTATCGTCCATTCTTTCAATGTGTGTTCAATGTTGAATAAGTCGAATAATTCACCACGATTATATTACTGAAGACAGTAAATACAACGAAAATAAACTGCTCATTCGTTTCTTTTTCCGCTACTCGCTGCTATACAACGCTTATACAAGGGCCCTGTTCTGTATAAGCAATTCAATGAATAACTATAACAGATGTATACACAGGAGGCTTATGCACAGTTTATTAGTGACGAATTTAACATAAACGGTGTATAAACCTTGTATAAATGTTATAAACCGTTTGTTAGTAAGACGGATAATGTATATACAGTATGTCACTTTCTTATTCATACAGTTTTATATTGTGAAAAGATCATTATATTTTGGACATTCAAATTAATGTTATAGTAATTTTCTTTTAAGAAATTTATTTCTGGTTGATTTCTTTACAGTGCCATACAAAAATAATATTTATTATGTAATAATGTAACAAAATGTAACAAGAGAATGTAACAGAACATGACCTTTTACTACGTCACATTGTTATTCATACAGATGCCAGTTCTTCAACTAAACATATGAATGAAATGAACCATAGCACCAATCCTAGTACTTTTTGAAGTAACCCTTGTCTTTAATGACAGCTTGACACCTACGCTGCATGGAATTTACTAGCCTCACACGCGTTTCATGTCTGACACTGTACCATTCTTGGGTCACCACTCGTTTTAACTCATCTTAGGATGAAGCCTTTCTACTGTGAACCCTAGACCTCAAAAACGCCCATAAATGTTCAACAGGGTTTAAGTCAGCAGACTGGGGAAGTGTTTTTAATTGTTTTGGAATGATCCAAATTATCCACTACTTGTTCAGAGCAGCGGTATGTTTGGGGTCATTGTCCTGCTGAAACATGTAGGTCGGTAGCATTCCCATTTTTTCAGCATTTTGTTTAACACTGTTCTTCAAAATATTATTGTACACTACATTGTTCATTGTGCCTTCAATAAAATGAATATTCTGTACACCTTGTACCGACATACACCCCCTACATCATAACCATCCACCTCCGTGTTTCATTGTGGGAATTGTATTGGTCACATCGTTGTCGGTATTGGTCTTTCTGCACACCCTACGGGCACCATCGGAACCAAACAGGTCGATTTTAGTTTCATCGGACTAGATGACATTATTCCAGAACTCCTGGCCCTTATTTTCGTGTTCTTTCGGAAGGAGCAGTCTTGCAGCACGGTTCTTCTTACTAACTTAGGGCCTGTTCCCTGGTACACGGCCATGGTAACCGTGTCGATGTAAAACTCGCCGGACCGTCTGAGTACTATTTTCTTCCCAGTAGCAGCTTCCAGCTCTGTCCGCAGCTTTGGTGCAGTTATGAGAGACTTGGATTTCACTCGCCTCACAATAAGTCTTTCTGCTTGTGGACTTAGTTTCTTTTGTTTGGGTTTTCTTGGCACATTCTTCACTGACCCTTCGTACGTAAACTTATTCACGGCATATTCAACAGTGGCATGACTTTTCTTCACCACGAGTCCTATTTTTCGCAGGGAGTACCCTCTAAGTGCTAAACTGACAATTGTATGTTTCAGCTCATAGCCAAGTTCTTTACACTTGCCCATTTATACCAGCAATTTCACAGGTCTAAGACGAACACAACCAGCAACACCTCTCCTCGCACCACACCTACTTACGTAGGCCTATGCCCCGTTCAATGCTGTCGGATGATTAGTGTATGAATAACAAAGTGACTTGAAGCTTTGGAGTGTATGCAGTTTTTATTTGTGTAAACAAATATTATTTGCACTCACAAAAAAATTGTGCATTGTATTCTGTAAGAAGGAAGTCAGCTGCCAGACGAAAACTATCTTTACATCGGTCTGTTTTCAGACCAACTTTGCTTTACGGGAGCGAAAGCTGGGTGGACTCAGGATATCTTATTCATAAGTTAGAAGTAACAGACACGAAAGTAGCAAGAATGATTGCTGGTAAAAACAGGTGGGAACAATGGCAGGAGGGTACTCGGAATGGGGAGATAAAAGCTAATTTAGGAACGAACTCGATGGATGAAGCTGTACGCATAAACCGGCTTCGGTGGTGGGGTCATGTGAGGCGAATGGGGAAGGATAGGTTACCTAGGAGAATAATGGACTTTGCTATGGAGGGTAAGAGAAGTAGAGGGAGACGAAGACGACGATGGTTAGACTCGGTTTCTAACGATTTAAAGATAAGAGGTATAGAACTAAATGAGGCCAAAACACTAGTTGCAAATCGAGGATTGTGGCGACGTTTAGTAAATTCTCAGAGGCTTGCAGACTGAACGCTGAAAGGCATAACAGTCTATAATGATAACGTATGTATGTATGTATGTATGTATGTATGTATGTATGTATGTATGTATGTATGTATGTATGTATGTTATTACATTACATTCACGACACACAACTATAAATCAATTATTTCCATAACTATACAGGCACATGGAGCGCTTTATAACGAAATGGGCTGTATATGAATAGAAAAGTGACATACTGTATATATATTAGTGTTTACCGTTTTATGTATGCTGTCTTGGGTACTGTGCCATACGCTAATTATAATAATAGTTGTCGAATCAACCCTTACTGTTAGTTGAGAGAACCAAGCAACACATTTCAAATAATTAAAACATTCTAAAAATATTTTGAATGCGATTCAAGTAGCCAACGAAAAGAATATGATCCAAAATGTACATGGACAAATTCGTGGACACACTATAATTCAAAAGTCATTCCCCATCGGAGGGAGGAGAAACGTCCGCCTCAGGAATTCCTGCAGCTCTGTTCCCATTCGGTAACAATTTGGCTGGTGTCGTGAAGAACAGTAGACTCATTATTCAGAGCTCGCTCTCGGCAAGTCAGCGACTCTCTCACTACCTGCTGGGAAGGTTTACGACTTCAATGAAGTCTCTCTGAACTATACCACTTTCCCCAGCAATGTATTTCACAGGCTTCATGAACAGCAACACGTTTCAGGTGCGTGAAATATTTACAAGGCTATTCCAGCCGACATCACACATAATGAATGTGTTAATTTAAGGTACTTTGACGAAATAATATGTCAAGAAACTTTTCACTGACGATGATGCTTGCTGTTTAAAGGGGCCTAACAGCTAGGTCATCATCCTCTAATGGTACAAAATGAGACAAAATATACTGACAATTTAAAAGTCTAAAATTTATCCTATGACCAGCATTTAAAACGTGAGGGTGAAGAATGAATGGATGAATATGAGTTTCAAATAATCAGCGGATCCAACTCACAATGCTGAAAGTTAAAAATAATTCGAAAATTAATCCGATGATTCCGAACTCAAAACAATCATTAGATTCGACCCGCAATGCCCCACCTTCCCAGGAACTATCTTAAAACAGGAGTATTACTGACCAAGGGACTACTTCCAAAGCACAATCCTGAATAGATGATCCTTGTTGTCTAAAGGAGTCCAAAATCCGGGTCAACGACCCCTCATAATGGTACTTATCGCTAGTAAAGTAGAACCATGGTATTTCTCATGTAGCGCTACTAATCAAACGTACTGTAGACTCACGATGTTCGACACATTATGGTACTACTCACAAGTTTTGTACGTCTTACATATGGATGCGAAACGTGGACTACCTATAGAAGGCACGTACGATGCCTGGAAAAATACCGTCAACGTTGCCTCAGAAGGATCCTGAGGGTGAAATGGCTAGATCGACGCACTAACATCAGTGTTCTGGAAGAAGCTAACTCCACTAGCATTGAGGCCATGATTATCAAGCACCAACTCCGCTGGACAGGCCACATTGTTTGCATGCGTGAATTTCGTCTCCCAAAACAAATTATGTACTCCCAGCTAAAGGATGGTCATAGAAAACTTGGAAGACCACAAAAGCGTTACAAACATGCGCTATAAACCAACATGAAAAAGTGTCGAATCGAAACTAACAACTGGGAAGCTACTGCACGTAATCGCACAGTCTGGCGTCGCAATGTCTGGGAAGGAACTCAGCGCTTCGAGCAAGAAAGGTGGAAAACAGAAATTGACAATCGCAAGCAAGAAAACAACGCGAGCTCATGAAGAAAAACCAAACTAAACAGCCAGTACCTAACAGAACAAATGTGTGTCAAAAAATGCGTAAAAATCTGCGGTTCTAAGTTTTTCAACTAAGTTCTTCAGGAAGACAATCATACTCATCAACGAGGGATAGCCCATCATACTCGATAGAGACACAAAATCTTAAATGTCTTGTGAAATGTTATAAAAATGCATTTTAATTTCACAATTTCGTCATATTTACGATGTGTATTTAAAGGTATGGTTTATAATAAATTTAAAAAACGTTATTAATAAAGCCATTAACTCCGCCATTGCCGGTCCCAAGCCCGGGGCCCCATTTTGCAAGTGATGGGGAAGGAGGAGGGGGAGGAGTAACAACCTCGTAAAAAAACCTGGGTCCATCTGGCTCCGGATGGTAGCACCCTGTAAGGGCCCCTGCCTAGGGTTACAGGTGAAACCTGGTCAACGGTCTCGAAGGCGGATGAGGAATTTAATGTCCCAACGGTGGAGAGAGCGGAAGAACCTAGTGGAGTAAAGCACGAATAAAAAATCATTTCGGACTAACAATCCGATCTTATCTTGGAATTAATTTCCTACCTTGTACAATGTACAATTTCAATTGCAGAATGGAAAGTCCGCTGAATGAAAGCACTACCCCAGGTGGTAGCTCGGAAGAGAAATCCACCATTGCGTTATGCAATGCATCGGGACCTAGGGTTCTGGGGAGTCCCAACATCTGCAATAAGGGTGAGTCGGAGCATCCTTGGAATCCTTTCAGACTTAAATTTAAGAGGAAATTCTTTGCAGGCACTCTTAATGTAAATTCCTTGCTAAAAACCGGCAAACAGAAAGAACTGGAAATTTTCTTAGATAGACATGAAATCCAGATCTTAGCAGCTCAAGAGACACGGTTTATGGATGAGAATGTAACAGAAACCAAAAACTATAGAATCTTTAAAGGTAAACCAGCAATCAAAATTATGAAAGGAATGCCACTACTAGGTACCGCCTTTTATGTCCATAAAGCAATAGTTGATAATGTTATGGAATTTAAATCTAGTTCAGAAAGGTTATCTCTTCTCACACTTAAATGCAAGAACAAAAAGTATACATTTGTTAACTGTCATGCACCAATAAATGAAGATAATAGCAAGAACCCAAGTAAAACTGAAGAATTCTGGAGTCTTCTAGATGATGAAATGTCAAAAATTCCAAAATCAAATGTTATTATTCTACTCGGTGATTTTAATGCACAGATAGGCAAAGAAAAAGTTTTCAGCAAAACAGTAGGGGCATATCCGGCACACAAAAGAACAAACAAAAATGGCATGAGACTAATTAATCTCTGTAAATCCTTTCACCTAAAATTAATGTCGACCTTCTTCAAGAAACTTCCAAGAAAGGCTAAAACATGGGTGTCCCCAAATCCGATGTTAGGTGAGTTTCAGTTGGACCATGTAGCTATTTCTCAAGAAAGTATTAAGGAAATTATGAATGTTAAAGTAATAAGAAGTGGGGAGTTTGACTCCGATCATTACCTCTCTAAAATTAAGCTAAAGCTTCTACCTCGCAGGAATCAAAGAAGGCCGAGAAAATTAATGAAATACAACATAGATAGGCTCAACATTACACAAGCAACTATAGAAAACTTTCAGGAAGAAATTAAAATAACTCAGCATGGCAAATGGCCAGAATTATCTAAACAGATTAATAGTGCAGCGAAGAAAGTATTTGGATCAGTTAAAACTAAAAAGAAAGTATGGTGGAATAACGTATGTGAGGAAGCACTTATGGAAAGAGTGAAAAAGTGGAAAAAATGGAAATGTTCAGGAAAGAATGAACACTATGAGCTATTTAAACAACAAAGAAAGGAAACAACAAGAATAATAAGGCAGGTTAAAAGATCTTTTGAAAAATCGCAGCTAGTAGAAATTGAGAATAATTTTGTAAAAAATAACTCCCGAAATTTCTATCAGACCTTTAAGAATAACCTGAAAGGTTATCAATCCCGGAGCATTTGCTTCAGAGATGCAAATGGTAATATTGGCCTTAACAATGCCGAGAATTGTGAGATTCTGGCAAAACACTTCGAACACCTGCTGAACTGCCCTGAGCCAAATCATAAATTAGAATTTTCAGAAATTCAGGAAAATCTAGAAGCTGATTCACCTCCAACAGCGGAAGAAATAAAGGAAGCAATAAAAAATCTTAAAAATAACAAAGCTAGTGGGGAAGACTCCATAACAGCTGAACTTTTAAAATGGGCTGAACCAAAAATTATAGAAGATCTACAAATAATCTTTGAAGAAATTTGGGAAACAGAAAAGATCCCAGAGGATTGGAAAGTGGCTCTAATACACCCATTACACAAGAAGGGTAACAAGCAGGATGTCAACAACTACAGAGGTATATCTCTCTTGCCAGTTGCTTACAAGATATTCTCAACAATACTACTAAATAGAGTAAAATCGACACTGGACAGTCAATTGGGTGAATATCAAGGTGGATTTAGAGAAGGAAGATCTTGCTCCGAACAGATTTTCAACCTGAAATCTATAATTCGACACAGATTAATAAACTCCAAAGACATAGTTGTAACATTTATTGACTTTAAAAAAGCCTTTGACTCTGTTGATAGGGAAACCCTAGATAAAGTAATCCGTGAATTTGGAGTTAAAACTAAATTGGCAAACCTAATTCGTGAAACACTTACAGACACTATCTCGAAAGTAAAATTTATGGGTGAAGTATCTCGACCTTTCAAAATAAATACAGGTGTCAGGCAGGGCGATGGTCTATCTCCACTCCTTTTCAATTGTGTCATGGAGAAAATTGTAAGAATTTGGAATGAAAAACTGAAAGAATATAAAATATTGCCACTCATGCTGGGGAAGAAGAGCAAAGGTGTTGCAATAAATTGCCTAGCATTTGCAGATGACTTTGCCATACTTTCAGAAAGCCTTACAGATGCAGCAATGCAAGTCAATCTCCTTGAAAAGACAGCCAACATGACAGGCTTGAGAATCTCTGCCGAGAAAACAAAATTTTTGACGAATATAAAAAGTGCCCCAAAGTTTTTAGCAACGGATATTGGTCGAATAGAAAAGGTAAAGAAATTCAAATATTTGGGTGAGACAATTCAAGAAAATGGTTTAGAAAAATCTGCTATAGAGGAGAGGATACAAAAGATGGAAAGAGCATACGGTATAACTAAGAATACTTACAACAAAAAGTGCTTATCAAGGAAACTTAAAATAAAGCACTACAATACAGTAGTGAAACCAGAATGCCTTTATGCCAGCGAATGTCTAGCACTGAACTACAAGCTTGATAAATTAGAAATATTAGAAAGAAGAATTATAAGGAAAATATTAGGTCCTCCAAGAATTGCAGAGTTTTGGAAATTAAGAAGTAACAATGAAATTTACCAGAACGTAGAAAACATATCAGAAACAATAAGAAAAAGGAGATTGCTATTTCTTGGACACATTTACAGAATGGATGACAATAGACTAACTAAACGAATCTTCAAGTACCTTTGGGAAAAGAAATCAACTACCACCTGGATTCAAGAAGTCAAGAAAGACCTGGAAAGGAACAACATACGAGAAGAAGAATTATTGGAAAGAAAGATTTTTAGGAAGAAAGTCTTACAAATGGAAGGATTCCAAGGGAGGAAGGAAAAGAAAACAGGCACAAAGTGGACTGAAGACAGGAAAAAGAAACACAGTGAAACAATGAAAGAATACTGGAAGAAAAGGAAAGAACTAAGGAGGAACAATTGAAATTGTAACGTGGTCCTTAGAAGGCCGGAACGCAAGAAGAAGAAGAAAGCCAGGTAATTGTATTTTCTAAACCTATCATTTAAGTATTTTTTGTGGAGGTACTTTGAACTTTTAGCCGTGAGTGAGGGGTTTAATCTCACATTAGTTTAAGAACTTCCATTCTATGATATCAATGAATAGAGACAAAATCTAATACCAACTTTGGGTATTTCAATAAAATAATTAACTAAAAGACATTTCTAATGTAAATCAAGTACCCAATGGTGTGGTCGAAATTTATTGAGGACGAATTAGTGGAAAAAAATTATAGTCCTCTATAATTAAAAAGTCACCCCACCATCTGACGGAGAAACGTCCGGCTAAGGAATTCCTGCAGCTCTCCCCATTCAGTAACAATTTGTCTGGTGTCGTCAAGAACAGTTGACACATTATTCATTATTTCACGCATTATTCACTTTATTTCAAGAATTTATCTTCCATGAGATACACTATTGTTACGAATCAATCTCAAGAAAATAATTACGATGGGTAAAAGTAGATACATGTTTCGATCGTCAAGCAGTCATTGTCAGACTGAGGAGAAAATAATTCTAAACTCCTCAAATTATTATTTACAACTACTTCCAGTATGCTTAGGAATTTAAATACACACACCAGAAACTCAGTTCATAAACATATTGTAAAATGCTTGTTAATAATAACAGTAATTTGGCTAGTTATTCTATAAACCAAACCCCATGGCACTACAGCCCCTAGAAGGACCTTGGCCTACCAAGCGACCGCTGCTCAGCCCGAAGGCCTGTAGATTACGAGGTGTCGTATGGTCAGCACGACGAATCCTCCGGCCGTTATTCTTGGCTTTCGAGACCGGGTTAGTTATTCTATAATTAATATTAAATGTAATGCTTTGCAATGTATTAATATGACTCCTTAACTTTAATTTGTTTGAAGTTGTTTTGCGTCGCACCAATACAGATAGGTCTTATGGCAACGACGGGATGGGAAAGGGCTACGAGTGGTGAGGAAGAGGCCGTGGCCTTAATTAAGGAACAGCCCCAGCATTTGCCTGGTGTGAGAATGGAAAACCACGAAAAAGCATCTTCAGGGCAGCCGACAGTGGGGTTCGAACCCACTATCTCGCGAATACTGGATACTGGCCGCACGTAAGCGACAGCAGCAATCGAGCTCGTTGACTGCTAAAGAATAGAAATATGTAACTCCTCTTTTCTACCTTTAACGTGAGATTACAGTATGTATTACCAAATTAAATTATTTACCTTCTACGTGTTTACTTTTGTATTTTTATTCATTCATTCATTCATTCTCTCACAACGCTTGATGCCTTTCATTTAAGTGTGAAGTTGGTTATCTCGGCAATCGATGTGTTTAATTTTACAGTCCAATACTAACGAACGAGTGCTTTCAATTGATCACTCACTCAATTAATTTGGAACATTTAACGCGGTTTGAAAAGCCCGAGTCATTATATTAACATTACTTTTTGTATGAAATGAAATTTTATCACCATACGATCTTGAAGTAATTTTATTTACCTGTACTGCCTACAATGACAGACTGCCTAAATCTGACAAAGTATACAATAACACTTAAATATCGCATGTATGTTTAACTTGAAGAGTTTTCCGGAGTTAATCCTCCTCATATGCAGTACTATAGAGGTGATTTCTAACAATTTGGGCGAAAACTTTAATGGCCAAGACGGCCAAATCGCAGTATAGATTCTTGGGAATGCCCTTCCCTTTATTGTAATTCAGGAAAGACAGACATAATTCACTTGATAAATCCAGCGTCGAGTAATACAGGCAACTGTACGACAGAACACTGGCGCAACTTCTGAAGGATATTAATAAACGTTTCTTTACAAGTTGGTTTACGTCGCACCGACACAGATAGGTCTTATGGCGACGATGGGACGGGAAAGGGCTAGGAGTGGGAAGGAGGCAGCCGTGGCCTTAATTAAGGTACGGCTCCAGCATTTGTCTGGTGTGAAAATAGGAAACCATGGAAAACCATCTTCAGGGCAGCCGACAGTGTGGTTCGAACACACTATCTCCCGAATACTGGATACTTGCCGCATTTAAGCGACTGCAGCTATCGAGTTCGGTATTATTAAACTAATGTGTAACGAAACCCCTGAGCAAAACTTCAGGAATGAATGCCTGATATAAAAAGTATTTTTTAAATGTCGGTCCAGAAATGCATAATTGCTGAGTTATCACTTTCTATTTCCTGTATTCGACTGTGTTGTGGATGATGCAGCATCCCTCTGTTAATCAATCAATCAATCAATCAATCAATCAATCAATCAATCAATCAATCAATCAATACTGATCTGCAATTAGGGCAGTCACCCAGATGGCAGATTCCCTACCTGTTGTTTTCCTAGCCTTTTCTTAAATGATTTCAATGACATTGGAAATTCATTGAACATCTCCCTTGGTAAGTTATTCCAATCCCTAACTCTCCTTCTTATAAATGAATATTTGCCCCAATTTGTCCTCTTGAATTCCAAATTTATCTTCATATTGTGATCTTTCCTGCTTTTAAAGACACCACTCTTCTACTAATGTCATTCCACGCCACTTCTCCGCTGACAGCTCGGAACATACCACTTAGTCGAGCAGCTCGTCTTCTTTCTCCCAGTTCTTCCCAGCCCAAACTTTGCAACATTTTTGTAACGCTACTCTTTTGTCGGAAATCACCCAGAACAAATCTGTGTTCGAATAGTGGCTGCTTGTCGGACTCCAATGATGTCTGAAACTCATTGCCAAGATGAACAGAACTCGTATTCATGTAAACATTCAGGACATTTTGAAAATTTCGTATGACGTGTCAACAAAGAGTTTCAGTGGATGTTAAAAGATATTTAGTACGACATTATTCATGGCTCCTGTTAACAAATAATAATGCAATAGTAACATTAAGATGAGTTTGAGTGCAATGCGAAGAATAACGTTCGATAACTCAGTAACTGTGTCTTACTGGACACATGGTATATTATAATCATTTTTGTTTTTCACTCTGTATAAGAAATGCATTCCTGAAGTTTAGCCCAGGAATTTCGTTACAGTCCGCCTCTGTGGTGTAGTGGTTAGTGTGATTAGCTGCCACTCCCGGAGGCCCGGGTTCGATTCCCGGCTCTGTCACGAAATTTGAAAAGTGGTACGAAGGCTGGAACGGGGTCCACTCAGCCTCGGGAGGTCAACTGAGTAGAGGGGGTTTCGATTCGCTCCTCAGCCATCCTGGAAGTGGTTTTCCGTGGTTTCCCACTTCTTCTCCAGGCAAATGCCGGGATGGTACCTAACTCTAGGCCACGGCCGCTTCCTTCCCTCTTCCTTGTCTACCTTCCAAACTTCCCATCCCCCCACATGGCTCCTGTTCACCATAGTAGGAGAGGCCGCCTGGGCGAGGTATTGGTCATCCTTCCCCGTTGTATCCCCCGACCTAGAGTCTGAAGCTCCAGGACACTACCCTTGAGGCGGTAGAGGTGGGATCCCTCGCTGAGTCCGAGGGAAAAACCTACCCTGCAGGGTAAACAGATTACGAACGAACGAACGAACGAACGAATTTCGTTACAACATGTACATAGTCAGGAGTCATTCCCGTGTGTAACTTACATTAATACGAGGGCTTTAAATAAAATAGTGGCAATATTGATAGAACGCAATATTTAATGAGCTACAAAAACAAAGTCACCTCCGTACAGGCCATGAAAGCCCTTGGAGGAGTGGAAGGTAAAGGCTTCCCCCATTGTTAATCGCGGCACGTGATGGGGTAGAGTAGTTAGCTCTACACCCGGCCACCTTTGCCCCCAGGAATTAACCTGGTACTCATTTTTGGTGTAGGCTGAATGAACCTCAGGACCATATGCACTTCCGGAAGTGGAAATCTCGTTTGTTAAATGTTACGACTTCCTGATGGGGATTCGAACCGACGTCCTTCCGGGCGAATAGAGCACGCCTTTACCCCCTAGGCCAGGCAGCCACTATTTAATGAACTAACAAGTACATTGCATTACATTCCTTCAATGTAGTCATCCGCAAAGTGCTAATTGTCGGGAAGCCGTAGGGGACTGTTGGCAGGGTGTTCTCTGTTGATGACAGCGACGGAGCGCCCTACTGCGCAGGGTACAGATGCCACTTGTGGTCATCGGCGGCCTCGAAAACAAATCTGGTGTGTACGGAGGGTGTTTCAAGACCTCCCAAACGTCACTCTGACCGTGAGGAATGGACGGCGGTAAAAATCCGCAGTCCCATTCCGACCTGCACGAAACGCTTTGACCCATCGTGCAACCGTCCTATACGGTAATGAATTCTCACCACAGGCCTCACGTAATCCTCGATAACATTCTGATGCATTTTTGCCACGGACAACCTCGATTTTAATCCACGAACGCTGATCACCTTTTGAAAACATGCTTTAGAGCGGTGAAATCGACACTCTTCACTTCAACGCTACACAGCAACAACACTCCCAACTGGATGTCCGTCAAATACACACAACACATCGACAACAGCGCCATCTGACCACTCCCACATCCTATTTGTGCATAACCGATCTCCTCCGAGTGTCTGGACCACGTACTTTATTTACAGCCCTCGTATAAGACAGTCAGTAAAAGCGTTCACTTAAATGAAATATATATGACCGGAAACTAACCAGTCATTTCTAACATGCTAAAAACAAATTCTATGTTACCGTATTTTCATTCTGGGAGGTCAACACACACAGTCGTAGGAACGGCAGAAAACAAAGCAATCAATTCTGGCGCCAACATTTACCTGGAAAGAAAGACGAAAGAAGTTAAGAGACATAGATTTTAAAATGTGTATACAGTATATACTAATATTATACAGTAAAGAGAAAAGGTCTGCGAAGTTGTTTGTTTGTTTGTTTGTTTATTTGTTTGTTTGTTTGTTTGTGCAGGATAATCTTGGGAACCACATCAACAGATTTCAGTAATTATTTCACAATTACAAAGCTTATTTCTTCCACATTACTGTAATTATTAGGGACCAGATTTTTGTGTAAATTAATATTTTAAATGTAAATACATATTTTTAATATTTCTGCCACAAACGCAGTACACATTTACAGTAACTGTGCTATGAAATGAAAATTCACAGCCTGTTTCCAGTCATTTCACCGGGTCAGGGATTGAATGAATAAAGCCACATCTAGCGGCGAGGATAGGAATTGTGCCGGCTACCGAAGCCATTCGCACTCCTCTGGAGCAATGATTAATAACTGACAGATGAAATTAAATTGTATGGGAGGAATGGTGACGGAAATAACCGGAGTACCCGGAGGAAACCCTGTCCCGCCTCCGCTTTGTCCAGCACAAAACTTACATAGAATGACCGGGATATGAGCCACGGAATCCAGCGGTGAGAGGCCAGCATACTGCCGCCTGAGCCACAGAGGCGCTAACTGTACTATAAGTACAATGTAATTGTTTTCCTTATCCTAACTTTTCAATTCATCCCATAAACACATTTCAAATACTGTACATATTTATGAAAATACAATGTGAATTAATTTATTTCTTAAGTGTATTACATAGTGACCTTCGCTGCATGACTTGGTTGGCTCGTGCAATCCCTCTGTAAAATAAAGCAATGCATCCGATTCGCATGTTCTTCAGTCATTGTTGTTGCCTTGATCAATTCCGTTCCGAAGCATAAGTAGTAGTAAACTCGTGTCCTCATCCTGAGGCGGTCTCTTTGGCGGAATGGTCAGCGTACTGACCTTCGGTTCAGAGGGTCTCGGGATCGATTCCCGGCCGGGTCGGGGAGTAACCTTCATTGGTTAATTCTAATGCCTCTGGGGCTGGGTGTTTGTGCTGTCCTCAGCATCCCTGCAACTCACACCCCACACATAACACTATCCTCCACTACAATAACACGTTACCTACGCATGGCAGATGCCGCCCACCCTTTTCGGAGCGTCTGCCTCACAAGGCCTGCACTCGGCCAGAAATAGCCACACGAAATTATTATTATTATTATTATTATTATTATTATTATTATTATTATTATTATTATTATTATCCTGAGGTGGTGCCGCTCTTTCCGGACACACCCCCACTGGAGGTGCGCTGCATGTACCATTTTAACCACATACCAGCCATCCTGCCATTCTTAAATTTCTGGCAGTACCGAGAATCGAACCCAAGCCCCCGAGGACAGCAGCTACTAGTGCAAACCGCTACGCCCCGGAGGCGGACGAAAGATAAGTTAAGTGTTGGGTGATAACGTCAAAAGTAAATGCAAATGTACATTCTTGTTTACATCAATATGTTACTGAATTGAACGGAATTTTTACAAGTGATATAAACATTCTCTTCTGTCAAAAATGTGAGAAAACTGTTAAGTATGGTTCAGCGATTTAAAGTTTTCTTCTTTTTCTTCTTCTTTATCTGTTTACCCTCCATGGTCGGTTTTTCCCTCGGACTCAGCGAGGGATCCCACCTCTACCGCCTCAAGGGCAGTGTCCTGGAGCTTCAGACTCTCGATCGGGGGATACAACTGAGGAGGATGACCAGTACCTCGCCCAGGCGGCCTCACCCGCTATGCTGAACTTTAAAAGTTTACAGATGTGAAAATTTGTATTTAGAATCTCCTTTAAAAATAAGGAAACACGTATTTTTTTGTTTTCAGAAAATCCCAATAGGAGGGGTGAAAAGGGGTGAAAATGAGGAAAATGGGTTGAATGCCCTTAATCAGTATACCAGTACTTATATCTCAGAAACTGAAGATATTACAGACCTGAAAATTGGTACTTTTGATCTCTTTTAAAAATAAAGAAACACGTATTTTTTTGTTTTTGGAAAATCCAATTAATGGGGGAGGTGAAAAGGGGGTGATTTTTTAAAATGAGTGTATCTATATCTCAAAACTGTTACAGTTTATAGATGTAAAAATTGGTATTTAGAATCTCCTTTAAAAATAAAGAAACACGTATTTTTTTGTTTTCGGAAAATCGTAATAGGAGGGGTGAAAAGGGGTGAAAAAGGGGTTGAATGCCTTTGATGAGGCTACATATATTTCAGAAACTGAAGATATTACAGACCTGAAAATTGGTGTTTGGGATCTCCTTTAAAAATAAAGAAACGCGTATTTTTTTGTTTTTGGAAAATCCAATTAATGGGGGGGGGGTGAAAAGGGGGTGATTTTTTAAAATGAGTGTATCTATATCTCAAAACTGTTACAGTTTATAGATGTAAAAATTGGTATTTAGAATCTCCTTTAAAAATAAAGAAACACGCATTCTTTTGTTTTCGGAAAATCCCAATAGGAAGGGTGTAAAAGGGTGAATAATGGGTTGAATGCCTTTAATGAGGCTACTTATATTTCAGAACCTGAAGATATTACAGACCTGAAAATTGGTATTTGGGATCTACTTTAAATGTAAAGAAACATGTATTTTTTCGTTTTTGGAAAATCCAAATATTGAGGGGTGAAAAGGGGGGTGAATTTTTTAAAATGAATGTGTCAACATCGAAAAACATTAAAATTTACAGATGTAAAAATTGGTAGTTAGAATCTCCTCTAAAAATAAAGGAACACGTATTTTTTGTTTCCTGTAAATCCCAATAGGAGGGGATTAAAAGGGTAAAAAATGGGTTGAATGCCTTTAATGAGGATACATATATCTCAGAAACGGAAGATATTACAGAACTGAAAATTTGTATATGGGATCTCCTTTAAAAATAAAGAAACACGTATTTTTTTAGTTTTTGGAAAATCCTATTAATGGCGGTTAAACAGAAGTGACAAATTGGGGTGAATTTTTTGAAAGATTATCTTGGAAACGTAAAATGTTACAGACGTAAAAAGTGGGTGTTTGGAATCTCCTGTAAATGTAAAGGAACATAGGTGATTTGTTTTTGGAAACTCCACTTAAGGGGAGCCCAAAAGGGGTGAAATTTTAAAATGAGAATTTTTACAGTATATCTAAAAAACTTAACATGTTACAGAAGTGAAAAATGGTATTTTTATCTCCATTAAACATAAAGAAACGTGTATTTTTAATTTTCGGAAATACCACTTGGGTGGAGGGGGGGGGGTGAAAGTGACTGAAAATGGTGTAGAATTCTTTTAATTAGGCTACTGATATCTTAAAAATGAAGATGTTACAGACGTGAAATTTGATATTTGCAATCTGCTTTAAAAGTAAAGAAACACGTATTCTCGGAAAATCCAATGAAGCGGGAGGAGGGGGTGAAAGAATTGAAAAATTAATTGACTTTAATTGTATGAGAATATATACATCTAATAAAAACTAAAGTTGTTACAGACGTGAAAATTCGTATTTGGTTCTCCTTTAAAAACAAAGAAAAACGCGTTTTGGGGGGGGGGGGAAAGCATCTTGGGGGGCGGGAGTGTAAAGGAGTTGAATTCCTTTCATGAGGACACAAATCTAAAAGTGAAGAAGTTAGAGTCGTGATAATTGGTATTTAGAAGATCCTTCACTATTAAAGAAACAAGTATTTTTTTGCGGGAAAATTCACTTAGGGGGGGGGGGAGTAGTTTGAAATGAAGTGACAAAAGTAAATTATATTTATGGGGATACTTATATCTCAAAACTGAAGGTAATAGACGTGAACATTGGTGTTTGGAATCTCCCTTAAACATAAAGAAACACGCCTTCTTTTAATTTTTTTGGGGTGGGGGGGTTGGCAGTAAAAACTGACGGCGGTGGGGTGTAAAAGGAGGTGAGGCCAATTGATTTTACTGTTCTTAATGTACTTATACGGATCCTCCGTTGCTCAGGCGGCAGCGCGCCGGCTTCTCACAGCTGGGTTCCGTGGTTCAAATCCCGGTCACTCCATGTGACATTCGTGCTGGACAAAACGGAGGCGGGACAGGTTTTTCTCCGGATACTCCGGTTTTCCCTGTCATCATTCATCCGAGCAACACATAATAGTAATAATAATAATAAGAATAAGAATAACATTAATAATAATAATAATAATAATAATAATGTTCCGGACCGTCGTCAAATATGCGGACCGCGCTGGAAACGGCTCCTGGACGGGTAATGACTAAGAATGCAGTC
Source organism: Anabrus simplex (assembly GCF_040414725.1). NCBI lineage: Eukaryota > Metazoa > Arthropoda > Insecta > Orthoptera > Tettigoniidae > Anabrus > Anabrus simplex. The sequence continues at coordinate 1,737,823,436 of NC_090265.1, read as the reverse complement.
CGGCCGCGGGTTCATTGCCGCCAAGGGGCCCAATATGACACTACGCCGGATCTCCTGAAGGATTTTATCCAGATTAAAAATGATTATAGGAAAATACGGTATGGCAAAGATTTACGGACCCAACTGACCGGGAAGAATGCCTGAGCCTAGCCCGGGAAGTACGAAATCGATTGCTGGAAAGGAAGATTGAAAAATGGGAGGAAACCAGCCGTAATCTAATAGAAAACGAGTCAGATCAGGAATTTTGGTGGATTCTCGCTGAAAACGTGTCAAATCGCGAATTTCGGCGGATTATATATCTAAAACAATAAGCATTCAATTATAAATTTCAGTATAATACCGTAGCGAAGCACGGGTATATTGCTAGTATATATATAAAGTAGCTTGTCCTGACTGACTGACTGATTCATCATCGCCGAGCTTAAACTACTGGACATAAAAAGATGAAATTTTGGGGATATATTCATATTATGACGTAGGTGCTCGCTAAGAGAGGATTTTTGTATATTCCTTCGCTAAGGGGGTGAAAACGGGGGTGAAATTTTAAAATGAGTTGCTCTATATCTCAAAACTTTAAAAGTTTACAGATGTAAAAATTGGTATTTAGAATCTTCTTTAAAAATAAGGAAACACGTATTTTTTTGTTTTCAGAAAATCCCAATAGGAGGGGTGAAAAAGGGGTGAAAATGGGGAAAAATGGGTTGAATGCCTTTAATCAGGATACCGGTACCTATATCTCAGAAACTGAAGATATTACAGACCTGAAAATTGGTACTTTTGACCTCTTTTAAAAATAAAGAAACACGTATTTTTTTGTTTTTGGAAAATCCAGTTAATGGGAGGGTGAAAAGGGGGTGAATTTTTAAAATGAGTGAATCTATATCTCCAAACCTTTAAAGTTTGCAGATGTAAAAATTGGTATTTAGAACCTTCATTAAAAATAAAGGAACACGTATTTTTTTGTTTTCGGAAAATCGCAATAGGAGAAGTGAAAAGGGGCTAAAAAGTGGTTGAATGCCTTTAATGAGGCTACTTATATATCAGAAACTGAAGATATTACAGACCTGAAAATTGGTGTTTGGGATCTCCTTTAAAAATAAAGAAACACGTTTTTTTTGTTTCTGGAAAATCCAATTAAGGGGGGGGGTAAAAAGGGGGTAATATTTTAAAATGAGTGTATCTATATCTCAAAACTTTTAAAGGTTATAGATGTGAAAATTGGTATTTGGAATCTCCTTTAAAAATAAAGAAACATGTGTATTTTGTTTTCGGAAAATCCTAATAGGAAGGGTGGAAAAGTTTGAAAAAGTTGTCCAATGCCTTTCATGAGTCTACTTATATTTCAGAACCTGAAGATATTACAGACCTGAAAATTGGTGTTTGGGATCTCCTTAAAAATAAAGAAACACGTTTTTTTTCTTGGAGATTCCAATTAATGGGGGGGGGGGGGGGTGAAAAGGGGGTGATTTTTTAAAATTAGTGTATCTATATCTCGAAACTTTTAAAGTTTATAGATGTAAAAATTGGTATTTATAATCTCTTTTAAAAATAAAGAAACACGTATTCTTTTGTTTTCGGAAAATCCCAATAGGAAGGGTGTAAAAGGGTGAATAATGGCTTGAATGCCTTAAATGAGGCTACTTATATTTCAGAACCTGAAGATATTACAGACCTGAAAATTGGTATTTGGGATCTACTTTAAAAGTAGAAAAACACGTATTTTTTCGTTTTTGAAAATTCCAAATATTGGAGGGTGAAAAGGGGGGTGAATTTTTTAAAATGAGTGTGTCTACATCTTAGAACTTAAAAATTTACAGATGTAATAATTGGTAGTTAGAATCTCCTCTAAAAATAAAGGAACACGTATTTTTTGGTTTGCTGTAAATCGCAATAGGTGGGGTGTAAAAGGATGAAAAATGGGTTGAATGCCTTTAATGAGGATACATATATCTCAGAAACGAAAGATATTACAGAACTGAAAATTTGTGTATGGGATCTCCTTTATAAATAAAGAAACACATATTTTTTAATTTTTGGAAAATCCAATTAATGGCGGCTAAACAGGAGTGACAAATTGGGGTGAATTTTTTGAAAGACTATATCTACAGAATATCTTGGAAACGTAAAATGTTACAGACGTAAATAGTGGGTGTTTGGAATCTCCTGTAAATGTAAAGAAACATAGGTGATTTGTTTTTGGAAACTCCACTTAAGGGGAACTCAAAAGGGGAGAAATTTTAAAATGAGAATTTTTACAGTATATCTAAAAACCTTAGCATGTTACAGAAGTTAAAAATGGTATTTTTTATCTCTATTAAACATAAAGAAACGTTTATTTTTAGTTTTCGGAAATGCCACTTGGGTGGAGGGGGGTAAATGTGACTGAAAATGGTGTTGAATTCTTTTAATTAAGCTACTGACATCTCAAAAATGAAGATGTTACAGACGTGAAATTTGATATTTGCAATCTGCTTTAAAAGTAAAGGAACACGTATTCTCGGAAAATCCAATGAAGTGGGGGGGGGGGTGTGAAATAATTGAAAATTTAGTTGACTTAATTGTATGAGAATACATACATCTAATAAAAACTAAAGCTGTTACAGACGTGAAAATTCGTATTTGGATCTCCTTTAAAAACAAAGAAAAACGCGTTTTTGGGAGGAAACCATCTTGGAGGGCGGGAGTGTAAAGGAGTTGAATTCCTTTCATAAGGACACATAAATAAAAATCTGAAGAAGTTAGAGTCGTGATAATTGGTATTTAGACGATCCTTTACTATTAAAGAAACAAGTAATTTTTGCGGGAATATTCACTTAGTGAGGGGGGGGGGGGAGTATTGTGAAATGGAGTGAAAAAATAAATTATTCTTATGGGGATACTTATATCTCAAAACTGAAGGTAATAGACGTGAATATTGGTGTTTGGAATCTCCCTTAAACATAAAGAAACAAGCCTTCTTTTAATTTTTTTTTGGGGGGAGTGGGTGGCGGTAAATAAACTTAACGGTGGTGGGGTGTAGAAGGAGGTGAGACCAATTGATTTTACTGTTCTTAATGTACTTATAAGGATCCTCCGTTGCTCAGGCGGCAGCGCGCCGGCCTCTCACAGCTGGGTTCCGTGGTTCAAATCCCGGTCACTACATGTGTCATTCGTGCTGGACAAAACGGAGGCGGGACAGGTTTTTCTCCGGATACTCCGGTTTTCCCTGTCATCAGCCATTACAGCAACACATAATAGAAACAATAATAATATAAATATTAATAATAATAATAATAATAATAATAGTAATAATAATAATAATGTTCCGGACTGTCGTCAGTTGTGCGGACTGCGCTGGAAACGGCTCCTGGACTGGTAATGACTAAGAATGCAGTCCGGCCGCGGGTTTAGTGCCGCCAAGGCACCAATATGACACCACGCCGGTTCTCCTGAAGGATTTTATCCATATTAAAAATGATTATAGGAAAATATGGCAAAGATTTAGGGACCCAACTGACCGGGAGGAATACCTGAGCCTAGCCCGGAAAGTACGAAATCGATTGCTGGAAAGGAAGATTGAAAAATGGGAGGAAACATGCCGTAATCTAATAGAAAACGAGTCAGATCGGGAATTTTGGTGGATTCTCGCCGAAAACGAGTCAGATCGCGAATTTCGGCGGATTATATATCTAAAACAATAAGCATTCAATTATAAATTTCAGTATAATACCGTAGCGAAGCACGGGTATCTTGCTAGTTTTAAATAAATGCTTAATCGGAATATATGTTTGAAGCCAAGAATGAGAGGTAGGTTTTAAGAAATTAACGTTAGTTCTTATCGATACGAACAGCAGAACTAGCTCGCTATGTCGATGCAGAAGTTCGGTACGCGCCCTGCAGCCCAATTAAAACAGTCCGCATGACACGGGGGAAGTGTCGCGTATGATTCGAGGACGGCCGCAACTTCGCCAATTAACCACTCGGAATAATGCAACACCACATACATTCTGAAGTGGCGTAAACTCCGCGGACTAATCAGGTCGGAGAGACATACTGTAACTACGAGGCACAACTACCGAGTCAATTTTATGGCAGTCCCCACAAAGGAACAAAATCTGAACTGTAACTGGAGCTTCAAGCGTAGATCTATCTGTAGTGAGAAATAGTATTTACGAGGTACTATATCCTCTAGTAGAGACTAGAATAAATTTATTTCAATCATCCATGTATCATTTTGATCTTTTGTATCACAATACATAAGTGATTGAGATATGAGTGGAGCTAGTAACACCATTCCTCACACAGCCAGCCTCTGTTATGACTGGTGCAAAGTATGGGTTGTACCATCGATACTGTATGCATTTCATTGGACTTAGCAGAATTTTATGTAATAACATATTCTGGTCCTGTGAGGAACGTAACAAGAAACTCACCCCTTAATTTTCTAATATGCTTGGCATTTCTATGACAGCTAATAGACGAACTGTTCCAACTTCTAGGCTGAGGGTTCAGCATGTTGTTATTAATTTCTTTAGCTCATCTCAGTTATCTCTAGGGTCGTTGGAGTCATCATGGCTCATTTTCCATCTTGGATGGGACTTTAAAGAGACATATGTCGTTCCTATCACAAAATGATTTTCAGGAGAAAGTTCCAACATGGGATACATGATATTCGACCCTGGACCGCCAAGGTGAAATGCCAGCTGTCATCCCCCTGTACTAATCACGCCTCCCATTATTATTATTATTATTATTATTATTATTATTATTATTATTATTATTATTATTATTTGAGTCATTGGTTGAATGGTCAGCGTTGAGGCCTACGGTTCAGAAGGTCCCGGGATCGATTCCCGGCCGGGTCGGGGATTTTAATCGCCTTTAATTAATTCTTCTGGTTCGGAAACTGGGTACAGTATGTGTATTTGTCCGAACATCTTCCTATTCATATTCAGACAACACAATACACTACCAACCAACACAGAAACGCGCAATAGTGATTACATCCTTCCATATAGGGCTGGCGCCAGGAGTGGCATCCTGCCGTAAAACAGGGCCAAATCCACATTGGTCGACTCAGTTCGCACCCGAACGCCATAGATGTGGGGAAAGCGGTAGAAGAAGAAGAGGAGGAGGAAGCAGAAGAAGAGCTGGGCTGAGTGGCTCAGATGGTTGAGGCGCTGGTCTTCTGACCCCAACTTGGCAGGTTCGATCCTGGCTCCGCCCGGTGGTATTTGAAGATGCTCAAATACGTCAGCCTCGTGTTGGTAGATTTACTGGCATGTAAAAGAACTCTTGCGGGACTAAATTCCGGCACTCGCCTCTCCGAAAACCGTAAAAGTAGTTAGTGGGACGTAAAGCCAATATTATTATTATTATTATTATTATTATTATTATTATTATTATTAGAAGAAGAAGAAGATGATGATGATGATGATAATGATGACGATGATGGCAATAATTAGATAGGAATAGGATGAAACCCGTTGTCGGCGCACAGCCTAGCCCTGTCGAAAAACACTAAGGGGTCTACTAAAAGCTTTAAACGTCTCCACCTGACGGCCGAATCACCATCAACAGCGTCATATAAACACTGCGAAGAAGTTCGAAATATAATCCAGGGTTTTGGCACACAATCTAGTGATTATGAATTGCATACCACCATCTCTTACCCTACCAGTCAACATTCTGACAGTGAATTTTCTTTCAACCAACGGGACTCCAAACAGCTGCGGTGTCACTCCATATAGATTCGACGCTTTAATGATTACGGCCATCAGGCGGGTACCCATTTTTGAGAGCGAGACATATTAAGTCCCAGGGTGAAAACTATACCCTTCTACTCATCTGTTTCCGCGACGTGCCATAGAGTCGGAAAATCTCCATCACGTACACTGGCGGGGGAGAAGCGATCTGTCATGAAGAGAAAATTATCCTCCATATCAGGAAAGAAAGCCCCTCTTCGCTACTCTGTTAAAAAAATCTAATCATGGGGTCTGAGTAAATTTAGACGAAGAAGAATTTAGAGAGGGTGGTAAACTTTCCTTCTTAACAAACGCGCCTTTTCAGAGGTGGGGGTAATAATTTAGATTTTTAGTAATTTAGGTTATTAAATCAAATTAAGCCTAAAAATGGGGAAATAAACCAGTTAAAATAGATCGTAAGTTAGCCAAGGTTCGCGATGTTTGAAACGGGTGTTCGGCTCCTTGGTCCTTACGATCTGTTTTAACAGCAGACTGCCTGGGTCGGTAAGAGTGATTAAGGAGGATTTTAGACTTGGCCATCTTGACTATTTTATTTACTTGAGATCTAATAAGCGAAATGGACTTCCTTTTAGCGAGATAGTGAAGCAGATAAATCGCCGGAATGCAGAGGTATATCTAATTTAACACCTAGAAAAAGCACGTGATTGCACCCCAACAACTCGGATTACATGTTTACTGTCCATTTGTTTATCTCCCCCGTAAAGGAATTTCGTTGTTGCGTGCAAATGCGCATGTACCCTCAAGTGAATTCTAGAGAGAATGTATGGTTCTTCGGATCTCAACACAGGGGGAGATAAAAGTAATACTATACAAGACTACAGTTAGTGCTGTGGACCAACAACTGTTTCCTGGGTATTGGGATTCTGGAAGACACTGACTGCAGTTGTACGAGCGCAGGCTAAAAGGTGAAATCTGTGCTAATCATGCAATGTCCACACTATTTACATAACGTAATACAAGTTTGATTTTCACTAAAACAACCTTTTATAATCTTAGCTTTATAGCCTACATATATATATATTGCCTATAGAAGGTTTTCGGCGACACAAGGATAGGAAAGGGGTTTGAACTGAATTCAATTTATTGATAAATTATATATGCCATTGAGGCTGGAAAGCGCCTTTATGTAGCGTCTTCATGTAATGCTATACTGGTTTCTGAACACACTAACGAAATTTTCATACATCATACATCTTCATTATAGAATGTTACGCCTTTCAGCCTTCAGTCTGCAAGCTTCTCCGAATTTACTAATCGCCGCCACAAAGCTCTATTTATAACTAATTCTATGAGCTCGATTAGTTCTATGTCTTACCTTTAAATCGTCGGAAACTGAGTCTAACCATCGCCGACTTGGTCTCTCTCTTGCACACCATAACAGAGTCCATTATTTTCCTAGGTAACCTATCCTCCTCCATTCGCCTAACTTGACTCCACTACCGAAGCCGGTTTATGCGTACAGCTTCACCCATCGAGTTCATTCCTAACAGCCTTTACTTCCTCCTTCTGAGTACCCTCCTGTTTGTACCAACAACCATTCTCGCTACTTTCATGTCTCTTACTTCCAGCTTATGAATTACATATTCTGAGTCCACCCAGCTTTCACTCCCATAAAACAAAGCTGGTCTGAAACCAGACCGACGGAAAGATAGTTTCATCCGGAAGCTGGCTTCCTTCTTACAGAATACTGTTGATCGCAACTGCGAGCTTACTGCATTAGCTTTAGTGCACCTTGATTCAATGTCACCATCCTGGGAGAAAACACATCTTAAATACTTGAAATTATCTACCTGTTCCAGCCTTGTATTACCAACCTGACATTCAATTCTCTTGGATTTCTTACTTACTGACATAAATTTAGTCTTAGAAAGGCTAGTTCATACCAAACCCATTGCACCTATTTTCAAGTTCCAAGATAATTGTTTAAAATATTGAAATATTTAATTTAACATGAAACTTTAAAAAATTAAAATACAGATACCAAATCAACTAAAATTAAAACGTAAATTATACTGTGTAATAAGTTAGAATGTAAAACATTAAGCCTATTTATTATTTTGCACTACACTGACTGAGCAAATGTCATGGGATAGCGGAGCACTGATGCGCAGGTGTGTTGTCTGCGCACCACACGCGCCTGTGCCAGCGGCAGTTGTATAGGAGACCTTGTGAGCAGTGGCTGTGCATGTGACAGGTGTAACATGGAACGTCGTCGTGAGCTGACACCGTCCGAAAGGGGTATGGTGGTCGGTGCCCGACGGATGGGAAGTGCGATTTCGGAAGTGGTGCGGGAATTCGGCTAGACACGATCAACCGTGTCCAGGGTGTATCGTGAATGGTTGAATGCGGGTGTCACCGTCCACAACAGACGAACGATCGGTCGTCCAGCCACCCTCGATGACCGTGACATCTGAGACGGATTGTCAATAGTGACAGACGGGCAACCGTGCAACAAATCACGGCTCAATTCAACACAGGCCGTGCTAGACACGTCTCCCAGAGGACAATCCGTAGGAACATGCGTTCTATGGGGTATGGGAGCCGGCGCCGCACACGGGTGCCACTGTTAACCCAACGTCATCGGGCACAACGACGCGCATTTGTGACCAGTCACCAGGGATGGACAATGGAACAATGGCGTAACATGATATGGTCGGACGAATCACGATTTCAGCGGCACCATGCCGATGGGAGGCACCGTGTATTGCGCAGACCACATGAAGCGATGGATCCCGCCTGCCTCGAAGGTGTGGTCCAGCGCGCTGGTGTCTCTGTTATGGTCTGCGGTGCATTTTCCTGGTATGGAATGGGCCCCCTGGTTGTTCTGGAAGAAACTTTGAATCGTACGCGGTATGTTGAGCTGCTTGGAGACCATCTCCACCCATGTTTGGCCTTCCAGCGCCCAGACGGTTCTGCGGTGTTTCAAGATGATAACGCGCCGCCACATCGCTCCCACGTCGCCCGGGAATGGTTCCAAGAACATGCAGCGGAGGTCCAACGACTGCCATGGCCACCCAGGAGCCCCGATATGAACTCTATCGAGCATATCTGGGATGTCCTTAACGCAGGCTCCGTGCCATGGATCCTGCACCCACGAACAGACCAGCATTGGCGGTCGCTCTGCAAACGGTTTGGTGTCAGCTGCGTCCAGAGGAACTACCAGGGACTTGTCGACCCACTCCCACGGCGTCTCACTGCAGTTCGCAGGGCCAGAGGAGGCCCCACACGCTATTAGGTGACTATCCCATGACATTTGCTAAGTCAGTGTACAAGAATATTAAGAATCTAAAGCTAAAAAGGAGAGTAAAACAATTTTCTAAGAAATATACATATTTCTGATTGTTAGACACAATGATGCCTGATCTCAACCCATTGCGTTCTCTTCCAGGAACATAGATATTAAGGACTGCTTTAGTTGAGTACAGTTAGTGCTACTTACGAATCGGTGAAGATTAAAGACGTTAAAGCTACGTGATGCAATGCAATCAAAGGATTTGTTAAATTTAGCGGCACAATTGAAGGGAATTTAAAGGGTAGTTTTTGTAAAGCTACTACCTCTGTTATGTACCGATTCCATAGGTTTAAATCATTATAAAGGTAGGATGTGGTCTTCAGTTTGAGAATTTTGTGCGTACCAACAGCTACTAAGATTTCCCGAGTGATGGAAGCAGCTTTTACCTTAATTAAGGTACAGCCCCGGTATTTTCTTGGTGTAAAAACGGGGAAACCACGGAAAACCCTCTTTATGGCTGCCGATGGTGGGATTCGAACCCACCATCTCCAGAATGCAAGATCACAGCTACGCGACCGTAACCGAACGGCCAACTCTCTCGGTACAGGTTTGCTAACAAAGGGTAATTATGACATTTAGAATGAGTTTATTTAAAAGTACATTCGTCCATGACGTCCTAATCAGAAACAAGTAGATTCACCATTGCTGAAGAATTAACTTGACAACATGATCATTTTACAAAGAAAGCATAATTATTTCCTTTAGATAAAAAGCTTCTCCATGTCAATATAAAAATCTTATAGACCACCGAATCAACTTCTGTCTGTCTGTCTGTCTGTCTGTCTGTCTGTAAGAGTACCACGTAAATATGGCAGGGCACACTTTTATGAAACTGGGCATTTTTATTATTTACTTCTTCTTCTTCAACCGTTTTTCCCACACCTTGTGGAGGTGAGTATGTGGAGTTGGCCCTGTTTTACGGCCGGATGCTCTTCCTGTCGCCAACCCTATCTGAACGGATGTAATCACTATTGCGTGTTCCTGTGGTGGTTGGTAGTGTTGGGTACTGAATGCATGATTCGGAGCAGTGTATCGATTCATTGAAGTGTCCGAGTGAATCGATTCACAGGAACGGCGAGCTCACGGCACACGATTCAGCTTACTCCCAGTCGACAGTGCTGAGTGGCGCACTCACTGGACGTTGACGGGGAGCCGAGCTTCCGCTGCAGCGAGACAGTGAATCATGGCACATCGAAAGAATCGTGAACGAGCGCGGCTCAGTGAGACACATGATACACACGGCTCCGTATCGGCTCACTGGACACGCGGAGAGCCGAGCTTCCGCTGCAGCGAGACATACAGTGAGCCATGGCACAGCGAAAGATATCGTGAACGCGCCGGCTCAGTGAAACACAAGATACACACGGCTCCTTATCGGCTCACTGCAGCGAGACATACAGTGAGCCATGCTACACTGAAAGAATCGTATGCTATAATGGACTCTCGAGCTCAGCATTGGAAAATAACAACCATTTGCATTCACTGTCCTCTTCTTACAGGGAGGTTTAAATAATAGATGGATTTATTTGCAGTGTTAAAAAGTTAGTCACAACATAATTCTGAAGTAGCTAGTAAGTAGGTAGGTTATTAGGTTATACTATTTATTAGTTTAATGAATCTTAGTATTATAACTTAGTTGACATTTGACAATTAAACTCGACTCTAGCCTGCCCTATGACTATGAGTCATGCTCATGACCACTCAAAAGTATCTGTTTTATATTAGGGAGAACGGCTCAGTATTCTCTCAGTTCATATGTCAACTCGTTGCACAAGACTTCAATCATATGTGGACAGACGCAATAACAATATGTTGAATCAGAAAACCAGCGGGCTACTGTACATCTCGGGTAGCCTATACAAAATTTGTCTATTAAAAAAATCCTCAGCTGATAGAAAAATACATATTTTCAAAAATGACTGAGCGACTTGTCGTGCGGTTAATATCGCGTGGCTATGCGCTTGCATTCGGGGGGTGGTGGGTTCGAATCCCATCGTCGGCAGCCGTTTAGATGGTTTTCCGTAGTTTCCCCATTTTCACACCAGGAAATGCTGGGACTGTACCTTAATTCAGGCCATGGCTGCTACCTTCCTAATCCTAACCTTTCCCACCCTGCGTCGCCGGAAACCTTCGATGTATTAGAGTAACTAGCATTTTTTCTAAGAAAGGAGTTCATAGTATGAAGACCAGATGGCAGCTGCGAGCACTGAATGATGTTGCTGCTGTCTTACCAGCACATACTACACAGATGCAGTAGGAGCGGTGACCAATGAGCCGTGAATCGGATCACTGTATCGATTCAGTAACGTGAACGGAATCAAATGAATCGATTCAGGAAAATGAATCTAATGTCCCATCACTAGTGGTTGGTAGTGTGGTTTGTTGTCTGTAAATGAAAAGAAGAGTGTTGGGACAAACACAAACAACTAGCCACTGAGCCAAAATAATAAATCACACCCGATTACAATCCCCGACGCGGCCGGGAATCGAACCTGGGGACCCCCCCTAAACCTAAGGCCTCAACGCTGACCATTCAGCCAAGGAGTCGGACGGCATTTTTATTATTTACAATATTATTGTGTTAAAATAGACGCTGGATTAACGTTGCAACGCGGCTAAGAGTCCGGCTACATGGTTAAATGATTAGCGTGTTGGAATTTCGTCGAAGTGGTCCCAACTTCGATTCCCGGCCGGATCAGGGCTTTTAACTTTTATTGGTTAATTCCGATGGCTCTGGAACTGGGTGTGTGTGTGCCGTCCTCAGCATTGGAATTCATCATAGATAGGGCCCTCATAATCGTGCCTATAAGGCGTCAACTCGAATGACTTACAGGAGGCCTAGTGATGGAATAACTGAATATAAAACCATCGATCATTCTATTATTTCATTTTATTCGATTATTCGATTATATTTCCCATTCGAATGAATGAGGCAACTGAATAGTGAATGCATTCGAAATCATCGATTCAAAAGTGATGTTATTAAGAAAATTTACTCATTTACTTTCAACATTTGGAGATACGTTTGGAAAAAGGCGTATTTCTGATTTTCATAAGAGTTCATCTATTCGCTTATTTCAATCGATTATCCATCCGACATACTTAAATCGAAAAACTGATTCATGACGCATGCGAATATTCTATTCGATACAACTGAACGATATTTGAAACCCATTCGATTATTTATACGATTATCCCATCACTAAGCAGGCCTCTCCGGAAGCCACACGCCATTACCATTAGTCATGAATTAATATAAATAAATAAATAAATAAATAAATAAATAAATAAATAAATAAATAAACTGGGAGGTATTTTTCCTACACCATACATATACAGAAACCGAAAAAATATCGTTCGCTAATTTTTCAGACAAGAATCCCATATTTCCAGCATTCCTCTGTGCTGGATGCGTTACTCCATGTACTGTAGATAGCAAGTCATCGTAACCAGTAAATAATGGAAACAAACCCTACGGTATTACAGTTACCTTTTAATCAGCTTAGTCAGATTGTCTGTAACAGCTAACCTGATAGCAAACCTTTATGTTTGCGTTAAGTTCATGTCTAAAGTTTGTGTTGTGAATGAGACCTATGGGAGCATTAGAGGTTGGCTTGAGCAAACTGTGCGGGGGAGGGTATTCAAGCCAGCAATATCACCTGTCTCATTACGGTTGGCTCCGGTAAGTGAGTGGCATCGCTACTTACCTCCCGCACAATCCTCATCAGAATTTAAAGGAAGGCAATCCCATGAGCCAAGCCAACGAGGATAAAGAGAGTAACAACTACAGAAGCTACTCTGTTTCGTATTAACTTGAGACTGAAGATGTTCACTGGCGTTAATAATTTCTGAATGATTCGAAATTTAACTTACTTCTTCAGCAGATTCCTGTGTTCTATTTTGCACTATAGTCTGAATATTTTACCCCCGGTGGACGGAGCCGGTAGAATACATGCACGGTATTATTTCTTGTCGTATGAGGCGAGTAAAAGAGGTACCCACCCCTCTCCAGAGTATCTCAACTTCGGAGAGACGATTGGTGAACACGTGTTCTCTCGCTGAGTCTGGCTTAGTGTCTATGATCATAATATTGAAAGATACGCTCCGACAGTTCTTAGAGGGAGATCCGTTTAATGAATGCCTGTGTGGGAATAAAGGGGTCTGAGGTGTAGTTGCCATGGAAACGTGGGTGGACACACTGAGGTTGACATGGGGATAAGCTTGCTGGCCGGCTAGCATGGTTTGGAGATGCCAAATAGTGCTGGTAACGGAGCGGTTTTTCCTGGAGCGAATGTCTGGCGCGTATTCATTTGGAGCTCCGATTTACTTACGAGTAATCTGTCACGCGGTAATTTCAAATTCTTACTGATATATTTACTACATGGTAGATTGGATAGGAGCATGTTATTGGTATCATATAAACAAAAGTAACGCAGTACAGTGCCAAGTAGCTTACATACAGATCACAGTGAATGAACAAAGAATAATGTTATATCTATATTACTGCTGACTGAAAAATTAAATAAACATGGACCTAGGTAATGTGCATAAACCTATCGTTTAAAGGTTGTTTTTTTCGCGAGAACATTGAACTTCCAGTCATAGTGAGGGGTACAAACATAGAACTTCGAGAACCTCTGAAGTACAGTACAGTGTCCGAAGATGGCGCTCAGGCAGACATGTCTTTGATAAAACGTAGTAGTTTCTGAGACAGAGCCCGCATCTACTCAATCACACTACACGTTACACAGAGTTATTAATCGCTAAGTTAAGCAGAAGGCGAGACAAATGTTCTTGTTTGAAGTGAGAAAGTGTTCGTGTTCGCAGCTTCACACTACAGCTGACAACACCAAAGAGAATCTAAACCTCCCTCTGCACTTCCTTGCGCTGCTTGTCGATATTAATTACTCGCTATGATTAAAGGAACGAGCTTTACGTTCATCGCAATCACAATTGGTTTCAATTAAAAGCGAGGGAAATTTAGTCGACTAAGAACGAAGAACGAAATAATATAATTAGTGAATTGAGAGGAAAGGAGAACTGTACACGTGCAGAAATAAAAATAAAAGCAAGGCAGAACAACATCTGCGGAGGTATTTCCACAGCAACTAAAATCGAGATATATCGAAGTACAGTCGAACCTCGATATCTCGAATCTCCATTGCTCGAATTTTCAGTATCTCGAAGCAACTTCTATTTCTCGGCCGTTTGTCCTATTCTTCACGTGAATTTATTTCTCCATTACTCGAAATTCGGTTACACGAATTTCTCGAAGCAAACGTTTTCTCCCTTGAAGCAAAAAATACTCTAACTCGAATTCTGTAAAATATCTCTTCTGTTTGTAACTCTTTCTGGAAAAGGCCCATCACATTCCCAATATTCAAGATACAGAAGTTTTGCATCTAATGCACCTGCCATATTTTGAGCTAACAGAAAAGGTTTGAACCTGTTCAGATAAATTATCTGCGAGTTTAACAGACTGTTAGTCTTAAACAATGTTGATTAAATGCTAATTTGGTTAACTACATTGTTAAATAATTTTAAGGTGCAGTTAACTTTTAACTGAGGTTGACTAAACCGGGCCAGAATGTTCCAAACTCTTGCCACGTTTGCTATTTCGCAGTGTCTGTCTTTCTCCCCAGTGCTCCTTTTCTTACAATATACTCTCTAGGAAGGCCTTTGTAACATGACCATTGTCTACAGAAGGCAGAGAATTGACAAAGTTTATTTTTTCGGAAGAATCGGCTTGCGTTTTCTTTGTCGGTTTCTTCGCTAATTTATTGGTGTCGCGCGCCCATCGGATTTATGGCTTCTTATCAGTCAGGTATGCCTTTGCTGGCAAGACCTAGTATTTACAGAGCACTGTGTCTTCTGGTATGGGCTACATCAAATTTACTACTTTCATTGACTAGTCTCAGCCTCATCTTTCGCTTTGATGACATGAAAGTAGCCGAGGTATGAGCAATGCTATTAATGGCATTCCTTATGTTATGAATGGTGGGAAAAATTCACTCATAGGATTGGCTGGTGCACGCAACTCGGCGGACTTTGCAGACTGATATGTAATAACTACAGGGCGGATTTTGGCATACTTGCATATTTTTTGTTTCAAGATAAAATATGTCCATAAGAAGTAAAGGCGATTCATATACCATTTGAAATAAAATGGCTGTCTTATAGTGCATTTAAATGCACATATACGGGATACGCGCATATTCTTGACATACGTGGATACATATGCAAAAGTACAGATTTTAACATTATTTTGTATAAAACTACACACACACATATACAGTATATTGAATATTGATACTCAAATTGGTGCAACAATGCAAAGGAATTAGCAAAAATTCTCTTGGGCGCCGGAAGCCTTTAGAATGCATTGTTGACAGGCGACAATTTTAACAAGAGCTTGACATTGTGTAATTCTTTTCGGTGGCGTTTTGGTATTCGGTTCGGGTACTGGAATCATAGAAAATAATGTTTTACGAGACCTGAAGTAGCAGAGAGGTGAGATCCTTCCTCGATGCTTAGCAGGGACCAACCTACCCGCCCCAAAAAGTATTTTTACTTTAGAAGAATTAAAACAGAGGCAGTCTGAAACTAAACAATGCCAGAAGTTTTTTTTTTGTTTGTTCCTATGGTCTTATCACTGGCAGGAGCTAACCAATCCTGAACAATATTTTGTAGCTCTAACCTCTCTAACTTTTGCCGTTCATCTTTCGTGTTACTCAGTATCTGTGCATAATGCGCCGACGTTGGCAAGCCTGTTCAGTGCACTTTCAACACGTTGGAGCCGCCGCTATGTGGATCTATGGCCTATACTTTCATTTCTTCGTTATATGACGTCCAGTAACCACTAGAAATCATGTCAAAAGTAAAAGCAGCTATAAGCTACAAGTATCTACTTCAGCCGTGGATACTTGGAGAACCAACATTATACATATAGGAAAAACAAGTATTTTGCAGAGTAAGCAACAGTGCATTTATAAGTGCATATATTCCTGTTTTTAGGTGCACAGATGCATGCATATTTTGCCGTTTTAGTACATAAAAATCCGCCTTCTAGAAATAACTTCTGACTCGGTGGGGAAAGCAACGGGAAACCACCTTCCCCTATCCCTAGTATGCCTCTTCAGTGAAATCTAGGCCGTCTGTTACAGCTGATGGCGGAACTGTTCGGGATCAAATCAGCCTTCGAGCTGAATACTCAAAGTATGCATCGTTTTAAATGAATTACTCCGCTTACAGTAAGTACATTATCACCATCTCCTACACTTGACCTCTTTTTAACACAAAGTTGTATACTGTCCTCTTTCTATCGTCGACCTTCGTCATCCATCATTCCTTATTTCTACCTCCCCGCACTCACCCCCACCCCCCTCTTCTCATTCCCCGTCTTCACGGCGTCTATCCATCTTGTTCCCGGGCATCTGAACGATATTGTATCAACTTGTCCATCGAAGACACTGATGCTTCAATACTCATAAAGAGAACTCGCCTTGAAGAACAGTAAACTTTTCTTCACATAACAGAGTTGTACTTAAGTATCAGCACATCCTCAGGAATAACCAATAATGATGCTGCTGCTGATGTTCGTTGTTTAAAGGGTTCTAACATCTAGGTCATGGGCCCTTAATGGTACGAAATGAGAGGAAATATGAAGAAAATTTAAAAGTATAAAATTCATCAACTCATCAGAATTCAAATCCTGAAGATGAACAATGAATGGACGAATATGAATTTAAAATAATCTGCGGACCCAACTCACAATACTGAAAATTAAAAATAATTCCAAAATAGATCCGCTGACTAGAATTCAATCAACTTGAAACAATCAGTGAATCCGAGCCGAGAAAAACCCACCTTTCCGGAAACTATCTTAAAACAATAGTATTACTTGCCAAGGGACTGCTTCCAAAACACAATCCTGAATCGATTATGACTAAATCCAGGTCAAAGGCCCCTCATAATGGTTCTTATCGCCAATAAAGTACAACCATAGTATTTCTCATGCTGTGGTTCTAATCACAAGTAACGTAGATTCACGGTGTTCCACACACAGTGTCCACACATTATTGTACTACTCACCAGTATTGTACGTCGCATAGGTAACGCATACCTATGGTGTTTCTCACATAATGGCACCACTCATAGACAACGCAAACCCATGGTGTTCCCCACATCACTGTAATAATCACGGGCGCCGGTGTTCCCGGTGTGTTCCTTACATAGTGGATACTATCACAGACAACGCAGACCCTCGGTGTCGCTCATATAGTGGTACTAATCATAGGCAACGCCCAGACCCACGGTGGTTCTCACATAATGGTACTAATCACAGGTACTGTAAACCCACAGCGAATCATTCTCTGCTGCTACTAAACACAAACCTATTATGTACCTAACATAGTGGTACTACTCGCAAGTAAAGGTGACCCATGGTGTTCCCCGCGTGATGGTACTAATCACAAATAATTTCATGGTTCTAATTTAATCTTCCCTTGGTTGCCCCTTTTAGTCGCCTCTTACGACAGGCAGGTGATACCGTGGGTGTATTCTTCGTCTGCGTCCCCCACCCACAGGGGGTTGTGTGTTTGGTCCGCGAAAGCTGTTTTATTTCGCTTAAGTCCGCCTGCAAGCCGGTTAGGGCCCCTCTATCCGCCACTTGGGACGGGCCACACGAGAGTATCACCTCTTCCCCCTGCTACGCCGGCGTAGTAGGTTCGTGGTTTAAAATCTGCTTTACGTCATATTGATACAGATAGGTCTTATGGCGACAAGGCTAGTCACCTCTCTGTCAACACTAGGGTTTTCAACAGGCGCTACACTGCGAATTCTTCCACATCTAAGGCTTTATTGAACACCCTATTTATTGAATCTACGCTAAACAGCTCACGACTACAATCTATTACAAAGATTATTCTAGAAGGAGACACAACACTTCTATACTGATGCTTCAAGCTCCTTTTGACCTTATCACGCAACCACTTGGAATTAACAACTCTACTGTAATTCTACGTACCTGATTCTCAATCAACAACGTTCGAAGATTTATTTTTCGGTATGTTAATTAATCCACGCATCATTAATATCAAATAATCTGTACAATCCAAATGTATGTCAGATCATTATTACTATGTCTCGTTCTACAAATAACCAACTTGTAGTTTTTTAGACAAACACTAGTATTCATTCCTTGTACATATAATACTATGACGAGTTCATTATTGAATTATAGTTGCATTTTAAGCATCGCTTTCTCCACAGACTAGATTTTTATGACTGTTTTATCTTGTATTAAAGCATGTATTATACTTTAATGAGGAAACCAGTTCAGGGCCCTGCCTTAGCTTTACAGATTAAGTATGGCTGAAGATGCGTACAAAGCCTAAGCGAAACATGTCCCATTTTAATATATATGTAATATTTGTATCTTAAAGACTGCAAAGTATTGGAATGGTGGTTTTTTAAATAAATTTGTTTGAAACTTTTACATTCTGTACTCATAACATGTAATTTGAAGGTGCTGAAATACGTTAACCTCGTGTCGGTAGAGTTACTGGCACGTAAAAGAACTCTTGCGGGACTAAATTCCGGCACCTCGGTGTCTCCGAAAACCGCAAAATTAGTTAGTGAGACGTAAAGCCATTATTATTATTATTATTATTATTATTATTATTATTATTATTATTATTATTATTATTATTACGCAGGAGTATAACCTCAATCTTTATTACACAAAAATGTGGTAGGCCGAAAGCACCGATGACTTAGATGTTAGGCCCAATAATAATAATAATAATAATAATAATAATAATAATAATAATAATAATAATAATAATAATAATAATAATAATGTCTGTTAGGTCATCAGCCCAGAGGCTGGTTGGATCCTCAAATAGCACCACCAAAGGTTATGCGGTTATAAGGAAACCCCAAAAACCAATGGCAGCACCAAAATGAGGCGTACTCGGCAAGACGAGGAGTGATGTAGTTTGCCATTGCTTTCCTCACTGGGTCAGAAAGTACTATTGCAGCACGACTGACCCTATGAGCAGCACCTTTCATAACACTCAGATGCACTAGTTGTGCTCTCAATGTCATTACTCAGCACTACCCATACCCCAGCAACTTCCATACTGTCACAGCCATGGATGTTGACTGGGACTTCGGTGGAAGCTACACTTTACTCTGGCCTGTGCCAAGAGATGGATGCAAAAGTACTGTATCCATCAAGAAATGTCAGCAGGCAGAATAATAATAATAATAATAATAATAATAATAATAATAATAATAATAATAATAATAATAATAATAATAATAATAATAATAATTTGAAGAGCCTAAGTCCCGAGTACAAGCAGGACCAAAATGAAGAAGCACATTATCATTGAGATTTCTTCTCTGGTTAATACACGAAGGTTTTTGTACACTAGTCATAGCCATTACCTATACCATCGTCAACGGAAACCTATCTGAGTTAGTGAAATGTTACATCACTAGCAAAAAGTCAGACTCCATGGCTAAATGGTTAGCTTGCTGGCTTTCGGTCCAAAGAGTCCCGGGCTCGATTGCCGGCCGGCTAGGTCATTTTAATCTTCGTAGGTTAATTCCGATGCTCTGGGGCTGTGTGTGTGTGTGTGTGTGTTTGTGTGTTTGTGTGTGTGTGTGTAAAATCTTCAGCATTAATTTATCATCGATAGAACGTCATCCTCACAGTCGCAGGTCGCCTATAAGGTGTCAACTAGAAAGACCTGCACCAAAGGCCACACCCTATTATTATACTAACAAAGGGACAAAGAGATATACCTGACCGACTGTTACGTACAAGGCTCTCCTATGCCTTCCCCCACCCCCACATATAGAAAATTAGCACCTCACCTGTGTAGTATACTAAGAGAATTCTAGTTCGAATCCCCACGGGGTGAATCTGGTTAAGAGATATAGAAATTCGCCTCCATGGCGTTCGCATACATAGCACGTGGCTGATCTGCATTATTCCCAGGCTGCAATTCAGTATTGGGCCCATTATTTCCAACTAATTATCGATTTCAATTGCTAGCAATGCCACTGCGGGGTAACGAGCTACATGAATGTCATTGGTGTGGTTTGGTACGGTGATCAGAGCACAGAATACGCCGCAAAACGAGAATGGCCATGTTCACCGGGAGTAACACGCTGAGGGATCGAAATTAAGACAATACCCTGCATCTTCTCTAGGCAGCATATTATCCATCTGCCTATTTTTCTTATTCAATAATAATAATAACCAGAACTCCACTGGGCGACCCAAGACTGGGATTTAATGTCTTCTTCTTCTTCTTCTTCTTCTTCTTCTTCTTCTTCTTCTTCTTCTTCCAATTACCTGAAGTCGGCACTTTTAAAGGATTTAGCCCAGTTTTTTCCGCCGGGTGTTTTTCCTGACGCCAAACCTTTCTGGACACAAGTATTCACTCTTACGTGTTTCAGTTGTGGTTTGCAGTGCGATGTGTTGTATATAAATGAAGATGTCAAATGAAATGGTGTATGGCTTTTAATGCCGGGAATGTCTCAGGACAAGTTCGGCTCGTCAGGTGCAGGTCTTTTGATTTGACTCCCGTAAACGACCTGCACGTCGTGATGAGGATGAAAACGACACATACACACAGCCCCCGTGCCAGCGGAATTAACCAATTATGGTTAAACTTCCCGACCCTGCCGGGAGTCGAACCACTGACCCCTGTGACCTAACGCCAGCACGCTAACCATTTAAATATGGTGCCGGACATCAAGATGTATATTAAGACGAATATAAATGCCCTGTCCCCAAACTAGAGGAATTAAGCAAAGTTAAAATCCCCGACCCAGCCTGGAATCAAACTTGGAACCCTCTGAACCAAACCAGAGGCCACTATGCTGTCCCTTCAGATAAGGAGCCGGACGTTGAGGTTTAATTAACTGTGTCGGGCAAACACCAAGTACGTCACTAGAGACCTTAAATGCGAATGCTGTAACAACCTGGAACATTATTCACTGTTAACACGACTACTTTTCAGCTTTTCTAATATTCTACTAAAAAAAAAAAAAAGTTTGTTAACTGACTTTAAGGGCAACAAGCGCCTTCGGCGATCAACCTGGTGTGCTTATTTGTGTCAATACTGGCTGATACCACGCGTTACCGCGATGTCCGTAGATGAGCCTAAGAGTAACAATATTGACGTCTGTAATTCGCATGGGTGATCTTTTTTTTCCGCTCTTAATCCGTTTACCCTCCAGGGTTGGTTTTTCCCTCGGACTTAGCGAGGGATCCCACCTCTACCGTCTCAAGGAAAGTGTCCTGGAGCGTGAGACTTTGTGTCGGGGGATATAACTCGCCAGGAGGACCAGTACCTCGCCCAAGCGGCCTCACCTGCTATGCTGAGCAGGTGCCTTATTGGGGGGAGGGGGCGATTGGAAAATCGGAAGTGATAGACAAGAAGGAGGGAAGGAAGCGTCCGTGGCCTTAAGTTAGAAACCATCCCGGCATTTGCCTGCAGAAGAAGTGGGAAACCATGGAAACCATTTTGGTGTCTTTAAAAGTAGGAAATACCACAATATGAAGATAAAGTTGGAATTTAGGATGACAAATTGGGGCAAATATTAATTTATAGAAAGGGGAGTTAGGGAATGGAATAACTGACAAAGGGAGATGTTCAATAAATTTCCAATTTCTTTGAAATCATTTAAGAAAAGGCTTGTTAAACAACAGGTAGGGAATCTGACATGTATGATCCGGAGAATGATTTCTTCTTTTTCTTGGGTACTACAGTATTTCTTAAACTCTGGTTTGGTTAAAGATGAAATGCTATCTATAGGCCTATGTTGTTTTACAAACTGGCGCATTCATTACAAATTTCATGGTGTAAAAAAAAAAGCCTTAAATTCGGGAACAGCGTTCGACGACCTTGCATCTGCGTAAACTTCATCAGGGGTCGTCAATTGAATTCCCGGAAATTTTTAAATGATTTGTGCAGAAAGCTTGGGGAGCCCACGCAATCAAATGCTTCTCCATACATTCAGCGGGCATCATAGGAAAAAGCCTTTAAAGATTCTCTGAAGTGATGAAGTAAGTCTGTACTTACTGGAATTCAAATTTAACCTGAAAGACAATACAGCGACTTCTCCTGGTCTGCAAAGGTGGCGTGTTTGGGAAACATTTTTGTCGAGATGAATGAACTGAATTTAAGCATAAAGGAACAATGGCGTACGGTTTTAAAGCCGAGAACAAAGTTGAATTAATCGATAAAAATCTTCATTTGTTCACTGACTAAGTAATAGTTTCGAAACGCTCCTGACTCTATTTGCATTCTTAACACCCGTTAAACGGGGCGAGTTGGCCGTGCGGTTAGGGGTGCGCAGCTGTGAGCTTGCATCCGGGAGATAGTGGATTCGAATCCCACTGTCGGCAGCCCTGAAGATGGTTTTCCGTGGTTTCCCATTTTCACACTAGGTAAATGCTGGGGCTGTACCTTAATTAAGGCCACGGACGATGCTTCCCACTCCTAGCCCTCTCCTATCCCATCGTCGCCATGAGACCTGTCTGTGTTGGTGCGACGTAAAGGCACTAGCAAAAAAAAAAAAAAAAAAAAAAAAAAACATCCGGTACAGCAGAGTTTGCTCACGCAAACGATAATTTTGTTGTGTACAGAATCATTTGAAGGAAACTTTCAGCTTTTCCTTCTCCCAGTTCAGAAAATGCTTGGGTAAGGGATTTATTATCAAGAAATGTAAGAAAACAAGACTATGCCTTCTTGGGAATAGGACTGACATATGATGGCTCCATGAAACTTGCTTTCAAGTAGAACAGCCTTCCTTGCCATTATTATCGACGAGAACATAGAAAATTTAGTGTATGTCTTCGCATTCAATGTTTAACGCTCACGCCAGCACTCTAGAGCTCCACGAAGGGCATTTTTCAATAACAACGAGAGTTCCGAAGACCATTTCCTGGGAACAGCACTCAGTCGATCTCCTTTAAGACCAGAGAACGAGTGGATTGTCTGGGGACTGAGCTGTGAGTATCCTGGTCCATTCTCTAGGGTCGTATATCATAGAGTGCACTTGAGAAGCAGTCCGCGGCCCTCCTGCTAGTAAATCCTGACTGTAGCTATCGACCAACGTCTTGCCGCAGTGGACTACTTACAGCTCCACCCCCAGGAAGCAACATAACATTCAATTTCCTTCAGCACGTCCGATAGATATAGCCACACTACCCTTACCTGCACAGTGCGTTCTCCTGGCAACACATTTTTTGCTCTGATCGCCTGAAAAGCAAAATCGTTCAAATGCTCGTTTTCTAGGTTCGGAACAGCTGGTTCAAATACTGGTGTAGTCCGTTGGTATTTAAGAGAGCTAAGTTTTCTTGTTTGTATGTACAATTTGCTTTACGTCGCAGATAGGTCTTATGGCAACGATGGGATAGGAAAGGCTTAGGAGTGGGAAGGAAGCGGCACTGGCCTTAATTAAGGTACATCCTCAGCATTTGCCTGGTGTGAAAATGGAAAACCACGGAAAACCATCTTCAGGGCCGTCGAAAGTAGGGTTCGAACCCACTTTCTCCCGGATGCAAGCTCACAGCTTACCGTTCCTAACCGCACGGCCAACTCGCCCGGTCAAAGACAGCTAAAATCTGAGAAACTCTTGATAGTAGTACAAATAACCACTTACAGTGCAAAACTGCGTTACGTCCGCATTCCTTAAGATCAATAATAGTTGAAGCAAAAAAGCTTCGAGATCAAAACAGGTGTTAGACAAGGAGATGGTTTGTCCCCTATCCTGTTTAACTGTCTACTGGAGAAGGTCATTCGGGAATGGACGAACACACTAGCCGACAACTCTGGATTAAAAATCGGCTACGAAAAAGACAAGTTAACAGCTACTTACTTAGCCTTCGCATATGACCTCACACTCTTAGCTTCAAGTATGGAAGAAGCTACGTACTCGCTTTCCTCCCTAGAACGCATAGCAGCTAAAGTAGGGCTAAAGATCGCTGTCAATAAAAAAGAATTTCTGACCAACATCAGAGAAGCACCCAACTTCATTTCTTTGGGGGACAAAATAATACACAAGGCCAACTCATTCAAATATCTTGGAGAATGGATAACCCCAAATGTTAATGAGGACCTTGCAATGAAGAGTAGATGCACTCAATTAGAAAGAGCTTATCATCTTTGTAAGAACATGTACAAGTCTAAATCCCTCTCCTTGAATCTTAAACTTAGACACTACAACACCGTAGTAGGACCATCTGTACTGTACGCCCCAGAATGCCTAAACATGACCCGGAAAGGACAACTCAGAAAACTGGAACTGAAAGAGCGAAAGATCCTCAGAAGGATTATGGGTCCCATTAAAGAAGGAGATGGCTACAGAATCAGGCACAACAAGGAACTGTACAGTAAAATTGAGAGCATTACAACAGCTATGAGGAAGAGAAGACTAATGTTCTATGGTCACGTAGTCAGGATGGACAGCCAGAGACTCACTTCAAGAATCTTCAACACTGTATCTAGAGGGAAAGCAACAAATGCCAAATGGACGAATTTGGTGCGGAAAGACCTACAATACCTAAACATTGATCACATTGACATTTACAACCGAGATAAATTCAGAAAGTTAGTCAAGACATCTGACTCTCTCCAGTCACTAACAACTAAACCACTGCGTCCAGGAGTAGGAGTGAAATGGACTCAAGAAAGATAAGACATCCATAGCGCTAGAATGAAGGAATACTGGGCTAAGAGGAAGAAAAGAGCTCACCAGAGTTAAGAACCACGTGGTCCATCGTAGGCCTAAACGAAGAAGAAGAAGAAGAAGAAGAAGAAGAAGAAGAAGAAGCAAAAATAAATCCATTTCTGTAGACGCCACGTAGCCCCTAGGAGGACTGCAGAGTATGGCTTTCACTATTAATACTCCCAGCATTAACAAGGAACATTCGCGAAGAACCTGGCGGGTAATTATTTCATCTTTTGTGAATAGGCATATGTGATGCACTGATTGGTACTAACGCAAAGTTTCAGCCGCCCATACTGGCTCATTTGCTACAGATACACAGGTAGAGAGGTAATCCGTGTGTGCGGCAGCGTACTGATGTGGCAGTGCATTAGAATGCTATTATGTCCGACTCCGAAGTCGTTATTACGTTTGTGTCTGGCTCCATGGCTAAATGGTTAGCGTGCTGGCCTTTGGTCACAGGGGATCTGGGTTCGATTCCCGGCAGGGTCGGGAATTTTAACCATCATTGGTTAATTTCGCTGGCACAGGGGCTGGGCGTGTGTGTTGTCTTCATTATCATGTCATCCTCATCACGACGCGTAGGTAGCCTACGGCCGTCAAATCAAAAGGCCTGCACCTGGCGAGCCGAACATGTCCTCGGACACTCCCGGCACTAAAAGCCATACGCCACTTCATTTCATTTATGTTTGTGAGTATACAGTATACTGTACTATGATCTGTAATTGAATCGCTTCATGCAAAACAGTAATTTTTACGGAAAACATACAAACTATATTTTGAACCAATATAACACCCGTATCACATTTAAAACACGTGCATTAGGTACAGGTATGGATAGCGTGAGAACATGTCGATGTTCAGCTACGTCATTCAGAGGCTGTAGAAACCACTGGATTGAGGCCCCTTCTGCACAAATCATAAACATTTATAGGCAAACTGTGAAAGTGTTGCAAAAAATGTCAAGGTTAACAAAATCATCTATATATTAAAAATTTTTACCAATGAGTTGGAATCGTGTAAATCATATCTTATTTTATTGTATGAAACGACCAATTACCCCTCCGACAATGTGAGCTGCCAGAAGAACAAAGTTCCACGCGAAATAAATTAATATAAACCTAAAACTTATTTAACTCCAAAGCTACAAAATAATTCGTAAAAATCGAGAGCGTGGCTGCACGGTTTGAGTCACGTAGCTGTCAGCTTATATCTGGGAGAAAATGGGTTCGTATCCCATTGTTAGAGGTCTGAAGGTGGTTTTCCTATTTTCACAGCAGGCAAATGCTGGATCTGTATCTCAATTAAGGCCACGGCTGCTTCCTTTCCACTTCTAGCCCTTTCCTATCCTATCGTCGCCGTAAAACCTATGTGTCTCGCTGCGAAGTAAATAAATAATTGTAAAGAAGTTCGTAAATTATTAAGGCGACACTCCGGAGATAAAAATCGATATTTTGGTCATTTTTGTGAAATTTTTTTATGACTGAAATTGAAGGAATTGAGTTTCTTTTTTCTTGTAACAAAGTTACTCCGATGAAATCAAACAATTCACCACTGAAATAATGCTTTGTTTGCCAACTGTAATTTTACATTTACATCCCATTTGTCCCCTATAATATTCTGCCAAATGTAACGACATTTGTATGGCATATGTATCACAGCTATATTAAGAAACTTGCGTATGGAACTTTTGATTGCAGAATTTTTTCACGCAGTAGGGATTTTTAAGTCCAAAATTTTAGAACGTAAAAATTACACAAACTTTAGTACGATACAACTCCCGATATAAATTATGTACAGAAAAATCGATACGCAGTGCTTTTAAAAGAAGTATTATCTACCTAATTATAAATTTACATAACATGTTAATTAAATTTAATGAAATAATTGAATTTAAATATTCAAAAAATATTTTGGAAAAGCTATTAATTGTATGAAGCCTCCGTGGCTCAGACGGCAGCGCGTCGGCCTCACACCGCTGGATACCGTGGTTCAAATCCTGGTCACACCATGTGAGATTTGTGCTGGACAAAGCGGAGGCGGGACAGGTTTTTCTCCGGGTACTCCGCTTTTCCCTGTCATCTTTCATTCCGGCAACACTCTCCATTCTCATTTCCTAGCATCTATCATTCATTAATAAATCACTTTGGAAGTGGTGACCCCATCGTACTAACAGCCTATATCTGCTTCATTCATTACATCCCTGACCCGGTCAATGACTGGAAAACAGGTTGTAGGTTTATATATATTGTATATGAAAGAGATAATCGTGATATCTCTACTTTTATGTAGGCAACATTCCCACAAAGTTTCGTGAAAATCCATGCATTACATCTTGTTATCTCCGGAGTGTCGCCTTAACCAACATCACAAAGTAATATACAAACGATCACTTGTCGCCCAACGAAAATGTGTGGGATATGGTGAAACGACGGGTGAGGCGCTGTGACCCAATGCCAACCACCGACGATGGGCTGTGGAACCAGGTGAATGCAGCATGGATGGGTACACCCCCAGGACGCCATTCGAGCCTTATACGTGTCGATGCATTTAACAAGTTATAAGAGCCCATGGAGGACCCAGTGCTTACTAGACAATAGGGAGCATGCTGAACCTAGGTGACTGAAATGCTAATCTTTTTTGCAGAACATACTAATGAAGATGGCCTGTGAATGTCAACTTCCTACCTCTAGTCTTTCAAGGTGTTCTGTTTTTTTATGAACGTGAGTGTATTTGATTTTATACAATTATCAGCCAGGCACTTGTCAGCTTGCATTCGGGAGATAGTTGATTCAAACCCCACTGTCGGCATACCCAAAGATGGTTTTCCGTTTTTCCCCATTTTCTAATCAGGCAAATCTTGGGGTTGTATCTTAATTAAGGGCCGTGGGTGCTTCCTTCTCAATCCTATCCCTTTCCTATCCCATCGTCACCATAAGACCTAACTGTATCAATGCGACGTAAAGCAATGAAAGCGGTAAACTAGCTATCTGCATTCCCAGAAATTAACATGGTAGTCACTTCTGTCACAGGCTAAATGATCCTCTCTCCGTAAATGGAA
The DNA here is from genome assembly GCF_040414725.1 of Anabrus simplex. Classification (NCBI taxonomy): domain Eukaryota; kingdom Metazoa; phylum Arthropoda; class Insecta; order Orthoptera; family Tettigoniidae; genus Anabrus; species Anabrus simplex. The sequence continues at coordinate 1,737,795,586 of NC_090265.1, read as the reverse complement.
GTCTCGCCTCTAATTTATCGTATCCATGAACAGGAACCGAACCCCTCTCAGATTAGCTCTGGTCACACCAATGCATAGTGGTCGGATCGATCTAATTAGGATATTACTGGAATGATCTAAAACTAGCATATTATTATTATTAGCGTACGATGTGTACATGACAATCAAAATAAACATAATACAAAATATACAAGTTGGTGACAGCATCAGGACTTCACTTTTATATTTTGATGTCCAAATTTTTCTCCATGTAATCACTTCCGGTGTTACTTCAAACAATTCCTCCGCATAAAATTCATAGAAATGGGCATACAGGAAGAAGTGAACACATTAAGTTCGGTTTGTGAATGATATGGCGTCCAGTACTTGAATTATTCTCATTGTTCCCTTGACCTCCTTTCAAATACAGACACTCATCGATCTTTCGCTTGACTATTAATTGAACGTAAATTACTTAATCGGGTGTTTGGCTGTATTACTGAGAGTATAATGAACAGGTACTATGTAGTGATTAGGCTATTAATAACTGGCTGTGCTTTATGATGCATGGGTGCCCTATTTGCAAACTTCCGTTTCAATACATATTGGTGTTGAGAAACAAAGAAAGGTCCACGGTATTCTGTTTTGAAACGGAACGTAATGTATTCATGACACATTTGAGTACGTATTTCAGAAATATCCTACTGCACCTGATCACGTGATCAAGTAAACATCCGCAAAGCGCACTTGCTCGGCCCCCCTCATTCAATGTATTATTATTACTAGACATCTGATGAGTACACAAAGGAATATTTTGTTGGCCGATACGTAGACCTCCAAAACCAAAAAGGAAGTGCGTTTGAAGGTGAAATTGGACGAATTACTAAGTTTAATGTTGTGCTTATACTGTTTTTGAATATTTGCATATAACTGAGATTAGTGCATACAATTCAAATTTCGGATTAATAATTTCGTGTGGCTATTTCTAGCCGAGTGCAGCCCTTGTAAGGCAGACCCTCGGATGAGGGTGGACAGCATCTACCATGTGTAAGTAACTGCGTGTTACTGTGGTGGAGGATAGTGTTGTGTGTGGTGTGTGAGTTGCAGGGATGTTGGGGACAGCACAAACACCCCGCCCCCGAGCCACTGGAATTAACCAATGAAGGTTAAAATCGCCGACCCGGCCAAGAATCGAACCCGGGACCCTCTGAACCGAAGGCCAGTACGCTGACCATTCAGCCAACGAGTCGGACATTTCGGATTTATTGTACATGTATTCAACATTTACTATGCACATTTATTTTAACATGTTCTACAAGCAGTCTTCAAAAAAATGTAAAGTAACTAATGACCTGAATTATTTTAATTTTTTTTGGCAAAGAAACGGTTCAAAGGGAACTGACACTTATCAAGACACACTTCCAAATCATACCAGCTAGAAGTAATGAAGAATCTAAAGATACATGGGTTGCATCTAGGTGATTCGCTGGACATTATGGAGAACGTGAACTGGAAGGTATCCCCAGGAAACCTCGGACTCCGTCTGCAAACAAAATATCTTAACGTCCTTAAACGAAATCCGAGCTATGACATCATGGCAGCTATAAACAAATACTTGGCTGGTACTGATAATGTGGATCTAGCGGAATGTTTAAGGGGAGTGCAAAGGGTTATATTGGTAAAAAATAAATTTTTCCTTTTTTATGGAAATTTATTATTTGTGAGTTTCTTCGTTAACTTGATGCATGTTTCATTGGTTTTGGATGACTATGTATTTTTTTAAATATGATACTGCACAAGCCATTTCTTCAGATTTCGTGAGCACTTGTTCACTTAAGACAAGATATTTCAGGAACTATTTGCTCTAGAAGGTGGTAATTTATGTTGATTTATGGAAAATATCCTGCTGCATAACTTGGTTATGCTATGATATTATATCACATCTGGTGTTTATGTGGTAAGAAGCATCGTAGCATCTACGTCTTGAAAGTGGCATTACGCTTTAAAGTGTGATTTCTGAAAAACTACATATGTTTTTGGAAATTTTTCCAATTTTCTCACAAAGTACTTGAAACATAGATCTGAAAATGTTACCTCTCATTAACAGCATTCTTGTTTTACATGAATCTACAATGGCAGAGATACCGCTCATAGTTTGATCATAAATATTTGTTTTAATAAATACATTTAAAATTGTAAGAATCTGAATTTAAAAATCCATATTTTAATTTCGAATAAGGGTAGAACCAAAAAAAGTAGATTTCGTTCTATTACCTATTACCGCGATGTAAATTTGTTAAATTTAACATTATCAGGATAGGCCTTTGATACTCCCCTTAACACCTACACTCGCTCCCGAATACAAGTACTGTCTTATCACATCTGTAGATGTAGAGAAATCATTCACTGCACTGAAGCTAGTTTTAATAGACAAACACCACATACTTATACCAGAAAACTTGGAGCTTGTAGGGTACTGCAGGGCAAATTAGGACACGAAAAGTAGGATGTGCAGTGTCAAATGAATGATGTATGCGTTTTTACGTGGGTTTTTTACACGGTTTTCCGACAACCTTACTAATTGTTTTAACAAGTATGTCGCTCAGCCACACATGCTATCAAGTGTCTGCTGGAGAACATTAACGAGGCTTTCTGATTCCCAAGATGAAAACTTCATGTAGTGTTTATCGACAATGCTAAAGCCTTCGACTCAGTAGACAGATAAGCAAACTGGAGCAAATCATAGGTCAGAATAATTACATATGCAGGATCATTCATACACTCTTATTGAGAAACTTTATCTACTTTGATGACAACCTATCCAGATCAGAGGCAATTCAACAAACGACAGGAGTGTTACAGGGCGATCCTTTAAGTCCGATATTGTTTAACATTGCCACAAGGGACGTCGATGAATTAGTTACCAGTGAAGACGTCTCAATCTATAAAACTACAGGAAGCGTTTAATAAACTCATTAGCTGGTCGGATAAAAACAGCCTGAGACATAACGCGGATAAAACAGTTCAAATGACTTTTCGAAAAGCAGGGAAATCCCAAGCTACAGAGATAATTAAATACAAGAATACGGATCTTACCAGGGTTGATTCCTATAAGTACTTAGGCGTGACTTTGAAAACAAATGCACGAACTTTTACCAAACACATCAGAGACACAGCAGCTGTAGCAGTTGTAGCAATGAACGACATCAAGGTGCTCCGACAATTATCTATAGAGACAGCGACAGCCTTATTTCACATCAAGATCTCCCCCATCTTGACATACGCTTTGAACATTATCTGGGAACACCTATCAAAGGACAATCTAACTAGACTAGAAAGAGTGAAGGCAATGTATCTCAAGAAAGCTCTTTGCCTGGCAAAAAACATTCCGTCGAGACTAATCTATGAACTGACAAGACAATTGCGCTTCGAAATGCCACTGCCCTCTACGCCACAATACCAAGCTTTACTCCAGGAACTGAAGGAAAAAAAGCCACTATATGGTTAGATTTTTACCAAACAGACGCCATGATAACATCAGAATGGAAGAATTCTGCCCATGAACTGCGACATACCATAACGCGCTTCGCGGTTCATGGATTTCATCACAAGCTGTGCCATAGAAAGTACTTCCACGATCCAGACGAAGAACTAGGTCTACGAGCTATGTGGGAAAACCTGTCAACGCTATCACGCAGAGTTGTGTGCAAAAAGAACGGTACATTTAGTTCAACTGTGTAAATAAGTTTGTATGTTTTAGCTTATGTATGCGCATTGTGCGAGGTTCTCATAATAATAACAACACACTGTGTCTTACCTAGGAGACGTATGCATATTATTTTAACAGTGAACACTTATAGACCGATACATCTCCCTAACTATGCACGGATTGTTTGTTCTACTGCAGCTGTAAGTAGTGCGAATTTTAATTTTAATTTTTCATTGAAGTGTTGTGTTTACTCATGATCATGATTTTATGTATTGGTGGGTGAATCGCGTGAGTCAAGTACGTTACGTTTGCATTTCATACGAATGTTTAGTAGCATGAAAATAAGTGGATACTTAAGGGCATATTTTACAACTTTTTGCAGCATAGTTGCATGCTTATATTGGTGATTTATACAGTATATAAATCCAATATCTATATATCACTAGTACTTTGGTTTTAATTATACACCCCTCCCTCAAGCCCTGTGTTTACAGTAATCCAGCAACTTCGCTTACCTTTTAGCGTCCTCAAAATCTGAGAGCGTGTCGTGATTATTCCCCCCACCTCAACTTGAACGAGATAAGCAAGAATCAGATAAATAATTTCTTTAATTCCGAACACTAACTATAGCGTGTTAAACTCACGGCAGGCTCTTCTCAAAATAACGACCTATTTCCAGCTGGTGTCGTCACTACATAAAATACCCGATCCATAACTTTGACGCAGAGCCATAATAATAATAATGAGACATCAATTACCAGAAGGAGGTCTGCGGTTGTTTACGGCCGCACTTCCCGGAAAATTCACCGCGAGACAACGTAGTTCCATTATGATGATAATAATATATAAACCCTTTGTGGCAGAGTAGAAATAGGTTACACGCTCTTCTATTTAACACCCACTGTCAACCCTTGTATGGGAGAGTTCCGCGGAAATCTAAAGACAACCAGACCATACGGTACTGGTTGCATTCAAGAAATGGTGGTTCTCACTAATATGAAATGATTTTTATATTAAGAAAATTCTTCTTCTTCTTGGTTCTATTTCTTAAACCGTGGTTTCGTTAAATATGAACTGCTGCATGTTGTTGTACACACTGGTGCATTAACTAGAAATCTAAAGATGTCAGCAAAAAAATCATGCTATGTCACGAATTAAAAGCTAGGAAAGTAGCCGACCTAAAGCTGCTATACAAAGCAGCTAATGGTCTATTTAGGTCTCCAGATTTAGCTTCCTTATTCCCCCTCCACGTCCCATCCCGTACTACCAGAATGAAGACCCTAATTCCATATTCCTTACTCCTGGCTGTCTCTCACCCAAAGGTCCCTTTCTGTACGTATTCCAGCAATGTTTAATACATTACCTATCAACAAGAACCTAGACATCTTCGTAACGTTTCCGTCATGATATTTCTAATATAACTTAATTTTCCTTCTTGTTCTTTCCAGTTCTGCTCCTGTATTTACTGTAAATGTATTTTTCTTTGTTAATATCGTTGTTTATGTAAATATGTATTATATATGATTGTACAGTTTTTATTGTGTATATTTGTGTTCTTTGTAAATATTTATATATCTTTCATTTTAGATTCATATCTATCGTACATAGCTCGGATCTTTGTAATTCGGCGTTTTGCTGTTGCTGATAATAAATAAATAAATAAATAAATAAATAAATAAATAAATAAATAAATAAATAAATAAATAAATAAATAAAAAAAAAATAAAAAAGAAATTAAGCTTGGAAGCCGTTTAAAAATGGCGGATTAATTGAAGCGGAAGATTTTTTACTGGTCGCTGTCGTGGAAGAAAGAGGAGAAGATTCTGAAATTGAAAGGAGAATAATTAATAGTGGAAGTTGATTCAAGCATTGCATGGGAATGATGAATTAAAAATTACTATCGTCTAAATCAGGAATAGTTTCATGAACTTCCTTCTATTACTGAGGATGATATTAAGAAGAAATGAACATGAAGTACCCAAATTATAGACGGAAAAATCTCGGTAGGTCCCTATGGGACACACAAAAACACGTTTTAAGGCGCTAAAACCAACCGTTTTCGAGATATTAACACCAAACTCCTCCGCTGTATGCATCGGACGAATAAATGATCAGCCGTAACCATAACAATGTCAGCTCAAGGTGTTCAAAATAGACACGTGCCTGAATGTAGGCAAGGCCAAGGATAGTTTAAACTCATAGACAGCGTTGATCTGCGAGATACTTCTAGTTTCTGGATCCACATTTCCGAATAGCGCCAAAGTGTTTTCAATACTTGCATTCATAATGTAAAAGCAATAAATGATACGCACATTCAATTTCCAGAGTTTCATTTATTTCTTGCCAACAGTTGACTTTCATGGTTATCTCTTTCATAATTTGACAGACAAGTATATTTTTGTATCTCTTTCGTTTGCCTTGCATGACAATTAACAAACACAGAAAAAAATTAAGCAATATAAAGGCTACTATATTCAGGTATTTCAGGAAAGCCACACACATGCTAGGGAAAATAGAAATCATTGTGCGCATGCGCGAAGCCAGATAAACTTATGAGAATCGCCTCCTTGGCGATCTGAAAAAATTAGCTTGGCACTGCTTAGGTCAGCGCAGCTTAGCAGAGCAGTCTGTGTGCCATTCTATGTCATTTCATTGGAGCGATTTTTTCGTTTGGTTTCATAGCGATAGCTTAGCTTAGCTTTCTGCTTGTGGTGACCTTTAAGCTATACTACGTCACAAAGTACCTTGACCTAAAATTCACCTTTAACAAAACTAATTCTTTTAAAAAATTAGACTCGCTGGCTCACTCCATTTACTTCCTTCCTTGGTATTCTTTGTAATTATCTACATCATTAACGTTATGGTAACATTCCCATAGAAGCACACAGACATTTTATCTCTTTTCTGCGGACTATTTTAAGTTGGCTCACGTAAACAGTCAAGGTAATGACTGTCAGAGAACTTCAACAGTTCGGCTCGAGTTATTTCCCTCTTTTATAAATAGAAACTATCTACGAACTCGCCTGGCCTGACAGCTACGTGCTAGGGAATAGAGTAGACTGCTGGAACCTCCCACTAACGCACGGCTTAAAACAAACGGGCAGAGATGAAGGCCCTTGAATGTTCGCTGCAATTAACTAACAATACCATGTGTTTTAAAAAGATCCAAAACGAACTGGAGATTCATATAAATATTCTAGTCCAGACAAAAGGAATTCGGGTTTTTGGAAAGGTGCGTAAGAAATTAAAGTAAAACATAAGTCAATGAACAAATGGAGAAATGAAAGGAAGGTTTATTACTTCTCAAATAGTGGTCATGAGAGTAGAGTAGTTTTTCTTCTTTTTCGCGTAAGTTACGCTTTTCTAATGTTCTAGTCTAATGTGAGGAACGGCGTTCATTGAGCCTCGTGAAGTCTGATCAACCTGATAATAGATTGTGTTTGCGAAGTAATAGTTGAAGGGTCACTCCAATATTCCTTTAATAATAATATTAATCATAATAATAATACAATTTATAATTTGTTTTACGTCGCACCGACACAGATAGGTCTTATGGCTACGATTGGATAAGAAAGGCCGAGGAGTGGGAAGGAAGCGGCCGTGGCCTTAATTAAGGTGCAGCCCCAGCATCTGCCTGGTGTGAAAATAGGAAACCACGGAAAACCATCTTCAGGGTTGCTAACAATGGGGTTCGAACCCACTGTCTCCTGGATGCAAAGTCACAGCTGCGGAGTCAGCAGTAGCCGGCTGCCGAAGCCTGTCGCACTCCTCTGGGGCAATGCTTAAGGACTGACAGATGAAATGAAAATATATTGGAAAGTGTTTCTGGAATGAAAGATGACAGGGAAAACCGGGGTACCCGAAGAAAAATCTGCCCCACCTCCGCTTTGTCCAACACAAATCTCACATGGAGTGACCGGGATTTGAACCACGGAACCCAGTGGTGAGAGGCCGGCGCCCTTCCGCCTGAGTCATGGAGAATTGTTGGATTAATAAATTCCATAATTAAAAGAGCAATATGCACATACGTACATTGCTGTGTACATTAGGAGGAGCCTATTTATTTATTTATTTATTTATTTATTTATTTATTTATTTATTTATTTATTTATTTATTTATTTATTTATTTACTGACATTTACTATGTCACTGCGCTTCAGTATGTCTTTTGTTTGTGGTCTTTTCGCAATTGAAGTTCTTTGCTTTGCCTGATTATTACTTATTTAAGTATTCCAATCCTTTCCGATCTGTTGACTTTTGGACATAATTCATTGAAAACCTACAACCTGTTTTCCAGTCAGTGACCGGGTCAGGGATGGAATGAATGAAGCCCCCAATCTTGCGGCGAGGATAGGAAATGTGCCGGCTGCCGAAGCCTGTCTCATTCCTCTGGGGCAATGCTTAATGACTAACACATGAAATGAAAATATATTGGAGAGCGTTGCTGGAATAAAAGATGACAGGGAAAACCGGAGTACCCGAAGAAAAATCCGTCCCGCCTCAGCTTTGTCCAACACAAATCTCACATGGAGTGACCGGGATTTGAACCACTGAACCCAGCGGTGAGAAGCCGACTGGCTGCCGCCTGAGCCACGGAGGCTATTTTGGCCACAATTCATTAATTAATATTATCATTGGTCCAGGGATCATATTATTTTTGGTGAAATACATGATTTAGTATTAGATCTTGTAATTTTCGTAAAATACGTTCAATGTCCTCGCTCATTTTGAATAGCACTCCCATTCGTCGGTACCTCAAGAAGGAAAGAAAAGACGGTACGTTGAAGCGGAATGCCATAGAAGAGAGTCGTGCCTACAGCGAAATAGTCGCCGTAGGTACATTTCTCTAGTAACGATGGTACATATTAATTTACCGCTAATTCTACTGTTGATTTGCGTGAAAGCAATTATTATCTTCCATTTAGGACAAAAACTGTAACGAAATTTCACGTATACGTTTTGTTCACACAACCGTGGAAGCCTTAACCTTCCACAACTTCCAGGGCCGTCATGGCCTGTGCGAAGATGGCTTTGCTTTTAACTTGTTTATGTAACGAAGTTATCATATGCAGTATGTAAGCTATTGAATTCTCATGGCACAATGCCTATATTCGACTGCACCATTTGGCATTCAGTGCATAGCAATAATAATAATAATAATAATAATAATAATAATAATAATAATAATAATAATAATAATAATAATAATAATAATAATAATAATAATAATAATAATAATAATAATAATAATAATAATAATAATAATAATAATAATAATAATAATAATAATAATAATAATAATAATAATAATAATAATAATAATAATAATAATAATAATAATAATAATAATAATAATAATAATAATAATAATAATAATAATAATAATAATAATAATAATAATAATAATAATAATAATAATAATAATAATAATAATAATAATAATAATAATAATAATAATAATAATAATAATAATAATAATAATAATAATAATAATAATAATAATAATAATAATAATAATAATAATAATAATAATAATAATAATAATAATAATAATAATAATAATAATAATAATAATAATAATAATAATAATAATAAGGACCGAGCTATTTCATGAATCACACACAGCACTCTCAAATCTTGCTTATTGGAATACTACTGAATTATTTCTTCTCTTGAAACTGGTGGTTAATAATTCGCGCTACTTGTCCAGTCTTAATCGATATTAATTCTGTTTTGCGGTATGAAGTACAGCACTGTTTCACAGTAACAGTATATTCCACTCAACGCAGCAAGCGCAAGCACTTCTAGACCATTAAATATCAAGCTGGCCGAAACATATATTCTCACATACGCCTTTCAGTATAACATGTTTATATCCATACACCATTTGCTCGTTCTTGTTCATAAAGTGATTTAGAGTTGGCATCTAGCGAGTGCAAAGTAGATTTTCTTTTTATGGGGCTTCTAACCCTAACATGCCTTTCACCTACGTATATAGTGTAGCTCCGGAAGTTGTTACAGACGGGAAATAAATTAACTTTGATGAAGAGAAGAGAGTTTAAATGCATGCAAGGTTGCAGTGTTAAGTGACTGCTCATATCGTGATAATATATATATATATTTTTTTTTTGCTAGGGGCTTTACGTCGCACCGACACAGATAGGTCTTATGGCGACGATGGGATAGGAAAGGCTTAGGAGTTGGAAGGAAGCGGCCGTGGCCTTAATTAAGGTACAACCCCAGCATTTGCCTGGTGTGAAAATGGGAAACCACGGAAAACCATTTTCAGGGCTGCCGATAGTGGGGTTCGAACCTACTATCTCCCGGATGCAAGCTCACAGCCGCGCGCCTCTACGCGCACGGCCAACTCGCCCGGTGATAATAAGTAAGAAACCTCCAGTTTTACCTGGGACGAGACTTTTCACGTCATAAATCCCATTTACATTAACAGCGATTCGATTTTTATGTTTTACTTATTTATTTATTTATTTATAAAGTACAACATACAGCTACTATCTGGCTCTTCTTCTTTGTGCTTCCAACAGGCGAAGTAAGGAACGTACCCCTATACGTTCACAAAAAAAAAAAAAAAAAACGAGCTCGATAGCTGCAGTCGCTTAAGTGCGGCCAGTATACAGTATTCGGGAGATAGTTGGTTCGAACCCCACTGTCGGCAGCCCTGAAAATGGTTTTCCGTGGTTTCCCATGTTCACACCAGGCAAATGCTGGGGCTGTACCTTAATTAAGGGCACGGCCGCTTCTTTCCCACTCCTAGCCCTTCCCTGTCCCATCGTCGCCATAAGACCTATCTGTGTCGGTGCGACGTAAAGCCACTAGCAAAAAAGAGATAACAAACGAACAGGAAAACTACCAGGTAATTGTATATACAAAATTCCTATGCCCGCCTAACTGTCAAGGAGACACTGAGAAAACCAGAACGTTTCAACCTCTGAAACTGACACCAATTAGTGCTACATGCTGTTTCCCTTTTACATCGTCATCATCATCATTAACAAGTATTATGAGCCTCTCGCAACTACTATTTTTGAACTGCTTTATGAAAAATACGTTTCTTTTAGCGAAGTGATAGTGTGTTATTCGTAGCGCACAGCTCCATCTACCAGAATGGTTTCAAACTACATATTGTTGGGAGATCAGAAGAATGCATATGCCCGGTGAGGCACGGGGCGAAGGGATTTTCACCAGCAGAGCCAGTGACGCAATGGTTACCATAGCAACTCCACTACTACCCTGGCGACTTTTACTGGCAGCTCTTCGCTCTTGTCAGTTGAAATCCAGCAAAGTGCAAAGTGTGAGTCAATGTTTTCCTGTAGCAGATAAGAGCCGACCTGTCTGTGCAGAACAGGAAGTTCGTGCTTGCAGGCCACATTCCTCACGTTTGCATTCTTCTCATCTCCACACAGTACCTTCATCCACGGCCGACTACAACCCTCGAGCTAGCTAAAGCGACGTATTAAGTCGGCCGTGCTTCATCCCTGAGTTCTGTTGCCTTCCACAACAATATTACGAAAATGAGCAACTGAATTTGGTACCAGATAAAGGTTACAAGAACTATGATGACTATCATGCCGAAAGTGTTTAGTGAATGATTCATCTTCACCATTCTGGCGTATGCAGCGATATTACCTCCATGTGTAAGCACGAGATAATTTTTTTACCGCTGCATATGGGGAAAACATCTATAAAATTTTGACCGTTTATGCTTCACTTAGGTATTTCCATGGTAAAGATATGATCTGGGCGAGATGGAATTTCAAATGTTTCATTCTCGATAAAATGCCTCTCATTCAGTGAGGTGAGATTGTCATTTTGTTGCACGTGACAATATTAACATAATTTACTGATATACGACTGAACTAAGTCACTCTGCCTGCTTTGAAGTTTTCGTGTATAGCACAAATGACGATCGTTGAAGCTTCCTTGTAGGCAACGGCGCAGTAGACATCGTCTCTCCTTATTCATATGACAATGGCAGACTTAATGTGTGAATTAGAATCCGGTGATCATTTATCGGGAGAACATGTCTATTTTACATTTCCAAATACTTCTAATTTCTCCCCCCTGTGGGTGGGGGCGGTAGAATAACACCCATGGTATCCCCTGCCTGTCGTAAGAGGCGACTAAAAGGGGCCCCTGGGGCTCTGAACTTTGGAGCGTGGGTTGGCGACCACGGGGCCCTTAGCTGAGTCCTGGCATTGCTTCCACTTACTTGTGCCAGGCTCCTCACTTTCATCTATCCTATCCGACCTCCCTTGGTCAACTCTTGTTCTTTTCCGACCCCGACGCTATTAGGTTTTCGAGGGCTAGGGAGTCTTTCATTTTCATGCCCTTCGTGGCCCTTGTCTTCCTTTGGCCGACATCTTCATTTTTCGAAGTGTCGGACCCCTTCCATTTTTCCCTCTGATTAGTGGTATATAGAGGATGGTTGCCTAGTTGTACTTCCTCTTAAAACAATAATCACCACCATCACCAGCTTAAGTAATTTCGAAGACAGACATTCATACTAGTCCGTCTATAAATGATAACCCCAAAAATCACAAACAGTGAGAATGTCTACAGTCAAACCATTTCACATGAACTCATTTTAAGTCTATTTACCCTGTCCTAGATTATTATTATTATTATTATTATTATTATTATTATTATTATTATTATTATTATTATTATTATTTCTTCGTTATGCACAACTAAGGAGCATGATTTGACTTATTTCGCTGATGTCGTTGCCTGTTTCTTCTACCAAAATCTCTTCATCTTCTTGCGGTGGCTTTTCTTGCGAACCTTCTGACCAAGTTTTGTTGGTGGTAGTGCTTGGATGATGTTTGAAGCGTTGATTGTCGACTATTTTTCTGAACTTAGATTTGTCTAACACAATGTCATCTTTGATGCCTATTTCCTAAAGATCTCTTCCAACTTCGAGCAGCCAATTGTTTTTTACTTTCATTGAAAGGGCAAGGTTCAGAATTCTTTTGGTCAATCTCCGATTATCATTCCGAGAATATGCCCGTAAAATTTAAAGCGTCTTTTCCTTCTTCTTTCTCCTTTTGCTACCGCTTTTTCCCACACCTGTGGGGTCGCGGGTGCGAACTAAGTCGCACATGTGGATTTCGCCCTATTTTATGGCCGGATGCCCTTCCTGACGCCAACCCTATATGGAGGGATGTAATCAGTATTGCGTGTTTCTGTGGTGGGTGGTAGTGTGGAATGTTGTCTGAATATGATGAGGAGAGTTTTGGGACGGACACATACATCCAGTCCCCGAGCCAGAATAATTAATCAGAAGCGATTAAAATCCCCGACCCGTCCGGGAATCGAACCCGGGACTCTCTGTACCGAAGGCCAGTACGGTGACCATTCAGTCAACGAGAAGTTTCCTTATTATTATTATTATTATTATTATTATTATTATTATTATTATTATTATTATTATTATTATTATTTACGTCTTCACCAACTGACTGTCTGTTCCCTCATCAACACTCACTCGCCCACCTCCCGCTTAAGAGAAGAAAGTATTTGGGACCTAATGGTGGTGAAAAGGGGCATATAAAACCATTTAAACAAGCATTTAAAAAAGGTGAGGGGGGGGGGGTGTTATTTTCTTAAAGATATCCATGTCTAACGAGTCACTGAATGTAGAGACGATAAATTCGGCACCTAGAACTCTTACTGAAAATGTAAAAATACGTATTAGGGCGTTTTTTGAAATTCAGCCCTTACAAGTGTGAAATAGGGTAAGTTAGTTTGCCAAACGTACTCATATTTCATGAGTCGCTGAAGTTGGAGATGTTAAATTCGGCATGTAAGTTATTAAATAGCCCGGCCCCGCGGTGTAGGGAGTAACACGTTCGCCTGCCACCCGGCAGCTCCGGGTTCGATTCCCGACTGGGTCAGGGGTTTTTAATTGTAGATGATTAATATCCCTGGCCTGGGGACTAGGTGTTTGTGTCGTCCGTAACGTTCCTTTCCTCATATTCAACACTCTACATTTCCTCTATTAGAATTACACGCAGGTTCATATCACATGGTGCAAGTAGGGCAAAGGATCTCTATAGGTCGACACCCTGAACAAATATCATTTTTTCAAAGTTATTACATAATTAATATTTAAATATGAAAGGTGATGTAACAGCAACATATTCCTAAAAAAAGAAAAAAAACAGCAAATGCTTCATGAACGACAGATGGCGCTGACCTGCGATTCCCATGCGGTCCAAAACACGAATATGTCAGCAACAGGCTCCAGACAAGTGAAACTTTATATGGAATTATTTCTGCACGGCATAGATGCTGCACCGAGTTGTAGGCGAAGTCTTAATCCCCGACCTCAAGCCGGAGGCATGTGGTCGCTGCTGAAAGAGAAACATGGTGAATATGGAAAGGATTTGGGAACACGTTTTGTGGACGGAGGATCGGCTTAGGGCGAAGGCGAGGGAGCAGAGTACCAGATTGTATGGAACAGTAAGAGCAAAGAAACTGAAGGAGTTATAGAACATTAAAGCAATGGGAGTTCAATTGAGATAGCAGAACTAGTTTATCGGTGTGACGCAGGAAACAAAATAAATTAAAAACAGTAGAGGATAATTATTCACTGTGCTGTAATCGAAGGCTGTTTAGAAGGGCGTAAGAAGGAGAGTGAGGCAAAAGACAAAGACAAAATCATCCACCATTGTTAACCGCGGCACGTGATGGGGTTGAGTGGTTAGCTCTACGCCCGGCCGTCTTTGCCCCCAGGAATTAGCCTGGTACTAATTTTTGGTGTAGGCTGAGTGAACCTCAGGGCCATATGCACCTCCCGAAGTGGAACTCTCGTTTCTTAAATTTTACGACTTCCTAACGGGGATTCGAACCCACGTCCTTCCGTGCGAACCGAGCACGCCTTTACCGCCTCGGCCAGTCAGCCAAGAAGGTGAGTGAGCATTCTAAAAGCTTCTCCTTTTATATTCCAGTAGTCTTAAATGTTTCTATATCCTAATTATTATTATTATTATTATTAATAATATTATTATTATTATTAACAATATTATTATTAATTATTCGCGCTACTTGTCCAGTCTTGATCGATATTAATTCTGTTTTGCGGTATGAAGTATAGCACTGTTTCACAGTAACAGTAATAATAATTCGGCCATTCAGTAATCTGGCCTTTTTTCACCGGGTGTAGGCTTACTATGTTGAAATATCTGTTTTTAAGAGATTACAAGGAAAAGTCTTCGAAAGATCTGTTCTCATACGGGAACAAACTACAACAGACAGAGTTCTGTAATTGACAATGTGCAGACTAATTTCCTTTCCCAAAATACAGTGTGCAATGTTATATTACCTATATTTATTCCAGTGGTTTGTAACTGTTTCTAACTGAACTGTGTATTGTTGAGATATTACCCAAAATATTATAGGTATGTACATAACATAATACCCCCCTCCCGGCCTCATGGCACTACAGCCCTTGAATGGCCTTGGCCTACCAAGCGACCACTGCTCAACCCGAAGGCCTGCAGATTAAGAGGTGTCGTGTGGTCAGCACGACGAATCCTCTCGGCCGTTATTCTTGGCTTTCTACACCGGGGCCGCTATCTCACCGTCAGATAGCTCCCCAATTCTAATAACGTAGGCTGATTTAACCTCGAACCAGCCCTCATGTCCAGGTAAAAATCCCTAACCTGGCCGGGAATCGAACACATAACATACATACAGTATATAAAATATTAAACAAAGTGGATATCAATTAAGCTCTCTGAATATGTATAATGTTTTACTCTATTAAACAAAAAGTAATAGCCTATAAATCGCAAAAAATCGGCTTTTATAGTAATCCGGCACCCTTCCTGATCGAGAGTGCCAGATTGCTAAGATTGTTCTGCATTATTATTAAGAACGTGTGGTAAAGAGAATCAAAAGGAAATTTGGAAAATGAATGACGGTTCAAGAAGAAGAAGTAACTCTGTGACTGCAGATGATACTGCTACTTATTTTATACGAGTCAGCGGTGAATTTGGAGGAATTGCTCAATGGTATGGACAAAGTTAAGTCTTGGAAAAATTTACAAGATGAACATAAATAAATATGAAACAAGAGTAATGGAATGCTGTCAAATAACGTTGACTGAGGTTGAAAATGTCAGGTAAGGAAATGAACTTATCAACAGTTAAACAGCTGCATCATACAGCAATTCCAATCTCCTTTCCATATTCATGTACTGGCCTTCCTGTACCATCTGTACAACCTACACTTCGCTCAAAAACGAGTAGAATTAATCCTGACTGGCTGGAAATGTGTTTAGTAAATGTATATCTTGCCCTGTTTAAATTTCAACGAATTGTTCACCACCTACTAACGCCTTTTTATTTGTGTGTCGAACTATCTATCTCATCTTCAAAATTCTGCTTAACACCACAACTGAGTGAGTTAGATACGTGGTTCGGTTCTCTTAGCTTTGAGCTTGCATTTGTAAATGGTGAGTTCGAATTTCATCGTCGGCAGACATGAAGATGTTTTTTCGTTGTTCCCATTTTCGCACTAGGCAAGTGTTGGGGCTGTGCCTAAGGCCAAGACCGCTACCTTTCGAATTTTAGCCCTTTTCCATTCTTCCGTCACCGCAAACCTTTGGTGTGTTAGTGCGACGTTAAACCAAATAATAATAATAATAATAATAATAATAATAATAATAATAATAATAATAATAATAATAATAATAATAATAATAATAATTTATTCATGGTTTACAAGATGAGAACACGATTGTAGTGTTCACCGTACGAAGTGTGTCTATATTTCTAACGGAGGCAGAATTAACACTAAGACGATCGCACTCTATGAACACTTTATTTTCTTCCTCCCTCCAGTGGCACAGAATGCCCGTAAAGGACTTTGACCTACCTCGAACACTACTGTAGACCTACCTTCATCCGTTTTGTTTACAGGCAACTCTTGTAAGCCAACCGACACTAAGGAACCTCACCAATTCTTTACGATATTATAATTATAAAGTATAGTATAGGTGCGGGTTTCCCCATAATTATGGTGATAATGACCGCCACCACCACCACCACCACCACCACCAGGATTTCATCACTGTATCGCTCCCACCGCTCACTGGACACAGAAGGAAGAAATGGCTCTGCAAAGCATTTTTGGGGGCTTCGATCTTCTCAAAACTGTGACTGTGGTGAAGAATTCCAGATAATGTGACACATCACCTTCACACAGAGCAGGGCCTCTCAAACGCCCAAAATCTCACGCGTGCAAACAGCGGCGCGGAGTTCCTGTGCACAGTGCATCGGTTCCACTCGGCTCGGCTCGGACCAACGCTTCGTCTCTGGGCTACTCGGCTAAGCTCGGCTCAACTCGGCTCGGATTTGTAGCACTACGGAGCAAGTGAGGAAGAGGGAGACAGGGGGTAGCGAGCGAGACGGGCGTGGGGAAAGAGAGAGACAGCACTATTGCTCCAAATCGAGGAGTGGGAGTCTGCACTCTGGTCAACCAAGCGAAGTCATCTTTTGCACCGTGCACAGTGCATGCGCCGTCGCATGCACTCTGAGAGGCCCTGACATAGAGAGAGCCATCTCGGGAACTATCCACGACTTTATGATAGCTTCAACAACGGCTATTCAGTGGCTGCAACAACCATGCATCCTAGTTTAGTTCACATTTTGCATTTGCTAATTTACGTATTTACTTATGTTTTTTGTAATTTTCTTTCTATTTTATCCATTGCACACATCTCTCACGATTTCTATTTTGTTTTTATATTTCACTTTTTGAGCCTCCGTGGCTCAGACGGCAGCGCGTCGGCCTCTCACCGCTGGATACCGTGGTTCAAATCCCAGTCGCTCCATGTGAGATTTGTGCTGGACAAAGCGGAGGCGGGACAGGTTTTTCTCCGGGTACTTCGGTTTTCCCTGTCATATTTCATTCCAGCAACACTCTCCATTCTCATTTCATAGCATCTATCATTCATTAATACATCACTTTGGGAGTGGCGACCCCATCGTACTAACAGCCTATATCTGCTTCATTCATTCCATCCCTGACCCGGTCAATGACTGGAAAACAGGTTGTAGGTTTTCATTTCACTTTTTATATTTATTCCGTTTTGTAAATTATCCATTGTGTTTTTCATTATGCTCAATTTGTGCGCGTTTAACTTGTACCATAACGAAATAAATAAGCCACCACCGCCGCCGCCACCACCACCACCACCACCACCACCACCACCACCACCACCACCACCACCACCACCATCGCCCGTCTGCTGTCCATGATCGTTAAGGCGACAAGTCAATATGGTCCGACACCGTGCTAAGCCGGTTGGAGTCCCGTCGTTGGAGAAAGTTTTCACTGTCAGAGTGTTGGCCGGCAGGTTAGGAGAGGTGGCGGTATACAATTTCTAATCACTAGACTGCGTGCCAAATTCCAGATTCAATTCCAACTCTCGACAGTGTTCATATGCAGTGAGGGCATATGACGCTGCTGATAGAGATTCGTCCGTCGGATGAAGACGTTAAGTCTTAAGCAGACCCTTTGGTGTTATTTGACAGAGTAAGCTATGCGCCGACAACGGGTTTCCTTCTCTCCCTACTTCAATGTCATCATCATCATCATCATCATCATCATCATCATCATCATCTTAATCATCATCTCACTATCAGCTGCGCATGTACCCTGTGGGCGTCAAGCAGAAAGACCTGCACCAAGCGAGCCGAACATGTTCTCAGACACTCCCTGCACCAAAAACCATACGCTAAATAAACAATACTGAAGTTCAGCACAATTTTAGGTTAAATGTGCCGTGTTTCTTTCCATTGTTCCCTTTTATGCTTTTCTTTCCATGTTCCCCTCCTTTCACGTCATCTATGAATTTTGTCCTCCTGTCTTCCCTTCCTTAACAGTTCCTTCCAGGACGTCTTTCAACAAACGGTGCCTTCTCAAGTTGTATCCTACCCAAGTCGTTTTATTTTCTACGAAAATTCATTCTTGTCCTATCTCAGCCAGAACCCCCTTGTACGTAACTTTAACACTCCAGTTTACTTTTTTCCCCTTTACGTCGCACCGACATAGTGTTATGGCGACGTTCGGATAGGAAAGGGCTAGGAGAGGGCAGGAAGCGGGCGTGGCCGTAATTAAGGTACAGCCCCAGCATTTTCCTGGTGTGGAAACAGGAAACCACGGAAAACCATCTTCAGGGCTGCCGACAGTGGGGCTCGAACCCACTATCTCCCGAATGCAAGCTCACAGCTGCGCGACCCTAACCGCATGGCCACTTGTTCGGTCCATTTTATTTCCTTTTCTATACCTTCATCTCACAGACTTCCAGTCCCTGTATTCACTTATCTTGATGATCCAGGACTCCAACCTGTACAACAACACACTCCAGACGTAACATTTGGTGAGTCCCTTCCTTAATCCTTTGTTTCCTTCTGGACGCTTGTTTTGCCATTCCAATCCTTGCACTTATTTCCTTTTCACATCTCCAAACCTCTAGCACAAAAGTGTGAAGATATCTACATTCTTGTCCCAGTTCTATTTCTGTTATTTTTAAGATTATCTTCCATTCTTTCCTTATCCCCAGTCTGACTAACTTTATCTCCTTTCCGTTGATATTTAGACCATAGTTACCTCCCATTTTTAATAGCTTTTGGATCATTTATTTTAGATTGCTGCGCGTTTTTTCGAGAATAATAATAATAATAATAATAATAATAATAATAATAATAATAATAATAATAATAAACATGTCAGCAAACCGAAGAGAGCTTATTTTTCCGACCTCTAATATAGACACTCGTATTAGATTCCCAATATTCCTCGCACAGCAGAATACACCCTCGAATATGACCCGATCCCTCCTATTCTTACTGTAAATGCAAACAGCACCGGCCACTTTGCCCAATATAAGGCGTTCTGCTGCATCGCCGCGCCACCAAATACATCGAACGAGAATAAAGTAAGGCTTCTTACACGTGAATCAAATAGCGATATCAGATAACCGACGGAGAAATAAACCATGACAAAGGAATACTGAGAAAAAGAGTTTCGGCCTAAGAGAGGTACTGGCCAAGACATCGGCCTACCGTCTTCCAGCGCCATGGCTTCGTATTACAATCAATATGAGCTACGCTTCACGCCAAGTCCCGCTTTATACAGGCGGATCCTCCCGTATCGTTTACAAAGACTATTTCTTCCTTTTACAACATTTCTCAATACATTGAAGTATCACAAGGAGCAATCAATAAAGAACTTGCCTTTTACAATTGTTTTGCTGTATTGTTTGCAATTTTGGAGTTTAATCTCATTATTTAAATATTAAAAACATGCAGTATTGCGGCAACATATTTCTTATAACACCTTGAGACTACAAATCCACCTCCAATGAAATGAGATTATTATTATTATTATTATTATTATTATTATTATTATTATTATTATTATTCATGCCTTTGCTGGCGAGATGTAGTGTTTACAGTGCACTATGTCTTCTGGTATGGGCTATATCAAATTTGTTACTTTCATTGACCTGTCACAGTCTCATCCTTGGCTTTGACGATATGAAAGTGACTGAGGTATGAGTGATGCTAGTAATACCATTCCTTATGCAGCCAGTCCCTGTTATGAATGGTGTGAAAATATCGCTCATAGGGTCAGTTGGTGCATACATTTCAGTGGGCTTGGCAGACTGATATGTAAGAGCAACTGCTGGCTCGGTGAGGAAAGCAACGGGAAACTACCTCACTCCTCGTTTCCCTAGTACGCCTCTTCAGTGACGCCTAGGCTGTTTATGACAGCTGTTGGCGAAGCTGCAGAGGATCAAACCAGCCTTCGGGCTGATTACCCAACATACATTATTATTATTATTATTATTTCCTAGTCTACCATGCGCAGGCACTGTAATCTGACGCCATTCAAACTTTCTATCTGTCAATTTCGATACCGTAAGTTCAATCCTCGCCCTTATTATAGGTTGCCTAAGGTTCACTGCAGACCCGTACTAAGAAAATGAGGAGAGAGGTAGTTCGAATTACTTTCTTCTCTAAAAGTAAGTCATGTCAGTCTGTCCAGCCCAGTGAAATGCAGACACAAACTAGCAGTATGTGCGATACGTTCACATCACTCATCACAGGGACTGGCTGGAAAAGGAGTAGGATTATAGCATTGTTCATACCTTCGTCTCCTCCGAGACTGATCGCTCAGAGAAGTGAACTTGTATTAGACCGTACCAGACGTTTTAGTGCACTGTAAACACCGCACATTACAACATTGACGATAAAATAGTGCTTTCCTAAATTCTTTTCTTCGTCGCCATAAGACCTATCTGTGTCGGTGCGACGTAAAGCCCCTAGCAAAAAAAAAAAAAAAAAAAAAAAATTCTTTTCTACCGAGCTCGATAGCTGCAGTCGCTCAAGTGCGGCCTGTATCCAGTATTCGGGAGATAGTAGGTTCGAACCCCACTGTCGGCAGCCCTGAAAATGGTTTTCCGTGGTTTCCCATTTTCACACCAGGCAAATGATAGGGCTGTACCTTAATTAAGGCCACAGCCGCTTCCTTCCCACTCCTAGCCCTTCCCTGTCCCATCGTCGCCATAAGACCTATCTGTGCCGGTGCGACGCAAAGCAAAAAAAAAAAAAAAAGTATTTTCTATATACAAACTGTTCGGTTATTCGTTCTTCGTGTCCTGCCGTCACTGCACTGACAACATTTGAACATACGAATTATCTGATAATTTTATTTAACCGTAGGATCTATTGTACATCAATAAGCAGCATACATACATACAGTATGTGATGAAAAGTATCCGGACACCCCCAAAAACATAGTTTTTCATCTTAAGTGCATTGTGCTGCCACCTACTGCCAGGTACTCCATATCAGCGATCTCAATAGTCATTAGACATCGTGAGAGAGCAGAATGGGGCGCTCCGCGGGACTCACGGCCTTCGAACGCGGTCAGGTGATTGGGTGTCACTTGTGTCAGAAGTCTGTACGCGAGATTTCCACACTTCTAAATATCCCTAGGTCCACTGTTTCTGATGTGATAGTGAAGTGGAAACGTGAAAGGACACGTACAGCATGAAAGCGTACAGGCCGACCTCGTCTGTTGACTGACAGTGACCCCCGACTGTTGAAGAGGGTCGTCAAGTGTAATAGGCAGGCATCTATCCAGACCATCATACAGGAATTCCAAACTGCATTAGGATCCACTCCAAGTACTATGACAGTTCGGCGGGAGATGAGAAAACTTGGATTGCCTGGTCGAGCGGCTGCCTATAAGCCACACATCACGCAGGTCAATGCCAAACGACGCCTCGCTTGGTGCAAGGAGCGCAAAACGTTGTGTGGAGTGACGAATCACGGTACACAATGTGGCGATCCGATGGCAGGGTGTGCGTATGGCGAATGCCCGGTGAACGTCATCTGCCAGCGTGTGTATTGCCAACAGTAAAATTCGGAGGCGGTAGTGTTATGGTGTGGTCGTGTTTGTCATGGAGGGGGCTTGCACCCCTTGTCCTGCGTGGCACTATCACAGCACACCACTTCGGGAATGGCGATTGCATCTTTCAACACTATCGAGCACCTGTTCATAATGCACGGCCTGTGGCGGAGTGGTTACACGACATTAACATCCCTGTCATGGACTGGCCTGCACAGAGTCTCGACCTGAATCCTACAGAACACCTTGGGGATGTTTTGGAACGCCGACTTCGTGCCAGGCCTCACAGACCGACATCGCTATCTCTCCTCAGTGCAGCGCTCCGAGAAGAATGGGCTGCCATTCACCAAGCAACCTTCCGCCACCTGACTGAACGTATGCCTGCGAGAGTGGAAGCTGTCATCAAGGCTAAGGGTGGGGCAACACCATTCTGAATTCCAGCATTACCGATGGAGGACGCCACGAACTTGTACGTCATGTTCAGCCAGGTGTACGGATACTTTTGATCACATAGTGTACATACATACATCTTCATTATAGACTGTTATGCTTTTGAGCGTTCACTCTGCACAACGCCGCCACAATCCCCTATTTGCAACTAGTACTATGACCTCGTTTGGTTCTAAATAATGTTATTTGCTTTACATCCCACTAACTATTTGTTACGGTTTAAACGGAGACGCCGAGGTGCCGGAATTTTGTCCCGCAGGAGTTCTTTTACGTGCCAGTAAATCTACCGACACGAGACTGTCGTATTTGAGTACCTTCAAATACCACTGGACTGAGCCAGGATCGAGCCTGCCAAGTTGGGGTCAGAAGGCCAGGGCCTCAACCGTCTGAGCCACTCAACCCGGCACGTTTAGTTCTATACCTCTTATCATTAAATCGTTACAAACTGAGTCTAACCATTATCGTCTTTGTCTCCCTCTATTCCTCTTACCCTCCATAACAGAGCCCGTTATTTATCTAGGTAACCTATCCTGCTTCATTCGCCTCACATGACCCCATCACTGAAGCCGGTTTGTGCGTACAGCTTCAACCATCGAGTTCATTCCTAACTTAACCTTTTTCTCCTCATTCCGAGTAGCCTACCCTTCTGTAACTGTTTCCACCTGTTTGTACTAGCAATCTTTCTCGCTACTTTCATGTCTGTTACTTCTAATTTATGAATGAGATATCCCGAGTCCACCCAGCTTTCGCTCGCGTAAAGCAAAGTTGGTCCGAAAACAGCCCGATGTAAAAATAGCTTCATCCGGGAGCTGACTTCAATAAGCAACAATTGTCCGGCTCCTTGGCTAAATGGGTAGTGTGGTGGCCTTTGGTCCAGGGGGTCCCGAGTTCGATTCCTGGCAGAGTCGGGGTTTTAACCTTAAGTGGTTAATTCCGATGGCTCGGGGGCTGGGTGTGTATATTAAGTATTAGAAATCATACTAGGTAGCGTCCCATCCTCACAGACGCGCAGGTCGCCTATACGGCGTCAACTCGAAGACCTGCACCAGACTCATCCGGAGGCCACACACCATTATTATTATTATTATTATTATTATTATTATTATTATTATTATTATTATTATAGCAACAAATAGTCCGGCCCCGCGGTGTAGGGGGCAAAGCGTCCACCTGTCACCCGGCAGCCCCGGGTTCGATTCTCGGCAGGTTCAGGGGTTTTTATTTGTAAATGATTAATATCCCTGGCCTGGGGACTGGGTGTTTGTATCGTCCTTAACGTTCCTTTCCTTACATTCAACACTTTACACTTCCGCCATTTATAAAATACACGCAGGTTCCTCACATATGGTGCAAGTAGGGACAAAAGACCTTTCTAGGCCGACGCCCCAAACAAATAGCACTTTAAAAAAAAAAAAAAAAAAAAACAACAAATGAGAAGCATCCGTTGTTCTGGCGGCAGGCCGCCGTCCTCTCATCGCTGGGTTCTGCGGTTCAAATCCCGGTCACTCAATGTGAAATATTTGTGCTGGACAAACCGGAGGCTAGACAGGTTTTCCTCCAGGTACTCCGGTTTTCCTGTCATCTTTCATTCCAGCAACACTCTCCGATATTATTTCATTTCAACTATCAGTCCATAAATAATTGCCCCAGAGGAGTGCGACAGGCTTCGGCAGCCTGCACAATTCCTATCCTCGCCGCTAGATGGGGGCTTCATTCATTCCATTCCTGATCCGGTCGAATGACTGGAAACAGGCTGTGGATTTTCATTACAGCAACTAATGAAATAATCTCACTCTACCTCAAAACGGTCTTCTTTAAGGCCAGTATGTAATGCTAAATTCAAAACTGACGCTGTCCCGTAATTCACATACCTCTGAAAGGAAATACTAATTATCACACATGTATCATAAAATATGAACCTGACAGCATTTTACAAGCAATAGGTATATAAATGCTCTGACGTCTTGGTATATTCACCTTCAGCTGCTAAGTGAATGTATGCAGTGGATAAAGAGCAGTCGATCTGTGCCGAACTGCGATAAATGTAAAGCTGTAAGCCGCTCGTATAGTCTGCGAGCAATGCAACTTGAAAGAGAAATTGAATTTCCTCTACTTTCACTGCTGCACAGTAACATTGAGACTCTCTTTGCAAGTTACGTAACCACTGTGACATAACGGTCTGACATCACTACTAACCCGCTCCGCTCTCTTTCCCCTGCTCGGTGAAGTGACAGCTACCATAGCATGTGTCAACTGTTATCCCAGCCAATATCGTAGATATGATCTCCCTCACTACGTTAATTGCTAATTAATTAATTCCTCACCACCGCATTTGGTGACTAACACACGTGCCTTTAAAATGTGGTTAACTTAATATGTCACTGTTTGTGTCATCAGTCCATTGACTGGTTCGATGCAGGTCTCCATGCCACCCTAGCGCGTGCTGATCTTTTCATGTCTTCTTCTTCTTTATCTGTTTACCCTCCAGGGTCTGTTTTTCCCTCGGACTCAGCGAGGGATCCCACCTCTACCGCATCCACGGCAGTGTCCTGGAGCTTCAGACTTTGGGTCGGGGATACAACTGGGGAGGATGACCAGTACCTCGCCCACGTGGCCTCACCTGCTATGCTGCCGTGGCTTTAACCCTAGAATGGTAACAATACGCCTCATAGACGTACACGCAAATGCGAATGCCCGCCAAAGCGAGTGACCGTGACAGGGCATCCCTACCCTCCAGCTATGCTTCAAACAGCCCCCCCCCCCCCCCCACGTGTGTCGACGTTCGGTGAGTAGTAACCCTCTTACGTAATGTAGTGCGCCTGAGAGGCGCATAGTTACCATCAATTGGTGTGATTCTTTCTAGTTTATTTCATATGAATTTTTATCAAATTTATTGTAAGTTATTTTTCTTTTACTTGAGTTACTTCTGGAACAAGATTTTACTTTCAACAAGCTAGTAAGACTGTCTTGAGAGTCTAGTTTTTTATTGGTGTTTATGTTTATGTACCACTTGTGCCTTGTATATCTTGTGTTGGAAACAGAATAATTAATTCAAGTTTCAGAAAGAAAATATAACTGAATTCACCTCTATACTTAGTGATGTAGTTAACATGAAGAACGTTAGAGAAAAGAAACATAGGAGACAGTACAGACGTTGTTTTGCACCGTGTACGCCTTGGAAGTGTATAGTTACCAATAAGCGTTAAATTTCCTTGTTACCATTCTAGGGTTAAGTTAGGTACCATCCCGGCATTTACCTGGAGGAGAAGTGGGAAACCACGGAAAACCACTTCCAGGATGGCTGAGGTGGAAATCGAACCCACCTCTACTCAGCTGACCTCCCGAGGCTGAGTGGACCCCGTTCCAGCCCTCGTACCACTTTTCAAATGTCGTGGCATAGCCGGGAATCGAACCCGGGTCTCCGGGGGGTGGCAGCTAATCACACTAACCACTACACTACAGAGGCGGACATCTTTTCATTTCTACGGATCTTTATTCACAAGATACAGTTACAAAGAGCGCATTTCACTTGTTATGGAGAGTGTTAAAGAGAATTGGAAAGATCGTTGAAGTACTGAGTGCTGAGTATGGGGAATGTGGAGAAGATCTTTGACTCTGGTGGAGCGGGAAGGAACGCGAAAAGTGAGACAAGATGTTCCGAGGTAATGTCCATTTAGGATCCCGTGGAGGAAACTCTGGTCAGCTACCTGTCGCCTGATGAAATGAAATGGTGCATGGCTTCTAGTGCCGGGAGTGTCGGAGGACATGTTCGGCTCTCCAGTTGCAGGTCTTTTGATTTGACACCCGTAGGATGAAATGATGATGAAGACGACACATGCACCCAGTCCCCGTGCCAGCGAAATTAACCAATGGTGGTTAAAATTCCCGAGCCTGCCCGGAATAGAACCCGGGACCCTTGTGACCAAAGGCCAGCATGCTAACCATTTAGCCATGGAGCCGGACTGTCGCCTGATGTGCAGCGGTGACACATTTATTGCCCTTAATACCTGTTACATAGACAGATTTCTGAGCTTGGGGTTTCTGTTTCTTACAATTGCAGCAAAGGACACTGCTTTGTCTAACTGGCTAATATTGGAGGTGGGGGCTGCTGTCCAGATCGAAGAGCAGTAGTTCAAGAGATGTTGAAAGAACGTGAGGAAGAAGTGACGATGACCAGTGGGATCAGAAATTTCTGTGAAGCGGTAGAAAATGTCAAGTAATTTCATATTCTCGGTTGTATTTTTCTATGTGGTTCTTAAATTGTAATTTCGTAATCGAATATTAAACCTAAGTCACGCTGTTGAGTAACTATGGCGATGGGCTTGTCCAGTAGGTAATATGATGTCGGTAAAGGAGATTTACGTAGCGTTATCGCCATGTGGCTCTACGCTTCCGTAGCGTAACTGTTAGCACTATTAGCTGCCCAGCCTCGGAGGCCTGCGTTCGATTCCCGGAACTGCCAGAAATTTGAGAATGGCAGGAGGGCTGTTATGTGAATAAAATGGTTCGTGCAGCTCACCTCCATTGGGGGTGTGCCTGAAAAGAGCTGCACCACCCCGGGATGAGGACACACGTTTACTGTATCGTCACATGGCTGCATTTTTGTGGATTGGAGATACGTTTCGAATTACGGCACCAGTTCGATAGGACGTTAAGCGAAGACTGTAGAAGAGCTACATCTGCTGGATTCCTAATCTCCCTAAATATCTTGCAGTCATTAGCAAAGCGTAGGGCATTTGCTGTTTCGTTGAGTTTGGACGACAGATCGTCCATAAACAAGGATATTTTCTGTAATCGCCATGCTTTACATAATTATAAAAATTAATCTGGTGCTTATTTATGGTGTAAGCTGAGTGAACCGCAGGACCTGTGTTACACTTCAGATGTGGAAGAGTCGTTTATAAATTTATGACTTATCCAGATGCGGAATCGAACTCGCGTCTTTCCGAGTGAATTGAGCACGCCACAAACACCACGACTAGGTAGCCTACAAGGAACTGAAATAAAAACTGAAAGTTGGAATGTCTTCGTCTTCCTGCTTCAAGAAGCGAGGTACACCTCACACTAGCTTACTCCTGCTCCTCCTCAATTCTTTGCCCTTGACAGAGTTTAAGCCTCTACACACGACCCTGCAGATTGGGTGGTGTGTAGGCTTGTCGGGAAGTTTCGAGCCCATCTCCCCGCTGCGCTGAGCCGGCCCCACTTTGAGTGAAACACCTTATAGTATGTAAGCTTGTTTTCGACAGTTGAAATTATGATTTAAGAAGTGGAAATTTTAAATGGACTTGCAATATTTCTTATGCATAAAAGTTACACTTTCCATGTTTTATATAGCATTTGAATGGAGTCAGAACTCGTATTATAGTATTTCCTAACGAACCAAATTGAGTTTAGTTGTATATTGCAGTTGTACTTTGACGTCTATGGATCAGCACACAATGAGAATGCTATATACAGCTGTTCAAAATCCCAGAATGGAGAGATTCATCCCAACTTTAAAGTTTGTCCTGGTGACATTCATTGTGAAAACGAAGGCTAAATTTCAGAACAAATGGCATGTCGGGATTAACAGAAACTTTTTTTTTTGCTAGGGGCTTTACGTCGCACCGACACAGATAGGTCTTATGGCGACGATGGGATAGGAAAGGCCTAGGAGTTGGAAGGAAGCGGCCGTGGCCTTAATTAAGGTACAGCCCCAGCATTTGCCTGGTGTGAAAATGGGAAACCACGGAAAACCATAATCAGGGCTGCCGATAGTGGGATTCGAACCTACTATCTCCCGGATGCAAGCTCACAGCCGCGCGCCTCTACGCGCACGGCCAACTCGCCCGGTGAACAGAAACTAAATCCATCCTTGGAATAAAACACTTTCTTCCTGAAGCTGAGCCCGTCAGAATTTCTGGATAAAGAATATTTTTGTCTGGCTTTAGTAGAGTCAATCTTGTTCCGTCGCACAAACCAGTATTCGAAGTCAGAACCTGTTGACTGATGATGTTACTTGTCCGTTGTTTGGGCACTGAATTGCTACACAGGAAAAAATTGTACTCTCACTTGGATGAAAAAACCAAGTACACCTAAAACAATAGTTTTTGAACTCTGGTTTTGTTGGATCTCGATAATGCTATTTGGCCTACTTTTTCGTTTCCGAGTTTTCGAAGCTATTCACTTAAGTTATATTTATATTTTGGGCCATAGAGTAGAATATTTTAAACTTGAGTGGATAACAGCTGTTCTGTGACAGGCACCGTCTGAGGTTTGCACCAAGCAGGATGACTTTTCGAGCGAAAGGTGATTTTTTGTTTATTTTAAGTAGCTACTGCTCTACTGATCTACTGCTGAAAGCATAATGAGGAGCCATGATTGCCAAGTTCCATATGATTAACTTAGCCTGTCTCATTTCCTCTGTATTTTCTGATCCTCTTATATTAGACGTAGAGGTCTGTGAATTTAGATTCATTATTGTACGAAGAAGGACAGGGTGGTGTGCAGAGCTGCATCAAACCAGTCTATGGACTGATGACTCAAACCACAGCAATACTCTCTCTTTCCTGTGACTTAACTTTACTCAAACCTTCTTTCCCCAAACGTATCGTTTTCGCTGTCCCATTGCATTTTCCTTAATGTTAAATAAATGTCGCCAAGTTGAATGAATAAAGTTACGCGAAACGAAATTTATGTACAGCGAACGCCAATAATAATAATAATAATAATAATAATAATAATAATAATAATAATAATAATATGATTGTGCGACGTAAAGCCCCTAGCGATAAGGAGAAGGAATAATATGATTCAGAAGTTCACAAGGGCCGAAATTATAAAGAAACGAGCATAATCACTATGGAAGTGGAGAAAAAACAGGATATACGGGGCAGATTGTTAAAAAAATGGTATTGTTATAACTCATTACCAAGAAGAAGCAAATGGAGGACAAGGTTGTCAATGGCAATTAATCGCAAGAACATAATAGGTATGTAATCTTCAAGCAAGAAAGAAAAATAGAAAACATAGGAGAACGAAGGACATTTATTATAAAGAAGCAGTATTCTCACGGTAAAGGAAGAGAGAAGCTAAATAAGTGAAGCAAGTTGACATACGAGAACCAAAGTAGCAGTTACCGGCAGAATACCAAGATTGTCGAGCCAATTTCGAACGATAGGCTAAATTCAGAAAGGAAGATGAATAAGGAAAAATAACACGACAGGAAACAAGCAATTTATCCAAATCTAGTTCTCTTATAAGTACAATATAGAGACTGAAGTAGTACTGAAGCCAATATACAACCTGTGACAATAAAGTTCGGTTAATAGTCCTGTACTATCAACGTAGCTTAACAATGCACGAGAGTGACCTTACTGTCCTTCGAAATAGTTCCCTCCCATAACTATGCACTGCTGAGATCGGCGATACTTGTCCTGGAAACTTTGCAAGAAGGCGTCCTTTGGGATGATGTTCAAAAGCCTCGTCACGTTTGGTTGGATGTCAGGAATATGGTCAAATCTCTTTCCTTTCAAACAGAGTTTGAGTCGTGGGAATAGGAAGAAGTCTGGAGGACTGAGATCTGGCGAGTATGGGGGATGTTCAAGTTGCACCACTCACTTTTTTCCATGAACTGTTTGACGATATTGGCTGTGTGTGGGCGAGCGTTGTCATCGACAAAAAAATACGAACCTTATTGTGCGTACTGAGATCGTACCCTGCGTAGATGTTACATGAAACGGGTCAAAATTTCAATGTACCGTGCAGCATTCAACGTTGTTCCCTCAGGTAGAAATCCGTGTGAGCTACGTGTTGTATTGAAGGAAATGAATAATCGTCGAAGAGAACTGATGTGAGGAAGGCACAGAAGAGATAGAATTAATGCGAAATACGTGTAGCTTAAGACTGGATCTTGTACAGGCAGTACTGATAAGGGGGCATTCCCTACTCGTCACCACCGATTTCGCTCAAATTTATAGAACATGCAGTGCTTGGCTAGAAATGAAAGTACCCGAAGTGGGAACTCCAGCGTATAGAAAATAAAAATAATTATAAAAATGTTGACGCGGCTCTCGCACCATATAAGCCACTTACGTTAGCGCGCACGCCGAGCAGTTGTTGGCGTTGCGGTAAGAGTTCGGACTGGTAATTCGATGGTCGTAGGTTCAACTCCCCGTGTGGAGACTGTTTTTTTCTGTCAACTTTTATATTATTCATTTTCCAATTAAGCAAAGAGATGAATAATTCATTTTATTTATTTATTTTTACGCAAAAGGCATAGAAAAGGTAAAAAAAATAGGGAATTAATTGTCAGACTTTTTTTCTACCTGCACCAAGAATCTATTTTTACCGGGCGAGTTGGACGTGCGGATAGAGGCGCGGGAGATAGTGGGTTCGAATCCCACTGTCGGCAGCCCTGAAGATGGTTTTCCGTGGTTTCCCATTTTCACACCAGACAAATGCTGGGGATGTACCTTAATTAAGGCCACGGCCGCTTCCTTACGAACTCCTAGGCATTTCCTATCTCATCGTCGCCATAAGACCTATCTATGTCGGTGCGACGTAAAGCCAATAGCAAACAAAAAAATAATATATTGTTTGTGTACAGCCGCCAGGGGCAACCTTCACTTGTCCGGTAAAAAACGAATCTTACAGCGAAACGACTATTCACGTTTATGGCACATTCCCCAAGGAGGGGAGATAGCCAATAAAGGAGAAGAAGAATTTCTGTTTGACCACGTCGGGAAAGTTCGCAACTCCAAATTTTCTACAATTGTGCGCTCATTACAAAAATAACGTCCTATATGATTTTTGCATACAAATAAATAAAATAAAGTAAAATAAATGAATAATATAAAAATTGAAAGAAAATATTCTCCACACGGGGAGTCGAACCCACGACCATCTAATTACTAGTCCAAGTTCTTACCGCTACGCCAACTACTGCTCGGCCTGCGCGCTAACGTAAGTGGCTTATACGGTGCGAGAGCCGAGTCAACATTATTATTTTCTATACGCTTGGCCATCTGGAGTTCCCACTTTGGGTACTTTCATTTCTAGCCAAGCCCTGCATGTTCGATAAATTTGAGCGAAATCGGTGGTGACGAGTCGGGAATGCCCCCTTGTGAGATGAAAGGAAATCTCATCGAGAAAGCAAAGAAGTATAACGTTGACATAAGTGAATGTAAAGCCAAGTCCATCTTATTATAACCATATTCATGAATTAAAGTTATATATGTCAGAAGTTACCCATGATAAACATCCCACATGTGTGTTTCATATGATAGTATGCAGAGTATATGGTTGACATTATCAATATTGATATCAGTAGCTATAATCAAGCTGTTCAATGGATTTAAAGAACTGAATATACGTTAGAGGAGAAGTATAGTACATAGATAGTTGAGCATATATTATTAGATGAGAGCTGTAATCAATTAACAATGAATAGAATCAGAATTCTGTTATTAAAGATTTTCATTTTCTGAGGTGATGACATATGATTGAAGTAGTAAAATAAAGTACGGTTAGGCTAATAGATTCTAGATTTTGCTTGGCAAGGAAAACTATGAAACTTAGCATATCATTCAATGGTAGTCATGATAAGTAATCATGTTGGGAAAACAATTTAGCGATCAAGAATAATTTCAAATTTAGGAAACTGGTATATAGATGTATGGTAAATAAGACTGTTTCAAGGAAAGTCAGCATGTCTGTGGACATTATTTAAAAAAATAAGTTCGGTCACCGAAAAAAAGTCATAATGTTAGATTAGCTCGTATCAAGCAAGTGATGATCATAACTGGAAAACAAAAATTTACCCTAGTTGTAAATAGAACGACCGCCTCTGTGGTGTAGTGGTTAGCGTGATTAGCTGCCACCCCCGGAGGTCCGGGTTCGATTCCCGGCTCTGCCACGAAATTTGAAAAGTGGTACGAGGGCTGGAACGGGGTCCACTCAGCCTCGGGAGGTCAACTGAGTAGAGGTGGGTTCGATTCCCACCTCAGCCATCCTCGAAGTGGTTTTCCGTGGTTTCCCACTTCTCCTCCAGGCGAATGCCGGGATGGTACCTAACTTAAGGCCACGGCCGCTTCCTTCCCTCTTCCTTGCCTATCCCATCCGATCTTCCCATCCCTCCACAAGGCCCCTGTTCAGCATAGCAGGTGAGGCCGCCTGGGCGAGATACTGGTCATTCTCCCCAGTTGTATCCCACGACCAAGGGTCTGAAGCTCCAGGACACTGCCCTTGAGGCGGTAGAGGTGGGATCCCTCGCTGAGTCCGAGGGAAAAACCGAACCTGGAGGGTAAACAGATGATGATGATGATGATGATGATGATGATGATGTAAATAGAACCATTCCCGTGTGATTTATTTGATTTTAAGACTTACGAAATTAACAATTATTCTAATTTTCTCTTTTCTAAACATTTTATTTTGCTTTAATAAACCGTATAGTTAAGATTAACCATATGCGGTGAAATTATTTATAGGTAGGAGTTGTAGAATAGTTTATAGGTGTAAGTGAAATGCGATTTTTATCTTTTCGCGTTGTTAAACCTGGTGGGAATGGTGGAGACGTCCACATGAGGGACTGATAGTCCGTAATTTTTAGGAGCACCGTACCACTCTTCAGACTTCACGTTAAACAAAGATATTTTCCTTAACTATACCCTGAGATCATATGAGCTGTCGGAGAATTTTAACGTCTCTACTGGACGCAGTAAGATACATCGCTTTAGCTGTTCGTCTCTATAACTGCATATTTTATCTTCGCCACTTTTGCCTTTGTTTACTGTTTTTGTCTTCCTCGTGGAGTTTTATTACGTTGGATGGTCAGCCCATTTATAATCTATTAATTTAACAATAGAAAATTCATACAACGTTTGGCAACTGAAGATTCTTCATGGACGTAACGTTTTCCTGACGGATTTCTATTGAAGATGACAGATGCAGCAAAAGCGAATCCGTAAACTCCACAATCGATCACGTCAGGCACAGAAAAAATTAAACTCCTACACTGTTGCGAAGGTAAACACAATCACTAGACTAATGGCGCTCGACTTTATTCCTGCGTGACGTCGGGTGTGTGGCATGCTGGGTGGGTAAGACGGATACGTGCGCGCCATTAGCTCAAAAAGCAATGCACATCAAATGTGTTCCATCTCGGAAATCAGTCGGAATAGGCGTATGTGCATATGACGTGTTTTACTTCAAATGATCGTTTCTGTCATATCCCTTTATATTGGCTTTTCCTCCTCGGACACCCTGTATACGCTATGTCGGCGGCGTTTGCACCAAGCTGATAACAAACAGAACTCCTCCACAGGCTTTAAAAAAATCAGCGTACTTTGAGTTATATACAGAGTATCCCAAAAACACCTACAATGCTTAGTATGTTGTGCGGGAAAGCAAACTGATCCGTTTTCAAGAAGGAACCCATATCTATAAATGCACGGCTTGGACGCTGTAGTGCAAGATGGGTGTGCGTTCCACATGTCGTCAAATACAACATGAGTAGCACACCGGGCTCATTAAAAACGGCGTTCGAACAGTGTACCTCTTACATAATTGCAGAGCCTACATCTGCGGTGCTGAGCCTCACGCACATGACCCAATACGTACGGTTGTCTCAGAAGAATTTCAATCACTCCGTGGACTCGAGCAATAAGGTCC
This sequence comes from Anabrus simplex, assembly GCF_040414725.1. NCBI lineage: Eukaryota > Metazoa > Arthropoda > Insecta > Orthoptera > Tettigoniidae > Anabrus > Anabrus simplex. The sequence continues at coordinate 1,737,761,349 of NC_090265.1, read as the reverse complement.
TCAGCTGACGTTTCAGGAGTATCATACACCATACTCTTCATACTACCTACGTGCAACTGTTCGGCATCTCTTGGTCGTGTCTCGACGGCCGCCACGAACGTGGAATGATGTGGGGTACGTCTGTTTGGAAAACGTTCCGCATACAATCTTGCAGCAGCTCTAACATTGCAATCCGCTCTGCCGTATGCAAGCACCATGTCCGTCATTTCTTCAGCTGTGTACTGGTACGGTGGTGGTGGTGATTATTGTTTTAAGAGGAAGTACAACTAGGCAACCATCCTCTATATAACACTAATAAGAGGGAAAAATAGAAGGGATCCGACACTTCGAAAAATGAAGGTATCGGCCAAAGGAAGACAAGGGCCACGAAGGGCGTGAAAATAGACTTCCTAGCCCTCGCAAACCTAATAGCGTCGGGGTCAGAAAAGAACAAGAGTTGACCAAGAGAGGTCGGATAGGATACATGAAAGTGAGGAGCCTGGCACAAGTAAGTGGAAGCAATGCCAGGACTCAGCTAAGGGCCCCGTGGTCGCCAACCCACGCTCCAAAGTCTAGAGTCCCTGGGGTCCCTTTCAGTCACCTCTTACGACAGGCAGGGGATACCGTGGGTGTTATTCTACCGCCCCCACCCACAGGGGGATGTGTATTGGTACGTGTCGCAATGCTGTTAACAACGTTACTGCACTGGCAGACTACAGTACCGCGTTCGAGTGAGATCGAGCCGACCCGATACGCGCCGAGGTTCGAGCCTGTTTGAAGCAAGCTCGAGCAGTCATATGACCGAAGGCGAAGTCTGGACTCGGGCTACAGGGCGAACGTGCAGATAAGCAAGTAACATGAAGTGAAGCACCGTTCACGCAGGTGTATGTATGATATTGATAAAGAACGTGCGTACTGTCGTATATTACAACATTCAGTCATTGACGTATATCTCATGGGGAATAAATAATGCCCGTAACATTAGAAGGTTTAGATTATGATAACATGCTGTCAAAAGAACAAAGCATGTATCCGTAATATTCCCCGCGTATTACCGGAAGTATTTCCTCCCAAGGCAGTACTTGTGTATCTTGTAAGAACCGCACGTTTGACGCAAAATTGTGAATACGGTAATATTATTCTTACAATGTCATGCTTTGAGCGGATAAAACAGTTGTGTAAGGCGGCAGGCGAGGTTCTGCTTCTGTCCTCAATGTTGAGGGGTTTGAATCCACTTCTTGGGAGAGCAATGCCCTTTTAGCTCTATAGAAGAATTTGACTAAGAAAGGATTGACGTCTCATCAATCCTGTACACATATATATTTTTAAATATTATTATGGAGCACTGTTACTGTCTAATTGCGTGAAATATATATGAAAATAACAAGTGCCTCGAGATTTCAAGCTGTATCCTTTACCAAACTTCAGGTCAATCGGTTCAGTAGTTTTCGAGCCCATCCGGAACAAACAAAACAGACACCATCTCATGGTGTTAAAAAACCCGACCCTGCCCGGAACAGAATCCGGGAACCCTGCGACCAAAGGCCAACACGCTAACCATTTAGCCACGTAGCCGAGCGAGAAATGTGTCAACAGCTGAAGACAAAACATCATACATTTTTAGTCTTATAAAACCAAACCAAACCAAACCCCATGGCACTACAGCCCTTGAAGGGCCTTGCCCTACCAAGCGACCGCTGCTCATCCAGAAGGCCTGCAGATTACGAGGTGTCGTGTGGTCAGCACGACGAATCCTTTCGGCCGTTATTCTTGGCTTTCTAGACCGGATTTTTAGTCTTATAACCATTCAAATATGTAACTATTTCGATACAAGTAATCGTTTCCTTTGTTTGCATTTATTATACGGCTCAAGCAACACATTTTGGTAGACAATTGGTTTATTCTGATGGAGGCATTTTTAACGAATCATCGCACAAACACAAATTTTGACTGTCTCCTATATACAGATATGGCTCGAAATTATATTATGTACAAAAGACACGGAAGTAACAGTAAACAGAGGACGAACCCGTACTGTCCAGCATAATACTCTTACACATCCTTCTCAAGTTTTCTGAGTGTTCGTAAGAGCAAGGCGCTAGGTTGTGGCGCGCACAAAAGCCTGAGCAAAGCTCGAACTTGTTCGAACACTGACATTATCTGTTCGAGCAGCTCGAGCCGGGCTCAAGCACATCACTATCCCAGTACACAAGTAACGTAGTAGGATGCGCATCAACGACTGTGTGGAGGAATGTAGCGCATGCGCTTGTATGTTATTAGGCTGAAGTCATCCAGCCGCAGTACACGGATGGCTAAATGGTTGCATACCTTCCGTATTAAGACACCAAACTGGAACAAACTGTCACAGCCGTCCTCCGACTTCGACGCTCTCAACGCCCAACCCGTACATTTCCGCACAGGGGCTCCTCCTTGAAAACTGATCAGTCCGCCATCCCGCACAACATACTAAGCCTTGTCAGTATTTTTGGGGGACACACTGTATACACACCCCTACCTTTTCCAAAGCGGGAAGATTAATGCAGGAGCTTGGTAATCACAGAAAAAACGACATTACTTTTTCCAAGATGAATTCGTTTTTTTAATATTCCACGCACGGTATTCAGAAATATATTACTGTGAAGCAAACGGTTCCATTACGCAACAACTTACAATGAATAACTGCAGCAGGCTAAATTAATGTTTATGGCGCTATCCTGTTAAATACTCAGCAATCATTAACAAAATGAAACAATTTTTAATACATTTCAAAAAGAATAAAGTGTATTAATATGCGGTTTTAATATCTCACTGGATATAAACAGAACTATCCAATTCCTCTTAAGCAGTAAGTTATAAATTGAATATTTCTCGGACTTCAGACATCATCTCGCAGCCTCCGCTAACCCCGTTTCCTTCTCCAGAGCAGTTTTCATTTCAAAAGGAGCGAGTAAGCTGTTTATTATCTCAATGTGATGGTGGAAAAAGCGTTCCAGCAAAGACGGCGAGGACAGAATGTTTATAATGAAAGTAACACCCATTGCAAAAGAAACTCATCTGAAAGCGAAGAAAGTTTGGGGTATTAAAGCGAATGGTTATAATGCAGTGGATATATATAGTAATGTTCACTGGGAGTTGAGAGATGCGACAGTCACAGTAGAAATCGCATAACTGTAATCACAACAGTTGAAAATCTTACCATATTCTTCCCGTTAGTTAAATAGCTCGTGGCGTGCAGTGATTTCCTGAGTACTGTGTTGAATATTCTGTTGACGCTTACGTTTCGAAGACACTGTACTCGTTACTGTAACAGTTATATTTTAATGCCACGCTCAATGGTTCAGACAGTAGTGCGCTGGCTTTATGACCACAAGTTGACGGGTTTGATCTCTGGCTCAGGTTCTCAAATACGTATAACAAAATGTATATTTACGTTTAATAGATGGCCTATTGTTCGTTCGTCAGCATCACGAAACTGATGTTAGTGCTTCTCCGCCGACGCCCATACAATTTATACTATAGTTCGCTCATCAATGATTACAAATTTACTCTACTGTTCTTTCGTGATATTAATCGCCCATTTACAGTCCAGTTCCTTGGTTTAATGGTCAGCGTTGAGGCTTTCGGTTCAGAGGGCTCCGGGTTCGATTCCTCACATATCGGAGATTTTGATCGCGCATGGTTAACTGACTCGAGATCTGGATGTTAGTATTCATCCCAATTCTCTCCTCTTCATACACAGACTATAAATTACACTGCTAACACCACAGAAAAACTCATAATAGTGAATGCATCCCTTCGCACAGGATTGGCGTCAGGGAGGGATTTCGGCGGTAAAATAGGAACAAATAGTTCACATGTGAGAGACTGTTCGCATGCGACCTCACAAGGACACAGGGAAAAGCCGTAGAAGAAGAAATATTTTAAAAATTATCACATACCTAAAAACAGATAAACAAACCCCTTGGTTCTATAACCCTGACGGGTCTTGCCCTACCACGCGACCCCTGCTCAGCCCGAAGGCCTGTAGATTGCGTTTTATAGAAACTAGTTCACGAAAAGTGTCTAAAATTAGTTTTCGGACGTATGTTAATATTCCTCTCTATAAACGCAAAAGAATCGTGGCGCAACTGTCTATTATACTGTTTACGTTCTTGGCTAACAAAATGACCACTGCCCAGCCAGATGCCCACAGACACTGGAGTGTCACCCGTATTGTTTGACTTTCGCGACCTTGTCCGTTGTTTCTCATATGCTATAGCTGCTCAGTTGGCCCTTTTGAGGCTGGGTGAACCATGTTGTAGTCCTCGGTCCAGAATTAATACCAATGGACTGGCTGGGAATCGAGCGGAGGCTTTCTAGGTGAGAGGCAGGCCACGAGGATAACATGCCTATAAATGGCATAATAATGTCGTATGGCCTACGGCGAGGCGAGGCGAGGCTTCTTGCAGATGCAGGTTTTTCGATTTGACCGCCACAGGCGACCTGAGCGTTTGTGAGAATGGGGCCTTATCTACTATAAATCCACTGTTGAAGACGATAAAAACACCCAATCCCCGAGGCAGAGGGATTAACCAGTGAAGGTTAAGTCCCCAAACAGGACAGCAATCGAACCCACAACCTCATTGACCAAAGGCCAATTAATAATAATAATAATAAAATAATAATAATAATAATAATAATAATAATAATAATAATAATAATAATAATAATAATGTTATCGGCTTTACGTCCTACTAACTACTTTTACAGTTTTTGAAGAAGCGGAGGTGTCAAAATTTAGTCCCGCAGGAGTTCTTTTACGTGCCAGTAAATCTACAGACACGAGACAGACGTATCCGAGCACCTTCAAATACCACCGGATTGAGCCATGATCGAACCTGCCATGTTGGGGTCAGAAGGCTAGCGCCTCTACCGTCTGAGCCCAGCCAAAGGCCAGTTAGTATGCTAACCAGTCAGTCATGGAGCTGGACTATAAATGGCAAAATAGTGATAAACAAAATTGGCCGATCAATGTTTGTAGGGTAGGGTTATTCTAAAAGTACGTAGTTCGATTCTCCGTAATGATAATGACTTGTGTAGGTGCGACTTAAGTTCTTTTCAACATCAACTCCAGGCAATTCTTCGAATGGTGTACTATTGCAAATAACCTCATAAAAAGTACAAAAGAGTGAACTGCTGCACTACACTAATGCAACAGTGCAATTCAACAGTGCATTTCTACTTCTATTATAACGTTCCAAATTCAAACGTGTCATTGTTTAAGAAGCCTTTCTCGTGGACAGTCGAGAATTCTTCTGAGGACGCAGAGCACAGTTTTCTGCGAAACGTTAAGAATTTCACCTTATTTTCTTGACACGGCACAAGCCCAAAAGCCTAAAGAATATCAATTCAATACTGTATCGGGTCATAATATATTAACTTTTTATTACTGTACAATGAAAGCTTGCGAACAGCCTCCCTGAACTTCACACGAAAGGCGCCATTTACAGCAGTCAATTGTAACACAATATAATAAATAATAAACAGAAGAAACATTTTGTTTCTTTGAAATTTACAATTTGCTTTACGTCGCACCGACTTATGGCGACGATGGGACAGAAAGGGCCTAGGAATGGGAAGGAAGCAGCCGTGGCCTTAATTAAGGTACAGCCCCAGTATTTGCCTGGTGTGAAAATGGGAAACTACGGAAGACCATCTTCAAGGCTGCCGACAGTGGGGTTCGAACCCACTATCTCCCGGATGCAAAACTCACAGCTGCACGTCCCCAACCGCGTGGCCAACTCGCCCAGTCAGATGAAACTAAAAGCAATACCGAATCTCCTTTAAAACGTTCGCATATTTAAAGCGAGTCTCTAACTATAACTGAGAAAGCTAAAAATTCACTGGCAATCGCATTTTTACTCCGGTATTATTAATCCGGTCTAGATACCCGGAAGAGCAGTTTCCACACCCTTTTCATGCTTCATTAACACCTACTCATTTCTTTGTAGTAACGATTAAGCAGTGAGCCACGAAAATCATTCGGGCGTTAGGAATCGATTTTAGCCATAAAACGGAGACATCTACACAGATATATTGCTGCACTGTTCTCTGCCCAAATAAGTCATTAACTTCGTAACGAAGGCAAGACTGCAATACAAATAATATCACTGTTTTAATGTAACATACGTACCGGTTGCTAAAGGGACAAAGTTTATCACACAGTAATAAAATTATTTTTTTATCTACGAGTAGATTAACGTTTAGACCTTACTAGGACATGGAAAGTTGTCCGACGCAAGGATGGGAAAGGGCTAGGTTTCGCAAGGGAACAGCCATGGCTTTAATTGGAGTACAGTCCCAGCATTTGAATTATGTGGAAATGCCAAAACATAAAAAACGATCTTCAGTGCTGCCTACCACGGGGTTCGAACCTACTATCTCCCGAATGCAAGCTCACAGCTACGCGACCTTAACCGCACAGCCAACTCGCTCGGTTATAGGACATAACCTTCGACACGAATCCTTATTAGCAATAGAATGGACGGTTAAAAGGAGACGAGGAAAGGGAACGGGGAGATACCAGCTATCAGACATTAGAAAAGAAATGATATGCAAAGAAAAGGGCACAAGACAGACAGATCGAGATCACAGCTATGACTGGACCTGCCGAAAGGCAGAACAACCTAGGATGATGATGATGATTCTCAACTCCTTTCAGCATGACAGTTCTTCTTCTGGCAAACGGGATTCTGGTGTCTCCTTATTTCCCAATCATCATCATCATCATCATCATCATCATCTGTTTACCCTCCAGGTTCGGTTTTTCCCTCGGACTTAGCGAGGGATCCCACCTCTACGCCTCAAGGGCAGTGTCCTGGAGCTTCAGACTCTTGGTCGGGGGATACAACTGGGGAGTATGACCAGTACCTCGCCCAGGCGGCCTCACCTGCTATGTTGAACAGGGGCCTTGTGGAGGGATGGGAAGATTGGAAGGGATAGGCAAGGAAGAGGGAAGGAAGCGGCCGTGGCCTTAAGTTAGGTACCATCCCGGCATTCGCCTGGAGAAGAAGTGGGAAACCACGGAAAACCACTTCCAGGATGGCTGAGGTGGGAATCGAACCCACCTCTACTCAGTTGACCTCCCGAGGCTGAGTGGACCCCGTTCCAGCCCTCGTACCACTTTTCAAATTTCGTGGCAGAGCCGGGAATCGAACCCGGGCCTCCGGGGGTGGCAGCTAATCACGCTAACCACTACACCACAGAGGCGGACATTTCCCAATCATACTTCTCTAAATGGGAGTGGCTGACTTCTGCAAGTAGTACATTTTTGGAACGTTCAGGAATCTCGGCTGTGACAAAAGCATTTTTCTATCATAAATCACAAACCCTACACTGTGACTGGCGGCTAAGGACGAAAAATTCTATGAATGGTGTGTTTATTTTCATATTTAATTTATCAGGTTCTGAATACCATGGTCATGAGTAATTTTAAATATTACTTGTATGGTCAATACAAACTAAAAGCTGCAGGAGCCGTACCTCAGTCGGTATTATTCTAAAGAAAAAGTAAACTTACAAAACTATTCGCAAATTCGGACGCGCCTGGTCCCCCACCACTTCATAAGTTGCAGAAGATAATCGTAATGGGTTCTGCATATAAATTGCATCGTGTTACTGGGTACAGAGCTTTCTGTGAGATTGATCATGGATTTCCATTTGATGAACAGTTCGCTCTCTTTTTGATTTGTATTTTTTTTCTAAAACGTTCCTTACCTAGGAGTAGACTGGGGAAGGAAATTACAGTGCGCTCAGAATGCCTGTGTAAGATTTATCTGTGGACTTCGTTACGCTGACCATGTCACACCGTCTTACACGCGGCTCGGGTGGCTTCGCCTGCAAGAACGACGCACACTTCATACTCTTTGCTTCTTGCATACTATTCTTAAAAGTTCTCAACCAGCCTATCTCCATGATCGAATGAAGCTCCTCTCCACAGACCATAACAAAAATACCCGATCCTGCAGCACCATGTGTTTATCCCTTCCTGTACACAGAACAGCAATCTACACGAAATCATTCACCGTTACCGCAGCCCGACAATGAAATCTCTTACCAGTGGACGTCAGAAGCATGTCCAGCAGCTTAGCTTTTAAACATGCCTGTGTCGAAATACTAGGTAAACATGCATGAATCATCAAATTATGACCTGAAAACACCTACTCCTACCGCCTCTTCATCATCATCTCCCTCTTCCTTTCACAGATATTCTTCTTCTTCCTCCTCTTCTTCTACTTCTTACTAATCCTTCTCTTCACCTCTCAACTGAAGGCGTTATTTCGGTGTACTGTAGAAATGTATATATTTTCTAAACTTTTTCTTAAGTAGTTGTTATAGTACTCATTAATCATAATGATATTCTTAGTACTCATTATTCATAATTATATTCTTAGTACTCATTATTCATAATTATATTCTGCACTTTACGTACGATTTATATTATATAGATGATACGATCTTTTTTGTAAAGTGTGGTTACTTTTGTTAATGGTATTACTGTTGCTATTGTCCATATTATCATATTATTGTCATCAGTAGTTATTATTAAGTGTTCTAGGTTAAGACTGGTTAAGTGTAAGAAAGGGAGTACATCCCTAACTTTGCCAGGATAAATAAAACATATTACTTACTTACTTACTTACCTATGTTTTCGACATGGTTATTGACTTTAAAGTATCGGTAGTTATTCTTCTTCTTTTTTATATTTTAAAATGTATCCGTACTGATAACAATGCACTGTATAGCCGAGGCCGTAAAGGTGGCCTCGGTTTACATGGATGGTTATAGGTGTGATTCCTGGAAGTCTAAAAGGACTTCAATTTCTCGAAGTACATAGCTCTGAGATTCACTCAGCCGACGCTAGAACTGAATACCATGTGATTTTCGAGTGCCAAAGAAGGATACGTATACAGCTAATCAATTTATTCCATTTAGTGATCAGGCAACGTAGGATCAGGATGTAAAGGAGAGGGCATGTAAGTCTCTGGTAAGATCCCATCTTGAGTACGGTTCCACCCTCACCAGGATTACTTGATTTCAGAACTGGGAAAAGTCCAGAGAAAAGCAGCTCGATTTGTTATGGATTATTTCCGACAAAAGAGTAGCGTTACGAAAATGTTGCAAAGCTTGGGCTTGGAAAACTTGGGAGGAAGGAGACGAGCTGCTCGACTAAGTAGTATGTTCCGAGATGGCGTGGAATAACATTAGTACACGAATAAGTTTGAGTGGTGGTTTTATAAGTAGAAACGATCACAATATGAAGATAAAGTTCTTCTTACACAAGTCCCTCACGGGGGTCATTCGCCTTTCACCATTCCCTCAACTCCCCTTATACTACAGCTCCTTCTGCAGGACCCCCCTTTGCGCGAACCGAGTCCTACAAATTAGATTACTTTGCTCGTTCAGCGCGGCTTAAGAACGACCTCAATGCCAACATTAAATGTAAAAGTGTAAATATAGGTAAATGGTATGAGGTGAAAAAATAATTGTGAATATGTGGAAGATGAACCAGGGAATGAAAGGATGTGCAAATAAGAAATATGTATACATTATACTTTGTTACTTTACCTGTAAGTAGTGTATATAAGTGTTTTAGTTTAGAATTTAGGTAATTACTTCAAATGGTAAGGTGGCACTACGTGTAGGGGGCCTGTCCTTTTCCCCTGGCCTTTCATAAATACTGTAAAGGTTTATGATAAATAAATAATGCATGAATGGAAGCTGGTATTCAAGAGGATAAATTGGTGCAAATATTCATTTATAGGAAGGGGTGAGTTAGGGATTGGAATAAAATTACCAAGGGAGATGTTCAATAAATTCCCAAATTCTTTGTATTAAGAAAAGACTATGCCTTTGCTGGCAGGACCTAGTGTTTACGCTGCACTATGTCTTCTGGTATGGGCTAGAGCAATTTTGTTACTTTCATTGATCTGTCTCTATCTTATCCTTGACTTTGACAATATGAAAGTGACTGAGGTATGAGCGATACTAGTAATGCCATTCCTTCTGCAGCCAGTCCCTGCTATGAATGGTGTAAAAATGTTGCTCATAGGGCAGATTGGTGCATGCATTTCAGTGGGCTTGGCAGACTGATATGTAATAGCAACTTCTGGCCCGGTGAGGAAAGCAACGGGAAACTACCTCACTCCTCATTTCCCTAGTACGTCTCTTCAGTGATGCCTAGGCCATCTATGACAGCTGATGGCGGAGTTGTTGAGGATCCAACCAGCCTTAGGGCTGAAGACTGAACATACACATACAAGAAAAGACTAGGTAAACAACAGATAGGTAATCTGCCACCTGGGCGACTGCCCTAAATGCATATCAGTGGTGACTGATTGCTTGATGATTGGCGACGAATAGAGGAAGCCTTTATTTTCCACTATTCCAGGAGCCTTCCTGGCGTGTGTGGATATGATTTTGCTTAGCTTTGAATTCACCCCTATGACTAAAAGAATTAAGAACAAAATTTAACTTTGAGTTATGTTGCTTCTGCCTCTGTGGATCCGTGGTAGAGTGTCGGCCTCCGGATCCCAAGATAGCGGGTTCAAACCCGGCAGAGGTAGTCGGATTTTTGAAGGGCGGGAAAAAGTCCATTCGACACTCCATGTCGTACGAAGTCGGCATGTAAAAGATCTCGGGTGATACATTTGGTATTTACCCGACAAAATTAATTGAATCTCAGCCATAGACGCCCAAGAGAGATCCGGTTTACTCTGTTTGCCATCTAGCGGACCTAGAGTAAAACGGAACGTCGAAATTGACGAGCAGACAGCCAGATGGCGTCAAATTGAAATGTCTGCAAACGGTAGCTGAGGCCATACGATTATTATTATTATCATTAATTAAAATTTTGATGAAACTTAATCAACAACACTGCGAGGGCCTCCCTAATAACCTCTGCTGTAGTACTGTCTGTATTTGTGAATAACTTACGGCAGAGTTGAGAGTAAAGTTATCGCAGCTATGATATCGAACTTCACCTGCCTTCACAACTGACTCAGCGAGAGTTCCAGCCCTCCACGGATAACATTCTGAGCAGTAGACCACGGCGGCAGGGATATGCGAATCGCAAATTTCACGCGTCGTCACTTTCCAACCTACCTACACGTTCAATGAGCTGAAGCTTGGCAGGACTACCGGAAGGCGACAGAAACAGCGATTATGTAAACATTTTCTGCATGCAGTCACGATAGGCGATTAAGTCATGTTTCGCCACGCTCTCTCATACATCATCACGTAGCTAAGGTCATTCATGGAGTAACACAAAGCAGTTTATTTATATGAAATACCTTGTGATGTTTTAATTATCATCATCATCTGTTTACCCTCCAGGTTCGGCTTTTCCCTCGGACTCAGCGAGCGATCCCACCTCTACCGCCTCAAGGGCAGTGTCCTGGAGCTTCAGACTCTTGGTTGGGGGATACAACTGGGGAGTATGACCAGTACCTCGCCCAGGCGGCCTCACCTGCTATGGTGAACAGGGGCCTTGTAGGGGGATGGGAAGATTGAAAGGGATAGGCAAGGATGAGGGAAGGAAGCGGCCGTGGCCTTAAGTTAGGTACCATCCCGGCATTCGCCTGGAGGTGAAATGGGAAACCACGGAAAACCACTTCGAGGATGGCTGAGGTGGGAATTGAAGCCACCTCTACTCAGTTGACCTCCCGAGGCTGAGTGGACCCCGTTCCAGCCCTCGTACCACTTTCCAAATTTCGTGGCAGAGCCGGGAATCGAACCCGGACCTCCGGGGGTGGCAGCTAATCACGCTAACCACTACACCACAGAGGCGGCGTGATGTTTTAATGTCTGGTGAAATTCTCATTAAGCTCTGCTTCACGGGCACATGCAGGAAAATACGGCGACTTGAGTGAAGCATGATATTGATGTTTCAAGCTGCAGGAGACGGTTTAAAGGAATGAATTGCCAGAGTGACAACGGGAGAGATTCACAGGGCTTCCTGTGTTGAAAAAAGGAGACGTGTTTAAACAGAAATCATAGGGTTGGTGAGGGTGTGTTCGGCTCACTGAGAAAAACGCGGATACTTCTGTTCGTCATAGGTCTAGAAATTTAGAAATGAGACTTGTAATAATAATAATAATAATAATAATAATAATAATAATAATAATAATAATAATAATAATAAGGCCGCCTAGTGGCAATGATCGTTAAGGCATTGAAGACTAAACGGTCTGACACCGTGGTTAGCCGGTTCGAGTCCCGATGGCTGAAAAAATGTTCATATCAGAATGTTGCTTGACAGGGCAGGGGAGGTGGTGGTACACAATTTCTAATCACTAGATTGCGTGCCAAAAGCCTGGATTCAATTGCAAACCTCTCCGCAGTGCTTACAGGGAGTGAGGGAATATGGCGCTGTTGATGGTGATCCGTCCGTCGGATGGGGACGTTAAGGCTTGAGCAGACCCCTTGCTGCTATTCGACAGGAGTAGGCTATGTGCTGGCACCGGGTTTCATTCTCACTCTTCCTACTATCGTATACTGTATCACGTCATTCATTTCATCTCATTAACTCCTCTCATGAGGTTGACGTCAGGAAGGGCATCCGGTCATAAAACCGCCACCACAGATTCATCTCACCTCATACCCGACGGCGTAGAGAAACGGGACAAGGATTGGACAAATAATAATAATAATAATAATAATAATAATAATAATAATAATAATAATAATACCGAGCTCGATAGCTGCAGTCGCTTAAGTGCGGCCAGTATCCAGTATTCGGGAGATAGTAGGTTCGAACCCCACTGTCGGCAGCCCTGAAAATGGTTTTCCGTGGTTTCCCATTTTCATACAGGGCAAATGCTGGGGCTGTACCTTAATTAAGGCCACGGCCGCTTCCTTCCCACTTCTAGCCATTCCTTGTCCTGTCGTCGCCATAAGACCTATCTGTGTCGGTGCGACGTAAAGCAAATAGCAATAATAATAATAATAATAATAATAATAATAATAATAATAATAATAATAATCTAGCAATTTTCTCTGGTTCTTTAGACATGGCTACAAGGCAAATTTACGGTTAAGGCGCTGGCCTTCTAACCCCAACTTGGCAGGTTCGATCCTGGCTCAGTCCGGTGGTATTTGAAGGTGCTCAAATACGACAGCCCCGTGTCGGTAGATTTACTGGCACGTAAAAGAACTCCTGCGGGACTAAATTCCGGCACCTCGGCGTCTCCGAAGACCGTAAAAATAGTTAGTGGGACGTAAATCAAATAACATTATTATTAAGGCAAATTAACCACCTCAAGGCACAGGCGGAGATAGCAAGCCTCTAGATCTCTTTGGAGAAAACTCAGTTCATAACTAACATCAAGACAGCACCAAGAGAGCTAAAAGTAAACCAGAGGGCAATCATACGGACAGATAAGGTTAAATATCTTGGTAAGTTGGTAGAACCAAACATCTCAGAAAAAGCTTTCGCGTCACGCATGAATAAAATAGAAATGGCCTATCAACTGAACAAAGACGTTTACAACAAAAGGTCCATATCCTTGAACGCAAAACTCTGACATTATTGCACTGTCATAAGACGAGAAGCTTTGTGTGCAGCGGAATGCCATGCTATGAACAAGAAAGGCCTGTGAGAAAAATTGGAAATTAAAGAAAGATCGATCTTAAGGAAACTTATTGGTCCAATTAAAGATGAATATAGACGTCGGCATAACCATGATCTGTATACCAGCGTCCAGAAGATCGTATATGTCATACGGAGAAGGAGAATTGCATTTTATGGCCACTTGCTAAGAATGAAACCCACACGATTTTCGAATCGGATGTTTACCTATTTTAAAGGTAAGGAGATCCAGCCAACCTGGTTCAAGGAGGTCAAAAGGGACCTACAGGAGATGAGGATCACTTATGAAGATATACAGTATAAGAACGCAACCCACTCATGAGGAAACCGCGAGGAAAGCAAAGAGGAACACCGGCAAGGAATGACGGAGCACTGGGCAGAGATCGAAACTCAGAGAAGACAGCTGAAACAACGTCGTCCTGAGTAGGTCAATACGAAGAAGAAGAAAAAAATAATAATAATAATAAGAAGAAGGCGGTCCCTATGACTAAGTTTATGCGGGTGACACTGAGTGAATATTTAAACAGATTGAGTGCCAAGATTTCTTTCTATCCTTCAAATATCAACCACCTCGTCCGGGACCGAATTTTTGCGAACTACTTAAGGTGCAGCTCCGAAATTTGCCTGGTTAGAAAACGGGAAAGCAAGGAAACTACCTTCAACGCTACCGATGAATGGAAGCTGACCTCTAATATGATCCGTACAGTGCAGCCAACTTACCCTCCTCCTCCTACTACTAATACTACTACTAAATGTTTTCGTTCTTCCCCTGAAGGGGGAGGCGGGCCTCCAAGACGGTGACACCGTCTCTCAGGCCAGAAGATTTGTATCGGAGATGATGTACGGAGAAGGTGATAGGGTTGGCGCCCATGTCCTATACTATGAACTTTCCCAGCATTCCTCTTAGTGCAAGATAATGGAAAACCACAGAGAACCATTCTCAGGACAGCCAACGGTGGGGACCAGCCCCTCTCCGTCCCCGAATACAGAGGCGTATAGACACGGTAGAGCCGTGGTCACTTGTGGACCTAAACCCACTGATTATAAGAATATAATATAATGTTCACTGCGAAGGTGTCATTTGGAAAGAGAGATGAGAAGGAAAACAGACATTGCTATTTCGTTATATTAATAATTAAAAACTTGTAAATTCAGTTAGTAATGTTGCCTATAAGACAAATATTATTTTTAATAAGTTGTTCTTTAAACCTGAAGAGTGAGTGACTCTGTCGGAAAAAAATATTCTAATGACATGTATCGTCTGTATGATAAACAGTCTAGTACAAAATACTGAATTGCAGAATGCAACTGAGTAGTCATGCTCCGCCATCTCTTCCGGGAGCTACAGTAACTCATGGTTGAAGATTAAGACCCAGTCCGACGTACACGGTGTATCTGGAAAGGAAGATGCCAAATACCGAATATGTTGTTGTTTGAATCATCAGTCCATAGACTGGTTTTATGCAGCCGTCCATGCCACCCTATCCTGTGCTAATGTTATCATTTCTACTCAACTACTACACTGTCTACCCCTGCCGTTCTTACCACCGACACTTCCCTCAAAATGGAAGTGAGCAAGTCCTGGGTGTGCTATGGTTCTATGTCTTCTTCTCGTCAAATTTAACCGTATCGATCTCTCACCAACTCGAATGAGTATCTCTTCATTTGTGATTCGATCACTTTTTGCGTTACGATAGGCACCTGATGAAATGAAATGTCGTATGGCTTTTAGTGCCGGGATATCCCAGGACGGGTTCGGCTCGCCAGGTGCAGGTCTTTCTATTTGACTCCCGTAGGCGACCTGCGCGTGATGAGGATGAAATGATGATGAAGACAACACATACACCAAGTGCCTGTGCCACTGGAATTAACCAATTAAGGTTAAAATCCCCGAGCCGGCCGGGAATCGAACCCGGGACCCTCTGACCCGAAGGCCAGTACGCTGACCGTTCAGCCAACGAGTCGGACAGGCACCTGATAAAAGTACCAGTATTTAAAAATAACCTATTATTTTAAAAACAAGAAATATAACTTACAGAACTCAATTTTAGAGAGGGTACACGAGTGTGAAAAGTTGGAAACGCTGTACTAAGGCACCAACTGTTGTTTTACTACCAAAAAAAAACAAGATTTCGTAATAATTCGGAATTCGAGAGATATCCACTGTAGATACAAATATGGGTATATTCCTTCTCTTCATGGGCATCAGGAATACTTTTAACTTAGCCTAGCTCTTTGATTCAAATTGAAACGAGCATAACCTGCAGAAAATTTCTTAATCAGACGAAACTCCTGCGGTCAAGTTCTAACAACTTTCGTAATGGAGATCTAAAGGGGTACAATAACTTAGTGAGCTGCAATGGAGAAAATTCGATTTCTATCGACATTCGAGCAAACAGATGAAAGTAGAATGTGGCGAGCATTGTGACTCACATGCCTTCAGCTATACAACACACAATATTCTCCCGCACCTGTGATAACTGCCAGTAATGGGCACAACAGACACACTGCTCGCTGATGTTCGTCAGTTGGTTCTCTTCCGCAATTTATGCGCACTGTTACTCTTTCACAAAGCGTTAACTTCGTCAGACATTACGCATACCCATCTGGACAGCCAACATGAGTACGTAGCGAGGGAAAGTAAAACTAAAATACAGTGGTTGAAATAATTTAAAAATGATCTCTAAAAAGCAAAAATCGCATATCTAAGATTCATCACTTTGAATACTTTACTTAACGTCACCAGACATAACAAAACAAACTGTATCTTAGTTCAAATAGCAATAAAAAAGATTATCTTTCCGAATTCATTATTCAATAAACTTTAGATTTAATCCTACACCAACTACGTTACTAGAATTATTCGTACATTTCACAATTCTAGTCAAGTGATATTGTCCGAATAACCTTATAGTCCTATAGGTTACGAAATCGCTGGGCAAAACTTCAGGAATGGTTTCTCAGAGAGAAGGAAAGAAGATTACAACAACATGGGTCCGGAATTGCAAAATTACCGAATTATTAGACTTTATTCATAGTGCACACCAACACATCTGTTACAATAACATTTGTTAACATGTGTCACGAATGAGGTTGTACTGACTACGTCTTTAACATCTGCTGGAACACTACTGACAGTGATATGAAATGTTCGAAATGCAGATCTCAAAAATTTCGAGGGCTCAGAATGACAAGGTTCTATTTGACTTTTCATAAATTTTACAGGAGAGTATTTTTAAAAGTTGCTTGCTTGTAAAGTTCACATTTATGAAGGGGTTCTTCAGAAGTAAGGCTTGACTAGTGTATTTTTTATCAATTTAAGTGAAATATGGACTCTGAAGAGGTATCTGGTTTGAGAGTGATGTGAATCAGAAATTCGTGTCAACAAATAGAACCTTGTCATTCCAAACGACAGGTAGAGTAAGGTTGCTTAGAGAAGCCTACCAATGATATCAAGGATTTAATATGCTTTAATGCTTGAAACAATACGGAATGCATAAAATGAACGATAGTTCACCAGTTAATTATAGATTTTATTCCAAATGAAGCTTTCTTATTGTCATCTTCGGATTCGGCACATTAAAAATCACAAGAATGTGGCAAATTCATTAAGAAATACTTTTTCATCGTAGGCCTGTGTTATGTAGCGAATATCTTTCATTGCGGACTACTAGTCGTGCAATTTTGGTTCAAAGATATCTTCATCTAAATGTTATTTTTGGGTTAGTTGAAGTCCTTACGAAACTGACTTATCTACGGATACCAACTGCACAAAACTGTTCTTGAACGTAATACGAGGGAACGAAAATATAGGTAACGATATTTCATAATCAAGAACGATCTGGATTGTGAAGTATTTGCAGCTTATAAGAGAATTTAGAAATCAAAACAATTTTTCCAATAAATATTCCAGCACATAAAACGTCCAGTAATCTTTTGAGATCCTTCCTTTGGGAAGTGCGCAAATATACAAATCAAGTGTAGCCCAACACATCACATAATCGATAGACGCCGGTCAGTATTTATTGTAATGGCAGGACTTAGTGTCTGATATTTATGGAGCGGGCAGGATTACTACGAATGGATCACTCGGGTTTTTGTATTCTACAGCTCTCTCTAAATTCACTGACCACCTAATCGGGTCAACAGTTATCGCTCAGGTGTATAATATCCAGTAAACTCACCGTTAGTAATGTGTTTTGACAATTCAAGTGGGTACGAAACCCAACGTCGGCTTTATGTGAAGTGGCTTTCAGTTTTCTAATCCAGACGAACGGCAGGGGGGTGCTTTTCTTTTCTTTTCTCATAGACCGTGACTGCAGAGGCATTGCCAAGCCAGTGAGAACAACAACCGTGATATAGTGTGAAAATAATCATGATCATGGCAATATCAATAACGTAATCTTCGTACAGGCCATGGAGGCCCTTGGAGGAGTGGAAGTTGAGGCTCCGACTACACCGTAACCTCGGCACTAAGTGGAATACAGTGGATGGCTCTATGCCTGGCCATCTTTGTCACTACGAATTAATCTGGTACTGGCTCCATGGCTAAATGGTTAGCGTGCTGGCCTTTGGTCACAGGGGTCCCGGGTTCGATTCCCGGCAGGGTACGGAATTTTAACCATATATGGTTTATTCCCCTGGCACGGAGACTGGGTGTAGGCCATGTGTCGCCTTCATCATCATTTCATCCTCATCGCGACGCGCAGGTCGCCTACGGGAGTCAAATCAAAAGACCTGCACATGGCGAGCCGAAGTCCTCGGACACATCCCGGCACTAAAAGCCATACGCCATTTCAGTTTAACCTGGTACTCAGTTTTGGTGTACGCTGAGTAAACCTCAGGGTCATGTGACTCTCCAGTAGATTTTTTTTAAATAAATGCTTGAACTTACTGATGGGGAATCAAACCTACATCCTTCTGGGTGAAGCAACAACTCCTTCACCTCCTCGGCTAGGCAGCCCTTGGCAATTCAAATACAGTTCTTTTACAATTGGGAAAAGAAATGTGCATTTGTTTCAATAAAATACTGCAATAATAATAATAATAATAATAATAATAATAATAATAATAATAATAATCTACCGCATTTTTCCACACATACGGGGTCGCGGGTGCTATCTGTGTCGCTGTAGCACATGGTGATTTGGCACAGTTTTAGGTCGGGTGCCCTTCCTGACACAACCCTTTGTATGTGGAGGGATGTAATCACTACTGGGTGTTTCTGTGGTGGTTGGTAGCGTGGTGTGTTGTCTGAATATGAAGAAGAGAGTGTCGGGACAAACACGAACAACCAGTTCCCGAGTCAGAAGGTACGGGATTAAAATCTCCCGACCCGGCCGGGAATTGCAGGAAGAAGAAAAACGATGACGACGATATTGATGATTATTATTTTCAGCATTATACACTAAAAACTAAGCCTTGTCGCTGCAACTATTCTTCTCTCAAATCCTGCTGTTCTCTTCATTTCCTTGTAGCCTTTGCGTCCCATGAAGTTTCTCACATCCTCGAAGAATGTCTTCCTTGGTCTTCCTCCACTTTTCCTTCCTAGTATTTTTACTCCAAAACGTTTACTAGAAAGTCATTATGTCTCAGGATATCGAAGCAAGTGTAACAGATTAATATAACTTGCAAACAATATTCTTTAACCCATGGGTAAATAATGCAAATATTAATTATTATTATTATTTTTATGATTATTATTTTTTACGTAGTTATGTCCGGACTTTATTTGGTATAAATCACGATCGTATTATTTGTGAGGTTATGTCATGAAACATCACCTGTATATATATATAAATATGAGCTTATTGAATGTAAGAACACATTATTAATAGTACATAATTTATTATTACGTGTATATATGATGTATAATCCAATGTAACATTGTGCAACTCACTGTAATAAATCCAGAACAATGCTATGTGCGACCAGATTTGTGTAGAAACATTATAAATAGGCTATTGGAAACTCTCGAATTTATGAGAAAATACGTTGTGTCATATTCTTCTAGAAGCCTGGCAAGGCGACATATATAAACAGGCAGCCTTGATGGTTGGAGTTGGAGTTGTTTTGATGAGACTTGTGTGGATATCGTGTTAGCAAGTGTTTGAAGTCAAATATATGAATTGGTTTTGTTGGGCTGGTAGTTGACATGCATCTGTTCTTCTGATTCTTCGTGTAGTGTTTCGTTATGATGGCAGCTTATTAGTGCGTGTATGTAAAAGATGAAAATAAAATTTGTGAATAAAATAGGGTACACAACTGACAGCATTTTGCGTGCGTCTTTGTGAATATATCAATATGACCTACAATTTTTAACTTCCTTCTTTCCATATCGCTTATAAGTCTCCGTTGCTCACTGACTTCCTTTAGAACATTCCAATTTTTTAACGTAGTCTTACGCTCCTCGACAACGGGTACATGGAAGGAAAAATGTTAAGTCGCATTTAGTGTTTGGGTAGAACGCGTATATCGCCGAGAGTATTTGGTTTACGATTATGTTTAATGTGTCAACTGACATAATAGAGGAGGCTACCTGTTGCAATAATAATAATAATAATAATAATAATAATAATAATAATAATAATAATAATAATAATAATCGTATGGCCTCAGCTACCGTGTGCAGACATTTCAATTTGACGCCATCTGGCTGTCTGCTCGTCAATTTCGACGTTCCGTTTTACTCTAGGCCCACTAGATGGCAGACCGTGTAAACCGAAACCCTCTTGGGTGTCTATGGCTGAGATTTAATGAATTTTGTCGGGTAAACACCAAATGTGTCACCAGAGATCTTTTACATGCCGACATCGTACGACATGGAGTGTCGAATAATAATAATAATAATAATAATAATAATAATAATAATAATAATAGACCGGATATAACTTTTGTAGATAAAAACAAGAAAATCTGTTTCATAATTAACATAGCCTGGCCTAATCCGCACAACCTCCAATCAACACATACAGAGAAGATTTCCAAGTACACAGATCTGGCCACAGATATAAAAATCATATGGAAACTCGACAATGTTATCATCATTCCAATAATAGTGATTGGATGTAATGGCATTATACCAAAGACACTACACAGGAGCATTGAAGCACTTAATTTCCACCCTCTCACTTACAGAGAAGTACTAAAAGCAGCAATCCTGGCCACTTGCCATATAGTAAGGAAGTTTAATGGCATGAACCATCCACCATATACAAAGGACTAATGAAAATCGTCCACTTATAATTTTGAATATTTATGTATAGTAAATATCTGTCAAATTTATTTGTCAACAATAAATTTGTCAACAATGTAAGTATATACCAGTATGTATGGAGCATATGTGCGCATGTCCTTAATGGTACTTCTTCCTGTACATTGTACCGAAGAAACTTGTAACCCAATTGTAAAATTGTGAATTATATAATAATAATAATGATAATAATAATAATAATAATAATAATAATAATAATAATAATAATAATAATAATAAATATATGAAAATAATCTGAACATAGTTTTAATGAAATATCGCTTGAAAGTACAATTTGTGCTAAATATGTGATGTCACACACATACTATGTTGGCGCCGTGTTGACTCATGCGCTCAGTTGGAGGTTAGCTGTCGTTGTGAATACATCGTGATCAGCTGTATAGAATAACAAATTTAATAATAGAATCTTTTACTCGCATTATTACTCCCGAACTCTTAAATTATGTCTCTTATTTCTCATATCACAGACCCATACTATACCGAGTTATTATCCACATTCCAAGTGTACTACGTTCTAGTGAATTAAATTTATTATCCACATAATATTTGTCTTTTAGAAACGAATAGATTTACTTAACACCTACAGGATGTCCCAATTACAGATGATGCGATAGAAAATTACATAAAAAATAAAATATACATAACATATACATGTTCACATGTTTTCTACACATTATTCACATAATAATTTACATAGTTTACAAAATAATCACGTTCAATCATTGAAAAGAGCTTTCCGAATTGCCGTGTAAGGATAGTGAAAAATGTCGAGTGATCCGTCCAGCTGATTTATGGTCCTAAGGACTTGCATGAACCAAGAATTTTCACGTGCAACCGTCCTACATTTGGGCAGGTGAAATGTGCAGTTCTGCCTTGTTCGCCTGCTTGGAACATGAAGTGGAATCAATCCCAGCGTAGCCGAACAGTCCACTTTACTCTTCAAGCATTTCGTTGGTAACATTGCGTTCGCACATTTTCGGCGCGTTGCCAGCGTATTCATTCCAAGAATGCTTTCAAATTCTTTATACCTGCTTGAAGAACAGAAATCCAAAACTAATCCACTTCATGAACCTTCTCTGTACTCTCTCGAGATGGTATATGTGGCCTTTCTGATACGGGAGCCACACCTCAAAGCCATACTCAAGAGATGGTCTCACCAGGGAACAAAACAGTGTTTTGGCACATGCAATATTACTAAACTCTTTACAATTCATTTTGACAAACCCCAGTATTCTGAAAAATTTCTTTATAATATTATCAATGTATTTCTCAAAGGATAAGTCATTCCTGTTACTAAGAATTACACCTAGGTCATTAAACTCCACCACGTGGTTTAAAAATTCTCCACTGTTAGTATATATGTAAAATACAGGTGTTAATTTTCGAGTAAATTACATGACACCACACTTAACTGTATTTACTCTGAGGGACCACTTATCACAATTTTCAATTTTCAATTTTCTTGTAGATTAACTCTATCACTGTCTTCATGTATGACTATGCATTTCTAACGAGTCAGTCTACGGAGCCCTCAAAATACCGAGGCCAATACAACAGTGACAGCATGTCCTTGTCATTTGCCTTCACATCCACATTTCACTAGCTTCTAATGAATCCCTTTCCTTTCTTTTCCTAATAGTCCATCTCACACAACCATAAAATAGTACACTCCAGGTGAAGGATTTTACAAAAGCCTTTTCGTTTTGTTTCCGAACTTACATAGGTATTTGTTAAAAATATTTCTTTTATTTTCAAAGGCCTGTTTAGCAAGAGCTATTCTTCTTTTAATCTCCTTGCTGAATCTATTGTCTTCAGTTATAACGCTTCCTACGTAACAGAAATGTTGCACTTGTTCTACTTTGGAATTTATTTATTTTAGGTATACGATATTGCGAAAGATGTGGACATATTTCTTGAAACGAAGGTTTCAATACAAGATAACTTCTTAAACATTAAAGTGAGGAACGTAATCAACAATATTCTCTCTCAATGGAGGAAAATAAAATTTAAAAATATGAAAGGTAATTAAAACTTCTGCTACGGTGTGGAAATGATATTGTGGACAGTGCGAAAATGGGAGAAGTCAATCCTTAACTTCTTTCTGAAATGAAACAGAAATTTAATTAAACTTTTTTTTAAAAGAACAGAAAGTTATGACGAAGACGTACGAATGACAAGTCAGAGTCATAATGAAGAGATGTCATCATAAAGAGTTGTGTATTAATAAAATCGCATTTTACACATCGAACAAGCGTGTTTCTAGAACTATTTAGGAAATTAAACCTTAAGAAGTAGGCCCTAACGTACAAAGTAATTATGCGTATTCTATACGTCGTATTATTCTCCCACTGTTCGCGACTTTTTATGTTTGTTCTTCTATGCTGTCGCACATGTGGATTTGGCTCAGTTTTACGGTCTACCATCGTCATCTTGGCCTCCCTATACTTCTCTTACCATCCATAACAGAGTCATTAATCTCCTAGGTAACCTATGCTCCTCCATTCGCCACACATGACTCCACCAACGAAGCTGGTTTACGTGTACGGCAAATGCCATTGCGTTTCCAAAAGCAACATCCGGCGTGGATGGGTGACCATTCAGGTCTAAACATATGCTGTATTCTATTCCGTAAAACTTCTGTGACAGCCCTGTAAGGATAGAAACAAACTCGGGTCCCCTGGTAAAATTTCTAAAATTCTAAAATCATTATAATTAACAACCTAACATTAGCACTACCTCATCATAAACACAATAACAAGTTTTTATTAAAATTCACTAAAGACTCTTCCCAAATTATGACCGACAGAGGAGCGCCAAAGGTGTACCGGTATCGGTACTTCTCAAACAATCTATATGTACGGAGACAGGCGTCTCATACGTATAACCAGGACAGCTTCATCCGCCAAAATCATTCCTAACTTATCCTTTATCTCCTCATTCCGAGTACCCTCCTGCCAATGTTACCATCTGTTTGTATCAGCAATCATTCTCTACTTACAACATTGCAACCGACCACATTTTAGAAGAACTTTCATCAACAGAGTTCCAGGAAGAACATGGATAATGTATAATGCCGGGCCTTCCTAACGTAACCATTCTAGGCTTTGCTAATGATACGTTGATTGTAGCAAGAAACGAGACTTCAGCTAGAAAGATCACTGAAATGGCTATCAAGAGATTCGAAGAAATTGGGCTAACGATCAATGCTCACAAATCTAAATCATTTCCATAGTAAAAGGAAGTCCTACCTACAAATCTCTAACATTGGATGGTTACAATGAAATTACATCTATAGCTCCTGCAGAGACAATCCGCTACCTCGGAGTACACTATCACAATGCTACCATATTTGATGTTAAATTAACGATGGAAAAACTTAAGAGTAAACTAGACGCATTAGCATCAGCTCCACTACTGCAACCACACCAGAAATTTAATGTGCTATCAACCTACACATGCCCATCTTTGATCTACAAATTGCACACTACACCTTTACATCGTATACCTCCGAGTTTCCTAATTGATACAGACAAACTTATCAAAAGCTTCTGAAAAGAAGTTCTTCATCTTCCAATAGATACACCAGACAGCATGTTATACTCCGACAAAAAGTATAAAGGACTCGGTCTTTTCAAGTATGGTTGGGAGGCTTATCTACAGCACATAATTGCATGCCAAGTTCGCCATCGACACAACAATATACACATCAACCATACCAGAGACCTCCATGCAGAAACAAAGAAGTGCTTCGTAAAACTTGGCCTACTCCTGAATACCGAATACGAATCGGTTAAAGTCTCGCTCCTGCGACAACAACTCCGTGAGAAAGAATTCGATGCCTGGAGTGCCTTACTACAAAAAGGTACGGGTAAGGGTGTTATACTGTATAAGAAATACACTCCAGCCAATCAGTGGGTAAGAAAGCCCGAAGGTTTAACCAGCAGCGACTGGAGAAATGCCATAAAACTGACAGCAAATGTACTTCCAGTTCGTGCATTACCTGGCAGGTCCCAAGACAATGACCACTGTCGGCGTTGCCACAGTGAGATTGAAACACTTGGTCACGTCTTGGGTTCCTGTCCATTTAGTGATACGCTGCGGAATTCACATCATCGTATAAGATCTATGACTCCTGAAGCCCTGAGAGAAAAGCACTATACAGTCTACGAGGAGGTACATGGATTGTCTCAGACAGGGTCAAACCGGCGGATTGACATGATAGCTACATCACCGGGTTCAAGTAAAGGGTTCATAAGAGACCCCACAATTAGAACCGAAGCATCATCCACTCAACCACATGATGTACACAAGGAGAAATATGATATATGAGCCCACAATTCCATACTATGCCGAGAAATATCATCTGGACTCCATAGATGTGTTGGGATTGATGATAGGAGCAAGAGGCACCATTCTCACACATTCCACAACTTTTGTAAGAAATTTAATTTGCATAACCAATTCATTGAGGAAATTGGGTTAGCAACCCTGAAAGGATCGTTAGCAATAGTAAAAAATCATTTATACTCTTAGATGCCCTTTGAGGAATTTCTCATGGATTTCAAAATTATTGACTGATACATTTTTTATTATTTAGGCTTTACTATAATATA
Source organism: Anabrus simplex (assembly GCF_040414725.1). Classification (NCBI taxonomy): domain Eukaryota; kingdom Metazoa; phylum Arthropoda; class Insecta; order Orthoptera; family Tettigoniidae; genus Anabrus; species Anabrus simplex. Next base: position 1,737,735,857 of record NC_090265.1, on the reverse strand, counting down.
CCTATCATTTGTAGACACATTTTGAACGGCCCTTGTAATTATTAATCAAATTTTTATGTAATCTTTGTCTTTTTGGGGGAAGCAGAAATAAAGGCATTTCTCAAAAAACTAATTCATTAATAAGATATCCTGAGTCCACCCAGATTTCCCGTAAAGCAAAGCTGGTTTGAAAACAGACCGATGTAAAGATAGTTTCGTCCGGGAGCTGACTTCCTTCTTACAGAATACTGTTGATCACAACTGCGAGCTCACTCCATTAGCTTTACTGCATGGCGTCTGTCGCTCGAATCCCACCAATACATGACGAATATTCGCAAGAAAAAGGCATGCTCCTGTGGTACAGATTCCATGTAAAACTGACAGTCCTTCGTCCAGTAACGCAGCCAGGATCGGCCGATGGGGGGGGGGGGGGTTATAGTTACAAAATGATGGTAGAACACAATGAAGGTGCTTGTCATTTTAAGGACACTGATATAAGTGAGTTACAGATCCGCTGGTTCTACAATTATGTCTCTGAACGTTTATTTAGTTTATTCTGAGTTTCTGTTTATTTTATTTTTTGTAAAAATCCCAGGGGGGGGGGGTTAATCCCCACTACCCACCCCTTTGTCCAATGACAGTCACGTATAACTACAAGTTTACGTTTTGGAGTTTCACACTGAATTACATCAATGTCATTCAGATTGTAGACATGATAATATGGCATTTGGGCTTTTGCCGTCTCAAGAAAACAAGATGAAATTCTGAATATTTCGCAGAGAACTTTGGTCGGCGTCTTCAGAAGAAAATCCCGTCTGTTCAGAAGCAAGACTTCTCTAGTTCTCTGCGTAATGTAAAGAATTTCACCTTGTCTTCTTGATACAGCATAAACGCAAAAGTTTATCATGTCTATAATTACGGGCCATGTAAGCATCAATCTAAATGTCACCCAGATCTTTAAAAATAAAACACACCTTCCTCTCGCATTATTCCAACGTTATAGAATTAAGAGGTATAGGAGAAACGCTGTATGTACGACGACAATGTGACCATGTCCAGCAATATAACTTTACCCCCAAGCGAGTAGCAGAGCTCAGGATGGCATGGTTGCTGGTGTTAAAGGACACGAGTGCGCAAGCTCCAGACAGTGTATTCCTTGCACGTATACACTCATCCCGCATGACTGCATCCCGAGGCTGAGTATTTTTCGCCGACTGGTGTAGCTCATTGCCAGGGTGTAGTAAGGCTGTTGAACTCTACGATTCACCTGCTGTATGAAATTCTGTCTTCAGCTACATCGCTATTGCTTAATGTTGCATATCCTTGAGAATAATATGACGTAAGTAATTCATGAAGAGTCTCTTCTAAGGGTGAAATTTCTGCAATCAGTGTGTCATATGTAACAAGATCTACAGCAGATAAATATCAGTCTGGCGGTGAGGAAATATTCTGATTCATATACAGGATGACCTAAAGTCCGTTAACATTTGACGAGGCAATACTTCGCGGAATATTGGAGGTAGAGAGGTAATTATTGACAAACAAGACTGGCATGACTTGACGTTTTACGGACATCAAAATAAAGTACACTAAATGACCAACAGACGCGCTGGACAGCAACACTCCAGGTACAAATGGCCACACATGCTTGACATGACAGAGTTTTATTGGCACCTCACGGCCGACTGGATCCCTCGCTGCGCTCCGTGGACACCTACAACGAGTGCACAAAAAGGCCAACAGATGGCGCTGGACGGCAACACGTCAGTGATGCCGCATGCTGTATAAAAAGAGCTATAGTGGGAGAGGGCATCAGAGCGAACAGACGCCGATCAAGGCCTTAATCTACAAAACAGGCCCACGCTGTACAGGACCTCCCTTCGACCAATACTAGAGTATGCCAGTCCGGTCTGGGGAATGGCAGCCAAAACCGTGCGCTGCGTCTCATCTCGGCCCTCGGGTGCACACAGCTTTGAACGGAATCGGGAGATCCATCGAGCCTTAAAGATTGATGAGATTGGAACCAGAATAAAGAAGGCGTCCCGAAAATTCTATCCATAAGCCAAATGCCATCATCACTACCTTGGACAATTATGATACCCTTGGCCTCCGGTATAAGCGACTCAAGGTCATCTTAAATTAGTCAACCCTAAACAGAGTGCAGGTCACATTCTGACCAGTTCTGATTCCGTTCCAACAGGTCCCTCACCTTCACATCACATCAGGGCAGCCCTAATTAGATCAAGTTAACAAATAGCAGCCAAGACCACACTCCGGTCGGAGGGCTAAAATCATCATCAAAAACGATGCGTCCGTAGTGTGTTTGAGACTGGAGGCATGACCGTCAGATACGTCTACAACGTGTTGTCGTTACCAGTGAAGCTTTATTTACTTTATTTCAGTTTCAATAAAAACCCATGTCATGCCAACCATGTGTGTCAATTATTACCTCTCTGCCTCCAATATTCCTTGAAGTATTGCTTTGTCAAATGTTAACGGATTTTTGGGACACCCTGCATAGCAAATTTAGCTTGTTTTTCAGCAATGAAATTGAGTTACTGGTAGAGAAAATGCACTGTTCATCACCACTTTCGTCAATTGTATTTCCACTTCGATGATTAATCGTAGTTTTAAGTCCATCGCTCGATGATATGTTACAATTCTATTTCAATCACCAAGGTAAAAGGTCAGATATGCTAGTTGAAGCTTTAACCGACGGGTGTGTGGGCAGTTAATAGCTGCGAACGGGAATAATTTTTTAACTGTTAGAAATATGGTAATACTGCCGCTACTTCATAAGTCTCACATCTGTTATTAAAAATACGATATATAAGCACAAGAATTATCAGTTCCCAGTGAACTGGTCAGTACACGTTTTTTACTAGAGGCACTAACTCAGGTTTTGAGCGTCGATAGGACAGGTAAGGTTTAGGACTTGGAAGGAAGCAGCCGTGCCCTTAATTAAGGCACAGCCATAGTATTTGCCTGGTGTGAATCTGGGAAACCACGGGAAACCATATTTAAAGCTGCCGACGGTGAGGTTTGAACCTAGCATCTCTCGTATGCAAGACTTACACCTAAGCGGCCCGTATCACCCAACCACACGCTCGGTTAAGTCCGAGTTAACTTGTGGTTGGGATTGTAGAAGACGGGCTGATCTCAGAGTTATCTCGGGCGTAGGATACAAGGGATTATAGCCCGAGGGCTGTAAATAAAGCAGGCCTAGTGGGAATATTGATAGAACGCAATATTTAATAAACTAACAAGTTTATATTACCTTTTGCCAAATGTCGGGAAGCCGTTGGGACCGTTGGCAAGGCGCCCTACTGTGCGGAGCACAGATGCCACGTCAGGAACCTTGAACTTTGGAAACAGGTCGAAGTCACAAGGACTCATAATTGATGAGTACCGAGGGTGTTCCAAGACCTCCGAATGCCACCGTTGCAATACGAGCGTGACACTGTTTGCGACATGACAACGTGCGTTTGTCATGCAACATGATAGGGCGATCATCTCGCAATGAACGTGTACGTTTGCACCGCATAGCCGGACGCTGATGTCACTCTGGAAGTCGGCAATAGTAGTCACTGTTGAGGGTTTGTCCCTCAGGCACAGCAGGTGTAAGAATAAAACCCTCGTAGTCGTTCCAATCAGCATAAGCTTCACCCGACTGGGTTCCTGTCGAAATTTCTGTGGACGCCGTTCATTCGATTGACGCTTTAATTCAGGCTCTTAGGCTCTTGCCCAGCAGTGGCGTATACTGAGGGCTACCAAGGCTATCAGTGAAGCCCAAACCTCAACTGGGAATGATGGAAGTCTAAAGCACATTATAATGTAAGCATCTGACACATTGTTCCATTTACAAAACTTGAAAGAAGTGAGAAGAAACGTCGAACGTATTTCTGAGAGCAAGACATCGGAGGCTGATATCAAATACAGTAGAGACAATACGCGACACTTCCGGATTTAGCCTTGTTAAAACGGGAGACAAGTCGCAAGTGGCGTTCCTAGTGGCTTGACCTGAAAATTCGCGCTAAATTCAAATATCAATGGAAATGTATATACGGAAATGGATAAATAAATGTATATGCGGAAATGAATAAATAAATTACGTCTAAAAAGAAAGTGTTACTAAGATATTAACTTCAAAGATGCTAAAGCAATTCTGGATAAATGAATCAAGAATTATTTAACAGAATTATTAATTATTTAAAGAATGAAATTAGACATATAATCAAGATGTGAACTGGGCTGCTGTGAAAGAGCTTGATCATTCATTTATGCATTACGTTTTTAGCTTTAGAATTCCTGCCTGAACGTTTACGGCTAGATTTTTCTTTTTTCTCATTTAAAAGCATTGTATCATCATATCAAAACACTTGTCAACAAAAACATCGGCATATTCCTTACACACATGATTCAATGAATTTACATTTAAGAACTGGACAATTTTCCTTTTAACTTGAAGCCTACTAGCAGAAATAAATTCTATAAATTCAGCCTCAAAAACATAACTTTCCCTACAAGCAATACTTGCCATAATGCCATTACATTAGCGTAAAGCAAATTTGCGTCATCATACTGTTTTATCAAAATATGTACATTTCTTAAATCACCCATATTTTCTCCAGTGTTTGACAACGTACTACGGCATTACAACCAGCCACATTCATATGTATATGCATTTTCCTTAATTAAATCAAATCCACAGATCACACCTACAACAACACATCGGTATTGAAGGTTAACTACTGCACTATACAATAAAATATGCGTATTATATTTTAAGCCAGTTAAAAATACTGGTCGAGCAGGTCAGAAGTTTATGAAGTACTATAAAAATCTCTTTGTCACTGGAAGAACATATATGCAAACACAATATCACTTACATTTTCTTGTCACGAGGGAAACGGAAGAAAGACCGCGCATTCTTCTCTACTTCATAATTACTGCAGCCAAACACAGCACATACCTTTCCCCTCATGTTGAGAGGAGGTGTCAAGGAATGGCACACGCTACTATTTAATTATATCAACTCACTGAAAACGCAAAAATAACACCAAAAACTTCACACACAAATATACGTGCTCTTAAAACAGAATTAGTAGTTCTCAGGTCAATCCGCTAGAGATTGCTCTAACAGTTGTCCCTCGATATCTCGCAGAGTGTCGCGTATGATATTTCAGCCCAGACTTTCGCCCCTCGACTCGCCACGCGGCTTGCTGCTGTGTATCGGTTAGGAGCGGGGAGCGGGCGGATAGGTGTGCTAAGCTTCGGTCCGTCAGATCACCACTGCTATCAACCATGCGTTACCCATCCATCGTATATACTTCCTCACCTCATACTTCTGATAACAGAGTGCTGGTATTTCACACCCGTTTACTTCTACATCCGTGTAGGAAGACATTGCAGGGCTGCTGTTATAGGAGCAATATAGTTTTCTTTTTATTGGTAGATCTGCTAACATGGAATGCAATCTTTCAGGTTTAGTGTTCTCTTTTGTTGGTTGGAATCGAACCCGTGATCATGGGTCGTACACCACCACTGATATTCCGAGGAAGCTAATTAACCAGTGAAGGATGGGTACGACCGCTTGAAAATTCAACATTTTAATGATGATAATAATTATAACATTAATAATAATAATAATAATAATAATAATAATAATAATAATAATAATAATAATAATAATAATAATAATAATGTAGCATGGCATCTGTATAGGCTTGGTGGCGACCTAATTAGGACAAATTTAATGGCGTAGACGTCATAAACAGCCAGCCCCCAAGCCAGGTGAATTAACAGTATTAGGGGGTTAATTCTGAAAACCGCGGCCATCGGACTAAAGGCAAGCATTCTATCCTTTTAGCGGACTTTCATTCGCCAAACCTCAGGCTACCATCTCCACTGATCAGGAGTTGAGCATTGGCAGTAGGAGAGGCCAGGGCAGTAGCTTGTAGAGCAGCCTTGACAACACAGCAGGCTTCTCCGTTGGCTACTGGCTGCAGCTCAAAACGCCGAAGGCTTGACGTTCACTAAGCCAACCATCGTAAAGGAGTAAGCTAAGTCTAGTGGTAGCCCACGTCTTGATCCCAGCATACGCCACTGTTGCCCACGTCTCATCAATGGCTACAAAACTCTGCAGAAATGCGTCTCCTTCCTTGCGGTATCTGTCCAGGTGGATGCCAGCCAGTGCATACCGGTGTCAGTTCTGTGCGTCGGTGAGTTGATGTGGAATCCAATGGGACGTAATTTTCCTCATGTTAAGACAATTCTTCAGTATGTGCCAACCGTTTCGTGACTGAGACCAACACCTACGGATAATTCCCGAACAGTGATCGATGGTCTACGGAAACGAGACCACTCGGGATGTCAATCTGATCTTGAAGAATGGACGGCCGACCTGTGCGGTGCAAATCCGCTGTCTTATTCCGAACCGCACGAAACGCCTTGACCCATCGTGCGACCGTCCTATACGGTAATGCATCCTCGCAACAGGCTTCACGTAATCCTCGATAATATTCTGATGCATTTTTGTCACGGGCAACCTCGATTTTAATCCACGAACGCTCATCACGTTTTGAAAACATCTTTTGGAACGGTGTTATCGACACTCTTAACCCCAACGCCACACAGCAACAACACTCCCAAGTGGATGTCCATCAAATACACACTGTGAATCGACAACAGCGCCACCTGATCGCTCCCATATCCATTTCCACATGCCCCATCTCCTGCAAGTGTCCGGACTACATTGCCTCTACTTTATTCAAAGCCCTCGTATAAACCTACGGGATGAAGAATGCCAACAACCCTTCGTATACTCCATCACGTGCACCAATAATAGCGTATACTCTTCATTTTAATTTCACTTCACAGGCGTTGTTTTCACCTCATCAATTTAATGAATTACATCAGAAACTAATTCCAGACTTGTTTAACTGGAATGAGTGATGTGAAAAGTTTGTGAAAGAGAACGCGATGTATGGTTCAATATCGCTACCACTCGCAGTTTTCGCCTCTAATCTTGATGTCGATGAATAAGGTAATCCCAAGCTCTCTGAAGTGGTTAAATGATAAAATCAGAAACTTGGAAGTGCAAACTGGGGGAAAGTTGGCGGCGAGAGAGGAAAGTGAATTTGCGTCTCGTCCACTCAAATGAGCACACAAGATGGAGTACAAGGGGTGTCACATGTTCGTGAAGCAACCCAAGTGAAGCTCACGAACGCTAACTGAAGAACGAGCAATTGACTACTTCCTTTGGACCACGTAGCTGTAAATCTTTCATTACGGAGATCATGTGTTCGAATCCCATCCGCGGCAGCCCTAAAGATGTTTCACCGTGGTTTGTCATTTTCATGCCGGGCAAATTTTGGGGCTGTATCGTAATTAATACCATGGCCGCTACGTACCCCTCCCCAGCCCTTTCCCATCTTTGCGTCGTCGAAATCCTTCGATATACAATATAAGTGCGATGTTAAAACACAATCTGATGGTGGCCAAGTAGCCACATTCAAAATGTATTAAATGGAGCTACCGAACCGTACATGTCGTGTAGTTGTGAGCTTGCACTCAGAAGATTTCACCGTTGGCAGCCCTGATGATGCTTTCCTGTAATTTCCTACTTTCACGCGCACTGAAGACTTAAATAGGATATATGTTGGTGTCACTGTATCTTGATTCTTCAACAATTTTACAATTAAATAACAAGTGAGAAAAACTGCTTCATTATGAGTACTTTTAACAAGATCAGAATTTTCTCCGTGGATCAGTGGTAGAGTGCTGATCAGCAGATCCCAAGGTCCTGGGTTCAAGCCCGACAGAGGCAGTCCGATTTTTGAGGAAGCCAAAAAAAAAAAGAAAATAATAACAAAAAGCCCATTCTGTACCCCAAGTCGTACGATAACGATATGTCAAAGATCTCTGTTGACTACATTCTGTGCTTACCCGACAAAAGGAATTAAACCTCAGTCATAGAGCTCTCTGCCACCTGTCAGAGTTAAACGGAACGTCGAAACTGACACGCAGGCAGCCTAGATGGCACAAAATAAAAAATACCCGCGCATGGCAAGCGAGGTAATACAGTTATTATTATTATTATTATTATTATTATTATTATTATTATTATTATTATTATTATTATGATTGTTGTACCGGGGGGTACACCCCAACGCCGCGCATTTAAATCTAGCGCCTAAATGCAATCGCCTATTGGGAAAACCATGAAACCGGAACTACACCAAATTAGAACTTTACTCAGAAGATGTCACCACTAAAATATGATGTAATTTTGTTATTGTGCAGTTTCCTAACCTGTGTGAATTTCTACTTGTTTTGTTTGACATTCATCAAGAAGTTTGGACATCTCACATAGATGACACTACCAAAAAACTATGATCATGCACCCTGGGGCGAAGTGAAAGAACTTTTGATTTAAAGAAGTTTTGTATTCATAAGTTTTTTTTACTAACTGATGTTCATTTATTTTTGGGTTGGCAATATTTATCTTTTCTTTCCACCAGTTATGAATCCAGCCAATCCCAAATTTCTGTAATTAATTTTCCACCTATCACAGGCTTCTTCCCCGATTCTGAGTGTCACTTTTGAACTCAACCAATAAAATTCTGTGGGTGTGTCTTGATCTTTCATGAATGATCTCGAACTTTCCCCGAGTGTTTATAAACTGCGGCTTTTGACGTCTCTTGGCCATTTGATCGTCATCTAACTAAGTGTGTGTGTCAAGCAGGAGGCGGGCGGCGTCTCTTTCATCAGGCAGCAGTACAGCAGTGCAGCCACATAACATATTTCTTGTTGTAGATAACGCCGCAGTTTAACCCAAGGGAAAGGTCCGACTCATTAACTATGTAACCTACTTTTCTAAAAATGTAACTTTCTGCCGGCTAATGTAAAAATTTCATAAAATCTTTAACTGTAAATCGAGGATTGAGAGTGATGTACCCTCTCGAGCTCCCCTTCATATTGGTTTGAGGTGACTACGTTCTGTAACTGGTTTTCTTCCTTTCCGTCAGGTTTTAATTTATTCTTATACGAGTCACCTCCATAGTTTGGGAATATCCCTTGTGTCATCGGCCTAGTGCCCTTTAGGTTTTAAGTGTTCATATCTAGGAGTGCAAGTATTCGCCTCCATTCAGTTTGTGTTCGGGTCATTTAATTAGCCATTATTCTTGTTCCACGAAGGCCCAGTAGGTTGAGTATTAAATAGCCCTGTATAATCCAGAAATTGTAAGTGGATGTTGCCATGAATAGGCTTGGAAAGCTGAGAGCCTGTTAGCTCTTTTTCAAAGTAAGATTACTGTATGCCTCTTGAAGGCTAGATGTTGTATTTTGGGAGCATGTCCTCCGTGAATTGGGGGATTTCTGCCCTTTGAACAAATTTGGGCTCGTTTGTAAATTTGAGCTGGGAGCTCAAAAATTGTAACTCTAGGGGCTTGAAGCCCAAGATTATTAAAGTTCTGAAATCTTGGATTTTTCTATTTTGCACCTGAAATGTCATTGTTATCTCATTAAGTGAAAATTTGTCAAGTTTGTTGTTTTTCAAAAATATAACCCCCAGTTTACGTTTTAAATTCAATTTTTGACATTGTAGTTAGACCCATTCATCCCGGCACCTTCTTTCACCTCTGCGATCTACAAAAAAACCCCCGGAACAATTATTATTATTATTATTATTATTATTATTATTATTATTATTATTATTATTATTACACTGACTGACAGAGCAAATGCAACACCAAGAAGGAGTGGTCAGAACTTTATGCCAATTGCAGGGTAGACTGACGTCACTGAGGTATGCTCATGATGTGAAATGCGCCGCTGTGCTGCGCACGTAGCGAACGATAAATGGGACACGGCGTTGGCGAATGGCCCACTTCGTACCGTGATTTCTCAGCCGACAGTCATTGTAGAACGTGTTGTCGTGTGCCACAGGACACGTGTATAGCTAAGAATGCCAGGCCGCCGTCAACGGAGGCATTTCCAGCAGACAGACGACTTTACGAGGGGTATGGTGATCGGGCTGAGAAGGGCAGGTTGGTCGCTTCGTCAAATCGCAGCCGATACCCATAGGGATGTGTCCACGGTACAGCGCCTGTGGCGAAGATGGTTGGCGCAGGGACATGTGGCATGTGCGAGGGGTCCAGGCGCAGCCCGAGTGACGTCAGCACGCGAGGATCGGCGCATCCGCCGCCAAGCGGTGGCAGCCCCGCACGCCACGTCAACCGCCATTCTTCAGCATGTGCATGACACCCTAGCTGTTCCAATATCGACCAGAACAATTTCCCGTCGATCGGTTGAAGGAGGCCTGCACTCCCGGCGTCCGCTCAGAAGACTACCATTGACTCCACAGCATAGACGTGCACGCCTGGCATGGTGCCGGGCTAGAGCGACTTGGATGAGGGAATGGCGGAATGTCGTGTTCTCCGATGAGTCACGCTTCTGTTCTGTCAGTGATAGTCACCGCAGACGAGTGTGGCGTCGGCGTGGAGAAAGGTCAAATCCGGCAGTAACTGTGGAGCGCCCTACCGCTAGACAACGCGGCATCATGGTTTGGGGCGCTATTGCGTATGATTCCACGTCACCTCTAGTGCGTATTCAAGGCACGTTAAATGCCCACCGCTACGTGCAGCATGTGCTGCGGCCGGTGGCACTCCCGTACCTTCAGGGGCTGCCCAATGCTCTGTTTCAGCAGGATAATGCCCGCCCACACACTGCTCGCATCTCCCAACAGGCTCTACGAGGTGTACAGATGCTTCCGTGGCCAGCGTACTCTCCGGATCTCTCACTAATCGAACACGTGTGGGATCTCATTGGACGCCGTTTGCAAACTCTGCCCCAGCCTCGTACGGACGACCAACTGTGGCAAATGGTTGACAGAGAATGGAGAACCATCCCTCAGGACACCATCCGCACTCTTATTGACTCTGTACCTCGACGTGTTTCTGCGTGCCTCGCCGCTCGCGGTGGTCCTACGTCCTACTGAGTCGATGCCGTGCGCATTGTGTAACCTGCATATCGGTTTGAAATAAACATCAATTATTCGTCCGTGCCGTCTCTGTTTTTTCTCCAACTTTCATCCCTTTCGAACCACTCCTCCTTGGTGTTGCATTGTCACTGTCAGTCAGTGTAATATTATTATTATTATTATTATTATTATTATTATTATTATTATTATTTGATAAGACCACGACCGGTACCTTCTCATTTCTACCCCTTTATATTGCAGGGGATGTAACAGCTAAATTGTTTAGTCAATGGCTTTCCACCAAGGCGTTGGCGGTTCAAATCCCTGCTAATGGATGTAGGATTTTTCAAATGAAGTCACATACCTGTGGTTTGAATATCATGTAAAATTCGATGTCCCGTGGCTATGATTATGATATCAACAGTAATGTAAAACTACAAGCTTGTTTGTTTTTCTGTTTTCTATTTCAGAAAACCAAGTCAAACCAAACCCCATGGCACTACAGCCCTTGAAGGGCCTTGGCCTACCAAGCGACCGCTGCTCAGTCCTAAGGCCTGCAGATTACAAGTTGTCGTGTGGTCAGCACGACGAATCATGTCGGCCGTTATTCTTGGCTTTCTAGACCGGAGCTGCTATCTCACCGTCGAATAGCTACTCAATTATAATCACGTAGGCTGAGTAGACCTCGCACCAGCCCTCAGGTCCATGTAAAAATCCTTGACCTGGCCGGGAATCGAACCCGGGGCCTCCCCCCACACCACGGGGCCAGCTTTCTATTTCAGGGACGCCTAATATCGAATGGTTTCCGGAGACGCCTGGTTCAGGTCTTTCGATATGAGTCCCATGGATAACCTGTGCGTCAGTGAGAATGGGGTCCTACCTAGGATGCTATGGTCGTAATATTGAAGAAAGCGCTCTGGGTGGGGAGAAGGCAGTACGGGGTATGGTTGCCGTGGAAATTAGGGCAGACCCACTGCGGTTGCCATGGAGATAAGCCTGCTGACCGGCTCGTGTTGTTTGGAGTTGCCAAATCTCTAATGATTCACTCGAACTAATCAACCTGAAAGCCGGGAAAAAATATAACTTATTTCAAGCCCTACTCCCTTGTCATCACTCCCTTATAGGGACCGTGCGTATAGCGAGTGCTGCCATCTGGTGGCTTAATCTGAAGTAACTGGTAGGAGCGGTAGAAGCATTTTTCACCATCGAGTTAGTGAATAGTGTTTTTTTATTTTCCTAGCTGTAAATCTTTGACTGTTCACATTGCTTACTGAGGTGGCCTACGTTTTGATTAGGTTCTTTCAGCATGTTCCCTAATCATGAACGAAACTCATAGTACCGTACCAGTAAACGCAGTAAATGTCACGTGAACTGTTCCGTGTACGGTTGTAATTACACCTACTAAAACAGCCCACCAGGAATGAATTTTTTTCCTTTTCTAGCCGCAGCTGCCCATAAGATCAGAAGGGAAGCATGGATAACATCTTTAAATCGTTCAGCACTTGATGGAAAACCGTGGGTCCCTGCCAGTAATTCCAGAATCTGCATCCGACACTTCATTGATGGAACACCTACCTGAGACCCTGATAGCCCTGGATATAATCTACCAGGAAAAACTAATGAGGACGAAATACAGAGGAAACTGACAGTCAGGTACAAGAGGAGGAAAGGGAGACAAAGTGAAGTGCAAGAAAACATGAATTCTGTTCCTGAATCACAATCTCCCCAAACTGTTGTTAGTATAGGTATTTAGACTGATAATTTACCATTTTCATATGACCAGGGAAATGTAAATGTACTATTTTGTAATTTATATTTTGCCCAATGATAATTCAAAATGTGATTCAGAAACTCCGACAATTATACACACGAAAGTGTTAGACAGACAAAACACGTAGGGAAGCGCTGCGACGTAGCAGAAAAATAGTTGTAAGGTAGTAAAATATGTATCCATATTATTCTCTACAAGTAAAATATTTCGTCCTTTTTCTTAATTTACCGCAGATTTTATACTTTATTTGAGTTAAAACAATTATTATCTTCCGTTCGGGACAAATATTGCCGTGTCATTTCGTGGATCGGATTCGTTCACGTAACGAAAGGATCTAAATTCAGAATTTTTTTTTAAGTTCTTACCTTGATGTTAATAATATTATATAGGGTTTGACTAACATTTGTCTCCCTCAAACATACACCAGATACTTCTCTTGAAAGTTTTTCTTCCACCTGATATATGTGATGACTATCATTAAGCTCTCTTCCTTTCCTCAAAGTAGAATTCCTAAAATACTGAGAAATCGACATAATTTTCTGAAAACCCACAAGAATAACAGCATTCGACATAGCTGATTAATTCAAATTATACGTATTCACAACACATTTCAATAAGTAAACAACGACAGCTGATGTTAATCTGGTGTTTCTCCTACCGATGAAAAATCGTCTCTTCCGCTAGGGGCGCTGCGGTCGAAAATTTGTTGTTACGCACGGTCCCTATAAGTAGCTCGAGTTTACATCTCACTTGTACTTTCCGATAGGTAGTCAATAGGAAAACATTCACTTAAAGAATGTACAAATGAAATTACTTTCCAATTGTTAACATTGTTATAACAACATCATTCAAACAAAGAGATTTAAATTTACATTTTTCTAGGAGGGAGGGGGGGGAGGGATTTCCTTACTGGGGAATTACTTACACCCCCCGCCGGGTACTGCCTGAAATAAACACTAGTAGTTAATGATAATAATAATGTTATTTGCTTTACGTCCCACTAACTACTTTTTAAGGTCTTGGGAGACGCCGAGGTGCCGGAATTTAGTCCCGCAGGAGTTCTTTTACGTGCCAGTAAATCTACCGACTCGGGGCTGTCGTATTTGAGCACCTTCAAATACCACCGGACTGAGCCAGGATCGAACCTGCCAAGTTGGGGTTAGAAGGCCAGCGCCTTAACCGTCTGAGCCACTCAGCCCGGCACACTAGTAGTTAAGCCGTATGATCCTTCTCCCCACCCCCACCCCCATTTTATTGCTGAAAATGTTAAGATCCAGATACGGCCGAATGGTCGAAGCACAGAGTATATTGTATGGAAAGAAGTGTTATAAATTAAATTACGAACGGCTCAGTTATTATGTCATCATCATCATCATCATCATCATCTGTTTACCCTCCAGGTTCGGTTTTTCCCTCGGACTTAGCGAGGGATCCCACCTCTACCGCCTCAAGGACAGTGTCCTGGAGCTTCAGACTCTCTTGGTCGGGGATACAACTGGGGAGTATGACCAGTACCTCGCCCAGGCAGCCTCATCTGCTATGCTGAACAGGGGCCTTGTGGAGGGATGAGAAGATTGGAAGGGATAGGCAAGAAAGAGGGAAGGAAGCGGCCGTGGCCTTAAGTTAGGTACCATCCCGGCATTCGCCTGGAGGAGAAGAGGGAAACCACTGAAAACCACTTCCAGGATGGCTGAGGTGGGAATCGAACCCACCTCTACTCAGTTGACCTCCCGAGGCTGAGTGGACCCCGTTCCAGCCCTCGTACCACTTTTCAAATTTCGTGGTAGAGCCGCGAATCGAATCCGGGCCTCCGGGGGTGGCAGCTAATGACGCTAAACTCAGTTATTATGTACCGGTATTAAATGTTCATAAATCTACTGAAAAGGGCAGGCAAACAATATGACTGCGACATTCACATCAAGACGAGTCATCTGACCTATTTAAAGGAATGCTGCGGAACAGTACGGTCTCCTCTAGTTTTATTTAAAGACATATTTACGATCATTTGACTTTCCCAGAGGAAAATTTAATATGTTTTGCCTTGAGCCTTTCAGGATACACAACAGGGACGTCATTAATATATTTTTGTTCGACCGCACTGTAACGGATACGCCAATTACATGTGACGTCACTGTATCTTAAAAGCATAGATGTAAGTACTGTCATTCATTAAAGTACTGTTGTTACTCGTACTAAACATATCCGATGTCGATTAACATCGTACGCGGAATAATCCTCAAGCCTTGAAAGCAGCAAACGCAGTAGTCCAAAACGGTAAGCGCGAATTTTTAATGTGACACCGATTTCGAATCACTTCTTCTTCTTAACGTGCCATCTTCTAGCGAAGGTTGGCGGTCAATATGGCGATCTTGAATTTGGATGCAGCGACACGAAACAGAGACATCGTGTCCAACCCATACCAGTCTACGACGTTCTTCATCCATAGAGTTCGTCGTCTACCAAGACTCCTACGTCCTTCTATTCTTTCTTGTATAACAAGCTGCAGGATTCTGTACTTATTCCGCATTATATGGCCGAAGTATTCCAGCTTCCGCCTTTTAATGGTCAGCATGACTTCTGTCTTTCCAAGTCGATCCAACACCTCAGAATTCCGGATTCTGTCTGTCCACGAAATGCGAAGCATCCGTCTGTACGTACACCCACATTTCGAATGCTTTCAGTCTTTTACAGAGGGCTTGAGTAAGTGTCCAGCCTTCCATTCCATAAAGTAACGTGGGAAAGATGTAGGCACGGACCAGACGGAGCCTTAGGTTTAGTTGTAGGTTGCGGTTGTTGAGCAGTTTCTTCGAATCACTACGCCCAAATACTTTAATATGAGGCAGATGTTGAGGAAAGTAGAAGAGAGGGAGGAGGGGAAGGAGAAGGTGGTAGTGTTTCACGTTGGTACCAACAACGTAAGGCAAGCTGATATAAGTACCAACATAGTTGGAGATGTGTGGGATCTGGTAAATGCAGCACGGGTGAAGTTTAAGAAAGCGGAGATTGTTATTAGTGGAATACTGTGTAGGAGGGATACTGACTGGAGGGTGATTGGGGATTTAAATGAGACTATGGTGTGGGTATGTGGGAAACTGGGAGTGAAATTTCTAGATCCTAATGGGTGGGTAGGAGATAGGGATCTGCGCTCGGATGGCCTTCATTTAAATCGCAGTGGTACGTATAAGTTAGGAAATTTGTTTGGAAGGGTAATAGGGAGGTACATTCAGGGAAACAGGATGGCCTAGGGAGCGGTGATAAGGGAACAGGGAACTGGAAATCAAGTAGGGATGACATAAAATTGTTAGTGTTGAACTGTAGAAGTATTGTAAAGAAAGGAATAGAATTAAGTAATTTAATAGATATATATTTACCAGATATTGTAATAGGAGTTGAATCATGGCTGAGAAATGATATAATGGATGCAGAAATTTTCTCACGGCACTGGAGTGTGTATCGTAGAGATAGGATAGGAAAGGTGGGAGGGGGAGTTTTCATTCTGGTGAAAGAAGAATTTGTAAGCTACGAAAAAGTTAAAGATGAGACACATGAAATTCTAGGTGTAAGGCTCATTTCTAAAGATAATAGGCAACTTGATATATTTGGAGTGTACAGATCGGGAAAGGGTAGCACTGATGCGGATTCGGAATTATTTGATAGGATAGTCAGCTATGTGGGAAACGACATGGAAAGAAATGTGATTGTAGCGGGAGATCTGAATTTGCCAGATGTCAATTGGGAAGGAAATGCGAACGACAGGAAGCATGACCAACAAATGGCAAATAAGTTAATATGGGAAGGACAGCTGATTCAGAAAGTGATGGAACCAACCAGAGGGAAAAATATTTTGGATGTGGTGCTGATAAAACCAGATGAGCTCTATAGGGAAACTGAAGTAATAGATGGTATTAGTGATCATGAAGCTGTTTTTGTGGTAGTTAAAAATAAATGTGATAGAAAGGAAGGTCTTAAAAGTAGGACTGTTAGGCAGTACCATATGGCTGATAAAGCAGGTATGAGGCACTTTCTAAAAAGTAACTATGATCGGTGGAAAACGGTAAATAAAAATGTAAACAGACTCTGGGATGGGTTTAAAGAAATTGTTGAGGAATGCGAAAACAGGTTTGTACCTTTAAGGGTGGTAAGAAATGGTAAAGACCCACCTTATTATAATAGAGAAATAAAGAGACTAAGAAGGAGGTGCAGACTGGAAAGAAATAGAGTTAGAAATGGCTGTGGAAGTAAGGAGAAATTGAAGGAACTTACTAGAAAATTGAATCTAGCAAAGAAGGCAGCTAAGGATAACATGATGGCAAGCATAATTGGCAGTCATACAAATTTTAGTGAAAAATGGAAGGGTATGTATAGGTATTTTAAGGCAGAAACAGGTTCCAAGAAGGACATTCCAGGAATAATTAATGAACAAGGGGAGTGTGTATGTGAGGATCTTCAAAAGGCAGAAGTATTCAGTCAGCAGTATGTAAAGATTGTTGGTTACAAGGGTAATGTCGAGATAGAGGAAGAGACTAAGGCCAAAGAAGTAATAAAATTTACATATGATAACAATGACATTTACAATAAGATACAAAAGTTGAAAACTAGAAAAGCGGCTGGAATTGATCAGATTTCTTTTTTTTTTTTTTTGCTAGGGGCTTTACGTCGCACCGACACAGATAGGTCTTATGGCGACGATGGGATAGGAAAGGCTTAGGAGTTGGAAGGAAGCGGCCGTGGCCTTAATTAAGGTACAGCCCCAGCATTTGCCTGGTGTGAAAATGGGAAACCACGGAAAACCATTTTCAGGGCTGCCGATAGTGGGATTCGAACCTACTATCTCCCGGATGCAAGCTCACAGCCGCGCGCCTCTACGCGCACGGCCAACTCGCCCGGTGATCAGATTTCTGGGGATGTACTAAAGACAATGGGTTGGGATATAGTACCATATCTGAAGTACTTATTTGATTATTGTTTGGCCGAAGGAGCTATACCAGATGAATGGAGAGTTGCTATAGTAGCCCCTGTGTATAAAGGAAAGGGTGATAGACATAAAGCTGAAAATTACAGGCCAGTAAGTTTGACATGCATTGTATGTAAGCTTTGGGAAGGCATTCTTTCTGATTATATTAGACATGTTTGTGAAATTAATAACTGGTTCGATAGAAGGCAATTTGGTTTTAGGAAAGGTTATTCCACTGAAGCTCAACTTGTAGGATTCCAGCAAGATATAGCAGATATCATGGATTCTGGAGGTCAAATGGACTGTATCGCGATTGACATGTCTAAAGCATTTGATAGGGTGGATCATGGGAGACTACTGGCAAAAATGAGTGAAATTGGACTAGACAAAAGAGTGACTGAATGGGTTGCTATATTTCTAGAAAATAGATCTCAGAGAGTTAGAGTAGGTGAAGCTTTGTCTGACCCTGTAATAATTGAGAGGGGAGTTCCTCAAGGCAGTGTTATTGGACCTTTATGTTTTCTTATATATATAAATGATATGAGTAAAGGAGTGGAATCGGAGGTAAGGCTTTTTGCGGATGATGTTATTCTCTATAGAGTGATAAATAAGTTACAAGATTGTGAGCAACTGCAACGTGACCTAGAAAATGTTGTGAGATGGACAGCAGGCAATGGTATGTTGATAAACGGGGCTAAAAGTCAGGTTGTGAGTTTCACAAATAGGGAAAGTCCTCTCAGTTTTAATTACTGCGTTGATGGGGTGAAAGTTCCTTTTGGGGATCATTGTAAGTATCTAGGTGTTAATATAAGGAAAGATCTTCACTGGGGTAATCACATAAATGGGATTGTAAATAAAGGGTACCGATCTCTGCACATGGTTATGAGAGTGTTTAGGGGTTGTAGTAAGGATGTAAAGGAGAGTGCATATAAGTCTCTGGTAAGACCCCAACTAGAGTATGGTTCCAGTGTATGGGACCCTCACCAGGATTACCTGATTCAAGAACTGGAAAAAATCCAAAGAAAAGCAGCTCGATTTGTTCTGGGTGATTTCCGACAAAAGAGTAGCGTTACAAAAATGTTGCAATGTTTGGGTTGGGAAGAATTGAGAGAAAGAAGAAGAGCTGCTCGACTAAGTGGTATGTTCCGAGCTGTCAGCGGAGAGATGGCGTGGAATGACATTAGTAGACGAATAGGTTTGAATGGCGTCTATAAAAGTAGGAAAGATCACAATATGAAGATAAAGTTGGAATTCAAGAGGACAAACTGGGGCAAATATTCATTTATAGGAAGGGGAGTTAGGGATTGGAATAACTTACCAAGGGAGATGTTCAATAAATTTCCAATTTCTTTGAAATCATTTCGGAAAAGGCTAGGAAAGCAACAGATAGGGAATCTGCCACCTGGGCGACTGCCCTAAATGCAGATCAGTATTGATTGATTGATTGATTGATTGATTGATTGATTGATTGATTGATACCGGACAGCTTGCTGTTTTCAGCGAGAAAGCCGATAGTGCTGCTACCTACATGGCTTGGTGTGACCAACTCTTCAAAAACATACTGCCATCTGCATGATTCTTGGCGCACTGCCGTGTTGTTTATAGTGTATCAGTGTTTGTCACTAAATAATCTTACATTGCAGTTATATTCTAATAAAAATGTTATGCGCTGAACAAATTACCCAGCAAGGTAATGGGCGTGGGAAATGATAAGGACCGCAAGTACTACAAAAAGTAATGACCTTCCACCTGTGTTGAGGTTACATTCTATGCCCCTTATATTAAGAAATTCAATCAAATACCCTACTGAAATGTTAGTAGGACGTAAAACCAATAATATTAACAAATATGCAACTCTAGTATACTCAAGCTTGAGGGTCCATATTGTTAAACAGTGCCATACATTTCACAATCGAAAACTTGCGGGTCTGTAGCGTAATGGTTATCGTGGTAATCTTGAAATTGAAAATTCAAAGCCATGAGTTTCGAATCCAGTCACCTTTTCTTTTACTGTAAGAAAATAATAATAATTTTCTTTACGTCCCACTAAGTGCTTTTACGGTTTTCGGAGACGCCGAGGTGCCGGAATATAATCCCGCAGGAATTCCTTTACATGCCAGTAAATCTACCTACACGAGGCTGACGTATTTGAGCACCTTCAAATACCACCGGACTAAGCCAGGATCGAACCTGCCAAATTGGATCAGAAGGCCATCGCATCAACCGTCTGAGCCACTCAGCCCGTCGTAAGAAAATTATTTCAGTGCATTATTGGCATAGGCTTGAGCAGTCCAATTAACTTAAAACGTGTGTATGCTAATTCTTCATGCATTAATTTGTGAAAGAGACTTTAGGAAATTCTGGACCCTTCATCCTTGTCAGGAACATCGTAGTTCACTCACGTAACCCCAATATGTGTTATATATTATGTATTTTTGTCTTCAGAGGTAAAACAGAAAATTCAAAGAACGGCAAAAGCGAGATGGCAGCGTGAGGTTGAGTTGCTCTGTAGAGTTCGGAAAGATCGACCGTACCAAAGAAGAAGAAGAAGAAGAAGTCAACATAATGGACCAAACTACTGTTTCTTAATTACAGCTCCTTCTCTTTCCAAAAATCTTAATAAATCATGGATGTTGTTAGGTTATCTGTCCCCGTTGGCTCTTTGGCTGATTGGTTAGCTCTTCGTGCCCCCCCCCCCCCTCCATTTATGATACCTTCATTCTTTTGAGTGTTGGACTTCTTCCATTTCCCTTCTAAAACCAAACCCCTTGGCACTACAGCCCTTGAAGGGCCTTGGCCTACCAAGCGACCGTTGCTCAGCCCGAAGGCCTGCAGATTACGAGGTGTCGTGTGGTCAGCACGACGAATCCTCTCGGCCGTTATTCTTGGCTTTCTAGACCGGGGCCGCTATCTCACCGTCAGATAGCTCCTCAGTTCTAATCACGTAGGCTGAGTGGACTTCGAACCAGCCCTCAGGTCCAGGCAAAAAACCCTGACCTGGCCGGGAATCGAACTCGGCGCCTCCGGGTAAGAGGCAGGCACACTACCCCTACACCACGGGGCCGGCCCGTTTCCCTTCTGATTAGTGTTAATAGAGGATGGCTGGCCAGTTGTACTTCCTTTTAAAATAATCACCACCACGGAATGGTCAGCGTACTGACCTTCGGTTCAGAGGGCCCTGGTACGATTCCCGGCTAAGTCGGAGATTTTAATCGCGTCTGTTAATTCCTGTAGATCGAGGGCTACGGGTTTGTGTTCGTATTCATACGCATCTTCAAGTATACACAACACATGCAAAAAACAACCACAAAAACACTAGTGAGTACGGTATATATCCCTCCACATATGATTGCTGTTATGAAAGGCATCCGGCCGGAAAACTAGGCTAAGTCCATACAAAATCCTGCGCTAGGTAATTGAGAAAAGGTTAGAAAGAAGAGCAGAGTGTAGTTATTAAGTATTTCCCCAGAGGTTGGGTGGATCCTCAAACAGATTCTGCTTTATAATGTTTAAGACATAGCGAAAGGCACGGCTAACATAATGCTCGTTTGGAGGTTTATGAAGGAGGAATTTCATATTTTAAAATTTCATTCTTAATTATTGTGATTATTCAATTATTTTAACAAAAATATTTCCAATGAGTGTAGTGCATTCCTCTCAGCTGTAGCACAGACAAGTATGCAGTTCACACCAACACGCTAGACGTCACCACCATCGCTGTTCGCACTCCACTCAATGCTGTTGAGATACAGCTGTCCGGTATTGGTGTATTAAAGTATTCGCTACGCCGCCCGAAATAGCAACAGAATTGAATGTTAACGATAACTTACTGCCGCAAAAATCAAGGGAGATATATAAAAGAAATCTATGCCCTGTTCATGAACGAGAGAAAAATTGAGTTTGTTTCCTGTGCTTTAATGTGTCTCGCTTTGAGTTTAAAATCTCCAAACCGCAGTCCTGCTCCATGCAAGCCATATGTTGAAATAGTCGGGAATACTCGCGGGTCTTCATGCATCTTGGTTTGAGGTTAATATCTCCAAACCACAGCCCTGCTCTGTGCATGCCATCTGTCGCAATAATCGAGAACAACGTCAATGGCCACCGTTTCATTATAAAAAACGTAACAAGGTAAGATATGCAGTATTGCAAAATCTAAAGAAAGACATTTAATTATGGTCGAACAAAAACAGTCGGAGCATCTTGCTTATAATGGTAATTAAGCCGCTCGTTTCATAAACATACTCGCGCTTAATAAATGCCATAGGCTCGTTGCATAATAGGTCTACTAATAAATTGAAAGTATATTTTGTTTACGGTTGCCTCCATGGCTCAGGCGGCAGCGCGTCGGCCTCTCGCCGCTGGGTTCCGTGGTTCAAATCCCGGTCACTCCATGTGAGATTTGTGCTGGACAAAGCGGAGGCGGCACAGGTTTTTCGCCGGGTATTCCGGTTTTCCCCGTCATTTTTCATTCCAGCGACACTTTCAAATATCATTTCATCTGTGAGTCATTAATCATTGCCCTAGAGGAGTGCGGCAGGCTTCGTCAGCCGACACAGTTCCTACCCTCGCCGCTAGATGGGGCTTCATTAATTCCGTTCCTGACCCGGTCGAATGACTGGGAACAGGGTGAGGATTTAATTTTAATTGTTTGTCATTCAACATTGACCCTGAATTATATTTTCGTTATTAAATATTTTAGATCGAGCAAGTGGCTGTGTGGTTTGGGTCACGTAGCTGTCAGCTTGCATTCGGAAGATAGTGGGTTCGAACCCCACTGTCGGCAGCCCTGAATAAGGTTTTCCGTGGTTTCTCATTTTCAGATCAGGCAAATGCAGGGGCTGTAACTTAATTAAGGTCAGGGCATGATAAATATTATGTGATGAATTAGCTATCTGAAAAATTCTCACGAAATATTTTGTCTAACTGAGATTTCTTAGCTTTCTTATTCGCTGAATAAAATAAATATCCCCAATATGTTCCGAAAATTGTCACAAGGTGTCAAGTTAGACTAGATACTGTAGGGCAGACAAGGGCGGTTTCTCAAGGGGGTTGCAGATATGTACAATCCTTTTCCTGAATACCCGATTCCATTTCTAGACTTTCATCTCACAGTCTCCATTCTTGTCTGTCTGTAGTTACTACTACTACTACTACTACTACTACTACTACTACTACTACGACGTTTTCATTTCATCCCTGAAGGGGGCGGCGGGGCATCCTAGACAATGAGGGGTTTGGCGCCCGTGGTCTGTCCTGCGAACTGTCCCGGCACTCGCCTTAGAGCAGGAGAAAAGAATACCACGGAAAACTATTCTCAGGACAGCCTCTCTCCGTCTCCCGAATGCAGAGGTGTAGGGCTGTGGCCACCCTGTCTCTGCACGCGCCGACTCACATTTCCTGTCCTGTCACAGTACCAACTTCAAAATACCGGGAAAGGTTCTGTTTCAAGTACGCTTTTGTTCGAAGTGATGTTACATATTTTGCATGAAAATGGCTCGCACACATGGCACTGTAAATACGATCTTGTGTTCTGCATTGATGTACAATGACTGTGTCGTTCTGAAACTTGTCATTTCCCTAAAGCTGACGGGAGATAGCAGCACTCGTTTCTTGTCACCTGACGATTCAGGAATGTTTTGTATCAATCTGAATCGTTGAACGAAAACAATTGTGTTGCTGTGGAATAAATGTGTATGATATTTCTCATCTGAGTTAAAATTATTTTGAGAGACGGATGGACTGTGTGTAAACATACTCTAGGTAGGCTTGCAGTTGGTTATTTTACTTACTAAACAGCATTCCATTCGGCTCTGTATCAAATGAGCCAAAAGTAGTAAGTATGCTGAAATCCACGTTGATTATCACTTGTGCACCACCAGATTTTCAAACCAACAACAACCACTGAAGGCAGATGCTGGTGGTGAATATTGGCTCACCTACAATAATTTTTATGCTTAAAGTGGCCTCTTAGAATCAACCTCTCATCCCTCAAAAGTACGGTGCTTACATTTCGGAAACACCCAGATTTGTAAGGTACTCTAATTTGTTGTT
Source organism: Anabrus simplex (assembly GCF_040414725.1). Taxonomy (NCBI): domain Eukaryota; kingdom Metazoa; phylum Arthropoda; class Insecta; order Orthoptera; family Tettigoniidae; genus Anabrus; species Anabrus simplex. The sequence goes on along the minus strand of NC_090265.1, from coordinate 1,737,712,121 downwards.
TGTAGAGTCTTGAACTGAAGTTGGCATACTTAAAGTGTTGTATTATTTGAGTGTACCATATCATACATCAGTTTGTCGCTAAGTGCGTGGAGGAAGGACACAAAGAATAGCTTGGAGAAGAAAACTGTGCTATTCCCATGTCTTCCCTTGTACGACAAGTTATGAATAAGGTAGGTAATATGAACATTTTCGTTCTATGAGCTTACTATGCATATTCTATAAAATCTTGCGCAATAAATAATCCTTTACGTGCAGGTTTCAGGGCGAAGTTACGCCGTAATAGAAATCCGGGCGACATTTTACTACCGTCGCGACGAGGTGTTATAAATTCAGAGCCGAGTTAGTACTTTTTTTTTTTACTCTTTGCTCTTCCATGACGTGGTGCATACTATCAATATGGAGGAGCCATTCACACGGTCACAAAATAATTTAATGCTATCTGCGGCTTTTCCCTTCCCTTCAAATTCTCATTGTCTGTTTTGTTTTGTCGCTTTCTCTTACATCTCAGTGTAGATATGGGGGCTGAAAAAATTAGAATTTCCTTTTTTAACTTTCAAAAAGAATGTTCTACTTTAATATTGATGAGTCTTTCCAAAAAGGAGGACATTGCACGCACTGTGCAGAGGTGAGCACTGCGCTAAATGTGTTTAATTAACCAAATGTTTCTCAACTCCCCATTATTCTTTTATGAACGTAGACTATGCCCAAAAGTAGGAATGGTTAAAATGGAAATGCACGCCACAAAGAACAATGAGACAAAACTGAAATGTATGAAGAAATTTATTACGTATTTAATGAGATCTCCAGTGGATCTGAACAGTTCATTACCTTCCTCTTTCACAGGAGATTATGTTGTAAATGTTTCTCATAAATTGTCATTTCTTTACGTGAATGTAAAATTTCCTACACACTTCTTCACATTAAGCCTCGTCTATATGATTCATTTTTGGGAACTGGCCTGCGAATGGATGCCCAGCGGAAAAAAATTAGGGCAGGGAACATTATGCAGTATTATACTTTAGGCTCTGCCAGGCACTCGAACCTGCTGCCTTGCTCTATATTTCCCCTTAAAACAATCTACTGGAGTGATTGCTGTGAAAGTTCATAATGCCGATAGCTCAGTTCAGACGTACCGAGCTAGACAGCTGCAGTCAGTTAAGTGCTGCCAGTATCCAGTATTCAGGAGACAATGGATTCGAACCCCACTGTCGGCAGCCCTGAAGATGGTTTTCCGTGGTTTATGATATAGATGTTGATTCCCGTAGGGAACCTGAGATATTTGTCTCGAATGAGTACATTTATAATACCAATTTAGTTGGTCCGTTATTGGACATTATAAATTTTCCAACCAACTCATTCCTGGTTTCCGTGGTTTTCCATTTTTACCTTAATTAAGGCCACGGCCGCTTCCTTCCAACGCCTAGCCCTTTACTGTTACATCGTCGCCATAAGACCTATCTGTGTCAGTGCGACGTAAAGCAAGTTGTTAAAAGAAGTTCAGTCTTACTACAACTCAAAATAGGGATTGTTCAGTACCAGAGTTTGAGGATTTCAGCAGGCTCAGGGAAAATAAACATAAACATTGATTTTTAAATTATTTTACAATGTTTATTCTATGGGTGCATTGGTCGCCCGCTATGAGCCATTCGAACTGAATATTTGAATTTTGTTCAGTTCATTTCCTGGTAGGAGGAGTCAATCCTGGTATGAAATGAAAATCCACAGCCTGTTTTCAGTCGTTCGACCAGGACTGGAATAGAATGAATGAAGCCTCCATCTAGCGGCGAGGATAGGAATTACGCCGGCTGCCGAAACCTGTCGCATTCCTCTGGGATAATGATTAATGAATTATAGTTGAAACGAAATGATATTGGAGAGTGTTGCTGGAAATAATGACAGGGAAAACCGGAGTACCCGGAGAAAAACCTGTCCCGCCTCCGCTTTATCCAGCACAAATCTCACATGGAGTGACCGGGATTTGAGCCACGGAACCAGCCGTGAGAGGCTTCTCAATCCTGGTATGTCAGCAGAAAACCGTTTCTAATATTTCTTAACTTTGACAAATACTGATAATATTGCTTGTAGTTGATATAATAATAATAATAATAATAATAATAATAATAATAATAATAATAATAATAATAATAATAATTATTATTATTATTATTATTATTATTCTTACGGAGATATCCGTGGAGCAGAAAGAGGTGAAAGAAGGTGCGGATGTTGAATGGGTCTAACTACGATATCAGAAGTTGAGTTAAAACTTTAAATAAAGGTTATATTTCTTTCAGAATTTCAAACTTAACAAATTTTTTCACTGAGTGAACGTAACAACATGACAGGTACAAATAGCAATCTTGAAACAAGAACTGGAAACTCCAACAATTGGTATTTTACAATTTTTTGAGCTTCAGGCTCCAAATGTACAATTTCCGCAAATGTTACGTTAGTCAGATAAGGAGAGATATCTCCCAACTACATAGTGTTCATGAGCAGTAGGCTCCAAGAGTAACAATTTTACGGCCTTCCTAAGGCAGCTCTCAATATTATGGAAAACTTAGAAATGAGCTTTCATGCTCTCTAACACTAACAGATTTTTAACAACCCGCTCAAGGCAACATTACACAAAATCTTAACATCTCTGGCCTTTTTAGGCACACTTTACAATTTAAATTTCTTTTACACAGGGGTATCTATTACCCATCCTACTGGGACTTTATTGAAAAAGAACAGGTTAGATTACTGGCCCGAACACAACTTTTAAAACCCTAATTGGGCTCTCGGCCCGATGATGCAGGAGCTAATCCCAAGCTACTGAGGTGACTAGAATTGAGATTAATCTAACACTTTATAGAATAGAGAAAAGGTTTAAAATCTTAGTCACCTTAAACCAACTAGAACGGAAGCTCGAGAGGGTAATGCACTCTCTTTCCCCGATTTACAGTTTTAAGAATTTATGAAATTTTACATTAGCCGGAAGAAGGTTTACACTTTAGAAAACAGGTTATACAGTTAGAAATTAGGACCTTCCCCTCGTGTAAATCTGCGGACGTAGCTACAGAAAAATAAGTCTGGTGGACATTACCTTGGCTGCTGGTCTGCCTGGCGAGGAATGAAGCGCCCCGCCCCCTGTCTTAACACACACACTCTATCTCAGAAATACGGCGATCAAGAGACAAGGTAGCCAGAAAAGCCGCAGTTTATATACCCGAAGGGTAGGTTCGAGAGAATTCTGGACTAATCCGGACACACCCTCTCAATTTTTATTGGACAATTCAAAAAGCGACAAGAAGCCTGTGATAGGCTGACAAATAATTACAGAAATTTCTAATTGGACAGATTCAAAACTGGCGGAATGAAAAAGAAGTGTTAAGTAAAAGTCAAAAATAAATGAACATTGATTCAGTTATGAAAACCTAGAAACACAAAACTTCTTTAAATTACAAGTTCTTCCACCTTGCACCGGAGTGCATGACCAGAGTCTTTTGTAATGACATCTATGGAGGAAAGTTTAAACTTTTTGAAGTACACCAAAACAAAATAAAATAAATCCAATCGGTTTAGGAAACTTAGAAATGACAAACTTCTCAATTATTCAGTAGTGACAACTTCTGATTACTGTCCCGACTTCCTGCAGAAGCAGTTTCACGTTTTGTTGGATAGATAGAGTTCATTAAGGCGCTTTTTTTTGCATGAGGTGTACCTCCCGGAACAACAATAATAATAAATAGATAGCAGGTAGGGACCTTCTTCGGAAGCAGCCCTGCCCAGGGAGTAACGCTCCTGCCTATGTGAGTCCTACAGCACACTGACCCGGTGTGTATCATCTGGTAAGGGTCCCAGCTCAGGGTTATGAGTGAAGACCTCAACGGCAGTGAAGGCGGTGATGAAGATCATTGGTACGGCAGAACTGGCGGAAGAGGCATCCTTGCTTTTTGGGATAGTAATAAAAAGCCTGCTTAAAATCCAGGTGCGTCTGAGTGGTATCCACCGGCTTTCTGATCCGCGTCTGACACCTTGTGGGTGCAGCGGCAATACCAAGCTCCAGGAACTAACAATCCCAGGTTCTAAGCAGCCAGCACTGCTGGATCTCCGATTTCAAGCCAAACATGATTCGTGAGCGTAGTAACATTACCCCAGGTGGTACCCAATCCACCCATCGCATTCAGACGGCAAACAGGCTTTCGGATTCTGGGAAGCCTGGACAACCACGAAGACAAAGGAGAGAGTCGGAGCTCTCTGGTAAACTGTCCCACAAAACCACCACATTCATTGGTACATTCAATATCAACACTTTGATTTAACCAGGAAAATTATTAAATTTAGTCACAGAACTTGATCGGCAAAAATTCTTATCCTTGCCCTGCAGGAAACTCGATTTACTGATGATGCCACCATGGATTATGTAAATTACCGTATATTCAAGTGTACAATAGACCAAAACGATTCTAAATAGGACCCCTTTATTTGGTATGAGCTTCGTAGTACATAGAAGTATACTGAACTCGATCCAAGAAGTTAATTACATCAACCATCACCTAATGACCATGAGGATTCAGTGTGCCAATAAAAAATATACATTAATAAATGCACACGCCCCTACAAATATACACAACAAGAAGAACCCCCAAAACGAAGAAAAATTTTGGAACAAACTTGAAAAGGTAATGTCAAAAATTCCAAAGGATGACGTCAAAATCCTCTTAGGCGATTTCAATGCACAAAGGACAAAGAAAAGGAACACAAGAAAACCGTCGGACTCTAACCCGCGCACAAATTTACCAACAAAAATGGTTCAAGACTCACTGAACTATGTCAACAGTGCAACCTTAAAATCATGTCCACATCCCTCAGGAAGCATTCCAAGAATCCATTGGCGAATTTCAGATTGATCATGTAACTATCTCATATCCGCTACAGAAATAGGTACACGATGTAGAAGTGAGAAGAGGAGCAAACATCGAGTCTGATCACCATCTGACATGCGTTAAAGTTAAATTTACTCCAAGAAAATACCACCCCAAGAAAACCCAACAACAGGAATTTGACATAACAAGGATTCCTGTTAGGGATCTAAAAGAAGCACGGGAGAATCAACCAGTGAAAACATGGGAAAAATTCCACACCAAAATCATATAGAAGGCACGCGAAATGGTACCCTTAAAAGGAATACAAAACACCTTTGGTGGAACTCAACATGCGTCCAAGACCTAGAGATAATAAAATCTGCATTTCAGAAATACAACAGTAGAAAATCCCAGAAAACTCAACAAGACTTTTATGAGACCAGAAATCAAGTATCCAAAACCATCACGCAAGATAAAAGAAAGCACCTGAAAGAACAACTGGACTCAATTGAAGAAAACTTTAGAAATCACAACACAAGGGATTCCTACGTAACGTTCACAGAAAAAAACCGAGGATACATTCCACAAAACGTATGCTTCAGGAAACAAGACGGAAAATCGGCGCTTACTAATAAAGAAAACTGCCAAGAACTTGCACGGTATTTCTCAGAACTTCTTAACTGCCCCGAACCCACTGAAAGATTTCTTGAAGAAGACTCCATTTTCACTCATTCAGAATCATCTCCATCAAACTAGGAAGAAAACAAGAGCCACATTAAACGACTAAAGAACAACAGAACCTCAGGAAGAGACGGGATTGTTGCAGAATTCTTTAAGAATCTTGGTCCAAATTCACTCAAAGAACTTGTAGATATCATACAGAAAATCTGAAAAAAAAACGGAAAACTCCCTGAAGACTAGAAATGTGCCTTGATTCACCCACTTCACAAAAAGGAGACAAAACCGAGGTCAACAACTATAGGGGAATCTCCCTCCTTGAAGTCGGCTGCAAAATTTTCTCTGCATGCCTGTTGATAAGAATACAAGAACAACTCGAGCATAAGACTGGTGAATATCAAGCTGGGTTCCGTCCTCACAGATCGTGCACTGAACACATCTTCAACCTCAAAACCGCTCTAAAATTCAACGCCCTCAGAAACCTTCCAATCATCTGTACCTTCGTAGATTTCTAGAAGGCTTATGATTCAACTGATCGTCAATCTCTGTCCAGAAAGAACAGGGACTAGACTCCAAAACGCTAAACTTGACCAAACAGATCCTCACTGACACGAAGTCAAGAGTGAAATTTATGGGAGAAATCTCAGACGAATTCCTGATACAAACTGGTATCCGGCAACCCAATAAACATTGGGACACAAATAAACAAGCTTGACATTCCATGCTTAGCCTTCGCGGATGACCTGGCCCTTTTGTCCAGCGATGAAGTCACAGCGATAAAGCAAGTTGAAATTCTCCAAGAATGTGCCAGAAAGGTCGGACTTCATATCTCCTTCCAGAAAACGGAATTTTTCTGTTCAAAACTAGACATTCATAGTCTCAATATAAAATACGAACAAATCAACAGAGTCCCTCACTTCAAATACCTGGGCGAAATTCTCGAACCAACCGGACAAGAAAAAATAGCCCAAAACCACCGTGCCCAGAAACTCAGAGGAGCATATGGGAGAACAAGAGAAATCTACAACAAAAATGTATGTATCTCCACGTTAAGATTAAACATTATAATACTGTAATCAAACCTGAGGCTTTATATGCAGGGGAAACTCTAACGCTTCATAAAAGGAGCGAGCTGGAAAACATCCTAAAAAAAGAGCGAAAAATCATGAGAAAAACTTTAGGAGCAAGACACACGGAAGAGGGATAACCGGAAACCCACAGAAAAATTATCTAATATTGCGGCAGACTCAGGAAAAGAAGGCTAAAGTTTTATGGACATGTTGAGGGGCTTCCAGAAATCCAGACTAACCCACCTAGTTCTTGAAAGAGTTGATAAACTGAAGAATTTCTCTTGGATACAACAAACAAAAGTGGACATGAAGAACGCACAAATTCAACCTGAATAAATTATGAATCGAAATATATATATATAGAAAGAAAATTTCTATGTGCACATACAAGGAACTGACAACAACAGACCTACAAAGAAATCTTTGATGTAGTAAACAGTTCAAGCAAGAAAACAAATTGGTATCATGAAATAGAGGAAGACTTCAGACAGGTGGGGATCAACAGGCAAATGATAGGAGACAAAAGAATTCAGAAACAAAATTAGGAATACAAAATTTATAGTAAATGAGAAGAAGAAAAAGAAGAAGATAGGAACATGTGAACAGAACAAAGGAAACAGGAGCACAGCCAAAGGATGAAGAGATTTTGGGGAAGAGAAGAGGAAGAAGGGAAAGAAGTGAAAATTGTGTCATCATGAGATATTCGGGATCTAGGCTGTACACAATTTTATTCACGCTGAGTGAAATGGTAGTTTAGGCGAAGACCTAAAATTCAATTCATAAAAATCCATGTTTTTTTTTAATAGTGGCCCTATCGACAAATACTACATAAATAAAGTTGTATAGAATTAAGTCTCCGATAATTAAAGTCTTATCATTTTTACCGCATCGGCTATAATAACAGAGATATTCATGAATTTCGATCTTTGTTCATAAGTTCATATTCCTGCCGAGTCACGAGAAAATGGGTGAACACAATTTAATGAGAATTGGTATGTAAAGTCGGAGAATAAAGCACTACCGTCTACGCTATAAATGAAATTATTCACAATGGATGAAATGGTAGTTCAGGGGAAGGCGCCTAAAATGTAGGCTAATTTTTAACACCCATATTTTTATGTAACTTAATAAAATCTTTTTCATAACGTGCATTCTCCATCTAGAATTCTATATACACGGGTACACCAGCTAGTCAAATGCTATAAGAATGACACGGTTTGTGAGTAATTGGTCGTGTTACGAGACCGTCAACAGTAACACCTTCGTGGATATTGTTGATATGTACAGTATATTGCCACTAACGCGTTCATATTTTATTTTATTCAATAAACCAAATCGCATGGTGAGAAGTTTGTTAATGTATGGGGCTCATGAAACTTTTACTTACCTAGTAGTGAAGAAAATAAACCGTAAATTTGTCTGTGTCCGCCCCTGTGGTGTAGTGGTTGGTGTGATTAGATGCCACCCCCGGAGGTCCGGGTTCGATGCCCGGGTCTTCCATGAAATGTTTGAAAAGTGGTATGAGGGCTGAAACGGGGTCCCTTCAGCCTCGGGAGGTCAACTGAGTAGAGAGGGGGCGGGGGTTCATTCCTTCCTTAGCCATACTCGAAGTGGTTTTCCGTGGTTTCCCCACTTCTTTTTCTGGGGAATGCCGGGATGGTACCGAACTTGAAGCCATGGCCACTTCCTTCCTTTTTTCTTTCTTTCTTTCTTTCTTTCTTTCTTTCTTTCTTTCTTTCTTTCTTTCTTTCTTTCTTTCTTCCTTCCTTGCCTATCCGCTTTCCATCTGCCCAAAGCCCCACAGGGCCCCTGTTCTACACATCAGGTGAGGTCGCCTGGCAGACGTACTGGTCTTCATCTCCAGTTGTATACCCGACCAAAAGTCTCACGCTCCAATGCATTGCACTTGAGGCGGTAGAGGTCGGATCCCTCGCCGATTCCGAGAGAAAAACCAACCCTGGACGGTAAACGGATTAAATAATAATAATAATAATAATAATAATAATAATAATAATAATAATAATAATAATAATAATAATAATAATAGTAATAGTAAAATTGTCCACCTCCGTGGTGTAGTGGTTAGCGTGATTAGCTGCCACCCCCACAGGCCCGGGTTCGATTCCCAGCTCAGCCATTTCTCGAAGTGGTTTTCCGTGGTTTCCGAACTTCTCCTTCAAGCTAATGCTGGGATGGTACCTAACTTAAGGCCGCTTCCCTCCCTCTTCCGTGTCTATCCCCTTCCAATCTTCCCATCCCTCCACAAGGCCACTGTTCAGCATAACAGGTGAGGCCACCTTGGCGAGGTACTGGTCGTCCTCTCCAGTTGTATCCCCCGACCCAAAATTTCACGCTCCAGAACACCGCCCTTGCGGCGGTAGAGGGGGATCCCTCGCCGAGTCCGAGAGAAAAACCAACCCTGGAGGGCAAACGGATTGAGAAAGAAAGAAAGATAACATTTGCATGTGAATTGGTCGGTTGGTAACACTGCATTATTTAGTAGTAACAACGAGACATGTGGTGACCAAGTTGTAGAGCGTATCCCAGAAGAGAATGAACTACTACATCAGTTATAAATGGAAAGGATCATCACTATGCAGCTTTCATGCTTTGAAATCGTGTTTGCCAACGTGTTCACTAGTAGCACTTCTGTTTATGATACAATTATAGCTTTACTGCTTTTAAATGTTGTCCCATTTATATTGTAATTTGTTTAATAGCACCGTTTAACCGCTCCTTTGTTATTGTGCTAAGTAATATTGTAGGATTAAAGCTGAATTATAGTTCATACTCCAATGGTGCAACGTGTAAGGATACATTCTACAGACTTAATGAGAAAGTTTTTAGTCCACTTGGTGGCCATGATCGCTAAGGCGTCAAGTCTGTATGTCCGACACAGTGGTTAGCCAGTTCGAGACCCGTCGGCCGAAAAAAGAAATCAGCATCAGAATGTTGGGCGGCAGGGTAAGGTAGGAGGGTACAGTAGATTGCGTGCCAAAAGCCTGGATTCAATTCAAAATCTCTCCGCAGTGTTGGTACGGAGTGAAGGCAACAACAGTTGATGCTGATTCGTCCGTCGAATGGTGACGTTAAGGGGACAGTCTGGAGATTAAAAAATCGATATTTTGGCGAAAAAATGTTTATGGCTGAAATTGAAAGTATTGACTTTCTTTTTTTTTTCACGAAGTTCTTCTTGTTCTTCTTCTTCTTCTACCGATTTGCCCACTTCGGTCACCTGTGCGAGCTGTGTCACACACATATGTATGTATGTATGTATGTATGTATGTATGTATGTATGTATGTATGTATGTATGTATGTATGTATGTATGTATGTATATTTGGCCCTGTTTTACGGCCGGATGCTCTTCCTGACGCCAACCTTATGCGGAAGGATGTAATCACTACTGCGTGTTTCTGTGGTGGTTGGCAGTGTAGTGTTTTGTCTGAATATGAAGAGGAAAGTGTGGGAACAAACACAAACACCCAGTCCCAGAGCCAGAAGAATTAATCAAACACGATAATATCTCCGACCCGGCCGGGAATCGAATCCGGGACCCTCTGAACCGAAGGCCTCAAAGCTGACCATTCAGCCAGTGAGTCGGACTCTTTCTTGTCACGAAGTTATTCCGTTGAATTAAAACACTTTATCACTTTCATAATGTTTCTTTGCCAGTCAGCACACAGCAGATATAGGCGTGGCGTCTGCCAAACTGCTTCCCCCCCCCCCCCGCCAACTACAATTTTACATATTATTCCCATTTTTCTCCCAGAGTATTCTGTCAAATGTAACAAAATGTGTGTGATATACGTATCACAGCTATATTAGGAAACCTGTGTATGGATTTTTAATTCCACAATTTTTTTAATCCAAAATGTTAGAACATGAACATTACACAAATTTTAGTACAATATATCTCCTTATATAAATTATGTGCAGAAAAATCAATACACAGCGCTTTTTAAAAAATTATTATCTGCCTAATTCCATATTTTCATGAACATCTCAATTAAACTTCGTGAAAAAATGGAATTAAAAGTTTCAAAATGTATTTTCAAAACATTTTTGGGGAAACTATAAATTGTATATGAAATACATTTTCCTGACATGCCCACATAGTTTTGTGAAAATCCATGTATTAGGTGAAAATATCTGTTTATCTCGAAAATGTCATCTTAAGCCTTGAGCAGACCATTTAGTGCTATTCGGCAGGAGCAGGTTGTGTGCCGGCACCGGGTTTCACCCTCTACCTACCTACTTTCATATATCGCGTCATTCGTTTCATCTCATTAGCTCCTTTAATGAGGTTGACGTCAGGAAGGCCATCCGGTCGTAAAACTCGCTACGAAGATCCACCTCACTTCATTCCCATCCCGGTTTAGAAACGGAACAAGGGTTGGACATACAGATATAGAGTTAATAATAATGTTTTTCTAGGAAGTTCACTAGTTTTCTTAAGACTGTCCTAAACATCGCGCTCAGAATTATTATTGTTCCGGAGTATCTGCGGAATGCAGAGGTGAAAGCAGGTGCTGGGTAGAATGGGTCTAACTACAATATCAAAAATTAATTTAAAACTTTAAATAAAGGTTATGTTTCTTTTCAAAAAACAAACTTAACAACTTTTCACTTAGTTTAACAGCAATGACAAATTGGGGATAAAATTAGAGAGCCCCAGAATAGGGAATTTAATGATTTTGGGCTTTTACAAGTTTTGAGTTACAAGATCCAATTTACAAAATCTGCAAAATCTCAATGTTTAGACCAGGACAGGAATATCCCAATTTAAGAGCACATTACTCCAAGGATTACAAGTACGGCCTTCTAAAAAGGCACCCCTCAATATCGCAAAAATACTCAGAAATGAGCTTACATGCTCTCCAACATTAACCAATTTCTTACAGCCTACTCAAGGCATCATTACATCAAAAATCTTACAATCTCTGGCCTCTCTAGGCACAATTTACAATTGAAATTACTTTCACACAGGGGTATCTGTTACCCAAACTACTGGGCCTTTGTGAAAAAAGAACAGGTTAGATTACTGGCCCGAACATAAAATGAATGGAGGCGTGCACTTGCACTCCTAGAACATTTCATATAACACCCTAATTGGGCTCTCGGTCCGATGATGCAGAGGCTAATCCTAAGCTACTGAGGTGACTCGAAAGAAGGTTAAGTTAATGCATTACAGGAAGAAAAACAGTTACTAAATCGTAGACACCTCAAACCAAGTTGAAGGGGAACTCGAGAGGGTAACGCACTCTCTATCCCCGATTAACAGTTTTAAGAATTAATGAATTTTTCCATTAGCGGAAATAAGGGTTACATTTTAGAAAACAGATTACATAGTTAGAAATTAGGACCTTCCCCTCGTATAAGTCGGCGGAGGTAGCTACAGAAAACAAAGTCTGGTGGTCATTACCTTGGCTGCTGGTCTGCCTGGCGAAGAATGAGGCGCCTCGTCTCCTGTCTTAACACACACACTCTCAGAAATACGGTGATCAAGAGACAATGTAGCCGGAAAGGCCGCGGCTTATATACAAGAGGGGGCGGTTCTAGAGGGTTCTGGACTAATACGGACACACCCTTTCGATTTTATTGGCAGAATCAAAATTTACACCCAAAAAACCAACAAGAAGCCTGTGATAGGCTGAAAAATAATTACAGAAAATTCCTATTGGCCAGATTCAAAACTGGCGGAATAGGAAGAAAGTGTTGCAAACCTTAAAATATATATAAAAAAAATAACTGAAAGTTAATTTACTTGAGAAAACCCATAAACACACAATTTCTTTCAATAACAAATTATTTTACCTTGCACCAGAGTGCACGACCTCAGTGTTTGTAATGAATGGAGAAATGTCCAAACTTTTTGATGTACAGCAAAACAAAAAGAAACAAAAATCCAATCAGTTTAGGAAACTTAGAAATGACAAATTTCTCAATTATTCAGTAGTGACATCTTCTGATTAATGTCCCAACTTCATGCCGTAGCAGTTTCACGTTTTGTTGGATAAATAGTTCATTAAGGCGCTTCTTTTGAATGAGCGGAGTTGAGGTGTACCTCTCGGTACTATTATTATTATTATTATTATTATTATTATTATTATTATTATTATTATTATTATTATTCCTGTCTTTTCCCAAGTATTTGGGAATCGGTAGTACACGTGGAAATACCCAGTTTTACGGTCGAATCCCCCTCCTGACGCAAAACTCCCCATAGGGTGGGATGCATTCACTATAAGGTCTCTCTTTATGGCGATGGGTAGTATGGAGTTTGGTATATGAAGATTTAGAGAATTAACCAGACGCGGTTCAAGTCGCCGGGGGACAGCGAATACCGTTACGGTAACACTTCAGCCACGGAGCTAGGTAATATCATCATCATCATCACCACCTATATCTATTGCCCATTAAAAGCAGCGTACTGTAGTATGCTAGATTAAATCAATTCGCATTGCACAAATGTTGACGTTACTTTATCCCTTACCGAGCTCGATAGCTGCAGTCGCTTATGTGCGGCCAGTATCCAGTATTCGGGAGATCGTGGGTTCGAACCCCACTGTCGGCAGCCCTGAAGATGGTTTTCCGTGGTTTCCCATTTTCACACCAGGCAAATTCTGGGGCTGTACCTTAATTAAGGCCGCGGGCGCTTCCTTCCCACTCTTAGCCCCTTCCTGCCCCATCGTCGCCATAAGACCTATCTGTGTGCAAATAACAAAAAACAAAAAAAACTTTATCCCTTAAACATCACAATGAGTTCAAAACTTAAGACTACAAAGTAGGCCTACTTAATGTATAACTTACAACAGAAGTAAGTGTAGAGGAAAATCAGGGTCGCTAAGCTTTAAGGAAAATTTGCATAATCAGACGTTGGAAGCTCTCAGATATATGGTTGGCAAGAACATGGGGCAGCGATAGGTAAATAAGCGTGAAAACTTAAAGGTAGACCAGCAGAATATGGAGCTCAGGGTTTTAATAATAATGCTAAGATGAAAACCCTGTTTTATTGGACTAATATAACCCAGGATGATCCAATTACTATAAGCATAAACACACAATCATACTTGACAATGAATAACAATTCACTAATTGGTGACCATTTATAAAAGTCTTCCTCAGAGCGGGTATCCACTTGGAAGGAGCGATCCTTCCGTAATTTTGATTAACACGTCTCATCTTTCACTTTTCTTCGCACGCTCCACTCACACGGCAGTTCCTTATAGTTAGGTTCGAATCTCCGTCCGTTGGCTAACATGACGTACGACTGCTGTCCATTTGGCTCGACTCCAGACAAGACCGATAACTCGCACAACCAACTCACGTGACTGCTCCACACACTGAACTATTCAACACACATCGCTCGACAAACAAGAACACAACATCAACTCAACTAAACTCTCGACCAACTCTCCACTCTAACACTACTTTTGTTTGCGGCGATCCTGTTTTTATATACACAGTGATTAAGTTCTAGTATCCTCGAGGTGCGTCCAAAATAGGAAATTCTAGTCCCGCCTCCTATAAAATCCACGAACAATAAGATGAGCCGTCACATGGCCAGAGGGCGGTCCGAATCGCTCATCCCTTCCAAGAAGTACCAGGGGCTTACACTGTACCGTAATATATAAAGAAGTGTTTTGCCACAGATGGATGGAGGGAGAAGCATTGCACATGCCACTGCACGGTACTGCAACATCCCTGTATTCCTTTCTCCTTCCCTTCGCTAAGACCGCTGTGTTCTGTTGTACGTAACTCAGAAGTGAGAGGTTTGGCAACTCCAAACAGCACGAGCCGGCCAGCACGCTTACCTCCATGGCAACCGCAGTTGGTCCACCCTCGTTTCCATGGCACACATACCCACTACCCCCTTCTGCTCACCCAGACAAGCAGCAAACGGACCTCCCTGTAAGAACTATCAGAACGCATCTTTCAATATTACGACTATAACATGACCACGTAACAACACCGCGTAACTATTAAGTTATACAGTAAGGCAGAAGCCGTGTTTGCGACAAGCAGCTGATCGTCACTTAGCAATACATTCCATACACAAAAAATCTGTTGTAATTCGTTTGCGGAATGTGTACAATTACGGGAGAAAGAGTTATGTAATATATCCATGGACTCTCTGGTTAAATGGACGCCCTTCCACATGCAAGACAAACATCTGTTCCGTGACTCTTGCGAAGTGATGTGCTGTTGTTAAGTTTCAAAGTGATGGTGCGATTATTGCGCCTTAGTTACGCATTTACTGTAAGTACTGCACAATGAACAGTTCGATAATGATTATGCATTGATTCAGAGAGCTCGCATTGTCTGTCATGACTGATGTTTGTAGCTAAGAGTGGAGAATCTGTTACTCGAACCGTACCTACAAGCTGCCGCGACTTCTCGTCAGACACAGGTAGTAAAATAAAAGCATCCTTTTAAATCCCATCAATAAGCATCAACTTTTCCAGCGTTTTAGACCCTCGCCAGAATTACTTGATTCAAGAACTGCAAAAAAATAAAAAAAAATAAACAAAGAAAAGCAGCTCGATTTCTTCTGGGCGATTTCCAACAAAAGAGTAGCGTTACGAAAATGTTGCAAAGTTTGGGCAGGGAAGACTTGGGAGACCGGGTGAGTTGACCGTGCGGTTAGGAGCCTGCAGCTGTGAGCTCGCATCCGGGAGATAGTGGGTTCATTGGGGATCACTGTAAGTATCTAGGTGTTAATATAAGCAAAGATCTTCATTGGAGTAAGCACATAAATGGGATTGTAAATAAAGGGTACAGATCTCTGCAGATGGTTATGAGGGTGTTTAGGGGTTGTAGTAAGGATCTAAAGGAGAGTGCATGTAAGTCTCTGGTAAGACCCCAACTAGAGTATGGTTCCAGTGTATGGGACCCTCACCAGGATTACCTGATTCAAGAACTGGAAAAAATCCAAAGAAAAGCAGCTCGATTTGTTCTGGGTGATTTCCGACAAAAGAGTAGCGCTACAAAAATGTTGCAATGTTTGGGATGGGAAGAATTGAGAGAAAGAAGAAGAGTTGCTCGACTAAGTGGTATGTTCCGAGCTGTCAGCGGGGAGATGGCGTGGAATGACATTAGTGGACGAATAAGTTTGAATGGCGTTTATAAAAGTAGGAAAGATCACAATATGAAGATAAAGTCGGAATTCAAGAGGACAAACTGGAGCAAATAGTCATTTACAGGAAGGGGAGTTACGGATTGGAATAACTTACCAAGGGAGATGTTCAATAAATTTCCAATTTCTTTGAAATCATTTAGGAAAAGGCTAGGAAAGCAACAGATAGGGAATCTGCCACCTGGGCGAGTGCCCTAAATGCAGATCAGTATTGATTGATTGATTGATTGATTGATTGATTGATTGATTGATTGATCAAATCAAAATTCCACTGTCGCCAGCCCTGAATATGGTTTTCCGTGGTTTCCCATTTTCACGCTAGGCAAACGCTGAGGCTGTACCTTAATTAAGGCCACGGCCGATTCCTTCCCATTCCTAGGCCTTGCCTATCCCATCGTCGCCATAAGACCTATCTATGTCGGTGCGAGGTAAAGCGAAATAGCAACAACAGACTAGGGAGAGAGGAGACGAGCTGCTCGACTAAGTGGTATTTTCTAAGTTGCCAGCAGAGAGATGGCATGGAATGACATCAGTAGACGAATAAGTTTGAGTGGTGTCTTTAAAAGTAGGAAAGATCACAATATGAAGATATTTTCAAGAGGACAAACTGGGGCAAATATTCGTTTATAGGAAGGGGTGTTAGGGATTGGAATAACTTACCAAGGGAGATGTTCAATAAATTTCCAATTTCTTTGTAATCATTTAAGAAAAGGCTTGGAAAACAACGGACAGGGAATCTGCCACCTGGGCGACTGTCCTAAATGCAGATCACTAGTGATTGATAATGACTGATTGATTGGATATGTTAGCACGCCGTTAAACCATTAGCAACAAAAAGATAATACCCTACTCTATAATTTAATTTTACTCTAGGAATTACTTTAGAACGTACGGCAATTACAAAAATCTTCCAGAAAAGAAATAGTGCAAAAATGTCACCCAATTTGTAATTTAATTAGTTATACAACTTTTAATTTTTAGTTAAAGTTCTAATTTGTTGATTTAATATAACTACCTGTATACATAAAACAACAAACACCCACGTAAATACCTCAAAGTCCAAAGTCAAAGAACAAAAGATTTAAATAGTACAAGAATTCAAATATCTCGGAGAATGGATTAGTTGCAATGCTGTGGAATGCAAAGCAATAGAATCCAGGAGAAATAAACTTGAATTGGGCTTCCAACTAACAAAAGATACATACAAGAACAAAACTCTCTCCTTGGGGTGCATATAAATTATCATAAAACAGAAGCAGAAATACGCAGCAGAAACACTAAACATGAATTTCAAAGGCCACATGAAGAAACTCGAGCTAAAAAAAGGAAAATTTTAATAAAGATTATAGAACCAAACGTTCAGGATAATAAGACAATAGACATTGAGAATGAAACACTCAACAAGATAACTGAAAAACCCCCAGGTACTATGCGAAAAAAGGATACATTTTTACGGTCATCTTCTCAGGAAGAACTCTAACAGATTCACCAAACAAATCTTTGACTTCTTCCAAAACAGCAAAACAAAACCAAACTGGTTTTAAAAAAACTAAAGAAACCTAGTAGAACAGCTAAAGTAATAACTAAAGACAAAAAAAAAAAAAGGTTCCAATACAAATCTACAATAAAAGCCAAACCTATTATCTCGGAAAGTGAGAGGAAACGAAGATCAGAAATAATGAAGAAATACCGGGCACTAAGAAAAAAAAACAACACACAGAGAAATGATTGACTCAACGTACGCCAAAGAGAGTGAAACGAAAGAAGAAGAAGAAGAATTGAAATAAAATAAATAAATAAATAAATAAATAAATAAATAAATAAATAAATGAATAAATAAATAAATAAATAAATAAATAAATACACACTTCTCTATAACGGGGTCGCGAGTGCGAACTGCGACGAAGATGTGGACGTGATCCAATTTTACGCCCGGTTGCTCTTCCTGGCGCCAACCCTATGACGAGGGATGTCTTCACTACTCAGCCATTCCAGTTGTCACGGATGTTACATTTTTACTCATTCAAAGCCCTTAACATTATACTGTAAATGCATTTTGCGAATTTTTTAAACATGAAACACGGTAAATGCTAATGAACTCCCTATAGAAGAGTATGTTGAGTAAAATGTATTACTATTCCGGAAACTGAAACAAATGTTCCGTCACGGATGTTACAGAATTTGTGAACTCACCTTACAGGCAGTGAACTAAAATTAAAAATTCAGGTTACTGCCTTAGACAGCATTCATTTTACACACATTGTGTTGACCTGAAAGCTTTAGAAATACTAATACCGGGCGAGTTGGCCGTGCGTGTAGAGGCGCGCAGCTGTGAGCTTGCATCCGGGAGATAGTAGGTTCGAATCCCACTATCGGCAGCCCTGAAGATGGTTTTCCGTGGTTTCCCATTTTCACACCAGGCAAATGCTGGGGCTGTACCTTAATTAAGGCCACGGCCGCTTCCTTCCAACTCCTAGGCCTTTCCTATCCCATCGTCGCCATAAGACCTATCTGTGTCGGTGCGACGTAAAGCCCCTAGCAAAAAAAAAAGAAATACTAATTCTGATATATTAATTTAAAAAATTGAAAAAGGATTGATTTTATAACTGCTTTATTCATGTCACAGATGTTACATGGAATTTGTCACGGATGTTACATCTGACATGATACATGATATATTAATAAGATTACATTGTATAATTAACACAGTTATGCAGTAATAAATTATTAGACCTCTAAATAGAAATCAGAGCAAATTATTTTGTTTATTGGATAGAAGAAACCATGGACTGAAGAAAAGGGTAATGTGTGGTGATTATCCAATTTGTAATTATAACATGAATAAGACTTTAAAGACTTTTCTTAACAAATACTACTCCTACAAGCAGACTTCGCTTCCGAAATAAAAAATTCAGGCACTCCTGCTCTTCACAAATATTGCAGCACATTTTCTGTAGCAGTGCCCTTGGTGTTAAAATATTTCCTTGATAATCAAGACAGAAACGAGAAATAGCATGAACTAAAAATCTGAAATGTTCATGCTTAATACGAACACATACATTGTGGGGAGTGTCTTTCTGGTCTCACATGTCTGGGATGCGTTTCAAAGAATTTTGAAAGAGATATCCTTACTTCAGGACGTATCTCCAAGAATCGTTGCGAAGCTTCTGGATCATTCATTACAAGGTAGCATTTCTGTCTTTCCTCCTCCTTCACTGTGACTTCACTTTTTACTGCAATGCAGTCTCTTGTGCCAGATGTTTGCTAGCTGATGTCATCATTTTCAAAAAATGATTTCACTGTTTCCAAATCTTCTTTTCAGTATGATCGTCCCCTGCGAGACACTGTAACATTCGTAACGTGGATGTCTGACTTCGGGAAAGCTTCTTTTAAAAGTTGTCTGACAACAGCCTGTTTTTTTTTTTGAAGGGCTGAATGGCAAAGCCTTACATGCGTTGTGGACAACTTTTCGAAGTGTGCTTGTTGAAGAATATAAGCCTAAAGCTGAAGGATTTAGAGATGTATTGTTCTTTATTGCTTCTGGTTTTTTCCTCCTCCACTCCTGTACCTTCAGTTTAGTCTTTTCTCTCCTCAACTCAAAAGGTTTTGTCTTTTTCATATTTGTCTTTAACTTGTTGCCTTTTTTACCTATTCCTGTCCCTATCCTTCTCCAAATATGCAGCCCATCTCTATGGATTTTTAGATTTAATTTTAGCTCTCATTTTTGCCATTCTAGGAGCAGACTTGGCAGGTGGCATTATCTACAAGAAAATACATGAGTTGTGTAACATGGATTATAGTTCATAAAGAGACAGCCTTAAACTAAAAGTATCAGTGGTGATAGAAATGTAACATCCGTGACTTGTAACATCCGTGATGCCTATTATATTCTTATTTAAACTCAGATATTATCTTTAAGATGGTAGGGTGCAAGTATTTTAATAGAATATCAACATTTTCTACCTTTGACAAAAACGAATTTAGTTCAATGATATATTTTTTAAAAGTTTCTTCTTTTTTTTGTCACGGATGTTACACCATGTACATCTGACTACTGGTTTACATTTAATTAATAAATTTGCTCACCTTGGTCTCCGAAATTCAGTGTGTAGAGTCTCAAAACATAAAATCAGCAATAAACTTCCTGATAATGGAGTTAACAGTTGAACTGCATGTAAATAAATTCTTCCAACTTCAGTGAATAAAACTGGCCATATACTACCAACTACAACCAGCTACTTCCGTTAGCAATAAAACATATCATATATATTATGTTTCAAAATATCTAAGCAGAATGCTTTAATTAGAGGTTTTATCTACTCACTGCATGAAAATAGAACATATTTATAAACAAATATTTTTTCCGTAGAATTCCCGATTTACCTGGAATGGCTGTACTGCGTGTTTCTGTTTTATTTTGTAGTGTGATGTGTTGTGTGAATAAATAAATAAATAAATAAATAAATAAATAAATAAATAAATAAATAAATAAATAAATAAATAAAAAGCACATAGTTTTACGTGACTGTTGGTGATCTGGTTTTCCGTGGTTTCCCATTTTCACACCAGGCAAATGCTGGTGTTGTACCTTAAGGCCATGGCCGCTACCTTGCCGATCATATCACTTTCCCGCCTTTGCGTCGTCTAAAACCCTCGATGAGTTAATGCGACGTTAAACCCTCTAACAAAATATCGTGATAATAGCTACGGTTAAGTAAATTGTAACGGTTCAAATCCCGTTACAAACATTCCTCTGTATTATTACCATTATTTTATCTGTATTATTATTATTATTATTATTATTATTATTATTATTATTATTATTATCTGTATTATTATTATTATTATTATTATTATTATTATTATTATTATTATTATTATTATTATTATTATTATTATTATTATTATAACTATTATTAGTGTTTTATTCAAATGTATCATCTGATTTCGCTATTTATTGATTAATTCTCGTTTGTTTCATTTTATTGCATTTATTATGTGAAATGTGTGTGTGTTAGCATTAAGATTATGTATACCGAGATTTGCTGCTTTATAGAGGATATGTATTTATTTGTGAAACAACTTTAAGACATTGCAACATATAGTGTAATACTGTTTCAGTAACTTTCGAGTCATCGCTCTGTCATTGTATGCATTTAGAAGTACGAGATAATTTAGGGAGTTCCTAATTTGCCTGAGGCTATTTCAACACAATCTGTAATACTTTGGAGCTGGGTGGGAGTGATGTCATGGATTGTTTTTACTGTGACGTGGGTGTAATACCATGTGGAAAATAATATATATATATAAGGAGCAGGATCCTATAGCTGTTAGTCAGACGGATGAAGTGTTGTAGTCAGTTGGAAGGAGTCTTGATCGATGGATAGTCATATGGAGAGTGAGGCCACAGTTGGTCAGTCAGTCAGTTGGAGGTAGAGCAGTGACACGGATACGTAGTCGTCAGTGACCAAATGGATTATATGTTCGGAGTGTGTTTCGTGTATCTGTTCGGTCGAGTCCTTGTGTCAGTTCGGTGACAGCCGAATATTGGGTCGTCGTAATGCAGACTAACAGTTATCAGTGAATGAATTGTAAAGTTGATTGTGAAGTGTGATTATATTTTCAAGCCATGCTATATCTCGTTTGTGAAACTAAAAGATACTTCACCAAATTAGGTTTGAGATGCCTACACCAGATACCAACTCAAAGGAATACGTCGTAATAATTCTCCGTGTTCAAAGTACTGTTAAGTGAAACAGTGAGGGATAAATTTCTTGTACAACTTTTAAATGCCTAGAGTTTCTTGGAGTTGTAATTTCAGAGTTGTATATTATCATCTAAATTATCGCAGCAAATCTCGCCATTTAAATTATAAATTTTTAAAAAATATTTTGTTTAGTATCAAATATAATTGTTTTATTTAAATGGCAGATCAGATAACCTCAAACTTTAGTTGGGAAACCAAACGACAATGTCCTTTTCCCAGAACCTATATGTTACGCTTATTACCCTACACCCTAGAGATATTCAAGATTCTCATTCTATTATCGTTACATTTATTTGTAGCTGGAGCCCATCAACAATTCTATGTTTAAATAATCAGGTTAGTACTAAGTGAGACTATACAGTCCGACGATAATTTTATTTCATAAATACTTTAATTCTGTTTCATGTTAATTAGTGAGCAAGCACAAAATGAATAATTAAATAATTAAACATATACTCTTGCTGTCCGTAGATCATCCGTGATTGGGAGACAATAGTACGCTATCAAATTAATTTTGCAGGCGAATCGGAGTATGACATTCACTGTTAATAGTGGTTCAGTACTGCTTTGTAAACAAACTTTCTGTATTAAATTGAAAGTGCATTAGATGATGCAGTAACTAATCCTACTGTCCAGAAGAGAGGCTCGTTTATACGCTATGTGCCATAAAATTCTTAATGATTCTGTGAGAAAATAATGACTGTCTTGAAATCCATTCTCTTCTTTTTGAAAGGAAAATAAAAGGCAAAATGTGTGCTGTATTAATGGGGTCGTAAAAGGCTGTCATAAACCTTATCGCATGGAAAGTCTGAACTAAAGCACACTCGTAGCAGCAGTATTAATATTCAAATGATCAGCATAAGGACAGCTTTAGTGTACTTTTCGTAGATTTCCGGTTGTGCATTTACTTAAGGTGAGACGTTTTCGACGTGCGTGATGGCACAGGAAAGGGCTAGTTCAGTCATTTTCAACTAAATGCTCTGTGAATAATGAATTTTCACGACCGCATTGTAATCGAGATGGACTTTCAACCTTTTAGGTAGTGTTACATACATTTAGTACGTGTTGAAGAGGTGTTAAGTACAGAACAAAAATGGTCAACCGGACACCAGTGGGATCTGAACCCACAGCCTGCCGCTTTCGCGTCGGTTGCTCTAAAACACGTACTACATGTACATAACAAGACCTGAGAGGCTGAAAGTCGATTTCGATTACAATGCGGTCGTGAAAATTCAATATTCATTGACTTGGTCCATAACGGGCGACTTGCACGCACTCTACAGTGTGATTGCAGAAGTGCCAGACCTGTAGCTTATTTCCTTTCCAAGAGAACAAATATGACATAGGCAACATAGCAACCGACGCAAAACCGTCAGGTTGTATGTTCGGATCCCACTGGTGTCCGGTTGGACAATATTCTGTACTTGATGATAATGATGCATTTTGTTTAAAGGGGCCTAAAGTCATCGGCCCTCTTCTATACTTAACATCTCTTCAACACGTACTATACGTACATAAGACGATCTAATGGGTTGAAAGTCGATGTCGAGTAAATGCTCTGTGTCGTCTTCAGCGACGGGAAAGTACAAAATAAAAGTAACTGTGCTCTATTACAGTTATTCTTCTTCTTCTTCTTCCGCTTTACCCACACCTGTGTCGCACATGTGGATTTGGCCTTGTTTTACAGTCGGATGCCCTTCCTGACGCCAACCCTGTCTGGAGGGATGAAATCACTACTGCGTGTTTCTGTGATGGTTGGTAGTGTGGTGTGATGTGTGAATATGAGGAAGAGAGTGTTGGGACAAAGACAAACACCCAGTCCCCGAGGCAGAAGAATTAATGAGACGCGATTAAAATCCCCGACCCGGCCGCGAATCGAACGCGGGACCCTCTGAACCGAAGGCCTCAACGCTGACCACTCAGCCAGGAGTCGGACTGCGCTCAATTACAGAGAAAAATTACTCATTTACAGTTTGAATTACTTCAGAGAAAGTGAGTCTCTAGGGAATCGTTGACTTTTAATGCTATAATAATTTCGTGTGGCTATTTCTAGCCGAGTGCAGCCCTTGTAAGGCAGATCCACCGATGAGGGTGGGCGGCATCTACCATGTGCAGGTAACTGCGTCTTATTGTGGTGGAGGATAGTGTTATGTGTGGTGTGTGAGTTGCAGGAATGCTGGGGACAGCACAAGCACCCAGCCCCCGGGCCATTGGAATTAACCAATGAAGGTTAAAATCCCCGACCCGGCCGGGAATCGAACCCGCGACTCTCTGAACCGAAGGCCGGTACGCTGGCCATTCAGCCAACGAGTCGGACACTTTTAATGCTGAAAACATTATTTCTTAGCAGACAAAGTAGGGGACCCCATATTACAAAAGACGTAAAATTAAGCAATTTTCTCAATGGTGCCGAAAGCTGAAGGGACAAAGGGCCCGAAAAAGCTTCAATTTGTGAGTCTTGGATAGCTCTATCAAACTAAAAAAAGGAAATTTCGAAAATCACTTCCGGCCTAAATGCAGTTCCGGGAAAACACCCTAAAACCGCCTGTTTCTCTATTCATTTTCTTTCTGATTCAAATCCTAGCCAAATTAACTGACTTACATAATTCTTTCTGTAATGTGTTCCTTGGTTCAATACCCTAAGGTACAACGTATAACGTAGTTATAAGGGCTTAAGTGAAACTCTGCATTGACTCACATTAACGTTCGTAGTAAAATAAATAAAAAACTCCTCATCCCGAGGTGGTGCAGCTTTTTTAAGACACACCCCCAATGTAGGTGTGCTGCGTGTAGCGTACCATTTGAACCGCATACCAGCCCTCCTGCCATTCTTAAATTTCTGGCAGTACCGGGAACCGAACCCACGCCCCCAAGGACAGCAGCTAATAACACTAACCGTTACGCTAAGGAGGCGGACAGCGCTCGTAGTGGTGCTTAAATGAAACAATGCACTGACTCACATTAGCGCTCGCAGTGGTAGAAAAAAGCAAACTGCTAATCAAATAGACCGGATAACGATGATTAAGAAAAGAATTGTAATTTTTCGGAATAAATAAAGAATATATTCTCATACTTTAGAAAATTTTATTTTATTCCCTAGAATGTTTTCAATATTGAGTTGCTTGCCTGAAGGGCTATAGATTTTTTTTTTCACGTGAGGATGGACGTTTGCAAGGAAAAATATTTCTTCTTCTTTAATAATCAGTTTACCGTCCAGGGTCGGTTTTTCCCTCGGACTCAGAGAGGGATCCCACCTCTACCGCCTCAAGGGCAGTGTCTTGGAACTTCAGACTCTGAATCGGGGATACAACTGGAGAGGATGACCAGTAAATCGCCCAAGCGGCCTCACCTGCTATGCTGAACAGGGGCCTTGCGGGGGGGATGGGAAGATTGGAAGGGATAGACAAGGAAGAGAGAAGGAGGCGGCCGTGGCCTTAAGTTAGGTACCATCCCGGCATTTGCCTGGAGGAGAAGTGGGAAACTATGGAAAACCACTTCTAGGATGGCTGAGAAGAGAATCGAACCCCCTCTACCCAGATGACCTCACGAGCCTGAGTGGACCCCGTTCCAGCCCTCGTACAACTTTTCAAATTTTGTGGCAGGGCCGGGAATCGAACTCGGGCTTCTGGGGGTGGCAGCTAATCACACTAATCACTACACCCCAGAGGCGGGCAAAATTACGTTTTCAAAAGAAGTAATTTTTAAGAATAAGGTAGATTTTTGTTTTAACGTAACACATTGGCGGAGATGTGGTGTTGGCGGAGAATGCTCCGTACATCATGGACAGAAAGAAGAACAAATGCCTCCGTTAGAGAAGAACTGAGCATCATAAAACGTTTATCTTCTCGCGTTAGTGAATGTTACCTCCAGTTCCTGGGGCACATTTTGAGGAGAGTAGGAAACAATTTCGAAAAGACCATTCTGCAGGGCAAAATTGAAGGCACCAGACCAAGAGGCAGAACAACAAGTAGATGGTTAGACCAAGCAAAGAAGATTACCGGTCTACCTCTTCACACTGTCTTAAGAAGAGTTGAAGACCGCTCAGGATGGAAAAATCTCGTTAAGGATGCAGTTTTTAAAAAAATGCTATTTGTTCGGGGCGTCGACCTAGAAAGATATTTTGCTCCTACTTGCACCATATGTTATGAACCTGCGTGTAATTGGATATTGCGGAAGTGTTGAGAGTTGAATGTGAGGAAAGGAACATTAAGGACGACACAAGCACCCAGTCGCCAGGCCAGTGATATTAATCATTTACAATTAAAAGCCCCTGACCCGGTCGGGAATCGAACCCTGGGGCGGTGGGTGACAGGCGGACGCGTTGCCCTCTACAGCGCGGAGCCGAACACGGATGCAGTTACTAATGAAGAGAAGAAATGAGGTCACGGCGCTCAGCAATGAGTAAACCGACTGATAATGATGATGAATACATTTTTTTAAAGTCCATAGAATTAATTGATACATACTTCTGTATTAAAGCGTAATTTTAAAATATGCTATGTTGTTAGATTTTCGATGTGTTTATTACACGTTAAAAACATCAAAACATGTTAGACGTACCACAGAAGTCGTGACACGCGTGTCGCAGTTTCGCCATCCCTGCTCTAGGGTCTAACGAAGAGGACTCTGCGGCGACGGGATCGTCGTCCGTACTCAAAGGAGGTGTAGACAAGGGTGCTCAACCTTTGGGAAGAGCTGGCCGTTACGGCGGAATTCTCCCACACACTGCTCCTGCGTCCAATGCACTAACGGACTTCGAGCGGTCATAGAGCAAGAATGTCGGCAGACATGATACTGATTTGTGTAGGTTACTGGTTTGTCTTATATGTAGAGATTGATGTTCAGTTTATTTTCTTCCTTGTTTAGTACTGGAGCGTACTCTAGGTAATTAGTTTTTTTTTTTTTTAAACTCTTCATAAATACGATACTATCTGTATATGGTCACATCCTCTGAACTGAACTGATCATTCAGCCAAGAAGCCGGACTACTTGTAGCGAGTAATAACTGGAGCCTAGATGTTAAGCGAGTAACAAGTACGTATAGTCTAATCTGCACAACTGTTGTGTTAAGAGTTTTGTATAAACAGTAGGGGTTCGGCCCATCAGAAACCCTAGAATTGATGTTACTCTCACTACATTACGGAAGAGCGGCCTAGACTAATAACCAAATTTGTTTGCATTCGAACTTATTACTGCATAACAATCTGCGATATAGTGATAACTACGCACAAAGTGCTGGTCCCAAACACTGTAATCCTGCATTCGGAAGATTGCGATTTCGAACCTCACCCGTCGTCTATCCAGGGTTTTCCAATTTTCACACCATGCAAATGCTGGGGCTGCAGCTCAATTGAGGCCACGGTCACTGCCTTGAAATTCCTAGCCCTTTTTATCCCATTCTCACCGAAAATGTTCTCAGTTAGAGCGAGCGAGATGTCTACGTGGCACGCTGCGTAGATGTATGTTTGCATTTGGGAGAAGGTCGAGCTCGAAACTCACCGTCGGTAGCCATGAATATGGTTTCCTATTTTCACAGTAGGCAAATGCTGCGACGCCATATTGATTGAAACCACGGCTATTTGCTTCGTATTTCGTATTTCATATACAGTACGTCTGGGTATTCTAACAACCACCTTGGTAATCACTAGGGCCCGGAAGTTGAGGAAAAATCCTTTTTTTTTTCTCGAGTGTCCGAAGACGAGGCCTATATAATAAATAATCACTCTGGATCATTGTAGGTTATAAAATGGTGGAATTATTTGTCCTTTTTTGCCCTTTCGGCATTTTTTGCCTTACTGGCCATTTTTCAGCATTTTTTCAGGTTTTACCGGCCTTATTCTTGCAACTTCACCTTCTTTCTACCATTCTCAATCCGTCATTAGGTCATCCATCACCTCTGAAATACCTTTTCTCTGGTAAATACATATATTTGAACTATAACTGAAAAAAGATGGAATGAAAATCTAATAAAATGAAACTAGTGGTTGAAAAAAATCAGGGGAATCAAATTATTCATAGAACAGTAACTCCTCTGTTATTCAGGATCATGTCACGCACTTTTTCAATATAGGCACCAGTCACGGCTGCAGATGGACGCTCTGATCTTTCCTCATCCTTCATGCGACTCCTTTTGAACCGTTCAATCCACTGGTAAACACTTCGCTGTGTCAAAACATTGCCCCCGTATTGTGCTGAAAGTCTTGTATGAATTTTCGCTCCCTGTACACCTTCAGACCAGAAAAAACGGATTTCGGAACGCTGTTCCTCCTTGGTGCAAACAGAGAGTGGCACGGACATCTTTACGTCGCAACAGTGCAAGCTGTAGTGATCTGATAACGCTGAAACCTATCACAGACGTAGACAACGGTTCCATCTAGCGGTTGCTGAGCACACAACGCCATAGAGCCAACGTGAAGATAATTAGAGCAAAATTGCAGATACTTATTGACTTGCCCTCGTATTTCACTCATATACTTATGTTGCATATCACCCGAATTTTGCATTTTTAAAACATTATACTTCCTAATCGAAATCCACTTTCAACCTATTAGGTCGGTTTACGTATTGTAGTACGTGTTGGCGAGATTACAATGCGGTCATGAAAGTTTAATATTCATTATACTTCTTCATTAAATATGTTATTAAAACTAAAATGATGAATGAATTTGGATCGCATTTGTCAGTTTTTAGGTTCTTCCTTGGATATTTTAGGTATCTTTACATGTCTTTTTAGGCAATTTATAGGTCTAATCATCCTACTACATCAATTTTAAAACCTCTAAACTATTTACTCCGAAAAACGAGCCCATTCCAAAAGAATGGCAGAAGATCTATCGAACTAGAATTATAGCTTCCACATAGTAAGTCTGAATAACCTACTATTCAAATGGAACAGGAACATACTGGCAGCGTCGAAACGTCCATGTTGCAGTCTTGTTCATTAAGTGTAACTAGAATGTACAGCAAGTCTTGTTTGCAGATGTCAGCTCTATTGGCTGGGTTTATCGAGTTCAAGCATTGGAAAACGCTCTCCTGTCGATCACTGCGGTGGGCGAACTAAGAGCATGATATATTACTTGGAACAACAACTGTGATGTTCGTGTTCGGTCAAAGCAATGACTGTACCATATGCTTTTTATGACAGTGTTTCAAAAGCTGAGGTCTTGTGTGGAATGTCACTGCAATTGTGTCAGGTATTTGAGGTTAGCCCTCCCACTGTTTTCGAATTCCCCATGGCTCATGTCGAGTTGAAGTGCGGTTTTCATTGCGGTCCAGCAATGAAGTGTCATCCCATCCATTGTGTAACAGCCGTGCATGTACAGTTTGACGAGACATCTTGTTGCCACGGCGTTATTGTCTTCCCGCTTTCGATATATCAGGGCAAACGGAAAAGTAAATCATCTCAACCATTTCCTCTGTGCAGAGGCGTAAAGAACATGATATGGATCCGCCTGCAGGAAACAAAATTGAGACCCCTCGAAAAAATTGAATAAAACTGATCAATAGCAAATAAACATGTAACTACAGTACAGCAGATTCTGTTTAAGTAATCTATATCCCTTTAATATATGCAAGTGACTTACTAGAAGAGTACAAAACTAATTAATTTATTAACATATTTTATTTCTGTTCCTCCAACGACATATGTGTTTGTTTCTCCCTTATGATTATTATTATTATTATTATTATTATTATTATTATTATTATTATTACAAGACTGAGGCGCATAAGTTATTTTCAGATCATCTGGTACTACAATAAAATATGACTCTAGAACACTACAAGCTGTAGTACCTAAATTTTTGAACAAGTTGCCCTCAAAACTGACACACTTGAAAACAAAATAACAACTATAAAACATGTGAAACTATGGATCATAGAAAATAAAATTATAGTTTAAATAATTGTTCATGAATGAAAAATGTACAACAGACTTATTAATTTTCAATGATACTTTCAGGGATTGAGAAAACCCCACACCAGGAGACAAAATTACAATGCTAATGTAAATGTACAAACCTTATTAATGTTGTAAGCAGTAAGGATTGCAACAATGTATGCAAATATATAACAACTTCACCGGCACATCAAGTGCTTTGCACGTGTAAATAATTGCAAAGACAGCGTATAATATCCTACTGAATATTTGCAAATGTATTTTGGATAAGTTATAAATAAATCATTATTTATTATTATTAACAAATACTTCGCAATTGGGAAATATCCCGGTGGCAATGATGACTTAGAGTAGTTTGATAATAAAGTTATAACATAATTACCCACAACAACAACAACAACAACAATACCAAGAATACAACAAGCAATTCCACGGAAAGAAAATATTACAGGAAATACTACTAGTTTAACATTCTAAATCCAGCATCATCATATATAAATTCACACGAACCTTAAGTATTTCAAAGTTTTACGCTATGACTTATAGTAGATTGATCAGTCCGATTACTACCTATTATCTTAGCATTGTAAATACAGCTCGTTCATATACAAATTCACACATATCTTAAATAATTCAGATTCCTTAACACTTCAGTTTACAGTGGGTTGGACGTTGCATTAAAACATGACATTATCACATAGAAAGTTATTTTGAAAGTTAACTATTTTCTGGGGATCGAAATACAAATATAAATATATTTCTATCATTTGTCTTTAAAATTAAAAAAAATACGATCTCGCATTTGATTCTAAAGTAACTGGACCATGCAGCATACTTTTTCGGATGAAAGGCTATTGAGTATTTCAATGATTTTCATGTGTTACATATTCGATGTTAGGGAGGCTGAGTTCATGGTGTCTGTCTTGTGTCATAACATTTCGTAGTTCTTTTCAAGTTTCAGTTTCGAAAATTGTCGTTTTACGAAAGAAACAACAGGAATAATTAGGTCTAAAATTTTATATTTTGGTACCAACTGTCACTGTTTCTTTAATAATAACTTAGCGGAGATACTTGTGGGAGAGCGTGCCGCTCGTGTTACGAGGGACTGCTGTCTCAGGCTCAACACAATGACAGTAATTTGCAAGCAGGTGCAACCATCCGACAATTACTCTGAAATTACTGTAAAAATGAGCTTTTTCAGGCCATTCTACAAAAACTTCACGATGTCACCTTTCCCGCGCAGAGTGACATTCCAGTAAAGTTATTAATTTATTTACTTTTCCTGCGGAAGTCTGCGGGCCCCCTTTAGCCCATGGCCCGCCTCTATTGCAGGCCCTAACGTTACGCTAGTGCCTCAGTGACGGAAACCAGCAGTTCCTAAATGTGGATAAATCAACAGCACAAATTCGAGAATTCGGAATATCTCCACGAATGATATTTTTCACAAAATTACAGTACTCTCTCAGTTGCCTTTTTCCCTCGTTAAAAATCTTTCCCATACGTAGTACTACATTTGGTTAACATTCCTTCTTCCGCATCCTGGTGCGGTCCCACGCTTTACGGCCGGATGCCCCTGCTGACGTCAATCGTAGGTGGAGGAATACATTCACTACCTGCGTGCTTCTATGGTTCATTGGCTGGTGATAAAGAAGAGGTGCGTATTAAGATGAACGCAAGTCCGGCCCAGCGGTGTAGGGGGCAACGCGTCCGCCTGTCACCCGGCGACCCCGGGTTCGATTCCCGGCCAGGTCAGTGGCTTTTAATTGTACATGATTAATATCCCTAGCCTTGGGACTGGGTGTTTGTGTCGTCCTTAATGTTCCTTTCCTCAAATTCAACACTTTACACTTCCGCAATTTCAAAATACACGCAGGTTCATAACATATGGGGCAAAGTACCTTCTTACGTCGACGCCCCGAATAAATAGCAGTTTTATAATAATTTTAAAAAAAAGATGAACATACACTACTCAACTCTGCGCTCTATCTAGTCTACTGTATAGCATGAGAATAGCTCCGAACTTCATAATGATAATAGCAGGACAACTCGGAGGTAGAATACTTGAAAATCAACGCAACAGAAATAGTCCGTAAATAAAAGAAGTAAACTATGTAATATGAAGCAAAAGAGGAAACGATCGGGAATGGCGTATTTAAGAATAGCTTTTAAAACGCATTAAAACGCTTCTTGCACATATAGGAAGATTTCTTTGTATTTAACGGAAATTGAAATTACCTTCAGAATCATTTTGCTATCTCAATGAATGGTGTTTTCATATGTACGGGCAGACTAATTCACCCCCTCCGAACACAGACATATTCCAAGATAAAACTGAGAAATCAAAGTGGGGAGTGCTGAAAGCCTTTTCCATCTAGCAAGAGATCGGACAACATTCGCCACAGTGATCGCCAATGTCAGGCGGACTTGATACGGTACTTTGAAAGAGACGAATAAAATACATACGCCAAGTTTGGGTTGTATGTATTATATGTAATAGCCGAGTAGCACTGACATTGACTTCTCACCCAGGCGAGTGTGGTTTGAATCACTCGCTACACATGCAGGACTTCTGAAATAACAAATCACGTCCCAGTGGACCGTATTTCGCACAGAACTAGACGTACCGTTGTCATGAGCATTATATTAACAGTCATGTACAATTCCAAGCTCGCTTGTTGTTTGCATATACAGTATTTACATCTAGGTGATATTATTATTATTATTATTATTATTATTATTATGTTGATTTCACGTTTCACTAAATACTTTTAGGAAACGTCATATGCAGGAATTCTATTCCAGGAGAGGACTTAGGTATCAGTAAATCTACTGACAAAAGACGGGCGTATTTGTGAATTTTCAAATAGTCTGCCAACAGACAGAGCAGAGATCGAAGAGAGAGAGATTTCTCTCCAGTAAGTAAAAGAAAAAAGAAAGTCACTTTATTAACAAGTACTTTTGTAGGCTCAGAGTAGGTATTCAAAATTACACTTACATGGTACTGCTAATTTCTTCGGAATGTTTAAAGTCCGGAGCCAACAGTGGTCTACTTCAAGGTTAATCACTATACCTCGGATTTGTAGGTGGTAATAGGTTAGAATGCAAAGTAATTTGGTTTGTAGGAAGTGTCATGCAACCCGTTGTACCATAATGTAGGTAGAGTAGCATAAATTCAGGGAGTTCTATACGCTGTACCCCTAATATCTATGCAAATCTCATAGCATCACCGTTGTACAGTGTAGGGTATACTTGTAACTGGCTTAAGTAAGTTTGCTTTCTAACCTATTAGTACCTAATAATCCGGACTTTATTAATCACAAACAGCATTCAGGTGCTTAACTCACTTTAAAGTACGTATGAAAACGGAAGGATACCTGTCTTCCTTTGAATACTTGTGCAGCATACAATTTATAACCACCGGATTGTATGCCAAAAAGCCTGTATACAACTCCAAACCTCTCTACAGCGTTCAGATGGAATGATGGAATAAGACGCTACTTTTAGTGATTCGTTCGTAGAATGTGAACGTTGAGCCTGAAGCAGATGCCTTCGTGCTATACGACAGGAGTAGGCTGTACGCGAACATCGGGTTTCACCTTCTCCTTAACTCATTATCATCACCACCTCACACCCAGATGCGCAGATCGCCCATGGGAAACACATAGAAAGACCTGCACCAGGCGAACCGAACATGTCCTACACTAAATAAATAAATTAGTTCACCCACTTGACAGCTGGAGCGACACTAGCACCTCTAGCGGCGAGGTAGATGCAACTTGCTGGCAGACAACCATTAAACTATAGGTAATACTGGAATGCTGACTGCAGTAGTAGCTGTCGCAGCAAACTGCTTCCTGTCCCTTGGCTAGTCACGCCCCCTCGTGTACGGCAGAGCTGACAAGGTACAGAGCCTGAAGTTAGCTAATGTGTTGTGTTTGATGGACTCTTTTGGTAATATCTGACCGTACGTCAAATTTGTGGTACAATCAAGATGCCTAATTCTTGTGTAGCATACGGTTGCGCTAACAGGCAGCAGAAGAAAACAGATGTGAACTCACAAACGCTTCATTTCCACAGGTAAACAGTCTAAGCACTATCTCACTGCAAAGTTATAAACATGGTATTTTAAAACAATAATTACTATTTTCTTCTGGTTTGGCTCTTGTCATGAAGTATTCTATGTTTATGAAGGTATCTTAGATGTTATTTTGGCATATTAAATGCCGTACGTTACGTGTTATAGGTTATAGTCAGAATGATATTGTTACAGAATGTATAACTTTAATTGCAGATTTCCGTGGAAACGTCTGGAAATATTAAAAATGTGGGTTATAACTGTGAGAAGGAAACACTGGAGCCAAACAAAGGGAAGATGTTCGATACATTTTCAAATTCTTTGAAATCATTTCAGAAAAGACTAAAGAAACAATTGATAGGGAATCTGCCACCTGAGTGGGTGCCCTAGATGCAGATCAATGGTGATTATTTCGTAAAGTGTACATATATTTTGTTTATTAACTGTATATTAGAATGTGAAGTTGTGTATGTATATATACACGTATACGTATGCTTCCTTTGTCCTGATAATAAATATGGTTCAAAAACTGATTACAATCTATTTTCAATTAACCATCATTCGCAGATATTTCCCGTCTAAACTCACCAGGCTATAATTTGTTATGCACATGTTTCGTTGATATGACGTCTATTTTATTGCATTCTAGTGTAGGTATCAGTCTCGAAAGCCGAGAGGATTCGTCGTGCTGACCACACGACACCTCATAATCTGCAGGCCCGAGGGCCTGCAGCGGTCGCTTGGTAGGCCCTGGCCCTTCGAGGCTGTTACGCCATGGGTTTTGGTACTTTTTTCTAGTGTAGGTTTACGTGTTTACTGTCTTGTGATCTCTTAAAGAAAACCTGTTTGAGAATAATCAGGCCTATAACATATTTTCATTTTATCCAATATTCCTAGCCATTTTCAGTTTCGAATTGCTATTAATCCTCTGAATTATATAAATTTCAGCGTAAATCAAGTGAAATTTGCAAGAGACATTCCGCCTAAATGTTTAAAATTCGCTAAGATACCTGTGTTTCGTCGCATGTACGTATACGTCTGTCATATCTCCATGCCGTACAGCTAGTCGCCCCGGAAGCTGCACTTCACTCCCATACAGTCAGCGTTCCAGTATCACCTACAATTCAATGCAGACAACAGAGAACGAATTAGGCCTACCACTACAGTCTAAAATGGTCATAACTTCAATGTCCGGACAAGATTATTGTAATCCTTATGAAATAGTGGAGGAGGTCAAACAATTTATTTCGATGAGGAGTTCGAGGATAATATCGAAATATTTATTTAATGCTAAGGAGTTATGTTTTTTCACCGCGGACTATAACATAAAATCGCTTCTAGAGGCCAACCGGTTCGAAATAGGTATATACCATCACGGACTTTTATGTAGAGGTTTTTATGCTCTACAATTCGTACGCTTACACTTGGGGGTCTATCGTTGACGGTTCAGGCAGCGTAAGCCAAGAAAGCAAGTGACCCACCATGGTAGAGCGCTGGCCTTCTTAGACCAACTTGGCAGGTTCGATGTCGGTCGGTCGGTCGGTCACTTGCTTTCTTGGCTTACGTTGCGTGAACCGTCAACGATAGACCCTAAGTGTAAGCGTACTAATTGTAGAGCATAGAAACCTCTATAAAAAAGTCCGCGATGGTATATATTTATTTCGAACCGGTTGCCCTCTAAAAGCGATTTTATGTTATATTTCGCGGTAAAGAAAAATAACTCCTTAAGATTAAATAAATATTTCGATATCCTCGAACTCCTCATCGAAATAAATTGTTTGACCTCCACTATTTCATAAGGATTACAATAACCTTGTCAAGACATCGTTTGCATGAATGGTTCAGAAGTTATGACCATGTTAGACTGTAGTGGTAAATCGTTCCCTGTTGTCCGCTAGCAAGTTGCCTCTACCTCGCCGCTTGGAGCGCTGTAGTCGCCTCGGATGAAAAATATCATCAGAGCTTCGCGACTGTATATATTAGACTGTGATAACACGCAGACGTTGATACTATTTCATCAAAGGGAATATAAATGAAACACAATTTATTGACAACATGGCTTGTTATCTTACCGTTCACATTTTATGGAGGCTTCAGGGACAGCTGGAAGGTAAAGTATCCCCAGAGGCTCTCGACTGGGGATCGCGAAGTAGCAACCACGGAGGCACACACTGCTCTCACGTGAGTCAGGCTTCCTACTTTCAGCTCTCTAGGCCATATCTTGGTACATGAGGTTAGTGAGGTATTATTATTATTATTATTATTATTATTATTATTATTATTATTATTATTATTATTATTAAAAATACGTCCTAATTGGTAGATATCCCGTGGCAATGCCTGTTTACACTGGTATAACAACGAATTTCAATTAAAACATGAATTACATAAAAACAAATAATTATACATTACAATAAAATATTATAACAAATTATACCAGAACAAGAAATGTCACTGTAACAAAGGAATAGTAATAAAAAATAAACAAGAAACAGAAAATCAATGACAATTAAAAATTACTTACGAGTAGTGTAAGGTAATAATTAGAAGCAGTCGCTTATAGGCCTACATTCATAATAAATTTGCGGCAAAGAAAATATTTTCTCATAAATGTAGCGTAACAAAATTACAACGCAGCCACTCAGAAATTCACACAAAAATTTAGAAAATATTATATTTCAAGTTGCATAATATAATAATTACAAAGCAATCACAGTCCGGCTCCATGGCTAAATGGTTAGCGTGATGGCCTTTGGTCACAGGGGTCTCGGGTTCGATTCCCGGCCGGGTCGGGTATTTTAATCGCTTCTGATTAATTCTTCTGGCTCGGTGACTGGGTGCATTCGGCTCCACTTCATATTCAGACAACATACCACACTACCAACCATCACAGAAACACGCAATAGTGATTACATCCTTCCATATAGGGTTGGCTTCAGGAAGGGCACCCAGCCGTAAAACAGGGCCAAATACACATGTGCGACTGAGTTCGCACCCGCGACCGCACAGGTGTAGGGAAAAGCGGTAGAAAAATGAGAAGAAGATAAGACTTTTTCTTTTCAACCAAGAAACGTTTGTACCATAAATGAATGCTCACTCTGTAAATGATGGCCGCATGGTCTTCCGAGGCCTAACGCCATTACACACACACACACACACACACACACACACACACACACACACACACACACACACACACACACACACACACACACACACACACACACACACACACACACACACACACACACACACACACACACACACACACACACACACACAATGAGTTCAACGCAATCACATCCAAATTCACAGATAACTTAAATATTTTCAATATTTTGAACACTACGATTGATAGCAGTCAAGCGGTACAATGAATTACAACTTAACACTGTAAATAGATCATAATCAGATAAATATTCACACAAAATTTAAACAATACTGGAGTCTTTTATTGAAGTACCTTAAACATTATGGAAAAAGGCTCGAAGACGGCTGCAGTTAATGCGTTCTAAGTATGAATTCCCCAATTGACCAACGAATAGCTACAAAGGTGTTCTACGGTCTACATTTTACATCTAGATTAGCGGTATCCCCTGCTTACCATAGGCAACCGAAAGAATGACCTGGGGCGCTTACCTTGGGAGCGGAGGTGGTAGGCCACAGGACACTTAGCTGAGTCCTGGTATTGCTTCCACTTACTTGTGTTAATCTCCTCACTTTCTTTCATATTTCACTTTTTTCATCTAAATTATCCGATTTTTCTTGGCCAACTCTTGTTCTTTTCCCAACCCGACGGTGATCGGTTTACGAGGCCTAGGGAGTCTTATTTTAAGGCCCTTGGTAGGCCTTGCATTTCCTTTGCCTATATCTTCATTAATGGAACGGTCGGAGCTCTTCGTTCTTCCCTCTGATTGGTTTTAACAGAGGATGGCTACCCACTTGCAGCACCACCTCTAAAGTTGGCCCAATATTGTTCGTTCTCCTACAATTAGTGTTTAGCGAGTATGGTTATCATGTTCCATTTCCCCCTCAAACAATGACCAACGTCACAAACCATTAATAAATAAGTAAATAAATAAATTGTCAAACTGAGGCACTACAGTGCAATAGTCAGAACGTCAATCCTCTACACAGCAGGGTGCCTATCTCTAACTAAGAGACATCGAAGTACTAGAAAGGAAGTTCCTGAGGAAGATAGTACGACCAAGGATCCTCTCAGATAGAAGGAGATGGGACAAATCAAACCGTGAACTCTACAACACCAAGAAACCCTCACACATGCCATCAGAAGAAGACGGTTGGGTTTCTACGGACACCTGTATAGAATGGACTCTCACAGGCTGTCCTGTAAGACCTTAAGTGTAGTCAGTAAGAGTAAAGCCACTGAATCTCTGTGGATCCAGCAGGTAGGCCTACCGGTAGAGTAGGATCTCGGAGATAAAAAGGGTTCAGCAAGAAAATGAAGGTTTACTGGGCCAACAGAAAAGCTCAAGGTACCAAGAAGAAAGCAGCAGCGAAACCTACCGGCAAGAACACCAGAAACGGCAAACATCGACAATAACACAGCTAAAGCACACGCACCGTGGATCTCAGGCGGCCTAAACGAACTAAAATAAATAAATAAATAAATAAATAAATAAATAAATAAATAAATAAATAAATAAATAAATAACGATGGCAAGTTCGGAGATTCTTTAGGATCGAGATGTGTAACACCGATACAATGATGGACTAGTGAAATGGAACCTTGATGTTACATAAGTCAATTATGGCATCATAACTTCACCCATGGAGTCATGTTATGATTCAGGTCCGTGTACCATTTCTCTATCGTCACGAACTGGCTAGAAGCAAAGGAGTTAGGCGGATGCTGGCGATAGCACATGGATATGTGAATCAGCACACCTTTCTCAGCGAGCTCGAACACGTAAGTCCTGCTACGAAGGCATTTTAAACGAAATATCAGACTTAATGATTTGGCATTTACAGTACAAAAGGTATACAAAATACAGATCAAGGAGGACCAGTACCGTCACATTTTGTACCCCAGTTTCAAGGACATGTAAAGTTTTAAACTGTGCGCCTACAATATTTTGAAGGAAGGGGGAGGGCGACTCCCAACCGGTGTGTCCCAGGTTCCAATGATGACCACTTCGGGCAGCACGAAGAGCACCCGATCTCAAATCCCTGGCGTTAAAAGGCATGCCATATGTTGAGTTTTGCCGTGTGAAATAAATAAACAGGACGTAGCAGTAGTAAGGTAAGGGTTATTCTGCCCGAAGGCAGGTCCGAACCTCCGCAGAGGTGTTCCTGAGCCGGAGTTTACGTGCGGTAGGATGGCCAGTTCCTTTCCGCTCCCCCACCAACAGCGCGTGGCAACCCATCCAACTCCTGACCACGTCCAATGTTGCTTAACTTCGGAGATCTCACGGGATCCGGTGTTTCAACACGGCTACGGCCGTTGGCGGACGTAGTGGTGGACGGGCGTATTTTTCTTTCGAGGACGCGAAACAAAAGTCTTCACGAAAAAGAAAACCTCCAGTTTACGTATTTGGCACGAAAAAAAAAACAGTCTATCTAAGAAGAAAGTTCGTTGGGCTGACGATTATGGTGCTCCTAAAATAGAAAAGTATGAACGTTACATCAACCTTTTTGTTGTGACAGTTTCTACATGAAATAATTCACCAGCCCCTTATTATTTTTGGGGGGTATAGGTAGAATGGAAGAGATTCAAACGTTTCCTACACAAATCGTGATCTATTCCGGAACACCGGCTGAGAAATCTTATTTGTGTAAGTCAACGTCGCCGAACACAATTACGAAGGATGAAGATGTATCACGTTTGCTACGGTTAATGACTTAACAACAAAGTTCTTATCTAAAATTGTTCTCTACCCTAATGAACATTCAAAGGTGAGCGACTAATTTGAATCTATAACACTGGTAAAGAGAGTGCAATGATCCCTCCGCTTCTCTCCCTTTCCCTCCCCCCCTCTCTATCTCTCTCTCTCTCTCTCTCTCTCTCTCTCTCTCACACACACACACACACACACACACACACACACACACACACACACACACACACACACACACACACACACACAGAGAGAGAGAGAGAGAGAGAGAGAGAGAGAGAGAGACATTGTGTGCCCTTTTTTTTTTTTTTACTGATATTCGTGTCATTGTTCCCGTCCGATTCCACAGCTAAATGGTTAGTATGCAGATTTTTGGTCACAGGGGTCCCGGGTTCGATTCTCGGCAGGTTCGGTAATTAGAACCATCATTGGTTAATTTCGCTGGCGCGAGGCCTGGTTGTATGTATACTCTTCATCATCATTTCATCCTCATCACGAAGCGCAAGTCGTCTACGGACGTCAAATCAAAAGACCGGCACCTGGCGAGCCGAACATGTCCTCGGACACTCCCAGCACTAAAAGGCATAAGCCGTTTCTTCTCTCTCTCTACCATTTTTCTCATTATTTCCTTGTTTTCATTTTAGGTTCTATATTTGAGGACGTCACACACACACACACACACAGTCTCCGAGCCAGTGGAAATAATCAATTAAGGTTAAAATCCCCAACGCGGCCGGGATTCGAACCCGAGGCCACAACTCGGACGGCAGAGCGCTACTTTAAGAATTCAATTTTTCCGGTTCGATAATTTTTGAAGGTGAATTAAACCAGCCTCGGGGTACGTAAAAGAAATAAAGGCCTTGGCCTACCAAGTGACCGCTGCTCAGTCCGAAGGCCTGTGGTCAGCACGACGAGTTCTCTCGGCCGTTATTCTTAGCTTTCTAGACCGCGACCGCTGTTTCATCGTCAGACAGCTCCTCAACTATAATCAAGTAGGCTGAGTGAACTTCGAACCAGTCCTCAGAATCAGGTAAAAACCCCTGACCTGGCCGAGAATCGAACCCGGAGCCTCCGGGTTAAAAGCAGGCACCCTACCCGCAAACCGCGGGGCCGGCATGCAAGAGTAATGCGGGACAAAATCCCGCCATTTCGGGGTCTCCGAAAACCATGAACAGTTAGTGGGATGATATATTGCGTACTGCAACGCCTCCTTGGATGCACGGTCAGCGTCCTGGCCTTCTGTGTATAGGACGTGGATTCGATTCCCGACCGTGTCGGGGATTTTAACCTGGTCTAATTAATTCCTATAGCTCGGGGGCTCTGTATTTGTGTTCGTCTTAATACACACCTACATTTACCTACAATGCATTACACTATCAACCACCACAGAAACACGCAATACTAAATACATTCGTGTCCTCGTCCCGAGGTGGTACAGCTCTTTTCAGGTACATCGCCAATGGAGGTGAGCTGCGCGTACCGTTTAAAGCAAAAACCAGCCACCCTGCATACTTCCATTTGTAGTAATACAAGAATTGAACCCGGGTCCCCGAGGACGGTAGCTAATAGTGCTAATCGCTACTCCACGGAGGCGGACCACGCAATAGTGAATACGGTACATCCCTCCACATAGGGTTGACTTCAGGGAAGGCATCCGGCCGTAAAACTGCACTAATTCCATACAAAGTGAGGTTACTGGGAGAAGGTCAGGAAGAAGCCACTTGTTGGAAATATACGTACATCACATTTGCTTTACAAAAGCACACAATCTGTTCAAATGACCTTCCCCACTCATGATCACTCATGTACAGGGTCTTTATTTATGCTTGTCAGGGACTTTCTCGCTCGACCTTGGCCGCCAGTGACGGTTCAGTTGCCGGCTACCGCGCGTGCGTATGTACGGCATAATACGGTGCTCAAAACCATCATCATGCGTTTTACTCACCATGTTTACAGTTTATGCTCAAAAGTCATTATCATGCATTTATGCATTTTACTCACTATTTTTACAGTTTATGCTGAAAATGTTCTCCATGCGCTGCCAAAATAATTGGTATCTCCTAATGAATTCGGTTACTCTACCAAGTTCTTCAGCACTGATGGATGAAACTGCAACTCTTATATTGTCTTTAAGTTCATATAGTGTGTGAGGGTAAAATTAAATGTCGTATGGCTTTTAGTGCCGGGATATCCCAGGACGGGTTCGGCTTGCCAGGTGCAGGTCTTTCGATTTGACTCCCGTAGGCGACCTGCCCGTCGTGATGATGAAATGATGATGAAGACAACACATACACCCAGCCCCCGTGCCATTGGAATTAACCAATTAAGGTTAAAATCCCCGACCCGGCCGGGAATCGAACCCGGGACCCTCTGAACCGACGAGTCAGACGTGTGTGAGGGTTGTTCCCATAAACTACATTTGTTAACATTCCCCACAAAAAAAATCACATGCCGTTAAATCTCGGCTACGAGGGGGCACAGATTTTTACTTATGATCCTCGTACCAAACACGCTTCAGTAAGGAGATAACGACCTTTACGTCTATTTTTATTGTTTACTGAACCTGTAGGTTTGAATCTCTTGGCCAGTTGTTTTATTGTCGGATGGATAGGAATGGGTCTCCCTGGAAAATTCGCTCGAAACTTTTGTCTTGTCCTAGCGCACAATTTTCTGCACTTAATGTAAGTATTGTGCAGATATACACGTTCACGTAATGAATATTTCACGTACGTTACAGCACTATACACAATCACAATAAAACACTATACAATACGACATACAGTACGCAGTAGCTTCGTTGAACACCCTACTATCTCGGAGCTCAGCCCTCTGCAACTGCAAGGAAGTGGCGGAAACCGCGCGCGCCAGCGGCCGATAGCGGCCTGTCATCGGCGGCCAAGTTCGAGCGATTAAGTCCCTGTCAAGCATAAATAAAGACCCTGTATAACATTTTCGTGATTCTTCTTCGCGAACAATGTCACCGCAGCTAAGTTCCGCTGCACTGGTCAGTTCAACAATGCATTATTTTATGGTGTAATAATTTCGTGTGGCTATTTCTAACCGGGTGCAGCCCTTTTAAGGCAGACCATCCGATGAGGGTGGGCGGCATCTGCCATGTGTAGCTAACTGT
The DNA here is from genome assembly GCF_040414725.1 of Anabrus simplex. Taxonomy (NCBI): domain Eukaryota; kingdom Metazoa; phylum Arthropoda; class Insecta; order Orthoptera; family Tettigoniidae; genus Anabrus; species Anabrus simplex. The sequence goes on along the minus strand of NC_090265.1, from coordinate 1,737,669,658 downwards.
GTGTTATTGTGGTGGAAGATAGTGTTATGTGTGGTGTGTGAGTTGCAGGGGTGTTGGGGACAGCAAAAATACACAGTCCTCCAGCCAAGAAGCCGGACATTTTATAGTGTTATAACAAAAGAGAAGGCTAGACCTCGGTCGATGAGTGAAGCTGATGAGTTTCTTTTGACTCCTATAGACATAACGAGGTTATTTGCTTGAAGATGATAAAGTGCACGAGACATCTCAGTCAACAAAGAAAATAATAAAGCCGTTTAGTAGATATAAAATTCTAACTTGAGCGTTGTAGTAATAAATTTCGCCAGTGATGTTATGGCAAACTCACATCAATCTATTGAGGAAATGAGGTCAGTTTCTCTATCGCAGAACTGTGAGTGTGGTAACACTAGACATGAAAACGCGCTGTCAGACCACGTCCATTCGCCTTCACAGTTAACGAAGCCAAGTCTGTTTCCTCTAAAACAAATCTGACAAACTTGTCAAGGACTTCTGTACTTGAATGAATCATACCTTTCTATGATCGATTTGCCTCATTAGCCCATCCGACACCAGGTGTCCTTGTCGGGCTGAATGTCTCAGATAGAAGAGTGTTGGCTTTCTGAACTCAAGTGAGCAGATCCGTCTGTCAGGAGATACTTGAAGATGCCCAGATAGGCCAGCCTCGTGTTGGTCACCTAACATATAAGTTCATCGGCCCTTAGAGACAAAGTTCGCAGCAACTTGAGCAAATTATTGGGATGCAAAATCAATAACGTTAATACTGACATTTATTATTATTATTATTATTATTATTATTATTATTATTATTATTATTATTACTTGCGTATGGATCACGCATTACATTTATGATTCGCCTTTCTAACAGACCATATTGCTTTCATTCTTTCACTGTGTGCCTGTTTCCTTTCTTCTGACCACTTAGTCCCCGAACTTCTCCGGACTTCATTCTCTGGCTTTACTATCCAACTATTTATTTTGTGACGGTAAATGTTTCTACCCAGTATTTCTGATTGTTCTATCTGGGCCTTTTCCAGATCATTTTTAACATCAAGTATCCATGGTACGTTCTTCAGTTTTTCGGTATATGTCAAAATCTTGTGAAGCCTTGAAGACGATAGTCTGTGAACGTGTCCATAGAATTACAGTCTTCGTTTCCTGACGTCTGCGGCAAGGACAGTCTTTCCGTAGCTTTGCGTGATTTGATTCTACATCCTTCTTTTTTCTCTCGGCCCAGAATTTTTCTCAAGATCTTCCTTTCCTCCTTCAAGATATTTTACACCGGGCGAGTTGGCCGTGCGCGTAGAGGCGCGCGGCTGTGAGCTTGCATCCGGGAGATAGGTTCGAATCCCACTATCGGCAGCCCTGAAGATGGTTTTCCGTGGTTTCCCATTTTCACACCAGGCAAATGATGGGGCTGTACCTTAATTAAGGCCACGGCCGCTTCCTTCCAACTCCTAGGCCTTCCCTATCCCATCGTCGCCAAAAGACCTATCTGTGTCGGTGCGACGTAAAGCCACTAGCAAAAAAAGAAAAACCAATTAATTTGCATTCTAACCTATGGCTACCTAAAATTCCGGGGTCTAATTATAACCCAAGATTGAATATGAGTACACACAGGACGAATCAATAAGAAGGTCACCGAGCGTGTGGCTGCGGGGTTTGCACCACGTAACTGTCACCTCTCATTCGGAATAAAGTGGGTTCGAACCCCACTGTTGGCACCTCTAAAGATGGTTTACCATTTTTTTTTGCTAGGGGCTTTACGTCGCACCGACACAGATAGGTCTTACGGCGACGATGGGATAGGAAAGGCCTAGGAATTGGAAGGAAGCGGCCGTGGCCTTAATTAAGGCACACCCCTGGCATTTGCCTGGTGTGAAAATGAGAAACCACGGAAAACCACCTTCAGGGCTGCCGACAGTGGGGCTAGAACCCACTATCTCCCGATTACTGGATACTGGCCGCACTTAAAGCAACTGCAGCTATCGAGCTCGGTACCAAGATTTCACTTGCATACAGCACTTCAGGTTTAATCACCGTATTATAATGTTTGTTTTTTGTATGTATGGACATGCATTTCTTGTTGTAGATGTCACGGGTTCTCCAATATGCTCTTTTGAGTTTTTGTAATCGAACTTTCTGTGCTTCCTTTTCCAACCCTGTTGGTTCTAGGATCTCACCGAGATATTTAAGGTATGGAACTCGTTTGATCTGCCCATATTTTGTTTGTAATTCCTGAGTGTCGAATTTAGTGCAAATAAACTTGGTCTTCTCGAATGAGATTTATAGTCCAGTTTTCTCAGCGCATTCCTTGAGGACTTCAATCTGTTTGATCGCTGAAATATCACTGTCTGTTAGAATCGCTAGGTCGTCTGCGAAAGCTAAACAACTGGCCTTTATGTCATCGTTCTTTCGGCCAAGTTGAATGAATTCCTTCTCCCATTCTCGAATGACTTTGTCTAGAACAAGGTTGAAAAGCAGTGGTGACAATCCGCCACCCTGTCGCACGCCGGTCTTAATGGCAAAGGGCTCCGATACTTCACCCATGAATTTCACTTTTGACTTCGTGTCCGTGAGTGTTTCTTTGATGAGTCTTAATGTCTTTGGGCCAAGCCCTAGTTCTTCTAAGATGTTAAAAAGAGACTGTCCATCGACCGAATCGTACGCTTTCTTGAAGTCGACGAAACTACAATTAATAATAATAATAATAATAATAATAATAATAATAATAATAATAATAATAATAATAATAATAATAATAATAATAATAATAATAACTGTTCTTTAATTTCTCTCCGATTATTATACATTTTGAAGGCGCCAGTGTGTTGTAATTTTGTCCAGCAAGAGTTCTTCTACTAACCTAAGAAAACGGAGCTGTCGCATTTAAAGGCACTCCGAATACCATCTACCTTAACTACGGTCGAATTCGTGATCTCTAGAGCGGAAGGACAACGACTAAATGTCTGCGGCACTGAGGTCGTCAATAGCAATAATAATAATAATAATATCTCACAACAAACTCGCTTCCAAAAAACTAAAAGAGCATTAGGGTTAGTCCATCTACAACAAGAAAACCATGTCAAGACATACAAAAATTCGGCATTCCAACATAGTCATAAAACCAACAGCCCTTTACGAAAGTGAAACATTCGCACTCAACAGAAAGCGAGAACTTGAAGAAATGAAATGAAATGGCGTATGGCTTTTAGTGCCGGGGTGTGTCCAAGGACTTCGGTTCGCCAGGTGCACGACTTTTGATTTGAGGCCCGTAGGCGCGTCGTGATGAGGATGAAATGATTGATGAAGACGACACATACACCCAGCTCCGTGCCAGAGGAATTAACCAATTACGGTTAAAATTCCCGACCCTGCCAGGAATCGAACCCGGGACCCCTGGGACCAAAGGCCAGCACGCTAATCATTTAGCCATGAAGCTAGACACTTGAAGGCATCATAAAGAAGAGAGGAAGATCATTAGGAAAATCTTAGGGGCAAGATACACAAAAGACGGTTACGGGTTACAATCAAAACAACAACAGTTCTCAAACATCGAAATTGACATTAGGAAAAGACGAATGAAATTCTTCGGCCAACTGACTAGATTACAAGAAAATCGATTGACAAATAGGATAACAGATCATGTAACCTCGCATAAGAACTCAACATCCTTGCTTAACGAACTTCGAAAGGACTCAAAAACGCAAACATAAGTTCAACAGACATTCGAGAGAGAGACAACTTTAGACACCAAGTAAACAATTGGGAAACTACGTCAGAGCAGCCACAACAAAAAAGAGTACAGACCAAAGTGGTCGGAAGAACGTAAACAGGCCTTCTCGGAAAGAATGAAAACCTATTGTTAAACTAGAAGAACCCACAGAAGAGGTGACAGAGTTATTTGTTTAACATGTTCCAATATTGGGATAATTCACGAATAATAATAATAATAATAATAATAATAATAATAATAATAATAATAATAATGCAATCTTACACACGAAATAACTATTATAGTTCCAAAAGTTTAACTCCACACTTAATCGTATACTAAATGTGTTTGTGAAAATGGGGATATCTGTGAAAGTGTTACGTAAATATGAGTAAAGGCAATGTGTACAGGAAGTAACCAAGAAAGCAGGCGCGGTGAGCTGGGCACAGGACTGTGATGATAATAGTGAGAATGTATACGGTTTCATGTTAACAGCGCTGTACATTTTATATTGTAACTCCGTATTTTTCTACACGCGCTGAACAACAAGCTGTAACGATATCAGTGTGAAAGTTCTTTTACTGCTATTACGCGAAAAATAAACAGAAATATCACACTAGAGTATTTCGTACACGAAGCGTTATGGTGCTTAGTGTGTATCCGCTTCTGTGTGTTTTTCAATAGTTTTTGTTTTCTCTCTGTTAACTACATAAAATGAGAGCTATGTGAAGTATAGGATCACCTATGTGTATGCTACACCCACGGTAATGCAGGTGGGATTTTTGAAATGAAAAGTTTCGTCTCTGTCGATCGGATTCCACGATGTTCCTTTTTCTCAAATTTGCTTTACGTCGCGCCGACACACATAGGTCATATTGCGACCCTGGGATAGGAAAGGGCTAGGGGAGGAAAGGAAGCGGCCGTGACCTTAATTAAAGTACAGCCCCAGCATTTGCTTGTTATGAAAATGGGAATCAATGGGAATCCATGGAAAACCATCTTCAGGATTGCCGACAGTGGGGTTCGAACTCACTATCTCCCGAATGAAAGCTCGCAGCTGCGCGCCCCTCAACGCACGGCCAACTCGCTGGGTACCAAAACTACAAGAGATGACACTGCGGGAGATTAGTGTTCATTCGTCCGTCACTCTTTCTTATCGTGAAATAATTGCAAATGTGAAGGAAATGTAATCACAACTAAAATCTTGCTATACTGCAGTCCAGAGTACGGATTCGTGTCGATGTATCTACTGTAGTTTCTTACCTAATTTTGTCAAAAACTCCTTAACATTTGCTAGTCGCAATCTGTAGAATTAATTTCAACTAGAAATCCCCAGACATTGGATACAATTCATTAACAAGATTTTCAAATCGTCAGCAAGGGGCCAGTATGCTAGCTTTCCGAATCACCTAATACACCGTTCCCAAGCACCTTCATCAACCTCCCACGACAGCATAATCCCGCCCAGTTCTCATGGATAGGGGGAGGGCGTAACTCTCTAGATGGGACGTTAAATTATTATTATTATTATTATTATTATTATTATTATTATTATGTAAACAAACCACGCCCACTCCACCTTGATAACATCAAGGATGACTGCGGTCCTATCTGTTGTGGTTGTTCTTCTTATTCTTATTCTTCTTCTTTTTCTTCTACTTCTCCTACTGCTTCTCCCACTGTGTCGAGAACGTGGATTTGGCCCTGTTTTACGACCGAATGCCCTTCCTGACGCCAACTCTATATGAAGGGATGTAATCGTAATCACTACTTCGTGTTTTGTGCCTGGTAGTGTGGTGTGTTGTCTGAATATGAAGATGAGAGTGTTGGGATATACGAAAACACCCAGTCCCCGAGCAAGAAGAATTAATCAGACGCGATTAAAATCCCCAACCCAGCTGGGAACTGAACCCTGGACCCTCTGAAACGAATGCCTCAGCGCTGACCATTCAGGCAAGGAGTCGGACGACTGCGAGCCTTTGTTAACTTGTTTAATTTATGGAATAGTACATTATCCTTTCGTATACTCGTAGGCCTGTATATTCCTTAGATCTTCACTCATTTACCTGCCATGTATAATACACGATTTCCAGAATAATTCAATAATTCAATATGTTGCTGCCGCATCTATATGTGTTTCTTACTACACTGGAATGAATCTTATTTCAGCTTGCGTGTTTAGCTGGCGGCACTGGGGGAATGTTAAGTGATTATCTATTATTTATGATGTACGGGGGATTGAAAGGGCACCCCAAGTACATGGACGGAGAAAAGGACAAGGGATGGTCGGAAAGGGGATAGGCACGAAAACACGTAGTCCTCCAGCTCTGCTTTTCCACTGTCGAGATTTCCCCGAACAAAAATAATCTGATTTCCTTAACCTATATGGAAAACACGGCGATGTTGCTCGACCATTTAATCTTGTTATAGGCCTTATCGACGTCTGAAACACCGGGCGAGTTGGCCGTGCGGTTAGGAGCGCGCATCTGTGAGCTCGCATCCGGGAGATAGTGGGTTCGAACCCCACTGTCGGAAGCCCTAAGAGTGGTTTTCCGTGGTTTCCCATTTTCACGCCAGGTAAATGCTGGGGCTGTACCTTAATTAAGTCCACGGCCGCTTCCTTCCCATTCCTAGGCCTTTCCTGTCCCATCATAGCCATAACACCTATCTGTGTCGGTGCGACGTAAATCAACTAGCCAAAAAAAAAGTCTGAAACAGGATTTTCTGATCGTTGACAATGTTCCTATCAATATATACCGCCCGGATTTTTCAGGATCTCGATACGAAACAATTGGACTGAATCGTCAGCGGTTTGACCCCTGCATCTTCACTGTTCTTCCTTGTTATTCTCAAGTACTTTTGTCTAATTTCCTCGTCCTGGAAATTTTTCAACCCGGATTTGTCTACAGACTGATTCCACTTTCTCTATTCTGGCCTAGAGATACTTAGTTCACTACAGATCAAACAGCTGTCCGTATAATCGAAAAATCTCGGGAAAACCCGCACATTCCTAACAGACTTCCTGAATTCAAAGTCGGTTAAGATATAGTCTCTAATATGGATCTGGCGCCCCGACCCTCCCATGTCTTGTGGATAGCCTTACGTTTGAAGAATGTATTCATAACTGCTGATCCCATACTAGCATACAAGTCCATATCTTCCCCACATTTACCAATCATCCTTTCGTATCCTTCAGTTCTGTTTCTAACTCTCGCATTGAAATCGCCCATTAGCACTACCCTGTTATTGCCTGTTTACCCTCACTACGATGTCATTCATGCTTCATAAAACTTGTCAACTCCATCGTCATCTGCACCCTCACATGGAGGATACACTGAGACAATTCTCGTCCTAATTCCTCCAATTGTCAAACCTACCCACATAATTCGCCCATTTACGTGTCAAACACAAAGTATGTTGCGTGTAATCGATTTCTTGATGAACAGCCCTACCCCACACTCTGCCCTTCCCCTTTTAACAGCCGGCAAGTACACTTTATAGTCTCCTATTCTTCCCCGTTATCTCCCCTTACCCGAATATCATTAACTCCTAACACATCAAGATGCGTCCTCTTTGCTGTCTCAGCTAGTTCTACTTTCTTTCTTCCATAAGCTCTATTTATACTGATAGCTCCCCATCAAATTCCATTTCGTGCGCGAAGTTGGTTCCAAGGAGTCATGAGAAGATCATATATAATTATGTCCTTCAATAAAATGTGGGACGCGATGTTTCCTAGCAATCGTGCAGGCTGTGATGTGAAGTACTGATGGATGGCCATGAGATACAGATCCACGTCTAGTGCACCTCCCTTTCTACAGACCCATGGCCTTTTCAGCTCTCACGGTACTGTCGCAAGGTAACATAGTGTCTCACATTTTATAACATGCACTATTTCTTTACACAAGTGTTTCGGATGATCCGCAACCCCAAGACATATTCATGTCAAAAGTATTCTTGTGCTGACTGTGTCATTCAAACCAAAGGGCCAGTTACAGCTGAAAAGTCGAAACGAATGAGAGTCGTGATCGCAATGTTCGGCCACGATGGGCAGGGAAAAAAGACCCGATGCTCCCATACAAGGAATTAATATACGACTAAACTGAAATTCGGGAGAAATACACCACAAATGAGACTCATCTCTATAACTTTACAATTACATTCTTTGTTAACCCCACCTCCATCCAGTCTCTATTATTTAAGAATTTCATATATCATTAGGGTTGATATTAAACATTGATTCGTCCCTTTCTTTCTTTTCTCTCAAACCTGATCACACCTGCTGTATCCGATTCCCCACTGTGAATCGTCATTTGATCATTAAATAACAACAGCAGCCTTTATGCGTGACAAGCATACTGGCATTTGCAGTCTCCTTCCAGGCTTTAAACACTAACTGTATTCTTTCATCTCACTTCATATGTGTGTGCTGGCCACAACCATTTCAAATACTTCAGCACCCCTCACCCTTTTCTTCCGCTTCGCTTGTATGCCATAATCACTGGAATCCGGATTTTTATGCAGTAACAGTGTAAAATTAAAATGAAAACTTAGTGAAGCGGGTAAAAAGTATAGTCTAATCTGCACAACAGATGCGATATGAGTTTAGCATAAACATTAGGGGTTCGACCCCAAAAAGAACCCCTACAATTTATGTTACTCTCACTACATTACGGTAGAACGGCATAGACGACACCACCTAATAACCCAATTACCGGGCGAGTTGGCCGTGTGGTTAGGAGCGCGCGGCTGTGAACTTGCATCCAGGAGATAGTGGGTTCGAATCCCACTGTCGACAGCCCTGAAGATGGTTTTCGGTGGTTTCCCATTTTCAGACCAGGCAAATGCTGGGGCTGTACTTTAATTAAGGCAACGGCCGCTTCCTTCCAACTCCTAGGCCTTTCCTATCCCATCGTCGCCGTAAGACCTATCTGTGTCGGTGCGACGTAAAGCCACTAGCAAAAAAAGAAAAACCAATTAATTTGCATTCTAACCTATGGCTACCTAAAATTCCGGGGTCTAATTATAACCCAAGATTGAATATGAGTACACACAGGACGAATCAATAAGAAGGTCACCGAGCGTGTGGCTGCGGGGTTTGCACCACGTAACTGTCACCTCTCATTCGGAATAAAGTGGGTTCGAACCCCACTGTTGGCACCTCTAAAGATGGTTTACCATTTTTTTTGCTAGGGGCTTTACGTCGCACCGACACAGATAGGTCTTATGGCGACGATGGGATAGGAAAGGCCTAGGAGTTGGAAGGAAGCGGCCGTGGCCTTAATTAAGGTACAGCCCCAGCATTTGCCTGGTGTGAAAATGGGAAACCACGGAAAACCTTTTTCAGGGCTGCCGATAGTGGGATTTGAACCTACTATCTCCCGGATGCAAGCTCACAGCCGCGCGCCTCTACGCGCACGGCCAACTCGCCCGGTGGTTTACCATGGATCCCCATTTTCACGCCAGGCAAATGCTGGGATTGTACCTTAATTAAGGCCACGGCCGCTTCCTATCCCATCGTCGCCATAGACCTATCTGTGTTGGTGCGACGTAAAGCAAAACTGAAAGGAAAAGAATGTCCACATCAAAATCTCCAGATCCGTTAAAGATATTAACATTCCGTTTTCGTATTCTTGAATGGTAAGAAAGGGCTCGTAAAGCAATATTTTCCCCATATTCCAAGACGTTGTTAATAACTGAGAAAACACTACTAACTTAGTTTTAAAAATAGTATTGTACAGGATGTTTCTGCTAGCACAGCAGTAGTAAGTTAGGCAAATTCAACGGTGTGTTTGTTTTTATAGGTGGGATTATTCCTTTGCTAGCAAATGATTATTCCAAATTGTACTCTTTCAAACGTGGCGCGTGTGTTGGACGTTAGTCAGTGGCAGAAGGCATGAGTCACGAAATGTTCATACGCTTGTGTTGAGTTCCGTCCAGATGCGTTAGAGCTTGATGCATTCCGCGATTAGGAAACGTTCACTGTAACTGTGGCTAACTGGGAAAAGGAACGTTGCCTTAATAGTTTGCATGGAACACACGTTCACTGTAACTGTGGCTAACTGGGAAAAGGAACGTTGCCTTAATAGTTTGCATGGAACACGAAAGCAAACAAAAGCGTCATTTGTGTTTCTTTGTTCCAGCATGACCACATGGTGGTAGCACTCAAAACGTTCGACAAGTCAGCTGGAGAAACAGAATGGGGCCTACGCAAAATACAGTGAGTCACAATGAAACTCATACATCGGCAAAGTATTTCTATGAGCATTTACCAACAAATTTTTAATTTGTATTGCAAGCTGGTTTTAACTATGTTTTAACCAATACATAATTTTTTTGTAGAGTATTCAAATTTAACATAAATATATTTCATCCCCAGAGGAAATTAGCACGTTTTTCTCAAACATACACAAAACGAGGTCACAGTGAAACTCATACACCCTGTGGTGGCTCCTTGAATCTCGGAATAAGACAGAACCACTTACAAACTCAGTATTTTATTGGATATTCCTTGGCTTGTCTAACATCTCTCAAACGGGCAGGTGTGGATCGTACCAATGATGAACTCATTTCCTCCCACTTTCCGCGAAAAGCAGCTTTCACGTTATCTTTGTTGGAAACCTTATGTTTCCTTATTTCCACTTCTAAGTGATGCCACAAGTTCTCTATAACATTTAAATCTGATGACTAAGGAGGTGTTTCCAGCACCTTTGGACAGTTATAAGATACAGGAGCCACATTCTCACTATGCGAGTTTTGTGCTTGGGATCGTTATCCTGATAAGTGATAATACTTGTATTCCAAGCTTTTGAGCACTAGCAGGCGAAATGTTTTTCAGTAAGTTCAAATACACATGTTTATCAATTATCCCGTCAATGAAAGTCGACTGTCAACTTCCCTACCCCACTAGCTAGCATATACCTCCCAGACATTAACACCTCCTCCACCGTATTCAACACATTTACGGATATTGGTATGTCTCAGCTCTTCGTTCGTATTTCTCCAGACAGTAACTTTCCCATCTGATCCATAGAGGTTGACTTTGCTGTCATCTGAAAATAATAGTTTTCCAGAAGTTAAAATATTCTCCCATGTGCTCTCTAACAAACTGTAACCTCTACTTCCTGTTCAATTTGTTGACTAATTGTTTATTCCTACTAACTCCTCCATGCCCATTACTTTTCCTGATACGGCACCTAATTGTTTCTGGATGGGCTTTTCTCCCTGCATGTTCCTCAACCATCACAGCAAATTTTGAAGCACTATGGATTCTTCTTCAGCTCCCGTTTCTCTGTGGAATTAAAGATTGTTCTCTGACTTACTTTGTCCTTATTTTCAATCCCGTTGCTACCTTTGTACCTATCTATAATACATTGCACGGTTGAAAGACTTCTGTTCAAATTTTGCCAATTTATCTTAATGATTTTCTTGTTTTATAATGAGAAATCATCAACTCTCTTTCTGACGGCTCATCATTATACTACAACGTCTCTTTACTTCGCAACGCTCGACGATAGACTAAGCTTATCTCCTGCGTTCCGTATTGCACTTGACAGTCAAACGTTCATCGAGGTCTGTACGAGTTTCCTAGTGATTTCCAGCAGCAGCATACTTGTGTTAATTTATGGCCAGGATAACTAACAAGTAGTGACATAATAATACAAAATATACAAATTACACGACACATAAAAATATGACAAACATAATCACCCATATTTCTGTTCATCAGCCTATTGCCATTTCTTGATGGATGCAGTATTTTTGTATCCGTCTCTTGGCACAGGCCAGAGCAAAGTGTAGCTTCCACCAAAGTCCCAGTCTCATCCATGGCTGTGACAATATGGAAGCTGCTGGGGTATGAATGGTGCTGAGTGATGACATTTGGAGCACAAATAGTATCTGAATGTTATGAAAGGTGTTGCTCATAGGATCAGTCGTGCTGCATAGCACCTTCTGGTCCAGTGAGGAAAGCAATGGCAAACTACCTCACTCCTCATCTTGCCTAGTACGCCTCATTTGGGCTCTGCCATTGGTTTTTATGCTTTTCCTATAACTGCACAACCTTTTGGTGCTATTTGAGGATCCAACCAGCCTCTGGGCTGATGACCTAACAGACATTTCTGTTCATAACGAAACAAATAAATTACGATCGTGCTTGAGTTCCATTGTGACTCACTGTATATAATATACGTAGCGACGTTGAAAAGCGCACCGCATCTGCGTAATATCGAACGCACCACCTTTCGAAAGAGTATGATTTGGAATACTGATTTCCTCCCTAAAGAGTGATTGTACGTTAAAAACAAGCACACTGCTCAATTTACCTGATTTTACACTGTTCCGCTAGTGTTTAAAACAGGTCGAGTTCCATTAAAAATAACTCAATTGTTATCGATATCTCCGGTAATAACACTACGGAAAAGAAAAGCATTATGCCTCCCAATTCCCTTAATACCGTGGAAGAATATGAGATATTTGAAGTGGACGTTATGTTCGGCTCTCTCTATAATCTGGTAGTTCGTTTACGGCTTGTAATTAACCTTGAAGTCCGACTCGTTGGCTGAACGGTCAGCGTACTGGTCTTCGGTTCAGAGGGTCCCGGGCTCGATTCCCGGCCGGGTCGGGGATTTTAACCTTAATTGGTTAATTCCAATGGCACGGGGGCTGGGTGTATGTGTTGTCTTCATCATCATTTCATCCTCATCACGACGCGCAGGTCACCTACGGGTGTCAAATAGAAAGACCTGCACCTGGCGAGCCGAACCCTTCCTGGGATATCCCGGCACTAAAAGCCATACGACATTTCATTAACCTTGAAAACCTGTTACTGTCTGCCATTATAACACCGAAAGAAAGAAAAATGAAAATGACTGGTGATATAATTCAGCGGTTGTTTTGTCAAGTCAACATTACAGACATGTTTGTAATGATTTTTCCATTTATTTTAACTTATAATATACGATACCTAAATCGTTTAATGAACCGGCAGTATTGCCATTGTCAATGTGTTCTAGACAGCACGTAGCTTCTACACTTCGGCCAGCATATCACATGATGCGGTACAAAAACGGAAGCGGGAAGGGTTTACCAACTCAGTGAACAGAGAATGGCTGTCATACATGTCGCTGAAAGAGTGCGTTGCCATGGTAACACCACTTCTCTGGACTCGTTGTTTCTTCTCCCTCCCACGATGGATGCGTTGATGATTAATGTTTTAAGGGGAAATACAACGAGATGGTCGTCCCTCCTTAAGTCTAATCATAAGAGGAAAAGAAAGATATCGGATTCTTCTTCTTCTTTTTCTCTATCTCTGCCTTTCGGAGTCCCACTGAGGTCGGATCGATCTAATGAGGCGGTCAAACTACCGTTCTGTGAATGTGATCGGAACGTTTCAAAATTGGCGAGAACATGTATAGAGATGCACATGTTATCGTATACTGTAAGAATTTAATGCATTATGTTTGAGTAGTGAATGGACTTGAAACAGTCATTCTGTTCCTTGACCTCCTTTCAGACATCGATAGGCCCTATACTCAAAGCAAAATCTGGATTACAATAAATGATTCTATTATAACGTTGATGCTCATCGCCCTTTTAATAGGCTACTATTACTGTAATTGAAATTAAATCACTTAATTGTGTCTTTCAACTGTGCAGTGCGTTATAGATAGGTATAAAAGTGGCAACTGGATTGAACATATGGATAAAATAAGTCAGAAAATAATCTTTAATTCCACAGATGAACGTTGGATACTACGAGAGGTAGAACCGAGCAGAACGTCCACTTTTTTAATTAATTAATTGACCTTTGTTGGAACAACATTTGGTCATCCTCCATGTACCAGAACGTCCACATCAAATATCTCCTATTCTTCCACGGTATTAAGGAAACCGTGAGACGTAATGCTTTCCTTTTACGCGGTGTTATTACCGGAGATATCGATAACAATTTTGATATTTTTAAATGGAACTCTACTTGTTTTATACACGAGAGGAGCAGTATAAAATCAGGCAAATTAAGCAGTTTGCTTGTTTTTAACGTACAATCACTCTTTAGGGAGGAAATCAGTATTCCAAATTATACTCTTTCAAAGGTGGTGCGCATGTTCGATATTACCCAGATGCGGTATTACTTAAGAGTTTATTGAACCAACACAATGTATTGACTATACTGACTGTGCTCTATGAGGCACGGATATCTTATTTGCGATCTGGATATTGTTCTCCAGTAAAAAGGAACTTCCGCTGTTTCCTGCTTAGAACTGGAGCGTGATCTGTTCAAGACATACATGGTCTCTCTTATAAATACAGACCGAACGTACGGTGTTTGTACTATGCGCTACGGCAGCTGCGGCATGGGAGGCGCATTCATAAATTACTGACCTTGAAAACAGCCTGCACGTGTTCGACGTGGCAAGCATCAGTCGCCAGTCTGAATCTCAGCTGTTAACACGGTCAGAAAGTTATCATCGCAACACCGCATTTTCGTATCTAAAGGTTGTGAGAACAGTCATAACACTCGCTTTTGGTGTGCAGAAAAGGTTATGTGAACGAATTTGATCCACGACATGTCACTATAATATTTGTCCCAAAGGATAGGTAATAATTGCTTTTACTCAAATAAAGTCTAAAATGCGAAGTAAATTAACAAATACCGTCGTTACTAGAGAAATCTCTACAGAAATATGTATACGTATTTACGGGCTGTAGACAGGACTCCATTATGTTGCATTCCGTTGCTCGGACTGTATTTTGTTTCTTTATTGAGGCCCAGGGCTGGCAACGATAAATGGGAGTGCTATGTCTGTGAATTCTCATTATTTTTGTCCATATGTCTAGCGCGGGTACTTTGTTGAAAGAAAAATAGCATGATCCCTGGACCAATAAATCGTTTAATGAATCAGTTAGGGCATATGAAGTGACAGACCTTCAAATTACATCGAATGAGCAAAATCAATAAAGCGACACCAAAGAACATCAATGAGCAAAGACATCACACACGACGGTGTTAGACAAACGAAACACTTACGGAAGCGCTGCGACATAGCAGAAATAGTAGTTGTAAAGCAGTAAAGTACGTATTCTCTACAAATAAAATATTTCGTATACTTTCTTAATTTACTTCACATTTTAGACTTTCAGTAAAAGCAACTAGGCTATTATCTTCTATTTGGGACAAATATTACAGTAACATTTCGTGGATCAGATTCGTTCACATAACCTGCAGAAAATTCTAATGGTGTCTATGAAGTCCCTCATTATGATAGGAAGATTGGTGTTTAGTGTGCTTAGTGGAAGACAAATAATTGGGCCTATTTTTTTCGAGACGACAGTACATGCAGAGGTACCAAGATGACATTCTGACGCCGTTCTTCTATCAGTTAACGGAAGAAGAAAAATAACGTGGGTGGTTTCATCAAGATTCAGCCCCTGCTCCCACAGCATAAGATTCCCTTCTTATAACCTCGGAATGGTTTACAGACAGAGTGATCACTGATGGTCTATTTGTCACTCGTTCTCCAGATCTAACAGTGTGTAATTTTTAGTTGTGGAGTAAACTGAAAGGAAAAAATGTATCGAACAAATCCTCACACACTAGAGCAACTGAAAGAAAACATTAAGAAATCAGACACATTATAGTGGCAGGACTCACGTCAGTCAGAATGTGATTACCCGATGCAATGCCTGTATAATCCTGGAAGTACAGACACTTCCATCATCTTTTATAAGGTACTTATAAGGTAAGATTTCATATAAGATAGTGTAAACGCTTAAAGCAGGGTATGTTCAGCTGAGGCAGCTGCCGTAGCGCAGAGTTCAAACACCGTGCGTTCGGTCTGAGTTTATAAGAAATACCTTGTATTTCAAACAGATCCCACTATAGGAGACTGCAGCTAATCCCATAACTGAATAAAACCTGCGGAGTGCCCTCGACAGAGGGTCAATAAATCCACCCATTCGATCCTAATACTTCGCAGACAATGAGGTCCTAACCAACTGCGGGACACAGGCTGCTGAATTACATTTTCATATGCATTGCATTCTGTTTTATCTGTTCTGATGCTTCTTGTTTAAAGGGGCCTAACATCTAAGGTCACTGGCCCCAGTTTTATCTGTTGTTGTTTCTGTTGAAGTTAAAAATAGGACTACAAAAACATAGGGCTATAATAGCAGTCAGATTTTTGTTGTTGAGAAAGTACCAGTAGGGTGAATGTACTAGTAAATGCTAGTTGCTTTACGTCGCACCGACACAGATAGGTCTTATGGCGACGATGGGATAGGAAAGGGCTAGGAATGGGAAGGAAGCGGCCGTGGCCTTAATTAAGGTACAGCCCCAGCATTTGCCTGGTGTGAAAATGGGAAACCACGGAAAACCATTTTCAGGGCTGCCGACAGTGGGGCTCGAACCTACTATCTCCCGAATACTGGATACTGGCCGCACTTAAGCGACTGCAGCTATCGAGCTCGGTACTAGTAAATGACCGGAACAAATAAATAACCAGATAGGACTTAAAAACATTTTCAACAACCACCACCAAGCTTATATACAATCACAGAACATGTGCGAGATTGAAACTGATAACTTGTCAATTCTCTGTGACTTGTGCATTCTCTCTGAACGTCTGCTGTATTATCTGTAATTTTTAGATTCAATGAAAGACAAGATGGTAGTACGGAGTCGACGTGAAGCGATTTCCTTTGCATTGAATCTATTCACTTCATTGGATGATGGGAGCGTATGATTGGCACAGTTAAGCGGTGTATCAGAAAGGTCTTAGGACGCGGACAAGTGGACCATGAAACACTTAACACAATTCTGGCCAGTGTGGAGGCCGCAATAAATTCACGTCCATTACTCCAGGATGAAGGCCCTACCACTTTAACTCCTGCTCACATCCTAAACCTCGGACAACGATTGACTTATATCCCTACTGGACTTGCACCCACTTATGCGCAAAGACTTGAAACGAAAATTCCGACTTGAAAAACAGGCAATAGACTATCTTATGAAACAAGAATATATTCCGGAATTGGAATGTGTCCAGGAGACACATGGAAGAGCAGTTCCCTTACGAGTGGGAGAGGACTCACACCACCGTCGTATGTAGGAGAAAGCACTCATCCAAGAGTTTACGACAAGGACGAGACGCAGTAGCGGCAATTGGGAATTAGAAGTGGGGAGGAGCAAACAATGAACAGACAACAAAACGTACTCGGGTTTGTGGAATATAGCGGACATAGGGGGTGGGGTATATACATCAACCCCCCCCCCCCCAAAAAAAAAAGAAAGCTACAAAATAGTAAGTTTTTGGATGCTGTCTGAGCGAATTTCGACAGAGGTAAAGATTCACAGTTTACTAACAGGTGCGGTTAGAAGTTTTTTTTCTGAGATTTTCATTCAATATTATACTATAAAACTTTCACTAAAGGAATAATATTACACATGTATTACAATTAAATTATACATTCACCATAATTTCATATTTGACTACACACTAAGAATCTAAAGACACTAAGGAGACTGCCACTCACGAATGCGCGCGGCAAGCGGTGTGAATCAAACCTGTGTCCGTGACCTTGGCAAAAATATTTTTTAAAAAATTTAAAAACTGCTACCGTTTCTCAGAGCACCACTCGCTGTGGTACTATACAAATAGGTAAGCCGCGACGAACGACATTTCGTACGTATTTCCGCAAATGATTTGTTAATTATTAAAGAAAATAAAGGAACGAATTAGCTGATAAGACAACATAACTTGTACAAATTGCTTTTTATAAATATTGCCTATAATTCCTAGTTTCAGCCGACTAAAATGGAATAAAAATGCGATGTTTTCTCCAGAAAGTGGCCACATCAGGACATCCCGCACGACTAAAGGACATCAGATTACATGTCCAGTGCAGCCGGTCATCCCGCTGGAGGTCGACCAGCGTAGGGCGGATGTGGGAGATTGAACCTGGTAACTTATTGCACTCTCTCCGAACGTCTATTATTTGGATATGTTGTTGTATTATCTGTAATTTTTAGAGTCACTTTGCTGGCAGGACCTAGTGTTTACTGTGCACTATGTCTTCTGGTATGGGCTAGAGCAATTTTGTTACTTTCATTGATCTGTTTGTCTTATACTTGGTTTTGACAATATGAAAAGTGACTGAGGTATGAGCGATACTAGTAATGCCATTCCTTCTGCAGACAGTCCCTGCTATGAATGGTGTGAAAATGTTGGTCATAGGGTCGGTTGGTGCATGCATTTCAGTGGGTTTGGCAGACTGATATGTAACAGCAACTTCTGGCTCGGTGAGGAAAGCAACGGAAAACGACCGCACTCCTTATTTCCGTAGTACGCCTCTTCAGTGATACCTAGGCCATCTATGACAGCACATGGCAGAGCTGTTGAGTATCCAACCAGCCTTAGGGCTGAAGACTGAACATACATACATACATACTGAAAAACAAGATAGTAGCACGTAGTTGACATGAAGTGACTTACTTTTAATTGCACATATTTACTGCAGTACTAGCAGTTCATATTTTCTTTTCCACTTGTAGTCTTTTCTTTTTGCTAGTAGCTTAACGTCGCACTAACACATGGAGGGTGTGAAAATAGGAAACTACTGAAAACCATATTTAGGATTGACGATGGCGGAGATCGAACCCACTATCTCGTACAATAGCGTGGGTCGTGCCACGCAGCCAGCTCGCTCAGTGAATGTGTTCATTAACTTACGGGTACTTGATCACAACACCTGACCTGGCTACTGCAATAAGATGATAACCCAACACATGGTTATCACTCTGTCTTGAGAGATGTT
Organism: Anabrus simplex; assembly: GCF_040414725.1. NCBI lineage: Eukaryota > Metazoa > Arthropoda > Insecta > Orthoptera > Tettigoniidae > Anabrus > Anabrus simplex. The sequence continues at coordinate 1,737,651,135 of NC_090265.1, read as the reverse complement.
CCTGTTCCAAGGATACCTAGTCTAAGAAACTTCAGAGCAGGTACGAATTAGGCAGAACATTTGCACCGGATCTCCGAAATGGTAGAAAAGTATAATTAGTTCTCCTATCAACGTTGTTGTTTTTATCATCAGTCTAAAGTATGGTCTGATGCATTCTTCCACACCACCCTATCCTATGCTAGTCTCTTTCTCCCTACGTGAATACTTCATGATTCACGGACTCTTCACCTGTCTCCTGGCACAGGCCGGAGTTTTTTTTTAATTTGCTTTACGTTGCACCCAAACAGACAGGTCTTATGGCGACGATGGGATAGGAAAGGCCTAGGAATGGGAAGGAGGGGCTGTGGCCTTCGTTGTGGTACAGCTACAGTATTTGCCTGGTGTGAAAATGGGAAACCACGGAAAACCATCTTCAGGGCTCCCGACAGTGCGGTCCCTCATAATAGCACTTATTGCTAGTAAAGTACACCCATGGTATTTCTCATGTTGCGGTACTAATCAAAAGTAGCGTAGACTCACGCTGTTCCATACATTATAGTACTACTCACAAGTATTGTACGTCGCACAGGTAACGCACACCTATGGTGTTCCTCAGATAATGGCGCCACTCATAGGCAACGCAAAGCCATGGTGTTCCTCACATAGGTGTACTAATTACGGGCGCCAGTATTCCCGTGGTGTTCCTCACGTAGTGGGTACTAGTCACAGGCAACGCATACCCACGGTGTCGCTCATATGGTGGTACTAATCACAGGAAACATAAGCCCGCAGTGTTCCGCATATTGTGGTACTAATCACAGGTACCGTAAACCCACAGTGAACCACTCTCTCCTGCTACTAATTATAAACCTATTGTGTACGTAACATAGTGATAATATTCGCAAGTAAAGGCGGCCCATGCTGTTCCCTGCGTGATGGTACTAATCATAAGTAGTTCCATGGTTCTAATTCAATCATCCCTTGGTCGCCCCTTTTAGTCACCTCTTACGACAGGCAGCGGATACCATCATCTGAGTCCCTCACCCATAGTGGGGGGGGGAGGTGGTAAATTAATGTCAAGAAACAAACTGCAACTCCAAATATATAGGTCAAGTAAAAATTGGATTTCCACGCCAAAATTAAACCATAATTATTATAATAAAATGCAAATATTGTTCTCATTCAAACTCGAGCAACCTACTTGAGGAAAGATGTTACTTCACTTGTATGTACACATTCTTAACATTCACAACCTCCTAATCCTCTCTCATGTGTGTGCGGAGAATACAAATGAATGATAAAACAGCGAGGGAACTAGGGCAGTTGTGTAAAGACGTTCTAATAACGACAGTAGTTTCTCAGACTGGTAAAGAGATAAGCACGCTAGTGAGTCGCAATGCCAAAGCTGTGTCACCTTCGCACCCACATCTACTGTACAGTACAGAGAGCGCACCGCCGCTAAAAATATCGACCTCATTACAAGTACACTACATCACGGTAGTTAACACAGATCAAAAACGTTTTACTAGTGAGTGATAGGAAAGAAACAGGGTGACTAAACTGGCACAGAATCAGCAACCTATGAAGTAACCCAAGTTTCCGCTGTCGTAGTCGTTGTTACTTCCCAGCACTTCTTCGATATGCTTAACAAATTAACTGATTTATTTATTTATTTATTTATTTATTTTCTGGCTTCTTTCATGTAGCGAAGTTAGGGCGCCTGGCCTTCAATCAGTCAGTCAGTCATCAATGATCTGCATTTAGGGCTGTCGCCACAGTGGCAGATTCCCTATCGATTGCTTCCCTCATCTATATATATATATATATATATATATATATATATATATATATATATATATATATATATATATATATAAAATAAGAGTTTTGTCTGTACATTGCTCAGAATTTGAAAATAATTGTATTTCTGTATTGGTCATGTCCATAGTAACAAGAAAATGCACTTTTTACTTTTCCGTAATTTCTGTCTGTATGCGTTTAGGGGTTGTAGTAAGGATGTAAAGGAGAGTGCATATAAGTCTCTGGTAAGACCCCAACTAGAGTATGGTTCCAGTGTATGGGACCCTCACCAGGATTACCTGATTCAAGAACTGGAAAAATCCAAAGAAAAGCAGCTCGATTTGTTCTGGGTGATCTCCGACAAAAGAGTAGCGTTACAAAAATGTTGCAATGTTTGGGTTGGGAAGAATTGAGAGAAAGAAGAAGAGCTGCTCGACTAAGTGGTATGTTCCGAGCTGTCAGCGGAGAGATGGCGTGGAATGACATTAGTAGACGAATAGGTTTGAATGGCGTCTATAAAAGTAGGAAAGATCACAATATGAAGATAAAGTTGGAATTCAAGAGGACAAACTGGGGCAAATATTCATTTATGGGAAGGGGAGTTAGGGATTGGAATAACTTACCAAGGGAGATGTTCAATAAATTTCCAATTTCTTTGAAATCATTTCGGAAAAGGCTAGGAAAGCAACTGATAGGGAATCTGCCACCTGGGCGACTGCCCTAAATGCAGATCAGTATTGATTGATTGATTGATGTATGTATGTGCACGCATCACGAGAAAACGGTTGAAGAGAATTTAATGAAAATCGGTATGTGAAGTCGGGGGATGAGCCTCTACAATCTAGGATATAAATCATTTTACTCACGCTGAGTAAAGTGGTAGTTTAGGGGAAGGCCTAAAATTGAATTCTCAACTATTTATGTTATTAGTGGTCGTATTTTAAAGAAAATGGGTATGCAAAGTTGGGGAATAAGTTGCTACAATCTAGGCTATCAATAATTGTATTCATGCTGAGAAAATGGTAGTTTAGGTGAAGGCCTAACATTTAATTCTCAAATATTTCTTATTAGAGGTGTAATCGATGAATGCTACATAACTAAGGTTATATAGTATTAAATTTCCTATTATTCATGTCTTATACATTTTTACCGTACTGGATATGATCACAAAGATATTCATGAATTTGGATTTTTGTTACTAAGTCCATATCAGCGCCGAGTAACGAGAAAATGGGTGAACAGTATTTAATGAAAATCGGTATGTAAAGTCGGAGAATAAGAAACTACAGTTTATGGTATAAAATATTTTACAAATCATAGAGTCGAAAGAAAACTAAATGTGAAGGCCTACAATATAGAAAGCTCATAACATTGATCAACAATAACATTACATTGACCATTGTTTGTCGTGATGTGCTTTGTGTCTTCTGTTGCCCCTCATCTCCGGTAGATAGGATTACTGCTGCGTACAGAGTATTTTTTATTTGATTTACGTCGTACCGACATAGATAGGTTTTATGGCGACGATGGGATAGGAAAGGGCTAGGAGTGCCTTAGGCCTTAATTAAGGTACAGGTCCAGCATTTGACTGGTGTGAAAGTGGGAAACCACGGAATACCATCTTCAGCGCTGCCGACAATGAGGTGCGAATCCATTATCTCTCGGATGCAAGCTCACAGCTGCGCACCGCTAACCACACGGTCAACTCGCCCAGTCGTACAGAGTGTAACAGCCTGACTGAATATTGATGGGAAGTAGCTGGGGAGTTCGATAACTTTCTTCTTTAGCATGCCATTCCCCTGGTTTATAAATTTTCTGATGCTACTGGTATGTAACACACTGGATCACCAAAGCATTCGGGCTATTCAATCCCTACTTTGAGGCACTGATTGGAATGAACAGTGTGCATATTTAGCGGAATAATGGCAGATGAGTGTTCATGGGAATCTGCGGCCTGGTCATCCCAGCTCTGGAACTTTGGACTATTAGATTGGCACCGCAATCTAACCGCAGCACTGTTCGTTAAAAGTGATAAAACGTGCGGCTTTCCATTTGATCGAGTATTTTATATGATAGCATTGCTTTTAATCGCTACCTTCATACTTACGTTTTTGTAATGACCTATGTTGATTTTAGGTTAGGAAAACCACAAAGTCAGTCTTTCTGAGAATCCCGTAGCGAAGCACGGGTACATCAGCTAGTATTTATTATATTTACAATTGTTTATCTAGCTTTTGCTAAATATTTTCTGCGAACCTGGGAATTTATCGAATATATTTCCCTCGATAACTTATTCCAATCTCTTACTCATCCTCCTATAAATGATTATTTGCCTCCAATTTGTCCTCTTGAATTCCAACTTCATCTTCATATTTTGATCTTTCCTACTTTTAAAAGTTCCTCTCAAGCTTATTCTTCTACCTATATCATTCCACGCCAACTCACCAGTGACAGCTCGAAACATACCACAGAGTCGAATATCTCTTCTCTTTACTCCCAAGTCTTCCCAGCCCAAGTTCGTAACATTTTTGTTTATAGTAAGGTGTTATATGCACACCGTAGCTGAAGTTAAAAATGAATCTGAGTCAACAGTTCAAAGCTCGCTGCAGTTTCATCGTTTGTTCCTTTTAGTTGCGTAAACAAGAATTACGTCACAGTAGCCGAGGAGTGGAAAAAATTTTAAGTCTGAACCTAGTCTTTATCCTATGTCCCTTGGTAAAGACTAGTCCAGATTTTAATTCTTCCTATCCTCGACTACTGTGACGTAATCCTTGTTCAGGACAAAGTTTAATGTTAGCACATTTTACATCGAATTTCATTTACTTTCTCCAAAACGATGTGGAAAGTGAAGTGTACTTACCGCACTCAACTTCTCTCGGCTTAAAAACATACTATCAGAAACGCTTCTCATTGCATATAAAACCGTTACTTAGATACGTACCAGATGGCTACACTATGTCATGCGAGCCACCTGACTGATCAGGGATCGAACCCAACAACTTGGGCACAGAAGACCAGCGCTTTTATCGCCTTTGCCACTAAATCCGCTGCCAACAAGATAGTTGATAAGTCAATCCCTTCTTCTTCCATACCTATTTTATTGGGGGTGGGACATTATGTGATTTGGCCCAGTTTTCCGACTGGATGCTCTTGCTGACGTCAACGCTTTGAGCGAGGATGTTTTCACTATTGCATATTTCAGTGGTGGTTGGTAAGGTAGTGTGCTGTTGTATGGAGATGAAGATGAGTGCGTTAAGAGGAACATAAATATTCAGTCCCCGAGCGAGAGGAATTAACCTCAGTCCGGCCAGGAATCTAACCCGGATCCTCTGAACCGAATGCAAATACGTTGGTTATTCAGCCAATGAGCCGGAATCTACGATTATTTATTCAAAACGCTATTAATTTAAGAACTCTTAAAATAACGCCAATCGACTACCACCTCCGCTCAGCAAAGCAGGTGGGCACGGTTCTCTTGCAATTGGCCTGTCAACGAGTGTGATGCAAGAATGTGAGCTAGAAACTAAATAAGATGCCGACGAGTCACTCAGCGCAGCCTGACAGAACGTGACTATGACGAATCAAAAACAACTGCCGCCTGTCCAGGATAAAAACAAAATATTGTTCCAAACAAGATGTGTCGCATAAGGAACAGTTGTAGAAAGAAGAAAATAAGAGTGTATTTCAACAACGACAAGAGGTGAGGAGAGATGATATCAGTGATACAGCGGATCACAACAATGAAAATGAGTAGAGGAACGATCTAACAAGAAATTGTCGTTACTGTATAATTATTTTTTTAATAATTATTTATTTGCAAATTAACCACTTAGGATCACGCTACAATTTAATTTTTTCTTTGTATGAACTTTCCTCTTCCTCCAGTACTCCTTCATACGGACGCTATGCTGTTTCTTCTGTTCACCCCTCCAAGCTCTTCCCGTTTTTGCAATCGACTTGAAACCCTTCCAAATTCTGAATCATGGTATGAAATGTTTTCCTGTCTAACATCTGAACTTCCTGGATGTTGGAATTCTCTCGATCTTTACCAACTTACATGCCGTTCTTGTTTTCTTGTCCACACGTAGTCGAATAACTTTTTGGTTAGACTGGTTTTGTCCATTCTGCACAAATGTCTGAGGAATGATAACCACCTCTTTTTCATTGTCTCTGACATTTTCTCCACTTTTTTGTAGACTTCATTCTTGTTCCGAAGTTTCCAGCCGGTTTCAGCCTGGATTAAGCCAAAGATTTTCCGTAGTATTTTTCTTTATAAACTCGTAATTCATCAAGAGGCATTCGCTGGCATACAAGCATTCTGTTTTTACTACAGAGTTGTAATGCCTTATTTTTGCATTCCATGAGATGCATTTCTTGTTGTAGATATTATTATTATTTCGTTTTGGCCGAGTATGGACTATGTTAATACGAATTCAGCTTCATCTGTTTCTGGGCTTTAATCCTCGTCCAGTTCTCCTTCATCCTTTCACTCTGCAATCTCCTCCTTTCTTCTGTCCATGACGCTTGGGTACGGGGTCAAACTTTTTCTTGAATCCTCTTCGTTGCCTTGATCCTCGACTTGTAAGCATCCCAGTTGCTGATTTCCATTCCTTGTATTCCCATTTCTTCCAGGTCCTTCTTCACCTCCTGATACCAGCGCACCGTAGTTTTCCTGTTCTCACGAAATTTTATTGTCTGATTGGTCAGTGGATTATTATTTATTCACTAATAGGCCAAGTAAGAACCACGATAAGTTTCATTATGCATTCTGGCTTTTATTCCATTTTTTATGATTCAGCAGGTTTTCATTGCGTCGCTGTGGCGAGCACGGCGTTCATCCGACCACTTTGCACCATTTGTCTCGGGAAGTCACAAAAAGTCACGATGCTTATTCTGAAAAGGTGTAGTTTGTGCGCGTCTTCTGGTCGCCCCCTTTTCTTCCAAGTCTTCCTTGACGTTAACGTACCAAGGAATTGTTGTTATTGAGTCCAAATTGTTAAAAGTGCGTTTTGTTCATCGAGAGTCGTCCATCCATCATAGGTAGATGCGAGCACTGTGTTTGCGCAGAATGGATTTCTTGTCTGGATTCACTTATGTAGGTCTAGATCCAGTTTTTTGCAGTTTAGGCCAATATTTCTCTCGTTTTGCTCTAACTTAGCGAGCGTACATTTCTGAAAGAGGATAAGGCATCAATATGCATTCTTCTTCTTCTTTCTTCTTCTTTGTCGTTTAGGCCTACTGAGGACCACGGGCTAGTATCTACTCTTCGGTAAAGTTGTTGCTTTCTTCTTCTCCCAATACTCCTTCATTTGCTGACTATGAGCCAGCTTGCTCTCCTGTAATCTTCTTACTTGGAAGGGACGTTGGGAATACACCCTGTCGGATGGCTTGACGGAACAGTAGTCGGTCATGAGTTTGTCCCAGTGGGATATCTAGTTGTTCCATATCCGACTTAACTGACGTGATTCATTTGTTCTTAGAAGCCTTGCCTCTTCCTGTTACTGTGAATATCCTGTTGATGAGTCTTTTGGAATCCAGACAGGCCAAGTGTCCATAAAAGATCAGGCGCCTTTTCCTTATAGACGTGACGATCTCCTAATGTTCATGCACTTAATCATTACGGCGGATTCTGTAAATGCCTCCTTCCTCTCTGATTGGTCCTAATATCCTCCTGAGGATCTTGCTCGCTTTAAACTCCACCTTTTTGAGTGGACCCTTCCTGGTTAATACAAGCATACAGAACAGATGGTCTGACGACCGAGTTGTAGTACATGTTTGAGATTCTTGGAGAGGCACTTAGATGAACAGATACTACGACAGGAGTGATAAGCCCTTTCAAACTTAGTACATCTGACATCTATGGCTAGGTTCTCGCTTGATTCGCAGAGATCCATTCTCCCAAGTACATAACTGCAAGTACTTTCCGTATGGTAGAGTCTGTGAGAGGAACTGTAGGAAGGGCCTCCTTAATATTGGTCATAAATTCAGTCTTCTGGATGCTGATCTTCAAACCATTGTTAACCGCTACACTATAAAGACTCCGTAAGTTGTAGGTAGCCTCCTCTATATTGTTCGCCAGTAGAATGAGGTCAGGCATGGGACAATCAGGTTGTCTCTCTTGTACCCAAGCTTCAGCCCAGCTCCCGGTGGTAGCATCGTTCTCCATTTCCTAATGATCTTTTCCAGGACATAGTAGAAGAGAATGCAGGAGAGACCATCACCCTGTCTAACTGCTGTTCTGATTGGAAAGCTTTCGGATCGAGCTCGATAGCTGCAGTCGCTTAAGTGCGGCCAGTATCCACTATTCGGGAGATAGTGGGTTCGAATCTCACTGTCGGCAGCTCTGAAGGTGACTTTCCGTGGTTTCCCATTTTCACACTAGGCGAATGCTGAGGCCGTACCTTAATTAAGGCCACGTCGCCAGAAGACATATCTGTGTCGGTGCAACGTAAAGCAAACAGTAAAAAAAAGAAAGCTTTCGAATAGTTCACCTCTGAACCTGACCTTGGACGTCGTGTTCCTCAAAGTGGCTTGAATTCATCGTACGGTCTTTCCATCCAGATCAAGTTCCCATACAATAGAGAAAATTGTGTCACTGTCCACAGAGTCATAAGCTTCCGAAAAATCTACTAGGACCAGCAGCCAACGATGTCCACCTCGGCTTTTGTAATTGGGAACTGTCGTAAGATTGTGCCTCTGTTCTGGACAAGATCTAGTAATACGGAAACCCATCATAATGTATTATTATTATTATTATTATTATTATTATTACAGTAATATTGCAGTTAGGCAACCACGTCGTGCTGGACGTAAAATTTGTGTTGGTGATGTGATTTACGGAGAAGATTGGGTGGGTGCGGCAGTGGACGATAAAGGAATTGTTCCGGCATTCTTCTTAGTGCAGGAGAATGGAAAACCACGGAAAAACATTCTCAGGACAGCCGACGATTGGGGTCAGCACCTCCGCCTCCCGAACTTAAGAGCATACACTGCACCCCGTTCTGGACGGCCTTGCACATCCAACAATGTTAACGCTGCGGAGGCAGGGTGTCATTCTTGTTCTTTAAAAAAACATACTGCTAATGGCGTTCGGCCTCTGAAGACCATACAGCCAGCATTTACGGAGTGAGAGAGCATACGTTCATAGAACTTCGTGGTTGATGAAGTCATAACTTATAACTAAATACTGCAGTCTGATAAATGCTGTGAAATGCCAGCACATAACTGGGGAGTTAGGTTTAATAAGAGGATGACAACTGAGGTTGGCATTGGGGTATTGAACTTCGCTACAGAAGAGTACAGATGGGTCTGCTGTGGGGAGCACTGCAGGCATCGTCAATAGAGAGCGAAATCCCTTCGGAGCCAGTTTGCTCCCCGCTCTCGGGGAACGAGAGCAGCTTAGCGAGCAAGTAGGGGAAGTGCATGACGCAGTACTATATGTGCTGAAGGCCAGTGGCGCAAGTACAGTACGGCCACGTTATGCAACCCGCCTGACTGCTGTTCTCTTGTCACGTGACAAACACCCGTCCCGAGTGGAGCAAGTAACACCGGCTCCCTAGAGCAACTACGTGATGACGTCTGACTTACATGACAACAGGCTGTGGTCCAAGTCAGCTATTTCTCCAAACAAGCAAGGAATATCCTCAAAAAATCTTAGGACCAAAGTGCGAAAATGGAATTTGGATGAAAAAGAAATCACATGAAATATATCAAGTTATAGAAAAAAAAATGATAGATACCATCAGAATACGGCGATTACAATTTTATGGTCACTATCATAGAATGGATAATAACAAGCTCACGAAGAAAGAAAAACAGCTTTATCAATGAAAAATCACAATAATTGGCTAAAAGATATCAGTGAAGACCTAAATGAAAATAGCATTAGTGAAGAAACCATTCAAGGTAGGATAAAATTCAGAACCTTAATTCACAAATACAAATTTTCTGCAAAGTCCACCCGACTAAATACGGGATGGACTTATTACATAAAAGAAACACAGCGGGAAGATGAAGAGAGATTGGGAAGATAAAAAGAAAAATAGTGCTAATAAGTACAAAGGCGCTCCTTACTTGTGAATAACGAATAAAAAAAATAAAACTTACCAAATTAATTTTAATACAGAAATTAGAATGGCAAATGTTGTTAAGTTTTCTATTATTTGGTATCATAAGTATATCCACGTCGTGTTTTCAAGAGTCTTACCTTAGTAAATTCTTATATTTAAATTTCATGCAATGTTCTTACTATTTACGTTCTGCCAACAGTCAATCTTTTCTCAGGATTACCTGAAACATCAAGGAGAAAATATATTAAAATGTTGTTTAATACGAAATACATAAAAAAAAAATGCAGGTAACTGTTTTAATAAACCATATTCCAAGAGACAAAATACATTCTGAACCAACGTCTTTAAAACACATGAGTACTTAATTTGTGAAATAATAATAACAACAATAAGTTCATTAGGATCTTAAAACGTGTGGCATTGAGGAGGGACATATTACAAACAGAACAGTGTTCAGAAGGAAAATTGCGGAGGTGACGGATCTGTTCGTAGACAAACCCAGGAGAACAAGAGGGGTGTTCTCGGAAGAGGAACGAGCAAAAGCGACCCAGAGAATGAAGGAGTAATGGCGTAAAGGGAAAGAACATCAACAGTTAAGGAACTTGTTTAATCGTAACCCACAGGAGGTTGAAGCGATCCTAAATAAATAAATAAATAAATAAATAAATAAATAAATAAATAAATAAATAAAGAAGAAGAACTGGCAACTCAGTTTCGCAAAACCTCTCAGGTAAATAATTTCAAATACTTAGGGGAAATCATCCAACCGTTTGGATTAAATCGTGAAGCAAAATTAAATTACAAAAAGCCTGTAGAATCACACTGAAGATGTACTGTACAACAAATAATCAATATCTCGGAACGCTGAATTAAAACACTACGATATTGTAATTAAGCCTGAAGCATTATACGCATGAGAAACCTCGATCATTGGAGGCAGATCACGAACTAAAACTTCAGTAAAACAAGAAAGAAAAACCCTTAGGAAAATATTTCGCCCAATATGCATACAAGGAGTGTGGATGGAAAGATCTCCTGAATTATACCAGCATTCTGAGAACAATCAGATATTGTTAGAAAAACACTGAAATTTTATGGCCATATTCAAATAATGGACAGACACTTACTAAAAGGATATTTAATTATGCCTCCTCACTAATTATTAGCCTTAGGTTCCCGCGTCATACACACGAGTAAGTGTTTGGCTGGCGAGCGGGTAAGCTTCCTCTGCTTCAACAATTTATAATAAGAAGATTAAAACCAAGGACACAACGGGAGGTTTAATTCGCTCTGTTAAATTCAGTCCAACAACAGCAAAGCACGACCTCATCTGGCCTGATAGAATCAATTACATAATTAAATCCTAAGGTGTCATATAATTTAATGATAATCAGTTTATCCTAGAAAGAGTTTTAACAAAAATAAGACGAAGATTTTGAATCTGGTAGTAAGATAGTTGATTTCTTATAAGTAGAATACAACAAAACAAACAGTAATAAGAAACATTTTTAACTTTGATAGAAAATTAATCTCGAGTGTTATACGTATTTTAAAGTGTAGTAAAATATAAGAAAAACAAGTTAAACTTTTTAAAAGCGTTTCAAAGTGTTCTATTATGTTTTAATGTGTCCCATTACAAGAGATATTATCAAGAAATAGACAGTGTGTTTGTGTGTGTGTGGGAGGGGGGTGTTAAAGGTAATGTTTTATATGACAATGTGTTAAGTAAAACAGAACAATGTTAGATCTTGAGATAAAGGGAATATTGATGTAGAAATCGCCAATGAAGGGAGTTAGAGCTCCCGAAAACATGTACGTGTGAAACACTGTAAAAAATCAGATACTGATAATATATTGACAGGGCGGACCAAACCATCAACCGGACCGAAAATGGTCAAATTTGTCGAATCCTCACTATTAGTCAAGAATAATTGGAAAATCGAAGCTGAAGAAGACCTTCAAGAAATCAGCATGAGAAGTGAAATTATGTGAGAGAGGCCTAGCTTTAGAACACTGGTGAACAAACATCGTTTTGCTGAAGAACCCAACATGAGAACCTCCACTGCACGGTCGGAAGAAAGGGAGAAAGAGCACAGCGAGAGGATAAAGTGATTCCGGGAAGAGAAGAAAGCAAATCAATCTGCTAAATAAATTAAATCGCGTCCCTTAGTTTGGCACAAAGAAGTGAAATATACGTAATAATAATAATAATAATAATAATAATAATAATAATAATAATAATAATAATAATAATAATAATAATGGAAAACCGCGTGTTCGTTTGGTGATAGCATTGTCTGTGGTGTATGATTTGCAAGAATGTTGGGGACAGTACAATCACCCAGTCCCTGAGCTAAAAGAATTAACGGTTTAAGATTAAAATCCCTCGACCCGCCGGGACTTGAACGCGGAACGAAGGTAAAGACGCTGACAAATAAGCCAAGGAGATAGATATTTCTGAATTGCAATCGCAACTATTTTCACTTAGCCCTATTAGTTAAAAGAAGAAAATATATTTTATTTTCTGAAGGATGCAAGCACAGGAAGACACAAAGCAATTGTATTTGGGAAATCGACCTCAGTGACACAGTCGTTGTTCTTCTGTTCCCAAAATAGCGAGCCCGTTCCCGGCAGAGGTCGGTGGCCTCTGAGTGTGTTTAAATGTGACAACTTCGTGACGCTGGCTTCCGACAAGTTAAAGACGGCTATCTTAGGAAAGAAGTCGATGAATGAAGCTGTGCAAATTTCCATGGTATGAACATGGTCTAACCGCAGAGGAACCTCTACAAAGCTGCCAACAGTGGGTTTTGAACCCACTATCTTCCAATAGAAAACTCAGAGCTACGTGACTCGAACCGTGCACCCAACTTGCTCGTTAGCCGTAAGAGAATCCAGGGCCATTACCTCCCCACTCCTAGCCGTTTCCCATCCCATCGTCGCCATAAATCTATTTTTGTGTTAGTGCGATAATAAACCGCTAAAATATGTTACAAAATGCAGTACGTGTTTATATCAAAGCCGTACGCGGTTTACGACTCAATCTTCATCAGAGGAGTTTAAAGTGAACGTACGTTATAGCTGGACATGTTTTATAATTCAAATATCAAAGCTGCATGTAGGCGCAATTAGGTTGTATATTGTCCATCCAAGGTTGCACGTCCTGTGAAGGGTCTCTGTACTGTGCACACATGAATGTCACGCAGTTAATTTAGTCTAAAAATAGCTATTGTGTGGTTATGTTTGCTGGGTCGTGTTATACGTCAATAAACATACAGATAAAACATGGGGACAATGATGACAAATCAATAGCTGCACAAGAACTGAAGTACTGTTTTGTAATAGAGTACTAAAATAGCTCTTATATGTTCGAGTAGTTAAATTTAAATCACTGAATTAAAAATAAAAGTTGCCAACTGATGCTATTTAAATGCAGTCCGCAAGAGACAACAGACATTAATGGTTGAGTAAATGAGGCTTTGCAGACGGGGTTTAAAATCAGCTACTTTCTAGTTTGTTGCGATCTTTATACATAAACATTTTAATTCAGAAGAATAAACCCTTTTCCCACCCTGAAAATCAGATTCAGATGTTTCTTCTTCTTCACTGGCCTTTTAGAAGGTGACGCCGTTTCTCAGGCGTCAATTAATTAATCAATCAATCAATCAATCAATCAATGATCTGCATTTAGAGCTGTCACCCAGGTGGCAGATTTCCTATCAATTGTTTACCCAGCTTTTTCTAATGCGTTTTCAAAGAACCTGGACATTTATCGAACATTTCCCTTCAAATTGTATTTCAATCCCGTACACCTCGTCCTATAAATGAATATTTTCCCCAATTTGTCCTCTTCAATTCCAACTACATATTATGATCTTCCCTACTCAAGCTGGCCTCGCCCTTGCTGGCGAGATGTAGTGTTTACAGTGAAGTATGTCTTCTGGTATGGGCTACAGCAATTTGTTACTTTCATTTATCTGTCTCAGTCTCATCTTTGGCTTTGACAACGTGAAAGTGGCCGAGGTATGAGCGATGCTAGTAATATCATTCTTTATACAGCCAGTCCCTGTTATGAATGGTGTGAAAATGTAGCTCATAGGCTAGGTTGGTGCGTGCGTTTCAGTGGGCTTGGCAGACTGATGTGCAATAGCAACTACTGGTTCGGTGAGGAAAGCAACATACACTCAAGCTTATTCGTCTACTAATGTCATTCCCCGCCATCCTTCCACTGACAGCTAGAAACATACCACATAGTCGAGCATATAGTCTCCGCACTCGTAAGTCTTCGCAACCCAAAGTTTGAAACATTTTCGTAACATTTGGTACTCCTTTTTCGAAAATCACCCAGACCATATCGTGGCTGCTTTCCTTTGGATCTTTTCTAGTGCTCGTATCAAGTAGTCCTGATGTGAAGAGATCTGTAACCTTTCTTTAATTACCGCGTTAATATGATTACCCCCAATTAAGATCATTCTTTACATTAACACAGTACCGTAATTAAAACTGAGAGGACTTTCCCTCCTGATGAATCAACCTGAATTTACCATTTACCATCATACCATTATCCGCTGTCCGTCTCACAACATTGTCTAAGTTCCCCTGCAATCCCTCACAATCCTGCAACACAACCACTAAAATCATTCTTAGGACAGCCGAATGTGGCGTACAGTCAGAGTAGAGCCGTTGCCACTGGTCCTCTGCTCGGTTGGCCGGTCGTAGTGCAGGACTGCCGACCGACTGTCTTGAAATTCCACGCCGAGGTCATCTTCTCCGCTTCTACATTTTCCTTCTTAAATTACCATAAATTCCACAGAGTTTCTGGATGGTCTAGTGAAGAAGGGCAAGCCCCATGGACATTAAATGCTTCACAGACCCACTATGGTAACACACTGGCGGAGAAAAGGGGTTGTGCTAGATTAACGAACGTTGGTACGCGTGTTTATACATCTGTAAGATGAGACTGATTCAAATTTCCCGCAAATCGCATTAGCGTGACGGTAGTAGCGGCCCCATGACATTCCACATCAGGTTTGCTTTAAATGCGGGTTGTACTGTGCGAGAGCTTGGTTACCTCTGAGAATAGACGGAGTGATTGTTAGTGGATAAAAAATGCCTTTACGACGACGAAGAGGCCAGTATCAACAACTCACTGCTGTTGAACAAGGCCGTATGATAGGGCTACATGAAGGTGGATCTTCCTTCCGCGCTATCGCAGAACGACTTGGCAGGAATATCTCCACTGTGCATGCGTGCTGGCAGCAGTGGTCACGAGAAAGTACGCTCGCAAGAAGACCGGACAACGGACGTCCCCGTGGCACCACCGAGAGGGAGGGCCGCCGTATTCGGCGTAAGGCTGTGAAGCAGCGGATTGCGTCTGCAGCAGCAATTCGAGAGGCAGTTGGCAGCACAGTGACGCAACGAACTGTTCGAAATCGGTTACTTGAAAGACAGCTCCGAGCCATACGCCCTGCAGCGTTCATTCCACTTACCCCAAACCACCGCCGTCTGCGACTTCAATGGTGTCAAGCGAGAGCTCATTGGAGGATGGAGTGGAGGTCCGTTGTGTTTTCCGATGAAAGCCGGTTCTGTCTTGGTGCCAGAGATGGCCGTGTGTTGGTTAGGAGGAGGCCACGTGATCGCCTGCATTCCACCTGTCTGCGGCGTCCACACACTGGACATACACCGGGAGTTCTGGTCTGGAGAGCAATTTCCTTTTACAGCAGGAGCATTCTCGTGGTTATCCCACGCACCCTGACAGCAGGTGTGTGCGTCCGTCTGGTGATTCGACCTGTTGTGCTGCCATTCATGAACAGCATTCCCAGGGGTGTTTCCCGACAAATTAATGCACTCCCCCATGCCACTGTTGTAACTCAACGTGCTCTACAGAGTGTCGATATGTTGCCTTGGCCTGCTCGATCCTCCGATCTGTCCCCAATCGAGCACGTATGGGACATCATTGGACGACAACTCCAGCGTCATCCGCAACCGGCATTAACCGTCCCTGTATTGACCGACCAAGTGCAACATGCATGGAACTCCATTCCATAAGCTGACATCCGGCACCTGTACGACACAATGCATGCACGTTTGCTTGCCTGCATTTAACAGTCAGGCGATTACACTGGTTATTAATGGACCACCATGGCACATTTGCGATGGATCTTCTCTCGCGGATATTAACTTTTAGTCTTGTACCTTTAACCAATTAAATATGGTACCTCGATAAATATATTTCCAAAAATTTGTGTATTCTACATTCCTTATATCATGGTGTTTGATATTCTTTTCCGCCGGTGTATTTACAATAATTACATCATTCACAACTTTACATTCGTACTTGAATTCATTCGTTCGGTAACACCATTACTCACTTTCAGTCCCGTTCATGTACACACAGAGATTCATCACATCTTTTTTACATCTTTCATAAACTGCGTTGGATGCAAAGCTTTTGTTTCAGGTGACAGTCCATTCTACTCATTCTAGAGTCGTAAGGAGTAAACGTAGTAACCGGATTTGTAGGACGAGGTACAAGTAAATGAAGGGACAAAATTAACTCCTCAGCGAACAGAGCGGAAGGACAGGGAAAGGCGAAGGAAATGGTGAAGTTTAATGGAGCAGGTGAGAGATTTTGGAAGAAAGATCAAGCCGGTTCTTTTGAGAATAGTTTCTATTGAGGAGAGTTTAGCCGAATGAAGATGGAAGTGGTTTATTAGCCTCTCCGCACGACGCTGTATGTTCTGCAGCTTTCTGAAGTTTGCGACTGCGGTGGGATTCCAGGTAGGAAAACCATAGGTTACTATGGGTCTCACCATACAAAGATAGGCTTGATTTGAAGATGTTTAGATTCCTGCTAAGAAATCCCATAATTTTCACCCCTTTTGGCCTTGCCTCTTTCGTGTGCAGGTTCCATTTCAAATCACTAGAGATTGATTCTTAAAAGTTTAATATTTGAGCACTATGGGATTACGTTCTCATTTAATTTGTACTGTTCTCTAGGCAGTTTCGTGATCTACAGGGTCTTTAACTGGAAGTGGGGACAGATGGGCGAGCTGAAGATCAGACGAGCACATGGCAACTCGCTGAGCTTGGGGCCGGGAGAGCGCCCGTATGAATCGCATGTACAGTAAATAGCAAGCACACACAATAACGCGTAATGAAAGTAAAATAATTTCTCACCTTGTTACACAAGATTTTAGAAATGACCTCCACCTGCATCTACACATTTCTGGCTTCATTCAAGGAAATTTTCATTCATACGCATTTTTTAATCAACCGAGGTAGCGGCGGCAGTAACTGCAGACAGGATAATAGGACCTATAGTTTTTTAAACCACAATCACTGGGCAGAGATATAGGAATGACATTCTCGTACCATTTTTTGACAACTGACGGAAAATGAATGTGAATCTGGATATTTCCAGCAAGAGTCGGCAACCGCCCACACGGCTAACGAGTCGTTAAGTTTAATTGAGGACAATTTTTACAACAGGGTAATTAGTAAACGATTGTGGCCCGCAAGATCCCCAGATCTTACGGTCTGCAAGTTTTATTTATGGGGAAAATTGAAAAATAAGGTTTATGCAACTAAGCCTCACACTCTAGATGAACTCAAACAAAACATCATGAGAGAAATTGAGGTTATCTCGGCGGATGAACTAATGCGTATGAATGAAAATTTCCTTTGACGAAGCCAGAAATGTGTAGATGCAAGTGGAGGACATTTTCAACCTCTTCTGTGACAAGGTGAGAAAAATTATTTTATTTTGATTATTCGTTATTATATGTGCTTGTTATTTGCATGCGATTCATACGGGCGCTCCCCCATCCCAAGCTCAGCGAGTTCCCATGTGCTCTTCTGACCTTCACCTTGGTCTAAACACCGATTCTAGCCGGCAAAAAGTCGATAAAATCAAAGTCAAGAAATAGCTGAAAAAAGTTTGGGAACTCATTCTAGACACCCCAGGTACCTCATATTTGCCCTACATAATGTGCTAGGAGTGTGTAAGTGGCGGGAAATGGAGCACAAACTTGGCAATTTTAAAAACTTGGAAAAAATTAAACATTTATATCTTACTGGGACCAACCAGGATATTGAAGAACCCTTTCGTGAAGGGTATTTCTTGAGTAAATTCACAAGGATAAGTCCTTCTGCACGCGCTAAAAAGACCGTATCAACCAGTTAACTTCTCCATATTTCAGACTTCACTGTACTCCGATTTTACGGCATTTTCAGGACCGGAAACAGAAGTTATAGGTAGTTATGTGTTACTGATTGATTTAATTTATATTATACACTATACTAAAGATTGTCCACCAAAAATCAACTGCCACTTCTTGGAACTTTTTTTTGTTGGCGGTATTTTCTTATAAGCAACCCGAAAATTTCACCGCACTACTTTTTCTTATCAGAGTCATTCCCCCCTCCCACCCTCTACCCGCAACGCAACATCCACTGTCTGTAACTCATGGCCTACCGCTCTCCGAGCCTTTCTATACCATGGATCTGACTGTATTTCTTCACATTGAAATTTGTTGTTTATAGGTAGTTTACGAAACACCACTGATGAACAAAAGCAAGATGTCAAAGATCGAAAATCTACTATTCAGGAGGATTTGTGGAAAGAGCTAGACCTGAAAGTTGACAGGGTTGTTCAAGGGACTGGGACCTCCGACACCGGCAACATCTCAAGGAGGTTCTATCGCAATCCGAAAAAGGCAGCAGACGCAACCGGAGTCAGCGAAGAATTAATCATCAGGTTTACTGTCATACTGCAGGTACAACAACAAAACCCAATTCAACCATATTTGGACTTAGTTCCTTCGCTTCACGATATTTATACTCTTCTCTGGGTTTTAGGTTTTGTCCAGTGCTCATCAGGTGAACGATGAGGTTTTCGACACTGCAAAATTGTACGTGCCCTTATATAATTGTTATCCTGTGCCTCCGACCGTCCACAAAGTCTTAATTCATGGTGCTCAGGCGATCAGATACGCCCTATTGCCAATCGGAAAGCTGTCCGAGGAGTCCCAAGAATCCAGAAACAAGGATTACAGGTTCTTCCGGAAGCACCAAACCAGGAAGACCTCCAGAAAGGACACAACAACTGATCTAATACACAGTCTCCTGTTTTCGTCGGACGTAGTAGTTACAAGGCACCTCATCAAAGCCGAAATTCACTGGAACGAACCGGCCCCTGAAGTACACGCTTTGCTCGCGTTCGATGAGGACACAGATGAAGAGGAGGCTTCGGATGAAGAGACTTGCGAAAACGAGACTTCCAAAGTAGAAGAAGAGGACGTTGGAGTATCAAATACAGATAGTGAACCAAAGGCATGACTCGTAAGTAGTCTTACTAATAAGTAACATAGGGCCAAAAGATCCAAATGGGTCCACGTCTCGAACAAATAGCATTTAAAAAAGTAACATGGCGCTAAAAAATCGAAACATTTCATATATAACGTAATATATTCTTATTCCTTTTCAGGCCACCTTCCTCGCCAAAGTGGCCTAAATTTACAATCGTTGACATGTTCTACATCATGGATTTAGACGACCGATTCTTATGAAAATAAAGTCATGACATTTGTCAAGGGATTCCATACGTTTTTCTTCCTAAACCCTGTTCATAATTTCATTAAAGTGTTAACGGGAGCGTAGCGCGCCATTTACCATGAATCCATTCGCGGAATACTAAATTTTGTCCAGCTACATTAAGTTTTGCGAATTAGCGGACGCGTAGTGGATCCGCTACTCCGATAATCGAAAATCCGTTAACGGATTCGTAATCAGCGACCTCGAAAACCCCCGAGTATGAATTCTCATCGGCTTTTGTGAACCTAGAAAGATGATACGATTTATTGCCGGCTAGAATCGGTGTTTAGACCACTGTGCGCCGGCCAACTGACCCCAGTTTGAGTGAAAGACCCTGTACTTGTCTGAATACAGTACATTCATGTCTAATCCATTCACGGAACACCGCGCCCTTTCCATCTCTGATAATATTTGTATCAGGCTGTATTTGTCATTTTGAAAGATGCGACTCAAATAGTCTACTTCTTGCATTTCGCAAGGATGAAGACTTCATATGATTTCCTAGCTCGACAAAATATCTTCTCGTTGGTGACATAGTCTACGGACGGGATCTTGAACATTCTTGGATGCATCCATATTTCAACGTTTATAGTGTCCATCCTTCCACACCGCGAAGCAGCACCAATAACACTTTACGACACGCCAACGAGTTTCGAATCGGAGGTCTCGGTTGCACACAACATGTCTGAATGTCAGAAACGCACTTTTTGCTGTGCCGATTTTAGTTCTAATTTCTACACCTGTTCCCATGTCACTATTGGTCAGCATCCTAGGTAGTTGAAATGATGATGATAATCCTATTAGTTTTACGTCTCACTATCTTTTTCTTCGGTTTTCGGAGACGGCGAGGTGCCGACATTTTGTCCCGCAGAACTTCTTTAACGTGCCGGTGAATCTACAGATACTGGGCTGACGTACTTTAACGCCTTCAAATACCACCGGACTGAGCCAGGATCGAACCTGGCAACTGATACAAGCGTTGGTGAATTTCTGTTTACTGATTAGTCTACCATGAAGTTATCTATGTTTATATTAAGACCAGACTTCTTCCTTACTTCGCTGATGCTGTTCAAAAAGAATTCTGTATTACCTGTGGGGCTGACTGGCCGAGGCGGTAAAGCCGTGCTTGACCCACCCGGAAAAACGTGGGTTCGATTCCACTACAGGGAGTAGAAAAATTTAAGCAATAAGATTTTCACTTCCGGAGGTAAGCATGTCCCTGAGATTCACTCAGCCTACACCAAAAAATGAGTACTCCACCATGTGCCATGGTTACGGATAGTGGAAGCCTTTACCTTACACCCCTCCCAGGGCCTTCATGGCCTGTACGGAGATTACCTTGCTGTATGCTATGCTGTACTACCGATACCAAGATTATGGAATTTTAAATCCGTTTTAATGTAAATCAGACGAGGCCAGATAGTCAAAAAATCTCTCAAACCACTAAATGTAGACAAGAAAACAATCTTCACGTTGCCAGCCATATAGGCTACGTACCTAGGTACGAGATATTCAGAACTAATATGCCGTGAACACTTAAAAGCCATTATCGTCATGTTCAAAGTTAAACAAGTCGACGAGTCAGTGCAAACTCAAAGTATCTTATCATCTTATTTCTTTCCTTGTGAATTTCCGGAATGACTCCTGTTTCCTCGAAGATAAGTTTCTCTCTCTCAAAATAGTTCTTAACCACGGAATTCTTTTAACTTCATTACTCAGAACTTATTATGGCAAACAAATCATACCATGTTTCAATACAGAGAGCCAATAGCAAATACTTCAAAATCCCTTTACTTAGTAACCTTATTAAGTTGGTGTTTCCAACATCATTGCAGTCTATATACACTTGAAGTTTCCGTACGTAATTATTTGTACAGAAACTTACTCAAGACTTCTCTCATCTCTGTGATCATGAAACTAGGGCATTATAATAGAAAAGTCCACACGAATGCATGCATCTATTACATCTTGGAGCAGTGTTTAATTATGAATACATCGTGATGACGATGATCCTTGTTGTTTAAAGGGACCTTAACATTTAAATGGGGCTGCCTGGCCGAGGCGGTAAAGGCGTGCTCGGTTCGCCCGGAAGGACGTGGGTTCGAATCCCCCTCAGGAAGTCGTAAAATTTAAGAAACGAGATTTCCACTTCCGGAGGTGCACATGGCCATGAGGTTCGCTCAGCCTACACCAAAAATGAGTACCAGGTTAACTCCTGAGGGCAAAGGCGGCCGGGCGTAGAGCTAACCACTTTACCCGACCAAGTGCCGAGGTTGCGAATGGTGGAAGCCTTTACCTTCAAAAACATCCAAGGGCCTTCGGCCCGTACGGAGATGATCATCCACCCCTAATGAACGAAATGAGACGAATTGTAATGACAATTTAAAATTCCAAAATTTATCCAGGCCAGAATTCATAACTTGATGATGAAGAATGAATTGTTGAATATGAATTTAAAATAATCAGCGGATCCAACTCACAATATTGAACATACACACATACATACATATTCATTATAGACCGTTATGTCTTTCAGCGTTCAGTATGGAGGCCTCTGTGAATGTACTCAACGTCGTCACAATCCTCTATTAGAGGAGAGATCCTCATTTGGAGTATGTGTAAGTAAGAGTAGCATCCTGCTTCACAGAATTTACCGAGATCAGAACATTTTAAGCAAGCCTTGGACCTATGGGAATAACGGAGTCCCACTCCAATTTGACAGGCGAGGAACCCCTTAGAAACACGATACTGAAAGTTTAAAATAATTCCAAAATCAATCCACTAACTAGAATTCAAAAAGACGACTATGAACAGTGATTATGACCCTGAAACAATCAGTAGATCCGGCCCGCAATGGCCCACCTTCCAAGAAATTAACTTAAAACAATGGTATATACTGACCAAGGGGCTGCTTCCACAGCACAATCCTGAAAATGGTCACGCTCGTTGTCTAATGACGTCCAAAATCCAGGGCAACGGCTCTTAAATTGGTACTTACCGCTAGTAAAGAAGAACCATGGTAATTCTCATGTAGCGGTACTAATCACAAATAACGTGATCCACGGTGTTCCTCACATTGTAGTACTACTCATAGGTAGCACAGGACTATGGTGTTTTTCACACAATGGCGTCACTCACAGGCAACGCAGACCCACGGTGTCCCTCATATAGTGGTACTAATCACAGACAACGCCCAGACTCGTGGTGTTCCTCGGAACGCAGACCCATAACTAGATGCTGAAACACCCCAGCGAAGATAGCATCTTTTTATCTCTTTGGGGTGTTAAACCGAATCTTTATTTTTTTTATTTTTTTTTTTTGCTAGTTGCTATACGTCGCACCGACACAGATAAGTCTTATGGCGACGATGGGACAGGGAAGAGCTGAGAGTGGGAGGGAAGCGGCCTTCATTAAGGTACAGCCCCAGTATTTGCCTGGCGTGAAAATGGGAAACCACGGAAAACCATCTTCCGGGCTGCCGGCTGTGGTCAACCGAATCTGGGTGAGCCTCTGTCATAGTGGCGGATACTATACACGGGTACTGTAAACCCACAGTGATGCACCCATAGACCCATGGTTTTCCTCAAATAGTGGTACTAATCTCAAGAAAAGTCGACGGATGGTGTTCCTCGCGTGATGGTACTGATCACAGGTAATCTCATGGTTCAAAATTCTTATGATGTTATTTACTTCACATCCCATTAACTACTTTTACAGTTTTCGGAGGTGCCGAGGTGCCGGAATTTATTCCCGCAGGAGTTCGTTTTACGTGGCATTAAATCTACCGACATAAGGCTGACAAATTTGAGCACCTTCAAATACCACCGGACTGAGCCTGAATCGAACCTGCCAAGTTGAGGTCAGAAGGCCAGAGCCTCAACCGTCGGAGTCACTCAGCCCCACAAGGTTCAAAATTCAGCATCCCTTGGTCGCCCCCGTTTTTCTTTTAATCACCTCTTACGACAGGCAGGGGATACCGTGGATGTATTTTTCATCTAAAACTATAACCACAACTATTCTTCGTCTGCGTCGCCCACCCACAGGGGGTTGACTGTTTGGTCCGCGAGAGCTATTTTATTTAGCTCAAATCCACCGGCACCTAGGACGCGCCACGTGGGAGAATCACCTCACTATGAATACGTCAGGACAAAACGGTTGTCTTTCAGTGGCTCAAACAGGACATGCAGGAGTATGATACAAGGACATTGCTGATTAAGTTGACCAAACACGGGGCTCGAAATAGAACGTTTCTTGTGTTACGCCTCCCATTACAGCAACAGCATTGCAGATATTACGCATCTAATCAAATCAATATTCCAGGAAAATTACAATAGGCCTAAACAAATGTGCACTTGTATGAACAACACGTTACCATAATCATTACCGATGAGATTCAATTATGGATCATTCTCGGTGCATCTCAACAAAAGGTATATCTCCGCAGTTGCAGTCCCATAAATACTAGAGATGGAAATCACTTCTTCAAATTTCTCGAGCAGGTCGGAGTCTACAGTCTACGAGATTTCAAGGTGTTACTATCTTATTCTCTTCTTCTTTTCCTACCCCTTTTCCCCACACCTGTGGGGTCGCGGGTACAAACTGCGTCGCACATGTGGATTTGGCCCTGTTTTACGGCCGGATGCCCTTCCTGACGCCAACCCTATATGGAGGGATGTAATCACTATTGCGTGTTTCTGTGATGGTTAGTAGAGTGGCATGTTGTCTGAATATGATGAGGAGTGTGTTGGGACGGACACATACACCAAGTCCCCAAGCCAGAATTAATCAGAAGCGATTAAAGGTCGATTCACACATCTCCGGGACGTGACGGCGCTCTCCGTTTCCGTATCCGTCCTTTCCGACATGAATATTTCACGTCTGTTCTCACACTTCAGTTCCGTGCAGTTATAAGTCGGCAATCAAGTGTTCCATGATGAGTTTTCTTAGTGATGATGAACTGTTAATGATAGCTATAATCTTGGATGAAGAGGAGAAAGAGAGGA
The DNA here is from genome assembly GCF_040414725.1 of Anabrus simplex. Classification (NCBI taxonomy): domain Eukaryota; kingdom Metazoa; phylum Arthropoda; class Insecta; order Orthoptera; family Tettigoniidae; genus Anabrus; species Anabrus simplex. The sequence continues at coordinate 1,737,626,693 of NC_090265.1, read as the reverse complement.
AGAAACAAGTGATTCCACAAACCAAGAGTTTGTCAATCCACAGCTCCAAAACTTACCCCCTCGTGGTGGGAATTTGACCAGAGAGGCTTTCTGCATAAGGGATAAGTTAAAAGAATATTTCTGCTCAGAAGCTGGTTCAGTACCGTGGCAAGAACACGTATGAAAGATGTCGATAACGTCACTTAGTGAGTGGCTGAAGACCTTTCCGATATGCTAGTATATTAAGTTCTGAGAATGTCAATTTTTAGTAACATAATTAGTATATTATGATTATTATATTATTTTATATAGGCCTACTGTATATGATTATACTCGTATAATTGTTATAACAATTGTTTATAATGTTATGTTTATAACTATATTAAATTTGGATTAATATTCACATTGTCGCAGGTACATAGGCGTCGACTTGTTAAACATTTAGAAGGTGGGGGAGGGGGTTGTGCAATAAAGTGAGGTATTAGTAAATTATTTACTACAACTACTAGAGAAGAAGGTATTAATGGTATTAGTACACTACATTTGCTTTTAATTACTTGAAAAATTAAATAAATGAAATTGTTGATTAATTTTTAATGCCCCTGACTTTGTAGGTTGGGGGCAGAAAGTGCCTTGTCGCGGTAAAGTCGGTGCCTATGTACAGACAGACTGATTTTCTTAATCTTAAAAGCAGAAAAAAATGGTTACCTACCTTCAGCTTCCATTTTCTCGCCAATTTCCTCCCATACACGCTTCTTCAAACCACTATCCATATATTTCGAATCAGCTAAATTATATAGAAAAGAGTGTGCCTTCACTAATTCAATCAGCAGTTCGTCCTTCATTTTGGGAGATAAAGTTCAAACATACACAGATAACCTCAGTACTCTACGAAAGCAGAGAAGCAGGAAGGCGCGATGAGAGAAATCACGTCCGTGAAAGCAAGAAAATATCGTTGGCGAGCGAATACGTATTGCCGGCACGGATCACGGAGAAGCACTGAAGGTCACGGCGAATGACGTCAACGGAAGTGTATGAACTCATCCCTTCGTTTACATGGCGACGATATTTTATTTTCACGGAAGATGCCGTCACGGCACGGAAAGCGCCGTCACGTCCCGGAGATGTGTGAATCGACCTTAAAATCCTCGACCCGGCAGGGAATCGAACCCGGGATCCTATGAACCGAAGGCCAGTACGGTGACCATTCAGCCAACGAGTCGGATTTTTAAGGTCTTTTCATAAAGAAAAGTGAAAAATACGACTCAAACCGATAAAACGAAAACAATACTTTCCATTTGCTACCATTCGTATGGCACAATTCATTGTAGTTGTTATTATCGTGCCTTCCAATTAACACCAAAAGGCAAGTGAGCACTTACTTCACTATAGTTTTGAATGTGTTATTTCCTGTTCGTGTAAATTCGTTTTCACATTCTTTGAACAAAATTGATGAGCAAATGTCCCCTAGAGAGTAGAAAGTCATCAGCATTGCTAAGAACAGACAGGATATTCTAGAATTTCATACGGTTTTTTAATATGAAAATTACCGATAGAATTCCTCCAAGTTTAAAACATAATGAAGAATGTATTGAGTGCGCATAATGGAGTGCTGAAAGCACGAGGACCCCAAGGGGAGAGGCTGCATCATCGCACTAAATTTATTGTTGCGGCATTTAGCTGATGACTTTTGAGTTTTTGCCAGAAAGATTGTGTGTAATAAAGAGGTCGATTTTCTGGACGTCCACTTTCTAGCTACAGTGCCACCGCACAGAAGTGAAACATCGCAAAGCGGTGCAGAAAACAAAAAAGAGATAAGCTTTTTAAATGTGGCGCTACAGAAGAATATTCAAGGTACAATGAGTAGATCGGATCAGAAATGCAGAGAGAAGATACTGAATCAGGCTGGTGAGAGGATAATGATTTGGTGAAATTTAACCACAAGAAGCGATTGATTGAATTAAAGAACGTAGGTTTCCGCGGTTCATTAACATGTATTAAATAAACAATGTCAATTTTGGATTAAGGCCACTTATATAAGTCTTAACAAAAGGCCGAGATTTCAGTTTCACTGGCTTTCATCAGAGCAAAGCATATGAGGGACTGTTGCTAACAGTAAACATAGAAATGCTTCACGGAACGTGGAAATAATGACCACATTATCCACGGCCCCCTACTAACTGGACTCAAGATCGTTGCGCTGAGCTGTTCTGGTCGGGAGGGAAGTTATTGACTAACCGTCCTCTGTCGACAGTTTCTGGAGTGGGTCGCGCTGTGCTTTCGTGGTGTTACGCATGTTATTTCTGGAGTACAGGTCTCCATGTGTTTGACTACTTAGAGCTGCCATCTTCCCTGATAAAGTTATTTGGGCGCAGCTCTATCTCTGTGGCTTCCCTCACAAGTCGAGCACAGTAGTCTTTTTACATGCGCGATGACTCTCGCCTGGTCGAAGAGGATCTGATGGTCTGTATTGTACAAGTGTTCTGCTATGACAGACTGGAAGGTGCAAGAGTGAATTCTTAACTGATCTGACGTGTCCTGTGCCCTGATGAAAGCTCATCATATTTTTAGGACTTGTTGATATAGTATATGTCAGTAGCTTGCATTCAGAAACACTAATATTTATTAATTTTAATAAATGATTTATTAATAAAGCACATCTTGAAACACCCACAACTTACTCCGTTCGTTTTTGATGATGATGCTTGTTGTTTAAAGAGGTCTAATATCAAGGTCATCACCCCCTCCCCGTTCGTTTATGAGGAATGGTTAGTGGAGATAAGAATGGTAAGGACGGACCAAGGCATCAATATGACGAACATTAGCGTTGATGTAAGATCCAGTAGTTAGGTAGAGTTGATGATGATGATGCTTTTTGTTTAAAGGGGCCTAACATCTAGGTCATCACCCCCTAATAGTACTAAGTGTAATGATAATTTAAAAGTTCAAAATCGTACATTGACCAGAATAAAAATGTGATGAAGAATGAATTGATGGATATGAATTTAAAGCAATCAGTGGATCCGACACAGAAGCTATCATAAACAATAGTATTACTGACCAAGGGACTGCTTCTAAAGCATAATCTTTAATCGAGGATGCTTGTTGTCTAAAGGGGTCCAAAATCCAGGTCATCGGCCCCTCATAATGGTACCTAACGCTTATAAAGTAGAACCATGCTATTTGTCATGTTGCGGTACTAATCAAAAGTAGCGTAGACTCGCGGTGTTCCACATATTATGGTACTACTCACAAGTATTGTACGTCACACAGGTAACGCAGACCTATGGTATTTCTTACATAATGGAGCCAGTCATAGGCAACGCAAACCCAATACCCATGGTGTTCCTCACCTAGGTGTACCAATCACGGGCGCCGGTATTTCCGTGGTGTTCCTTATATAATCACAAGCAATGCAGACCCACGGTGGCGCTCATACAGTGGTACTAATCAGAGGCAACACCCAGACCCGTGGTGTTTCTCACGATGATACTAATCACGGATACTGGAAACACACAGTGAACCACTGTCTGCTGCTACTAATCACTAACCTATTGTGTACCTAACATAGTGGTACTACTCGCAAGTAAAGGCGACCCAAGTTGTTCCCCGCATGATGGTACTAATCACAAGTAGTTTCATGGTTCTAATACAATCATCCCTTGGTCGCCCCTTTTAGTCGCCTCTTACAACAGGCATGGGAAACCGCGGGTGTATTCTTCGTCTGCGTTCCCCACCCACAGTGGATAGGTAGAGCTAAAGAGGTAAGTACAGGATAGCGTGACATGGAGACCTGCATCAAACCAGTCTATGGACTGATGATCTAAACAACAACAGTATGAACAATATGGTCTACACCGCTAGCAACACAGAGGTTAAATACTGTAAAGAGGGAAGCATACAAGTTTACATATTAGAAAATTATTTCTCAGTTGTAAAGACTAAGTCGGTCAAATGCTTGCTGCTTCTTGTTGAGGGTACCCATATTTAGCTATCGGCACCAGGCGGGTATAAATACTTGTACTGACAGATATAATGGTGTCTAGCTGATTTACGCTGCTAGTACAGGTGTATGTCTACTTCTTAGTCCTGTTTCTTGATACGGGGTCGGGGATGACGTGAGATGAATTTGTGGCTCATTTTATGGCCGGATGCCCTTCCTGACACCAACCTCAGTTGAGGAGATGAAAAAAGAAAGAAATTGCGTATGACTTTTAGTGCTGGGAGTGTCCGAGACAAGTTCGGCTCGCCAGGTACAGGTCTTTTGATTTGACTCCCGTAGGCGACCTGCGCGTCGTGATGAGGATGAAATAATGATGATGAAGACGACACATACACCCATCGCCAGTGCCAGCGAAATTAACCAATTAAAGGTTAAAATGACCGACCCTGCCGGGAATCAAACCCGGGACCACTGTGACCAAAGGCCAGCAAGCTAATCATTTAGCCATGGAGCCGGACAGTTGAGGAGCTAATGAAGAAGAAATGAATAATTGTGAATGAAACTGAGTAAGATAGATATATAAATGTCTTTACTGGCGTAGTTAAGGCCATTAGGCCTTCTCTTACAGTAAACCAATCATTGTACATTAGAACCATAATTAATACTAAACAAAGCACAGTTTCTTTAACACAATCCAAATATTTTATAACTGAAATAAAATCTACCCCAGTGAGATATACGTAACTGCATGAACTTAATAATAATAATAATAATAATAATAATAATAATAATAATACATGAAATCGTCATCAAAATGAGACTTCAAATCTCGTATCAGAAAACTCAATACATGGAAGGAGCTTCACGATACTTAGATGGACAACCTGTGATAACTAAATTCGGCAAAATCTTTCAGGTGAACCAATTCAAATATTTGGGAGAAATTAGTCAGCCCTCTGGGTTACACCGCGAAGCAAATAAAGAAAGAATTTCCGAATTACAGAAAGCTTACAGGATTACTTGGAACAGGCACAACAAGAAATCAATATCTCGGAAAGCAAAACTTACAGCAAGGAGAATTGCCTATGGAGCTACAGCGAAGGAGGGGTCCGGGGGACATTGTGGACGAAAAGAGACACTATAATACAGTAATCAAACCTGAAGCGTTACATCCTTCAGAAACCTAACCAAAGACACAGACACACAGGAAAGGAAAATTTTAAGAAAAATATTTTGGCCCAGTTTGTACTGTATAGAGGAAATATGGAGGAAAAAAATCATCCCAGGAAATAAATATATTGTCATTCTGAAAAATTATCTCACACTTTTCGGAAAAGACGATTTAAATTTTATGGATACATTATCAGAATGAACAGTAACAACCTGGTCCTTTCATCTAAAACCAAGAACAGCTGGCTTCGTGAAATTGAAACAGGTCTCCAGGAAATCAACATCTCGGAAGACATTATACAGGACAGATGTAAATTCAGAACCAAAATCGACAATCACCAGTTTGAAGACAAAACGAACACCAGAGTCACTATAACTTGGACAGAAGAACGAAGAAAGCAGCTGAGCGTGAGGTTGAAGAAATTTTGGGAGGAGAAGAAGGCAAACACATCAGCTAAGCTGGTTCAATCGAGCTCCTAAGTAGGGCATAACGATATAATAATAATAATAATAATAATAATAATAATAATAATAATAATAATAATAATAATGTAACAGCACTATCAATGAAAGACAAGAAATGAACAATTCACTCTTATCCTGTTCTACCTGCTAACGCTCTTTTAAATAACACTGTGGTCGGCATTTCTCTGACGTCACCCCGTAAACTGTTCCATTCTTGTGCGGCAGACAGAGAAAATGAGTTGCTATATGCGGCAGTTCGATGGTGAGGAATGAAGAGCAGGTTTGATGTTTGAGCCGTTGTAACTTTGTTATGAACATTTGAAAAGTAATAGAAATGCTAAGAAAGGTACGATAGGGAAAATGTATTAAGAACTCTGTGAAGGATAGACAACATATGATGGTTACGACGAACATGGAGTCGGGACCACTCTAGCCTTGGGAAAGATGATGACACATGATTACATTTTCTTAATTACACATATATCTGACATCTTTGAGCGCGCTGTAGCCCCAGGGAGAGCACCTTACATAAATGAAAACAACATCACAGTAGTCAAAATGTGGTATTACGAGGGCTTCGATTGAGAAATCGGTTGCGGCCTATGAATGCGTAACTTGGCCCCATAGTCGTAGCACGTCAACACGTGCGGTCACTCCGAAAATGCAGATATCACTAATTTTTTTTGCTAGTTTTTTACGTCGCACCGACACAGATAGGTCTTATGGCGACGATGGGACTGGGAAGGGCTAGGAGTGGGAAGGAAGCGGCCGTGGCCTTAATTAAGGTACAACCCCAGCATTTGCCTGGTGTGAAAATGGGAAACCACGGAAAACCATTTTCAGGGCTGCCGATAGTGGGGTTCGAACCTACTATCTCCCGAATACTGGACACTGGCCGCACTTAAGCGACTGCAGCTGATATTACTAATTTAAATCGCCTGATACTGATTCAACAGTGAAGACAAGCAAGTTTAAACTCGGCTCGAAATGGATGAAGAAAGAATAGTGAAGAGGATATTTAAAAGAAAACAGGAAGAACGATAGAGAATGAAAAGAATCAAATTACGAAACACTGATGATGAACAGGAAGACCTGAGAACGGAGGGAATTAATAGATTAAAGAACGGAACGGGCATCGATCAGAATGAAATTAAATGCCAAACTTAAAGGGCTCTAGAGTTACCGGTAGTAGTAGTAGTAGTAGTAGTAGTAGTAGTAGTAGTAGTAGTAGTAGTAGTAGTAGTAGTAGTAGTAGTAGTAGTAGTAGTAGTCATTTCATATATATGCAGGGTAGTCGGAAACAATGTTACCCATGCGTATGAGCGTTAGAGGGATGGTCATATTCATAAATAATTTGAAAAATTCGATATACATGATATAGGCTTTTGGGCTTACACCGTGTCCAGAAAATAAGGCGAACATCTTTACGATTCGCAGAGAACTTTGCTCTGCGTCTTCAGAAGAAAATCTCGACTGTTCACGAGGAAGACTTCTTCAAGAATGAAGTTTGAATTTAGACGTTAATAATAGAAGTGGAAGTGGTAAGTTAATTCGTCACCAGGTGGCTCACCGTACCCGGTACAGTGCACGTCTTTGAGAAGTAATAGCCCAAAAGCCTATACCATGTATATAAGTGCAGGCCGTGAAAGCATCAATGGTAACAAAAACTTCGATATCTAACACTATTGCCATTTTACCACCCGCTAAATTTAACCAACCAGATCGCTTCGCGGGCGATTTGAAATGGGCTTCGCGAGCCATCTCTTTTCAAGCCACCTTGCAGACAGCCAGCAGGTTTAGGTTAACAACACTCTGTCGGACCCCTGGCCGATCAGTACTAGAGTCCCTGAGGGTGGATTGATCTCCCCTATGTTATTCAATTTATATATGTACGACAGACATACCCCGCCCATCGCACGTGGCCATCTACATGTACGTAGACTGCTGTATCCACCGTCCCATGGCAAGCACCCAGCGCGTAAAATTATCATATCTTCACGAAAGAATCAAAATCTATGTCACTAAGAGCATTGCTACGCTTTTCTCTAAACGCACTAGGATTGAACGCCAACCACTGATTGTTTTTGGCAAAGTGATCCGGTGGTCCTATGTCACGTAACAACTGGGTGTTTCCCTCGACAGAGCATTTACTTTTAAGGATCCCCGCATTTCGGCCCCTTTCTGAAATATTTCCTCTAATGAAAACCGACAATGGTCTTAACTTAGAAAACAGGCTCCTGCTGTCCAAAACCTCCGTTCGGCCAATCCTCGAATATGCCAGTCCTATGTACGAGAATGCAGCCAAAATGCACCTGGACAGAGTCCAACGAGTCCAAATTCGTGAACTCCGCATGATAACCGATGCGCAATGGTTCGAACGGAATCGAGACTTCCACAACGACCTTCACATCGGTGAGGACTATACCAGAATCCAGAATACTACCCAGAAACCAGGTCATCTCTTCCTTGGCCAAACATGATATTTAAGGACTTCGGTCCAAAAAGCCTCACGTCGCTATTAAACTAATCACCACTCGGGGTGCAGGTCACATTCTGGCCAGCTCGATTCAATTCCACAAGTACCACCACTTACCACATCTATGCAGTCTAGTGTTAACCAACCCTGTCGGAAAATGCAGTCAAGGCCCCCCAAGGCCGAATGCTCAATTGATACGGGCTCCGCTCATTCCCGACGTGCAGGTCGCCTGCGGGTGTCAAATCAAAAGACCTGCATCTGGCGAGCCGAACAGGTCCTTGGACACTCCCGGCACTAAAAGCCACACGCCATTTTAACATCTTTGTGTGAAGTGCTGCTCTGCCATATGTCAACATTATGTTAGCATTACCAGGGTCGTTCATTGGGTTAACATAGGGGGCCTAGTCACTTCGGGTATCCTCCCGGGCTGAGTGGCTCAGACTGTTCAGGAGCTGGCCTTCTGACCCCAACTTGGCAGATTCGATCCTGGATCAGTCCGGTGGTATTTGAAGGTGCTCATTTACCTCAGCCTCGTGTCGGTAGATTTACTGGCACGTAAAAGAACTACTGCGGAACTACACTCCTGTATTTCGGCGTCTCCGAAAACCGTAAAAAAGTAGTTAGTGGGGCGTAAAGCCAATAATACTATTATTTCGGATGTACTTTCCTTTCATTGGGTGCTGAATATAATACATTTTCCACCACTTCAAAACTAAGACAACAAATTATGTTTCATCGTTCTCATGAGAGCGAATAAATTGAGGAATTTCGCATTTTCATTTACTTTGAAACATTTAAAAAGGAATTAATAAAAATTTAGTTTAACAGTTTTATCATGTATTTTCATCTATCCAGCGAAGTGAAATCGAAGACAAAACGTTATTTGACTAATTGAAATTTTTAAATAATCAGCTTCTTGTTCAATCAATCAATACTAATCTGCATTTAGGGCAGTCGCCCAGGTGGCAGATTCCCTATCTGTTGCTTTCCTAGCCTTTTCCGACATGATTTCAAAGAAATTGGAAATTTATTGAACATCTCCCTTGGTAAGTTATTCCAATCCCTAACTCCCCTTCCTATAAATGAATATTTGCCCCAGTTTGTCCTCTTGAATTCCAACTTTATCTTCATATTGTGATCTTTCCTACTTTTATAGACGCCATTCAAACCTATTCGTCTACTAATGTCATTCGACGCCATCTCTCCGCTGACAGCTCGGAACATACCACTTAGTCGAGCAGCTCTTCTTCTTTCTCTCAATTCTTCCCAACCCAAACATTGCAACATTTTTGTAACGCTACTCTTTTGTCAGAAATCACCCGGAACAAATCGAGCTGCTTTTCTTTGGATTTTTTCCAGTTCTTGAATCAGGTAATCCTCGTGAGGGTCCCATACACTGGAACCATACTCTAGTTGGGGTCTTACCAGAGACTTATCTCTTTTCTAGTAGAATATATGCGATTTTAGTTGATTATATGTGGTACGTACTTATTGGCGAAGCGTTTTCATACGTGAAAAAGAGATTTTCCCTATGATGTTACATTTATCGTATTAAATTACCGCCGTTTGTACGTGATCTTTTCATGTTAGCCAATAACAGCAGCCCGGCTACTCCGGCCGCCATGTTATTTTTATATTACGGTCTGTGGATTGGAGTCGGTGTTGAATGACAATGGTGAGAGATATCGAATTATGTTTTCAAATTATTGATCAGTATTTCTAACCCTATAACACACATACGTATATCCGGCTCACGTTGTCTCCGACCATTCTGTATAGTCTTTGGATATTTCTACTAGCCACACAATCCGTAACCTTTACGTGCCGAGTTATTCTCTTCTATAATAAATCCACTTTGCTCTTAACGTAGTATCGTGTGTTGCTCCGCTCTGCACACCACTCAACAATCTACTGCAATCGTTCATAACCCATTTTCAAGGAAAACTAAATATAGCAAAAATACATTAAAAATTCGAACAATTCTCTTGTAAAGGGGTGAAGGTAAGCACATAACTGTACTGTTCCTGATTTAACCAAGCTTGTAGTTTGCGTGACTGTTGATATCGTGATCATAATCACTGAATTTTCAGTTTTACACTGACTGACAGAGCAAATGCAACACCAAGAAGGAGTGGTCAGAACTTTATGCCAATTGCAGGGTAGACTGACGTCACTGAGGTATGCTCATGATGTGAAATGCGCCGCTGTGCTGCGCACGTAGGGAACGATAAATGGGACACGGCGTTGGCGAATGGCCCACTTCGTACCGTGATTTCTCAGCCGGCAGTCATTGTAGAACGTGTTGTCGTGTGCCACAGGACACGTGTATAGCTAAGAATGCCAGGCCGCCGTCAACGGAGGCATTTCCAGCAGACAGACGACTTTACGAGGGGTATGGTGATCGGGCTGAGAAGGGCAGGTTGGTCGCTTCGTCAAATCGCAGCCGATACCCATAGGGATGTGTCCACGGTGCAGCGCCTGTGGCGAAGATGGTTGGCGCAAGGACATGTGGCACGTGCGAGGGGTCCAGGCGCAGCCCGAGTGACGTCAGCACGCGAGGATCGGCGCATCCGCCGCCAAGCGGTGGCAGCCCCGCACGCCACGTCAACCGCCATTCTTCAGCATGTGCAAGACACCCTGGCTGTTCCAATATCGACCAGAACAATTTCCCGTCGATTGGTTGAAGGAGGCCTGCACTCCCGGCGTCCGCTCAGAAGACTACCATTGACTCCACAGCATAGACGTGCACGCCTGGCATGGTGCCGGGCTAGAGCGACTTGGATGAGGGAATGGCGGAACGTCGTGTTCTCCGATGAGTCACGCTTCTGTTCTGTCGGTGATAGTCACCGCAGACGAGTGTGGCGTCGGCGTGGAGAAAGGTCAAATCCGGCAGTAACTGTGGAGCGCCCTACCGCTAGACAACGCGGCATCATGGTTTGGGGCGCTATTGCGTATGATTCCACGTCACCTCTAGTGCGTATTCAAGGCACGTTAAATGCCCACCGCTACGTGCAGCATGTGCTGCGGCCGGTGGCACTCCCGTACCTTCAGGGGCTGCCCAATGCTCTGTTTCAGCAGGATAATGCCCGCCCACACACTGCTCGCATCTCCCAACAGGCTCTACGAGGTGTACAGATGCTTCCGTGGCCAGCGTACTCTCCGAATCTCTCACCAATCGAACACGTGTGGGATCTCATTGGACGCCGTTTGCAAACTCTGCCCCAGCCTCGTACGGACGACCAACTGTGGCAAATGGTTCACAGAGAATGGAGAACCATCCCTCAGGACACCATCCGCACTCTTATTGACTCTGTACCTCGACGTGTTTCTGCGTGCATCGCCGCTCGCGGTGGTCCTACATCCTACTGAGTCGATGCCGTGCGCATTTTGTAAGCTGCATATCGGTTTGAAATAAACATCAATTATTCGTCCGTGCCGTCTCTGTTTTTTTCCCAACTTTCATCCCTTTCGAACCACTCCTCCTTGGTGTTGCATTGTCACTGTCAGTCAGTGTACGTGGACCCTGAACTTACGGACACGATTGTTCACTACAAAAATCCCACGTAATATTCCCGAACGAAAATGTAATTACAGGAGGTGATCATTAACGTTTTGAAATCATAAATGTAAGGTTTTGATTTCTACATTTAGGATTCTGTATCGTTCATATGTTTGTAATTTAGCGATTCACAATGGTTTGAAGAAAAAAGGGAATATGAGTTACTTCTGATAAATGCAGCAGGTAATTTCTTCTTCTTCTTCTTCTTCTTCTTTCCTGGCCGTATATGCACCCACGAAACGGGCACTCCCGAGTTCACTCAGGATCGACTCGTCTGACTCAGAGATCTAGATCTAACGGCACTTCACTTTTCCTTAAAGCAGCCTCAGCAGTTTGTTTCCATGTTGCCTCAGGAGGCCCTCTTTCTCCCTTCGGCTCTTCGATGGCGAGAGCTTTCTGTACTAAACGGTGTTCATTTCTTCTTCTGACGTAACCATACCACCGGAGCTGTTTTTCCTCCATCTTCTCGCTGATTGGCACAACTCTGAAAGATCCTCGGACATTGCTCACAGCACACTACGCCATGCAGAGTAACTCCCGCCGACCAACGCAACAATCGCATCTCTGTGACATGCATTCGCTGGTCATGCTTTCTCTGCCTTGCCCAACATTTGGAGCCGTACATGAAGGCAGGTCGGACAGTGGTTTTGTATACTTTGCTCTTTAATTTGACTGGCATCCGCTTATCACGCAGAACACCAGTAAGAGACAGCCCGTTGCCATAAGACCTATCTGTGTCGGTGCGACGTAAAGCAAAAAATGAGACCGCCATTTCACCCAACCAACACTGATGGCGGTTTTAATTTAATTTCGTGTGACTATTTCTAGCCGGGTGCAGGCGTTGTAAGGCAGACCCTCCAATGACGGTGGGCGGTATCTGCCATGACCTCCCAAGGTGCCAGGCTGCGGCGAAGGTGAGAGTCCAATGGTCACACCTGGGTCATCTTCCTGGCCTGTTCCCAATCACTTAGAATCACCTATGAAAATGGGAAACTATCTTCAGAATTGCCGATGCTGGGTTTCGAACCCACCATTTCCTTCCTGAATGTAAAGCTCACAGCTCTGTGGCCGGTACCACGCAGCCATCTCGCTCGGCTGGGTTAACCGTGTGGTGTGTTGTATGTGAATGAAGAGGTGTGTATTAGGCCTAACACGAACACCATCTCCGTGTCAGAGAAATCAACCACACGTGACTAAAATCCCTAGGAATCGAAACCGGGGCCCTCTGAAACGAAGGCCACGAAGCTGACCATAACGCCAAGCAGCCGGACAATAAACAGACAACGCAGGGGTGAAAGCTCATAATTTTCCAAATGCCCTCCTCGGCGCAAACGGATCTACTGTACTTCATCCACAAATATTTCTCTTCTCTAGCAGTCCTTGGCCTAGGAGTTCACTGCTGTGGGTTAGACGACTGAAATCATCCCTTACTAAATATCCAGCATCACTCACCCACTCACACTCTTTAACCACACTTTCACATACCAACTAGATCAATCTTCCTTGAGAGGTGTTGCATAAACCCTTTTCTACCTCTGTTACCAGGAAACTTCCGCTGGGCTGCCAAACCGTACACGGCCAACTTTCTTCCAGTTTCAAGAACATTCTGTCTGACCCATCAACAGCCAACTCTGCCCGGATCTACCTCCCCAAAACTGTTCATTGTGAAACCATGGCATTCATCAAAACAGTAACACACTGTTTTCACTTCACAGACCAACAAGTTATTAGCTGTTTCTGACCCGATATTATTAATAATAATGTTACTCGCTTTACGTCCCACTAACCACATTTTTACGGTTTTCGAAGACGCCAACGTGCCTGAATTTAGCCCCGCAGGAGTTCTTTTACGTGCCAGTAAATCTACCGATACGAGGCTGACGTATTTGAGCACCTTCAAATACCACCGGACTGAGCCAGAATCAAACCTGCCAAGTTGGGGTCAGAAGGCCAACCGTCTGAGCCACTCAGCCCGGCATTATTATTATTATTATTATTATTATTATTATTATTATTATTATTATTATTTTCCGATATCGTGAAACAGTTACACGATCGAAGATGCGAACAAGATGGACTACTTTACAAAAGCAACTTAGGGCTTATACATTGGAGAAATGGCCTTCGGATGATAATTATATCCATAATTACACAAAATTAAATAATTTCATGTTCAATTAACTTCATTGCTACCTTATGTTCAATTTCATATCAATACATTCAGAACAATGTGGAACGTATAACTTTACGATACTGTATAGTTACTTAACCTACCGCTACCAACTTCCACCACCATAAACAAACATACCATTAGAAACCTTTTTCAGTGCGTGTACAACAATTACTTAGATACTCGGTAACTTGTTGAACAAGTCCGAAAATACACATATCTCGGTAGCATAGTTAATGACATATGGGATAAGTCGGATGAAGTGAAGTCTCTCACTGGAACAGGCAGGACTGTTCAATCAATCAATCAATGAATCAATCAATCAATCAATCAATCAATCAATCACTACTGATCTGCATTTATGGTAGTCGCCCAGGTGGCAGTTTCCCTACCTGTTGCTTTCCTAGCCTTTTCTTAAATGATCGCAAAAAAATAGGAAATTTATTGAACATCTCCCTTGGTTATTCCAATCACTAACTCCCCTTCCTATAAACGAAAATGTGCCCCAATTTGTCCTCTTGAATTCCAGCTTTATCTTCATATTGTGATCTTTCCTACTTTTTAAGGCGCCACTCAAACTTATTCGTCATTCCACGCCATCTCTCCGCTGAAGGCTCGGAACATACCACTTAGTCGAGCAGCTCGCCTTCTTTCTCCCAATTCTTCCCAGCCCAAACTTTGCAACATTTTTGTAACGCTACTCTTTTGTCGGAAATCACCCAGAACAAATCGAGCTGCTTTTCTTTGGATTTTTCCAGTTCTTGAATCAGGTAATCCTGGTGAGGGTCCCATACACAGGAACCATACTCTAGCTGGGGTCTTACCAGAGACTTACATGCTCTCTCCTTTACATCCTTACTACAACCCCTAAATACCCTCATAACCACGTGCAGAGATCTTTACCCTTTATGAACATTCATATTTATGTGATTACCCCAATGAAGATCTTTCCTTTTTTTTGCTAGGGGCTTTACGTCGCGCCGACACAGATAGGTCTTATGGCGACGATGGGATAGGAAAGGCCTAGGAGTTGGAAGGAAGCGGCCGTGGCCTTAATTAAGGTACAGCCCCAGCATTTGCCTGGTGTGAAAATGGGAAACCACGGAAAACCATTTTCAGGGCTGCCGATAGTGGGATTCGAACCTACTATCTCCCGGATGCAAGCTCACAGCCGCGCGCCTCTACGCGCACGGCCAACTCGCCCGGTAGATCTTTCCTTATATTAACACCTAGGTACTTGCAATGATCCCCAAAAGGAACTTTCAACCAATCAACGCAGTAATTATTATTACAGTTATTATTACTATTTATTTAATTTTTTGCTTGGGGCTCCAAGGAGCCATGCAGCCAGCAATCCACAATCATATACAATTATATAATAACTGATAAGACTTCCAAATGGGGAATCGCGCCCACTCCCTTCCTGGCGAACCGAGCACTCCTTTATCGCCATGGCCAGGCAGCCCCTTTGTAGCGAAAATAATCATTACCAAATCGTAATTTTATTCTATAAATAGTTACAGTAATGAATTTCCGATTAAAATACAGTCGAGTGCAAGGAATCTTGCCCATATAGGAACAGTGATTTATGTTGGTAATAAAATGCTTCTGCGCCATCCATGGCCATGCACTTATCTGGTTCTACCAATTCCTCATGCTTATTGGCAGAATGATCCTATCCTCGGTTTGCAACGTGTAACGAGGTCAAGACAGCTAAACAATCAAGATGCAAGGTAGTCAACTACTTAAGTTCACTTTTTCTTTACTACTCGCTTTCCACTTCTTACCTAGAACAAACCTTCGTTCATAGGTGAGTGTTCATGTTCCGGAATTTAGATCAGCCCAATAAGACACTGGTTCATAACGAGACTGGAGTGGCCAATAAAAGGTAAGGTGGTTCTGACAACAATGGATAAGAGGAAACATTATTGGAAACTGGATGCTTCGGCAGGATTCCGTCTTTAGACTTGATAACAGTCATACCCGTCACTGCAGGAAAATGGGTTAAAGGGCCGGTTTCTAGAGCGTAATTTCCAACACTCCAGAGAACCTTAAGAAAGAAAGTGACATTTGCCATTCTTCTTCTACTTCTTCCTCTTCTATGTTCAGGCGAATGACAAGACACGTGCTCCGTGCAAAGAAGAAGAAACAAAAGACAAAATAAGTTCCACCAAAGAGCGGACGTGGACTGGGGAAGACCGCCTATTACGTTGTAACATTCCCGTAGTGCCTCGAGGGCGGGCCAACAAACAGAGCCATTAACAGCAATCAATAACATGAGCCAACATTCTTCTGAAAAGACTTCCTTCACTGCAAGAACCGCATCCCCCGCCCCAAAGAGCTGCTCACAATCAATTTCTCCCTCTCTGTATACAATACTCTGAAGGTCACGAAGTAATATACACACAGTGTGAAATCTCAAAAACTGCTTACTACTGTATGCTGAACTAATGATTCGTGCAACATGGGGTACCAGTAAAAAACGAGAGAAAAGACGAGGAAGGCGAGAGAAGTAAATTCTCTTGTAAGAAATGTTAGTTTTACGTCCCAATAAATACTTTTACGGATGTCGAAAACGCTGAGGTGCCAGAATTTGTCCTGAAGAAGTCTAATTTCAAAACCAAATCAGTGTCATAACCATGGGTGCCCACAATTGGGTGAGACTGACCCTCCCCCCTGCCCCCACCACCGATTCTAAATACGCTGATAATCGATTGTTTATTGTCATACTAAAGTACTGTATTTCATAAATTGAAGTTACTGACAGTCAGCTAGCAAATATCTGAAAAACAATTTAATGTTCTTGATGTAATAGGCCTATTTGCTGTTTTTTTTAAATTTAAGAATAAATTATTTTAATGATGTCATACACTAGGCCACCAATGGAAACATCATTCCAATTTGCAATATTATTGCACCCAGTGTTAGGTATGTTTCCCTAACAGTATCACCAGTGGCGACTTTCCTACTTATTGGGCGAGTTGGCCATGTGGTTAGGGGCGCGCAGCTGTGAGCTTACGTCCGGGAGATAGTGGGTTCGAACCCCACTGTCGGTAGCCCTGAATAGCGTTTACCGTGGTTTCACATTTTCACACCAGGCAAAAATGCTGGGGCTGTACCTTAATCAAGGTCACGGCCGCTTCCTTCCCTCCCCTAGGCCTGTCTTTCCTAACCCATCGTCGCCATAAGACCCATCTGTGTTAAAGAAAAAAAGACTGTCTACTTTTGGATAGCCATTTGCCGTCGGCAGTGGCCATAAGGGAAAGCACGTTCTGGAGATATTTTTAGACATTAGGTTTTGAGGTCTGCTACAGATATTGTAAACTGGTAAAGTCTCGTAAGGTCGTGCTTCTAAAGCGGATTATTTTTTTGAGCTCTCGACAAATTTTACGCCGTTTCGTCCTAGCGCGATCGTTATTCGTTTTGCGAAATGCTGTATACCGGTACTGATATTTTTAACACTTTAATGGGGCCACCGGTCTGTGGACCAGAAGTAAATTTGATATTTCTACAGTGGCTAACCTATTTGGTCAAGGCCGCTCTCCCGCGCAGTATCTTCGCCACTCCTCAACTCCTCCCAAAATGCTGGGCTTTGTTTAGTTGGGATGAATTGTTCAGCGGATAGATAAAAACGTCCCAGTCACACATACGATACCGGATCGTTCTAGTAACGTGCAGTTAATGCTCATTATATCTACATTTTACTATAGTGTCTTTCATGGATTGATTAAATTTAAAATATCACCGCTTTAAAAAGGTCTCTGTATAGGAGCCACACCTGCATAGTTTGGTCTTTTTCGCCGTGAAAATTAGAAGCACCCAAGTGAGAAATATTTATAAAAGTAGGCCTATGAGGGACATCTAGGCATTACTGTAAAAAGAAGCTCAATATTGTAACGAACAATATTTTTAAAATAAAGTTTCTGTGGCTATATTTTACATTCTCTATAATTATATTTTCATTTAAAACATACTTCACCCCCTGTGGGTAGGGGACGTAGACGAAGAATACACCTACGTATCACTTGCCTGCCGTAAGAGGTGACTAAAAGGGGCGACCAAGGGATGATTGAATTAGAACCATAAAATGTTTTGTGATTCGTATCATCACGCGGGGAACACCATGAGTCGCCTTTACTTGCGAGTAATACCATTATGTTAGGTACACAGTAGGTTCTACTTTACTAGCGATAAGTACCATTATGAGGGGCCATTGACCTGGATTTTAGACTCCATTAGACAACAAGCATCAGCGATTCAGGATAGTGCTTTGGAAGCAGTCCCTTAGTCAGTAATACCATTGTTTTCAGAGAGTTTCTGGGAAGGTGGGGCATTGGGGGTCGGATCCACTGATTGTTTTAAGTTCGTAATCATTGTTCGTCGTCGTCTTTTCAAATTCTAGTCAGTGGATCGATTTTAGAATTATTTCCAACTTTCAGTATTGCGAGATGGATCCAATGATCATATTCATCCATTCATTCTTCATCATCACGTTCTGAATTCTGGTCAACGGATGAGTTTTGGACTTTTAAATTGTCATTACATTTCGTCTCATTTCGAACCATTAGAGGCCGATGACCTAGCTGTTAGACCCCTTCAAACAACACGCATCCTCACCATTTGCTTTATATTCTAGTCAAGCATTGACCTAGTACTCATTTTCGGCATAGGCTGGGTAATCTCAGGACCATATGCACCTCCAGCAGTGGAAATCTCGTTTCTTAAATTTTTCGACTCCCTGACGGGGAATCGAAACCACGTCCTTCCTGGTGAACCGAGCACGCCTTTACCGCTTCAGCCAGCAGCCCATAAAAACATGCATAGCCAACAAATTAATTTTTAAAATACATAATTTACGGGATGCCAGTCAAATTAAAGGGCAACGTGTACAAAACCACTGTCCGGCCTGCCCTCATGTACGGCTCAGAATGTTGGGCAAGGCAGAAAAAGTATGACCAGTAAATTCAAATTACAGAGATGTGGATGTTGCGATGGTCGACGGGAGTCACTCTGGATGACAAAGTGCGCAATGAGCATGTGCGAGGATCCTTTAAAGTTGTACCCATCAGCGACAAGATACAGGAAAAACAGCTCCGGTGGTATGGCCACGTCAGAAGAAGAAATGAACACCGTTTAGTACAGAAAGCTCGTGCCATCGAAGAGCCGAATAGAGGAAGAAGGCGTCCTAAGGCAGCGTGGAAACAAACTGCTGAGACTGCTTTAAGGAAAAGTGAAATGCCATTAGATCTGGTACAAGAACGTCGGACATACTCTCTCCGAGTTAGACGAGTCGACCCTCAGTGAACTCGGGAGTGCCCGTTTTATGGGTGTATATACGTCCAGGAAAGAAGAAGAAGGTATAATTTACCGGTCTGAGAGGCCGGATGGCTCTCATACAAGAGTGATGGCTCCATTGAAGTGTTAAGGCGTGCAATAGTACGGTGGCTACTTTCTTGTGAACAAAGTGATTACTGCCATAATGGAACAGCAGCCTGCAACTATTGGAAGTTCTTAACCTACAATCTACAGAGTAATTTTACGGTTTTTAACAGTTTTAAGATAACCTTTTAACGAATCGCAGAAAAGGAAAAGCAAACTTGTAACGTCAAAAACTCTTACCATAAAGAAGCCAACGGTTTTAGAGCAGCGAAATTCTGCATTTAACGAAACAGGTAAGAAGTGAAACGAAAAATAAGGGGGACGGGGTGTATCTAATCATCATCATCTAGCGACAGAAAGGTAATGAAATTGAAGAAATTCATCCCTTCTCTACAGCAGGAAGATTTATTTGGAAATGTGTTATTGTGACCTCCACCCCAGAAAAAATTCCTGCGGGCGCACAGGTCATCTCAGTAAAAAAATTCAAACATTCAGGATACATATTTTGCGTTTCAGTTTTGAGAAATTTAGTTGCCTTGGAGTGGTGTGATGGTCACTTCGTCAACACACATTTACAGGGGCAAAAAAAGAAAAAAAAAACAAGACGGAGCCACCAGATTTCCTGTCGTCATCATTCCTGCATATTCGTGGTTGTTTATTGAGTAGAAAGCAAGAGAGGCGTCAATCGGTAATTCTGCGGGATATTGGCGGAATATCGTCGGCGGTTATAACCGTCCTTGAATAGCTTAAGTAATAACACTATCTTCTTATCTGTTTACCTAAGTATCCCTGCGCCTAAATTTCTCCTCTGTTACCGCTTTCTTATATCCATAACTCATACCAGCATAATTTATTGAGCGGTATTTGATTTTCCAATGCATTCACTTGGTATTTACATATTTGTTCCATCCGGCTCTCCTCACTTATAAACCTATTTTCTATTACTTTCAACTTTCTTAACTGTATTATTTTCTTCCCTAATTAGTAATTACTCCAGATGTATGCGAGGGCTAATCCCGAAACCCGGACACACTTTTCTTTGAGGACATATTCTAAGCAATGCAAATGTATAACTTTTGGCCCTGGAAAATATCGAAATATAGATGCAATTTTAACGACGGTGCAGGTCTTCATTTCGGGATAATTGGTGGCTAAACGGTAAGTCGTATCACAAAACAGAAAGCACAATCGCGTTTCATTTTGGAGAGATCTACAACTTTGGTCTTATGACTTTTTGTCTTATTTCTATCCCTTATACGTTAAATAGAGCTGTATTTCTGGATTTCAAATTAATTTTGTACATTTTACGCGTATATGTTATCGTTTAACACACTTATAGGAAAGATAGAATCATGACATTTGGCACGCAAATTGACATGAACAGTGGCCATATGACAGCCAAATTTTATGATTCTAGCTGTCACATGAGTATCAAAACTATAAGGTAGTATGTGAAAAGTGTATAAAATTTCACCCCATTCAATGACTTTAACTCAATCAAACCCATACATATAGTCTGATTTTGTGTTAATAGTATACACAATAGCAGTGTCCTACTAGCCATCAAAATACGTCTGCAGATATCAGGTTCGCAATTTCCTGACTGATATCAGGTATGCAAAATGGTTGGCGTCATACCCAGCCACTTCCAGAATTGTTGTTCTTAGCGCCATCCACAATAATGGCTTTCGTTTTGGAGTTATTTATTTTCAAGTCGTATGTTCTAATTTGGACGTTTAATCTCGCCGTAATAGTAGTTACTTCAGGTAACTTGATCTTCGGCAATTAGAGTGTCATCTGCTTATTTGATAATAATAATAATAATAATAATAATAATAATAATAATAATAATAATAATAATAATAATAATAATTTTTCACCTGATCAATGTCAATGAGTTCCATTCCCCTATATAGCCAAAAAAACTTTTACCGAGAGACATGGTCGTGTGGTTCGAGTCGCGTAGCTGTGAGCTTGCATTCGAGATGGTGGATTCGAATCCCACCGTTGGCATCCCTTGAGATGGTCTTCCGTGGTTTCCACTGTTCACAACAGGCAAATGCTGATATTAGACTACCAACCACAGATCTCTACCTTGTGCAAATATATCATGCTGTAGTGTGGATTGCCGCTTTAATATGTATACATCAGCTAAGTTCCTTCCAGCTTAGTAGTCAGCATAGTTGCTTTCGGTTCTCAGATCTCCAGGTTCGACTTCCGTCTGGGTTAGGCTAAAGGTTTTTAATCGTAAACGGTTAATTCTCTTTGTTCGGGAACTGGGTGTTTGTGTAATCCTCAAAATCCCTTCAACTCACACGCACACTACTATCCTCCACCACATTAATATGCAGTTCCCACAGGTTAGTGTGATTAGCTGCCACCCCCGGAGGGCCGGCTTCGATTCCAGGCTCTACCACGAAATTTGAAAAGTAGTACGAGGGCTAGAACTGGGTGCACTCAGATTCGGGAGGCCAACCGAGTAGCCATCGTCGAAGTGCTTTCCCACTTCTTCTCAAGTCATATGCCGCGATAGTACCTGACTGAAGCCCACGGCCGCTTCCTTCCCTCCTCCTTGTCTATCCCTTCCAATCTTCTCATACCCCCACAGGGCGCATGTTAAACATAGCAGGTGAGGCCACCTGGGCGGGGTACTGGTCCTCCTCAGACCTAAAGTTCACGCTCTAGAACACTGCCCTTGAGGTGGTACAGGTGGGATCCCTCACTGAGTCCGAGGGAAAATCCAACCCTGGAGGGTAAACGGATTAAGAAAGAAAGAAAGAAAGAAAGAAAGAAAGAAAGAAAGAAAGAAAGAAAGAAAGAAATATTATTATTATTATTATTATTATTATTATTATTATTATTATTATTATTATTATTATTATTATTATAGCTAAGTTCCGCACTCAGCAGTGCAGGAAGATCCACAGAGCAAGATGCCTTGGCTGCCAACTCGGGTTCGAAGTTTAAAACCAAAACGTACGGAAGTTCTTTATAGTATATTTGTGACAAACAAAAGACTGAACAAAAAAGGTATTCAAAACAAGGAAATTTTGAAGCCGGCTGATGATAGGGTTCGAGACAACTCTCTCCCGGGGGTGAAGTTTCAACTACAGGATTCATACAACTTACCTAGGTCGACAAACGTCAAGCGTTAAATCACAATAACTATTTAATTTTCAATTTACAGGCTATATGCGCAAAATCTAGCAATCATTTGCAATTGATAAAGAAATGACGGGAAGTGAGGAGAAGAAAGTCAACAATGCGAGTGACAAGTTGTCACGCTGACCATGCATACACATCTTCCCTTTTCACTATATCAAAAAGAAAATGTTACTTCGCGTCTATTGAATTTAGTTTTAAAAAGTTAAAGGAAGGAAAACAGAACACGTATAAGATGATAATCATCGCAGGTCAAGGAGTGTGGTCGCTATGCAATCACTAATTGACTGACTGACTGACTGACTGACTAACTGACTGAGGGAGGGGTGACACTGATGGTGCTGGAGAAAAAGACTCTTCATGACCCTCAGATCCCGGATCTCAACTCGAATAGGTTATGTATTCTCAGCTTTCCCATCTAGTATGCACGCCTTAATCACTGTGTTTTCCAAGTACTTACGACGACCTGCTTTCTTATACGTACTTTTCCATCCAAATCGACTTCATAGCTAACACCAGAAAACAAACTTCAGCCATCGGCAATCCATGGTGCCGAACCAAATCCCTCCGAATTTCGTGGAGTGTTTCGAAATAAATGCTTCGATGTGTCTCATATTTACATTAGTTTACATAGCCAGATCGCCACACCGAATAATTCGAGCAAAATACATATAATTAAAGGACTGTTTTACAAATATTACGCTCACTGCCAATACAAACTGAGCACCGAGAACAAATGGCACAAGAACAGCGAATGTTGGCAGAGTGTAATGCCACAAGTGTTATGGCTGTCACCCAACACTGATATCTTCTTCTTCTTCTTCTTCTTCTTCTTCTTCTTCTTCTTCTTCTTCTTCTTCTTCTTCTTCTTCTTCTTAATCTGATTATCCTCCAGGTTCGGCTTTTCCCTCGGAGTCGGCGAGGGATCCCACCTCTACCGCCTCAAGGGCAGTGTCCTGGAGCTTCAGACACTGGGTCGGGGGATACAACTGGGGAGGATGACCAATGCCTCGCCCAGGCGGCCTCACCTGCTATACTGAACAGGGACCTTCCGGGGGGATGGGAAGATTGGAAGGGATAGACAAGGAAGAGAGAAGGAAGCGGCCGTGGCCTTAAGTTAGGTACCATCCCGGTATTTGCCTGGATGAGAAGTGGGAAACCACGGAAAACCACTTCTAGGATGGCTGAGGTGGGAATCGAGCCCGCCTCTACTCAGTTGACCTCCCGAGGCTGAGTGGACCCCGTTCCACCCCTCGTACCACTTTTTCAAATTTCGTGGCAGAGCCGGGAATCGAACCCGGGCTTCCGGGGGTGGCAGCTAATCACACTAACCACTACACCACAGAGGCGGACCAACACTGATATAATTAATAGTATTGGCTTTATGTTCCACTAACTAGTTTTATGGTTTGCGTAGACGCCGATGTGCCGGAATATTGTCCCATAGGAGATTGTTTACGTGCGTTGGTATAACTACCGACAAGTGGCTAACCCATCAGAACTCCTTCAAAAGCCACCGGATTAAGCTGCGAACGAGTCCGGCCCCGCGGTGTAGGGGGCAACGTGTCCACCTGTCACCCGGCGGCCCCGGGTTCGATTCCCGGCCGGGTCAGGGTTTTAAATTGTAATGATTAATATCCCTGGCCTGGTGACTGGGCGCTTGTGACGTCCTTAATCTTCCTTTCCTCATACACAACATTCCACACTACCGCCATTCCAATTACCAGCAGGTTCAAACAATATGGTGCCAGTAGGGGCAAAAGATCAAAGGGTCGACATCCCAAACAAACAGCATTTTAAAATAAAGCTGCGAACGAACTCGTCAGCTCGAGCTCAGAAATCTAGCGGTATACTCTCTAAACCACTCAGCCTAGCTCTAACGTTTTCGTTTCCTGGCTGCCCAGGCAATGAAAGCACACTACAGAGAACAACGCCACCTTACCTACACAAACGCACACGCCTTCCATTCTAAATCATAAAATCACTCCGCCCGTCGAACTCCGACATCCCAACCACGTCTCCCTCTCCCCAATTCAAGATCCATACAATATACTGCAACTATTATTGCTATATCTCCTCATGACCCAGAACAGGCCATCCCCAAAGATCATCACCACCAGACACTGATATAAGACCGAACTTCCCCCTCGTTTGTCGTTGATACACGTACACTCAGTAAGCGAGTGAAACTATAAAATGACGACGGTAAAATGCCAGTTAAATTTTGCTGGTTCAGTTTAGACTAGGCTTTTTAAGTTAAAAACAAATAGTTAGTCCCAGTGTATTTTTGTGAAAACCATGACTGTACTGTACTGTACTGTACTGTACTGTACTGTACTGTACTATTACGAAGTGTCACCGGGAGAAACTGTAAGTACATTGTTATGATGGTGTCGTCACTGGCGTGAATATCAATTTGGAAATATGTGCGAGTTTGTGGTTGAAAATATTCTTGTAACACCTTTCTTAGGTAGACCTTTCCACGAAAAATGCAGCCTTATAAAATGGTAATGTTGACTTTAGAGAGTGTAGTGTGGCTATGATTGTTTATATTTAAAAAAATTTGCCGCAACCCTTTAGTCATCTATGTACTGCAAATGGCCGACTTCAACCGAATAACATTCCTGAGCATGCGCTACATTCCTCCTCACAGTCTTTAATGCGCATCCTATTGCGTTACTTGTGTACTGTACTCTGTCAGTGCAGTATCGCTGTTAAACAGCAGTGCGACAGGTACCAGTTTACAGCTGAATGGCCGACATGTTGCTTGCATACGGCAAAGCGGATTGCAGTGGTAGAAGTGTTGCAAGATTGTATGCGGAACGTTTTCCAAACACATCATTCCACGTTCGCGGCCATCGAGAGACGACTAAGAGAAACCGAACAGTTCCATGTAGGGAGTATAAATAGTATGGTGTATGACATTCCTGTAACGTCAGCGGAGGACCTTATTGTTCGAGTCCACAGAGCGACTGAAGTTTTTCAAAGACAATCGCTATTGGGTCATGTGCGTGAGGCTGAGCACCAACGATGTAGGCTCTGCAATGACCTAGGAAGTACACACTTCGAACCCTGTTTGTAATGAGCCCGGTGTGAAACTCATGTTGGGTTTATTGACGACATACGGAACGCACACCCATCTCACACTTTGATGCGCTACAGCGTCCAAGACGTGCGTTTCTGGATATCGGTTCCTTATTACTTGTTGTTTAAGGGGGACTAACATCTAGGTCATCGGCCCAGGTTCCTTCTTATAAACGGATCTGTTTGCTTTCCCGCACAAAATACTAAGCGTTGTCGGTGTTTTTTTTTGTTTTTTTGTTTGTGGCATTCTGTATAACTTTCGGTTATGGCCATCCATCACCGGTTGCTAATTTCACATGACCGCCAGCCATAAGACCAGTGGCGGTTTCTGGTATAGCGCAATGGAGCAATGAACCTCCAGTTTATATCAAATTGTACTCAACTACGTAATTTTCATAACTCCCTTGTCAATCTCGAAGCTCTTGCTAAGTCCCTCTATCCGTAATATACTCGTACTGGCTTTTAAATCATGTGAGCTGCGCAAGGTCTGTGGCTGGATACTTGTCTGGAATGAACCCCCTTGCAAAGGCGATCTCTCCGTCCGTACATAGGCGAAGGGCGTGGCGAGGTGCTGGGGGGACGAAAGCCAGCACTAAGGCAAGACCAGGATATCGCAGAAACAGATCTCTGTTCTTTACGCATGCGCAATAGGCCACTGTCTCAAGACTAGCTAGTTGTGTTGTTGGGGTTGGGGTATGTGCCTGCCATCTGTTGGCCTTACGGGAATTTGACTAGGCAACGGAGAATAGTGCACGTAGCTAGCGCTAGTGTTGAAAAGCATCGTTACTACCAAAAGTTAGATTAAACTGTCAAATTCCAATTAATATCTTGTCCCAAATATATTATTACTTACTAAACATCTATTAATATGCCTTCTTTGGAATAATTACCTTTTGGAGAGAAACTTAACTCAAAAATCCTTGAGGCAAAGAATAGCGGCAAGGTAATACCAATGAAAACTTTTAAATATAGTTGTTACTATTCCCATGACATCGGAAGCAGAAAGGTGTTTCTCTACCCTGAAGAGAACAAAGACTTTCTAGCGCAGCACAACGACCGAGGATAGACTTATTGCTCTTGCTATGTTGTCAATTGAAAGGAACTTTGTTCGAGACTCTGCGGACTTCAATGAAGCAGTTATTTCTTATTTTGCATGTGGTAAAACTCGGCATGTAGGCCTACCGTATTTTCTGCTCCTCTCGTATTTGATCACATTTCTAGAACTTATGTCATCTTAGTTTAGGAGGTTACGGCCCACGATGGAAGAGAAGCTGGCGGTGATGGGGAGAGGAGAGGTTGGGGGGGAGGCAATTTTTTCTTCTTTTGAACCCCCAGTGATGAAAGTCACGCGCCGCCACTGCATAAGACATAACCTTCACGGTTCCTAGGTAACACTTCCGTCACACATTTTGTTACATGCACTATTTCGTTACACACATTTTCGGACAACCCCCAGCAATAAGACATATTTATGTCAATTTGTGTAACGAAATAGGCCTAGTGTCATGTAACAAAATGCCTAACGCGATATTACCTAGCAACAGTACCTTGAGAGTTGCTCAGGCCATGCTTCTGTATAAAGAGCTGGCAGGCCATAGATCTGTACGTCATGGCCATGAAACAATACTTCGTATCACAGGTTGCTAGGTAACATCAAGTCACCCATTTTATTGAAAGACTCATTTGATTTTCCCACCGGAAAATTTAATATCTTCTTTTTTTTTACAACTTGCTTTACGTCGCACCGTCATAGAATAGGTCTTACTTATGGCGACGATGGGATAGAAAAGCCTAGAAGTGGGAAAGAATCGGCCACGGCCTTAATTAAATAACAGCCCCAGCCGGATGTGAAAATGGGAAACCACGGAAAGCCATCTTTACGGCTGCCGACAGTGGGCCTCGAACTCACTATCTCCCGGATGCAAGCTCACAGCTGCAGTTGTAACATGGAAATAAAGCGTTTCCGGATCTATGTTCACATAATATATTACTCTTCTACGAGTGAGGAACTTGTCTTGAAAGTTTGGCGGAATCTTACTGCTACATCATGTATTTTATTAGCTGACCTACCCATCATTGATGGGAAGGGATAGATTTTCACACAGCACAGATGAAAAGGATATACATTTAGGGCATGTAATACACAGACCTGTTTATACAACAATTCACCAACTGCATGAAAATTCTCTAAATAACTTGTAATGCTAATTTGAACCACAAAATGTACTTCAAACCTTCTACATTAAGTCCTTGCAGTCGCTTAAGTGCGGCCATTATCCAGTAATCGGGAGTGGGTTCGAACCCCACTGTCGGCAGCCCTGAGGATGGTTTTCTGTGGTTTCCCATTTTCACACCAGGCAAATGCCGGGGCTGTACCTTAATTAAGGCCACGGCCGCTTCCTTCCAATTCCTAGGCATTTCCTATCCCACCGTCGCCATAAGACATACTGTATCTATGTCGGTGCGACGTAAAACAAATAGCAAAAAAAGAAAAAACAACAACATTAAGTCCTATCCCATAAATATACTCATAAGTGTCAGAACCAGAAGAAAATAATAGTTTAGATAAGTAATTACTTTTTACTTTTTTATTTTATGCTTTCATGTGAAGATTAAATTAGATTAGATATGAAATATGGTTTCATTCTCATTGTAAATATAATATTAGAATAGTTCAGATATTAGGTACTTACAGTAGACTAGTTTAGATACAAAAGTATAATTTTTTATCTACCTGTTTCTTGCAAGGATTAGGTATGAAGTAGTGTTTCTTTCTCACTGTAAATATAATCTTAAAATTGTTTAGATATTACGTTAATAGACTAATTGGAAACGCTGAACAATATACACATGTAAACAACTGCCACTGTAATTGGGATTAGAAATCCTGTAGTGCGCCGTAAATAAATACATAAACAAATAAATACAGTAAGTGCTGAAGTCGGGAAACACCAAGCTCGCTGAAGACCTCTGATGGAGGAACTCCTACGCCGGTCAGAATACTACCGATCGCCCCACGAGTTCATGGACTGATGTCGCACTGAAAAATAACTATAGTCATCTTACTAGGATGATCCGGCTTTAGGAAAGATCTTCCTACAGTCTTTATTTTCGACAATTATTATGTCATGGAAGTCAGGAGTTAAGAAACTTTCTGGCTTCTATTCAGTCTATGACCTTTTTTTTTTTTTTTTTGCTATTTGCTTTACGTCGCACCGATACAGATATGTCTTATGGCAACGATGGGATAGGAAAGGCATAGGAAGTGGAAGGAAGCGGCCGTGGCCTTAATTAAGGTACAGCCCCGGCATTTGCCTGTTGTGAAAATGGGAAACCACGGGAAACCATCGACAGAGGGGCTCGAACCCACTATCTCCCGATTACTGGATACTGGCCGCACTTAAGCGACTGCAGCTATCGAGCTCGGTCTCTATGACCATTGATCAACGCCCTATTTCTCAGTAAAGAAGCAATGTGGTACTTAATACCAAAATATTTCCAACTATCGGGCACAAAGTCCTTGGTTCCAAAATATTACTGTCGTAGAGTGACAAGTGACGGAAGTTACTCCACACCCCAGGTGGTACCATAGCTCGAGGAATCCGCAGTTACGAAGTAAATAACACGGAATGTCGAAAGTACAGCATCCTGCAGTTCTGGCACAAGACCAGCAGAAATTCTCTCGTACACTTGCCAACGGACAGCTTATCTCTGCAGAATGAACGTTAATAAACAGAGTAGGCATGCCAAGAACGATCCATCCCTTGCAATTCGCGAGTTATATAAAGGCTGTGCAGTGAAAAACGCGTTACATTCTTACCCGTTCAATCCATACGAAACGTTCTATATCTTCAATGCAAATTCTGCATAATGATCTCCATAACAAGTCCATGACATCGTTTTCACATGTGGGTGAGGGAACAGAATATCTCCACGGTATGTCGTAGACAGCAGTGACAGCAGTGTTTGACGTTTCACTTAGAGCATACCGTAGGTATCTTGTATCCGAATACAGTAGCTTTCAACCTAGTTGACGTAGGTTCAATTCTTAGTTCAGCCACGTATTTAACTTCGTAATGACAAGACTATTACGAAGACTCATAAAAGTAGTTTTACATCAAAGTTACTTTCCAGAACCTCGGTTTACTTTCATGTGTTACAGTTACCCTCGACAATTGCTTCAACTCTTTCACTTTTGTTTTATATACTGCATTAATGGCATGAGAATGAATTCATTCATGACTTCCTAAGCAGCAATGTCAGCTTTCACAACATTGTTAAAAGATTAACTGGAAGTCAATTACAGAATTATGTGTATCTTAATCACCTTAAGAAAAGTTGTGTGATTTATATTCAGAGCCAGAGGCACAGTTAAGCCTTTCTTTGCAACAATCTTCGCGTCGGCCTCTCACCGCTGGGTTCCGTGGTTCAAATCCCAGTCACTCCATGTGAGACTTTTGCTGGACAAAGCGGAGGCGGGACAGGTTTTTCTCCGAGTACTCCGGTTTTCCCTGCCATCTTTCATTCCAGCAACACTCTCCAATATCATTTAATTTCATCTGTCAGTCATTAATCATTTCCCCAGAGGAGTGCGACAGGCCCCGGCAGCCGGCACAATTCCTATCCTCGCTGCAAGATGGGGGCTTCATTCATTCCATCCCTGACCCAGTAACTGACTGGAAAACAGGTTGTAGGTTTTCATTTTCACTTGCAACAAACTCAAAATTAGCAAAGCTGTCATCCATGCCGTTGCCCGCACAGCATTGAAGTGATCAGTCAGGATATCGAGATATCACTTACTCTCATCCTCATGATGTGATACTCAATGCATCGCAAATCTCAAATCTTTCTTTCTGATACTTATATTTCATTTCCTTTGTTGATAACTGCTTTAATTTATAAATTTATTGTAGTTCGGATCCTTTTGGTCACCAGTAATTTCAAACATATTAATAAATAAGAAACAATGATATGAAAACATTGAAGTAGGTACAGAACAATGAAATACCATAGCAAATCTTTTCAACTATCTACGAGCACATGGAACTAAGTGTAAGGGGCGGTAAAATGAAAATCGAAGACCCGCTACAACATGACCATGGAATGGTTTATTCAAAAGCAGGGCGAGTAAATTTTCAAGTGCTGGAACTTCCATAAGACTCCGTTGTCCAGAGAATGCAGTTCCATTTTTCAACACCACGTACCGCACGCATCGTTTGGCCTGTACGAGTAGCTGTTGAGCGCACTGTTGTGTAGGCGCGGGGCACTGTTTTAGAGGGTGAAATATTGTTTACGTGTGAATTGAGTGGTGTTATTAAGTGTAATCATCATCGTGAACATGTCAGACTGTTTTGTGCCAGGATATAAGCCTGGGTATAATAAAGGGGATGGTAGGCACTGGTTTAGACCTAAGCAAAATTGTCTGAGTGAATGGAATAGAAAAATCCAAGGAGTGATATACCGTTAACTTGTGTGTGACATACATTTTACTGACGACATCATGATCAAAGTGGATATCTTCAATGTAGATGGAAAAACACTAAAATTTGTTCATAACAGGTGGAAGTTAACAGAGAACGCTGTGCGTCAATTTTCCGGGAGTACCAAGCTACTTCAGTCTACACGATCCAGTGTAAGGAATTCTTTCTTCTACAGCGAAAGTGTGAGGATGTTCTTGACCACAATATGTCATCCTTTGCGCAACAGATAAGATCAATGGTACAAGATGAAAGACGTAAAAGTAGGAAGGTAAATGCAAATATTCATGAACAGATAAGGGACACCATTACACTGACAGATACTGAACCGGGACTCAGTCCCATAAATAGTCAGTTAATTAACAGTTCAGATAGAGCAGGCGATAATATCGAATATTATTTATGTGGCTACATGATTCATACAGCGGCAAAGAAACTTGTACCTTGCAGTGAGAGTGTGATATCATTAGAATATGATTCTGAAACTCTGTGTCCTTAGTGATGCGAGCGTTCTTTACAAATTACGGGACTTTGGCGGCAGTGCGAATGACTATAACATCTGTGTCTGTCGTCATAAGGGGAAACTTAAAACAGGTTTAGAATAATGAACTGTAGTAAGTTTGAAAAATACGTAAATAATTTTGAAATAGCATCATACTAAGTTACAGAGAAACTATGAAATTATCATAGATTCTGTTGTTAGTATTCTGAATGACACAGCGGATGGATCATTATTATATTCGTGGCACAAATGGATTTTCTCCTTGAATAAAACATGATAAACTGCATCTCCGAAATATATACTAACCTTTAGAATTCTTCTGTCTTCAGTATTCCACACCTGCTTCCTACAAACACCATTTCACTGCAGCTGAACACTATGAGACTTCCACTGTACGCGCGCTAGGAACCACTGGGATATATACTTCCCACCTAGTGATCCAAGTGGAAGTAGCGATCAAGTTATTAAGATTGAAATGAAACTGTGCAGCCCTCTTACACTAGCAAGTGGAACTCCATGTTCTGAAACAGCTGGGAAGATAATTTGCCTAAAACCGTGACGTATATACGAGGTGGGAAGATAATATCCCAAAGACCTATAAAGAGTTAATTGCACCGACTGGTAATATTCATATTCAAGCTTTTTAGGCTTTCTCAGTCGTGAAATAATCATCGTTTCTCTTCAGTGTGGCAGTAAGCTCATCAGTTGCAAAGCCAAACCTCTTCGAGACGCTGGCTAGCTCCATTCTGGACACCTCAGTAAGTCTTGTATGAAGCACAATGCAGTGACAGTGTATTAGTGGAGATATGTATGTCCACTTGCAGAAAAATATTTCTATTTAGCTTTCATATCAAAATTTAAGTGCTTTGTAGGAAACCATAATTTATTTTTATTGACTGACAGCGATCATATCAATATTCAATTTCAATATTACAGACAATAATATAAGCTTTTGTGCTTATGCCGGGTCAAGAAAATGAGGTGAAACTCTTAACGTTTCACAGAGAACTTGACGATTTCACGACTGAAAACCTACAAGGCTTGAATATTGGTATGATATGTTTTGTTTGAGGTCCTTTTATCGGATGAATTCAGCCTTACGTAAAACAATTAAGAAAATCCCACATATGACTGCTACTATACCAGATAAACGCCCGGATGCCTAACATATTCTGTAACAGGTGCTTCTTCCTAATCCCAGCATACAACCAACTCTGGTTCCTGTTATAAAGCCTCAGGGCATACGAACTTGCTAACTGCTATGCTCATCACACACACTGCCAAGACGAGAGAATGAACGATTATGGAATATTACTGGAATTAAATTGACAGGGGAAATCAGAGTTGCCGAAGAAAATTTCTCCAAACTCCCCTACTCTCAGGAAGAATTTCATATAGATTCATCAAAATTAGAACACAGGACAGATCAACTTCTAATAATCTTAAACAATGGTAGCTGATAATAGCTGCCTTTGTGGATTAGTGGTAGAGTGTCAGTCTCCAGATCAAACCAGGCAGAAGGACTCGGATTTTTGAAGGACGGAAAATGGTAAATTCGACACTCCATGTCGTACAATGTCGGCACGTAAAAGATCTCTGGTAAAACATTTGGTGTTCACGCGACAAAATTAATTAAAACTCAGCCATAGACGCCTAAGAAAAATTCAGTTTATTCTGCCGTCTAGTGAGATTAGACTAAAACGAAAAGTCGACATTGACGAGCAGACAACCAGATGAAATGTCTGCGGACATGCGATTATTATTATTATTTATAGCTGACAGTCATTACAAATACTCCTGACAATACCAAACATCACCTAACTCAAACTAAACTGTAGCACCCTCTGGAGCAGCGGCATCCGAACCCCAAGATCACGAGTTCAAACTAGCAGAGGTAGTCGGAATTTTGATGGGCGGAGAAAAGTATATTCGACACGCCATATCGTATAATGTTGTCATAGTTTTTGTTAATAATAATAATAATAATAATAATAATAATAATAATAATAATAATAATAATAATAGTAATAATAATTAAGCCGTAGATCACACAAGAGGGATCCGGCTTACTCTGGCATCTGGTAGAGTTAAGATGCACACGGTGGCTGAAGCCATGCGATTATTATCATCATCATCATCATCATCATTACTTCGAGTTGCAAGAGCAAGGGCCTAGGCAACTGGACAAATGACCACACAGAAAACTAAATGTTGAATGCATTCCCAAAATTTATATTTTCTTTTTCTTGTTTTGTTCCTATTTTCTTATAAAGCAACAACAAAAATAACAGTTTAACAAGTCATATCAGTATAAATAACAAAATAGAATGGATATGACGAAATAAGCTTTAGAAACTTAATGGTCAACAGGGGAGGAAGAACTCCCATTTATAAGGCATACTGCAGTAGTCTTAAAAGCATCTTTATCGGGCGAGTTGGCCATGCGGTTAGGGGCGAGCAGCTGTGAGCCTGTATCCGGAAGATAGAGGGTTCGAACCCCACTAACGGAACCTTGAAGTTGATTTTCCGTGGTTTCCCGGTGCGACATAAAGCAAATTGTAAGAAAAATATCTTTGGTAGAGAGAGAAACATTGGTTTTTAGCGTAAGAAGCAGAAGCTTCAGACAATTCAGTTACAGAGTACAAGAGGAGATAGAACTTTCACATTTTATTATCAACCGAGGGACGGGCCCAGGATTCATCAAGGTACATTATGATACACTAAAAGCTTAACAGCTTTATCCAACTTGACACACTCTGCCATTACATCAAGGGGAAGCAATAATATAACGTTTAGGATCGGTTTTTTTTTTGGTAGTTGCTTTACGTCACACCGACACACATAAGTCTTGTGGCGACGATGGGACATGAAAGGCCTAGGAATGGGAAGGGAGCGGCCGTGGCTTTAATTAAGGTACAGCCCCAGCATTTGCCTGGTGTGAAAATGGGAAACCACGGAAAACCATCTTCAGGGATGCCGACAGTGGGGTTCGAACCCACTATCTCCTGGATGCGAGCTCACAGCTGCACGCTCCTAACCGCACGTCCAACTCGCCCGGTGTTTAGGATCGGAAGGAACCAGGAAAGCAGGAGTAGAAGCTCATATCAAACGGCAAAAAAAAAAAAAAAAAAAAAAGTTTAGACCAAAACCAAAATAGGCTGGAATGCTGTACCCACTCAGGCAATCCTGAGACATGACTTGCCACATAAATTAATGGGGCAGAAGGCCCGATGACACACAGGATAAGCCATACTACGTTGCTGACTGAGATAGGGAAGAAATTTACAGACCGAAAAGCAGTTATAAATTTTACAAGTAGAGAAGCTTAGTCACCAAAATATCCACAGTTCTAGCCCTTCAGGCAAGCAACTCATTGTTGAAAACATCCTACCTAGAGATATGACCTACGAATTTTAGGTAAATAAAATAAGTATGAGAATGTATTCTTTATTTATTCCTATAAATTACAATCCTTTTCTTAATCAACGTTATCCGGTCGATTAGATTAATAGTTTGCTGTTTCTACCACTACGAGCGCTAATGTGAGTCAATGCAGAGTTGCAATTAGGCCCTTATAACTACATTCGGTATGGACGTTTAAAAACGAATGAGGGTATTGAACCAAGGGACACATTACAGAAATAATTATGTAAATACGTTGATTAAAAAAGAAAACGAGTAAAGAAACGAGCGATTTTAGGCTGTTTTCCGGAACTGTTAGGCCGGAAGTGATTTCCGA
Source organism: Anabrus simplex (assembly GCF_040414725.1). Lineage (NCBI taxonomy): Eukaryota > Metazoa > Arthropoda > Insecta > Orthoptera > Tettigoniidae > Anabrus > Anabrus simplex. Next base: position 1,737,591,588 of record NC_090265.1, on the reverse strand, counting down.
TTTTTTTTTTTTTTTACATTGATAGAGGTATCCAAGACAAGATTTGAAACTTTTCCGGGCTCTTTAGCCCTTCAACATTCAGTACAATTAAGGATGCTTAATTTTTTCGTTTTTCGTAGTATGGGGACCCCTACTTCGTGTGCGAAGAAATATTTTCAACATTAAAAAGAAGTGAGGAAGGGAAACGAGGGCCCACACTCGTACATCCTCATGAATTACTAGGGCGTTACACTTTGTCCGCCGACAGCCTAGAAACCTACATGTTTCAAAACTAATCGAATTCAAGAAAGCCTAGATTTTGAGTTAAACACAACACAACCGAACCGAACCCGTCGCCACACGCAAATAAGTTCACATGTTAGAGAAAAGTCTTGCCGCCCACCTTAATTGCTGCCCTAGCTCCCAATAGTCTGGAGAATCTCATTTGTCACAGCGCTGTTCAAGATCCAGATAGACACCAGTATTTAAACAGGTGGGCTCGGCGATGATTGGTTAGACAAATTTGAAATAACAATGGCAACTTAGAAACAGTTTATGTATGCTTCCTTGCGCCAACCCCTTATCAACTGCAATACTCCACTTAGCAATTCTCATTCGAAGGCCCTAGGTGGCACTTGAAAACGAAAGTAGTGATATTTATTAATAAACTTGAAAATCAATTAATCTTCAGAAAATCCACCAATCCTTAAAATGAATGTCACCGCCCTCAGGTGTTTGAAGTGTTACCTACCATTAGAGGGAGACCTTACTGATGATATAAGTATTATTTTTATTATTACAACACAAACTAGCATGTTAGGACACATTAAGTTCATCACACCAAACACGATCAACAAGAAGCACTGAAAGCGGACTTAATGAGGAGGTGCACTGTTTGGTCCCGAGGCTAACACAGCAGAGCTGATACCGGCCGAGCAAACAGTTTGTGGTGCCCTAATCAACATCTTCAGAATTCCGGCGTGTCCCGTGATCATGCATCCGCAACCTCAACATTCATTATTATAATTAATTCAACCCACGTCTCGTACGGGTGTCCGCCTCGCCCCACAGCACAACTTCTCTCAGGAATCTTGAACCATCAAAATGTGAGCAATTTCGTACCGAAATCTCACTTCAGAAACATTTTTCCGCTTACAAGTTAACGATCAGAGAAACCCTCCATGGTAGAATGTCGGTCTTCGATTCACAAGGTTACTGGTTCAAATCCGACAGAGGTACTGTAGTATAGAGCTAACCACTTATATTCTTTCTCTGTGGATCGCACGGTAGTCCAAATTACTTTTTCGCAACTGGTCACATGTACGTATGCCTTCAGAACGGCGTCTGTAACAGAGGTGCATACCAAACAGAGAGCAGTTATTGAGTTTCTTTTGCTGGAAAACCAAGGCATCACTGATATTCATAGGCGCTTGCAGAATGTCTATGGAGACCTGGCAGTGGGCAAAAGCACAGTGAGCCTTCTCCACGACAAAGCAAGACCTCACACAAATCTGCGCACCCGACAGTAGCTCTCAAAACTTCAGTGGACTGTTCCGACATGTTGGCTGAATGGTCAGCGTATGACCTTCTGTTTAGAGGGTCGCGGGTTCGATTCCCGGCCGGGTCGGGGATTTTAACCTTCATTGGTTAATTCCAATGGCGCGGGGGCTGGCTGTTTGTGCTGTCCCCAACATCCCTGCAACTAACACACCACACATAACACTATCCTCCACCACAATACCACGCAGTTACCTAGATATGGCAGATGCCGCCCACCCTCATCGGAGGGTCTGCCTTACAAGGGCTGCGCTCGGTGAGAAAAGTCACACACACAAAACATGTACGTATATAAACCTACTTTATTTTCAGGGCGTCACTGATTACGAACTAGAGGTCAAAATTTAAAAAAATTAGCGGATTCGCGTGAACCTGTGTATATAATGGTTTTTGAGGTCGTTGATTTTATGTCGAAGTTGTACAACTTAAAATGGCGGATCACATGTCAACGTACAGTCTTCTGACATTCAAACAATACATTTTATATTTCACCATAATCAATGCCACATCCGTTTACCACTGCTTGCAGGTGAACTTTGCTCTTTGCCAAGACTTTCTCATCGATCTCCAAAATCTTGGCGGTTAGAGGCACACTTTTGAAGAATACTTGCTATTCACCACCGCAGTAAAAACAAAAACAAAATCGGGAAGATATAGACAGCTAATTCTTTCCGTTTCAATTTAAATACTTTCAAACTCAAAAGGACAACTTTCTACAAAACGGTAGTATGCGGAGAAAATTTTGTAACCAACAATTTGTGAGAATATGGTGGTTACGCGGAATAAATTCGAAAGAATTATTCCAAAAAAGTGTTCGACATACTTTCTGAGGTGTTATCCATTACGAATTGTCAAAAAACGGGCTGGGATATCACGTAAACTCTTTGGACAACACACGACTGGAGACTACGGAAACCGACAATTTTCCTCGAACTCCTAACAGGCAACTTTGTCAGCGTGTACAACACAGACACATGGCTGGAATGTCATCTAGAAAATATTCATGCAACTAAACAAGGATTAAGGAATTTTTCCTTTCATTTTGGCCAGGCATTTGTGCGATTTGAACCGCTGTGTATCGGTGGAGTATAGGTCTCCGAACCACAAGAACGTGAGTTCAAAACTAGAACACTTATTCGGTTCAATATAGCGATACATTCGGTGTTTACCCGTTAAAATCAAACTCAATAATCAGCAGTAGGTCGCCCAACGGCGTTCTGATTTCTCTGCCATCTGCTACATTTAAATGGAACGTCGAATCAATATAAGACTGAGCTCGATAGCTGCAGTGGCTTAAGTGTGGCCAGTATCCAGTACTCGGGAGACAGTGGGTTCGAACCCCACTGTCGGCAGCCCTGAAGATGGTTTTCGGTGGTTTCCCATTTTCACACCAGGCTGTACCTTAATTAAGGCCACAGACGCTTCCTTCCCACTCCTAGTCCTTTCCTGCCCCATCGTCGTCATAAGACCTATCTGTGTCGGTGCGACGTAAAGCAACTTAAATATCAATAGAAGATACATTCTACTCTAGCCTGTGGTACGAGAGAGAGAAAAAAGAAACTGCATCCATTAAGAAATAGCAATAATTACGCCTAATGGTGAATCAAAAAAAATATATTCTTCTGAAACGTATTCGGAGATAGTGGGTTCGAAACCGATGAGCATACCGCATGCATTTCCAAGGATCCCGTAGCCAAATAACATACTACTGCATTCAGTAAAAAAACACACACACGCACGCAATTTTGTAATGATAGTATGTTTGATTTTGTTCGTATAATGCAATATTTACTTTCTTTGAAAGTTTAACTTCACTTACATAAAGATGCTTTATAAATGCACAGAAACTATACAACGATGTGACATTTGGCTATTAATTACAACAGTCTAGATCTGGAAACTCACTTTTTTTAAATCACTTGTTGCGGTTGTCGGATCAATGCGATGGATGATGCTGTCCTCCAAAGACCAAACGTTTTACAAGCGTAGTCACTCAAAGCCGAAGATCAACCTCCATATTAGCTCTGTTTAAGTATTTCGTTTTCCATTTGTGTGGGAGCAGAAAGTGTACACTCACACAGGTACGTTGTCAAGAAAGGAGTTACACGCAGTATTTCGTTTCTAGAAATTGTAGGGTATAGGGGATGTCATGGACCCAAAAGTCAATCAGAGACGTGGAGTTCTGATACATTCACGGAATTTCCTTGAGATACACAAGCCAATCCATCTCATTCTCCACCCATTTAAATTTGTTTTTCACTTTCTCTTTGCCAAGATACTTCAGTTAGTTGATCACCCTGAAGTGACGGCAGTTGACGTTCAGTTTCAAAAAAGAAAATTCTGATCCAAGAGATTATCTCAACCAGATGCGGAAAATACGGTCTGAGTGTGGATACTAGCAATTCCAAGTGTCTCACAATTACATCACTTACGCTGCCGTGTAGTATTTCTTCTTTTTCTTTCCCCGCTGCTAACTTGTGCCATCCATCGGCCAAATTAAGTGTTATATATACTGCATGTAAGTCGAGGTTTAACGGTTTCAGTAATACGAACTCTACATCGCATAGGAGTTTTGGATTCACCATGCTGTCGATGTCAGTATGCGGAGAATGGCGATCTCAACCGCATTTTGTTTAAGTGTGGCCTTTATGATGCTTCTCGAAACCGCTTTTTATCTGAACTATGTCATCTACAAGTGTCGTTCCCGACCAGCGCTGCATTGGTGTTGCGAGGTGAAAACAATTCAGTTCTCAATGCTGTGATGGAGTTATTTGAGAACCGCGGATATAAGAACACTTCGTGCTCATCGCACTGTTGCCAGTGTTTTGTTTGTTATCCCCCTCTCCTCCCAGAAAAGAGATTCTGTTCGGTTTTCTGTACTTGATGGATGTGGACGATTTGGTTTTTATTTCTTATAGGTACTTGGCGCTGACAATTCATATTTCTGTATTGTGCTGTGAGTGTCTATTGTACACGGAGGATGATCAAATTTTGTTACAAGAAAGGTCAATTAAATAAATTTAAAATGAATGCAGACATACAGCAGAGTCTCGTTAATCCGAACTAATTGGGACCGGAGTCTGTTCGGATTATGAAATTTTCGGATTAACCGGAAAATATTTTCTGATAATAATGTTATTGGTTTTACGTCCCGCTAACTACTTTTACGGTTTCTGGAGACGCCTAGGTGCCGGGATTTTCTCCCGCAGGAGTTCTTTTGCGTGGCAGCAAATCTACTTACACGAGGCTGACATATTTTAGCACCGTCAAATACCACCGGACTGAACCACGACTGAACCTGCCAAGTTGGGGTCAGAAGGCCAGCGCCTCAATCGTCTGAGGAAAATAGTTTCTACAATACAGTGCAGTACATACTGTAATTTGAAATGTCCATTCTTTAGTAGTTACATTAATAAAATACTGTATAAAATTACAGTAGGGTATTTAAAAACCCATAGAGGAGAAAGCGACTAAAATTACGTTAAAACCTGTCTCCTAAAACTGCTAAAATACGGTAACGGGCTACACTTTTGCATTATGCCCGGCATGCGAAGAGCTGCTTGTGTTGTTTATTTAATAGTTCTGCCGCTCTCTCAGTAGTAGTGGTTTACCACTGCATCTGCGAGTAGGTTCCAATCACTACGGCAAAAGAAACTAACAGACTTTGTAGAGATAAACGACCAGTGATTGATGGTTTATGATGTGTAACAATGCTTACATTAAATATGACTAATAAAATGCAAGTAAATCTTCATTCTATACTATGTTCTTTCATTTCAATAAGGAGCATTTTTAAAAACATTGAATATTTCAGTTCGGATTAAGCGGACATTCGGATTAACAGGGTTCGGATTAACGGGACTCTAGTGTATTTCCTAAATATAGTATAATGGTCCATGCATTGTGTGTGTACAATAAAATTCCTCTCTTCAAATACTTATGGGTTAAATTAATATTGTGGACCCCTTGAATTATCGTCGCCCTCCCCCTCCCCCACCCCCCAAGGGTCTGCTGACCTTAGTTTGGGAATGGCTGTTCTAAAGAATTGTATTCAGAATTGTTAATACGAAACCCAGTATGAGATTCATCATTTATAATAGCAGGGTTTTACTGGTCATCGGCCTATGTGGTGTTATGGAGAAAGTCATAATCAAAGCCCGGATTTTCATGCCGTAACAGGTTAGATTGCAAACTAAATTTGGTTAATAGGAATTATCGGCCACCCACTCTTCCATAATGTAGCATGAGTAACATAAATTATAGGAGTTCTGATGAGCCGTACCCCTCATGTTCATGCAAACTCCATAGCATAATCGTTGTGAAGGTAGACTATACTTGCTGCTCGCTTCAGAAACTTTGCATTCTAACCTATTAATGCATAAAAAATCGGGCCCTAGTCATAATGGACTGGTGAATCAAAATAAAGTAACTACGCAAAGCTTGAGGAAAATAAATGAACTGCTTCCTCGTGCGCGTACAGTAGGTTACGATACACTGTGACAAAGCGTGGTCATGAGCCTTGGGCATTCTTACATAATCTTGAGCGGATATGAAATCTCTCTGGCGGCTGAGGAAAAAAAAGGGTTCTCTTTACAGCACACTTATGTTTGTCGATACTGGAAAAGAAAACGTTTTTGGCAACTAACTGGTTACTGAGGCCTTCTGTTTAAAAACTATGAAGTGCGCTATAATATATTTTTTCTTTTACAATTTGCTACATGTCGTCCCACCGACACAGTTAGGTCTTAGATAGATGGACAGGTAGATAATGTATTTATCCAAGGGACAGTTGTTCCTGTCTTACACTTAACCTGTATCAGGATTAGATTGATTGATAACTAACTCATTACAAATTATTAAAACATAAGCTATCATACTACCAATACTTGACTACTGCGACATTGTCCTCATTGATACAACCCGTGAACAAACTATGAAACTTCAACGAGCATTGAACTCTGGTCTTCGATTTCTTTTTAACTTGAGTTACGATGCTCACATAACCCCTAGCTACACATTTCTTTCCTGGCTGAAACCCGAGAGGCGACGGAAATTCCACGAACTTACGTTGATATATCGAACTCAGAAGGGAAATCTACCCAAATACATCTCTTCAAATTTCCACTTATTATCCTCATTCCATAATTGTCTAGATCTGGCACTTCCCTCGCTATTCTCGTCAACCACTCTTCAATATATAACAGATCCTTCGTTGTGGCTGGGTCATGACTTTGGAATTCACTCCCAGCTGCTGCCAGGAACTCAAACTCAATATCGAAATTTAAGACTGCATGTTGAGATTACCTGCTGAATACCGCTGATTGTTGCATGTGTATGATGACGTATGATAGGTTGTGTGATTGTGATTATTATTATTATTATTATTATTATTATTATTATTATTATTATTATTATTATTATTATAGTGTAATGCACACAATATTTAGCTTCTTACTCATGTACATAGATCACTTTTATGGCCATACTTATATTTACATTTACTTTATTACTTAATGTGTTCTCTTTATGCATTGGTTATTTTTTCCAGTTTGTATCTTACTTTTTCATTATGACTTTGTCTCTTTCTCATTATCTATAGGCCTACGCATGCATTTATTGTTCATACATTTCGTGGTTGAAAAGAAAAAGTCATATCTCATAAAATATTACAGTCTGATAAATTTTGGCAAATTACAGCGCATAATTGTGGAGTAAGGTTTGATAACAGGATGGCAACTGAAGTTGGCAGTGGGGTATTTAACGTCATCAAAGAAGAATACAGATGGTTCCCTTGTTGGGAGTACTTCTTACAGGACAGTGTGATATGGTTCAAGTCGGCTATTTCTGCAGGGTCTTCTGGGAAGTTAGGGTAGTCGAAGACCTTGATCCTGTATAGATGACTTGGATAGCATCCATGCCCCAGACGCATTCTAATTAAAGATGAAAGGTGTATGCGAGTTAGTTTCAATTTCTTAAACCATATTTGCGTTGGTATGGTGGGCTGAATTTTAGCATACTGCTTTCCCCTTGTAAGCTGTGACATTTTCCAGTATTCAGACCATTCCCCGTAGACCTGTTGTTTGATTATGGGTAGGAAATCAGAATATGGTAACTGTTTATAAAGGCAGAGTTCACAAGTTGTGGCTTCTTTCGCTAGCCGGTTTACTATCTCGTTCATCATTAAAAAAGCGTGGCCTATAATCCATAGGAGATGCACTTCCTTAGCTGCTTTCTGTGCGGTATAGATTAAGTTCAAAGTGTGTAATATATACTGACGTGTAGACAGGTCCCAACGAGAATTTTGTAGCTTTTGAAGAGCACATTGTGAGTCAGAAAGTATTAGACTTTTGCGGAAGTGACGAATTCCGTAGCTAATGGCTGAGTGGATAGCTAACATTTCTGCAGTAACAACAGACGTCTCTTGAGGTAAGGAGTACTTCTTTGACACCTGAGATGCAACAACCTACTCCTGTTGTAGTCTTGGATCCGTCAGTATAAATATGAACACAATTGGGCCAGGTGGTATTGAGAAATGTGATAAACTTTCATTGATAGAAACAATGTTAAGATAATTTTGTATTTGGATTTCGTTGTTTGAATAGTTCTGAGTCCTTACAGTAAAAAACACACACTCAAAGATAAAAGGAAGAAACTTAAACACTGCGACTGTAGAATGTTAAGTTATTTTTGTCCGATGTTGTATCACGTCAAACTTTACAATCTTAAATCGGTGTATTTTAAGAATATGGCGATTGCATTATACACCTCTGGTTGCTGGGATGATAAAATGCACTGTAATGTTGAGTGATAGTTGGAAGTTGATTGAAAGTAAGATGGCACGAGAACAAGATGTGGTTGAGGGCAGCGATTGCTTGGCGGTCACAGGAACAGCATTGCCAAAACTGTAAGAGTGAAATCCGCTAATTGACTGTGCCAATTCCGCTAGATTCTTCACATTTATTTTAATTTAATATTAAGTAAATTTCGTAAATCGTTTGAACAGAAAAAACACAGAATGCGTGCACAACACACTGGTAAAAATTTAAATTTCGTGTGGCTATTTCTAGCCAGGTGCAGCCCTTGTAAGGCAGACCCTCCGATGAGGGTGGGCGGCATCTGCCATGTGTAGGTAACTGCATGTTATTGTGGTGGAGGATAGTGTTATGTGTGGTGTGTGAGTTGCAGGGATGTTGGGGACTGCACAAACACCCAGCCCCCGAGCCATTGGAATTAACCAATGAAGGTTAAAATCCCCGACCCGGCCGGGAATCGAACCCGGGACCCTCTGAACCAAAGGCCAGTACGCTGACCATTTAGCCAACGAGTCGGACAACACACTGGTGAAAGTCACTAAAATACTAAATATTTAGAAAAAGATCCCTGCGGTGCTGCAGTAAGATGACTCAATCCCGCACAGACACCAGTGAAGAAATGAATTATTTAACGGACACATTCACAAAGGACAACAGATCACGTCCAGCAAAAAACTATACTTCCCAATTACATAAAGGGGATTTACAGCCTCGACCTAACGCCATTGAGAAATAACAGTAACTATAGTGCATTATCATTTTCCCCACTAATTTGATTAAGTGATATTTACGCCACAAACGTGCGACATTACATTTACATTTTTTAAAAAGCACTGCAAAATCCTCTGACACATTAAAATTCCGCCAAAAATACAATTAGCCACTAAATGTATTTTTTCACAGCCAGAAGGTTTTAGAAGCCACCAGATTTATTAGCGGGAAATCCTCAAAGTTGGCAACACTACACAGGAATAGTAAGGCGATTCTAGGACTACTATTCGGTAGAGATGGTTTGCAAAACTGCCGTGACTGAACCTCATGCGATTAAGAAGTGACATACGGCGACAAACATTCCATTTGGAGAACCAAGGTGAGTTAGGAAGGTATGGTTAGTAGAAATTACTTACACATTAAAATTTACGAAAGTCAATACGAAAAATCATAGTAAAACAGAAAAGGAGTACAGTTTTTAAGATATACATCAACACTAAAGTTGTAAAAATAAAAAGAGAACTAATAAACAAAATACAATTAACTTATCTGTGAAATGAAAGGTACTCTTGTCCTGTGAGTTTCCACCCAAGTTGAGAAAGGTACAGGGGAAGGTCAAAACAGACAGCGGGAAGAGGATTTAAAAGAAAAGAGGACGAGGAAGTAGGAAGTAGGAAGGTGATGTCTTGCTGCCTTGTTATTTGTGTATTTCCGTCAGACATTCTGTGCATGCACGTTTACATTTCTTGCACACTGATATCCCTCTGACGTCTTGAGTCAGATTGTTCCATTCATGTCTTATGGAGACGATGGGATAGGAAAGGGCTAGGAACTGGAAGGAAGCGACCGTAGCCTTAATCAAGGTATGGTATGAAATTGGGAAACCACGGAAAATCATCTTCACTGGGATTCGAACCCACTACCTCCCGAATTCAAGCTGATATCTATGTTATCAAAACCGTTCAACCACTTGCTCGGTATATTTTATTGCATACTATGGGAAATTACACATGATCGAGAAGACCGAGACCACCAAAATCAATACGTAACAAATGATAAAAATGGAGGGAATTCAAAAAATGCCCGAGTTCAACCAACCAGAGACGCATTTTAAATACAAATGTACAGAACGTAGCAGCTGAAACGCAAAGTATCACATTCCGCACACTTTTGAGTGTGGAAAAGAAGTCAAATTCGTCACAGTATGGAATAAAATCAGTAATTTATTATTATCATGCTTTCTAACGATGTATAATTTAAGGTTAGCACGCTGGCGACATTCGACTTGATGAAATATAATGGGAAGTCAGACATAACATAGCTTTGTACAGTAACAAGATTAGCATGGATTTCGCGTAGAATATCTCCTGACAGGACGAGGTTAGAAACGGCACGAATCTACAAATAAGGGAACAAAGAATTGCAACGACTATCGAGGTATCTCTTTGATCAGTATATCAGGCAAGATGTTCGGAGGAATTTTAGAAAAATGGGTGGGATCATTGGAGTTGAGCAAGTTTCTTGTCAAGCAGTGCGGTTTCAGATTACGGAGGAGCTGTCAGGACCAGATTTTCAGTGCCTGCAAAATAACTGAAAATTGTTACGAGAGGAATAGACTGTTATATTTATCTTTCGTAGATCTAGAGAAGGTCTCCGTGGCTCAGGCGGCAACGCGCCGGCCTCTCACCGCTGGATTCCGTGGTTGAAATCCCGGTCATTCCATGTGAGTTTTTGTGCTGGACAAAGCGGAGATGGGACAGGTTTTTCTCCGAGTACTCCGGTTTTCCCTATCATCTTTCATTCGAGCAACACTCTCCAATATAATTTCATTCCATCTGTCAGACATTAATCATTGCCACAGATGAGTACGACAGGCTTTGTCAGCTGGCACAATTCCTGGCTTGGCCGCTAGATGGAGTCTTGATTCATTCCATTCCAGACCCGGTCTAATGACTGGAAACAGGCTGAGGACTTTCATTTTCAGATCTAGAGAAGGTAAATGACAACACTACCAAGGGATAAGACGTTGGTCATACTGGGGGATTATGATTTGAAGTTTAGGTTCTTACATAATCAAAGTCATTTATGTTGGCAACGTGAAAAAGTAGTAAGTTGTTTGAATATTTCAACGACTGGTCTCAATGACACACTGCAATGAAACTTGTAATCCAGTTTGAAAGTGATTCAGAACTCAAGACTCAACCTAGTACAAGAAAACAACAACACCATATAAAGAACAAGACAACACATACTAATGCTCCTCTTACTATTAATACACAAAAAATAGCACATTATCCCAGGAAAAAAATGTAAAACTTATATACACCAATCTTATACGGCCTGTTCTCACATATGCATACCTAGCCATAGGTTTCATATCTATATACAGCATACAAAAAAGACAAAAAAAAAATCAAAACTGGTTACTACACTTAGCAGTTAAAGTCTACACCATATCTACAGCACAGCTACACGACGTAACAAATATACCTTATTTATCAGCTTAGGCCCTTACACTCACAACAAACTTTTACAGAACCGCCACCCAACATCAAGACAACCCTCTAATAAATATCCAAGGCCAATACGATCCAGACAGAAGAGATAAATACCACTGCCGGCCTATTCTTAACGAAAGGCATTCCAACAAACCCAGACTAAACCGCACGCACCACTATAACACACAAGTATAATTAATACTAACACATACCATAAACCATTACAAAACGCCATAAAAAGGTAACACCAACATAAAGACAAGGCCCGTTTTTACATCCCCTGCCCGCACCCCTCAAGACTTCACAATAAACAGGACACCTGGAAAGACTAGAGATAAGAAGTTCATATTCACAGGACACGTTCATTAGTATATTCTGCAGAAACGGTTAGCATTTCAGTCACCTAGGTTCAGCATGTGTCCTGTTGCCTAGTAAGCAATGGGTCCTCCATGGGCACTGATAACTTGTTGCATGCGTGATGGCATCGACGCGTATAAGGCGCGAATGGCGTCCTGGGGTATAGCCAAATATGCTGCATTCACCTGGTTACACAGTTCATCTTTGGTGGTTGGCACTGGGTCACAGCACCGCTCCCGTCGTTTCACCATATGCCACACATTTTCGATTGGCGACAATTCCGGTGATCGGGCGGGTCAGGGCAACAGTCTGACATCCTGTGACAACAAGAAGGCACATGTTCGTGCAGCAACATGGTCGTGCATTGTCCTGCTGAAATATGGCGCCTGGGGTGTCGTGCAGAAAGGGTATGGTTGAGGGTCGCAGGAGGTAATTCACGTAGGTCAAACTGATCACAGTGCACTGGACACGCACCAACTGTGATTTGTGGTTGTACCCAATAGCACCCCACACACAGCATAAGGCTTTGAATTGGCACTGTATGTCTTGTGCGAATGCAGTCAATGTGATGCCTCTCCCCCCTGTTCTGCGGCGAACCAAAATGCGGCGATCATTTTCAAACAAACAGCACCTGGATTCGTCCGAAAACACTATCTGCTTGTCATTCCTGTCCCCAGCGACGTCGCTCCATACACTACTGCAGTCTAGCATGTTTATGCACATTAATCAAAAGTAGGCGGAGAAGTGGACGACGCGCCGGTAACCTAGACCGTAATAAACAGCGATGGACTGTCACTCCTGATAGTGTACGGTGTGTTGCACTCTTCCACTGTTGCGCCAGAGCCGAGGAGGACGCAGATCTCTCCTGCAAAGCCATTCGGATGAGGTGTCGATCTTCTCGTAGGGTGTTCTGCGTGGTGCGACCAGACCCATCTCGTCGTATTCTACGGCCTTCTGTGAACTATTCTGTACATGTCCGTTGCACTGCAGACACACTTCGTCCCACACGAGCAGCAATTTCCCGGATGGCTTCATCATGTTCTCTCATGCCAATAATGCGCCCTATTGCACACTCACACCTTGAACCTGAAGGGCGACGTGGTTCAAATGCTAATCACTTCTTAAGAACATAATAATGCACATGTCCTGTGATTATGAACTTCCTATCTCTAGTGTTTCGAGGTGTTCTGGTTTTTAAGAATATTAGTGTACACCAGGGCCTCTCAGAGTGTATGCACTGTGCACAATGCAAAAGACGACTTCGCTTGGTTGACCAGCGTGCAGACCCCCACTACTCGATTTGGAGCAATAGCGCTGTCTCTCTCTTGTCCCACGCCTGTCTCGCTCGCTCCGCCTGTCTCCCTCTTCCTCACTTGCCCCGTAACGCTCCACATCCGAGCCAAGTTGAGCCGAGCTTAGCCGAGTAGCCCAGAGACGAAGTGTTGGTCCGAGGCGAACCGAGCGGGACCGATGCACAGTGCACGGAGCTCTTGCGCCTCGATTTGCACGCGTGAGATTTTCGGCGTTCGAGAGGCCTTGGTGTACACACATAACACGATTGACAGAGGAGCGCCAACGGGCGCACCGACATCGGTACCACACATACCACCTATCTCTTCGGAGAAAGGTGCACACGCGGAACACCAGGGAGATTCAGAAGAAGTGCAGGGAGTTTGATTTGAAAATAGGCACTTCGAAGACTAAGTTTAATTTGGGAAGAAATATAAGGGGACTGGATGCTAGTCAGGGTATATGAAATCAGAATAGGTGGGTTCCCTACTCAAGATGCGCACCTCCTACGTTGTCTGATGTCTTCTCATATATCAGCCGCAAGAGAACTGCCCTGTTGTCGTTATTCATCTTCTAAGCCATTCGTTTGTTTAATTTTACGGAAATTATTACTTTAATCTCCAACAAGCTCCCTCTGTGGTTCAGGGGTTGAGTAGCGGACTTCGGGTCTCAAGATCATGCGTTTGAACCTAGCAGAAGTCTGATTGTTGAAGGGCTTGAAAATATCTATTCGGCACACCATGTCGCACAAGGACAGCATGTGCGATGTCTGATGGCACATTCGGCGTTCACCCGCCCAAATTAATCAAAACTCAGGAACAAAACGCTCAAAATAGTACCGGTTTCTCTGCCATCTGGCAGAGCAACAGGGAACGTTGAAACTGACAAGTAAGGATGCCAAACGGCGACATCAAATCAAAATGCCTGCAACACGGTAACTTTATTATTATTATTTGGTTCTTAAAACTTGCTTTACGTCGCACCGACACAGGTAGGTCTTATGGCGACGACGGGGTAGGATAGGGCTAGAATCGGGAAGCGTGCGACCGTGGCGTTAATTAAGGTACAGCCTCAGCGGGTAGCACCGAACTGTTCCGAACGAACTGTTTACTAGCCTAACACCCCACCCCTCAACAACTGCCTCATTTCTCAAGTCTCAGATAGTCTCGGTGAATGTAGTACTTCTAGAAGTGTACGTTGTTTTCCGTGTTAAGCGAGAGGAGCTTTAAGATAGTTGTTTTTGAGGGATTTAAATATTCAAAAGGAGACAAGACACAATCGCGTCAGAAGTGGCGATTCTAACATAACCTATCCAAACCACTACATATATTTACTATATTGTCCTGTGTAATTTTATTGGCTTAGTTGGTAATATATAATATATATGACTTCTTCGATTCTTGATTTTGATATTTTACCGTCGGACCAGTTCACCTCCACCCCCTGTGCTAATCTTCGGACAAGTTCGATCCCACTAATTCGTTGATCTCCAAGTTCCTATAACCATCGGACCAATACAATCAACACCCAGCCCAAGCATTTGCCTGTTGTGAAAATAGGAAATGACGGTTCAGAAAAGCCGAGGAGGCGGCGTTTTGCCCCGTAGGAGTTCTTTTACGTGCCTGTAAGACTATCGACGCCGGCCCTGGCCTATTGCGGGCAGACTCCCGAGTTCGTTTGCCGGCCAGTGTAGGGTTTTTACCTGGATCTGAGAGCTGGTTCGAGGTCAACATAGCCTAAATGAGGACAACTGAGAAGCTTTCTGACGGCAAAAAGCGGCCCCGGTTCAGAAAGCCAAGAGCATATATATTTCGTCACGCTGACTAGGCGTTACTTCATAATCTGCAGGTCATCGGGCTGAGCAGTGGTCGCTTAGGTCAAGGCCCATCAGCATTAGTAGCGCCGAGATGTTTGTGTGTTTTTTGAACTACCGGCACAAGCCTGACGTATTTGAGTACCGTCAACTTAAACTAGCGTTCTATCGCCTGAGCTACTCAGACTGAAAGCCATATTATTTCGTGATTTTTGCCCACTTTGGACCATGGGAAACAACTGGTTTACTGGCTCGTCTCTTCTTCTCCCAGAATGATTTTATCCTTTCTCTGAGGTACCGCCTCGTTTCTTCCGACCAGACAGTATTGTCCTTTGTATGTTTTCCTCTAACCCCTTGAACTGTTCAACGTTAGTTTGAAACCATTTGTACGGATCACATTTTCCCCGTATCTTTTCTTGTCTCCTGAACCCATTTTTTTAGTGATTCAGCCGACAAGTTTTTTTCGTCAGCCAACTCTCACTCATTCTCATAATATTTCAATTTTCTCTGGTGCCTTGTGTCTGTAATCTTCTATACATGCCTGAATAGGTCTTCCGTTTTTCCTCCTCCACGAGGTACAGTGTTTTCCCTTAACTTCCTTAGAACTTTCCTTCTTCCCTAGTACTTCAATTCCCATCTTCTTATTAAGTACCGTACCAGTGCCTCTCTCTTGACAACTATTATGTAATTTCTCTGCTTTGTGTTAGCCTATATGCCAGTTCCGTCTTCCTATCTCCTATTTTCTCGCTTCCTCATCAAGCCCATTTGGTTGGAACTATTCACCAAAATATTAACATTTGTCAACACTCTTAATTTTGCTCGTACTTATAGACATGATACAGACTTTTGGGCTTATGCCGTGTCAAGAAAATAAGATGAAATTCTTTACGTTTCGCAGAGAACTGTGCTCTGCGTTATCAGAAGAAAATCTCGGCTGTCCACGAGAAAGCCCTTTCAACGACAACAAATCAGTTTAGGCAACCATGAAATGCATTCTTCGGAAGACAATATTTGAACTGTTAAAAAACCTCAAACACTATCTATAGGCCTTCATATTATAAAATACTAGGTCCCCGAAACGTATCTGTGTTCGTGTGTGCTAAACTCGAGAACGACAAAAGGATTTTGGTACATAGACTACAGAGTATTACCAAAAGTTTAGGAGTATGAAATATAGAACTACAACAGGGCCTCTCAAACGCCCAAAATATATCGCGTAAAAACCGACGCGCAGAGGTGCTGTGCACAGTGGATCGGTCCGACTCGGCTCTGTTCGGGTGGTGGAGCGCTGCAGAGCGCGTGAGGAAGGAGAAGACAGGCGGAGAGAGAGAGAGAGAGAGAGAGAGAGAGAGAGAGAGAGAGAGAGATAGAGAGATAGAGATAGAGATAGAGAGAGAGAGAGAGAGAGAGAGAGAGAGAGAGAGAGAGAGAGAGAGAGAGAGAGAGAAGCCCATTGCTCAAAATTGATGAGTGGGGGTTTACACTATGATCAACCTAGCGAAGTCGTCATTTGCACCTTGCACCGCGCAATGCACCAGTGCATGCACTGAGAGAGATCCTCATGTACAACAGAAGGGAACCAAGTAGTGAAGATTTTAGTGAAGGAAATCAAGGGACAAAGTGGCTACCAATCCGACGACAGACTCAAGTACGTGTGAAAGAAATGTTCAACATAACAATCTGTATAGAAATGTTCAGGTGGGATTATAGCCATCTATAAAAGGTAGCCTCCAATAAAGGTTTTTATGTTATACTTTGCAGCAAAAGATATAAACCTTAAATGTACAAACATGATTTTGTGATCAATCACGTAATCCTTGTAACAAGTACTTATTTACCTCAATCAACTTATTACGAATCCCTTTAAAATGCGTAATTTGTATGACTGGTTTAGTAGTTATCGTCATTTTAGTAAAAGTGCAGGAATGGTAACATTTCACGGCGAGAAAGGCCAGAGCTACTGTAACTCTGTATGCAGCCAGAAAGGTTCGCACTGAGCTACATACATAGACTGACTTAGCAAATGTCATGGGATAGTCACCTAATAGCGTGTGGGGCCTCCTCTGGCCCTGCGAACTGCAGTGAGACGCCATGGAAGTGAGTCGACAAGTCCCTGGTAGTCCTCTGGACGCAGCTGACACCAAATCGTTTGCAGAGCGACCGCCAATGCTGGTCTGTTTGTGGGTGCAGGATCCATGGCACGGAGCCTGCGTTCAGGACATCCCAGATATGCTCGATAGGGTTCATATCGGGGCTCCTGGGTAGCCATGGCAGTCGTTGGACCTCCGCCGCATGTTCCTGGAACCATTCCCGGGCGACGTGGGAGCGATGTGGCGGCGCGTTATCATCTTGAAACACCGCAGAACCGTCTGGGCGCTGGAAGGCCAAAAATGGGTGGAGATGGTCTCCGAGCAGCTCAACATACCGCGTACCATTCAATGTCTCTTCCAGAACAACTAGGAGGCCCATTCCATACCAGGAAAATGCACCCCAGACCATAACAGAGACACCAGCGCCCTGGACCACACCTTCCAGGCGGGCGGGATCCATCGTTTCATGTGGACTACGCCATACATGTGCCTCCCATCGGCATGGTGCAGTTGAAATCGTGATTCGTCGGACCATATCACGTTACGCCATTGTTCCAATGTCCATCCCTGGTGACTGGTGATAAATGCGCGTCGTTCTGCCCGATGACATTGGGTTAACAGTGGCACCCGTGTGCGGCGCCGGCTCCCATACCCCATAGAACCCATGTTCCTACGGATTGCCCACCGGGAGAAGTGTCTAGCACGGCCTGTGTTGAATTGAGCCGTGATTTGTTGCACGGTTTCCCGTCTGTCACTATTGACAATCCGTCTCAGATGTCGCCGGTCACGGTCATCGAGGGTGGCTGGACGGCCGGTCGTTCGTCTGTTGTGGACGATGACACCCGCATTCAACAACTCACGATACACCCTGGACACGGTTGATCGTGTGAAGCCGAATTCCCGCAACACTTCCGAAATCGGACTTCCCATCCGTCGGGCACCGACCACCATACCCCGTTCGGACGGTGTCAGCTCACGACGAGGTTCCATGTTACACAGCCACTCCTCACAAGGTCTCCTATACAACTGCCGTTGGCACAGGGGGCGTGTGGTGCACAGACAACACACCTGCGCATCAGTGCTCCGCTATCCCATGACATTTGCTCAGTCAGTGTACACTGGTGGCAGAAATACTAAGGACGCAGTCAATTCTTTCACTTTCAGTTTAAATGAAGAAATTAAGTTCAATTTTTCTGGACCTGGCGGGAAAACGTACTTGAGAAGGCCTAAAAATGCCGAATACGATCCCAAATATACAAAATTTGGTGGAAGAGGAAACATCTTGGTTTGGGGATGCTTTCCCGTAAAGGTGAAGGCCCCATATTTTGGGTTAAAGATGTAATGACAAAAGAGATTTATAAAGCCATTCTGAATGACACCATGAAACCATATGCGAGGGAAACCATGCCAGCCAATTGGGTTTGTCGGCAGGATAACTATCCGAAGCACTCCTTGAAATTGGTAAAGAAATGATTTGAAGGCAAATAGGTTGTCTGTTACACTTTGGCTGACACAGTCGCCTGACTTACGCCTCGTTGAAAATCTAAGGGGGAAAATGGAAAAAGCTATCCTACCGCTGGACAAAGTTTCCATGTATCGAACGTGCAAGGAAGTGCTAAAAACAAAGGAAATGCTACCAAATATTGACTTCAAACTAATAAAACAGTCATGGTTAAATTAATTCGTAAAAATCCACGATTATGTAGTTTTGAAATATGAAGAACAAGGTAATTTTCAATAAATCATATTGGCCGAAGTATCAATATGCAAGCTGACTTACTGAAAATATTCACAAATGTCATTGTAACGTTTGAAAAAATCGACTTTACGTCGTCGTTCCTATTTTTGTTACCACTATACACGGTGGTCGGAAAAAACGTAAACCGAGGTATATAAGCGCCAGAGCGTTGGCCATACTGATACGTAATCTGAGTCATGTAGAGAAATGGGCAGCGAACACTAACCCACCGTGGTTTTTTTAAAATTTGCTATATGCTTTACGTTGCACCGACACAGATATATCTGATGGCGACGATGGGATAGGGAAGGCCTAGGAATTGGAAGGAAGCGGCCGTGGCCTTAATTAAGGTACTGCCCCGGCATTTGCCTGGTGTGAAAATGGGAAACCACGGAAAACCACCCTCAGGGCTGCCGACAGTGGGGCTCGAACCCACTATCTCCCGATTACCGTGGGTTTCAGGCGATGCCAACGTAGCCGAGCCTATCATCAGGGTGGTCCTTGTTCCAGTCCCTCCCCTGGAGAAGTTTATTTCTTCGCGCTCTCAAGCCGGTCATAAGCCACGTACAGATTTAGCAACACCGCCTCGCAAAAGCCCATCTGAAGTCGCCCGCGAAGCGATCTGATTGGCTAACTTCAGCAGGTGATAAAATGACAACGGTGCGAGATATCGATGTATTTTTTCTGTTGTATGTCCGGCGCTCCCTTCTCGCTCCGCCAGCCAGCTGCACGCGCGCCTGTGTATCATTCTGCTAGCTTCGACGCGCAGCCCTCAGTGCGCGTGCCTGACCATCGAGTGTACTATAAATAGGAGCTCCCTGCCTGCTCACTTGCCCACTTGCCCCGGTGTCCAGCTCCAGAATACACCCTACGTCGAGCACGGAGGCTACTCCTCTTGAAAATGTGCTTCGACCAGGTGGACTGAATTTCTGGCAGTACGAGGTCTCACCTCTGGTCACCGCTCCCTTACCTGTTTCCGCTGCCTATGTTCCGTAATTCTTTTACAAGCCATTTTCATTCCCTAAGTTATGCAAGCTCCCTTAGTTTCGCTAGGTGAAATTTCTTCAATCAATTGAACTTGCTTTTTAGGAATTCAAGCACTTCAACAAACAAGGACTCTCAAAGACATTTATGTTAGTGTGCCAGATAGTTCTCGACTATCAACGTGTCAATTCACAAAGACTATCTTTTCAAGATAGAAGTGTATATAAAGACTGTAAACCTGTACATATTGTATAAAGACAGACTTTTCTCAAGATTCAATATTCCTTTTTGCTTCAAAATAAATTTCAGTTATTTATGTAAATATCATAAAGTGAAGCAATAAAAGTTGTGTTTTGTAAATTTCAACCTTGGTTACAACACAACTCTATGGCGACGAGGTAAAAAGCAACAACCTACAATTCTTCGACCCCAGTTGCCAACTCTATGGCGACGAGGTAAAAAGCAACAAACTACACGTCATCGACCCCAATCGCCAACTCTATAGCAACGAGGTAAACACGACACTACCATTCAACAGGCCCAGTTGTCAACTCTACGGCGACGTGCTAAACAACAACGACACTCCAACCAGTTCTGACACACAGCTTACCTTACTCATTCTTGCACGCATCTCGCAATGGCTACTGCGGAACAACTCGCTACGGTCTTCCAAGCCTTACAGCAGCAACAACAACAGTTTATGCAACAACAACAGGCAGCATTACTTCAGGCTATTCAAGCTATTTCTGTCTCTACACAGCCATCAGCTATTCCTCCGTTCTCTGCTTTTGATCCAGCTAAGGAAGAATGGTCAGTTTATTTAGCCCGTTTACAACAGCATTTCATCTGCCATTCTGTCACAGATGATCAACGCCGCCGCGCACTATTTCTTAGTTCGGTTGGCAATGCTACGTGTGAATTACTACGTAAATTAAGTCCGGAAGAACACTTATCTGAGGTACCCTTCACGCAGCTCTTGGCCCGTCTCACGGAACACTATGCCAAAGCTCCTCACATAGTGGCTGCTCGCTATAAATTTTTTCAGAGCAGAAAGCAACCCCATCAGACACATACTGAATGGATAACTGAATTGCGTGGTCTAGCTAAACCCTGCCAGTTCATCTGCTCCAAAGACGGTTGTGATTCATCCTACACTGATTCTCTCATTCGGGACATGATAATTTTACATACTCCTGAAGACAAAATACGTTTTGACGCTGTCAAGCAGAGTAACCCTTCTTTAGAAGACGTCCAGCGTATTGCTACGATTTATGAGCTTACTACCAAGACTGCCGCAGCCATAGCTTCTCCACACGAAGTTGCACAAGTCTCGCCTCAGGCCCGCAAGTCCTCTGCTACAGTGAACCGTACGGATAAGGCGCTCTCCACCAAGCATTCTCGCCAGGTTCCCTCTCGTAATGCTACACGGAAACCCAATTCTAAAAGCACCTCGAAACTCCTGCCTTCCTGCCGAGGTTGTTTCAAGCATCATGAACGTCGTGACTGTCGTTTTTTCAAAGCTACTTGTGAACGATGTAATAAACTTGGACACATTAAGACTGTCTGTCAAAGTTCGCTCCGCCCTGCTAAGACTACTGCAGCACGCCGGAAGCATATACAGCCCCGCCAAGACATGGAAGTTGATCAGATCAATCTTATTCTTCCCACAAAGGATTCTCACAAAATCATCATTCCTCTCTCATTCTCTGATCGATCTGTCGATTTTCAATTAGACACTGGATCACCTGTCTCTATTATTAACCTGACTACCTACCACGACTTAGGTTCACCTTCATGCTCTCCAGCTGACATCCAGCTCGTGACATTTAACAAGAAGAAAATTGACATCAAAGGTCAAATCAAGCTTCAGGCTAGTTATAAAGGAATTCAGAAGGTCATTCCTCTTCTCGTAGTTAACAACTACACTGCATCAAACATTATGGGCATGGATCTATTTAACTTATTTGGTTTCCAGATACATGACAACATTAACGTCGTATCTACATTGCATCCTACTTCTGACGTTACCGCTCTCCTAGCGCAGTTTCCTGAAGTCTTCGACTCTCAGCTCGGAACAGCCAAAGACTATACAGCTCACATACAGCTGAAATCCGGAGCTAAGCCTCGCTTCCTCAAAGCACGTCCAGTACCCCTAGCACTTCAAGACCAGGTCACGAAAGAATTAGAACGATGGATACAAACTGGAATTGTTGTACCAGTTACTTCTAGTCAATGGGCTACTCCACTCGTGGTAATCAAGAAACCTGATGGTAATGTTCGACTTTGTGGCGATTTTCGATCTACAGTCAACGCACAACTCGACACAGATATCTTTCCTATTCCACGTCCAGAAGACTTATTCCGTCGTCTCTCTGGTGGACAATTCTTCTCTCGAGTTGATCTTAAAGAAGCATATCTCCAGCTACTTTTAGACGAAGACTCTAAGAAATTTCTCACACTCAACACTCCTCTCGGACTGCTCCAGCTCCAGCGGCTCCCATTCGGTGTTTCATCCTCAGCGGCTATTTTTCAGCGCTATTTGGCTCAACTCACCGCCTCCATTCCCGGTAGTGCTAACTACCTGGATGATATTATTGTTACTGGAAAAGATCATCAGGAACATCTAACCAATCTACGCCTCCTTCTCCAGAAATTGAAAGACAATGACTTACGAGCGAATCTCGCTAAATGTACCTTCTTTCAGCCTCAAGTTCACTACCTAGGACATATACTTGATAAGAATGGAATTCGTCCTAGTACACAGAATGTCTCAGCGATAGTAAACATGCCAGCACCTCAGAACCTCAAGCAGCTTCAGTCCTTCATAGGCAAAGCGAACTATTATAATAAGTTCATTCCACGCTTCGCTACAGTGGCAGCTCCATTAAACGCTCTACGTAAAAAAGGTGTTAAGTTTCAGTGGACTCCGCAATGCCAACAGGCATGGAAAACAATCAACAACGCCTTAATTCAAGCTATACAACTCACTCATTTTCAGCCCGACAAGATCATCACGCTAGCTACTGACGCTTCAGACTACGGTGTCGGTGCCGTTCTCTCCCAGAAGGATCGTCATGGACAAGAACGCCCCATTGCCTTCGCTTCGAAAACACTTAATGACCATCAACGTCGATACTCACAGATAGAGAAAGAAGCTTTAGCCATCATCTTTGGTATTCGCCGTTTCAATGAATATCTCTATGGCAACCATTTCCTGATCATTACCGATCATAAGCCTCTCGTACACTTATTCCATCCTGGTAATAAGATCCCAGAGAATTCCCTCAGAAAGCTTCAAAGATGGTCCATGTTCCTTTCTGATTATTCCTATCAGATTGTATATCGAGCCACATCCCAGCATTGTAATGCTGATGCCCTCTCCCGCTTACCCGTTGGTCCTGATACTGCCTTCGATTCTCAAGAATCTGAATGTCTTCAGTTGGACATAGAACTTGAAGATACTGTATCCAGTTTTCCTATTGATGCTACCTGCATAGCTAAAGCTACGGATAAGGACAGTACACTTGCTACTGTACGTACTTACATCCGCAACGGTTGGCCTCTTCAGAGCACACTTCCTGCCCACCTGGCACCTTATCATAGTATGCAGCATCGTCTCACGACTCGTGCCGGAGTTGTATTACTAGAAGCAGGCACCATCTTCCGAGTGGTTATCCCACTTAGCCTCCAGCAACAAGTTCTCGAATTATTACACCAAAGCCATTGGGGTATCTCCAGAACAAAGCAACTCGCCCGTCAACACTGCTACTGGCCCGGTATTGATGCCGCCATCGAAAAGCTAATACGTCATTGTGAGCAATGTCAAACGAATCAGAACGCCCCGTCTTCTGATCTTGCTTCATGGCCTCCTGCTACTACTCCATGGGAACGAGTTCACATCGATTTCGCAGGTCCTTTCCTCAATTCCATGTGGTTAATAGTCATCGATTCACTGTCAAACTTTCCATATGTCGTGGATATGCATTCGACTACTACAACCGAAGCTACCATTCGTGCTCTCCAGAAAATCTTTACTACAGAAGGTTTACCGCAAGTACTCATTTCGGACAACGGACCTCAATTTACAGCTACTGCTTTTCAGAACTTTTGTACGCATAATGGCATTCGTCATATCCTAGCACCACCTTTTCACCCTCAATCTAATGGTGAAGCTGAACGCTTCGTACAAACATTTAAAAGAAGTATGAAGAAAGCTGTCTCTTCAGGCTTAACTAAAGACCAAGCCTTGCTCCAACTCTTAAACAACTACAGAACTCTACCCGGCGCTGATAATATCACTCCTGCACAGAAGCTCCATGGACGACCTCACAGAACTTTACTTTCTCTGTTACAGCCTCTTCCGACCCAGCATAAGACCTCACCAACGAAGTTCTCCCTCAACGACAAGGTCTACACCAGGACATTCAAATCCAACCCACTTTGGATACCTGGAGTCATCTGCAGATCTTTGGGTCATCGTCTATACGAGATACAGACTACGGAGAAACGTATCTGCCGCCATCAAGATCAGATACGTCTGCGCTACCGCCCCTGTCCAGCTATTGATGCTATTGCTACACCAGATAAATCTATTGCTGAACGAGCTTTAGATCATTTAATAACAATGGGTTCCTTTCAGGACGAGACAGCGCCACTCCGCCCAGTTCCAGCTCCGGACAATACAACAGAGACATCAGCAGCTCCGCCCCAGCATCGCAGTCGCCGCCAGCGCCGCCGCCGTTTCACGCCGTACCGGCGTATTTAGGAGGGGAGGGTGTTGTATGTCCGGCGCTCCCTTCTCGCTCCGCCAGCCAGCTGCACGCGCGCCTGTGTATCATTCTGCTAGCTTCGACGCGCAGCCCTCAGTGCGCGTGCCTGACCATCGAGTGTACTATAAATAGGAGCTCCCTGCCTGCTCACTTGCCCACTTGCCCCGGTGTCCAGCTCCAGAATACACCCTACGTCGAGCACGGAGGCTACTCCTCTTGAAAATGTGCTTCGACCAGGTGGACTGAATTTCTGGCAGTACGAGGTCTCACCTCTGGTCACCGCTCCCTTACCTGTTTCCGCTGCCTATGTTCCGTAATTCTTTTACAAGCCATTTTCATTCCCTAAGTTATGCAAGCTCCCTTAGTTTCGCTAGGTGAAATTTCTTCAATCAATTGAACTTGCTTTTTAGGAATTCAAGCACTTCAACAAACAAGGACTCTCAAAGACATTTATGTTAGTGTGCCAGATAGTTCTCGACTATCAACGTGTCAATTCACAAAGACTATCTTTTCAAGATAGAAGTGTATATAAAGACTGTAAACCTGTACATATTGTATAAAGACAGACTTTTCTCAAGATTCAATATTCCTTTTTGCTTCAAAATAAATTTCAGTTATTTATGTAAATATCATAAAGTGAAGCAATAAAAGTTGTGTTTTGTAAATTTCAACCTTGGTTACAACATTTTCAAATCACTTATACGTATGGCTAGGGGCATGATTTTTTAGCATTAATTTTTGTTGGATTTCGTGAAAAGGAAACTTTTTCGCGTTATTTCGCGACCCCGTCGTTTTAATTTCGCGTTAATCATTTCCTAAAATTATCCATAAATGTTTTATTCGTGAGATTTGTAAATTATTCATGTGAAAGATAAATAAAGAGATACAATATTGATAATCATTTATTATTCCTGACGTAATCTTGATGAGACTAAAATATAGCCCTAATCAACATTACATAACAAATTACACTTTCACCCTACATGGCCGTACCTTTCACCCTATATGGCCATACTTTTAAAAGATTTTATACAATATTAATGCGAAGAAATACTTCTGTCGAAATGAGAAATCTTATTCTGTCTCCTGTTTCCCTTCACACACGTGATACAATTTCAAGATCGT
The DNA here is from genome assembly GCF_040414725.1 of Anabrus simplex. NCBI lineage: Eukaryota > Metazoa > Arthropoda > Insecta > Orthoptera > Tettigoniidae > Anabrus > Anabrus simplex. The sequence goes on along the minus strand of NC_090265.1, from coordinate 1,737,565,865 downwards.
TATTTTCCACGCATTTCGCTGAATTTTCGCACTTATCGCAAAATAAGAAAATTTCGCTTTAAATAGGCATTGTCGCTGTAATTCGCTGTAATTCGCGAAAACAAAGTGACTAATTTCTTAATTAGAACCATATGATTCGTTAAGATATCTCAAAATATTTCTTGTCGCGCTTATCGTTAATGAGAAAAAATCATGCCTCTACGTATGGCCAACGTTCTAAAGCTCATGTTGTTTCTGAGGACCCTGTATATGAAGAAAGAATACAACTAATGTCGTATACAAGGAAAACACTGCCCCCCGTGCGAAGCCGGAGCGGGTAGCTAGTCCTTCATAAAGGGGCCATCTTCAACGTTTGCGCTCCTCTCCGAGAAACTGCATTCTGGGAACAAAGAGTTCAATAATGTACGATCAGCTGTAATAATTACTGCTTTGCATCTATTATCCTTTTATGGCAGTACTACTGTACCGTGGTTCACAGACCCGAGGAGGAATGTGAGCAGTGCCCCCGCAAGGAGCTGGATTAATGGCAGGAAACTGCATCCGCAGCACAACGCAGCCATCGGGTACGGTATGTCAGGAATGTAATGTGTCTCGATCACCTGCCTGAGTAGCGAGGGTGCTGGCCGCAATCTTAGTGGGTGCTCCTAATTAGTGTTAGCACCTCGATGGAACATTCCATGCTCCTTCGTAACGCAGCTTCACACGAGACAATCTGCATACCGTGATTGCATTAACCACAGGAGACAAGGTCTTGGATAGCCGCTTCATTAGAGGTTATGGAAATTTTGTCGTCAGATTCGTGGACGTAAAAAGGCGCTTAGTATGGTTGTGCCTGTGATAGTAAGGCGATCCTTAGTTCTCCATCATTAACCGTTCTGCTCATTGCTGAGTGTCGGATGTTTTAAACCAGTGGTATTCAAAGTGGGGGTTTTTCAAGGGTTTTCAGTGACCAGTTCAGAAAAGAGTCGAGCCTGCTCATATTGAATAAAATCTTGTTTTGATTTAATCCTTTTCCAAACTATTCATTCTAAGATATGTCTGTTTGTACCTCCCACTGACTTGGTATGTAGAAATGCGTACTTATGCTGCACTGCTCTTGTTTTTATTTTAATTTCGAAATCCACTCATTCACTTCCCTTTTTTTCAGTAGCTTATAGTACAGTAGTAATATTGTTGCATTAATAATACTCGTACATATATATATATCGTTGCTAGGCAATGAAAACCTTGCAATTCCACTCATGAGAAAACAACGTTTCTCCAGCTGTCTTGTGAAGGCTGAGAAGGGAACTGAGAACTCCAATGGCCGAATAACTTGGTTATCATTAACCAATGTCCGGCTCCATGGCTATATGGCTAGCGTGCTGGCCGTTGGTCAGAGGGATCCTGGCTTCCATTCCCGACAGGGTCGGGAATTTTAACCATCACAGGTTAATTTCGCTGGCTCGAGGACTGGGTGTATGTGTCGTCCTCATGATCATCATTTCATCCTCATCACGGCACACAGGTCACCTAGGGGAGTCAGATCAGAAGACCTGCACCTGGCGAGCCGAACATGTCCTCGGACACTCCCGGCACTAAAAGCCATACACCATTTCATTTCATTAACCAATGAAAATGCCAGGAACAGTTCTCCGGCCATTGGTGACCACTCAGTTTTGGACTTCTTCTGTAAACATTGCTCCGAAAGATTTACGAGGTTTCCTTTGTCCAGCGACCATTATATTATTATTATTATTATTATTATTATTATTATTATTATTATTATTATTACTATATAATTCGCTGGGGCCATCAAGGACCACCTTAAGTCTTGTTGCATTTGACACTGAACTTGGCCTTATTTAGAGCCCAAACTTCCCTGATTCTTTGTGAGTGGGCCTGCTAACGCTCGTCTGTCCAAGGGGCACCGTGGCTTCTCTTCGGTTGCTCATCTCGGTTTAGCCCGTTCGTCAATATTTTCTTGCGGAAGCGATCTCTGTTAAGGGCCTCTTCAGCTGAGATAAGTAGCATTTGCAGGTCTTCTTTGGTATTTCTAAACCACGGAATTGTGGTTTTGGTGTTTGAATAAAAAAAGTGAAAGATCTCTTTAGTTAACTTTTTTCCTTGCCTGCTGTCATTTCTTGATTGATACAGTACTTTTGCATCCATCTCTTGGCACAGGCCAGAGTAAAGTGTAGCTTCCAACGCAGTCCCAGTCAACATCCATGGCTGTGACAATAAGGAAGTTGCTGCGGTATGGGCAGTGCTGAGTAATGACATTCAGAGCATGACTTGTGCATCTGAGTGTTATGAAAGGTGCTGCTCATAGGGTCAGTCGTGCTGCAATAGCACTTTCTGACCCAGTGAGGAAAGCAATGGCAAACTACCTCACTCCTCGTCTTGCCTAGTACGCCTCATTTTGGTGCTGCCATTGGTTTTTGGGGTTTCCTTATAACCGCATAACCTTTGGTGGTGCTATTTGAGGATCCAACCAGCCTCTGGGCTGATGACCTAACAGACAGACAACTTTTTTTCCGTCCATTCTTTTCAGATGACCGTAAAATCGTGCCCGTGTTTTTCTGATTGTGTCAATAATAATTTTCTCTATTTTGCTGTAGACTTCCTCGTTGGATCTCTTTTGATGGATTCCATTTCTCTACTTTGATCCCAAGATTCCTCTCACAATTTTGCGCTCCTTTTTCTCCAGTTCTTCAAGGAGTCCTTTGTTGGCATTTAGGGATTATTATTATTATTATTATTATTATTATTATTATTATTATTATTATTATTATTATTATTATTATTATTATTATTATTATTATTATCATCATAGGAGAACTGGGTGGTGTAGCGGCTGAGCTGCTTGCCTGTCATCCCGGCGACTGTAGCTTGATTCCTGGTGTTGCTGGGCTGGGAATTTCCGTTGAAAATCCCGTGGTGTCAGGAAGGACATGCGATCTTAAATCCGCGGCTACAGCTCTTTCAAGCCACGGTGTGTTAAGGGACTCTGAGCAAGCGAGATAAGCTGCGGAAGATTATGATGATTATAATTAATATTATTTGGCATCCAGCAACAATCATTTGTTATTTATGATGTCTGTCTGTTAGGTCATCAGCCCAGAGGCTGGTTGGATCCCCAAATAGCACCATCAAAGGATATGCAAGTATGGGAAAACCACTAAAACTAATGGCAGCACTAAACGGAGGCGTACTAGGCAAGATGAGGAGTGAGGTAGTTTGCCACTGCTTTCGTCAATGTGCCAAAAAGTGTTATTGCAGCACAACTGACTCTATGAGCAACCCCTTCGTAACACTCTGATCCACTGGTTGTGCTCTAATGTCATTACTCAGCACCACCCATAGCCCGTTATTTCTGATACAATCGCAATATTCTCGTGCTTCGGGGGTACGGAGGTAAAAACAACTGGAGTACCACTGTACGTCAGTGGGGATCTTTCATATGACCGTACTGCAGGATATGAACTGCTCAACGGAAACTTTTCCACCCTTCAAACAATACAACTCCTCCGTCACGCATGAACCTTCAGTCTTGGTATCCAAAGCCCGATACTCTACCACTGGTCCACAAAGGCAGCTTCTTCCAAGAAAGGGGATGTTAACCATCAAATGACCGTGAAGTACAGTACTTAACAAAAGTTTAAGACCACCAGCGAAAATCAGTTAGTGAACTCCTAATCCTACATTTAATGCACGAATCGGTTTGCAAAATATTTTGTTGATTATTAATGTTTATATACTCATTATGAAACACAACCGTTTGAATATCGAATTTACTTTCAAACATTTTGAGAACCCATAAAAATACCCCACTTTCGGGTGTAAAGATCATCCTGTTCACCAAACTTCTTTTTTTTCTATATAACAATCCAGTAGAGTGTATACTGGTATAAATGAAATGGCGTATGGCTTTTAGTGCCGGGAGTGTCCGAGGACATGTTCGGCTCGCCAGGTGCAGGTCTTTTAATTTGACACTCGTAGGCGACCTGCGCGTCGTGATGATGATGAAATGATGATGAAGACAACACACACCCAGCCCCCGTGCCAGCGAAATTAACCAATGATAGTTAAAATTTCCGACCCTGCCGGGAATCGAACCCGGGACCCCTGTGACCAGAGGCCAGCACGCTAACCATTTAGCCATCTAGCCGGACTATATTGGTATAAAAGTCCAAAGATGAAAGTATCATATGGTCGTTTTTTTCTGGGGATGTTCTTTTGGCAATTTTGCACTTAAATAATAAAAACTAACACCGTATTTAGAAATGCTTCAAAAATCTTTTGAATGAACTACTTGCACTCCGCTTCGTTCAACAGATCGCAGGGGTCGATACATGTTTACAGACGGAGAATTGTCGCTGACTGGCATCTTACCCTTGAGATTACAGTCACCGTCCGAAGTGAGAAGTGCGCGTGAAAAATACAAGGTTTTTACGGAAATATACACTCTATTGGATCGGTATTTAGATAAATGTACGTAGCCATAATACCTGCTAGTGAACAGGGTGGTCTTTACACCCAAATATGAGGTACTTTTATAGCTTCTCAAAATGTTTAAAAGAAAATTAACTCATAAACTTAATTCGATATTTCAACGGTTCTTTTCCATAAGTAGTTTATCAACACGAATAATCCAAAAATTATCTGCACACCAATTCGTACCACGAATGCAGCAACAGGAGTTCATTAACTAATTTTCACTGGTGATCTTAAACTTTTGTTAGGTGCTCTATACCAGTTGAGATAACAATGCTTGAGATGCTGGAGTACGGTACTTCGTTGGGGGTGTTATGTTCTTATAAAAGTCAAATGAGAAAAGGAACAACAGTACAACAAGGAGTACAATAATAATAATAATAATAATAATAATAATAATAATAATAATAATAATAATAATAATACAAGGCGAAACCACTGCGCATGAATAAAAGATAAAGGCGGAAATGGGTTATCAGTTTTGGAGTGAGGCACGTCTTTAGCCAGTACGTCGCACTTCGTAGACCACTGCGGTCTACAGTATATTAATAAACTGAGCAATTCATTTCTTTTCACACTGAAAATTAAATTCGATAAAACAAGTTAATGGAAAGACAAGTCACAGAAACATAATACGAGTGAGAGGCTGAAGATATGGCTTGTTCAGGACTAAACGGATGAAATGAAATGTCGTATGGCTTTTAGTGCCGGGACATCCCAGGACGGGTTCGGCTCGCCAAGTGCAGGTCTTTCTATTTGACACCCGTAGGTGACCTGCGCACTAAACGGATGTTGCCAATGGTTGAAAATCTGCTTCAAATTAATTTATACGTCGTGTATCAACGAATTCTACTCAAACAAAACTGTACGACATTAATGACCGAGTTTTATGTTTGGAAAACGCTCAAGAAACTGAAAATCCAAGCCTACATGTTACAACATTCTGACTACGCTATAATGGAAAATGTACTCATTCCTAACTATCTAACCCCGAAAAATTGTTGGCATTTCCCATTTGCTGGATAAGATACGGAGAAAGGAGAAATTAATCATTTAGTGTTCAGCATTAATCAATATGACCCATTAGGCCAGTTCAAACTACGAGAGTCCACGTGTAGAATTGAAGATGAAAATAATAAAAATAAGTAATATATGATAACATTGATAACCCACATCCAACTGACGCATCATACAGCCTTCTTCTTGGTATTTACTAAAAATCTTATCGTATATTGAGCATAACACATTCAGTATTTCTTCAGTTTCCATTTGTTTCTTTTCCAGTTAGAACCTTTCAACAGTGACAAATTGTGAAGGATGATAATGAAAAATTGTCCGTATCTTACGTCATTCACCAGGCCGGAGGTTGGGCTTCAAATAGCCCTATGGTAGGTTATGAAGTTTCAAGGTAAAAAAAAAAAAAAAAAAAAAACGAGGGAGGCGTTATAATCACTACACATCGGATTTGTCAGCAAACCTCAAAATACCGACAAGGAAATGCATTTGAAGGTGAAATTGGACGAATTATTAAGTTTAACAATGTTTATCTAAACATTCATTTGGAGAGTGCTGCTATACGGCTGTGAAGGATGGACTCTCTTGAAGGAGGTCGTGAAACGACTAGAGGCAGTGGAAATGTGGCTATGGAGGAAGATGACAAGAACTAGCTGGATTGAGAAGAAAACTAATGAAGCAGTGCTTAGAGAAATAAACACCCAGAGACATTTAATAACAGCGATAAAAAAGGAGAAAAGCATCAGTTTTTGGTCGCATTCTCCGGCATAATGACTTCATAAAGAACTTGTTCGAAGGCAAGGTGATGGGAAAGAAAGGCAGAGGAAAACCACGCAAGAAGATCACTGAAGAGGTAGTTTTGATGATGGGATGCCAATGTTTTGGAGAGATGAAAAGGATCGCAGAGAGAAGAGTTCAATGGCTGCAGCGACAAGGCAAAGCCTTTAGATAATAATGATGATGATGAATGCATATATATGCATATATTTCAGATTAGTGCATACATTTCAAATTTCGGATTTATTGCGCATTTTTTCGACTTTTATTATGCAGAAAATGGCGTGTTATACAAGCAGTCTTAAACAAAATGTATAGTAATTAATGCCGTGAAATCTACCGGCAATGAAACGGTTCAAATCGAACTTACACTTACCAGGACACACTTTCAAATCATACCAAATGAATCAAGAAGCTAGAAACACGTCGATTGCGTTTTGGTGATTCGCTGGGTGTTACGGAGAACGTGAAGCATGAAACTGAAGTTTTTCTGCAAACAAAATATCGTGATGTCCTTAAACGAAATCCGGACCTCGACATCATGATAGCTATAAACAAATATTTGGCTGGTACTGATAATGTGGATCTACCAGAATGTTTAACAACTACACACGCTCCCGAATTCAAGTACTGCCCTGTCACGTCCGTAGATGTGGAGAGATCATTCTCCGCACTGAAGCTAGTTTTAATAGACAAACACCAGAGATTTACCAGAAGGCTGTTGTAGGGTACTGCAAAGCAAATCATGGACAGGAAAAATAGGGCGTGCAGTGTAAAAAGAAAGAGGAATGTGTATTTAAGTGCATTTCTTCACGTCGGTGGGTATTTTACACATTTTTGTTACAACCTTACTAACCGATTTATCATGCGTGTTAATTAACACACTGTGTCTTATCTAGGAGACGTGTACATATTGTTTTAACAATGAACACTGGTCTCACAAACTACGCACGGATTGTTTGTTCTAGCGGAACAGTCTCAGCTGTAAGTAGTGTGAATTTTATCATTGAAATGATTATTCATGATCATGATTTTATTTATTGGTGGGTGAATCGCGTGAGTCTAATAAAGAAATGTTACGTTTGCATTTCGTAAAAGTGTTTAACCCTAGAAGCATCATAAGCATCATTTGCGGGGGAGGATTTCGCCACAGTCTTATTTATTATTCATGCTTCAAATGACTTCACAGATCAGTGATACTTAAGCTATTTGTAAAGGACTTCATAAGCGACAGTTACTAACATATTTCATACTTTCTTTACATACACTATCTCTATATTTATTTTCTCTTCTTTGAGGTAAATTTTGCCCCTCCTTGGTGCTCCATGATACATAAATTCTCAAGAATCGTTATTTTATAATAAGGAAGAAAGTGTTCCATTGTTGATTTTGATTTAAAATCCATGTGTTTAGCATTGTTGTCATATAGCTGGTTACATTTTATGATTTGAAACAGTTATATTTAGTAGTTCTCCGGTTATCAGTGTGTGTGTAATAAGTTTGTGCAAATGAATAAATTCTATGAAGAAGCTTTACAAAAGTATGAATAGTTTGAGTAACACTAATATTCATAAAATAACAATATCTTCATCAATCGAGTGCTTATTTTGTGCAAAAAATCGGTGGAAAAATTTGTCCCCCCTCCCTGGTGCTCCATGTGACCAGAAAAAGGTTGGTGCTTCTAGAGTTAATAGATTGTAAATGAGTGCATAAGTAAATGCATATTTGACAACTTTTTGCAGCATAGTCGCATGTTTATATTGGTGATTTATACAGCATATAAATTCGAGGTCTAGTAATTTATCCAAGTCACTGAAATGGAGGTTAATAATGCAGTCGGTGCGACGTAAAAATAAAAAAAATAAGCATTAACCATCATCATCATCATCATCATCATCATCATCATCATCATCTGTTTACCCTCCAGGGTCGGCTTTTCCCTCGGACATAGCGAGGGATCCCACCTCTACCGCCTCAAGGGCAGTGTCCTGGAGTTTCAGACTCTTGGTCGGGGACACAACTGGGGAGAATGACCAGTACCTCGCCCAGGCGGCCTCACCTGCTATGCTGAACAGGGGCCTTGTGGAGGGATGGGAAGATTGGAAGGGATAGGCAAGGAAGAGGGAAGGAAGCGGCCGTGGCCTTATGTTAGGTACCATCCCGGCATTCGCCTGGAGGAGAAGTGGGAAACCACGGAAAACCACTTCCAGGATGGCTGAGGTGGGAATCGAACCCACCTCTACTCAGTTGACCTCCCGAGGCTGAGTGGACCCCGTTCCAGCCCTCATACCACTTTTCAAATTTTTGTGGCAGAGCCGGGAATCGAACCCGGGCCTCTGGGGGTGGCAGCTAATCACGCTAACCACTACACCACAGAGGCGGACATAAGCATTAACCACAGTAGAATAAGACGTAACAGAAGGGGAACGGAATAATCACACACATTACGCTCTTCACCAGGCAACGTAAAACAATACAAACAAACGCGTGGTGAAACAGCCCATAAAGAGCTTTTTTAAAATAAAATAAAAATATGGCCTTTCGTTATACACCATTTGGCCAGCTGGTAGTGATATTATTAATAAATGAATTGACTTGATGTATTGAACTTATACATTTAAGACCCACAAAAACACCCAGTCCCCGAGCCAGATAAATTAACCAGGCGAAATTAAAATCCTTGACCCGGCCGGGAATCGAACTCGGGGCCCCCAAACCGAAGGCCACTACGCTGGCCATTCAGCCAAGAGCCGGGCATTACAGGGCTTCAGCTGCAAGTATCTAGGCTTACTGTAGAAAATACGTACAATAGTTAATATACTGAAAGGTGCGTCCTGGCGTAACGGGAGAGAAGAGAATGTCCGTAAGGCATGACAGCTGAGCACCACAGTGAACATCTGTCGTCTCACAGCCGCAGCCTACTTGGGCCAGTTACACGTAGTCCATGGAATGTAGAGCTATGTTTGAAAATACCGATTGAGTGTGTTGGGATTCCAGTTCCCAGATAACATTCAGTGTTTACTTTCCTCAAACACCCTTCAGTATAATATAATGGCATTGCTTCTTTCCTAAGACAGTCTAATTTACACTTGTAAACTCAATTTGTAGGTCCGCCTTCGTGGTGTAGTGGTTAGTGTGATCAACTGCCATTCCCGGGGGCTTGGGTTCGATTCCCGGCTCTGCCACGAAATTTGGAAAGTGGTACGAGGACCGGGACGGGGTCCACTCAGCCTCGGGAGGTCAACTGAGTAGAGGAAGGTCGATTCCCATATCAGCCATCCTCTCCGTGGTTTCCCCACTTCTCCAGGCAAATGATGGGATGGTACCCAATTTAAGGCCACGGCCACTTTCTTCCCTCTTCCTTGCCTATGCCTTCCAATCTTCCCAACCCCCACTACGCTCCTGTTCAGCACAGCAGGTGAGGCACCGGTCCTCCTCCCCACTTATATCACCGAAGCGAAGTCTCACGCTCCAGGACACTGCCCTTGAGACGGTAGAGGTGGGATCCCTCGCTGAGTCCGGGAGGTTAAACGGATGAAACTCAATTTGTTCAGTATTGTTAAGTCTGTTATAGTGTATAATGTTATGCGATTGTGCTTTAATTTACTTTTGTATTAAATGTTTCCTTTTTTAATTTAATGTTGCCAGAACGTTGCAAGGACTATTTCCGAGAGAAGACTTTAATTTAATCAGCGGTTCACGTTGTTGCTTTTTTTCAAACGTATTGCTTTCTTTTGGGTTTATTTTAATTTTGTGTCCGGTTATGCCATTGTATATGATTATGGATTGCTAGCTGCATGGCTCATTGGAGCCTGAAGGTAAGAATTAAATTTGAATAATGTCTGGAAACAAGCGTCACGGTCTTCTATGCGGAGGCAGAACACACCAAGCAGAATAACTCAACTCTTAATCAAGGGGCACAGACAGCTCGGGAACTGAAATCTCACCGTCATGTTTTTCTTTTTCACTTTAGGAAAATGCCAGGCTGATCTCAGAATCAGACTATTTTCTCCAAACATCCCTGTCGATATCACAGCATAACCACCAGGAATAATTATAAGAAAATATGCGATCGAACAGTTTCATGCATATAAACAGGGAGAAGAAACGGACTAGCGCAGTAGCATGATATGTACATGGGACTGATCTCCACGCCTCTTACATGAAACTACATAAACCAAAATATATTGACAAGCAAGACCAGACAGTACGGTAAAGCTACAATTAGAACATCACGAGAACTACAGTATAATAATATAACCCACAACCTGTTTCCAATCATTTGATCGGGTCAGGAATGGAATGAAGCCCCATTTAACGACGAGGATGGGAATTGTGACGGCTGCCGAAGCCTGTCGCACTCCTCTAGGGCAATGATCAATGACCGACAGATGAAATTAAATGATATTGGAGGGTGTTGCTGGAATGAAAGATGACAGGGAAAACCAGAGTACCTAGAGAAAAACCTGTCCCACCTCCGCTTTGTCCGACACGTGGAGCGATCGGGATATGAACCACGGAATCTAGCGATGAGAGGCCGGCGTGCTGCCGCCTAAGCCACGGAGGTATACACGGGAACTAAAGAAAGATTAAAAATATATTGACTAAGACTTAAACTACCACCACTTTGGTGAGATGCTTGTGACACACACACACACCACACACACGCGCGCGAAGAGGAGCGTGATAGCCGAATAGCAAAGTAGTTGGCTAGACGACCATAGTTCGAATTCCAACCAAAAAAAAGGGATTTTTAAAAACCGGAGTCGTATGACCATGAACACAACATCAACAGTCACGTTAAACCACAAGCGAGCTTTTTTGCTTCTTTTATTAAGAGGGAAGTAAGCAAACAAGGAAGCATGTAGTTTTATGTAGCTATTGCGGTCGTGACCATAGTCCCGGAACTACCAGTTTTACATTGAATTCGAATACCACAGTGTCGTGACATGTCATTTCAAAAATCTCGCATGCACTGGTCGGTATTCGAACAGTACTTGTCTGCGTTGAGAAGCCAGTGAGCACATCAAGCTCCCGCGCGCGCGAGAGAGAAAGTTTACACACGAAGAGGTCCGTGATGACCCTACATGACAACACTCTCGCAATGGAGTGGTTAGAGAGATCAATTTAGAAGTTGAAGAGTACAGTACTCTAGTTGATTTCAAACTGGGGAGAGTTGTTTAAGGATGAGCGTAGCAACTTTCAAGATTAAGTTCACACGGCAAAGCAGACAACAAAATCAAACGACGGTACCAACCGTGCTGTTAGGAGCGCGCAGCTGTGACCTTGCATTCGGGAGGTAGTAGGTTCGAACCCCACTGTCGACAGCCTTGAAGATGGTTCTTTTTTTGTGGTTTCCCATTTTTACACTAGGCAAATGCGGGGGTTGCACCTTAATTAATGCCACGGCCACTTCCTTCCCACTCCTAGCCCTTTCCTATCCCATTGTCGGCATAAGACCTATCTGCGTAGGTGCGACGTAAGACAACTTTCAAGAAAACCTAAAGATCATATATTCTTCTTCTTGACCTTTCGACCAATTTCTGGGGGTCGGCAGTTTGTAAACTGGCCGAACTGTAGTGATTGATTGAACTTCACGGCCGGATATCGTTCCTGAAGCTAACTATATGTAGAAGATGTATTTATTGTTGACTGTTTTTGTGATTGTTGATACAGTAGTAAAGTGTGTTGTATATAGATGAAGAGAAGTGTATCAAGACAAACACCCATTCCCGCTGTTAAATCCGGGGGCTTTGGTTTCACGTCCTTCTAGCATCTTTTCCAACGCTTTTCGGAGACGCCGAAGTGCCGGAATTTTGGCCCGCAATAGTTCATTTACTTACCAATAAAACTACCGACACGAGGCTGGCGTATCTGAACACTTTCAAATACCGTACAATCGGAGTGGGCTGGACCAGGTTCGAGCCACCTTGGTGCCAGATAGGCACCATCTCAGTAACTCGGGGATTTCAGTTGAGAGGATACAGTTGGGGAATACCTAGTTACTTTATACTTCCTCTTACGTAAAACAGTAATTACCACCACCACTACATGAAGATCTGTTTAACAGAACAATATAAGTACACACATCGTGGAATCCGATTTATCATGAATAGATGTAGTATTTGTTAAATTTACTCTAAATATAACCTTCTTATGAAAGAAGTCGACTGATGAGTGAGTGTTGATCTGTCGGGTTGAGTGGCTCAGACGGTTGAAGCACTGGCCTTCTAACCGCAACTTGGCAGGTTCGATCCCGGTTCAGTCCTGTGATATTTGAAGGCGGTCAAATACGTCACCCTCATGTCGGTAGATTTACTGGCACTCTTGCGGGAATAAATTCCGGCACCTCGGCGTCTCCAAAAACCATAGAAGTAGTTAATGAAACGTAAATCCATTATTATTATTATTATTCTTTCGAATGGGCCACCAGAGGACCACGTGCCAATTTCAATTCCTTCTTCTTTGTTCTTTCCTTTTCTTCCAGTACGCTTTCATCTGTTCACTATGTTTCTTCTTTCTGTCTTCAGACCACTTTGAACCCTTCTTCTTCTTCTTTAAAAAATATTTCCCTACCTTGGAATCCTTCTATTTTCGATACTTTTTCCCGAAAGCCTTCTCTATTATTTATTTCTTCTGTTATATTGTTTTTTTCTAAATCCTTTCTTACTTCATTGACCCAGCTTGTCGTTGATTTCTTACCCCACAAATATCTGAAAATCTTACTGGTTAATCTACTCATTCGATATAAATGTCCAAAAAACATAAGTCTCCTTTTCCTCATTACATATGATATATTTTCTATTTTTTGATATATTTCAGCATTACTTCGTAATTTCCAACCTTCTGCTGTGTTTTGTGGGCCTGATATTTTCCTCATGATTCGCTTTTCTAGTAGTTCTAGTTTAACTAAATTATAGTTTAATGCCAGACATTCGCTTGCATATAGGCATTCTGGATTCACTACTGTGTTGTAATGCCTTATTTTTGCATTTTTGGATAGGCATCTTTTATTGTAGATATCTTTGATGACACCATAAGCTCTCTCCATTTTATGTACCCTCACCTCCACTGCAGATTTTTCTAAACCATTTTCTTGGATTATTTCCCCTAGATATTTGAATTTTTTTACCCTCTCTCTATTTGGCCAATATCTGTTGTCAGAAATTTTGGTGCATCCCAAATATTTGTTAAAAATTTTGTTTATTCTGCAGTTCTGCTGGCGATTCTTTCCAAGACATTTACTTGGGTTATAGCAGATGTCACATTTTCAGAAAGTATTGCAAAGTCATCTGCAAATGCAAGACAATTTATTTTCATCCTTTTGTTTCATCTTCCTAACCTTATCGGTGAAATGTTGAGTTCAATAAGTTTTTCGTTCCAAATTCTCACTATTTTCTCTAGGATACAATTAAAAAGAATTGGGGATAGTCCGTCGCCTTGTCGTACACCAGTTCTTATTTTGAAAGGCTGTGACATCTCTCCCAGAAATTTCACTTTAGAGCCTGTGTCTGTAAGTGTTTCACGGATTAGATTTGCCAGTTTAGACTTTATGCCAAATTCCCGAATTATTTTATATATAGTTTCTCTGTCAACAGAATCAAAAGCCTTTTTGAAATCTACAAACATGACTACAATGTCCTTTGAATTAACTAACCCGTGGCGAATTATTATTATTATTATTATTATTATTATTATTGATCTGAGGAAAGAAACAACTAATCTGAAGATTTAATTATTTTAGTTAATGATGTTCAGTCAAGCGAACTGAATTTTCATGCAATGATTTTCAGTGTTAACAAAATACAGTACTATAAAATTACCATTCAATAACATGCAGTTATTTTCAACACACAGTAAATTCCATTCTACATGAACCACTAATATCATTAGAGTGAAATACGGGTTGGTCTGCCCCGCCGTAGCGTGCCTGCCTCTTACCCAGACGCCTCGAGTTCGATTTCCGGCTAAGTCAGAGATTATTTGACCTGAATCTGAGGGTTGGTTCGAGGACCATTCAGCCTACTCATTTGGTAGGCCATGGCCCGTGAGTAACGAGTCTGTATTTTACAAGGGTTCGATTCTAGGCTAATTAAAGGATTTTAATACTGGACTATTGCGTGGAACGGGGTTCGCTCTCAAATAGAACCTCAGACGTTAGGATCACTGACATTTTTTAAACTTCCGTGTACCTGTAGAAGGCTGTTTCCAGGTCGGGAACGAAATGAATGAATTCCCCATCTAGCGGCGAGGATAGGAATACTGCCGGCTGCCGAAGCCTGTCGCACTCCTCGGGGACAATGACAATGACTGACGGATGAAATGAAACGATATTGGGGAGTGTTGGTGGAATCGGAGTACCCGGAGAAAAACCTGTCCCGCCTCCGCACTGTCGAGCACAAATCTCACATGGAGTGACCGGGATTTGAACCACGGAACGCACCGGTGTAAGGCCGGCGCACTGCCACCTGAGCCACGGAGGCTTTTGGAAATTAACTGTAATAAAAGTACATTAATATACAAAAATCAAATACATCGGAATTCATAACCTATAAAACAGAGAATAAAACTCTCAGCTTGGAAATAGTTTTATTTTTTTCATTCACGCACTTTGGACCACAGTCTCGCAATACGTCGGCTTCATCAGAATAACACAGCTACGTCCTCTTGACAGTGCGGTCCTTTCATTCCCCACGCTTAAATACAAAAGTTGCTGACTCATAGACCGAAGATCAACGACGAAGCATCATGATGCTAAATAGACTACTAAGCGCATTGCTCCAATAACCAATAAATCAATCAACAGCTGTCTACCGCCACGATCTTTCATTATTTTTGTCTTATCACTTTCATTTCATCCGTACCTACGTGCACTTGTTTCTATATAAATAGTGCCCTTGAAACGAAACAGCCTGCAGGAAACAAAATAGAGCTGAATCACAGAAATTGTAAAAAAATCTATCAATAAGTACATACATTATACAGCAGATACATTCAACTAATGAAATCTGTATCCAATGAACATATACAAGGAACTTACAATAAGATTAAAAAGCGAATTAATTTCCTCTTCTTTCTTCGATTCTGGTCTACTTTGGACCACGGTAAACAGTTGACTTGCTGGTTAGTCCTTTCTTCTTCTCCAGACCTTCATCATTTCGCTGTTGTTCCCTTTCCTCTCTTCTGACGACATGTTCTTGGACATTTCATTTTGTTTTTCCTGGAACCCATTGAATGTTTCAATTTTTTTTTTTTTTGCTAGGGGCTTTACGTCGCACCGACACAGATATGTCTTATGGCGACGATGGGACAGGAAAGGCCTAGGAGTTGGAAGGAAGCGGCCGTGGCCTTAATTAAGGTACAGCCCCAGCATTTGCCTGGTGTGAAAATGGGAAACCACGGAAAACCATTTTCAGGGCTGCCGATAGTGGGATTCGAACCTACTATCTCCCGGATGCAAGCTCACAGCCGCGCGCCTCTACGCGCACGGCCAACTCGCCCGGTAAAGTTTCAATTTTAGCTCGAAATATCTCTTATTAAAGATTTCTTCTGGATTGATACCAACTTCCTCCATGTCTTTTCTTTATTATTACTGCTAGGGGCTTTACGTCGCACCGACACAGATAGGTCTTATGGCGACGATGGGACAGGAAAGGCCTAGGAGTTGGAAGGAAGCGGCCGTGGCCTTAATTAAGGTACAGCCCCAACATTTGCCTGGTGTGAAAATTGGAAACCACGGAAAACCATCGAACTTACTATCTCCCGGATGCAAGCTAACAGCCGCGCGCCTCTACGCGCACGGCCAACTCACCGGTCATGTCTTTTCTTGTTTCTTCTACCCATTTCGTAGTTGCTTTTAATTTGATGATGTAGTTGAAGATTTTCTTTGTAAGTCGACTCTTGTTCATTCTTGTTAGGTGGCCATTAAACTTCAGTCCCCTCTTACGTATGGTGTCTGTGATCTTCTCTGTCTGTCTGTACAGATCTTCATTTCACCTCTTCCTCCATGTACCATCCTTTCCTTTTACGGGTCCTAAGATCTTTTTCTTTCTTCTGTAGCTCATCCATTTCCCCTGTCTTATTCCGTATCAAATATTCTGAACTGTAAAGTCCCTCTGGCTTGATAACCGTGGTATAGTGTCCGATCTTTGCTCTGTAATATATCGTTCTTTTATTGTATTTATTCTGTACTAATCTATAGGCTAACTGCATCTTTCTGGGCCTTCCCTTATTTGCTTTTTTATCAAGCCCATTCGGCTGGATCCATTCACCAAGATATTTAAATTTATCTCACCTCCTACTTTGTTCCCAGATGCTTTTCTTTATTAATATACCGAGCAAGTGACCGTGCGGTTTGGGTCACGTAGCTATCAGCGCATTCGGAAGATTGTGGTTTCGAACCCCACTGTCGGCAGCTCTGAAGATGATTTTCCGTAGTTTCCCGTTTTTGTAACAGGCAAATGCTGGGGCTGTACCTTAATTAAGGATACGGCCGCTTCCTTCCAACTCCTAACCCTTCCCTATCCCATCGTCGCCATAAAACCTATCTGTGTCGGTGCGACGTAAAGCAGCTTGTAAAATAAATATAAATATATTATTATTATTATTATTATTATTATTTTGAAAGTTAAATATTTTGCGGGGCTTTGAATATAACGTAAATAAATATACGTTTCTATTTTTTAATTTTTGAAAACTTCACTGCGCTAGACCATGCAGCGTATTTTCAGGGATGCAAAGGCATTCACGATTACATTTATATTTATGGATTATAAAGTCGATGCTGAGGAGGCTGAATTCACAGTCTATTTTGGGGTCATAACATTTCTTACGTTTTTTTTTTTCTTTTTGGTTTCCGGCTCTGTCACGAAATTTGAAATGAGGTACGACGGTTGGAAAGGGGTCCACTCAGCCTCGGAAGGTCAACTGAGTAGAGGTGGGTTCGATTCGCACCTCTGCCATCCTCGAAGTGTTTGTCCGTGGTTTCCCACTTCTCCTGCAGGCAAATACCGGGATGGTACCTAACTGAAAACCACGGCCGTTCCTTCCCTCTTCCTTGCCTGCATCTTCCCAATCTGCCTTTCCGTCCACAAGGCCCCAGTTCAGCATAGCAGGTGAGGTCTCCTAGGCGAGGTACTGGTCCTCCTTCCCAGTGGTATCCCCGACCTCCTTCCCAGTGGTATCCCCGACCCAAAGACGCATGCTCCAGGACATTGCCCTTGAGGCGGTAGAGGTGGGATCCCACGCTGAGTCCGAGGAAACAACTGACCGTGGAGGGTAAAGAGATTAAGAAAGAAAGAAAGAAAGAAAGAAAGAAAGACATGTAAATTTTAAAATAAATTTCAGTTTCGAAAACCATCGTTTTGCAGAGGAAACACGAACAAAAGTAATGAAGTCTAAAATTTTATATTTTGGTACCAACTGTCACAGTTTCTTCAATAATACCTTGACGCAGATATTTGTGGGAGAGCGTGCGGTTCGTGTTACGACAGACAGCTGACTCAGACAAAATACAATAACAATAATTTACAGGCAGATGCAACTATCTGACGATTAGGCTACTCTACAACGCACTGTAAAAACAACTTTTTCCCCGGCCCATTCTACAAACACATCACGGCGTCGCCTTTCCCATGCAGAGTGACATTCATTTATGTACTACTTCTTTTTCTTCTTCTAATATCTGTTTACCCTCCAGGGTTGTTTTGTCCCTCGGACTCAGCGAGGGATCCCACCTCTACCGCCTCAAGGGCAGTGTCCTGGAGCTTCAGAGTTGGGTCGGGGGATACAACTGGGAAGGATGACCAGTACCTCGCCCAGGCGGCCGCATCTGCTATGCTCAACAGGGGCCTTGCAGGGGGAGGGAAGATTGGAAGGGATAGACAAGGAAGGGGGAAGGAAGCGGCCGTGGCCTTAAGTTAGGTACCATGAAGCATTTGCTTGGATGAGAAGTGAGAAACCACGGAAAACCACTTCCAAGACGGCTGAGGTGAGAAACGAACCTATCTCTACTTAGCTGACCTGCCGAGGCAGAGTGGACCCCGTTCCAGCCCTCGTACCACTTTTCGAATTTCGTGGCAGAGCCGGGAATCGAACCCGGGCCTCCGGGGATGGCATCTAATCACACTAACCACTACACCACAGAGGCGGACTATTTACTTCTTATGGCGAAATTTGGGAGACCCCTCAAGCCACGGACTCGCCTACATGCAAGCCCTAACATTTCGCCACTGACAAACTTTTTCAGTCAATACATTTGATCAAAGACCACATCCGGTGGTATAACTGGGTCAAATGTCCGACTCGTTGGCTGAATGGTCAGCGTACTGGCCTTCGGCTCAGGGGGTCCCGGGTTCGATTCCCGGCCGGGTAGGAGATTTTAACCTTCATTGGTTAATTCCACTGGCCCGGGAGCTGGGTGTTTGTGCTGTCCCCAACATTCCTCCAACTCACACACCACACGTAACACTATCCTCCACCACAATAACACGCAGTTACGGTACCTACATATGGCAGATGCCGCCCACCCTCATCGGAGGGTCTGCCTTACAAGGGCTGCACCCGGATAGAAATAGCCACGCGAAATTAATTAACTGGGTCAAATCCATATCAAGCGCCGACCACAATAAAAGCACTTTGATCTGACGCCATTCAGGCAGCCTGCGTGTCGATTTCAACCAGATGACAGATAAACGTGGGTCTGTTGGGCTACTTATGCCAGGAGTTGAAATTAATTTTGTGGTTAAACATGAAATTAACGTGTCACCAGAGACCCTTTACAGGCCGACATACAGTAGTGGAATGGCGAATGGAACTTTTTTCGCCCTTCAGAAATCCGGCAACCTCTGCCTGGTTTGAACCCACGATATTAGGACCTGAATGCCGAAACTCTAACCACTGATCCACAGGGGAAGCCGCTTGGGATTATGAGTCTGACACTGTGCTATTCACCCAGGTGTGGTTTACCTCTGATAAAGCAGGACAAGGTATTTTCGAGCAGTTAGTTTTTGAACAAGTGAGGTTTACTCTGAGGAAACTGGTTCTCTGCGACATCAATGCCATATAACTATTTCTATTTTAGGACTAGCTATATTACCCGGCACTGCCGGGCACTTTATTGGTTGTTTACTTTTAGATACTTTTTTACCCATTAATTATGTGTGAAGCGATTTTTGTAGATTTCGTTACTGTGACGTTGACTGATACTTCACCTCCTTTCCACCCGCACCCAGAGGGGGAGCACGCACATAAATCCATAATCTGGGCAATTTTGGATTTTTTAGTCCTTCCCCCCAACGCCGTTGGGGCCTGATCTTCGACTTAAACGTCATGCGGAGTGTCGCTGTCCATCTCAGCGACTCCGAAACCTATGGATCGACAATATTTTCGATTACTGTATTTTTATATACCACATCCTCCCTACCTCCACCCATACGGGTTGCTTACCCCCACAGTGCTTTTTTTTCTTTTTTTCTTTTTTTCTTTTCAGACAGTCATATGTCTGGCAGAATCTCTCCTTGGTCTAGCTTTGGTCTAGAGCGGGGTAGTGTGATGGCAATATCTCCATAACGGTTGGTTTTAGGCCCTTAAAACATGATTTTCGGAGCCCGTTGGACCTTACAGAGTTTTGTTCTTCGCCTCGTGAGGCTTAAAATGAGCTTTGTCTCGTCCTTGTCCGACAAATTCGATATTTCGTCTATATTGGCCTATGATTACATTTATAGGCACATTTTTATATCTTGGGTTACATTATTTCAATTTTCATAGGGATCTATAATCTTTTGAAAATAAAATACAGCCCATGTTACTCGCTGGTAACGCAGCTTTCTTTAGGCGGAATAATTTTTAAAATCGGTTCAGTAGTTCTTGAGTTTATCCAATACAAACGGATATACAAACATACAAATATTTTTCTCTATATAATATTAGTATAGATGTATTGATAATTTCTTAAGAGATTTAGTCTTATAGAACAGGGCTACAGTGGCTGGCCTCTGTGACTTATTGACAAAATCTATCCACTATTACTATCTCCTCCCATATACAGGAGCGAGATTTTGTCTAAATGAAACTTAGTTTTCTAGCGAGATGTCACGCTTTCCACGGCATAAATAAAAAATATTCTCATGTTGATTCAATTTAAAGGAAAAGCCGCTAAAATGATTAAACTTTGCCGGGCTGAGTGACTCAGACGGTTGAGGCGCTGGCTTTCTGACCCCATTTTGGCAAGTTCGGTCATCGCGCAATTTGGTGGTATTAGAAGGTGCTCAAATACGTCAGCCTCGTGTTGGTAGATTTACTGGCACGTAAAAGATCTCTTGCGTAGCTAAATTGCGGCACCTCGGCGTCTCCGAAAAGCGTAAAAGTAGTTAGTGACACGTGAAGCAAGAACTACATTTTTACAACGTTATGCCCATCTGTGGAGCACGATAGAACTTACTTAGCTGATGTTGACTTTTCTCCTCCCAAAATCTCTTCATCCGGTCACTGAACATTTTCCTCCGTTCTTCAGTTCACGATTTATTAGTGCTGGTATTAACATTCTCAGCAAAATGATGGTTGTTGACTGCTTTCTTGAACTGGAGTCGATCTTAAATAATTTTCTGTGGGATGCTAATTTCTTGAAGGACTTTTTCTGTTTCACTAAGCCAGTTGCGAGAACAAGGTTGAGAGTCCTTTTGGTGAGCCTCTCATTGTTCATTCCGAAAATGTGGTCATAGAACTTTAATCGTCTTTTCCTAACGGTATCTGCGATCTTTCCAGAATGCTGATAAAGCTCCCGAGACTTGCATTTCGTCCAGATTCCCTCTGAGTATTTTTTTTTTTTTTGCTAGGGGCTTTACGTCGCACCGACACAGATAGGTCTTACGGCGACGATGGGATAGGAAAGGCCTAGGAGTTGGAAGGAAGCGGCCGTGGCCTTAATTAAGGTACAGCCCGAGCATTTGCCTGGTGTGAAAATGGGAAACCACGGAAAACCATCTTCAGGGCTGCCGATAGTGGGATTCGAACCTACTATCTCCCGGATGCAAGCTCACAGCCGCGCTCCCTCTGAGTAGACTGGACCAAATATTTTCCTCAATATTTTCCTCTCCTGTTTCTCTATGTATTTATTAAGTGATCTGCCTCCAATGATCAAGGTATCCGAGCAGTATAGTGCTCAAAGTTTGATATCTGAGTTGTAATGTCTTAATTTTCCGTTCCTAGATTTTGATTTTGGTAATTTTGAGATGATCTCCTTATTTGTTTCACGAATTATTATCAATAATTAAACTTTGCAGCGTCATTATAAATATTAGAGTCAAAATTATTTTATTACACCATTTTAAATATGAATGGATGGGTTCCAAGTGCATGTCGTATGACGCCTACTTTCATTGGCCGTGATGTAGAAAGCCAGATGTCCCGGCTACCGTCTGGGCGGGCAGGCAAAGCGCGGTGACGCAAACAATTTTATGACCTCCACAAGATAACACACATACTCATACATACAATGAACATGCCTAGAATGGTTAATGTTCTCGTGTGCATCTCCAATCCACTGAATGAGTTAATTTTGGATCGTCGGTGATGTCATCCTCTTCCCAGACCGAACGGTTTGGCTTCCAAGCGTTGTTCTCTTTTTCTGTTTTTTTCCTCACTGTACTTACACTGCATCTTTAGTTGTAAGTCGGCTCTGTGAGACATCGGAGAAAAACGCCGTAGGGCCACTTCTGTGTTAGGAAAATTCATTACCAGATTTAGTTTTATGGAACGGGATTACAGTAACTGGCGTCTGTGACCTATTTATAATATTTATCCACTAATATTATATTCTCCGACTCCCTGCGGGTGGGGGCGGTAGAATAACACCCACGATATCCCCTGCCTGTCGTAGGAGGCCACTAAAAGGGGCCCAAGGGACTCTCAACTTGGGAGCGGGGGTTGGCGACCACGGGGCCCTTAGATGGTCTTGGTATTGCTTCCACATACTTGTGCCAGGTTCCTCACTTTCATCTATCCTATCCGACCTCCCTTGGTCAATCCTTGTTCTTTTCCGGCCTCGACGGTATTAGAGTAATGGAGGTCTAGGGAGTCTTTCATTTTCACGCCCTTCGTGGCCCTTGTCTCCTTTGGCGATACCTTCATTTTTCGAAGTGTCGGATCCCTTCCACATTTTCCCTCTGGTTAGTGTTATATAGAGGATGATTGCCTATTTGTACTTTCTCTTGAAACAATAATCACCACCACTACCACCACTTATCTCCTATGATACAGCACGAAACTGTGTTTTCTGAGTTAGGATTTAATCTATTGAAAAACTAGCTGTTGTAACAGGCGCTGACAGCGCAATCAGTTGGCAGGTGTATGATTACATTGGACATTATACACAGAACTGGAACTTCGAAATATCCGAATATTCGCTTAATGTCTTCATGCTTGGAGGTTTCATTTCTACTGGTAGATACTGTATGTTGGATAAAATACTCGCCTTCAACCCTGAACTCAGAATATGGATACGGGCGAATAATTACAATATGTTACAAACTATCCAATATCACAAGTGTTTTCGCGAGTCTAGTATTGAATATTATTATTATTATTATTATTATTATTATTAATAAACTTTCTTCAGCTTATCCTATTCCTCGGGTCGCTGGAGCCAGGTTCCTTTTGGTTTTGGTCAGGGGTTTAAGGCCGGACGCCCTTCCTGACGCCACGTGATTTCTGAGATGAAAATCTCGACCTAGGATCGACCGGGTTTCGAACCTCAACCCACCGGCTGGGAAGCCAGCATCTAAGCGACTGAGCTAATCACGTCCCCCAATCATAATAATAATACATTAGCAATAATAAGATCTGCCAGCTAGAATTCGAGAGATAGTGCGTTCAAATTCCACTGTCGGCAGCCCTGAATATGGTTTTCCGTGGTTTCCCATTTTCACATCAGGCAAATGCTGGGGCTGTACCTTAATTAAGGCCGCGGCCGCTTCCTTCCTACTCATAGCTCTTTCCTATCCTATCGTCGCCATAAGACCTGTGTCGGTGCGACGTAAGGCAAATTCTAAAATAATAATAATAATAATAATAATAATAATAATAATAATAATAATAATAATAATAATGCAGACATTAGAAAACACAAAATCCGAAATAAGGTTTCTCGTGGAAATCTCGAAACCTTCTGAAGTCAAAACTGCAGTTAGACAAAGTCTTTCTCCACTGCAAAGATCGGTCTTTCAGAGGGGATGAGGAATGCACCGGAGAAACAACTTACCAAGCCATGAAACATCTCGGCAGAGAAGCCAGAAAGGAGAAGTAAGACTTTGGCGGGAGTGAAAAAAAAAAAATTAAAAAAAATCGCACGTCTGAGATAGAAGGAAAAGTGGCTTATTATTGGAGCTGTACGTTTATTAAGGCCACATTAGCTTCATCCCCACTCCTAGCCCTTTCCTATCCCATCGTCGCCATAAGACCTGTCTGCGTCGATGTAACGTAGAACAAATGACAAAACAAACAAGTGGCTCGAATAAAGGTTAACAATAATAATATGCGTGTGTAAGATTTTTTCAACTTGTATCGGTTTCCTGGCTTATCTTGTGAGAAATGCCGGTACATGAAAAATATGATCATTCTTATCCATTATACATATCTAGAGGCGTGTTTTTTCGCATTAATTTATGCACGATTTCGCGAAATAGGCCATACTCCATCGCTTGAATTTCGTTGTAATTGTTTTCTAAAATTATTCATAAAAAGTATAATTTTTACGATCTGCGAATTATTTATGTGAGAGATATATTATAGAAAGAACATTGATAATCCTTACCATAAAACGGGGTGAGAATGTGACTGGTGGTGTGAGAATGTGACAGTGACGTCATTTCATGTGTCTGGACCTCCCAGTGCCTCCTGGTGTCAAATATGAGAATGAGGCCCACACTAATGCTTTGTTTATAATCAAAGGTTGGCAGCCATGATGGTCTTCCTGCATTTATTTTTATCCTGTCGCTAGATTCCCGCTCTTTTGTATACGTTTTTATTATCTGTTATATACCGCTTCCGCCGTGAATTGTAGGCAAAAGGTAAATAGATATTTTGAATCCTTTGATTTTCTAGGCCATATCTCAGTTTCAAACATGTTGTTGTCATAGTTTTTTCATGAAATGCAAATGATTTGATCTAAGATGAGAAGATTGTGGGTTGAAAATGTGAAATTGCTTTTCTTTGAAATTTATTACAGGCTGTGTTTCTCTATGTGACGGATTTATAAAAGGAATATTGGTGGACGAAATTACAGAAATTGGGCAGATGATCAGTTAGAAGCAGCACTGAATGAAATTGAAGGCCAAAAAAGCTTCAATTCGTCAAGTTGCGGAGAAATATGAAACCCATGGGAACACGTTGTGGAAAAAAACGCACGAAGAACTTGCCAGTAAGTCAGGTGGCCAAACAGTGTTGTCCTGTGAAGACGAAATATCATCAGAAGAACAAGAAGAAGAGACAGTAGTTTATGCGGAAAATGAAGACAGTTTGGGTTCGTGGGTAAATCATTCAGACGATGAAAATACGAATGGACAAGAGGATATGCATGTTGATCATGAAGATGAACAATCAGATGTACCGGTACAAAGAGCTAATGAGGAGCAAAGAACTTATTTATCTGCAGAGACTTTGTAGTCGTCAGGTATGATGGAGAATTATATCCAAGAAAATTATTGACAAACTTCCATGATTTGGGGGAAGTCAAAGTACCCTAATTGTTCCTTACGTAGTATTGATTATCACTTGCCCTTTCACCCCACATGACCATAGTTCGGTTAACATATCGGCTACTTTCTATCATGCTATCTTTTAAGTGGGCTATGTACAGAAAGAAAACGTGAAGCAAGTCGGAGGGAAACACTATATCGCCATATCATTAACGGATCTCCTAGAATATTAAAACGAACAAGTAGTTCTTTCGAATTGAGAAATCCTTATTCTCCCTTCTGAAATACAATTTCAAGCTCGTTATTTTCCATGATTTTCGCTGCAGTTTCACATTTATCGCAAAATAAGAAATTTCGCTTTAAACTGGCCTTATCGTAAAATTCGCTGTAATTCGCCAAAGCAAAATCACCGTTTTCTTAACCAGAATCATATGATTCATTAAGATATCTCAAAATCGCTTCAAAACAGTTTTGTTGCATTTATCGTTGATGCGAAAAAGCCATGCCTCTATACATACCTAATACTTCCGCACCTTAAACTGGGATGCTACCGTGTCCTTGAGCGATATGGCGGTTGTTCAAGATAAGAAAGAAAGAAAGAAAGAAAGAAAGAAAGAAAGAAAGAAAGAAAGAAAGAAAGAAAGAAAGAAAGAAAGAAAAGCAAGGAACGTTAAAAATGAAATGTCCTCAACACGAGTAGAGGGGTACGCTTTTTTATAATGAATTAAGCCCTCCTAGTGAGCTTCTACTTTATTAGGGTGGGCCTGGAAGCGTTTTTTGAACTTGAATATCTTGTTCTTCAAGAAGGGTCAGGACACTGTCTGAGCAACTCGACCAAAGGAAGATGCAGGTAGGCATCCCTCTTTTATTTACGGAAGAACAAGATATATGATCCGTATTTAATCGGGAGTCTCTTCCTCCACTAGCTTTCTTACATGATAATAGCTTTTCATAGCGTGTGTGATGGATGGTTATCACCGACAACGAACAGTGAACAACACTGAAGGTTAATCGATGTGCTTAAAATGTACTAGTAATAGGATAGTGGGGTTGAGAGACCCTCTCCTTTCAGTTTCGGTGATGTAAAAGGAGTGTTTAAAAACTACAAGAATTCAGTGTGCCGACCTCACTGGTTACTCGTTATCCTTTCCTTCCCGGACTCGATCCGGGCTGAGAGAGGGCAGATATCTATCATCCTAGCGTCTCTTAAAATTTACAAGAATTGAAGTAACGTTGTAACTCGAAACTTAATTGTAGGATCTGGCTCCCGGACATATTGCTCAGCACAGCGCCCTTCGCTCCATCCCAGGTACAAATCCCCGACAGAACCAGCATTTTAGACCCGTCTTGCGAATTTCTTGGTTCTGAGATTGGGTGTCCGAGTTGTTTTTCTTAATACATACATCATTGTAGGATGCTAAATGGCTTATTTTGTCACCTATTCAATACATATAAATTTTACATTTAGGAATTTATTCTTAATTCCGCTTGAGACATGTTTCGCCCTTCATTGAGGGCATCATCAGTCAAAATTACCTCCTCAAGGCAAAAATCAGGTACCTGATTAGTATTTAACATGTACAAATTAATACACATTACAATGGGAAAATTAAGTACGAGAAACCTTGTACAATGGTGATGGTTAAACAATATAAGTTTAAAGAATAAGAAGTCGGCACCAATGCTTAAAATTACTCAGAAATTATAGGAGAGTTCAGCAGTGGTCCTCTGAAGAATAATTGATGCACTCATAGGAAATTATCAAGTTTTAAAATTATTTACAGTATAACAGTCGGGGGGAAAGGGTATAGTGCTCGGCGTCAATGATTTTAACAAAAATTACTGCCAATGG
This sequence comes from Anabrus simplex, assembly GCF_040414725.1. NCBI lineage: Eukaryota > Metazoa > Arthropoda > Insecta > Orthoptera > Tettigoniidae > Anabrus > Anabrus simplex. Next base: position 1,737,539,054 of record NC_090265.1, on the reverse strand, counting down.
TTGGTAACTATACAGTAAATTTACATTATCCAATTGAACAGTTGAGAATTTACAGTTTATATACATATTTACAAGAGAGCAGCTTGGTGAGCAAGGATATAAAAAAGTATATTACCAAGTGCGTCCCGTTGCTTTATCGTTGGAAGATGATTGTAGCATTGACATATCAGAAATATGCAGAGTGGTTTAATCTTAGTTAATAATCACAGGGGGCAGGGAATGAAGGGCGAAACATGTCTCAAGCGGAATTAAGAATAAATTCCTAAACGTAAAATTTATATGTATTGAATAGGTGACAAAATAAACCATTTAGCATCCTACATTCAGTATCTTCAATACGGACAACAATGATTTTTATCACTTGCAACATACATCATTTACACACAAGAGACAATGCCAACGCACCACAACTTCTATTTGTTGATTAAGACATTCGTCCACACAGGGTTGGCGTCAGAAAGGGTGTTTTTGTTGCACCGACACAGACAGGTCATATAGCGACGATGGGATAGGAAAAGGCTGGAAGTGGGAAGGAAGCGGCCTTGGCCTTAATTCAGGTGCAGCCCCTGCATTAAGCCTGGTGTGAAAATGGGAAACCACAGAAAACCATCTTCAGGCTGAGTTAGAATCCACCACCTCCCGAATTCAAGCACAAAACTACGTTATCAAACCGCGTAGCTATCTCTCTCGGTACATCAGAAAGGAGTCTGACCGTAAAACTGGCCATATTTGCAAGTCCCACACAGATCGCAGCCGCTACCCAACCAGAGTGTGAGAAATGCAACCGAGAAATATGTATTTATTTAGTAGTAGCCAGATGCAGGTACGAAGTGTACCATTTTACACTGACTCTGTAACAATATGAAATATATGAAATATTAACACCGGGCGAGTTGGCCGTGCGGTTAGAGTCGCGCAGCCGTTCGAGCCCCACTGTCGGCAGCCCTGAAGATGCTGGGGCTGTACCTTAATTAAGGCCACGGCCGCTTCCTTCCCACTCCTATGTCTTTCCTATCCCATAGTCGCCATAAGACCTATCTGTGTCGGTGCGACGTAAAGAAAAAAAAAAGAGAGAAATTAACAGTAAGAAAACAGACAAAATTTAACAAAGAAGGAAATTAATGTTAACATGTCCTTTAGAAATTAAGAAACAAATACAATAAATAACAAGGGGTAAAAACTTAAAGAATAATCTTCGTGTCACTATTTATTAAAAGTTTTGACTGTTAATATAAACAAAATAGCGTGTTCGTGAACGTTCCGGCCATGTTTATAGACAAAATAGGCCTATCTTAAACTTTTATGAATGAAATTTTTCATTAACTTGTCGTGTTTTCGTTAACATGTGTTCGCACATGCGCGAAGATGCAATTAGAGCATGCAAATACGTAGCGCGGAATACGATGCTTTCTTATTTCTTCTAAAAATCGACCATTAAATCGCAAGCGAAAGTTCATATATACAGTATTTTTATTTCTGTATGATATTCTTTCAGCTATGTTCTAAAGCAGTTTCATTTCCAAATTCGCTCCTCGCTGAATAACCTAACCTTCCATAATCACTGTATATCATCAAAATAATACTATCCTCACCAGGTTAAATGAAGATTTTCTTCATTTCGTACCTTTACCAATTTCTGGAGATTGTTGTATAAAGCTTCACACACCTCAGGCACAATAACTGAAATTGCCGGTTTTGATACTTTAGACAAATAGATATACATATAAGTAAAATGTAGAAGTTACCAGTTGTTAGGAATCTTAAAGTTATACCTAGTCTGTCATTAATGGGGGCGGCTTTTCGATAAACTGTATCATTTCATGCAATTTCAGGCCCAATTATTGTCAACAAGTACTGAAATCATGTGGAGGCATTCTCAAGGAAATGTTGAAAGCCTGCTGCATCATGAAATTAAGGTTCTGACATAAGTGTTCTCTCCAAACTTAATTCTAAACGCCTTTCCAATATTTTTATTTGGCACACTTTGTGTCTGCGCTTTTATTACATTGTGCTCACTAAAATAATGAAAGCTGCAGTTATAAGTATTTTCTTCTTCCTGATGCATCGTAACTTCACAAACAGCATTTTTGGTATGGACATAATGTTGAAGTTCGTTAACAAAAGTTTATTAACTATCTTGAGAAATGTTTACATTCATTCATAATTATTTATTAACTTTCTTTTCTTAACATTGTTTATTAATTTTGGTGTCGACTAGCCATAATTTGTAATGCTTCCGTTGCTTAAAAACTCTTCTTCAACACATGAGGTACATTTTCAAACATGCTGCAGTGTCTGCAGTTAGTATGGATTTCTTCTTCTTTTTCTACTAATTATTATTATTATTATTATTATTATTATTATTATTGTATGTTGGGTATTCAGCCCGAAGGCTGGTTGGATCCTCAACAGGTTCACCATTAGCTGTCATAGATGGCCTCGGTGTCACTGAAGAGGCGTACTAGAGAAATGGGGAGTGCGGTAGTTTCCCGTTGCTTTCCTCACTGAGCCAGAAGTTGCTATTGCACATCAGTCTGCCAAGCCCACTGACATGCGTGCATCAACCGACCCTATGAGCAACATTTTCACACCATTCATAGCAGGGACTGGCTGCATAAGGAATGGCATTACTAGCGTCACTCATACTTCAGCCACTTTCATAATGTCAAAGCCAAGGATAAGACAGACAGGTCATTGAAAGTAATAATTTTATTCTAGCCCTTACCAGAAGACATAGTGCACTGTAAACACTACATCTTGCCAGCAAAGGCTTATTATTATTATTATTATTTTATTACGGGCTGCCTAGACGAGGTGATAAAGTGTATTCGGTTCACCCGTGAGTTCAATTTTCCAGTCAAAACGTCAAAAATGTATAAAGGAGGCTCCCACTTCTGAAATGGCATATATGGACAAGGTTCACTTAGCCTACACAAGAGTTGTTGAGCACAAGGTGGAAGAGGTGGCCAGTAGAGAGGCTATTCGAAGATTTTACTGTTCGAAGCATGTTCGTTCTCCGTTGGGCAATTCTCTTTAGACTTTTCAAAAATGAAGGTAGACCCTATTTACAAAAGAGCTCAGGATCTTGAAATGCAAGAAAATGACAGTGATATTCGTCGTGGTTATTGTTTTACGAGGAAGCACAACTGGGCAAACATTCTTTATTAACACTAAATAGAGGGGAAATAGCTCCAAAGCTAAGTTGTTAGCATGTTGGCCTTAAGCTGACAAGAGTCCCGGGTTCGATTCCCGGCCGGGTCGGGGAATTTAACCTTAATTGGTTAATTTGTCTGACTTGAGGGATGGATGTTTGTGATGTCTTCAACATTAGAAATCATCTTAGGTAGGGCCCCATCTTCACAGACATGCAGGTCAGCTACAGGCCGTCTACGAGTAGAAGACCTGCAGCTGGCCTCTCCGGAGGGCTGAAACGAAGAGGTCCGATCCTTCGAAGAATGAAGGTGTCGGTACAAGAAAGGAAAGGGCCCCAATGTCAAGGAAATGAAAGAAACCCTAGGCCTCGCAAATCTAATACCGTTAGGGTAGGAAGTACAAGAGCTGGCCAGGAGAGGCCATATAGGAATGACAAAAGCGAGGAACCCGGCACAAGTAAGTGAAGGCAATGTCGGGCTCATCTACGAGAACCATAGTAGCCAACGAACGCTCCTAATTTCAGAGCCCCTGGTTCCCCTATCTTAGACGCCCCTTACGATAAAAAAGAATGAGCTGGCCTGAACAGGTGTAATGGGAGCAGTTAAAGAGAGAGAGCAATATCAAACTCGGCCGTGACATTTAGCGTTCAACGATTCTGATGCAGTTGTGGGCAGAGGGGAGGGGGTAATTTACCTAATCGTTTTCGTTCATATGAGGTTCGTGGGTTACCTAGATACAACATTGGTGTACAGGATACAGTAGGTGTAAAGGAGGTATGGGAAGGAAATGGGGGAATTGTAGAAGACAGGTGGTCTAATATTATAAGGGGAAGGAGATTGCAGGCTAAGGGTTCTGTTCAGGATTAGAATTCAGGACAGGTGTCTGTTACAAAATCGGTACGAGTCACTGCAGGTAGAAAAACCGAGGGAAGATGAGGAACAGGGAACTGTTGCTGAGATGTGTGGAAGTAGGAGGAAGGGAAAAGGCAGGAAAGGGAAATGTAGAGTGGTGGAAAGGAAAAGACAGGTGGAACAGGGTCATGGGAGGGAGAAAAGGGAGGAGGAAGTAGCTTCTGCAGCAGTGAGAGAAGATAGGGCTGACCAGGAGGGGAGGCTTCAAATGAGGTGGGTAGGGTTGAGGCTCTGGTCATGGGGGATTCCATCTTAGACATGTGGGGAAAGTGTGTGGAGGAAAGGGAACGAGAGTAGAGTGTTATCCAGGAATTAGGTTGAGGCAGATGTTCAGGAAAGTAGAAGAGAAGGAAGAGGGAAAGGAGAAGGTTGTAGTGTTTCACGTTGGTACTAACAACGTAAGGCAAGCAGGTATAAGTACCAACATAGTTGGGGATGCATGGGAACTGGTAAATGCAGCACGGATGAAGTTTAAGGAAGCGGAGATTGTCATCAGTGGAATACTCTGTAGGAGGATACTGACTAAAAGGTGATTGGGGATTTAAATGAGACTATGGAGTGGGTATGTGGGAAACTGGGAGTGAGATTTCTAGATCCTAATGGGTGGATAGGAGACAGGGATCTGCAACCGGATGGCCTTCACTTAAACCGCAGTGGTACATATAAGTTAGGAAACTTGTTTAGAAGGGTTATAGGCAGGTACATTCAGGGAAACGGGGTGGCCTAGGGAGCGGTGTTAAGCGAACAGGGAACTGGAAATCAAGTAGGGATGACATAAAAATGTTAGTGCTCAACTGTAGAAGCATTGTAAACAAAGGAATCAAATTAATTTAATAGATATATACTTACCAGATATTGTAATAGGAGTTGAATCATGGCTGAGAAATGATATAATGGATGCAGAGATATTCTCACAGAACTGGAGTGTGTATCGTAGAGATGGGATAGGAATGATAGGAGGGGGAGTATTCATTCTGGTGAAAGAAGAATTTGTAAGCTACGAAAAATTTAAGGATGACAAATATGAAATTCTGGGTGTAAGGCTCTAAAGATAATACGGAACTTGATGTCTTTGGAGTGTACAGACCGGGAAAGGGTAGCACTGACGCTGATTCCGAATTATTTGATAAGATAATCAGCTATGTTGGAAATGAAATGGAAAGGAATGTGATAGTAGCAGGTGATCTCAAATTACCAAATTTCAACTGGGAAGGAAATGCGAACGACAGGAAGCATGACCAACAAATGGCAAATAAGTTAATATGGGAAGGGCACCTGATTCAGAAAGTGATGGAACCAACTAGAGAGAAGAATATTTTGGATGTGGTGCTGATAAAACCAGATGAGCTCTATAGAGAAACCGAAGTAATAGATGGTATTAGTGATCACGAAGCTGTTTTTGTCGTAGTTAAAAATAAATGTGAAAGAAAGGAAGGTATTAAAATTAGGACTATTAGGCAGTACCATATGGCTGATAAAACAGGCATGAGGGAGTTTTTAAAACGTAACTATGATCGCTGGAAAATGGTAAATAGAAATGTAAACAGACTCTGGGATGGGTTTAATGCAACTGTTGAGGAATGTGAAAAGAGGTTTGTTCCTTTAAAGGTGGTAAGGAATGGTAAGGATCTACTATATTATAACAGAGAAGTAAAGAGACTAAGAAGGAGGTGCAGACTGGAAAGAAATAGAGTTAGAAATGGTTATGGAAGTAAGGCGAAATTGAAGGAACTTACTAGGAAATTGAATCTAGCAAAGAAGTCAGCTAAGGATAACATGATGGGAAAGCATAATTGGTGGTCATACAAATTTTAGTGAAAAATGGAAGAGTACGTATAGGTACTTTAAGGCAAAAACAGGTTCAAAGAAGGACATTCCAGGAATCATTAATGAACAAGGGGAGTGTGTATGCGAGGATCTTCAAAAGGCATAAGTATTTAGTCAGCAGTATGTAAAGATTGTTGGTTACAAGGATAATGTCCAGATAGGGGATGTGAGTAACACTAAAGAAGTATTAAAATTTACCTATGACAACAATGACATTTACAGTAAGATACAAAAGTTGAAAACTAGAAAAGCAGCTGTAATTGATAAGATTTCTGGGGATATACTAAAAGCAATAGGTTGGGATATAGTACCATATCTGAAATACTTATTTGAATATTGATTGGTTGAAGGAGCTATACCAAATGAATGGAGAGTTGCTATAGTAGTCCCTGTGTATAAAGCAAAGGGTGATAGACATAAAACTGAAAATTACAGGCCAGTCAGTTTGACATGCATTGTATGTTAGCTATGGAAAAACATTCTTTCTGATTATATTAGACATGTTTGCGAAATTAATAACTGGTTTGACAGAAGACAGTTTGGGTTTAGGAGAAGTTATTCGATTGAAGCTCAGCTTGTAGGATTTCAGCAAGATATAGCATATATCCTGGATTCAGGAGGCCAAATTGACCGTATTGCGATTGACCTATCTAAGGCATTTGATAGGGTAGATCACGGAAGACTACTAGCAACAATGAGTGCAACTGGACTAGAAAAAAGAGTGACTGAATGGGTGGCTATGTTTCCAGAAAATAGAGCTCAGAGAATTAGAGTAGGCGAAGCTTTATCTGACCCTGTAATAATTAAAAGGGGGATTCCTCAAGGCAGTATTACTGGACCTTTATGTTTTCTTATATATATATATATATCAATGATATACGTATAGAAGTGGAATCAGAGATAAGGCTGTTTGCAGATGATGTTATTCTGTACAGAGTAATAAATTACAAGATTGTGAGCGGCAGCAGGGTGACCTCGATAGTGTTGTGAGATGGACGGTGGACAATGGTATGATGATAAACGGGGTTAAAAGTCAGGTTGTGAGTTTCACAAATAGGAAAAGTCCTCTAAGTTTTAATTACTGCGTTGATGGGGTGAATGTTCCTTTTGGGGATCATTGTAAGTACCTAGGTGTTAATATAAGAAAAGACCTTCATTGGGGTAATCACATAAATATGATTGTTAATAAAGGGTACATATCTCTGCACATGGTTATGAGGGTATTTAGGGGTTGTAGTAAGGATGTAAAGGAGAAGGCATACAAGTCTCCGGTAAGACCCAAACTAGAGTATGGTTCCAGTGTATGGGACCCTCACCAGGATTACTTGATTCAAGAACTGGAAAAAATCAATAGAAAAGCAGCTCGATTTGTTCTGGGTGATTTCCGACAAAAGAGTAGCGTTACAAAAATGTTGCAAAGTTTGGGCTGGGAAAATTTGGGAGAAAGAAGACGAGCTGCTCGATTAAATGGTATGTTCCGAGCTGTCAGAGGAGAGATGGCGTGGGAGGACATCAGTAGATGAATAAGTTTGAGTGGTGTCTTTAATAGTATAAAAGATCGCAATAGGAAGATAAAGTTGGAATTCAAGAGGACAAATTGGGGCAAATGTTCGTTTATAGGAAGTGGAGTTAAGGGATTGGAATAACTTACCAAGGGAAATGTTTAATAATTTTCCAATTTCTTTGCGATCATTTAATAAAAGGCTAGGAAAACAACAGATAGGGAATCTGCCATCTGGGCGACTGCCCTAAATGCAGATCAGTAGTGATTGATTGATTGGGATTTTTTTACAAGTTGCGTTACGACGCAGCGACATAGATAGGTCTTATAGCGATGATGGGATAGGAAAGGCCTCGGAGTGGGAAGGAAGCGGCTGTGGCCTTAATAAGGTACATTTGCCTGTCGTGAAAATCGGAAACCACTTAAAGCCATCTTCAGGGCTGCCAACAATGGGATTCGAACCCACTATCTCCAAGATGCAAGCTCACAGCTGTGCGCCCCTAACCGCACAGCCAACTCGCCCGGTGGACGGGAATTTAAGACCAGGTCCCCTTTCTGTCACTGGTCCTCGTAAAGTCACTACAATGCAAAAATATTATCTTACTCCTGCCCTTTTTCCCCAAGTAATTGAGTCGGCTATTAGCATAGATTTGGCCCAGTTTTACGGTCGGATGCCCTTCTTGACGACAACTGTATATGAAATATGTATTCACTACAGCGCGGTTCTGTGGTGGTTAATAGCGTTCTGGGGCAGATGACCTTCGATGTTAGGTCCCTTAAAACAACAAGCATCATCATCATATCATCAATAGTGTTGTGTGTTGCATGTAGTCTAAATAAAGAGAAGTGCTTTACGACGAGCAGAAACACCCAGTCTCGGAAGTAGAGCAATTAACCATACGCTGTTAAAACACTTGATCTGGCCGGGAATCGAACGTAAGGCCCTCTGAACTGAAGATCAGGTATCTGACCATTCAGCGAACTAGCCAGACCACAAATGAAAAAATATGCACTCTCGGTCATCCTAAGAGTGGTCCTTCGTGGCTTGGCCATTTCACGTCCAAGCAAATGCTGGAGTTATTGCAGCTTAGGTCGCTTCCTTTGCATCCTCAGTGAAATTACTACTTTACATTCCACTACAACCTTTCTTACACAGAAAATCGGACTGACTTCACGTTCGCAATAAATAATAATAATAATAATAATAATAATAATAATAATAATAATAATAATAATAATAACAATTATGGAAAACAAGACTCGTTCCACAATCAAACAACCTCTGACCAACACCAATTTACAAGTGAATTTCATTAGATCCTCTGAGATTAGGACGTGTCTGTCTTCCAAATTTTGATCTTCCAAATTAATTTCAATATTTATTACGTGCTGACTAACTGGAAAGAACACGTTATTGTCTTAATGAACTCAAAGGATAAAATGTTCGACATAAAAAAGGTTGCCTGATGTATGTCGAGATGACGTCGGCGTGAACAAGCCTCACGCTACGATAGGTAAATCCCCTTCTGACTTCTAGGACACGGCTAGATCCCCACGCCAGCAGTTTCTATAAATACACATCTAGTAAACATCCTTCACAGACCAGGTGTGCACAGTAACACTACTTCGTGCCTTGACTTCCGTCGTGGAGATCGATAGGTTGAACTGACATTCTGAACCCTTTGTACAGCACACTGAGGTCTCATAGAAATTCATAAAACTTGTTAACTTATGTCTGTTATCGAAATATATGTCATTACCCCCCTTGAAGTTGGCTCACGCCCTCGACGTGAAACGTCTTACAACTTTTGGCCGGGAGATTTCCGGCAATAAATAAATCTTCATAAAACGCAGTGTGATTTAAAAACTTCAAAGGTACTGGACCACGGTAGCTGACCTAACGCGCATGACGTCATCACAAGATGGCCGCCAAGTTTAAGTACATTTTTGCAGTCATAAGTTACTCACGACCTCCTAAATAACCATGCATTCCCAATTTAGGGCCACCTCGGTGGATTGAGTAGCTGAGACCCTGAAAAATCCAGCTAAGTACAACCTCAACCCTCCCCCCACCAAGACCAACTCTTCACTTCGTTCTAGCAGAAAGAAAACACCACTTTCCAAACGCCCTCTTCCAACAGTAAATTAAACAACACTAATACCAGATGGAGCACTATATGTCTTTTCACGAGAGTTTAATTCTGATCTAAACATGGTATGTCCACGCCTCCGCCAAAGAAAGAGTTGTGATTCGCTGAGCCTGTAGTACCGACCTCCACCCCGTCAACATCTCGTGTTCTGAGCGGTTTTCCTCTTTTGTGCTTTTGTGCTTCACTACACGCGATGGTCCCATCTCTTGCTCCATTTCTCTCACTATGAATACTCGCCGACTGCTGCTGCAAGATGCAACACCTTATCTCCACGCTGTACAGCTTGGGACTTTCCCTCACTACGAGAAGACTTCCTGTATTACACCACGCCTTGTGCCTTCGTTTCTCGTTATTTAATCACTATTTTATATATAAAAACACACACACACATATATATATATATATATATATATATATATATATATATATATATATATATATATATACCGGTATATATGAAAACCATATTTTAATTCGATTACGTACTCTTCCAAACTCTCTAAACGTAATAAACTAAAATAAAATTAATGCCACGTACTTCTTTCCTTCGAGCTCGCATACAGTCGAGTGAGTGCGACGGTTGCTTCTCCAATCGAGTACGTCTATGTTCACGTGCATAGGCAACGTGCGCCGCCTATTTGTTTACATCAGGATTAAACTCTCGTGAAAAGACAAAGTCCCGCAACGACGTACGGTGCGAAGCAAATGCCAAAAAATCATGTTGCTTTTCAAAATTAACACCTGCATAAATTTACAAATCAGTGAATTCGCGAAAAATCGGCGGTATTGGCCCAGCTTCATTACTGACGCGACACTGGGCGTGGTCAGTACCTGGATGGGTGACCACATACCGCCGGCCAAATACTAAAACAGTGGCAGTTATGTTGTCTAGAAAACGATAAGGACCATACGTCATCAAATCAATCTTAAAAATTATCAGTTACCCTTAAAACTACTTGAACTACTTTTCCACCTCAATTTCTCTCTCCTCTATAACCAGTTCTATTTTTTTCTCTTCACAACTACTATATTTTATTTAATTTTCTATCACTTTCACCACTAAAATAGACTGGATAAGGAGCATTAAATTGCATCGGTACCCCCTGTGGGGTTGGGGGCTAATTTATTATTAAATCTTAACTCACCGCACGCAGTTAGCTTGAAGTATAGATGTTGCGCAGAGGCGAGTGATGTTTCATGTGATTTGTCTGGACGAGATCTATCAGAAAACATACAACAATTCAAATTATATTCTTCTTTATCTCAGTCTTCTCCAACGTCACGTAGGATCAGCGTTGCTTTGGTGGATTCTTCTCTTCCATAAATATCCTATCCAATCCCTCTTCCAAACTTTATTTCTTAGATCCCCTTCTACCTTGTCTTTCCATCTCATTTTTGGTTCTACTCTCCTTCTTGACCCTTCAATTTCCAGAACATTTCCCTAGTTAGTCATCCCTTTCATCTCTGCATACCCCATACCATCTTAGTCTACTTTCTTGAACCTTCTTTACTATGGGTCCCGCTTTCACTGACCGTCTGATGTAATCATTCCTAATTCAATATTGTATCTTGTAAATCCACTGAAATGAAATGGCGTATGGCTTTTTAGTGCTGGAAAGCGTCCGAGGACTTCGGCTCGCCAGGTGCAGGTCTTTTGATTTGACGCTCTAGGCGACTTGCGCGTCGTGATGAGGATGAAATGATCCCCTGGATCAAAGGCCAGCCAGCATGCTAACCATTTAGTTCTGGCGTAGGACAGAATTCAATGAAACTAGATGCTTTCTTATCCCAGCTCAAGAAAATCACGTCAGTTGGCACAGTCCCTTTGTCGATGTGACACACCGTTTCGCCACAGTCTATTTCGAAATGTCCATTTGTGATGTAGAGTGCCCGGGGGGTTTGGGAGCGAAGCCCCCAACGAGCAAAAACGAGTCTATATCCTAAAACCAAAACAAAGAGGGCAAAGAGGCAAGGTGTTTTTCAGCTTTTACAACAGTACGATTAATGTTTTCAAAAGAGCCTGAGGGTGTCTTACAGCGGTTATGCTGGTAAAAACATAATACTATCACTAGCTGCAGGAGTTTATCACATGCACGCAAGGTCACCTCTCCGCTGAGCCGTCCTTCGTTTCGAAACACAAACCTATTACAGACTGAGGAAACTTTCCAACAGAGATGACGAACAGACTAAAACAATAAGCAGTTTAACAGGCCTTCCTCTTTCACCGTTTTGTTACATGTCTTATCACTCGGTATAGGAATCGAGTTTCGTACTTACTAGCATCTTCTTCACCAGCTGCAAGTCAGAACCATAATACAATACCGCAAAAAATTCTCCTCGTGCATCTCATTACAGATCAAGAACAACGTGATATTACACCTACTACCTTCGGTATCTGTTGTAGTAAATAGGTACAGCAGAACCTCATTTATCCGGTTCAAAAGAGACCGTATTCGATCCGGAAGGCCGAAAATACAGTGCAGATAATCTGTAAAATTCGTAAATAACATGAATAACACAGCTGATATGCATTCTTTACTGAGTTCGATAGTTGCAGTCGCTTAAGTGCAGCCAGTATGCAGTATTCGGGAGATAGTGGGTTTGAACTCCACTGTCAGCAGCCCTGAAGATGGTTTTAAGTGGTTTCGCATTTTCACACAGGCCACGGCCGCTTCCTTCCCACTCCTAGCCCTTTCCTGACCCATCGCCGCCATAACACCTATCTGAGTCGGTGCAATGTAAAGCAACTTGTAAAAAAAAAAAAAAAAAATGCGTTTTATTGCACATTTTAAATATTTTTATAACACTATTAACGGTCAAAGGAAAATACGTATCTGTATCTAACAATAAATATAAATACAATCCATAAAGTGTAAATTCAACTTCAATACATGAGTACAGATGCTGTAAATCATTTCAATTAATAAGGAAGTTCGTGACTTTGTTTCAGGGCTCTAATGTCCATTATCGTAGAAGCTTCACTATCATAACTTCAGTAGATGCCTTGTCATTGTGGGTGCTCTTTCATGTACATTAACACATCTTCCAGCAAGGTTGTCACTTCGCTGTGACAGAAACCATCTTTGGCCCTATACCTGCTTCGTCATTAGAATTTCCACTACATTATCGTTAGTTAAATGAGTCGCAATAATGTCTTCGCCTGTCAATATAAATAATTTTCGTTCTGTCAATGAAACCCTTTTCAATTTAAAAACATCAATAATAGATTTTAAACTATTATGTTTAAGAACTTTATGTAGAAATATTATCTACAAAATAGGTCGGGATGAACAGGTTTCTACCGTACTGTGGATGATAAATGAAATAAAACAATAATTCTTCGTGGTGACTTTTGATATTGCGATATGTCATTTTACGTGGAATCCGAACAAGCATTTCTTTCTGAAACGGCATATGCACTAACCGGCGCACGAACCATAGGCCGACTTTGTGAAAAGCTGCCGGTGATGCCCCAGTTATCATGACGTTACGATAGTTGTCTTTATGGCCATCAGACTTGCTCAGTGTGTGGGATAAACTGTGAAGATGTTATGTCAACAGTACACTGATAAGTTACTCAGGCTAGTTAAAAATGTTGAAGCGTGCTGTAGAACTCAAAATACTAAGCTACCCTTGCATTTAACTGGTCCGATAGCAGTGAAGGTTCTAGGACATTTCGTACCACTTGACCGGCTGATTACCTGGGAAGTGTCAGCTAATAACTTTAAACTATTTAGGAGAGGACATTTCGTACCACTTGAAAGAGTGGGAAGTATTGCGAAGTAAAAACGATATCCTGGCGAATGTATTCATTTGTATATCCATTGTCCACTACTGGCGCAGAAGCCTCCGCACGGTGTGACCACTACTGATGTTAACTTTCCGTCGGTCGCAAGTGATACGATTAGCACACGGGTTAATTCGTACCCCTTATTCATCATTCGCGAGGACCTAACTACTTCCACCTTTCAGTAGTTTCTATTTCCATGTGACCTTCAAGCCCATATCGGCCAGTTCTTCAGAATCATTTATTTTACATGATACTGAAATAATGCAGTAATTTATAAATATTCGGCCGGGCTGAGTGGCTGGCGCTGGCCTTCTGACCCCAACTTGGCAGGTTCGGTCCTGGCTGAGTCCGGTGGTATTTGAAGGTGCTCATATATCAGCCTCGTGTCGGTAGATTTACTGGCACGTAAAATAACTCCTGCGGGACTAAATTCCGGCACCTCGGCGTCTCCGAAGACCTTAAAATAGTAGTTAGTGGGACGTAAAGCAAATAGCATTATTATTATTATTATTATTATTATTATTATTATTATTATTATTATTATTATAAATATTCACAATAATAGTAATATTATCCATCCTTATGCTAGTCAGGCACATTGCGCCCAAACACGAAGTATATTTCTAATGTTTTGTTTCAGGATTTATACTTTTTAAAATCGACTTTTTATGATAATACTGATGTAAGCATAAGTGATAAGCATAGTTTAAAAGACAATTATTTAAATAAGTTTTCTTCAGCAAATTTTGTTTCTGATTTCTAAAGTGTGCCTGTCAGACTCATTATGCTCGCTGGCGTGGAAATGGAATTCGAATCTGACATCAAGTGGTACGAATTGTCCTGACGTAAATATCTGGGGATTACGGGAAAACCGTTGGCAGGTAGATAACGACCTAGGTGGTACGAAATGTCCGGACACCGAGGTGAAACCAATGCCGAGACGAGCAATTACACCAAATAACCTTCCGGCGAAAGGCGTCTTCCACGCCAGCATGGCTATGAAAGGCGTGCATACACAATGAGACAAGCAAAACACTTCTGTTTTCCGTTAATGAAGTGAACTTGACGGCAGAGCAAACTTTACAATCAATAACAGAATATTTTGCTATAATCAAACGGGGACGTGTTCAGCTCAGTGGCTGAGCTACTGGCTTCCCACCCAGAAGCCCGAGGTTCGAATCCAGATCGAGATTTTCATCTCAAGAATCATGTGATGTTAGGTAGGCCTTAAGCCTCCCGGCCAAAACCAAATTAATCCTAGAAATAACTGGGACAAGCTGATGAATTTTAAAATCAATTACTAAGAGACCTGTGAACATATTTTTTTTGCTAGGGGCTTTACGCCGCACCGACACAGATAGGTCTTATGGCGACGATGGGATAGGAAAGGCCTAGGAGTTGGAAGGAAGGGGTCGTGGCCTTAATTAAGGTACAGCCCCAGCATTTTCCTGGTGTGAAAATGGGAAACCACGGAAAACCATCTTCAGTGCTGCCGATAGTGGGATTCGAACCTACTATCTCCCGGATGCAAGCTCACAGCCGCGCGCCTCTACGCGCACGGCCAACTCGCCCGGTGTGAACATATTTAGCAGGTGTTTAGGTCTGAATTTTAATCTGTTCTTCGGGAAGGTATACAAGCCACATTACTTCAAAAAGGTGCCGTATTTCACTAAATCTAATCATTTTCCTCGGAATCAATCAAACACCACAGATCTTTATTTAGGGCAGTCGCCCAGATGACAGATTCCCTATCCGTTGTTTTCCTAACATTTTCTTAAATGATTGCAAACTAACAACCTGGCATGCTTTAAGCTACAAACCACGAGCGTCGCATGCGTGTGATTGGCTCATGTGGACAATCGATACATAGTTGTACGGTCGCGACATACGACATATTATATTGCTATATCGATTGTAATGTTCGGGTACCGAATAGAAAGGGGATGGAAAGTAGTACAGCCTACAGTATAATTACAAAACAGCACATTTTTCAATGATAAAATATTTTCACAAATAAAATACGACTTTCAGGTATGAAAATGTACTTCATCTCTCTAGTGATTTCGAATACTGAGTCCATACTCTTTCCTTTTTTTCCAGTGGTTTAACGCCACGCTACAACTGTTAGGTTGTCGGTCACGGAGAGATAGAAAATTAGGAAACCATAGAAAATCTTCAGAATTTCGAACCCACAATCATCCGACAGCAAATTTACACCATTATGAGCCGTCCTGCGATGCCAATTCGTACAGTTTTCCATGTATTCACCTTTTTAATAAGTTACTTTACATCGCCCCGACACAGATAGGACTCATGGCGACGATGGAATATGAAAGGGCTGGGAGTGAGAAGGAAGTAGCCATAGCCTTAATTAACGTACTCCAAAATTCGTTGATACCATCAATGCATCTCATGCCTGCAAAATTTTAACACACGTATTATTTACAGAAGAATGGAAAGACAAGTTGAAGGTGCGTTGGGAGATCAATTTGGCTTCAGAAGAAATGTAGGAATACGTGAAGCAATCGTGACTTTACGGCTGATCTTAGAGGATCGAATTAATAAGGATAAGCCCACGTACGTGGCGTTCGTAGACCTAGAAAAGGCATTCGATAATGTTGACTGGACCAAGCTATTTAAGATTCTAAAGGTGATTGTGATCAGATACCAAGAACGAAGAATTACCTACAATCTGTATAAAAATCAGTCTGCAGTGATAAGAATCGAGGGCTTTGAAAAAGACGCAGCAATCCAGAAAGGAGTGAGGCAAGGTTGCAGTCTGTCCCCCCTCCTTTATAATGTTTACATAATAGAACGGGCAGTAAAGGAAATCAAAGAGGGATCTGGAAAGGGAATCACAATCCAGGGAGAGGAAATCAAAACCTTGAGATCTGCCGGTGATATTGTTATTTTATTTGAGACTGAAGAAGATAGAAGTTGTTGAATGTTGTGGACGAAGTCTTGGGTAAGGAGCACAAGATAAGTCCAAAACAAAAGTAATGGAGTGCGGTCGAACGAAGGCAGGTGATGCAGGAAATACTAGATTAGGAAATGAAGTATTAAAGAAAGTAGATGAATATTGTTACTTGCTTAGTAAAACAACTAACGATAGCAGAAGTAAGGAGGACATAAAATGCAGACCAGCACAAGCAAGGAAGAGCTTTCTTAAGAAAATAAATATGCTCACTTCAAACATTGATATAGGAAGTAGAAAAATGTTTCTGAAGACTTACATTTGGAGCGTGGCATTGTATGGAATTGAAACATGGACGATAACTAGCTCAGAAAGAAAGAGAATAGTAGCTTTTGAAATGTGGTGTTACAGAAGAATGCTGAAGGTGAGATGGATAGATCGAATCACAAATGAAGAGATAGTAAATCGAATTGGTGAGAGATCGATTTGGCTAAATTTGACGGGAAGAAGAGATAGAATGACAGGACAGACACCCAGGAATTGTTCAGTTGGTTTTTGAAGGAAGTGTAGGCGGTAATAACGGTAGGGGTAGACCACGGTATGAATATGACGAGCAGATTAGAGCAGATGTAGGATGCAATAGTTACGTAGAAATGAAAAGATTAGCACAGGATATAGTGGCGTGGAGGGCTGCATCAAACCAGTCTATGGACTGATGACTCAACAACACATCACATATGCGACATTTTCAGGCCCTTTCAAGAATTATAGATATATTACACAAAATAGCTTAAAAGTATGACCCAAAATTCATAGCGCATGCTTTTTTTTTCCAACCCTTGTCGTGTTTCTCTACAGGGTCGTGTATGAGGTGAGATGAATCTGTCGTGGTAGGTTTTTATGACCGGATGCCCTTCCTGACGTCAACCTCATCAGATGAAATGAATGATGTGACATATGATAGTAGGAAGGGAGATGGTGAAACGCGGTGCCAGCACATAGCCTACTCCTGTCGAAGAGCACCAAGGGGTCTGTTCAAAGCTTAACGTCACCATAAAGCGCATGCAGGCCTACTATTTTGTTTTTGTAAATTATGAAGCACACCTGAATCCAACACAGTGACAGGTGTGGTATATATGGTTTGGCATAATAGCAGGCTTCATAGCCTGAGCCCCGCCATATAAGAAAGGCAATAAACTAAACTAACACAGAAACGTGCTATCCATTATATAACTCTTCCTTAAAAACTAAGCGTGGTATTTAAGAACGGTACGTTTGTCCAGGGTCCGCCTCTGTGGTGTAGTGGTTAGTGTAATTAGCTGCCACCCCCAGAGGCCCGGGTTCGATTCCCGGCTCTGCCACGAAATTTGAAAAGTGGTACGAGGGCTGGAACGGGGTCCACTCAGCCTCGAGAGGTCAACTGAGTAGAGGGGGGGTTCGATTCCCTCCTCAGCCATCCTGGAAGTGGTTTCCCACTTTCCGCCAGGCAAATGCCCGGATGGTACCTAACTTAAGGCCATGGCCGCTTCCTTGTCTATCCCTTCCAAACTTCCCATCCCCCCACAAGGCCCCTGTTCAGCATAGCACGTGAGGCCGCCTGGGCGAGGTACTGGTCATCCTCCCCAGTTGTATCCCCGACCCAGAGTCTGAAGCTCCAGGACACTGCCCTTGAGGCGGTAGAGGTGGGATCCCTCGCTCAGTCCCAGGAAAAAACGGAACCTGGAGGGTAAACAGATTACGAACGAACGAACGTTTGTTCATAATGCTGTGATTTAAAATACCACATTCGTTTGAAATAAAGAAGCAGCTTATAAATAAAACTACTCTAAAATTGGTAAAATTACGGTAAATTATAAAAATAGAAATACACTATTTTGATTAAATAAATTTTACAGGGGTAGATTTAACTACTAAATTACTTTTTGACCAGATGTTTCGTACAAATCTCGAATGATTAAATACCATATCTGTGTAGATCTGTAACCTAGCAGACCATTCGCATTGAAAGAAACGCACTTCTCACAGGCAGGCTACGGTCCTTGCTATTTTTGATCTACCCTCATACACGTCACTTAGTAAAAGTATAATTAGGACAATATTATGGCTTTTCTAATAACGCTATGAATACTTAACGTTCCTTCACTTGTTATCAGCCTTAGGAAACGCTGGAGTGCCAGAATGTTGATCTGAAATAGAGCTATGTTTTGAGACTTAATTTCTTTTCTTTTGCTAATATTTTAAATCGCACTAACTGGTATACGTTTTCAGCTCCGATTGGATAGGAACTGACTAGAAATAGTCAAGAAGGGGCCTGAACTGAGATACAATCATGTTAATTATCTGTTGTGGAAATGAGATTCCACGGAAAACCATCTTGAGAGTTTTCGTCGATGGAATTCGAACCTGCAATCTCTCGAACGGAAGGTTACACCTATACGACAGCATAGCCAACATGTTCTGTCCTGAGACAGGCCTACGATCTCTTAGCCTTGAGTACAGATGATCATCTAGCCAATCACACACTACGTAAACCGGTCATGTAACTACAGGAAGTGAGGAAATTTTCCATTAGACATGAAACTGAGGGGGCGCTTGTTTACTATGAATAAAGTGCTTCCTATCCGGAAGTCACAGACGAAAATGTGTTGGAATCGGAAGTACAACAGAAAGTCAAGAACTGCATTCCAGTGATAAGAGAAAGAGTGACTTACCTTGTAAAATTATTTCTGATACGTCCATGATTCACAGGATACACAGCAAATCCTTCAGTACACACAACGGGTTTCTAGACACCAAAATATTACACTCACAGATGTTCCGGAACGTTCGTATTATACACTTGGTCAGGAGTAATAACACCACTTTTAAAAATTCACTCAATCAAAGAGATAAGAAAACGCCAATTTACACATTAATCACTGCTCCCTTTTCAAATGATTTTTTTAACAATTCTTTTATTTCATTACATCCAATGAAGAGCGGGGGGAAACATAAAGCATTCAGTTAACTATGTGGGATATATTTCATAGGATGATGCAAAAATATTCCGTTTTGATAAATATATATTCTTAACGGAAATAGGATTTAAACTGCATCCCCTCACGTCAATACTTAACAATTACTTTCACATCGACACACGGAGGAAGAATATTATTATTTACTGCTGAACCAAGTAAACACGTTTCATTCCACAAAACACAACCGGAGGTTATTCACTGCTTGCTGCTGAATAAGGAAGGTATTTCTTGCGGAGCTAAAGTGCACTGACACGCATAGTGATATGGTCTTCCTGCACTATAAAGCCGAACAAATCCTTTACAACAGCACTGGTTTTTCGAACCGTACTGAATGTTATGTGTGAGCCTAGCCCTGCCACCACAAGCCTCGCTCGTCCAGCTACTCGGCTTCACCGTTACTGGCGGAGCGGACCGGAGTTTAACGGGAAGCCTGCTTTTCGTCCGCTCGTTCTCTCTCTCCCACCATTCGCATTTCCCCTCCTCCTCCTCGTTCTCCTGCTTGCCAGCCAGCCTGCCATGCTGCCACCCTCCCTCCCTCTACAGGCTTGCCACAAGAGCTCCAGTCATAGCACCGGGCGACAGCACCGAGACGTCAAAACCAAACAAGCCAAGCCGAGCAAGGACTGGCCGGTCTTACATCTCTTGGTTGTGACAGCTTACTCCACTCCGCCACGAATACTGAAGGTTGTTATTATTATAATTATTCCCGCCAGTGTATCTGGCAGAAATGTAGGAAATATTAGATTACAAAATGAAGTCTAAAAGGAAGCAGTTGAATATTTTTACTTGGGTAGTAGAATAGGGGTCGCCTAGCCGGAGGGTAAAAATATCGGCGGTTCACCCGAAAACACGTGGGTTCGATTCTTCATTAGCCTACAATTATTCCTCATAGCGTATCTGATAGGATATGTTAGATTAGAAATCCATATATTAAAAATAGTTTACTAGAAACATTTTAGGCACATCCGTCCGTCCCTTCTACTGGACCACTTTGCTTAATTTTTGTTTTATTCTTTCCGGAATTACCTACCGGTGAATCATGATACATTGAGAGGTCTCTAAGTTCAGTTCATTAAATCAAATCGTTGAATGATCTCTCCAGTAATTGCAGGCGAAGGCTTTCCCTAACCCGCAATACATTCTGTAGGTACTTTCTTTTTGCTATTTGCTTTACGTCGCACCGACACAGATAGGTCTTATGGCCTAGGAATGGGAAGGAAGCGGCCGTGGCATTTGCATTTGCCTGGTGTGAAAATGGGAAAACACGGAAAACGATCTTCAGGGCTGCAGACAGTGGGATTCGAACCCACTCTCTCCCGGATGCGAGCTCACAGCTGCGCGCTCCTAACTGCACGGCCATTCTGTACTTAGCAGGTTGCTAAACGACTAACACTTTCATTAATATTAAGTCCGGCTGCATGGCTAAATGGTTAGCGTGCTGGCCTTTGGTCACAGGGGTCCCGGGTTCGATTCCCGGCAGGGTCGGGAATTTTAACCATCCTTGGTTAATTTCTCTAGCATGGGGGCTCGGTGTATGTGTTGTCTCCAACATCATTTCAGCCTCATCACGACGCGCAGGTCGCCTACGGGAGTCAAATTGAAAGACCTGTACCTGGCGAGCCGACCCCGTCCTGGGATCTCCCGGCACTAAACGCCATACGCCATTCTATTCCATTAATATTATGATATATGTCCAAGTCCTAAATTTTTATTCCTATGTTATGGAAATATTGTAGATTTAGCCTGGTATTATTAAGGTTAATAGAAATTAGCTAATCATGTCATAATTGTGTAAATAATCTTCATCATCACCACCACCATCATCATCATCATCAACATTTTCCTTTTCCCCCTTTTTTATTATTGATATTTATCATAATATTGTATTGTTTAGTAGTTGCAAGATTTTTCTATTTTAAGTCTATTTATTTTAATTTTGCACACGTAAAAACTGTATTTTCTGGGTAGATGGAAGAGAAGGCCTAACGGCCTTAATATTGCCAGACAAAATAAATCCATTGTATTGTACTGTAGTGTATTTTCATCCTTAGTAATGCAATAGACTGCATACAGTCATGTTTCTATCTGTCAAGCCAGACAGTATACACTTTCTCTGATCTTTCGATCTAGATGCTAGGTACTCTTTGATTCTCTTTCCTAGCTTCCAAATATATTCAACAAATGGCAGAACGTTACTAACAACTTACATGCTGCGGAGAGAAAAAAGTCTACGTCCAAATAGTCCCTCTGTGGATCAGTGATAGAAAGTCAGTCCCCCAACCCCAAGACGCGGGGTCAACATAGCAAAAGAAGTAGGACAATAATAATAATAACAATAATAATAATAATCATAATAATAATACCCGTGTGGGGATTTACCGGTTACCTCCATCGGGCGCGTCCCATTGGAATTGGGGAAGCTCGCTGGCTCTGCCGCCAGCAGAGTCAAAGGGTAGTAGGGAAATAAAATACCACCGTGAAAAAAAAAACTGGTCCCTTGCCAGGGTTACGGCGAAGACTGGTAAATGACCAGAAGCCAGAAAACATCTTGAGGCAACCTCTAGGGCTAACAACCCTAGTTGTAAAAGGATGGGTACCCGTCCAAAGCAAAGTCAAGTCAAAAAGCATGATGGCACAACATTTCAAGAAACATACCCCAGGGGGTAAATCTTCGGATAAATCCCTCATCGTGAACGCCACGGCGCACGAGTCTCGTTCGGATTCTGGGGGAGACTCGACATCATGCAAGAGACGAGTCGGAGCGTCTCAGTGTACCCCGAAGAGTCAAAAACTCAGGCCAAAATCTAAAACCTTTCTAGCAACTTTCAACATAAAGTCACTTACACAAACTGGCAAGCTGAAAACCCTCACCAAAGCTCTTCACGAAAATCAGATATCCATAGTGGCCCTACAGGAAACATGGTACCCAGATGAAGAGATTTTTGAATCCGAAGGCTACCGATTTTTCAAGAGCAAAGCGCAAAGAGGAATCCTCAATGGAGCTGTGATGCTTGGAACCGCGTTTGCTGTTAGAACCAAGATCCTTAAATCGGTTGCGAATTTCAAACCTGTGAATGACAGATTGTCTATACTCACAATTAAATGCGCGAACAAAACCTACGCCCTAGTTAACGCACATGCTCCTACAAACGATAAGAACAAGTCTGATCCAGACGAGTTGATAATTTCTGGGACCTACTGGATGAAAAATTGAACAAAATCCCCAAACACCATGTCAAGCTTCTTTTGGGTTACTTCAATGCCCAACTAGGTCGTGAGCAGAAGTACAAGAAAGTTATAGGAAATTACCCTGCTCACAAAAGAACCAATCCCAACGGCAAAAGACTGGTGACCATTTGCGAAAATCACAACCTGCAGGTCATGTCGACCCACTTTCGCCATCTACCCAGAAAGCAAATGACTTGGCGTTCTCCCGTCCAAGCTCTCGGAGAGTTCCAAATTGATCATGTTGCGATCTCCAGGAGAAACAGCCCTGAGATTATGAATGTCAAGGTAAAGAAAGGCATCAATGTGGCCTCAGATCATTATATGTCACCGACAAGGTGATGGGCTATCCCCGATACTCTTCAACTGTGTTCTTGAAAAGATCGTCAAAACCTGGCGGGTGAGATTACAGGAAACCAACTACAGTCCATTGAGAATAGGAACCAAATCCAAGGGGATCGCAACAGACTGCTTAGCATTTGCCGATGATATTGCTGTTCTCTCAACCGACATAGAAACCGCTAGAGCTCAAGTTGAAATTTTAAAGGAAATTGCCGAACAAACTGGATTGCAGATATCGTTTGAGAAAACAGAAGTAATGACTAACATCAAAGAGGCTCCACGAAAACTCCATACAAAATACGGGGACATCACCCGAGTAGACAAATTCAAATACCTGGGTGAGATCATCATGAAAAATGGACTGGACAAAGAAGCACTTGAGGAGCGAGTACGCAAACTGGAAATAGCCTACCAAACATCCCGCACAATGTACAACAAAAAAAATGCCTTTCCCAAAACACCAAGATACGTCACTATGAAACAGTTCTGAAGCCAGTAGTTCTATATGCAGCCGAAACTCTGTCTCTAAATGCCAACAAAGGACTCCTTGAAGAACTGGAGAAAAGAGAACGAAAACTTGTGAGAGGAATCTTGGGATCAAAGTACAGAAATGGAATCCATCAAAAGAGATCCAACAAGGAAGTCTACAGAAAAATAGAGAAAATTACCGACACAATCAGAAAAAGACGGGCACGATTTTACGGTCATCTGAAAAGAATGGACGGAAGAAGGTTAACTAAAGAAATCTTTCACTTTTTTGATTCAAACCCCGAAACCACAATTCCCTGGTTTAGAAATACCGAAGAAGACCTGCAAATGCTACATATCTCAGCTGAAGACGCCTCTAACAGAGATCTCTTCCGCAAGAAAATATTGACGAACGGGCTAAACCGAGACGAGCAACCGAAGAGAAGACACGGTGCCCCTTGGACAGAGGAGCGTAAACAGGCCCACTCACAAAGAATGAGGGAAATTTGGGCTCTAAAGAAGGCCAAGTTCAGTGTCAAATGCAACAAGACTTAACGTGGTCCTTGATGGCCCCAGCGAATTATATATATATATATATATATATAATCATAATAATAATAATTGTTACCGTGTTTTGGTGGATCAGCAGAGGTGAAAGAAGGTGCGGGCTGGAATGGGTCTAACTACAAGTCCGAAAGATGAATTTAAAATTTAAATAAAGGTTATATTTTCAACAGATTACAAGATTTAACAATTTTTCACAAAGTGAAATAACAATGAATATTCAGGTACAATAACAATTTTACAAGCGAAAACACAAGTTAAGTTGTTTTTACAAATTCTGGGCTTCGAGCCCCAATTTGACAATCCTTGAGCTCTCAGCTCACAACCACAAAATACTTAAGGGCAGAAATCCCCTAACTACATGGAGCACTTGCTCCCGCCTAGTAATATCAAACCTCCTAGAGGCACCTTTCAAAATACCAAAAAGAGCTGACCGCTCTCAATCTTTCAAGCATATCAAAGGCAACAACCAACATTACCATCAACTGCCCTCAAGGCACACCTATCAAGAAACAGGGGTATCTAGTACCCATTCTACTGGGCCTTCGTGGAAAAGGAACAGATTAATTAAATGGCCCCCCAAAAAATCAAGATGAATGGAGGCGTGTACTTGCACTCCTACATGAAAGCTTGTTAAAACCTAAGTGGCGTTAAGCCGATACACAGGGGCTATTCCCATACTATAGAGGTGACTCGTATAAGAAAAATAATTTAACACATTAATGGAGAAGAAAATCGGTTATGAAAACGTAGTTACCTCAAATCCAAATTGAAGGGGAGCTCGAGAGGGTAAGGCACTCTCTATCCCCGATTTACAGTTAAAGTAATAAGAAAATGTTTACATAAGCCGACACTAAGTTACATTTTTGAACAGGTAGGATACTTTGAAAAGGTTTCGAAACTTCCCCGGGGGTTAAACTGCTGACCAAGAAATAAATAAAGATGTTAAAAGGCCATTGCCTTTGCTGAAGAGCTGCTGCTCGAAGGAAGAGGCTCAACCCGCCCCCTTCTATACTTCCACACACTAAGCAAGATGTTGTTGAAGTGGCGACGAGCCATGAAAATCAGCAGTTTTTAGACCCTCATGGAAGATTCGAGACCTTTCATGAATAATTAATACACATCCACAGGCGTTTATTGGTTCCCCAAAAGTTACAGATCAAAAATTGAGGAAGAAGGACACTATTGGTCCAAAATTAATTAAAGAAATTCGGGATTGGCTAAGTTCAAAACTAGCGGAAAGAAAGATTTATATTGCCAACCTACAAATGAAAGAACGAAATTTAGTTATAGGAAAACTTGTGAGTATAAAATATCTTCAAGAAAAGTTCCATCACTTCGCACCAGGGTGCATGATCATAGTTTTTGGTAGAGACATCTGGGAGAGAATGTCCACACATCTTGATAATTAATAAACAAAAACAATTCGAAATTAACACAGTGACATCTTCAGATAAACGGTTGAATTAATTCAGTTTTAAAGTTCAGAGTTTCAGCTGTAGAGGAGTAATTTAAGGCGGAAAATTCAAATGTGCGGCGTATAGGTGTACCAACCGGTACAGACCTCCCCGCCAAAAGTCCTTCCAAGGGGTGACACAGAAGAATGTTGAATAAAATTATTTTCCAAACCAAAAGTCCAAGTTTTGTTTAACCTAACTTGAAGAAAATTTTGCTTCCCTGGTGATAGATTTGTTGAAGTACATGGAAGAAACGTTAATCGATGAAAAAATATCTTAATATTGAAGAAGAAGAATTTTGAAGAAAGAAAAAATTTCGAAGTCTTTTCGTTGATAACTTGTTAGACTCCAGATTTAGAGTGTCTTATTTACCGTAGAATACCAGGTACATGTTGCTACTTTTAACGGCAAGACCAGCCGCCGCTGCCAAAGTTCAGTCGATGTCGCCCGGACCCCTCAAGTACCCTGAGATACCTCTCTCCCGCACTATGAGAGGGGTAGTCGTGGTGAAGGACGCCGCAGATGTGAAGTTTGTTTACAGTCCTCAGATAAGCTTGTGGTTGGTGCGCCGCACTTCAGCCTGTGCCGGGAGATAGACTCCGGCGCCCCGTACACATAAGGTCATCACGGTAGTGGAGTGGACCCTTACCCCACCACTGTGGCGTTAAGGCGCCGAACGGCCGCGGGGCGCTGAAACAATAAAATCTCGACCGCAGAATTGTTGTTGGAACTGGTGCTTTAGGGGACTATCTTGGAGGAAGGGCTGAGGGGCCAGCGGCGTAGATTTTTTTTTTCTTTAAACCACTGGTATGGTTTAGCAGGAGACGGGAGCTTGGTAATGGCCGTACGTGAAAGGACAGCAGAATAACCGGCGGGTAAGGTTTTACATACATATACAAGATAGATGAGGGAACAGAGGGCAGAAGGCCTAACATAAATAGAAGATATAACCTTTACACCGTTGGAAAACTCAGATGGCAATTTAGCAATTACATTACACAGGTTTCACCTGAGACAGGTGAACCCTAAAGATCCACTCAGTGGCTGGATTGCTTACTAATAATGTCACCGGGGTTAAGAAATCCAAAACGGTGTACGGCCCATGAAATCTGGGGGCAAGCTTGCTCGCGGGAACAAAGTTTTTGACCATAACTTCGTCTCCTACGTTTAACTTAGTGGGCCTCCGTCCACGATCATATCTTTCCCTAACCTTTTCGTGAGAGATTTGAAGGTTGGCCTTAGCCTTCTTCCAAAGATCTCTAATATTATCTGGATCTATTGTCTCAGATAGAATATCACTAAGAGACCAAAGGTTAGAGAGCGGCGTGTTGGGTACAAAATTAAACATCAAGGAAGCTGGAGTAAACTTGTGAGATTCATGAACCACCGAATTCAGAGCGAAAGCTAACCAATGCAAGGACGTGTCCCACCTGGAATGATCATCATGATGGTAGGCAATTAGAGCCGACCTCAGATTACGATTGACTCGTTCAGCAAGAGATGGTTGAGGATAGTATGCAGAAGTTGTTACATGTGAGATGGATAGATCAAAACCAAATTTACGGAAGAGATTGGAGGTAAAGGCTTTAGCATTATCAGAAACGATATATTGACACTGACCAAAAGAAGCAAAGATGGAATTTAAACAAGAAGTAGTGGACTGAGCGGTAGCCAGCTTAGTCGGAAATAACCAGGAAAATCTTGTGAATCCATCTACACACACAAGGATGAATTTATTGCCGTTCCCCTTTGATTGGGGGAAGGGCTCTACGTAGTCGACATAAAGGCATTCCATGGGGCGCGACGCTTGGTGGGAGGACAGAAGACCTAGCTTAGTAGACATGGTGGGTTTACTAAGCAAGCAAGATTTACAAGCCTTTACCAACTCACAGATTTTACCGTCCATACCTTTCCAAATGAACATTTCTCTGACCTTTTCTCGAGTTTTGAAGATGCCTAAATGCCCCCCTAATGGGGTTTCATGGTAGTACTTGAAGATCATAGGTACAAGAACAGCTGGAACCACAACTTTCATCTTCTTATCATGCCCCGACGGGCAACATAAAACACCATTCCTCAATACATAAGGGACAACGTGTTCCCCAGAAGAAAGGGTTTCCATGATAGGGGCCAGCGTCGGATCTTCACGTTGATATTTTTCAATATCCCTAAATAACATGGGAGCATCCGGTAGAATGGCATTTACACCAGGATGTATGGACTCGGGAAGTGAAGAACTGTCTCCCTGTTCAGAGGTCTCTACATCATAGGCAAACATACGGCTAAGTCCATCTGCCACAACATTTTCAGTTCCTCTAATATGCCTAACATCAAATTGGAAGGGAGAAATTCTGATGGCCCAGCGGGCTATGCGACCAGTGCGACGCGGCCTACCTAAGACCCAACTTAAGGCTTGGTTTTCAGTCTCCAAGTCGAACTTGACATATTCCAAATAGAGGCGGAACTTTTCTAGAGCAAATAAGGCTGCCAAACCTTCAAGTTCATAAATGGAATACTTGGCTTCTTGAGCCGATAGAGTCCTAGACGCAAAGGCGATGGGTCGCCTCCCTAGTTCAGTCTCTTGAAGAAGGACTGCAGCCACCTCCGACGACGACTCGTCGGTTTGGACGATACATTTCTTCGAGAAATCAGGCATGGCAAGAACAGGGGCATTACACAGAGCTAATTTGAGATCTTCGAAAGCGGCTTGTTGAGAAGGCCCCCACTCAAATTTGACGCCTTTCCTACGAAGTAAGTTCAAGGGCGCCGCTCTATTAGCGAAGTTAGGAATAAATTTCCTGAAGAAATTCACCATACCAATGAATCTGGCAATTCCTTTGATGTCCTTAGGAGGTTTGAAATCACGGATGGCCTGTGTTCTAGAATGATCTACAGCGACACCATCGGGCGACACAATATGCCCTAAAAATGACATGGAAGGTTTAGCGAAAGCAACTTCGGACAGCTTAACTGTTAACCCTGCCTTACAAAGGCGATTAAGGACCTCTTTCAGATGATCAAGGTGTTCTTCAAAGGTCTCAGAAAATACGACGACACCATCAAGATAATGGTATAGATACTCAAATTTGATGTCGGAGAAGACCCTGTCTAGCAGTCTCGTAAGCACGGCTGCTCCCCTGGGGAGCCCGAAAGGCACGCGGTTGTATTCATACAAGTTCCAATCCGTGGCAAACGCTGTAAGATGTTTAGATTCTTCAGCCAGAGGTATCTAATTATAAGCCTGATTGAGGTCTAAGATGGTGAAGAACTTAGCTTTTCGAAACCATGAAAAGCAAGAGTGAAGGTCGGGAAGGGGCACAGATTGTAACACCACCTTCCGATTGAGAGCCTTATAATCAATCACAGGCCTGAAGCCACCTTGGGGTTTCGGAACAAGGAAAATAGGCGATGAATACGCCGACTTAGAGGGCCGAATTATACCATCTTTTAACATTTGATCTATGATTTCCTTCAGAACCTTCATTTTAGGTGGAGATAACCTATAAGGTGGAAATCGAACAGGGATCGAATCCGTAACTTCAATCTTGTATTCAATAAGGTCAGTAACACCAAGAGTATCGGAGAAAACTTCTGGAAACGACTGACACAACTTACGAATACTATCAGCCTGCTCCTCAGGTAGATGTCTTATGTCTAACAACATCTCATCCTGGATAGGCGGAACAGATGAACATGATACAGAATTACGTTCAATAAAGGAATTTTGAAATTACTAGCAAATTTGAAGGTGCACGGCTTGCTCTGAATGTCGAGCACAAGGCCGGTGTGAGACATGAAATCCGCTCCTAATATAATGGGGCAAGACAAGTGCTTAGCCACAAACAGTTTAACTTTCCAAGTAAATTTATCCATTCTAATTTTGGCATACAGAAAACCTAAAATTTCTAACGGGGAAGTGTTAGCCGAAATGCATAGAACCGAAGACGAACAAAAATCGGAAAATTTACAAAAGTCTTTAATTTGGAATACCATTCAGCCGAAATAATGGAACAAACACTGCCCGAGTCTAAAAGAGCAGTTACAGGCTCATTATTTAATTCAATTTTGAGAAATGGTACTGGAGCGGGGGAATCCGCCGCAATCCTAAGACATTCTTTAGGGCATTCAAATGCGGGGTTGGAAGACTTCCTACCATGTTCTGAGCCTGAGATTTCGGCTGGTTTACTTGGGGCTGAGCCTCGGAAAGATGAGTTAGCCGACTCAGCCGAAGCCACTAGTCACTTTTGACTGTTGGTGGAAGTTGCACCCGAAGTTGAGCAGGAGGGAGTGCTATTTGAGTTCGGGCAATTCTTGGCAATATGGAAAAAAGCGCCGCATTTAAAACAGCCTCGAGATGACCCTGCTCCATTCTTTGCCCCGTTGGATTTGATCAAAGGGCACTTGTTGCGGAGATGGTCTGCAGACCCACAGGCATAACATTTGCGGGTTACGATGGTTCGGCGAGGTGGAGGCCGAAGATTACTTAAAGAAGGAGAGGCTCCCTCGCCACAAGTAGTGTGTCAGCATATCTAACTCCTTCGGCGGAGACAGCCATAGCTTCTAATTCGGCAAAAGATTGCGGACGCGACGCAAAACTCAAGTATGACCTCTAAGATGGTGAAATTCCTTCCACAATGGCCTGTACAATTTGATCTTCAGGGAAATGTAAAGCAAATACCCTAGTGTAAAATTTAATATCTTGGATGAAGTCGGCAAGATTTTCATCCAGTCGCTGTACTCTATAATAGAACTTCTGTATTAGAGATGACCTTGCCCCAGCTGGAATGAAGTTTGCTAATAGATGCGCGTGGAAGTCTTCTATAGAGGATTGATCAGCAATGGCTCTTACTATTTTATCAGAGAGAACACAAATGGAATAGGGATAAATAATCTGAAGGATTTGACACGGAGAAAGAGAAAAAACAAGAGCATGATCCTGAAACTCAGCTAAAAACCTTAGGAATGAAATAACGCCACTGGTGGAGTTAACCGAAAACTTAGAAATACCCCTGAGTAACATTGCTAATGGATGAGGCAAACTACTGAACCCGGGTGACATAGTAGGTAAAGGCCTAAGTGGCGGAGAAGCTGTTTCAGAGGGTGCATTATTCAAAACAAAGGGTGGAATGGATGTGCGCCGACCTGACTCAGTTTCTAATGGAGCAGATGTTTGTTGGACTCCTACAGATTTCCTACTTTCTTCCCCCGTGGGAGAATGCTCCTCGCTAACTACGTTTACCAGAGTGGGATGGTCGGTTTTGGGGGGTACTGCCCCAATTAACAATAGGCTAACCTTACTGGACAATTTAGAAAGGTTTTCGAGAACAGCACTAGCCTCCTTCCCTTGAATGCCATTTAACTTCAGAGACAATAGATCAGTAACCCTTTTGTAAAAAGGGAACAATGTTGCTTGTACACTTTTAAGTTGATTAGGTGATGGATCACCCCCTTCAAAGAAACTAACTACTGATGCTAGCTCAGTAGCATTATCCGTGATCGTGGAGAGAGCGTCATCAACATCTTTTTCCCCCAAGATGGGTATACTAATCGACAAATCGAGCGAATCTTTAAGCTTGGTGGTATCGGCCGCAACCTTGCTTCCAGATTGAACATTTCTAATAGTTAATTCATAAATTAATTCCTCCTTGCGCAAATAGCCGGAATGGAGGACATCGCGAGGGCCTGACATGATGACAAAAGATTGACAAATTTAGAAAATAAGAAAGAAAATTCCAGCGACGGAGAAAATTGTTAAGAGTTCAAAACAAAAGTAATGTTTAGCCGCCAAGAGGGGCTAAATTGAGACCCATTCAACCACGCTCTCCTACCAATTGTTACCGTGTTTTGGTGGATCAGCAGAGGTGAAAGAAGGTGTGGGCTGGAATGGGTCTAACTACAAGTCCGAAAGAAGAATTTAAAATTTAAATAAAGGTTATATTTTCAACAGATTACAAGATTTTACAATTTTTCACAAAGTAAAATAACAATTAATATTCAGGTACAATAATAATTTTACAAGCGAAAACACAAGTTAAGGTGTCTTTAATAATCCTGGGCTTCGAGCCCCAATTTGACAATCCTTGAGCTCTCAGCTCACAACCACAAAATACCAAAGGGCAGAAATCCCCTAATTACATGGAGCACTTGCTCGCGTCTAGTAATATCAAGCCTCCGAGAGGCACCTTTCAAAATACCAAAAAGAGCTGACCGCTCTCAATCTTTCAAGCATATCAAAGGCAACAACCAACATTACCATCAACTGCCCTCAAGGCACACCTATCAAGAAACAGGGGTATCTAGTACCCAATCTACTGGGCCTTCGTGGAAAAGGAACAGATTAATTAAATGCCCCCCCCAAAAATCAAGATGAATGGAGGCGTGTACTTGCACTCCTACATGAAAGCTTGTTAAAACCTAAGTGGCGTTAAGCCGATACACAGGGGCTATTCCCATACTATAGAGGTGACTCATATAAGAAAAATAATTTAACACATTAATGAAGAGAAGAAAATCGGTTATGAAAACGTAGTCACCTCAAATCCAAATTGAAGGGGAGCTCGAGAGGGTAAGGCACTCTCTATCCCCGATTTACAGTTAAAGTAAAAAGAAAATGTTTAAATAAGCCGACACTAAGTTACATTTTTGAACAGGTAGGATACTTTGAAAAGGTTTCGAACCTTCCCCGGGGGTTAAACTGCTGACCAAGAAAGAAATAAAGAGCTGAAGAGCTGCTGCTCGAAGGAAGAGGCGCAACCCGCCCCCTTCTATACTTCCATACACTAAGCAAGATGTTGTTGAAATGGTGACGAGCCATGAAAATCAGCAGTTTTTAAACCCTCATGGAAGTTTCGAGACCTTTCATGAATAATCAAGACACACCCATAGGCGTTTATTGGTTCCCCAAAAGTTACAGATCAAGAATAGAGGAAGAAGGACACTATTGGTCCAAAATTAATTAAAGAAATTCGGGATTGGCTAAATTCAAAACTGGCAGAAAGAAATATTTATATTGCCAACCTACGAATGAAAGAACGAAATTTAGTTATAGGAAAATTATAAGTATAAAATATCTTCAAGAAAAGTTCCATCACTTCGCACCAGGGTGCATGATCATAGTTTTTGGTAGAGATATCTGGGAGAGAATGTCCACACATCTTGATAATTAGTAAACAAAAACAATTCGAAATTAACACAGTGACATCTTCAGATAAACGGTTGAATTAATTCAGTTTTAAAGTTCAGAGTTTCAGCTGTAGAGGAGTAATTTAAGGCGGAAAGTTCAATGTGCGGCATATAGGTGTACCAACCGGTACAATAACAATAATAATCATAATAATAATAATAATAATAATAATAATAATAATAATAATAATAATAATAATAATAATAATAATAATAATAATAATAATAACAATAATAATAATAATAACAGTTGTTGCTCCGGAGTGTCTGTGGAACGCAGAAGTGAAAGAAGGTGCGATCTTGAATGGGTCTAACTACAATGCCAAGAATAGATTAAAATCTTTAACAGAGGTTATACTTCTTTTTGAAATTCAAACTTAGCAATTTTTCATAACAATGAAACATCAGGTACAACAACAATTAGGAAAATCCATCAGTGAACCTTACAGATCCTGGGCTTCAAACCCCACGCTTTACATTTTTGAGCTCCCAGCTCAAATTTACAAAGAGCATACATTTATTCAAGGGAAGAAATCCCTTAATTCATGGAGCACTTGCTCCCAAAATACAAATTTCTAGCCTTCTAGAGGCACTCGTTAATCTTACAGAAACTTTGTAAAAGAGCTAACAGGCTCTCCGTTTTCCAAGCCTACTCAAGGCAACATCAAATTACAATTTCTGGCCTCTCAAGGCACAACTTACAATTGGAAAAAGATTCTACAGGGGTGTTTAATACCCAAACTACTGGGCCCTCATGGAAAAAGAATGGGTCAGAGAACTGGCCCAAACACAAAATGCATGGAGGCGCACACTGCGCTCCAGATAAGGAAACCTTAAAATCCTAACGGGCTTTAGGCCGATGAAACAGGGGCTATTCCCAAACTACTAAGGCGACTCGTATAGAAATTACTTTAACACATTGTAGAAGGAAAAACAGTTGCAATACGTAGTCACCTGAAACCAAGATGAAGGGGAGCTTGAGAGGGTACATCACTCTCTATTCCCGATTTACAGTTAAAGATTTTATGACATTTTTACATTAGCCGGAAGAAAGTTACATATTAGAAACGTAGATTACATGGTTTAAAGATTCGGACCTTTCCCTCGGATTAAACTGCGGAGGTAGCAATAAAAAGGTAAAGTTATATGGCCGTTACTTTGTAGATGTTCTAGCTGCCTCCTGCTTAACATGCATACTCAGGAAGATGACGATGAATTGGCCAGGAAACGTGAAAAGCCGCAGTTTATAAACCCTCAGGGAAGGTTCGAGATCATTCAAGACTAAACCAGCCACTCCCGATCAATTTAATTGTTTAATCTCAAAATTACACTCAGAATCGAACAAGAAGCCTGTGATAGGTTGAAAATTAATTACAGAAATTTGTCATTGGCCAGATTCAAAACTGGAGGAACGGAAAAGGAAATATTGCCAACCCAAAAATAAATAAACATCAATCAGTAAAAAAAAGTGAGGAACTCAAAACTTCTTTGAATTATAAGTTCTTACACCTCGCACCAGGGTGCATAATCATAGTCTTTAGTAGTGTCATCTGTGGAAAAATGTCCAAACTTCTTGATGGATAGCAAACAAAGCTAGTAGAAATTTAGTCAGTTCAGGAAACTTCACAATAACAAAATTACAACATATTTCTGTGGTGACATCTTCTGAGTAAATTTCTAAGTTGGTGTGGTTTCAGTTTCACTGTTTACCAATATAGGAATTCATTTAGGCGCAGAATTTGAATGCGCGGCGTTGGAGTGTACCTCCCGATACAGACCTCCCCACCAAATGTCCTTCCTTAGGGTGACAGAAAAGAATTTTGAAAAAAATTCAATTGGATAATGAGAAAAAAAATTGTAAGTTTTTTTGAAGCTGATAGTTGGAAATTTGTTTAAGTCCAGTTTTAGAGTGTCCTTGTTGTTGTAGAATGTTAAATACAAGTTGATAGATTTGACGGCCAGGCCTTCCGCCGCTTGCCGATATCCAGTGAAGGTTACCCGGACCCCGTAAGTACCCTCAGATACACCTCTCCCGCTGTTATGAGAGGGGTAGTCGTGGTGACGGTCGCCGCAGATGAGATGCGTATGTACAGTCCCCAGATGAGTTGGCGGTAGGGATACCGCACTTTGGCCTTTGCCGGGAGATGGACACCAGCGCGCCGTTCACAAGGAGTCTTCACGGGAGTGGAGTGGGCCCATACCCCACTTATGTATCTCCTCCCCAGGTGTTGGAGTACGGCGGCGAACGGCTGAGGGGGCATTGAAACTGTAAGATCTAGGCGACAGAGAAGTGTTTTTGGAGACATGAGAGTACGATCATTTTTGGTGACGCAAGGGGGTGGGCGGCGTGGAATTTTCTTGTGTGCCAATAGTGAGGAGATGCAGGAGGCGGGAGATTGATAATGGCCGCTAAGGAATTAGACAGCAGGAAAACCAGAGGGGAAGATCGTACATACAGATCATATATATAACTAAATAAAATAATTTGGGGCAGAAGGCCTCCAATAGGAAAAAATATATAACCTTCAAACTCTTGCTAAACTTTAGTGGCAAAAAATGCTGTATTTATACTGGTTTCACTTGAGAGAGGTGCACTCTAAAGATCCTTTCTGTGGCTGGATTGCTTACCAATAACGTAACAGTGGTCAAATAATCTAATTTAATACACGGCCCGTGGAATCTGGGGGCAAGCTTGCCCGCGGAAACGAAAATTCCTAACCATGACTTGATCTCCGACTGTTACATTGGTGGGCCTCCGTGCATGATCATATCTTTCCTTAATCTTTTAATAAGAAGCCTTCAGGTTGTGCTTAGCCTTTCTCCATAGATCCCTAATATTATCGGGATCTACTGCCTCTGGTAAAATATCATTAAGGGACCAAAGGTTAGAGAGCGGCGTGTTAAGTATACATTTAAACATTAGAGAAGCAGGTGTGAACTTATGAGACTCATGAACCGCCGAGTTTAAAGCAAAGGCCAACCAATGTAGGGACGTATCCCACCTGGAATGATCTTCATGATGAAATGCGGTGAGAGCCAATCTAAGCTTACGAATGACCCGCTCAGCCAGAGGTGGTTGAGGATAATATGCCGAAGTAGTTACATGAGATATGGATAGATCAAAACAGAATTTACGGAAGAGGTTGGATGTAAAGGCTTTAGCATTGTCAAAAACTACATACTGACAGGGACCAAAAAAAGCAAATATAGTATTTAAACAAGAAATGGTGGATTGAGCGGCAGCCAGCTTAGTCGGAAATAACCAGGAAAATCTTGTGAAACCATCTACACACACCAGAATGAATTTGTTGGCGTTCCCCTTTGATTGGGGGAGGGTCCGACGTAGTCTATGTAGAGACGTTCCTT
Organism: Anabrus simplex; assembly: GCF_040414725.1. Lineage (NCBI taxonomy): Eukaryota > Metazoa > Arthropoda > Insecta > Orthoptera > Tettigoniidae > Anabrus > Anabrus simplex. The sequence continues at coordinate 1,737,503,187 of NC_090265.1, read as the reverse complement.
GGGGCGCGACGCTTGGTGAGATGATAATTAGACCTAGCTTAGTGGACAAGGTGGGTTTACTAAGCAGACAAGATTTACACGCTTTTACGAATTCTCGAATTTCGCCGTCCTTACCTTTCCAAGTGAATATCTCTCGGATATTTTCCCGAGTTTTGAAGATGCCTAAATGCTCCCCTAATGCGGTCTCATGATAGTACGTAAAGATCATAGGCACAAGAACTGCTGGAACCACCACTTTCATCTTCTGATCATGCCTCGACGGGCAACACAAAACCCCATTCCTCAACACATAAGGGACGACATGTTCCCCAGAAGAAAGGGTTTCAATAATAGGTGCCGGCACAGGATCTTCACGCTGATATTTTTCAATGTCCCTAAACAACATGGGGGCATCAGTTAGAATGGCATTAGTACCCGAAGGCATGGGCGTGAGAAGAGAAGGTCTATCTTCCTGTACGGTAGTCTCCACATCATGAGAAAACATACGGCTTAGTCCACCCGCCACAACATTTTCCGATCCTCTGATATGTCTTACATCAAACTGGAATGCAGAAGTCATAATGGCCCAACGGGCTATACGACCAGTACGACGCGGCCTAGCTAAAACCCAACTTAAGGCTTGATTGTCAGTTTCCAGCTCGAACTTGACTTGTTCCAGATTGAGTCGGAACTTCTCTAGTGCAAATAAGACAGCCAAACCCTCAAGTTAGATAGAATATTTGGCCTCTTGGGCTGATAATGTCCTAGACGCATAGGCGATGGGTCGCCTTCCGAGTTCAGTTTCCTGAAGAAGGAGAGCAGCCTCCGCCGATGATGAGGCGTTGGTTTGGACGATGAATTTCTTCGAGAAATCAGTCATAGCAAGGACAGGGGCGTTGCAAAGAGCTAATTTCAGGTCTTCAAAAGCGGCTTGTTGAGACGCTCCCCACTCAAATTTGACGCCTTTCCTACGGATAAGTTCAAGGGCGCCGCTCTGTTAGCGAAGTTAGGGATACATTTTCTGAAGAAATTCACCATGACGATGAACCTGGCAATACCTTTGATGTCCTTAGGAGGTTTGAAATAACGGATGGCCTGTGTTCTGGAATGATCGATAGAAACACCATCGGGCGACACAATATGCCCTAGGAATGACATAGAAGGCTTAGCAAAGGCTACCTTGGATAACTTCTCAGTCAACCCGGCCTTACGAAGGCGATTGAGTACATCCTTCAGATGATCCAGGTGTTCTTCAAAGGTCTCAGAAAATACGACATCATTAAGATAATGATACAAGTATTCAAATTTGATGTCGGAGAAGACCCTACCTATCAATCAATCAATCAATCAATCAATCAATCAATCAATCAATCAATCAATCAATCAATCAATCAATCAATCAATCAATCAATCAATCAATCAATCAATCAATCAATCAATCAATCAATCAATCAATCAATACTGATCTGCATTTAGGGCAGTCGCCCAGGTGGCAGATTCCCTATCTGTTGCTTTCCTAGCCTTTTCCGAAATGATTTCAAAGAAATTGGAAATTTATTGAACATCTCCCTTGGTAAGTTATTCCAATCCCTAACTCCCCTTCCTATAAATGAATATTTGCCCCAGTTTGTTCTCTTGAATTCCAACTTTATCTTCATGTTGTGATCTTTCCTACTTTTATAAACGCCATTCAAACTTATTCGTCTACTAATGTCATTCCACGCCATCTCTCCGCTGACAGCTCGGAACATACCACTTAGTCGAGCAGCTCCTCTTCTTTCTCTCAATTCTTCCCAACCCAAACATTGCAACATTTTTGTTACGCTACTCTTTTGTCGGAAATCACCCAGAACAAATCGAGCTGCTTTTCTTTGGATTTTTTCCAGTTCTTGAATCAGGTAATCCTGGTGAGGGTCCTATACACTGGAACCATACTCTAGTTGGGGTCTTACCAGAGACGTATATGCCCTCTCCGTTACATCCTTACTGCAACCCCTAAACACCCTCATAACCATGTGCAGAGATCTGTACCCTTTATTTACAATCCCATTTATGTGATTACCCCAAAGAAGATCTTTCCTTATATTAACACCTAGATACTTACAATGATCCCCAAAAGGAACTTTCACCCCATCAACGCAGTAATTAAAACTGAGAGGACTTTTCCTATTTGTGAAACTCACCAACTGACTTTTAACCCCGTTTATCAACATACCATTGCCTGCTGTCCATCTCACAATATTTTCGAGGTCACGTTGCAGTTGCTCACAATCTTGTAACTTATTTATCCCTCTATAGAGAATAACATCATCCGCAGAAAGCCTTACCTCCGATTCCACTCCTTTTCCCATAGCATTTATATATATATAAGAAAACATAAAAGTCCGATAATACTGCCTTGAGGAATTCCCCTCTTAATTATTACAGGGTGAGATAAAGCTTCACCTACTCTAATTCTTTGAGATCTATTTTCTAGAAATATAGCAACCCATTCAGCCACTCTTTTGTCTAGTCCAATTGCACTCATTTTTGCCAGTAGTCTCCCATGATCCACCCTATCAAATGCTTTAGACAGGTCAATCGCGATACAGTCCATTTGACCTCCAGAATCCAAGATATCTGCTGTATCTTGTTGGAATCCAACAAGTTGAGCTTCAGTGGAATAACCCTTCCTAAAACCGAATTGCCTTCTATCGAACCAATTATTAATTTCACAAACATGTCTAATATAATCGGAAAGAATGCCTTCCCAAAGCTTACATACAATGCATGTCAAACTTACTGGCCTGTCATTTTCAGCTTTATGTCTATCACCCTTTCCTTTATACACAGGGGCAACTATAGCAACTCTCCATTCATCTGGTATAGCTCCTCCGACCAAACAATAATCAGATAAGTACTTCAGATATAGTACTATATCCCAACCCATTGTCTTTAGTATATCCCCAGAAATCTGATCAATTCCAGCCGCTTTTCTAGCTTTCAACTTTTGTATCTTATTGTAAATGTCATTGTTATCATATGTAAATTTTATTACTTCGTTGGCCTTAGTCTCTTCCTCTATCTCGACATTATCCTTGTAACCAACAATCTTTACATACTGCTGACTGAATACTTCTGCCTTTTGAAGATCCTCACATACACACTCCCCTTGTTCATTAATTATTCCTGGAATGTCCTTCTTGGAACCTGTTTCTGCCTTAAAATACCTATACATACCCTTCCATTTTTCACTAAAATTCGTATGACTGCCAATTATGCTTGCCATCATGTTATCCTTAGCTGCCTTCTTTGCTAGATTCAATTTTCTAGTAAGTTCCTTCAATTTCTCCTTACTTCCACAACCATTTCTAACTCTATTTCTTTCCAGTCTGCACCTCCTTCTTAGTCTCTTTATTTCTCTATTATAATAAGGTGGGTCTTTACCGTCTTTACCATTCCTTACCACCCTTAAAGGTACAAACATTTTTATTTACGGTTTTCCACCGATCATAGTTACTTTTTAGTCTGTTTACATTTTTATTTACGGTTTTCCACCGATCATAGTTACTTTTTAGAAACTGCCTCATGCCTGCTTTATCAGCCATATGGTACTGCCTAACAGTCCTACTTTTAAGACCTTCCTTTCTATCACATTTATTTTTAACTACCACAAAAACAGCTTCATGATTACTAATACCATCTATTACTTCAGTTTCCCTATAGAGCTCATCTGGTTTTATCAGCACGACATCCAGTATATTTTCTCCTCTGGTTGGTTCCATCACTTTCTGAATCAGCTGTCCTTCCCATATTAACTTATTTGCCATTTGTTGGTCATGCTTCCTGTCGTTCGCATTTCCTTCCCAGTTGACATCTGGCAAATTCAGATCTCCCGCTGCAATCACATTTCTTTCCATGTCGTTTCCCACATAGCTGACTATCCTATTAAATAATTACGAATCCGCGTCATTGCTACCCTTTCCCGATCTGTACACTCCAAATATATCAAGTTGCCTATTATCTTTAGAAATGAGCCTTACACCTAGAATTTCATGTGTCTCATCTTTAACTTTTTCGTAGCTTACAAATTCCTCTTTCACCAGAATGAACACTACCCCCCCCCCACCCTTCCTAGCCTATCTCTACGATACACACTCCAGTGCCGTGAGAAAATTTCTGCATCCATTATATCATTTCTCAGCCATGATTCAACTCCTATTACAATATCTGGTAAATATATATCTATTAAATTACTTAATTCTATTCCTTTCCTTACAATACTTCTACAGTTCAACACTAACAATTTTATGTCATCCCTACTTGATTTCCAGTTCCCTGTTCCCTTATCACCGCTCCCTAGGCCATCCCGTTTCCCTGAATGTACCTCCCTATTACCCTTCCAAACAAATTTCCTAACTTATACGTACCACTGCGGTTTAAATGAAGGCCATCCGAGTGCAGATCCCTATCTCCTACCCACCCATTAGGATCTAGAAATTTCACTCCCAGTTTCCCACATACCCACTCCATAGTCTCATTTAAATCCCCAATCACCCTCCAGTCAGTATCCCTCCTACACAGTATTCCACTAATAACAATCTCCGCTTTCTTAAACTTCACCCGTGCGGCATTTACCAGATCCCACGCATCTCCAACTATGTTGGTACTTGCATCAGCTTGCCTTACGTTGTTGGTACCAACGTGAAACACTACCACCTTCTCCTTCCCCTCCTCCCTCTCTTCTACTTTCCTCAACATCTGCCTCAACCTAATTCCTGGATAACACTCTACCCTGGTACCCTTTCCTCCACACACTTTCCCCACGTGTCTAACGATGGAATCCCCCATGACCAGAGCCTCAACCCTACCCACCTCATTTGATCCCCTCCCAACCTGGTCAGCCCTGTCTTTCCTGATAGCTGCAGAAGCTACTTCCTCCTCCCTTTTCTCCTTCCCATGACCCTGTTCCACCTGTCTTTTCCTATCCTCTACTCTACATTTTCCTTTCCTACCTTTTCCTCCTACTTCCACAGTCTAGTGAGCACAGCTGCCCCCATGGGGAGCCCGAAAGGCACGCGGTTGTACTCGTATAAGTTCCAATCGGTGGCAAAAGCTGTGAGATGTTTCGATTCTTCAGCTAAAGGGATCTGGTTGTACGCCTGATTGAGTTCAAGGATGGTAAAGAACTTAGTTTTCCGAAACCAAGGAAAACAAAAGTGAAGGTCGGGAAGAGGCACAGATTGTAACATCACCTTCCGATTTAAAGCCCTATAGTCAATCACAGGCCTGAAGCCACCTTGAAGTTTCGGCACCAGAGAAATTGGCGATGAATACGCCGACTTCGAGGGTCGAATAATACCATGTTTTAACATGTCCACGATCTCTTTGAGAGCCTTCATTTTAGGTGGAGACAGCCTATAAAGCGGAAATCTAACTGGGATCGAGTCCGTAACAGTAATCTTGTATTCAATAAGGTCAGTAACACCAATAGAATCGGAAAATACATCCGGAAACGACTGACAGAACTTACGAATACTTTCAGCCTTCTCCTCAGGTACACGTCCAAGGTCTAACAACATCTCATCCTGGGTAGGCGAAACGGATGAACATGACACAGAATTACATTTTAGCAAAGGAATTTTACAATTGTTCTCAAATTTGTAGGTGCACGACTTGCTCTGAAGATCGACCACCAGACCAGTAGAAGACATGAAATCTGTTCCTAATATTACGGGGCAAGACAAGTGCTTAGCCACAAACGGTTTTATTTTCCAAGTAAATTTAGAAATACGATTTTAGGCAAAGATGAAACCTAAAATTTCTAAAGGAGAGGAGTTAGCCGAAACGCATTGGACAGAAGATGAAAAATAGTCAGGAAACTTACAAATGCTCTTTAATTTAGAATACCGTTCAGCCGAAATAATGGAACAAACTCTCCCTGAGTCTAATAGGGCAGTGACCGGTTCACTATTCACCTCAATCTTATGAAATGGTACAAGTGCGGGGGTTTCCGCCGCATTTCTGAAGCATTCTTTTGGGCATTGAAATGATGGGTTAGAAGAACCCTTATCCTTAGCCGAGCTTTCGCAGGGTTTAACCGGGGCTGAGCCTTGAAAAGATGAACGCGCTGACTCAACCGGAGGCACTAGTCATTTCCTATTATTTGAGTTGGTAGACGTGGCACCAGAAGTTGAGCAGGAGGGGGTGCTATTATCATTAGGGAAATTTTTGGCTAGGTGAGTAACGAGCCACATTTGAAACATCCTTGAGATGACCCTGCCCCATTCTTTGTCCCACTGGATTTGATCAAAGGGCACTTGTTACGGAGATGTTCCGTAGACCCACAAGCATAGCATGTACGGGTGGTGAATGTTCGGCGAGATGAAGGCCGAAAACTATTAGAAGACGGAGGGGGTTCCTTACCGACTTTCAAGGTGTCGGCATACCGCACTCCTTTGACTGATACCACCATAGCCTCTAATTCTGCAAAGGTTTGAAGACGCGATGCGAAACACAGGTACGTCCTACAGGGTGGGGAAATGCCTTCAACAATCGTCTGCACAATTTGATCTTCAGGAAAATGAATATCTTGGATGAAGACTGCCAGATATTCATTCAGTCGCTGTACTCTGAAATAGTACTTTTGAATTAATGATGACATTGTTCGAGCCGGAATGAAGTTAGCCAGCAAGTCTTCTATGGAAGATTGCTCAGCTATTGCTTTAACAATTTCGTCCGAGAGGACACCTATGGAGTAAGGGTAAATAATTTGAAGAATTTGGGAATGAGAGAGAGAAAATACTAGCGCGTGATCTTGGAATTCAACTAAAAACCTTAAAAATTAAATGACGTCGTTAGTAGAATTTACCGAAAACTTTGAAATTCCCCTAAGCAACATAGCCAAAGAATGAGCAAACTACTGAACCCAGGTGACATAATAGGTAACGGTCTAGAGTGTTGAGAGGCTTCAGACACAGGATTATTCAGAAAGAAAGGTGGAAATTGGGTACGACGATCCGACTCATTTTCTAGTGGGGCTGATGTTTGTTGCGTTGCCACAGATTTTCTACTTTCTAAACCTTTGGAAGAATCCTCTTCAGCGGGCAAATTGACAAAAGGGGCTTGATCGGATTTGGGAGTGGCTGCCCCAGTCAACAATTGATTGACTCTATTTGACATTTTAGAAAGGTGTTCAACAAGATTACTAGCCTCCTTAGCATGATCTTATTTTAATTTTAGAGACAATAGATCGCTAACCCTGTTATAAAAATGGAACAGTCTAGCCTGTACTCTCTTAAGCTGATTTGGAGACGGATCACTCACTTCTAAAAAAATTACTACCGATGCCAGTTCAGTGATATTGTCAGTGATAGTGGATAGAGCCTCATCAATTTCTTTTCCCCCGAAGGTTGGGATACAAATGGGTAATTCTAATGACTCTCTAAGTTTGGTTGTATCTGCCGCAACCGTGCCTCCAGATTGAACATTTCTAATCAGTAATTCATAGCCGAGATGGAGGACTTCGCGAGGGCCAGACATGATGAAAGAAAATTTACAAATTTAGAAGAGAGGGAAAAAATATTCCAGCGACTGAGAAAATTCTTCGGTACGGATTCTAGATCTTAGCCGTCAAAAGGGCTAAATGGAGACCCATTCAACCACGCTCTTCTGCCTCTTGTTCCGGGGTATCTGTGGAACACAGAGGTGAAAGAGGGTGCGGGCTTGAATGGGTCTAACTATGATGCCAAGAATATATTTAAAACTTTAACAAAGATTATATTTCTTTTAGAAATTCAAACTTAACACTTTTTTTAACAATGAAACCTCAGGTACAATAACAATTAGGAAAATCCAAGATTAGTAAACCTTACAGATCCCTCAAACCTCACGCGTTACAATTTTTGAGCTCCCAGCTCAAATTTACCAAAGAGAGCACAAATTTATTCAAGGGCAGAAATCCCCTAATTCATGAAGCACTTGCTCCCAAAATACAAATTTCTAGTCTTCTAGAGGCACTCGTTAATCTTACAAAACTTTCAAAAAGAGCTAACAGGCTCTCCGTTTTCCAAGCCTACTCAAGGCAACATCAACTTATAATTTCGGGCCTTTCAAGGCACAACTTACAATTGGAAAATGATTATAGATGGGTATTTAATACCCAAACTATTGGGCCTTCATGGAAAAAGAATAGGTTAGATAACTGGCCCAAACACAAAATGCATGGAGGCGCACACTGCGCTCCAGATAATGAAACCTTAAAATCCTAAGGGGCTCTAGGCCGATGAAACAGGGGTTATTCCCAAACTACTGAGGTGACTCGTATAGAAATTACTTTAACACATTGTAGAAGGAAAAACAGTTACAAAACCTAGTCACATGAAACCAAGATGAAGGGGAGCTCGAGAGGGCTCATCACCCTCTATCCCCGATTTACAGTTAAAGATTTTATGACATTTTTACAATAGCCGGAAGAAAGTTACATACTAGAAACGTGGTTACATGGTTTAAAGATTCGGACCTTTCCCTCGGATTAGACTGCGGAGGTAGCAAGAAGAAATATAGTTATATGGCCATTACTTCATAGATGTTCTAGCCGCCGACGAAGAGGCCGCCCGCCTCCTGCTTAACACGCACACTCAGAAAGGTGACGATGAATTGGCCAAGAAACGTGAAAAGCCGCAGTTTATAAACCCTCAGGGAAGGTTCGAGATCATTCAAGACTAAACCAGCCACACCCTATCAATTTAATTGGTTAATCTCAAACTTACACTCAGAATCGATAAGAAGCCTGTGATAGGTTGACAATTAATTACATAAATTTTTCATTGGCCAGATTCAAAACTGGCGGAAAGGAAAAGTAAATATTGCCAACCCAAAAATAAATTAACATCAATCAGTAAAAAAAACTGAGGAATACAAAACTTCTTTGAATTATAAGTTCTTACACCTCGCACCAGGGTGCATGATCATAGTCTTTAGTAGTGTCATCTGTGGAAAAATGTCCAAACTTCTTGATGGATAGCAAACAAAACTAGTAGAAATTCAGTCAGTTCAGGAAACTTCGCAATAACAAAATTAGATCATATTTCTGTGGTGACATCTTCTGAGTAAATTTCTAAGTTGGTGTAGTATCAGTTTCACTGTTTACCGATAGGGGAGTTCATTTAGGCGCAGAATTTGAATGCGGGGCGTTGGGGTGTACCTCCTGATACAATAATATTAATATTAACAATAATAATTGTACCGGGCGGTACACCTCCACGCCGCTAATTCAAACTTTGCGCCAGTTGAAACTCCTCCGGTGGAGGAAGTCTGAACTTTATCTACTGTGTTAATTTTCAAGTTTCTCAGAAGATGTCACTACTTGGAAATTTTGGAGTTTCTGAACTGGGTCGTTTTCGATGTATTTTTGTTTTACCTGTAGTAAGAAGTGTGAACTTTCTCTTCTAGAGGACACTACTGAAGAACTACAATGGTGCACCCTAGTGCGAAGTGAAAGAACTGTTTTTTTGGGGAAATTTTTATTTCAAAAGTTTGTTCCTTGATAAATTTCTTTCTGTTATTGTTTAAGTTGGCTGTATAACCCTTTCCTTCCCCTTGTTTTGAATTTAGCCAATCCCGAATTTCTTTAATTAATTTCTGACCAATCAGATGTATCTTGGAGGGGCGTGCCATTCCAGCTGATGAGTCCAAATGGCACGTCTGGACGAAATTCTGCATATTGCACACGGCCTAACCACCCAAAAGCTGGTTCTATTCCTGTGATTTTCAGATGTATCTTCTCCAACTTGAATATCTTGCTTAACCCTAGCCAATAAAGATTTTGTGGGCGGGTGTTCTCATTTCCGAAACGCCTCGAACCTTCCACGAGAGTATATAAACTGCTGATTTTCGGGTCTCTGCGCCACTTCAGTACCAACTTTCAAAGTGTAAAGTACGTAGCAGAGGGCGGGAAGCGCCTCTTTCTTCGGGCAGCAGTTCAACAACAAGGTAATGGCCGTTTAATAACTTCTTTTCTTGCTAGCTCGGCAGTTTAACTCTCGGGGCGGGTGCGAAGCGTTTCCACCATGTAACTTTCCCTAAAATGTAAAGACTCTTAGCATCTATTCTCTTTTAAAGTTACATATTGGGATAGAGAGTGCTTAACCCTCTCGAGCTCCCACTCATATTGTTTTGAGGTGAACTTATTTTTCACAACCAATTCTTCCTTAGCGTAATGTAAATTGTTTCTTTCTAAAGTCACCTCTTTAGTATGGGATTAGCCCTTGCATTAGCGGCCTAGTGCCAGATTAAGTTTTAAACAAATGTAATTGGAGTGCAGATGGCCTCCTCTCAAATTGATATTTTAGAGGCCATGTAATTAACCTTTTCTCTCTTAATAGGCCTCAGTAGGTTGGGTATTTTACCCCTGTTTTCGTGTCCGTGGAGGACAACTTGAAAGTGGAGTTTGGTGTGGCCTTTGATAGGCTTAAGGTTTTAGAGCGAGTGGCTCTTTCTTGAAAATTGAGTGTTGTATGCCTCGAGGAGGCTTTACTGTGTAATTTTGGAGCAAGTGCTCCTGGGCATGAATGGGGTTTTCTGCCCCTTTTTTAAAACTTATTTTGGAGTAAAGTTGGGCTAATTGCCCAAGAATTGTGAGTTCGGGGCTCGAAGCCCAAATCCGGTAAATACTGTAATTGTACTTTTGTTGCCTTGCTACTCTGTACCTGCCATTCTTGTTATTTCTGAATTTTGAAAAGAAAATATAACCTTGTTAAATTTTAAATTAACTTTAATTTCGTAGTTTGAGACCCGTTCACCCCCGCACCTTCTTTCACCTCTGCTGTTCCACGGATACCTCGGAACAAGTGGTAGCAGAGCTGGTTGAATGGGTCTCAATTTAGCCCATTTTGACGGCTAAACATTGCTTTGATTACAACTCTAACTATTTTCTCACTTGCTGGAATTTTTACTTTTTCCTTTTTCAAAATTGTTCTGTCATCATGCCCGGCCCTCGCGATGTTCTCCATCTTAACTATTTGCGCAAGGAGGTGTTGATCTATGAGTTAACTATCAGAAATGTGCAATCTGGAGGCACGGTTGCGGTAGACACAAATAAGCTTAGAGAGTCCCTTGATTTGCCCATTTCCATCCCCACTTTGGGAGAGAAAGAAATTGACGACTCTCTTTCCACGATCACTGATAATACTACTGAGCTAGCATCTGTAGTTAGTTTTTTTGAAGAAAATGATCCTTCGCCTAATCAAATTAAGCGTGTGCAAGCCAGGCTATTTCATTTTTCAAATAGAGTTACCGATCTGTTGTCTCCAAAGTTGAATGACGTTCAGAGGAAGGAAGCTAGTATGGTTCTTGAAAATCTTTCTGAATTATCTAGTAAGGTTACCCAATTGTTAACTGGGGAAGTTCCTCCCAAAATCGATCAACCCACCACGGTGAATGTAGGTAGCGAGGAAGAGCCTCCTAAGGGAGACGTCAATAAGAAAACCGTTGCAGCTCAAACAACCTCTGCCCCATTGGACAACGGGTCTGAACGCCGTACCTCGTTGAATAATATACGTTCTGAATTAACTTCTTCGCCGCTTAAACCTTTACCTACTATGTCACCTGGCTTCAGCAGCTTGCCTCATCCATTAGCAATGTTGCTCAGAGGCATCTCCAAGTTTTCTGTTAATACCACCAGTGAAGTAATTTCATTTTTAAGATGTTTAGTTGAATTTCAGGATCATGCCCTTGTTTTTTCTCTTTCCCCATGTCAGATTCTGCAAATCATCTATCCCTATGCAATTGGTATTCTCTCAGACAAAATAGTTAGAGCCATTGCCGAGCAATCATCTATTGAAGACTTCCACGCCCACTTGCTAGCTAACTTCATCCCGGCTAGGGCAAGGTCCTCCCTTATTCAGAAGTACTATTATCGTGTGCAGCGCTTGGATGAAAACTTGGCAGACTTCATCCAAGATATTAAATTCTATACTAGGGTGTTTGCTCTTCATTTCCCTGAAGATCAGATTGTACAGGCTATTGTGGAAGGCATTTCACCATCCTATAGGTCATATTTGTGTTTCGCGGCGTGATCGCAAACTTTCTCTGAACTTGAAGCATTGGCTGTCTCAGCGGAAGGAGTTAGATACGCCGATTCCTTGCGGGTCGCGAAAGAACCCCCTCCTTCTTTTAGTAATCCTCGGCCTCCACCTCGCCGACCTGTCACACATCGTAAATGTTATGCTTGCGGGTCGCCTGACCATCTTCGGAACAAGTGCCCATCAATCAAATCTAGTAGGGCAAATAATGGAGCTGGTTCATCACAAGGCTGCTTTAAATGTGGGGCTTTCTCACATATCGCCAAGAATTGCCCAAATTCAAATAGCACCCCCTCCTGCTCAACTTCTGGTGCAAATTCCACCAATGCCAATAATAAAATGTGACTAGTGGCTTCGGCTGAGTCGACTAATCCCTCTTACCGAGGCTCAGCCCCTGGTAAACAGGTCGTAAATTCAGGGAAAATTCAGCCCTCAAATTCATCTTTTGAATGCCCCAAAGAATGTCTTAGGATTGCGGCGGATACCCCCGCACCTGTTCCTTTTCTCAAAATTGAGTTAAATAATGAGCCTATAACGGCTCTATTAGATTCAGGCAGTGTTTGTTCAATTATTTCGGATCAATGGTATTCAAAATTGAAATCTGTTTGTAAACTACCTGAGTATGGCTCATCTCCTGTCCAATATGTTTCGGCTAATTCATCTCCATTAGAAATTCTAGGTTCTGTAAATGTAAAAATCCGCATTTTTAAATTTACATGGAAAATGAAATTGTTTGTGGCCAAGCACTTGTCTTGCCCCATTATATTGGGAGCTGACTTCATTTCTCACACTGGTCTTGTGCTCGATCTTCAGAGTAGGTCGTGCACTTTCAAATTTGCTTCTAATTGTAAAATCCCATTATTGAAATGTAATTCCGCATCATGTTCATCTATTTCGCCTACCCAGATGTTGTTAGACCTTAGACATCTACCTGAGGAGCAGGCTGATAGTATTCGTAAGCTGTGTCAGTCGTTTCCAGAGGTGTTCTCTGATACTCTTGGTGTTACTGACCTTATTGAATACAAAATTGAGGTCACGGATTCGATTCCTGTCCGTTTTCCACCATATAGGCTATCTCCACCTAAGATGAAGGCTCTGAAAGAAATCATCGATCAGATGTTGAAGGATGTTATTATTAGGCCCTCTAAGTCGGCGTATTCTTCACCTATTTTTCTAGTCCCGAAACTCCAAGGTGGCTTCAGGCCTGTCATTGATTATAGGGCTCTCAATCGGAAGGTGGTGTTGCAATCTGTTCCCCTTCCTGACCTTCATTCTTGTTTTTCATGGTTTCGTAAGGCCAAGTTCTTTACTATCTTGGACCTGAATCAGGCCTATAATCAAATTCCCCTAGCGGAAGAGTCTAAACACCTTACAGCGTTTGCCACGGATTGGAATTTGTATGAATACAACCGCGTGCCTTTCGGGCTCCCCACGGGAGCAGCTGTACTCACTAGATTGCTAGATAGGGTCTTCTCCGACATCAAATTTGAGTACTTGTATCACTACCTGGATGATGTCGTCGTATTTTCGGAAACCTTTGAAGAACATCTAGATCATCTGCGAGAAGTTCTCAATCGCCTTCGTAAGGCTGGGTTAACTGTGAAGTTGTCCAAGGTTGCCTTTGCTAACCCCTCCATGTCATTCCTAGGGCATATTGTCTCACCTGATGGTGTTGCAGTCGATCATTCTAGAACACAGGCCATCCGTGATTTTAAACCTCCCAAGGACATCAAAGGTATCGCCAGGTTCATTGGTATGGTGAATTTCTTCAGGAAGTTTATTCCTAACTTTGCTAATAGAGCGGCGCCCTTAAACCTTCTTCGTAGGAAAGGCATCAAATTTGAGTGGGGACCTTCTCAACAAGCCGCTTTTGAAGATCTTAAATTAGCTCTCTGTAATGCCCCTGTCCTTGCTATGCCTGATTTCTCAAAGAAATTCATCGTCCAAACCGACGCGTCGTCGTCGGCGGTAGCTGCAGTCCTTCTTCAAGAGACTGAACTAGGGAGGCGACCCATCGCCTATGCATCTAGGACTCTATCGGCTCAAGAAGCCAAGTATTCCATTTATGAGCTCGAAGGTTTGGCAGTCTTATTTGCCTTAGAAAAGTTCCGTCTCTATCTAGGACATGTCAAATTCGACCTGGAGGCAGATAATCAAGCCTTAAGCTGGGTCTTAGGTAGGCCGCGTCGTACTGGTCGTATAGCCCGTTGGGCCATCCGTATTTCTGCCTTCCAATTCGATGTCAGGCATATCAGAGGTACCGAAAATGTTGTTGCTGATGGACTCAGCCGTATGTTTTCCAACGACGTTGAGACCCATGAACCGGTCGACAGTTCATCACCTCCCGAGTCCATACTATTTGATGTTAATGCCATCTTAACAGATGCTCCCGTGCTCTTTAGGGATATCGAGAAATACCAACGTGAAGATCCGACGCTGGCTCCGATAATGGAAACCCTTTCTTCTGGGGAACATGTCGTCCCTTATGTTCTGAGGAATGGTGTTTTATGTTGCCCATCGAGGCATGATAAGATGATGAAGGTTGTCGTTCCAGCTGTTCTTGTACCTATGATCTTCAAGTACTATCATGAGACCCCATTAGGCGGGCATCTTGGTATCTTTAAAACTCGTGAAAAGATTCGTGAAAGATTCATCTGGAAGGGTATGGACGGTGAAATCCGTGAACTAGTAAAGGCTTGTAAATCCTGTTTGCTTAGTAAACCAACCATGTCCACCAAGGTAAGCCTGTTGTCTTCTCATCAAGCGTCGCGCCCCATGGAACGCCTGTATATTGATTATGTAGGACCCTTCCCCCAGTCAAAGGAAACGCCAACAAGTTCATCTTTGTATGCGTAGACAGTTTTACAAGATTTTCCTGGTTATTTCCGACTAAGCTGGCTACCGCTCAGTCCACCATTACTTGTCTAAATTCTATCTTTGCTTCTTTTGTTCCGTGTCAATATATTGTGTCTGATAATGCTAAGGCTTTCACATCAAATCTTTTTCGTAAATTCTGTTTTGACCTGTCCATCTCTCATGTGACGACTTCTGCTTATTACCCTCAACCATCTTTGGCTGAACGGGTTAATCGTAATCTCAGGTCCGCGCTTATTGCCTATCATCATGAAGATCATTCCAGGTGGGACACGTCCCTGCATTGGTTAGCTTTTGCTTTGAATTCGGCGGTTCATGAATCTCACAAGTTTACTCCAACTTCTTTGATGTTCAAGTTTGTTCCCAACACGCCGCTCTCTAACCTCTGGTCTCTGAGTGACATTCTACCTGAGACAATAGACCCGGACAACATTAAAGATCTTTGGAAGAAGGCTAAAGCCAATCTTAAAGTGTCTCACGAAAAGGTTAGGGAAAGATATGATCGTGGACGGAGACCCACCCATTTGAAGGTAGGTGACCAGGTGATGGTCAAGAATTTTGTTCCCGCGGGCAAGCTTGTCCCCAGATTTCATGGGCCGTGTATCATTCTCGATTTCCTTACGCCGGTTACGTTGTTATTAAGTAATCCAGCCACCGAGAGGATATTTAGGGTTCACCTATCGCAGGTGAAACAGGTATAATTTCTGTACTAATTTGTTTCATATGATTTTGAAAGAAATATGAAGGTTATATTTTTGAGGGGTTTCACTTTTAAGGTCTTCTGCCCTTTCTATAATATTTTTTTTATATTTAAGCATTTATTGTAAACCCTCCCCGCACAGTTAAACTGCCATCCTGTCCTTGCCACGGCCATTACCACGCTCCCGTCTCCTGCTCCACAACACACAGTGGCTTGCTTATGAAAGAATTTCTCCACGCCGCTGGCCCCTCAACCTCACCACAATGAATGTACCCTACTATCATTCTGGTTCAACAAAAATTCTGCCGTCGAGCTTTAATGTTTCAGTGCCCCCGCAGACGCGCGGCGCCGTGCCGCGACTGGGATAGAGGAAGGGCCCCCTCTACTCCAGCGAGGTCGACCTGTGCACGGCGAGCCGGAGCCCTCCTCCCGGCCAAGTCTGATGTGCGGCGCACGACCTGCTACTTGCCCGCAGCCTGTATATGTTCGCCGCGGGCGCGGCGTGCATCAACACCTCTACTCCTCTCATAGTGCGGGCGAGCGGTATCTCAGGGTACTTGAGGGGTCCGAGCGGCCTCCTCTGGACTCAAGCAGCGGCGGCTGGCCTGGCCGTCAAAGTCATCGGCAACTGATATATTTAGTCAGTTACATGGAAGTTTCACATCAACAATTATTACTTTTTTGGATTTTACTGCAATATCTGGTGGACTTAGAAAATTTTTCCTCAACTTTAAAAACTAAAAGTTTCCTTCTGAATTCAACTTCTACAAACATAAAGACATTACATCAGCAATAACTGTAAAGAATTTTGAAACTGGATCAAACCCAAATTTAAAAATTTTTAAAATAAATACTTCTGACATTAATCTCCATATCAACATCATAACTTGAACCTTGTTTTCAAACAAATTTCATGTGTCACCCCTGGAGGGACTTTTGGGGGGCGGGTCTGTACCGGGTGGTACACCTCCACGCCGCTAATTCAAACTTTGCGCCAGTTGAAACTCCTCCGGTGGAGGAAGTCTGAACTTTATCTACTGTGTTAATTTTCAAGTTTCTCAGAAGATGTCACTACTTGGAAATTTTGGAGTTTCTGAACTGGGTCGTTTTCGATGTATTTTTGTTTTACCTGTAGTAAGAAGTGTGAACTTTCTCTTCTAGAGGACACTACTGAAGCACTACAATGGTGCACCCTAGTGCGAAGCGAATGAACTGTTTTTTTTGGAGAAATTTTTATTTCAAAAGTTTGTTCCTTGTTAAATTTCTTTCTGTTATTGTTTAAGTTGGCTGTATAACCCTTTCCTTCCCCTTGTTTTGAATTTAGCCAATCCCGAATTTCTTTAATTAATTTCTGACCAATCAGATGTATCTTGGAGGGGCGTGCCATTCCAGCTGATGAGTCCAAATGGCACGTCTGGACGAAACTCTGCATATTGCACACGGCCTAACCACCCAAAAGCTGGTTCTATTCCTGTGATTTTCAGATGTATCTTCTCCAACTTGAATATCTTGCTTAACCCTAGCCAATAAAGATTTTGTGGGCGGGTGTTCTCATTTCCGAAACGCCTCGAACCTTCCACGAGAGTATATAAACTGCTGATTTTCGGGTCTCTGCGCCACTTCAGTACCAACTTTCAAAGTGTAAAGTACGTAGCAGGTGGCGGGAAGCGCCTCTTTCTTCGGGCAGCAGTTCAACAACAAGGTAATGGCCGTTTAATAACTTCTTTTCTTGCTAGCTCAGCAGTTTAACTCTCGGGGCGGGTCCGAAGCGTTTCCACCATGTAACTTTCCCTAAAATGTAAAGACTCTTAGCATCTATTCTCTTTTAAAGTTACATATTGGGATAGAGAGTGGCTAACCCTCTCGAGCTCCCACTCATATTGTTTTGAGGTGAACTTATTTTTCACAACCAATTCCTCCTTAACGTAATGTAAATTGTTTCTTTCTAAAGTCACCTCTTTAGTATGGGATTAGCCCTTGCATTAGCGGCCTAGTGCCAGATTAGGTTTTAAACAAATGTAATTGGAGTGCAGATGGCCTCCTCTCAAATTGATATTTTAGAGGCCATGTAATTAACCTTTTCTCTCTTAATAGGCCTCAGTAGGTTGGGTATTTTACCCATGTTTTCGTGTCCGTGGAGGACAACTTGAAAGTGGAGTTTGGTGTGGCCTTTGATAGGCTTAAGGTTTTAGAGCGAGTGGCTCTTTCTTGAAAATTGAGTGTTGTATGCCTCGAGGAGGCTTTTCTGTGTAATTTTGGAGCAAGTGCTCCTGGGCATGAATGGGGGTTTCTGCCCCTCTGTTAAAACTTATTTTGGAGTAAAGTTGGGCTAATTGCCCAAGAATTGTGAGTTCGGGGCTCGAAGCCCAAATCCGGTAAATACTGTAATTGTACTTTTGTTGCCTTGCTACTCTGTACCTGCCATTCTTGTTATTTCTGAATTTTGAAAAGAAAATATAACCTTGTTAAATTTTAAATTAACTTTAATTTCGTAGTTTGAGACCCGTTCACCCCCGCACCTTCTTTCACCTCTGCTGTTCCACAGATACCTCGGAACAATAATAATAATAATAATAATAATATTAATAATAATAATAATAATAATAACACTGGCTCCACGTCCCACTAACTACGTTTACGGTTTTCGGAGACGCCGAGGTGCCGGAATTTAGTCCTTTACGTGCCAGTAAATCTACAGACACGTGGATGACGTATCTGAACACCTCCAAATACCACCGACTGAGCCAGGATCGAACCTGCCATGTTCGGTTCAGAAGGCCAGCGCCTCAAACATCTGAGCCACTCAAGCCCGACAATGCGGAGTTTGAATGTCAGAAGAAAGTCCTCTCTTAGAGGTACAGTTCCACTTCTTCTGTTGACTGGAGGAAAATATACAAACTGGAAAAGCGTCTACAGGACGTTATCACGACCACTCTTATAAAGCACTCTATTTGCTATATTTGGATTACCTTTCTGGTACAACTCAATAGATTGGAAACAATCTTTTCTGATTACAAAAATAAAAATAGTTATTAGTGGCAAGCTCAATTTGGAGCAGATTGTTAAATAGATAGAACATGCTCGGTGGGCACGGTAGATATTTGGGAGTTTGATAGGAAAATGTAGGTTATATTTCATTGTACAGTATGTAGTCTATGTTCAATCCTCAGCCCTAAGGCTGGTTGGATCCTCGACAGCTCTGCCATCAGCTGTTATATATGGCCTCGGCAACATTGAAGAGACATGCTAGGGAAATGGGGAGTGAGGTAGTTTCCCGTTGCTTTCCTCACCGAACCAGAAGTTGCTATTACATATCAGTCTGCCAAGCCCACTGAAATGCATGCACCAACCGACCCTATGAGCAACATTTTCACACCATTCATTGCAGGGACTGGCTGCATAAGGAATGGCATTACTAGCATCGCTCATACGTCAGTCACTTTCATATTGTCAAAGCCAAGGATAAGACAGAGACAGATCTATGAAAGTAACACAATTGCTCTAGCCCATGCTAGAAGACACAGTGCACTGTAAACACTAGGTCCTGCCAGCAAAGGCAAATATTACATTAGGGAATGAAATGTTGAAGGAAGTAAATGAATATTGTGAACTGGGTATTAGAATAGAGGTTGCCTAGCCGAAAGTGTAAAGCATGCTTGGTCTATCCTGAAACCCGTGTGGGGTCGAATCCTCATCATGTATCTGACAGGAAATACACTGACTGACAGAGCAAATGCAACACCAAGAAGGAGTGGTTCGAAAGGGATGAAAGTTGGGGAAAAAACAGATACGGCACGGACGAATAATTGATGTTTATTTCAAACCGATATGCAGGTTACACAATACGCACGGCATCGACTCAGTAGGATGTAGGACCACCGCGAGCGGCGATGCACGTAGAAACACGTCGAGGTACAGAGTCAATAAGAGTGCGGATGGTGTCCTGAGGGATGGTTCTCCATTCTCTGTCAACCATTTGCCACAGTTGGTCGTCCGTACGAGGCTGGGGCAGAGTTTGCAAACGGCGTCCAATGAGATCCCACACGTGTTCGATTGGTGAGAGATCCGGAGAGTACGCTGGCCACGGAAGCATCTGTACACCTCGTAGAGCCTGTTGGGAGATGCGAGCAGTGTGTGGGCGGGCATTATCCTGCTGAAACAGAGCATTGGGCAGCCCCTGAAGGTACGGGAGTGCCACCGGCCGCAGCACATGCTGCACGTAGCGGTGGGCATTTAACGTGCCTTGAATACGCACTAGAGGTGACGTGGAATCATACGCAATAGCGCCCCAAACCATGATGCCGCGTTGTCTAGCGGTAGGGCGCTCCACAGTTACTGCCGGATTTGACCTTTCTCCACGCCGACGCCACACTCGTCTGCGGTGACTATCACTGACAGAACAGAAGCGTGACTCATCGGAGAACACGACGTTCCGCCATTCCCTCATCCAAGTCGCTCTAGCCCGGCACCATGCCAGGCGTGCACGTCTATGCTGTGGAGTCAATGGTAGTCTTCTGAGCGGACGCCGGGAGTGCAGGCCTCCTTCAACCAATCGACGGGAAATTGTTCTGGTCGATATTGGAACAGCTGAAGAATGGCGGTTGACGTGGCGTGCGGGGCTGCCACCGCTTGGCGGCGGATGCGCCGATCCTCGCGTGCTGACGTCACTCGGGCTGCGCCTGGACCCCTCGCACGTGCCACATGTCACTGCGCCAACCATCTTCGCCACAGGCGCTGCACCGTGGACACATCCCTATGGGTATCGGCTGCGATTTGACGAAGCGACCAACCTGCCCTTCTCAGCCCGATCACCATACCCCTCGTAAAGTCGTCTGTCTGCTGGAAATGCCTCCGTTGACGGCGGCCTGGCATTCTTAGCTATACACGTGTCCTGTGGCACACGACAACACGTTCTACAATGACTGTCGGCTGAGAAATCGCGGTACGAAGTGGGCCATTCGCCAACGCCTTGTCCCATTTATCGTTCGCTACGTGCGCAGCACAGCGGCGCATTTCACATCATGAGCATACCTCAGTGACGTCAGTCTACCCTGCAATTGGCATAAAGTTCTGACCACTCCTTCTTGGTGTTGCATTTGCTCTGTCAGTCAGTGTATTAGAGTAGGAATATTAAGTCTTAAAAGAAGCAATTGAATATTGTTATTTGTGTAGTAGGACAGGAGCTGTACAACCGACACGGTAAAAGGACGTGGGTTTGATGCCTCAATAAAGCCTAATTCTACCTGTTAGCTCCCTTTGCCGATCAGTGGTAGAAAGCCGATCTCCCAAGATCGCGGGTTTAAACCCAGCAAAGGTAGTCTGATGTTGAAGGGCGGAAACATTATAACTGGTTCCCTGAATTCTCAATAGATGTCTCTAGCTACTTGCATTGGTCTTCATCACTCCAGCGGACACATAATAATTCAAAGATTTATCACGAACTTACCTGTATCTCGAACATACATCCCTTTACCCTGCTTGAGATAAAGTGTGCTCCTAAACAAACTACTGAATTTACTTCCTTTTCTTGCTACCTTTTTAACGTCGCATTAACACATCGCAGGTTTTAGGGGACGAACGGATGGGAAAGAGTTTACTCTTCCCTTCTCCTCCTCGCCTACAAGACCTTCGTCCGACTTACCTACAGTATGGTCTCACCACCTGGGCAGCCATAGCCCACTCCAACCCCAACCTCTACCACTGTCTCCTCTCCATTGAACGTCGCGCCGTACCGCACACTATGCTCTCCGGCACTCATTCCGTTTTCATACCTTCGACTTATATGATATTTTCCCCTTCCCTAAACTCGACTCATATGTCCCAATCCATTTCTAACGTGCCTTCCTTCGAGCCCTCAACCGAGAGCAGCCCTCCCTTAACCAACTCTTAAGTGATCCCATCCCCGTTCCCCACATTTCATCCAAACTCCTCTACATGTTTACCGATCCCTCCCACCACCCTAAGGTGATGCTTAACTCTGGTCTGTGGCGGAACGCCCTAAACCCTATTTTCCTCTCATCTCTCACGCAAAAGAAAAAAAAATGATAAAGTGATCCACAAAGACAATTGTTATGGGAAATCTTGTATATAGGCCTGAATAATGTAAATAGACACTAAAACCAAGTATGTACAACAACTTGATAAAACTTGAATTGTAAATATCCCAAACTGTGTGTTTTTAATAACAATAAAAAGTAAATCAGAATAAAAGAAGCCAGTAGGCTAAAACCCTCTCATTTCCTTATTTCCACACACCCCTTACCCAACTCATAAATCTCGCACTTCAGCTTTAACCCGCCTCTTGGCCAGAGAGGTGTTACCAACTAGATGGCCCGCCTCCACCTTCATAGGAGAAATGAAAACTTGCTTAAATAAATAAATTGGATTGGGGAGGTAGCGGCCGTGGCCTTAATTAAGGTACAGATCGAGCATTTGCCTGGTGTGAAAATGGGAAACCACGAAAAACATTCTCAGGGCTGCCGACGGTGAGATTCAAGCCCACTATCTCCTGAATGCAAGTTTCCAGCTGTGGGATCCTAACCGCACGGCCAACTCGCTCGGTACTGAAATTACAATCATGCTGTGAACATCAACATATGTATTTATAACGTGTAAGATGACGACGACAATACGTTTCTAACTGCGTCTGTGCAGCATGTTTTCAAACTGTGCACCCTCATGTCTTACGCATTGTTCATAAAGGTCCTATACATTTTCGGACATGTTAATGAACACAGGTTGGCACAAGGATATAAACATATTCCCTTGTAATTCGGGAACATTCCTAGGTTGGTCATCTGACCGGACCGGTTCCATGGCTAAATGGTCACCATGCTGGCCTTCGGCCCAAGTTGTCCCAGATTCGGTTCCCGCCCGACTGGGAATTTTAACGTTCATTAATCAATTCCGCCCGCCTCTGTGGTGTAGAGGTTAGTGTGATTCGCTTCCACCCCTGGAGTCCCGGGTTCGCTTCTCGGCCCTGCCACGAAGTTTATAAAGTGGTACGAGGATTGGAATGGGGTCCACTCAGCCTTGGAAGGTCAACTGAGTAGAGGGAATTCGATTCCCACCTCACCTATCCTTGAAGTGGTTCTCCGTGGTTTACCAATTCACCTCCTGGCAAATGCCGGGATGGTACCTAACTTAAGGCCATGGTCGCTTCCTTCCCCCTTCTAATCTTTCCATTCCCTACACGGCCCCTGTTCAGCATAATAGGTGAGGCCGTCTGTGCGAGGTACTGTTCCTCTTTGTCATTTGTATCCCCTACCGAATGTCTCACAGTCCAGGGCACTGCCGTTGAGGCGGTAAAGGTGGGATCCTTCGCTGAATCCGAGGGGAAAACCAACCCTGGACAGTAAACGGATTAAATAATAATAATAATAATAATAATAATAATAATAATAATAATAATAATAATAATAATAATAATAATAATAATAATAATAATTGTACCGGTTGGTACACCTATACGCCGCACATTTGAATTTTCCGCCTTTAAGTACTCCTCTACAGCTGAAACTCTGAACTTTAAAACTGAATTGATTCAACCGTTTATCAGAAGATGTCACTGTGTTAATTTCGAATTGTTTTCGTTTACTAATTGTACCGGGCGGTACACCTCCACGCCGCGAATTCAAATATTGCGCCAGTTGAAACCTCTCTACAGGAGAAACTCTGAACTTTAAAATCTGTATTAAATCAAAGGTTCCTCGGAAGATGTCTCTACTGTAAATTTTGAAGTGTTCTGAACTATGTCTATTTCGATTTGTATTTGTTTGCTCTGAAACAAGAAGTGTGGACATTCTCTTCTAGATGGCACTACATAAGAACTATAATTGTGCACCCTAGTGCGAAGTGAAGGAACTGTTTTTTTTGAAGAAATTTGGTATTCATAAGTTTGTTCTTTGTTAAATTTATTTCATTCATTTTTTGGGTTGGCAGTATAACCCCTCTCTTTCCGCCAGTTTTGAATTTAACCAATCAGTAATTTCTGTAAGTAATTTTCCTCCCATCATAGCTTTCTTCCTCTGGTTTCCATGTGTAATTCCTAGTCTACCAATAAAGTTGAAGGGGTGTGTCTTTTCATTCTTGAAAGGTCTCGAATTTTCCACGAGGGTATAAAAACTGCTGATTTTCTTGTCTCCGGGCCACTTCAGTAACATCTTTCGCAGTGTGTGAATATATATAGCAGGGGGCGGTAAGCGCCTCTTTCTCCAAGAAGCAGTTCATCTACAAGGTAATGGCCTGTTAACATCTTCATTTCTTGCTAGCTCAGCAGTTTAACTCTCGGGGAAGGTTCGAAACCTTTAGTATGTAAACTACCCTTTTAAAATGTAAATTCTTTTCTGTCTATCTATAAATTACAAATCTGTAAAGCGGGGATAGAGAGTGCTTCACCCTCTCGAACTCCCCTTCATTTTGAATTTGAGGTGACTATGTTTTCGTAACCGCTTTTCTCTTCCTTCTTAAAGTCTTAAACTTATTTTCCATCTAGTCACCTCCCTAGTATGGGATTAGCCCCTGTATAACTGGCCGAGTGCCACCTAGGTTTTAAGAAGTTTCATGTAGGAGTGCAAGCTACGCCTCCAGTCAATTTGGTTTTTTGGGCCATTTAATTAACCCGGAGTTTGTTTTATTCATGTGAAGGCCCTGTAGGTTGGGTACAAGATACCCCTGTTTCACTGTATGTGTGCCTTAAGGGCAGTTAGGAATGAAGTTTGTTGTAGCCTTTGATAGGCTTGTAAAATTGAGAGCTGGTCTGCTCTTTTCCTCTTAACATTGTAATTAGGAGCAAGTGCTCCTCGTACTTAGTGGTTTTCTGCCCTTTAACTATTGTGGTGGTGAGCTGAGAGCTCAGAAATGAATCTTGGGGCTCGAAGCCCAAATCTTGTAATTATTGTAATCTCTTAACTTGTTTTCCTGCTACTTGGTACCTGTTACATCTTTGTTATTTGTTGTCATTTGTTGATTTTGGAAAAGAAAATATAACCTTTGTTAAAGTTTTAAATTAACTTTAATTCTGTAGTTGAGACCTATTCCCGCCCGCACCTTCTTTCACCTCTAACTACCACGGATAACTCCGTAACACTAATTATCAAGAAGTGTGGACATTCTCTCCCAGATGTCTCTACCAAAAACTATGATCATGCACCCTGGTGCGAAGTGAAGGAACTTTTCTTGAAGATATTTTGTATTCATAAGTTTGTTCTTTACTAAATGTTGTTCTTTCATTTGTGGGTTGGCAATATTAATCTTTCTTTCCGCCCGTTTTGAAATTAGCCAATCGTAAATTCCGTCATTAATTTTCAGCCAATGGCGTCTTTCTTCCCCAATGTTGATGTGTAACTGTAAGCTACCCAATAAACGACTGTGGGTGTGTCTTAATCATTCATGAAAGCCTCGAATCTTCCCCGAGAGTATAAAAACTGCTGATTTTCCTGGCTCTCGGCCACTCGTACAACATCTAGCATAGTGTATGGAATTATAGCAGGAGGCGGGAAGCGCCTCCTTCATCCGCCAGCAGCTCTTCTACAAGGTAATAGCCTTTTAACATCTTTATTTCTTGCTAGCTCAGCAGTTTAGGCCTCGGGGAAGGTCCGAAACTTTTTCAATGTAACCTACATTTCGAAAAATGTAACTTAGTGCCGGCTTATGTAAAAGTTTCTTATTATTTAACTGTAAATAGGGGATAGAGAGTGCTTTACCTCTCGAGCTCCACTTCATTTTGAGATGAGGTGACTACGTTTTCATAACCGATTTGCTACTCTTAATGTATTAAAATTTTCTTATACGAGTCACCTCCCTAGTTTGGGAATAGCCCCTGTATCATCGGCCTAGTGCCCCTTAGATTTTATACGGTTTCATGTAGGAGTGCAAGCAACGCCTCCATTCATCTAGGCATTTTGGGCCATTTAATTAATCTGTTCTTTCCTCTAAGGCCCAGTAGGTTGGGTACGAGATACCCCTGTTTAATTCTTGTAAGTTGCGCCTCTATGGCAAGTGATTGTAAAGCATTGTATTGCCTTTAATAGGCTTGAAAGATTGACAGCGGGTCAGCTCTTTATGGTGTTTTGGAAAGGTGCCTGTAGGAGGCTTGACATTACTAGGTGGGAGTAAGTGCTCCATGTAATGAGGGGTTTTATGCCCTTTGGTAATTTGTGATTGTGAACTGAGGGCTCAGGAATTATAAACTTGGGGCTCGAAGCCCAGAATTTGTAAAGACCCCTTAACTTGTGCTTTCGTTTCTAAAGTTATAATTGTACCTGATTTTTCATTGTTATTTCACCTAGTGAAAATTTGTTAAATCTTGTTGTCTATTGAAAATATAACCTTTATTTAAATTTTAATTAATCTTTCGGCCTTGTAGTTAGACCCATTCCAGCCCGCACCTTCTTTCACCTCTGCCGTCCACGAATAACTCCGTAACAACAACAACAACAACAATAATAATAATAATAATAATAATAATAATAATAATAATAATAATAATAACGTCGTCCTAGATAAGGTGATGAGGGAATGGGAAAAAGAATTGAAAGCACAAAGTAGCTGGAACACAGTAAACATTGGGACACAATCAAACAAGCTTGATATTCCATGCTTAGTCTTCGCGCATGACCTGTCCCTTTTGACCAGCGATGAAGTCACAGCGATAAAGCAAGTTGAAATTCTCCAAGAATGTGCCAGAAAGGTCGGGCTTCATATCTCCTTCCAGAAAACTGAATTTTTCTGTTCTAAACTAGACATCCATAGTCTCAATACAAAATACGGACAAATCAACAGAGTCCCTCACTTCACATACTTGGCCGAAATCCCCGAACCAACCGGACAAGAAATAATAGCCCAAAACAACCGTGTCCAAAAACTCAGAAGAGCATATGGGAGGACAAGAGAAATCTACAACAACAAAATGTATGTCTCTCCACGTTAAGATTAAACATTACAATACTGTAATAAAACCTGAGGCTTTATATGCAGGGGAAACTCTAACGCTTCATAGAAAGGGCGAGCTAGAAAATATCCTAAAAGAAGAGCGAAAAATCATGAGGAAAATTTTAGGACCAAGACACACGGAAGAAGGATATCGCCTCCAAACCCGGAAATCGACAGAAAAATGATCTAATATTGCGGCAGACTTCAGAAAAAGAAAGCTAAAATTTCATGGACATGTTAAGAGGCTTTCGGAAACCAGACTAACCCACCAAGTTCTTGAAAGAGTTGATAAACTGAAGAATTTTCCTTGAATTCAACAAACAGAAACAGACATGAAGAACGCAGAAATTCAACCTGAAGATATTTTGAATCGAAATATATAGGCTATAGCAAGAAAATTGACAAGTGGGAAGTTACTCCAGAGAATGAAGTACCAAAATGAGCAGGTACCAAGTGGACGGAAGAAAGGAAGAGGATCCTCAGTCAACAGATGAAAGCATCCTAGATCCTCCGCAAACGAAATTATACATAAAGCTTCGTGTGACCATTCAAGCATAATAATAATAATAATAATAACAATAATAATAATAATAATAATAATAATAATAATAATAATAATAATAATAATAATAGTAATAATAGTAAGAAGAACAATAATAATAATTCCTATGGCTCGGGGGTTGGTTGTCCGTGCCGTCTTAAGCATCAGAATTCATCTTAGGTAGATTTCCATCATCACAGAAGCGCAGGTTGCCTATACGGCCTCTCCGGGGGCCACACGACAATCTTCTTCTTCTTCTACTTCTTTTTTTCTTCTTCTTCTTGTTATTATCTGGGTGGAGAATGGATTCTTTCAGCATGCTCATAAGTAGGCATCTAGGAGCGTGAGATCCGGGAGTAGGAAGGCTGCGGGAAATTAAGCTAGCTCCAGATTGTTTCTGCAGAAGAGCAAAAATGATCCCTTCGTGGTGTAGGCTGCAGCTCCGACTTTCTACGTGCATTGTCGTTGCAGTGTCGGGTTTCTGACTATATTTAGCGCTGCTTGATGTTCAGAGCATGTTTGTAATTTCAGTACCTTTTTCTGCTGTAGGCCTATAGTGTGCAATTTCAATGAATGAATGAATGGATGAATGAATGAATGAATGAATGAATGAATGAATCAATCAATCAATCAATCAATCAATCAATCAATCAATCAATCAATCAATCAATCAATCAATCAATCAATCAATCAATCAATCAATCAATCAATCAATCAATCAATCAATCAATCAATCAATCAATCAATCAATCAATCAATCAATCAATCAATCAGTCAATCAATCAATCAATCAATCAATCAATCAATCAATCAATCAATCAATCGATCGATCCATCCATCAATCAATCAATCAATCAATCAATCAATCAATCAATCAATCAATCAATCAATCAATCAATCAATCAATCAATCAATCAATCAATCAGTCAATCACCACAGATCTGTCCGGCTTCATGGATAAATGGTTAGCCTGCTGGCATTTTGTCCAAGAGGCCCCGTGTTCGATTCCCGACCGGGTCGGGGATTTTGACCTTCTTTGGTTAATTCCGATGGTTCAGGGGCTGGGTGTGTGTGTGTGTGTGCCGTCTTCAGCATTAGAATTAATCTTACGTTGTGTTCCATTCTCACAGCCGTGCAGGTCGCCTATCAGGCGTGAACTCGAAAGACCTGCACTGTTTGACCTGCATTTACTGCTGTCGCCCAGGTGGCAAATTCACTATCAATTGTTTACCTAGTATTTTCTTACATGGTTTCAAAGAACTAGAAAATTATTCAGCATCTTCCTTGGTAAATAATTCCATTCTCCAATTCCTCTTCCTGTAAACTAATATTCTTATATTTTAAAATTATTAGATCATGTTGAGTACATGCTGAAGAACTGTCAAGAAATGATCTACCGGAGACCAGTTGGAACTGATCCCATAACCTTCTGATTTCGCGTCGGATGATCGGCATGTAGGCCTAGGCCTACTCTGAAACGACCTAATAAGTTGAAAGCGTATTTCAAGAACAATGTGGTCGTGAAAATTATCGTTAAATAATCGCTTGAACTGGCCTACGTCCGACTCGTTGGCTGAATGGTCAGCGTACTGGCCTTCGATTCAGCGGGTCCCAGGTTCGATTCCCGGCCGGGTCGGGGATTTTAATCGATTCTGATTAATTCTTCTGGCTCGGGGACTGGGTGTTTGTGTCCGTACCAACACTTTCCTCTTCATATTCAGACAACATACCACACTACGAATCATCACAGAAACACGCAATAGTGATTACATCCCGCCAAATAGGGTTGGCATCAGGAAGGGCATCCGGCCGTAAAAAAGCGCCAAATCCACATGTGCGACGCAGTTCGCACCCGCGACCCCACAGGTGTGGGACAGAGCGGTAGGAAAAGGAGGAAGATTGAAAGAATCACTTGAACAGGCCTACAATTTCACACTCAAGAGTTATGCTAGCAGTGGTAGGAGACGTGTAACTCAAATTCTTTCCAACAGAACAAGTTCGACCTACGCCACCATAGCTCAGTATACAGAGCATCCAACCTCGGAACAGGAAGGATGTGGTTTGGTTCCCACTGGTTGGCCATTATTGTCTGTAGGGCCTACTTATCATTCCTTCGGCATGTACGTTAATTATGTACTCAACATGAGCTAACGAGTCAAGAGTGCAGGCCTATTTGGAAACCTCATGATGATGTCGATTGTTCAATTTTTATCACATCAGATTATGTTTACCATCGTGGTGCACTTTTGCTGTTGAGTAACACATTACTTGAGCCTTTCTGCCTTTCTGCCTTTCTCTCGTTCTTAGCTTCCAAAAGGATCTATCAATTTGATTACTGTTGTGTGTGTCCTAAAGCTCCGCGTCTACAAGCTCCGCAGCCCGCCGCATCACCGGTGTTTCCAGAGACTACGAGGTGACTGCACTGCGCCTGGCATGCTCGTCTGTGATGTTAGGCAGCGCTAAATAAGGAGCAACTTTCCTCGCCTCTCCAGGACTACCCCAGTGTCCAACGACCAGAGCACACCGCAAGTCAGACACGGAGGCATCCTCTTTAAAATGTGTTTGAACAGGCGGACTGATTTCTGGCCGTGAGGTCTCTCCTCTGGACATTGCCTCACTTTCCCTGATCCCCGTAGCCACGTCGAGCCCCGATTCAAGCATTCAGCTACTCCCTGAAGTCCTCACCAGTGCTCCGACGTCAATATAATGACCATAGTATTCTGATTATTAAGAATATTAATGCAAGTTCCTTGCAAGTCTAAGCCTAATACTAGCTTCCTGTTAATACGAACTCTCGCTGCGAGTTACACTTGTTATTACTCAGCAGATAGTTTTCGACTATCCAAGAACATTCTCATTGGAACAGACTATCTCATCAAAATAGGATTGAATGTGTATATAGGACTCTCACTTTGTATAAATGTATATACGCCACAGACCTTCAGTCTACCTTTCAATATCAGCATTAACTGCGTGCCATTAATCAAGCTTCAAGAAAAGTTTAGTTATATTTCTTGTAAATACTGTATAAAACTATTGAAGCAATAAACTTTATGTTGTGTTACTGTATACCAAGTTCCTTGTATACAACAATTACCTATATTGGAAGTATTGCTCCTGAAAATCTGACCTTTGAACGTTTAGATTAGTTTAGGGTGGTGTAATCAACTGTCAATAATGTTATGGAAATTTTTCACGCACAGAGCAGCTAATCCACTATCAGTCGCACTTGTGATGGAACTATTAACGGACGATGTTCTTCCAACTTGCGAAGGGATGGCTATATTCCTGTACTTTCCATTAAAACAATAATCGCCCGTGAACTTTTTCAATTTCTGTTCACTTCAGAGTTGAGCTAGCGAGTTGATTACGCGGTTTGGACCACGTAGCAGTGAACTTATATTCAGAAAGTAGTAGGTTCACACTTCACTGTCCGCAGTCCTGCAGGTATTTTTCCGTGGTTTCACATTTTCACGCCACATTTTCCTTCCCACTTCTAGCCCTGTTCAATGCCATCGTCACCATAAGAACTGCTTGGGTCGTTACGACGTAAAACAAATATGAAAAAGAGAAAATTATTTTAAAAAAACCTAGAGTACTCGTGTTGGTCCGCAGCATTCGTTATGAATAGGTCAGATAAATCGCCTTGATATGCCTGTCTTAGTCTTATTGTTTTGCCTGCCCTTGTCGATGGTTTTATTTACATTTAATAAGAAGCGCGTTATGGCGTGCAGCAGTTCGTAGTCAGAATTCATCCATTCTGACGTCATAATGCCGTCTGTAATCTGCAAAAATCTATATTCGCTTTCTTATCCTCCATTTCTTGATGCAAAACTTGGTATTGTGTCGTAGAAGGCAATGGTATTCATAATCGCAGTGCTTCTATATAGAACGGTTGTCTTATGAGCTCATAGGTTAGTCTCGAAGCGGTTTTTTCTTTACCAGGCAGAGAACTTTCTCAAGATTCGTGGTCTTCACTCTTTCTAGCGTAGCTAGGTTATCCTTCGATAGGTGTTTCCAGGTAATAGCTAAGGTGTATGTCATGATGACGTCTGTTAGTACGTAGACTTTTTCTCTTAGCAGCATGTAAGATATAAGGAACGCTCTGGCATCGGTTAAATATATTTGGAAGGTGGGAAAGTTTAGATAATCAGAGAGTATCTAGCAGGGAATTGTATTCATCCGTGATCAGAGGAAGCGTATAACCTCAGGCTTGACAGGTAGTAATAAAACATTGCTGCAGGCAATGACATTACTAAGGATGAAAATCACATACCGTATATTAGAATATTAAGGAAGGTTTTAGTCGGTTAGCAGCCTGCTATGTAGAAAAATACAGAGTGTATTGCGGGTAGGGTAAGCCTTCGCCTGCAATTATTGGAGTGATTTAATGATTTTATTTAATGACTACCAATATACCCGTCCTCCGCTACGGTATTCTACATTGTATACGGATATCGAAGTAAATTACTGTTCATGAAGTGAATAAGATTTTTTAAATTGCATGTCCCTTGGCGTTATCCGAGAAACAGCATAGGGTGGTCCTCATACATTGTTTCCATTGTAAAGTGCGAGTTGCGGAGTTGTGATGATAACGACAGGTCCACTTGTCTACTGCAATTCACTATGCGTAACGTCAATCACATTTTGATGAGTAAATTTGTTTATAATTGGGGGAGCCCATGCATGAGGGCACCTTTGCCTAATGACAAAAAGAATAAGGTAAAGGAGTTTTGAAAAAAATGCACGCTCCCTTGCCTTCTACTAGTCAAATCGAGAATGGAATTATTCATTACAATGGTACGCAGGAGTTGGAGGAGGACCCCATTCCTACTGATAGTTAAAGTCGATGAGGGGGTACTGATAACAATAGCTGACAGTCACTATTGATTTGTAAAGTATTAATTACAATGGCAGACACACCCCTTCTAGATCGCTACAAATCGACCTCAATGAATAAATATAGACCGACATACGGAAGTATATGCATGTTCACCTTCATTTACAGAATAACTGCTGCTAAATAGTGCATCATATCGAAAAACGGATTGTACGATAAGACGCCTCTGGCCTCATTTAGCGATCTAAATGGCTGGTACTATGATATCTCCTCGTATCTCATCTATTTAAAGGCAAGATTGTTTTAGAAACGTTGAATAGGGTGAAATTTGTGTAAGGTTTTCACACAGTGATTTACTTTTCAGATACTTATGTGACTTTGACTCACATATGGTTACTGGGTGGGTCAATATTCGTGTAGAATTTGATGCTCCTATCTTTCCTAAAAGTGATTGAAACCATCAATTATACGTATACAAAGTGCAAAAGTTAGGTAACGCCAGAATTAGAGCCACATTTAACGTATAAGGGATAGAGATACGAGAAAAAGTGATAGAACCAAAGTTGTAGATCAGTCCAAATTGAACTGAGATAGTGCCATCCGTTTTGTGATAGGACTTACCGTTCAGCCACCAAATACCTCGAAAGGAAGGTCTGCACTGTCATTAAAATTGCCACCATATTTCGATATATTTCTGTGGTAAAAATAAGTTTTTTAAGCATCTCGTAAATTTTGCCAAATTTCAAATTTCTAACTCGTCTGGCAGATTGTGCCTTCATCTTGATATGGGGGAGGGGTTAAAAATTAGAAGTTTCAGGAAACCTATAGGTTATCGTTCTGGGTAAATATAACCGACTGCGTTCTTATGCAGATTTGAAACTCCCAGCGTGTCCCCCTCAGAGAATTTTGAGAATTTTCGATTTTTCTAGGGATCCTGAAATCATCAGCTTGTCTGGTACCAAGTTTTAAGTTTCAAAGGTGCCTGGAATTGTCTCATTAATTCACGTCTGTTTCTACTTTTATGCCTTAATATATATTGTGCCCTGGTGGGGGTGTGATAAGCGTCATGCAATTGTAATTATTTATGGAGGAAATATATTTCATTTTCAGAAGCGAGAAGATCGTATTTTATGTATTATAAGTACAGACCAGGCCGAGAGGATGTTGTGAAACATACCCCAGACTGTTGTCTCCACTGAGATTAACAAACACAATGAACAGCAGAATTAGAATTCTCAGAAATTGTGACGAAGGGGGAAAGAGAAAGGCACGAGTTGTTGACAAGTTTGCGGAAAGTTTTCATAGCCTCGAGCGAAATACGTAGTGGCAACAGCGCAAAGAGCCGGGTGCAGATTTTTTAGAAATCATGGCAGGGTATCTCCATGTACTAGCGGGAGTTGAACGCGGGGTTGGCACTTGAAGAAAAAAATATGAGCCTTCCTGGTCCCGTGGTTTGTGTGGACCAATAGTAAAATTGATCGACCAGTCGCAGGTACGCAAACTTCGTATTGTAAGAAGCACGAGAAACCTGAACTCCACGGATTAAATTTAGAGAAGGAAGTGAGTTATAAATTCGGAATAAGGTGGAATTTATAAGCCTAACCAAGTAATAAAAGTTATTAAAAGTCACTAACTGAGGGAGATTGATTGGCGTAATTCTGATAATTCATGGACGCTATTCGCTGATTGGCTGGAGGCAAGGGACGCCACAATATAGCGCGAAATCCCAGGCCGGGATACGGCAGCTAAATTCGCAGATATATCACTTACCAGCGAACGATATTAGTTGAGAATTGGTATAGAGCTTTTGAGAACATAATTACATCATTGAATCCCATATTTAAGCCACTGGCAAAGGCGCAAATAGTCATATGAGGATATCGGGACTGCGCGTCCTAAGAAGACTTCCGTGAACTCGGAAGAGAGGGGATACAAGTATAAATACGAGGTCGTAGACAAGGACTGACAACTACTTCTGACAAAGTGTCGGAGCTGATACCACGCAAGGGGTGCGTAACTTACTTGTGAATATTCCGTGCCGTTACTACGACAGGGAGCATGTGTGTTCTTACTCGTGGAGAGGGCTCGAAGTATTATATTGTTACACAGTGTTCCGAGGTATCTGTGGAACAGCAGAGGTGAAAGAAGGTGCTGGGTGGAATAGGTCTCAACTTACGAAATTAAAGTTAGTTTAAAACTTTAACAAAGGTTATATTTTCTTTTCAAGATAAATAAATAACAGAATATAACAGGTACCAAGTAGCAGATCAACAAATTAAGAAAGTACAATTTTAGTTCATTACAAAATTTGGGCTTCGAGCCCGACACTCACGAACCTTGAGCTATAAGCCCAATTTTATCTATATACCAAGTTCTAACAAAGGGGCAGAAAACCCCAATTATGCCAAGGAGCACTGGCTCCTGATTACCATATTAAGCATCCTCGAGGCACACAGAAACCAAATTTAAGAAAGAGCAAACCTGCTCTCAAGATTCAAGCCCATCAAAGGCCACAACAAACTATACTTCAAACTGCCCTCAAGGCATACCAAGAACAGGGGTAATAAATACCCAACCTTCTGGGCCTATTCAGTAAAGAAGCAGGTTAATTACATGGCCCATAATACCAACTTGACTGGAGGCGTAACTTGCACTCCTAATACACTTTTAAAACCTACTTGGCACTAGGCCGCATACACAAGGGCTAATCCCATAATAAAGAGGTGACTTGTATAAGAAGACTTTATTACATTAAGAAAGGAAGAAACGGTTGTGAAAACAAGGTCACCTCAAAACAATAGGAGTGGGAGCTCGAGGGGGTTTAGCACTCTCTATCCCAATTTATAGTTAAAGAGACGAAGTTTTACCAAGTGTCTATTACATTTTAAAGAAAGGTTACATGCGAAAAGATTCGAACCTGCCCCGAGGGTTAAACTGCTGAGCTAGCGAGAAATGAAGTTATTAAATGGCCATTACCTTATGGATGAACTGCTGCCCGAAGAAAGAGGCGCTTCCAGCCCCCTGCTACATAATGACACTAGGAGCGATGTTACTGAAGTGGCGAGGAGACCAGAAAATCAGCAGTTTATATACCCTCGCGGGAACTTCGAGACGTTGCATGAATGATTACAACCCGCCCACAAAATTTTATTGGATAACAGCAAAAACCAATACACCAGACGAAGAAGAAAGACCTTATTGGTGGAAAATTAATTACAGAAATTCCTGATTGGCTACATTCAAAACAGGTGGAAAGAAAAGATTATATTGCCAACCTACAATTGACAGAACAAAATTTAGTTAAGACAAAACTTATGAAAGTTAAATTTCTTCAGGACAGTTCATTCCTTTACACCAGAGAGACATCTATTAGACATCTATTAGAGAACGTTCAAACTTCTTGATCCAGAGGAAACAAACACAAGTCGAAATAGACACCGTTCAGACACTTCAAAATTACCAAAATTTACTGTGGTGACATCTTTCTAGAAACCATAGAATTATTATAGTTTGTTCAAATTCAGGCGTTCTCCTGTTGAGGAGTTTCAACTGGTGCAATATTAGAATTTGCGTTGTGGAGGTGTACCGCCCGGTACACATAGTACAGTGATTCATGACGTGATGTAGCTCATATTACAGTCTTGAGCAGTATACTAGTATGAAGTGTTTCAAATAGTTACAGGACTCAGTAAAGCATAACTTACGGAGTGTGAGATTCTACCAACAGATTAGGAAGTGCGTTACGTGAGAACGGTCACGAGTGTTCGATGTCTTTCACCTAGTAATAGTCGATTATAAACTGATACCTGGTCAGCTGTGTGAACGCGTGACGGAAATTCAAGTGGGCGCACGGGCCGTTGTAAAGGGGATCCCGAGGTATCCCATGTTCCTAGTGTCCGGGAAAGGAATGAAGAATGTATATCCACATTAAGTGGGCTAGATACAAGGCCGAGAGTGTAAAATTTGTGAGTAGAATTTAGGGTGGAAATTATTCCAGAGTGCAACAGTTATTTTATTTGTTTTTATTCAAAATGTGTAAAGTTGAAAATGGTCAAGGATTAATTCTTCAAGCTGGCATGAATACCAGTAGAATGCAGTGCTAAAACCGGAGGGGCTAGGCTCCTTGTCCGGTTTTAGCAGACTACAAGGCAGAGATGTGTAACCTTTTGAGATATTTGTAGATTGCCATCGTTAGGGGGAGGAAATCATATTAATTTATCATGTAACTTAATTGTGAAACGAGCCGTTTCCGGCTCGTAAAATTCAAAGATAGATAGACAAAGGAACAAATTAATATGTACATAATTAGATCAAGCACTCATCATAAATTTGATTATTAAATAGAGTAGAGTAGGGTTTATTTGTTCATTCAAGTGCTTGAGTTGTTTGATATGATATGGAGCACGTTTCACGTAAAGATAATGTTAATATTCATTTAGAAGTGCTTCCAAAGTGTTTTTTCGGTATCGGAAATTTTATAGATATTAAGGCATGTTGTTAAGATAATCCAGAGGTAGGGTTGCCAAATGATTTAAATTGTTGTGGGACGGAATGAAGTCCATTTATTTGTTTGTAAATATCGCGAAGTTCGCCAGTGGACAAAATAATAATAATCGGTAGAAGTGTCGGAGTAATAAGTTAATATTGGGTAATGTGTAAAGGCGTGTTTAATAATAATCTTTGAGAATAAAGGCACGGGCCTAGTTGGATAGAATGATTGCAAATTAAAGTAATTTAAATGTGGAGATATTATGTGGCATGAATATTTTATTTGGGCAGTGAATCCGATTTTAACACTAATTGTTGATTTAACGTTTTTGGACTCCATAATAATCATAAATAATTTTGGTAGAAACGAGATAGGCATTTTGATAATATGGTCACGCTATGTTTGAGGCCCAGAGTGATTTGAGCCAAAAGTTGAGATTTGGAGTTTTGTGGGACAGAAATCCGGCCCGAAATGAAAGCGAAATGTACTGATGTTGATGAAGAAATAGATGGATCTTAAGGCCTACATAGAGGTTGTATTTCTATACCGGTGTCTTGAGTGGCAAAAGAGAGTCCACGTACCGAGGGTTAATTAATGAAAATGTTTTGAAGAGTTCCGATGGATAAATGGACTTCAAAATGGAAAAGGAAGGAATAATTTAACACTTGCAGAGATTGGAGGTATTTGCCCAACTGCGAGGTGTTATGGGATTTGAGAATTGTCTTAGGAGCATATGGTCTCCATGAATTAACGACAGTACGAAAATAAGGTTGCGGGTTCGAACACTATTATGTCCCGACCGATGTGAATTCGGATCTTGGTGATTTCTGTTTGGGAGAGAACGTATGTGACTAAATTATAAAGATGGGGAATAAAAATAAAGATTCTCGAAAGAATAATAATACTATTAATAATAATAATAATAATAATATTCCAAGTAAATCATATCTGGATTGATTAGTGCCAAAATAAATCGGAATTGTAAAAGGGGTTATAAATGTTTAGAGTGGGCTACCGTGTAAGAAGCGAAATTAATTTTTTAAATTAATAATAATAATAATAATAATAATAATAATAATAATAATAATAATAATAATAATAATAATTGAAGAATCAGAGGAAGATTTCTTTTAAAAAATTATTTATGAACACAATAATGATGATGGGAATTGAATTGAAAATATTGAAATTTTCGAACCACTTTAATAATAATAATATTTGAAGTATAAAAAGAAGGAAGCTACTTTTTTATTTTTATTTTTTAGATGAGAATAATAAGAGCGAGAATTTGAAGTATTATAGCGAGGATGATTACGGGTTACGATAATCACGATCTCCCCTATTAATAATAATGTTGATAATAATAATAATAATAATAATAATAATAATAATAATAATAATAATATTTTTAATTATTTTTATTTTATTTTATTACTTCGGATGCTGATGATGAATGATCCTAGGGAAGTCAGCTGGCGAATTAACGTAATAATGTCAAGTTGTTGTGAATAATAAGTTAAGTTAATAGTTGTAAAATGAAGGCAAATTCCTACATCTGGACCATTAGGTTATAGTCTCTTTGTCGTTTCCTTCAACTAACGATTAGCGTATCTTGGTTAGAAACCCGGGGAGAGTTTGTAGTTTCCCGGGTTGGTCTCATCTCAATCAAAGTGGAGGCGATAACATAGTCCATGTGATCGCGCCCACTTAGCCAACAGGTAATTGGTCCACGACCAAATATGGTCATGATGTTAACGAAGGTAAATCTGATACCTTCAGATATCAACGGTTCCACCACCGAAATGGAAGGGTAGTCAAAAGTGATAAATATTATGTAATCATTTTTCAGGAATAATTTGCCAAATTACCGGCAAATCAAGGGTCAACAGATTTTGATTGTGTGTAAAAATCTATTTTTGTTTACTTAAATAAAATGCTCCTTTAGCATTTGCAAGGAAACAGTTCCAGGTTCTTGTTCTTGTAGAATAGTAAACCCTTGGTGACCGTTTAAATATCCGTCCCCATTCCTAGGACGGAGCCTTCATAAGTTCCCTTTGATCTGAATATTTGTGTGTTTTATGTTGAGCCTTAAAGTTAAAGATTAGAGTGTCCCGTTCAACCCTGTAGTACTGATTGGATGGCGCCCTTACATTTAGTTTGAGATCTTATATTTCAATATATTTTTTTAAAATTGTTTATTAGTTGCGATAGATTCGGACCGTAACACTCCCTGAGATAAATGCTGGTTGGGACTCAGGCTTTGAGCGGGTACAATATATAGATCGCCCCAAACCGACTTCCATTTGTTAATATGGATTATATTTCACCAATTTCCCGAGTGGTTCTAGAGGCGTCGTACTCCCACAGTATTTTTTCCAGGTAGTAAGTCATGCTGGACATACACACGTCTATTATCTCGGTCATTATGGCCAATTTATTTTTCATCCTTTCTCACCCCCTATGCCAAAGGGGGCTGAAGTTTAAAAAATCTGGAATGTTACTATTCATCTCAGCGACCAGGAAAACTATGGTTTCAACACTATTTTGGGTTATTTTTATACCTCACTCCCACCTCCCCCACCCTAATGGGGGCTAAACTGAGTTTTAAAAAATCGGGAATGCTACTATTCATCTCAGCGGCCCCGAAAACTATGGATTCGACACTATTTTCGATTAGTTTTAAATCTCAATACCCCCTCGTCCCCTCCAAAGTGGGATGAACTTGGACATGTAAAATATCCGGAGTCTATTTATCTCAGAGACCCCGAGAACTATGAATTCGACCCTATTTTCGATTATTTTTACATATCATTCTCCCATCCCCCCCCGAAGGGGCTGAACTTGGAATTTAAAAAATTCAGAGTGTTACTGGTAATTTCAGCGAGCCCGGAAAGTATGGATTCGACACTATTTTCGATGATTTTTATATCTTACCCCTCACTCCCCCCGCCCCTAAGAGTTCCTGGTGTGTATTACCCCCACGTGGTTTGTCTCATGATACTAAAAATCCTAAAAGGGGGATGAACTTGGACATGTAACATGCACGGAGTCACACTATTCATCTCAGCGACCCCGACAACTATGGATTCGACCCTATTTTCGATTATTTTTATATATCACTATCCAATCGCCCCTCACCCTGAAAGGGGCTGTACTTGAACTTTAAAAATTTCCGGAGTGTCACTATTCATCTCAGAGACCCCGAAAAGTATGGATTCGACACTACTTTCGATGATTTTTATATCTCAGCCCCCTCGCCCCTACGTCCCTAAGGGTTCCTGGGGTGTATTACCCCCACATGGTTTGTCACCTGATACTAAACATCTGTAGTGTCACTATTCATCTCAGCGATCACGAAAACTATCGATTCGACACCATTTTCAATTCTTTTTAATCATTCTCCCATCGCTCCCCACCCCGACGGGGGCTGAACTTGGACATTGAAAAATTCCGGAGTGTCACTGTTCATTTCTGCGAGCCCGAAAAGTATGGATTCGACACTACTTTCGAAGATTTTTATATCTCACTCCCTCGCCTCCCTCGCCACCTCTGCCCCTAAGGGTTCCTTGGCTGTCTTACCCCCACGTGGTTTGGTTTTACTGATACTAAAAATCGGGAGTGTACAGTTCACCTTTTCGACCCAGAAGACTATGTATTCGACACTATTTTCGATTAATTGTATATATCACTCCCCCTCGCCCCCCCCAAAGGGGGCTGAACTTGGACTTAAAAAATCCGGAATGTCACTATTCATCTTAGCGACCCTGAAACGTATGGATTTGACACTATTTTCGTTAATGTTGATATCTGACCCCTCTCGCCCCCTGCCCCTATGGGTTTTTGGAGTGTCTTACCCCCCCCCCCACAAAGTTTGTCTCCTGATACTAAGTCATAAGTGTACCAAGTTTGGTTGAAATTTCTCCAGTGGTTTAGGAGATGTGTCATTTACACACCCACACACACACACACCCACGCACACACATACATTCATTTTATATATAGTAAGAAGAAGAAGATAATATGTGTATGTACAGTTATTCGATTATTTTTATATCTCAGACTCTTCGCCCCCCACTTGGACTTTTTTAAAAGGCAGAATATTACTATTCATCTCAGAGACCCTGAAATCTATGTATTCGACACAGTCGACACTGTTTTTAATTATAACTATATCTCAGCCCCCTTTGCTCCCCAACTAAAAGGGTACAGTTATTAGATTATTTTATATCTCACCCTCTTTGCCCCCCCCAACTTGGACTTTTAAAAAATCCGGAGTATTACTATTCATCTCAGAGACCCTGAAATATATGTATTCGACACTGCTTTTAATTATTTCTCTATCTCAGCCCCCCTTCGCTCCCCACCTAAAAGGGGACTGAACTTGGACTTAAAAAAATTCTGGAGTATTACTTTTCAACCCAGCGACCCCGAAAACTATGAATTCGACACTATTTTCGATTATTTTTGTTACGGAATATTGGTGGATCACAGAGGTGAAAGAAGGTGCGGGCTGGAATGGGTCTCAACTACAGATTCGAAAAATGAATTAAAATTTCAACAAAGGTTATATTTTCAAAACTTAACAGTGGTGACATAGAATTTGAAAACTTAACAAGTCAAACAACAAGCCAAAATCAGGTACAAAGAAATCACAAGATTTCGGGGGTTATTACAAGGTCTGGGCTTCGAGCCCCAAGTATAATTTCTGAGCTCTCAGCTCACAACAACAAAAATACTAAAGGGCAGAACACCCTTAATTACATGGAGCATTAGCTCCCAACCTTACATCTCAAGTCTCTCTAAGGCCCTTTTACCACAACACTATAAAGAGCTGTCAAGCTCTCTATCTGTCAAGCCTATTAAAGGCATACCCGACCTTACAAATCAATTGCCGTTACCGCACCAAATGAAACAGGGGTATTAGTACCCAATCTACTGGGCCTCGGCCGAAAAAGAACAGGATAATTGAATGGCCCAAAATACAAAATGTCTGGAGGCGTAGGTTGCACTCCTACATTACACTATTAAAACCTACTTGGCTCTAGGCCGCTTACACAAGGGCTAATCCCATACTAGGGAGGTGACTCGTATAAGAAAACTTTATTACATTAAGAAAAAAGAAAATCGGTTATGAAAACGTAGTCACCTCAAAACAATATGAGTGGGAGCTCGAGAGGGTTAGGCACTCTCTATCCCAATTTGTAGTTAAAGAGACGGAATTTTTTCCTAATGTCTTTACATTTTAAAGGTAGGTTACATGAGACAAGTTTCGAACCTGCCCCGTGGGTTAAACTGCTGAGCTAGCAAGAAATTAAGTTATTAAACGGCCATAACCTTGTTGATGAACTGCTGCCCGAAGAAATATGCGCTTCCCGCCCCCTGCTACATATTCACACACTAAGCAAGATGTCGATGGAGTGGCAACGAGCCATGAACCTCAGCAGTTTTATACCCACAAGGAAACTTCGAGACCTTTCATGAAATAAAAGCGCCACACACCCTCCCTTTATTGGCTAACATCAAAAGTTACACACAACATGAACAAGAAACCTAGGATTGGAGGAAAATTAATTTAGAAAATTCCGGATTAGCTGAATTCAAGACTGGCGGAAACAGAGATCAATATTGCCAACCCAAAAATGAAAGAAAGAAATTTAACAAAGAACAAACTTATGGATACAAAGTTTTCAAAAACAGTCCCTCCACTTCGCACCAGAGTGCACAATCGTAGTCTTTTCTCTGTAGAGACATCTAGAATATCCACACTTCTTGATACAGGGCAAAACAAACACAAATCGAAATAGACACCGTTCAGAACACTTCAAAATTACAATATTTACAGTGGTGACATCTTCTGGGCAACTGTAAAGTTGCTTCAGTTTTTAAAGTTCAGGGTTTCTCCAGTAGGGGATACTTGTAGGTGCACAATTTAAATTTGCGGGGTCGGGGTGTACCAACCGGTACAATTTTTATACCTAACCCCCCTGACCCCCATCCCTTAAGGGCGCTAGGGATGGCTTACCCCCACAGCGCTCGTCTCCCGATAGTAAATAATACGTGTACCAAGTTTCGTTGAAATTGCTCCAGTGGATTATGAGGAAATGTGTCATTTACACACACACACACATACACGCATACATCCGTTTTTATATATAGTACTCGCTTTCGCTCGTTGGGGGCTGCGCCCCCAAACCCCCCATTCCTGTACATTATAAGTGGTCACATGGAAAATTACAGTTGCGAACCGGTACTTCGTTACGAAAAACGGATTGCGCCACCAGACGGCCCATATATTCGCTTACATGTATGGTCCTCTAATATTTTCTCGTACCGTACATTCACGAGTTATAGAAATGATAGCGTTA
The DNA here is from genome assembly GCF_040414725.1 of Anabrus simplex. Lineage (NCBI taxonomy): Eukaryota > Metazoa > Arthropoda > Insecta > Orthoptera > Tettigoniidae > Anabrus > Anabrus simplex. The sequence continues at coordinate 1,737,460,405 of NC_090265.1, read as the reverse complement.
AACGTTTCGACGTGGTGAAAATTACATACGATTCTCACAAGATAAGAAATTTCCGAACGTAACGGGGAGCTACAGTCTTGAAAGTTGGTAGGTTTATCGTGTTTGAAACGCTCTATATTTCCGTTATTTGATGTTTAGTCGTATCTGCATCGTTTTCGCCGCAGATTGGTTTAGAACCTTGGATTAGGAATACAGTGTTTCCGTTTTACTTTCGTTTTTCCAGATTTACAGGGTGCTAGAATCATGCATTTTGCTCACGTGTCACCCTCGAAAGTTCCAGTGAGCCTGCTAAATTTCATGAACCTATCGGTCTTATAAGTGTGTAACACAGTAAAATTAACTACGGAAAATGTAAAAATTGACGTTAGATCTGAAAAATGCAGCTCTATCTAAGGCATAAGGGATCATGATACGACTAAAATTCCCGGGTCAGAAGTTGTAGATCTCTTCATGATCGGATCCGAACGTCTTGTCCATTTGGTGGTAGAACTTACAGTTTAGCCACCAAAATCCTCGAAACGCTAGTTAGCACCATAATGAAAATTACTTCCAGATTTCGATATTTTCTGGAGATAGAATTTTACTTATTTAATGTTTTGCCGTATCTCCAAGGGATTCACCATAAATTGCTTAGGAACCTTAAATTAGCCTGAAATTTTATTGGTGTTTCCATATATTCCTTCCATTTTCGTATACATTCAAGGCAGCTAGAATAATGAATGTCGGTCTGCATATGCCCAATAACCGTGCCAAGGACCGTGCTGAATTTAGTGCATCCATCTGTCTCATGAGTGTGTGAATCAGTAAATTAATTTTTGAAAATTTAACAAAATTTTCCAAAACCGGGGAAATGAAGCTCAATCTGAGGTAGAAGGGGTCGAGATACGACAGAAAGTCATAGGACCAAAGTTGTATATCTACTCATTTTAGGACATAAAAGTGCAGTCCATTTATCGATAACTATTACGGTTTACCCACAAGAGATCTCGAAACAAAAGGATGCACCGTTTTTAAATTTGCCTTAATATTTCGAATTTTTAGTGGACTGAATATTAATTATATTAACTTATTGCTTTTTCTACGCCGGATATGGTTTAGGAGCTAGATTTTGCCAAATTTTAATTTTGTAAGGCGCTGCATCACGGTGTATCCATTTTGTTTGGGGGAGGGGGTTAATTTAAAAATTTATACTTTTAGGAATTTTTCCACAGGATACACGCTAATAGCTATCACATTGCCAAATTCAAAGTTCCTAGGCCATCTGGAAGGGTCTAACCCGAAATTTGATTCCGGTAATTTGATTGAGCCGTGGGAGGTCTAAATATGAAAAATTTGAACTTTCCGAAATTTTTCCTTGGGTTACAGCCTAATAGGTATCAGAAAGGGTCTACGAAATTTGAGTCCGATATCTTGATTGGGCGGAAGGGTGTAGCACGAAATTTGAGTCCGATATTTTAATCCGGTGTGGGGGCTAAATGTGATAAATTTGAACATTTTGAAATATTTCCACGGGTTATAGAATAACAGCTATCAGATTGCCGAATTCCAAGCTTCAAGTTCATCTGGAACGGAAGGGTCTAACCCGAAATTTGAGCCCGACATTTTGATTCGAAGAGGGTCTAAATACAAAAAATTATAACTTTTTGGAATTTTGCCTTGGGTTACAGCCTAACAGCTATCATATTTCCGAATTTCAAGTTTCTAGCTCATCTGGAAGGGTCTAACACGAAATTTTAGTCTGATATTTTGATGGGGCGGAAGGGGGACTAAATATGAAAAATTTCAACGTTTTCGAATTTTTCCTTGGGTTGCAGCCTAATAGCTATCAGACTGCCGAATTCCAAGTTTCCAGGTCATCTGTAACTGACGGGTCTAATCCGAAATTTGAGTCCGATATTTTGATTGGATTGAGGCTAAATACGAAAAATCTGAACGTTTTGGAATTTCGCCTTGGGTTGCAGCCTAATAGCTATCAGATTTCCGAATTTCAAGTTCCTAGCTCATCTGGAAGGGTCTAACACGAAATTTTAGTCTGATATTTTGATGGGGCGGAAGGGGGGCTAAATATGAAAAATTTCAACGTTTTCGTATTTTTCCTTGGGTTGCAGCCTAATAGCTATCAGACTGCCGAATTCCAAGTTTCCAGGTCATCTGTAACTGACGGGTCTAATCCGAAATTTGAGTCCGATATTTTGATTGGATTGAGGCTAAATACGAAAAATCTGAACATTTTGGAATTTCGCCTTGGGTTGCAGCCTAATAGCTATCAGATTTCCGAATTTCAAGTTCCTAGCTCATCTGGAAGGGTCTCACACGAAATTTTAGTCCGATATATTGATGGGGCGGAAGGGGGGCTAAATATGAAAAATTTCAACGTTTTTGAATTTTTCCTTGAGTTGCAGCCTAATAGCTATCAGACTGCCGAACTTCAAGTTTCCAGGTCATCTGGAACGGAAGGGTCTAACCCGAAATTTGAGTCCGATATTTTGATTCGATGGGGGCTAAATACGTAAAATTTGTACATTTTGGAATTTTGCCTTGGGTTACAGCCTAATAGCTATCAGATTTCCGAATTTCAAGTTCCTACCTCATTTGGAAGGGTCTAACACGAAATTTTAGTCCGATATTTTGATGGGGCGGAAGGGGGGCTAAATACGAAAATTTTCAACGTTTTAGAGTTTTTCCTTGGGTTGCAGCCTAATAGCTATCAGACTGCCGAATTCCAAATTTCCACCTTATCTGGAATGGAAGGGTCTAACCCGAAATTTGAGTCCGACATTTTGATTCGAAGGGGGGCTAAATAAAAAAAATTATAACTTTTTGGAATTTTGCCTTGGGTTACAGCCTAACAGCAAGTTTCTAGCTCATCTGGAAGGGTCTAACACGAAATTTTAGTCTGATATATTGATGGGGCGGAAGGGGGACTAAATATGAAAAATTTCAACGTTTTCGAATTTTTCCTTGGGTTGCAGCCTAATAGCTATCAGACTGCCGAATTCCAAGTTTCCAGGTCATCTGTAACGGACGGGTCTAATCCGAAATTTGAATCCGATATTTTGATTGGATGGAGGCTAAATACGAAAAATTTGTACATTTTGGAATTGTGCCTTGGCTTACAGCCCAATAGCTATCAGATTTCCGAATTTCAAGTTCCTAGCTCATCTGGAAGGGTCTAACACGAAATTTCGGTCCGATACTTTGATTGGCCGTAAGGGGGGCTAATATGCAAAATTTCACCTTTTTTGAATTTTTCCATCGGATGCAGCATAATAGCTATCAGATTACCGAACTTCAAGTTCCTAGCTCATCTGGAACAGAAGGGCCTAACCCGAAATTTGAGTCCGATATTTTGATTCGGTGGGGGCTAAATATAAGAAAATTTGACTTTTTGGAATTTTGCCTTAGGTTACAGCATAATAGCTATCAGACTGCCGAATTTCAAGTTCCTAGCTCATCTGGAAGGGTCTAACACGAAATTTCAGTCCGATATTTTGATTGGCCGGAAGAGGGGGCTAAATATGAAAAATTTCACCTTTCTTGAATTTTTCCTTGGGTTGCAGCATAATAGCCATCAGATTACCGAACTTCAAGTTCCTAGCTCACCTGGAACAGAAGGGTCTAACCCGAAATTTGAGTCCGATACTTTGATTCGGTGGGGGGCTAAATATAAGAAAATTTGACTTTTTTGAATTTTGCCTTAGGTTACAGCATAATAGCTATCAGACTGCCGAATTTCAAGTTCCTAGCTCATATGGAAGGGTCTAACACGAAATTTCAGTCCGATATTTTGATTGACCGGAAGGGGGGCTAGATATGAAAAATTTCACCTTCTTTGAATTTTTCCTCGGGTTGCAGCCTAAAAGCTATCAGACTGCCGAATTTCAAGTTCCTAGCTCACCCGGAAGTGGGCAAACATTAATGTCAGTGAGTCAGTGAGTCAGTGAGTCAGTCAGTCAGTTAGCCTTGTGGCTTTATATATATAAGACTCGCTTTCGCTCGTTGGGGGCTGCGCCCCCAAACCCCCAATTCCTCTATATTTCAAGTGCTCACATGGAAAACTACTGTGACGAAAAGGTACTTCGTTACGAAGAACGAATTCGCCACCAGACGGCGCATATATTCGCGTACATATTTGGTCCTCTAATATTTTCTCGTACCGTATATTCACGATTTATATACGAGGTAGCGTTAAACGTTCCGACGTGGTGAAAATTACGTACGATTCTCACAAGATAAGAAATTATTTTCCTAACGTAACGGGGAGCTATAACCTTGAAACTTGGAAGGTTTATTGTGGTTGAAACGCTCTATATTTCCGTTATTTGATGTTTTGTCGTATCTGTTCGAGGTGACCGTAGATTGGTTTAGAACCTTGGATTAGGAGGACAGGGTTTACGTATTACTTTCGTTTTTCCATGTTTACAGGGTGCTAGAATCATGCATTTGGTCACTTGTGGCCCACAAACGTTCCAATGAGCCTGCCAAATTTCATGATTCTATCGGTCTTATAAGTGTGTAAAACAGTAAATTAATTACGAAAACTGTAAAAAATTGACGTTAATCTGAAAAATGGAGTTCTATCCAAGGCATAAGGGATCATGATACGACTAAAATTCCCGGGACCGAAGTTGTAGAACCCTTCATGATGGGATCCGAACGTCTTGTCCATTTGGTGGTACGACTTACAGTTTAGCCACCAAAATTATCGAAACGTTACTTAGCACCATAATGAAAATAGCTTCCAGATTTCGATAACTTCTGGAGATGAAAACGATAAACAATTCAACTCCTTCGAATTTCTCCGTCGGTTGCAGGCCAAAGATGTAACTGCGACAAATTTTAATTCTTTGGCGCACTGCAACATATCGTCCAAAATTTAGTTTAAGGCAAGGGAAGTAAAAATAACACAAAATCAACATATGGAACTTTTCCACAATACAGCCTATTTGCTATCATATTGTCAAATTTTAAGTTTCTAGCTCATGCCGAAGTGGGTAAACATTTATGCCAGCCAGTGAGCCAAACAGTTTTATATATATAATATAGAGCCAGGCAATGTGCACGCTAAATAGTGGAGACTTTGGTTAGGAAATTTATTGCGGAAAAACGGTACGTCGTATCAAAGTATGGATTGCGCCATCAGACGACCCCTTTAGTCTTCTACATTACTGTCTTAGGCCTTTTCTAGTATCTTGCGTATTTATACCAAGGAAGGAGGTGAACATATCGATCCATGTCAAATTTCGACCGCTTTAAACAAGTTGAAAAGAGATTTTGCCAACTTAGCAGACACCTACACTCTTGAAACTTGGCACGCTGGACGACAATATAACGACCTACAATTTTGGTTGTTTGAGGTTTTGCGGTATCTCCATGGTCTTCACCATAAATTGATTACGATACATACATTATGCTGAAATTAAGGTAGCGTTTCTAGGTAAGTTATTCCTTCAGTTTCCCATACATTCATAGCAGTAGAATAATCAAAGTCGGTCTACATATGGCCAATGGTCGTGTCAGGGAGCGTGCTGAATTTAGTGTCTATCTGTCTTATGAGTGTGTTAATCAGTAAAAAATGTATGGAAATTTAACAAAATTGATAAAAACCGGGGAAATGAAGGTCAGTCTAAGGTAGAAGGGGTCGAGATACGACAAAACGTCATACGACCAAAATTGTAGACATCTTAATTTTAGGACGCGAAAGTGCAATCAGTTCATTGATAGCAATTACCGTTCAGCCACAAAATAGCTCTAAACGAAAGTCTGCATCGTCATTAAATTTGGCTTCATATTTCGATTTTTCAGTTGGTTAATTATTCAAAATTTGAACTTGTTGCGATTTCTTCGTCGGTTACAGGCTTGGATCTAGAGCATTGCCAAATATTGATTTTGTAGGGCACTGCATCATGGCGTCCGCCATTTTGTTTGGGGGGAGGGGTGCAGAGGATTTTGATTGGGTGATGGAGGGGTAAATATGGAAGGGTCTAACACGAAATTTCTTTGATTGGGCGGAAGGGGGGCTAAATATAAAAAAATTGTACTTTTTGCAATTTTTCCTTCGGTTGCACCCCAATAGCTACCAGACTGTAGAATTTCAAGTTCCTAGCTCACTTGGAAGTGGGCAAACATTAATGTCAGTCAGTGAGTCAGACAGTGAGTCAGTCAATTAGCCTTGTGGCTTTATATATATAAGATAAGATAGAGCCAGGCAATGTGCACGCTAAATAGTGCAGGCTTTCGTTTGGAAATTTATTGCGAGCAAACGGTGCGTCGTATCGAGGTACGGATTGCGGCAGTCCGTTTATTGATAACAATTACCGTTTAGCCACAAGAGAGCTCGAAACGAAAGCCTGCACCGTCATTTAATTTGGCTTAATATTTCGAATTTTTTAGTGGATGAAATATTAAATATTTTAACTTTTTACAATTTCTACGTCGGTTACAGGCTAGGAGCTAGAACTTTGCCAAATATTAATTTTGTGGGGCACTGCATCACGGTATCCGCCATTTTGTTTGGGGGGAGGGGGGCAAAAATTTAAAATTTAAAATTTTTGGAATTTTTCCGTGGGTTACACGCTAATAGCTATCACCTTGCCAAATTTCAAGTTTCTAGCGCATCTGGAACTGAAGGATCTAACCCGAAATTTGTTTATTCCGTGGGGGGCTACGTACACAAAAATTCGAACTTTTTGGAATTTTTCCTTGGGTTACAGCCTAATATCTATCAGGTTGCCGAATTTCAAGTTCCTAGCTCGTCTGGAAGGGTCTAACACGAAATTTCTTTGATTGGGCGGAAGGGGGGCTAAATATAAAAAAATTGTACTTTTTGCAATTTTTCCTTGGGTTGCAGCCTAAAAGCTGTCAGACTGCCGAATTTCAAGTTCCTAGCTCACTTGGAAGCGGGCAAACATTAATGTCAGTGAGTCAGTCAGTCAGTCAGTCAGTCAGTTAGCCTTCCGGCTTTATATATATAAGATAAGATAGTCAGGCAATGTGCACGCTGAATAGTGCAGGCTTTCGTTTGGAAATTGATTGCGAGCAAACGGTGCATCGTATCGCGGTACGGTTTGCGGCGTTAGGCGACCCTTTTAGTGGTCTACATTACTGTCTTTGGCGCTTTCTCCTACCCCGCATATTTATGCCATACAGGAGGTGAACGTTTCGATCCATGTCAAATTTCGCCCACTTTTCACAAATTGAAAAATATTTTTTCCAACTTGGCAGACAGCTACAGTCTTGAAACTTTGCAGGCACGTTGACGATGAAACGGCCTATAATTTCGGTTATTTGAGGTTTTACCGTATCTCAACGGGTTTCGCCATAAATTGCTTAAGAATCATCAATTAGGCCGAAATTTCAGTAGTGTTTCCACATGTACCCTCCGTTTTCCCATACTTGCAAGGCAGCTAGAATAACGAAAGTCGGTCTACATATGGCCAATGCCGTTGCCAAGGAGCGTGCTGAATTTCGTTCATCTATCTATCATATGAGTGTGTGAATCAGAAAATAATTTATGGAAATTTAACAAAATTTTGCGAAACCGGGAAAATGAAGCTCAATCTAAGGTAGAAGGGGTCGAGATACGACAAAAAGTCATAAGACCAAAGTTGTAGATCGCTTAATTTTAGGAGTCGAAAGTGCAATCCGTTCATTGATAGCAATTACCGTTCGGCCACAAGAGAGCTCGAAACGAAAGCCTGCACCGTCCTATATATTGATTCGGTGGGAGGGGGTTAATTGTTAAAAATTTTAGCTTTTCGGATTTTTTCCAGGGGTTACAGCCTAATAACTATCAGATTGCTGAATTTCAAGTTCCTAGCTCATCTGGAAGGATATACCCCGAAATTTTAGTCCGATACTTTGATTGGGTGGAGTTGGGCTAAATAGGAAAAGATTCAGCTTTTTGCATTTTTTCCTGGTGTTACAGCCGAATAGCTATCAGATTACCGAATTTCAAGTTCCTAGCTCGTCTGGAACTGAAGGGTCTGACCCGAAATTTGAGTCCGATATTTTGATTCCGTGGGGGGGCTAAATACAAAAAAATTAAACTGTTTGGAATTTTTCCTTGGTTTACAGCCTCATATACATCAGGTTGCCGAATTTCAAGTTCCTAGCTCATCTGGAAGGGTCTAACACGAAATTTCTTTGATTGGGCGGAAGGGGGGCTAAATATTAAAAAATTCAACTTTTTGGAATTTTTCCTTTGGTTGCAGCCTAATAGCTATCAGACTGCCGAATTTCAAGTTCCTACCTCACTTGGAAGTGGGCAAACATTAATGTCAGTCAGTGAGTGAGTGAGTCAGTCAGTTAGCCTTGTGGCTTTATATATATAGGATAAGATAGTCAAGCAATGTGCACGCTGAATAGTGCAGGCTTTCGTTTGGAAATTTATTGCGAGCAAACGGTGCATCGTATCGCGGTACGGTTTGCGGCGTTAGGCGACCCTTTTAGTGGTCTACATTACTGTCTTTGGCGCTTTCTCCTACCCCGCATATTTATGCCATACAGGAGGTGAACGTTTCGATCCATGTCAAATTTCGCCCACTTTTCACAAATTGAAAAATATTTTTTCCAACTTGGCAGACAGCTACAGTCTTGAAACTTTGCAGGCACGTTGACGATGAAACGGCCTATAATTTCGGTTATTTGAGGTTTTACCGTATCTCAACGGGTTTCGCCATAAATTGCTTAAGAATCATCAATTAGGCCGAAATTTCAGTAGTGTTTCCACATGTACCCTCCGTTTTCCCATACTTGCAAGGCAGCTAGAATAACGAAAGTCGGTCTACATATGGCCAATGCCGTTGCCAAGGAGCGTGCTGAATTTCGTTCATCTATCTATCATATGAGTGTGTGAATCAGAAAATAATTTATGGAAATTTAACAAAATTTTGCGAAACCGGGAAAATGAAGCTCAATCTAAGGTAGAAGGGGTCGAGATACGACAAAAAGTCATAAGACCAAAGTTGTAGATCGCTTAATTTTAGGAGTCGAAAGTGCAATCCGTTCATTGATAGCAATTACCGTTCGGCCACAAGAGAGCTCGAAACGAAAGCCTGCACCGTCCTATATATTGATTCGGTGGGAGGGGGTTAATTGTTAAAAATTTTAGCTTTTCGGATTTTTTCCAGGGGTTACAGCCTAATAACTATCAGATTGCTGAATTTCAAGTTCCTAGCTCATCTGGAAGGATATACCCCGAAATTTTAGTCCGATACTTTGATTGGGTGGAGTTGGGCTAAATAGGAAAAGATTCAGCTTTTTGCATTTTTTCCTGGTGTTACAGCCGAATAGCTATCAGATTACCGAATTTCAAGTTCCTAGCTCGTCTGGAACTGAAGGGTCTGACCCGAAATTTGAGTCCGATATTTTGATTCCGTGGGGGGGCTAAATACAAAAAAATTAAACTGTTTGGAATTTTTCCTTGGTTTACAGCCTCATATACATCAGGTTGCCGAATTTCAAGTTCCTAGCTCATCTGGAAGGGTCTAACACGAAATTTCTTTGATTGGGCGGAAGGGGGGCTAAATATTAAAAAATTCAACTTTTTGGAATTTTTCCTTTGGTTGCAGCCTAATAGCTATCAGACTGCCGAATTTCAAGTTCCTACCTCACTTGGAAGTGGGCAAACATTAATGTCAGTCAGTGAGTGAGTGAGTCAGTTAGCCTTGTGGCTTTATATATATAGGACTCGCTTTCGCTCGTTGGGGGCTGCGCCCCCAAACCCCCCATTCCTCTACATTATAAGTGGTCACACGGAAAATTACAGTGACGAACCTGTACTTCGTTACGAAAAACGGATTGCGCCACCAGACGGCCCATATATTCGCTTACATGTATGGTCCTCTAATATTTTCTCGTACCGTACATTCACGAGTTATAGAAAAGATAGCGTTAAACGTTTCGACGTGGTGAAAATTACATACGATTCTCACAAGATAAGAAATTATTTTCCTAACGTAACCGGGAGCTACAGTCTTGAAAGTTGGTAGGTTTATCGTATTTGAAACGCTCTATATTTCCGTTATTTGATGTTTAGTCGTATCTGCATCGTTTTCGCCGCAGATTGGTTTAGAACCTTGGATAAGGAATACAGTGTTTCCGTTTTACTTTCGTTTTTCCATTTTTACAGAGTGCTAGAATCATGCATTTTGCTCACGTGTCACCCTTGAAAGTTCCAGTGAGCCTGCTAAATTTCATGAACCTATCGGTCTTATAAGTGTGTAACACAGTAAAATTAACTACGGAAAATGTAAAAATTGACGTTAAATCTGAAAAATGCAGCTCTATCTAAGGCATAAGTGATCATGATACGACTAAAATTCCCGGGTCAGAAGTTGTAGATCTCTTCATGATCGGATCCGAACGTCTTGTCCATTTGGTGGTAGAACTTACAGTTTAGCCACCAAAATCCTCGAAACGCTAGTTAGCACCATAATGAAAATTACTTCCAGATTTCGATATTTTCTGGAGATAGAATTTTACTTATTTAATGTTTTGCCGTATCTCCAAGGGATTCACCATAGATTGCTTAGGAACCTTAAATTAGCCTGAAATTTTATTGGTGTTTCCATATATTCCTTCCATTTTCCTATACATTCAAGGCAGCTAGAATAATGAATGTCGGTCTGCATATGCCCAATAACCGTGCCAAGGACCGTGCTGAATTTAGTGCATCTATCTGTCTCATGAGTGTGTGAATCAGTAAATTAATTTTTGAAAATTTAACAAAATTTTCCAAAACCGGGAAAATGAAGCTCAATCTGAGGTAGAAGGCGTCGAGATACGACAGAAAGTCATAGGACCAAAGTTGTATATCTACTCATTTTAGGACATGAAAGTGCAGTCCATTTATCGATAACTATTACGGTTTACCCACAAGAGATCTCGAAACAAAAGGATGCACCGTTTTTAAATTTGGCTTAATATTGCAAATTTTTAGTGGATTGAATATTAATGATATTAACTTATTGCAGTTTCTACGCCGGATATGGTTTAGGAGCTAGACATTTGCCAAATTTTAATTTTGTAAGGCGCTGCATCACGGTGTAGCCCTTTTGTTTTGGGGAGGGGGTATTTTAAAAATTTATACTTTTAGGAATTTTTCCGCAGGATACACGCTAATAGCTATCACATTGCCAAATTCAAAGTTCCTAGCCCATCTGAAAGGGTCTAACCCGAAATTTGAGTCCGGTAATTTGATTGAGCCGTGGGGGGGTCTAAATATGAAAAATTTGAACTTTCCGAAATTTTTCCTTTGGTTACAGCCTAATAGGTATCAGAAAGGGTCTACGAAATTTGAGTCCGATAACTTGATTGCGTGGAAGGGTGTAGCACGAAATTTGAGTCCGGTATTTTAATCCGGTGTGGGGGGCTAAATGTGATAAATTTGAACATTTTGAAATATTTCCACGGGTTATAGAATAACATCTATCAGACTGCCGAATTCCAAGCTTCAAGTTCATCTGGAACGGAAGGGTCTAACCCGAAATTTGAGTCCGACATTTTGATTCGACGGGAGGCTAAATACGAAAATTTGAACATTTTGGAATCTTGCCTTGGGATGCAGCCTAATAGCTATCAGATTTCCGAATTTCAAGTTCCTAGCTCATCTGGAAGGCTCTAACAGGAAATTTTAGTCCGATATTTCGATGGGGAGGAAGGAGGGCTAAATACGAAAAATTTCAACGTTTCTGAATTTTTCCTTACGTTGCAGCCTAATAGCTATCAGACTGCCGAATTCCAATTTTCTAGCTCATCTGGAACGGAAGGGTCTAACCCGAAATTTGAGTCCGATATTTTGATTCGATGGGGGGCTAAATACGAAACATCTGAACGTTTTGGAATTTCGCCTTGGGTTGCAGCCTAATAGCTATCAGATTTCCGAATTTCAAGTTCCTAGCTCATCTGGAAGGGTCTAACACGCAATTTTAGTCCGACATTTTGATGGGGCGGAAGGGGGGCTAAATATGAAAATTGTCAACGTTTTTGAATTTTTCCTTGGGTTGTAGCCTAATAGCTATCAGACTGCCGAATTCCAAGTTTCCAGGTCATCTGGAACGGAAGGGTCTAACCCGAAATTTGAGTCCGATATTTTGATTCGAAGGGGGGCTAAATACGAAAAATTATAACTTTTTGGAATTTTGCCTTGGGTTACAGCCTAATAGCTATCATATTTCCGTATTTCAAGTTCCTAGCTCATCTGGAAGGGTCTAACACGAAATTTTAGTCTGATATTTTGATGGGGCGGAAGGGGGGCTAAATATGAAAAATTTCAACGTTTTTGAATTTTTCCTTGGGTTGCAGCCTAATAGCTATCAGACTGCCAAATTCCAAATTTCCACCTTATCTGGAATGGAAGGGTCTAACCCGAAATTTGAATCCGACATTTTGATTCGAAGGGGGGCTAAATACGAAAAATTATAACTTTTTGGAATTTTGCCTTGGGTTACAGCCTAATAGCTATCATATTTCTGAATTTCAAGCTCCTAGCTCATCTGGAACGGTCTAACAGGAAATTTTAGTCCGATAATTTGATGGGGCGGAAGGGGGGCTAAATATGAAAAATTTCAACGTTTTTGAATTTTTCCTTGGGTTGCAGCCTAATAGCTATCAGACTGCCGAATTCCAAGTTTCTAGGTCATCTGGAACGGAAGGGTCTAACCCGGAATTTGAATCCGATATTTTGATTCGATGGGGGCTAAATACGTAAAATTTGTACATTTTGGAATTTTGCCTTGGGATATAGCCTAATAGCTACCAGATTTACGAATTTCAAGTTCCTAGCTCATCTGGAAGGATCTAACACGAAATTTTAGTCCGATAATTTGATGGGGCGGAAGGGGGGCAAAATATGAAAATTTTCAACGTTTTTGAATTTTTCCTTGGGTTGCAGCCCAATAGCTATCAGACTGCCGAATTCCAAATTTCCACCTTATCTGGAACGGAAGGGTCTAACCCGAAATTTGAGTCCGATATTTTGATTCGAAGGGGGGCTAAATACGAAAAATTATAACTTCTTGGAATTTTTCCTTGGGTTACAGCCTAATAGGTATCATATTTCCGAATTTCAAGTTCCTAGCTCATCTGGAAGGGTCTAACACGAAATTTAAGTCCGATATTTTGATGGGGCGGAAGGGGGGCCAAATATGAAAAATTTCAACGTTTTTGAATTTTTCCTTGCGTTGCAGCCTAATAGCTATCAGACTGCTGAATTCCAAATTTCCATCTTATCTGGAACGAAACGGTCTAACCCGAAATTTGAGTCCGAAATTTTGATTCGGTGGGGGGATAAATATTAGAAATTTGAACTCTTTGGAATTTTGCCTTGGGTTGCAGCCTAATAGGTATCATATTTCCGAATTTCAAGTTCCTAGCTCATCTGGAAGGTTCTAACAATAAATTTTAGTCCGATAATTTGATTGGGCGGAAGGGGGGCTATATATACAAAATTGGAACTTTTTTGAATTTTTCCTTCGGTTGCACCCCAATAGCTATCAGACTGTAGAATTTCAAGTTCCTAGCTCACTTCGAAGTGGGCAAACATTAATGTCAGTGAGTGAGTCAGTCAGTCAGTCAGTCAGTTAGCCTTCTGGCTTTATATATATAAGACTCGCTTTCGCTCGTTGGGGGCTGCGCCCCCAAACCCCCAATTCCTCTATATTTCAAGTGCTCACACGGAAAACTACTGTGACGAAAAGGTACTTCGTTACGAAGAACGAATTCGCCACCAGACGGCGCATATATTCGCGTACATATTTGGTCCTGTAATATTTTCTCGTACCGTATATTCACGATTTATAGACGAGGTAGCGTTAAACGTTCCGACGTGGTGAAAATTACGTACGATTCTCACAAGATAAGAAATTATTTTCCTAACGTAACGGGAAGCTATAATCTTGAAACTTGGAAGGTTTATTGTGGTTGAAACGCTCTATATTTCCGTTATTTGATGTTTTGTCGTATCTGTTCGAGTTGACCGTAGATTGGTTTAGAACCTTGGATTAGGAGGACAGGGTTTACGTATTACTTTCGTTTTTCCATGTTTACAGGGTGCTAGAATCATGCATTTGGTCACTTGTGGCCCACAAACGTTCCAATGAGCCTGCCAAATTTCATGATTCTATCGGTCTTATAAGTGTGTAAAACAGTAAATTAATTACGGAAACTATAAAAAATTGACGTGTAATCTGAAAAATGGAGTTCTATCCAAGGCATAAGGGATCATGATACGACTAAAATTCCCGGGACCGAAGTTGTAGAACCCTTCATGATGGGATCCGAACGTCTTGTCCATTTGGCGGTACGACTTACAGTTTAGCCACCAAAATTATCGAAACGTTACTTAGCACCATACTGAAATTTGCTTCCAGATTTTGATAACTTCTGGAGATGAAAACGTTAAACAATTCAACTCCTTAGAATTTCTCCGTCGGTTGCAGGCCAAAGATGTAATTGCGGCAAATTTTAATTCTTTGGCGCACTGCAACATATCGTCCAAAATTTAGTTTAAGGCAAGGGAAGTAAAATTAACACAAAATCAACATATGGAACTTTTCCACAATACAGCCTATTTGCTATCATATTGTTAAATTTTAAGTTTCTAGCTCATGCCGAAGTGGGTAAACATTTATGCCAACCAGTGAGCCAAACAGTTTTATATATATAATATAGAGCCAGGCAATGTGCACGCTAAATAGTGGAGACTTTGGTTAGGAAATTTATTGCGGAAAAACGGTACGTCGTATCAAAGTATGGATTGCGCCATCAGACGACCCCTTTAGTCTTCTACATTACTGTCTTAGGCCCTTTCTAGTATCTTGCGTATTTATACCAAGGAAGGAGGTGAACATATCGATCCATGTCAAATTTCGACAGCTTTAAACAAGTTGAAAAAAGATTTTGCCAACTTAGCAGACACCTACACTCTTGAAACTTGGCACGCTGGACGACAATATAACGACCTGCAATTTTGGTTGTTTGAAGTTTTGCCGTATCTCCATGGTCTTCACCATAAATTGATTACGGTACATGCATTATGCTGAAATTAAGGTAGTTTCTAGGTAAGTTTTTCCTTCAGTTTCCCATACATTCATAGCAGTAGAATAATCAAAGTCGGTCTACATATGGCCAATGGTCGTGTCAGGGAGCGTGCTGAATTTAGTGTCTATCTGTCTTATGAGTGTGTTAATCAGTAAAAAATGTATGGAAATTTAACAAAATTGATAAAAACCGGGGAAATGAAGGTCAGTCTAAGGTAGAAGGGGTCGAGATACGACAAAAAGTCATACGACCAAAATTGTAGACATGTTAATTTTAGGACGCGAAAGTGCAATCAGTTCATTGATAGCAATTACCGTTCAGCCACAAAATAGCTCTAAACGAAAGTCTGCATCGTCATTAAATTTGGCTTCATATTTCGATTTTTCAGTGGGTTAATTATTCAAAATTTGAACTTGTTGCGATTTCTTCGTCGGTTACAGGCTTGGATCTAGAGCATTGCCAAATATTAATTTTGTAGGGCACTGCATCATGGCGTCCGCCATTTTGTTTGGGGGGAGGGGTGCAGAGGATTTTGATTGGGTGGTGGAGGGGAAAATATGAGAAAATGGAATGTTTTGGAATTTTTTTCTTGGCTTACAGCCCAATTTCTATCATATTGATTAATTTCAATTCCTGGATCATCTGGATGGGCCTAACACGAAATTTGAGTCTGATAATTACATTGGGCGGGGAGAGGGCTAAATATGAAAAATTTGAACTAAATTTGAATTTTTCCTTGGGTTGCAACCTAATAGCCATCACATCGCCGAATGTCAAGATCGTAAATCATCAGGAAGGCTCTAACAAAAAATTTGAGTTCGATATATTGATTGGTCGGGGGGGGATTAAATATGAAAAATTTTAACTTTTTGGCATTTTCCTTGGGTTTCAGCCTAATAGCTATCAGATTGCCGAATTCCAATATTCTAGAGCATCTGGAACGGAAGGTTCTAAACCGAAATTTGAGTCCCATATTTTGATTCGGTGGGGGGATAAATATGAAAAATTTGAACTTTTTGGAATTTTCCCTTGGGTTGCAGCCTAATTTATATCAGATTGCCAAATTTCAAGTTCGTAGCTCATCTGGAAGGGTCTAACGCGAAATTTCAGTCCGATAATTTGATTGGACGGAAAAGCGGCTAAATATGAAACATTTCAACTTTTAAGAATTTTTCCCAAGGTTGCAGCTTAATAGCTATCAGATTACCGAATTCCAAGCTTCTAGCTCATCCGGAACTGAAGGGTCTTACCCGAAATTTGAGTCCGATATTTCAATTCGGTGGGGGCTAAATATGAAAATTTTGAACTTTTTGGAATTCTTAATTGGGTTACAGCCAAATAGCTATCAGGCAGCCGAATTTCAAGTTCCTAGCTCATATGGAAGGGTCTAACACGAAATTTCAGTCCGATATTTTGATTGGGCGGAAGGGGGCTAAATATGAAAAATTTCAACTTTTCGGAATTTTTCCTTGGTTTGCAGCCTAATAGCTATTTGATTACCGAATTTCAAGTTCCTAGCTAATCTGCAAGGGTGTAACACCGAAATTTGAGTGATGCGGCGAAGGGGGGCTAACTACAAAAAATTTGAACTTTTTGGAATTTTCCCTTGGGACACACCCTAATAGCTATCAGATTGCCACATTTAAAGTTCCTAGCTCATCTGGAAGGGCCTAACATGAAATTTCACTCCGATATTTTGATTGGGCGGAAGGGGGGCTAAATATGAAAAATTTTCAACTTTTCGTAATTTTTCCTTGGGTTGCAGCCTAATAGCTATTTGATTGCCTAATTTCAAGTTCCTACCTAATCTGCAAGGGTGTAACACCGAAATTTGAGTGATTCGGCGAATGGGGGCTAAATACCAAAAAATTGAACTTTTTGGTATTTCCCCTTGGGACACACCCTAATAGCTATCAGATTGCCACATTTCAAGTTCCTAGCTCATCTGGAAGGGCCTAACATGAAATTTCACTCCGATATTTTGATTGGGCGGAAGGGGGGCTAAATATGAAAAATTTTCAACTTTTCGGAATTTTTCCTTGGGTTGCAGCCTAATAGCTATTTGATTGCCGAATTTCAAGTTCCTAGCAAATCTGCAAGGGTGTAACACCGAAATTTGAGTGATTCGGCGAAGGGGGGGCTAAATACCAAAAAATTGAACTTTTTGGTATTTCCCCTTGGGACACACCCTAATAGCTATCAGATTGCCACATTTCAAGTTCCTAGCTCATCTGGAAGGGCCTAACACGAAATTTCACTCCGATATTTTGATTGGGCAGAAGGGGGGCTAAATATGAAAAATTTCAACTTTTTGGAATTTTTCCTTGGGTTGCAGCCCAACAGCTATTTGATTGCCGAATTTCAAGTTCCTAGCTCATCTGCAAGGGTGTAACACAAAATTTCAGTGTTTCGGCGAAGGGGGGGCTAATTACAAAAAATTTGAACTTTTTGGAATTTCCCCATGGAACACACCCTAATAGCTATCAGATTGCCACATTTCAAGTTCCTAGCTCATCTGGCAGGGTCTAACATGAAATTTCAGTCCGATAATTTGATTGGGCGGAAGGGGGGGTAAATATGAAAAATTTCAACTTTTTGGAATTTTTCCTTGGGTTGCAGCCTAAAAGCTATCAGACTGCCGAATTTCAAGTTCCTAGCTCACGTGGAAGTGGGCAAACATTAATGTCAGTGAGTCAGTCAGTCAGTCAGTCAGTCAGTTAGCCTTGCGGCTTTATATATATAGGATAAGATAGTCAAGCAATGTGCACGCTGAATAGTGCAGGCTTTCGTTTGGAAATTTATTGCGAGCAAACGGTGCATCGTATCGCGGTACGGTTTGCGGCGTTAGGCGACCCTTTTAGTGGTCTACATTACTGTCTTTGGCGCTTTCTCCTACCCCGCATATTTATGCCATACAGGAGGTGAACGTTTCGATCCATGTCAAATTTCGCCCACTTTTCACAAATTGAAAAATATTTTTTCCAACTTGGCAGACAGCTACAGTCTTGAAACTTTGCAGGCACGTTGACGATGAAACGGCCTATAATTTCGGTTATTTGAGGTTTTACCGTATCTCAACGGGTTTCGCCATAAATTGCTTAAGAATCATCAATTAGGCCGAAATTTCAGTAGTGTTTCCACATGTACCCTCCGTTTTCCCATACTTGCAAGGCAGCTAGAATAACGAAAGTCGGTCTACATATGGCCAATGCCGTTGCCAAGGAGCGTGCTGAATTTCGTTCATCTATCTATCATATGAGTGTGTGAATCAGAAAATAATTTATGGAAATTTAACAAAATTTTGCGAAACCGGGAAAATGAAGCTCAATCTAAGGTAGAAGGGGTCGAGATACGACAAAAAGTCATAAGACCAAAGTTGTAGATCGCTTAATTTTAGGAGTCGAAAGTGCAATCCGTTCATTGATAGCAATTACCGTTCGGCCACAAGAGAGCTCGAAACGAAAGCCTGCACCGTCCTATATATTGATTCGGTGGGAGGGGGTTAATTGTTAAAAATTTTAGCTTTTCGGATTTTTTCCAGGGGTTACAGCCTAATAACTATCAGATTGCTGAATTTCAAGTTCCTAGCTCATCTGGAAGGATATACCCCGAAATTTTAGTCCGATACTTTGATTGGGTGGAGTTGGGCTAAATAGGAAAAGATTCAGCTTTTTGCATTTTTTCCTGGTGTTACAGCCGAATAGCTATCAGATTACCGAATTTCAAGTTCCTAGCTCGTCTGGAACTGAAGGGTCTGACCCGAAATTTGAGTCCGATATTTTGATTCCGTGGGGGGGCTAAATACAAAAAAATTAAACTGTTTGGAATTTTTCCTTGGTTTACAGCCTCATATACATCAGGTTGCCGAATTTCAAGTTCCTAGCTCATCTGGAAGGGTCTAACACGAAATTTCTTTGATTGGGCGGAAGGGGGGCTAAATATTAAAAAATTCAACTTTTTGGAATTTTTCCTTTGGTTGCAGCCTAATAGCTATCAGACTGCCGAATTTCAAGTTCCT
Organism: Anabrus simplex; assembly: GCF_040414725.1. Lineage (NCBI taxonomy): Eukaryota > Metazoa > Arthropoda > Insecta > Orthoptera > Tettigoniidae > Anabrus > Anabrus simplex. The sequence goes on along the minus strand of NC_090265.1, from coordinate 1,737,441,345 downwards.
ACCTCACTTGGAAGTGGGCAAACATTAATGTCAGTCAGTGAGTGAGTGAGTCAGTTAGCCTTGTGGCTTTATATATATAGGATAAGATAGTCAAGCAATGTGCACGCTGAATAGTGCAGGCTTTCGTTTGGAAATTTATTGCGAGCAAACGGTGCATCGTATCGCGGTACGGTTTGCGGCGTTAGGCGACCCTTTTAGTGGTCTACATTACTGTCTTTGGCGCTTTCTCCTACCCCGCATATTTATGCCATACAGGAGGTGAACGTTTCGATCCATGTCAAATTTCGCCCACTTTTCACAAATTGAAAAATATTTTTTCCAACTTGGCAGACAGCTACAGTCTTGAAACTTTGCAGGCACGTTGACGATGAAACGGCCTATAATTTCGGTTATTTGAGGTTTTACCGTATCTCAACGGGTTTCGCCATAAATTGCTTAAGAATCATCAATTAGGCCGAAATTTCAGTAGTGTTTCCACATGTACCCTCCGTTTTCCCATACTTGCAAGGCAGCTAGAATAACGAAAGTCGGTCTACATATGGCCAATGCCGTTGCCAAGGAGCGTGCTGAATTTCGTTCATCTATCTATCATATGAGTGTGTGAATCAGAAAATAATTTATGGAAATTTAACAAAATTTTGCGAAACCGGGAAAATGAAGCTCAATCTAAGGTAGAAGGGGTCGAGATACGACAAAAAGTCATAAGACCAAAGTTGTAGATCGCTTAATTTTAGGAGTCGAAAGTGCAATCCGTTCATTGATAGCAATTACCGTTCGGCCACAAGAGAGCTCGAAACGAAAGCCTGCACCGTCCTATATATTGATTCGGTGGGAGGGGGTTAATTGTTAAAAATTTTAGCTTTTCGGATTTTTTCCAGGGGTTACAGCCTAATAACTATCAGATTGCTGAATTTCAAGTTCCTAGCTCATCTGGAAGGATATACCCCGAAATTTTAGTCCGATACTTTGATTGGGTGGAGTTGGGCTAAATAGGAAAAGATTCAGCTTTTTGCATTTTTTCCTGGTGTTACAGCCGAATAGCTATCAGATTACCGAATTTCAAGTTCCTAGCTCGTCTGGAACTGAAGGGTCTGACCCGAAATTTGAGTCCGATATTTTGATTCCGTGGGGGGGCTAAATACAAAAAAATTAAACTGTTTGGAATTTTTCCTTGGTTTACAGCCTCATATACATCAGGTTGCCGAATTTCAAGTTCCTAGCTCATCTGGAAGGGTCTAACACGAAATTTCTTTGATTGGGCGGAAGGGGGGCTAAATATTAAAAAATTCAACTTTTTGGAATTTTTCCTTTGGTTGCAGCCTAATAGCTATCAGACTGCCGAATTTCAAGTTCCTACCTCACTTGGAAGTGGGCAAACATTAATGTCAGTCAGTGAGTGAGTGAGTCAGTTAGCCTTGTGGCTTTATATATATAGGATAAGATAGTCAAGCAATGTGCACGCTGAATAGTGCAGGCTTTCGTTTGGAAATTTATTGCGAGCAAACGGTGCATCGTATCGCGGTACGGTTTGCGGCGTTAGGCGACCCTTTTAGTGGTCTACATTACTGTCTTTGGCGCTTTCTCCTACCCCGCATATTTATGCCATACAGGAGGTGAACGTTTCGATCCATGTCAAATTTCGCCCACTTTTCACAAATTGAAAAATATTTTTTCCAACTTGGCAGACAGCTACAGTCTTGAAACTTTGCAGGCACGTTGACGATGAAACGGCCTATAATTTCGGTTATTTGAGGTTTTACCGTATCTCAACGGGTTTCGCCATAAATTGCTTAAGAATCATCAATTAGGCCGAAATTTCAGTAGTGTTTCCACATGTACCCTCCGTTTTCCCATACTTGCAAGGCAGCTAGAATAACGAAAGTCGGTCTACATATGGCCAATGCCGTTGCCAAGGAGCGTGCTGAATTTCGTTCATCTATCTATCATATGAGTGTGTGAATCAGAAAATAATTTATGGAAATTTAACAAAATTTTGCGAAACCGGGAAAATGAAGCTCAATCTAAGGTAGAAGGGGTCGAGATACGACAAAAAGTCATAAGACCAAAGTTGTAGATCGCTTAATTTTAGGAGTCGAAAGTGCAATCCGTTCATTGATAGCAATTACCGTTCGGCCACAAGAGAGCTCGAAACGAAAGCCTGCACCGTCCTATATATTGATTCGGTGGGAGGGGGTTAATTGTTAAAAATTTTAGCTTTTCGGATTTTTTCCAGGGGTTACAGCCTAATAACTATCAGATTGCTGAATTTCAAGTTCCTAGCTCATCTGGAAGGATATACCCCGAAATTTTAGTCCGATACTTTGATTGGGTGGAGTTGGGCTAAATAGGAAAAGATTCAGCTTTTTGCATTTTTTCCTGGTGTTACAGCCGAATAGCTATCAGATTACCGAATTTCAAGTTCCTAGCTCGTCTGGAACTGAAGGGTCTGACCCGAAATTTGAGTCCGATATTTTGATTCCGTGGGGGGGCTAAATACAAAAAAATTAAACTGTTTGGAATTTTTCCTTGGTTTACAGCCTCATATACATCAGGTTGCCGAATTTCAAGTTCCTAGCTCATCTGGAAGGGTCTAACACGAAATTTCTTTGATTGGGCGGAAGGGGGGCTAAATATTAAAAAATTCAACTTTTTGGAATTTTTCCTTTGGTTGCAGCCTAATAGCTATCAGACTGCCGAATTTCAAGTTCCTACCTCACTTGGAAGTGGGCAAACATTAATGTCAGTCAGTGAGTGAGTGAGTCAGTCAGTTAGCCTTGTGGCTTTATATATATAGGATAAGATAGTCAAGCAATGTGCACGCTGAATAGTGCAGGCTTTCGTTTGGAAATTTATTGCGAGCAAACGGTGCATCGTATCGCGGTACGGTTTGCGGCGTTAGGCGACCCTTTTAGTGGTCTACATTACTGTCTTTGGCGCTTTCTCCTACCCCGCATATTTATGCCATACAGGAGGTGAACGTTTCGATCCATGTCAAATTTCGCCCACTTTTCACAAATTGAAAAATATTTTTTCCAACTTGGCAGACAGCTACAGTCTTGAAACTTTGCAGGCACGTTGACGATGAAACGGCCTATAATTTCGGTTATTTGAGGTTTTACCGTATCTCAACGGGTTTCGCCATAAATTGCTTAAGAATCATCAATTAGGCCGAAATTTCAGTAGTGTTTCCACATGTACCCTCCGTTTTCCCATACTTGCAAGGCAGCTAGAATAACGAAAGTCGGTCTACATATGGCCAATGCCGTTGCCAAGGAGCGTGCTGAATTTCGTTCATCTATCTATCATATGAGTGTGTGAATCAGAAAATAATTTATGGAAATTTAACAAAATTTTGCGAAACCGGGAAAATGAAGCTCAATCTAAGGTAGAAGGGGTCGAGATACGACAAAAAGTCATAAGACCAAAGTTGTAGATCGCTTAATTTTAGGAGTCGAAAGTGCAATCCGTTCATTGATAGCAATTACCGTTCGGCCACAAGAGAGCTCGAAACGAAAGCCTGCACCGTCCTATATATTGATTCGGTGGGAGGGGGTTAATTGTTAAAAATTTTAGCTTTTCGGATTTTTTCCAGGGGTTACAGCCTAATAACTATCAGATTGCTGAATTTCAAGTTCCTAGCTCATCTGGAAGGATATACCCCGAAATTTTAGTCCGATACTTTGATTGGGTGGAGTTGGGCTAAATAGGAAAAGATTCAGCTTTTTGCATTTTTTCCTGGTGTTACAGCCGAATAGCTATCAGATTACCGAATTTCAAGTTCCTAGCTCGTCTGGAACTGAAGGGTCTGACCCGAAATTTGAGTCCGATATTTTGATTCCGTGGGGGGGCTAAATACAAAAAAATTAAACTGTTTGGAATTTTTCCTTGGTTTACAGCCTCATATACATCAGGTTGCCGAATTTCAAGTTCCTAGCTCATCTGGAAGGGTCTAACACGAAATTTCTTTGATTGGGCGGAAGGGGGGCTAAATATTAAAAAATTCAACTTTTTGGAATTTTTCCTTTGGTTGCAGCCTAATAGCTATCAGACTGCCGAATTTCAAGTTCCTACCTCACTTGGAAGTGGGCAAACATTAATGTCAGTCAGTGAGTGAGTGAGTCAGTTAGCCTTGTGGCTTTATATATATAGGATAAGATAAGATTACTCAAAGCTGACTGAACTTAGAGACCTATGAGTGTTTCACGATTCACGGGCAGGTAATTCCGTAGAGAATAAAACAGGAATGAAGGAAATCGGTTCAGTAGAACGGACTGACGGATTTTACAAAGCTTTTTTTAGTAATCTCTTTTAATGTATAGATTTCCATTTGGGAAAATCAAATCATCATAAATATGTCTTTCAATGAAATGTGTAATACGATGTTACCTAGCAACTGTGCAGGGTGTGATGTGAAGTATTGATTGATGGCTATGACCCAGATCCACGGCCTGTGCAGCTCTCAAGGTACTGTTGCTAGGTAACATCGCGTCACACATTTTATTACATCACACTATTCCCTCACACAATTTTTCGGATGACCCCCAGCATTAATGTATAAGCTCATCCCTACAGAAATCATTACAAGCATCATTTAATACAGTGTAACTCCGCCTCTGGAGTTGATAACCGCCTGGATTTGGTCAGGAAGTGAGTCCACAAGGTACGACGCATCCAGGTTAAGCCACTCCCTAAGGATTTGATCACGCAATTCCACCACATTGCGGGTATACTGATGTGGGCGTTTTACCAACTGTTCCGACATTCCCACAGATTTTTCAATGGGGTTCAAGTCAGGTGATTTTTCAGCCCAATCAACATGTAATAGGGTGGGGGATTGTTCATAAAACCAGTCACATATGCGTCCAGCCCGATTAACATTGCTGTTGTCATCTTGAAAGCTCGTAGTATCAACAACATACTCATCAAGCAAATGTTGACCTAAAGGCAACACCTGATCATCCAGAAATTTTAAATAAACATGCTGGTTCATGTTAGTGGTCACCTCAGTGAGCGGGTGGAATCCGTGATACGAATAATACCCCCAAAACTCACAGACCCACCTCCGGGTTGAACCTGACCTTGCAAACATCCAGGATAAAATGCTTCATTTGCTCTTCGGTGCACTCTACGACGTGCGTCATTGAGATACAAGCAGAAATGTGATTCGTCAGACCACATTACGTTCCGCCAGTCAGCTACTGTCCACGTTCGATGATTTCTAGCTAATTGAAGTCGCGCAGCTTTACGTACCTGTGTGAGCAATGGCCTTGTGCGAGGTGACCTACTCCAAATGTTCATTATATGCAGTTCCCGTCACGATGTGCTCTCTCTAACAGGTTGGGATGGACCTTCATTCACTGACTGCAGCAATTCCTGTGGAGTTTGGGAGCGATTTTGTTTCACAAGCCGTGAAATGCGTCTCCGGTTCCTCTCAGTCAGGATCTTTTCCGATCACAATTCTGACGTCATGTTTCGCGGCCACGTGTAGTACACCCCTGCTTGTAGACACACTGAACAGTCCGCTGAGAAACACCAACAACTCCAACAACTTCACGCACCGTATTGAACCACATCATAATATGTTTCAATTTATTATAACACTGTGGCATAATTTTACTTAAGCGCTCAATACAGTTGTGGGGAGTGAACAATGGTACCCTGAATGGCCGTGCCATAGGCTGTGAGAACGCGTATCGCTCCGATAGAAACGAATTCCTCTAGTTAGACTTGAGCTGCAAGCCGTGAGTTAAACCATGTAGACCCCTATATATCGGCGTAACAAAGCACAGCAAACCTGGATGGGGTGAGATTTAAACGAGGGGATGCACCGAACAAATTGTCACAGGTTGACACACTTCTCTTCTCCAGGGCTGGAATCATATGAATTTCAAACAATTCATCCGCCATTGTGCTAAATTCCACAGATCTGACACGACACATAATTAAGATTAGAATTATCGAGTAACAGGAGCCCATAATATTATTTACCTGTGCTAAACTGAGATGTATGCGTATGTACAGAAGCGGCCGTTAACATCTGGCTAGCTCTTACAAAGGAAAAGGGACTGTTTGCCGGGGTTACCGTCGAAGGTAGCGTCGTCTAGAGGCTATAATTATGCGGTGAGAAAGGAAGGACGCTCATTGTCTCATGTTCACTGGCTCCTTCTGCTTTGAAACGCCAGGTGAAACGTGTCGTAATTCATGAGCCAACAAGACATTTTTCTTTGTGAAAAGTTTGTTAAACTGAAGTACAATCGCCATGAGTTAGCTTACAAGAGGTAGAGGCGTTCTAATATTGTACGTATTATCTGTGTTAATAACGTGTGCAAGTCGTTTAAAATATAACCGCTATCAGGGACTGATTGCAAACGGGCCATTTCCCTTTATTTAGTGCCGCACAGGTTGAACATATATCTGCGCGGAGGCTATAGTCAAATAGTAGTGTATTTGGGCACGCTAAGCGGTGAAGTAGATGTTTCTAACGTAACTCAGCAGTTCCAGATAAGACCGACATCAAGAAGACAGCAACCATGAAGTATCCAGGAGTAGAGAAGGGAACCTTCATCCCATTGCCGCGTGCCGCATTCATGGGCTAAGCACGGATGACATAGCGTCCATGTGATTAGTCGCTGATGGAGACGTTGCTGCCAAATTCAGTGTTTTTGTTCTGTAAGCATGTGAGGTGATATCTAGATGCACTAGTCAGGGCATACTTAAACAAATAAATTAATCTTTAAATGTAAGCCAGAGTGGCATTTGTTCTGCTCATTTTAAGTAAAGTTAAATACTTGCAGGGCTGTATGCATTCCCAGTCCCCGAGCTGAGTGTTGTATATAATTTAGATGGGAATAAGGTATAGAATAGGTGAGATATAGGTTTGTGTTATAGTTATTAGTAGAGCCCGGATTTCCATGCAAATGCATGTTTCTAAATAAGCTGGTTACAATTCTCAAACTTTGCAAATATTTGTTTTATGGCTTAACGATTCCAAATAACCGTTCTTTTTCCGTGCATGTTTGCATGTTTTGGCCTTTTTAGGACAAAATTCATGCATAATGCATATTTTGAAGACTTTGGATTTAATAGCGAATATTTGGACGTTTAATATTGCATAAAATGACTTTTCTTGTGACTTTGGCGCATATATAATGCTAACTTGCATGATAGTGCCTTTTAGGAATGTTGGTTTGCAGAATTTGGGGCCTTTTTTCCACGTTATACAGAATGTCTATTACTGAGAAACGGAGAGAATGTATTCCTGGCATCCTACATGACAACCAAAATTAGCACATAATCCAGTTAACCAAACATTTTCTTATCTGCTGCTTGAGTAAACATTGACGTAAGCCGGAAGGCCCCACGTCGATCTGTGTAATTCTTGGGATTAAATTGTCCCAGTTATACATTGTTATAAATCGAACCATAAATTGTGCATTACTGAATGACGGCTTATTTTTTCGTCTATGTTAGACGAACAAAATAAAACTTGTACCGCATTTCCGTGACGCCGCGTTACTGAGCTAGTGGCTGGTTTAGCACTGAATCCTCTTCCGCTGTTATCCTGGATTTTCCTACCGGGAACTCTCACTCGTCACTTTGTTATCGCTGCAGGCAATTGAGGAGATTCAAATGTGTCTGCCATCATCGCACGAAGTATAGCTGCGGCAGCTAGATATAAGTTGAAAAAAGTGGTCCGTTCAAATCCTGATTTTGATTTGTCAAGCTTATATAAGACGTATTGTAGTGAAAATGCAAAAGACGTACAATTTGACCTCACTTTGTCCCAAATGTCTTCAATTAACTATGCACTGTCACTTCTTGTGATGTAGAACTTCTGTGCTTAAGGATGTGCTGACAGATAAATGGACGAGCTTAAATCAAGGCAATTTGGAGAAATTAGTTGTACAAATGTTTCAAAAGGAAGTGAATTTTGATTGTGCATATTTCCAGTTTATCGTGTATGTTTTGCTATATGATAGTGCATGAATGCATGCATATTTTGGGATTTGATAGTGCATGGAAATCCGGGCTCTAGTTATTAGTATTTTATTCCTGTATGAGTTGGTTTTAGATAGAGTTGTATGGGCTGATTCTTCATAAAAACCCAATTGGCTGTACGTCATTAGCGTCGCAGTATTGAAGAAGATTAGACTAGAAACAGTACACGTTAGCGTTTTCATTTGCATGACGCATGTATTTCAGCTACGAGGAGACGCAACGAAAGATCTTTCAACGTCGAGAGTAAAATATGGTCTTTGAGTGTGGTGGCAGGCATATTCATTAATGTGGTAGTCATCGAACCGAGGATCATTTATATGCGAGACTAGAGAATTGACAATATATATTTACGGGGCTGAGATGACAAAAGTTAGGCGATGGAAGCCATGGTGTTATATTTGGAGCTATGATTTATATGAGTTGGCAAGCCAGCCTGTTTTATACGAGAATATGTAAGGCTGTGAGTTATATTATGCCGGTGAGAATTGCGTGCCATTCTGAAGCACTGAGAATGTCGCCCAAGCCCTGACGTGATACTGTTCTCACCCAGGTAGAAGAGCTCCCTTGACTCAGCTGTAGGCTGAGGTCAGAGAGTGAAGTGAATATTATTTACAAGCGATCCCGTTAGCTGCGTGAACTGCCTGACCACAAAGCCAGTTATTTTTGATGTTCGTTTCTAACCAGCTGATCTTCCCCTTCGTGTCAAATTATGCTGATATACTGTGCGTGAGTGTGTGTGTGTGTGTGTGAGAGAGATGCAATGATGCGTGCCCGGATATGTTGGGTTCTAGATCCGATACCTCTATCAACTTCAGTGTGTATATTCTGTATTTCATTTTGCAGGTATGGTTAATATATATATATATATATATCTTGTGCTTTTATTGTTGTGTCCAGTGTATTTCTGTGTTGTGATGTTGTCTTTTGTTGATTAACGGGGAGACGTAGCGCGATGGGTAATTTTGGGAAGAAAGGTTCTGACCTTATCCGTGCTCATGGGTACAGACCCATATGATTAGAATCTGTGTTTGTTTTGGATGGGTAATTTAGACGCAGTCCTGAACACATGTTTTATATATTTGTGACCGAGTGATCGGAATGTATATATGTAAATTAGGTCAATTACTGATGTATCGGATATTACTATCGCATCTCACGAACGATTAGATATCGAGCCTTCGGGCAAAGAACTAAGGACTTAACGCGGCAAGCAACGTAACTTAATAAAATGTAATTCAGACATATTCCATTTCACAAATTTTTATATCTCGGGTTCGATACCCGTTCTATTTGTAACGTTGTTTTATAATGTTAATTCTTGTATATATGCGTGTAATTTGAGTATTTGATTGACGCAACCAAGGGTTGGTTGTTTATTTGATTAAAAATTTTATTTAGTATGGTTTCATCACATGTTTTTTGTTTAATAAATCCATTTTACCAGATTACTTGAGTTCTCATTCACTAGATTAATGTGCACGTATATCCTGTCCTTATACTATGGTGTATTTTATTAGTAAGACATTTTTATCTGCCCACATCCGAGCGCACCACACTCTTCTACCCTGAGCTAGGCAGAAATTAACACAGGATACGGTACAGTCTGGCCATGGCACGACCAAACACGATTGACCCTTTTTGCCACTCTGTCACGTCCTTACATCTACCCAAGTTTACGTACATGCCCGCTCACTGATCGCTACTGCCTTGTGCTCACGTAGAGGCAGTGCACGGGGCTCGTTCGCTGCGCCAACTGTACAGGCTTAACGATCCATCTGTGCGTGCGCTCTGGGGTGACTAATTTTGTGTCCGATGAGCTTATTTATGCCAATATCTTCAGAGTTGGCACCTGCATAATAACGTGCACGTTCCTACTTGTGCTTGGTATTATGCCATCGAAGTAAAATACATAAATAAACAAGAGAATAATAACGACATCTAAGAATAAATTAGTCGTAAGATTTTTCTTTTCCTGAAATTGAGATGTTTGGATCAAAGGTTGAAAAGCTCGTATGTCAAAAATTGGAAATCTCAATTTCAGCGATCAGTTAGTATACCAATGGCTGGGTAGGAAGAATTTAGTATGGAATACTCTTTGGCCATTGATAATGATCCAACTTATTAGTTGTCTGTAATAATGCTTATTTAAGAATGTAAAACCGTTGAAAGATCAAATGACTTTATGAAGAACATATCACGATGGTAGATATCGAAGAAAGAATTCAGAGAGCAAAAATTAGTAAAAACGGAAGGCAGGGCTGTTTTATCTATCACCCTACCTCTCCATTGAATAAGCCATGATGAAATTTAAGGTAAATAAAAAAAGAGATAAAATACATAAAATACATGAGCACCATATCCAATGTATTCGATTTGCAGATGACGTAGCAATTGTTGCAGACTCCGAGACGGTGTCCAAGATGCTCATTGTATTGTCATCAGCATTGTCAGATTCACGTTTAAACATTAAAGACCAAGGTATTATTTGTGAGTAAACATCCTGAACGAATTCACACCAACATCCAGTTTACTGACAAGGTAGTGGAACAAGTAACCTGTTTCCCTTACCTAGGAAGTCTAATCACCAATGACAACAGCTGTAACATAGAGATCAGAAAGCGAAAAGCGCTTGCCAAACAGGCGATTGGTATTAACAGAAATGTTTTGATCGAAGTAAATTTAGATTTTGGAATTACGAAGAAATGGGTGTAAATCTTGGACAATCAGAGATCAGGATTGGAAACGAATAGAAGTGTTGGAGATTGGGGTCAGGAGACGAATGCTTCGGATTAAATTAATTGAAAACAAAACAAGAAGAACGTCCTGTAAGGAATTCAAGGTACGAGAGAATTGATGCTAACGATACAAAGAAGAAGGGAAGAGAACAATTCTTTTCAATTCAATGTTAAGAAATGTGAATCAATCATCTTTACTAGAAAAGGACACCCACATTCTTATGAAATTAACAGTATCACCCTAAAACGAGTAGAAGAAAAGAAGGATTTAGGAGTAATACTTAACAGTAAACCTGTGTTCAATATACACAGAAATAATACCGTAAATAAGGCCTATAGGAACCTAGGATTTCTAGTGAGAAACACAAACAAATTCAAAAATATCAAAACCATTATACAGGTGTACAATTCACTAGTTAGAACACTAATAGAATGTGCATCTATAGTCTGCAATCCATCACGTAACACATACGTAAAAGAAATAGAAAATGTTCAAGATAAATTTCTATGATATTTGTATTTATGTATCTCTAAAACTAGAGGAAAATATGTTGTATAAGATGATTTAATAACAAATTTTGGGATAGATAAGGTGTATACTGGGAGAACAGTAACGTGTGTAAAATACTTGCATAGAATTCTAAAAGGTAAAGCAGATAACCGAGTGTTACTCCACCAAATAAACCTGTACGCACCGTTTGGAAGTAACATAAATAATTTAACTTTCTTTATTAAAAGGTCAAACACAAATCACCATATGAATTCAGCATTAAACAGAATATGTCAGTCAATTAAGAAAATGCCAAATGAGGACATATTTCAAGAGGAGAGTGTCTTCTGAAGGCCAGGCAGAAGGTAACTCACACAGATAGAAGATATACATGAAACAGAGTATCATACTTGTGTACCATGAGTAGTTTAGTCCTTAGGTTAATTTAGATTAACCATGCATATTTTAAGAGAAATTAAAATATAAAATTAAAACACACACTTACCATAGTTCATAATTATAGTATTATGTTTCATTGTTATTACATATTATTTATAAAATTAGAAATAAGAAATGGAAATGTTCTGTAAGTGGGTAGAAATGCCTGCTGAACAATAAATCAAATAAATAAATAAATCAATAAATAATTACATAAATAAATACGTTCACTGCCTACATTTTGCGGCATAATACCTTTCTGAGGAATCTGCTGGAAGAGAAAATCAGGGGACGAAAGGCCAAGGACTACCGAGGATGAATTCCATCGAGACTTGGCACAGGATCTTCATTATGGTCCCTATCGTGAAATGAAACGAGAAGATGATGACAGGCAACAGAGGTTGCACAGACAATGCATTGCCTTTATAAACTGAAGCTGATGACGAAGATCAAATTGTCAAGTTACCTGCTGCATTCGCCTAAATGATCTAATATCTTAAAACAAAAATAAATCATTTCCACCTGTCACGCAGTATGAATTATAATGTCCCCCCCACGGCATTTTGCGCCCTTGAAATGGCTTTGGCCTGCCTAGCGACCGCTACTCAACCCGAAGGCCTGCAGATTACGAGAGTCCGTGTGGTCAGCACGATGCATCCTCTCGGACGTTATTCTGGGCTTTCGAGACCGGGGCCGCCATCTCACCGTCAGATAGCTCCTCAATTCTAATCAAGTAGGCTGAGTGGACCTCGAACCGGCCCTCAGGTCGAGAGAAAAATCCCTGACCTGGCCGGGAATCGAACTCGGGGCCTCCGGGATAGAGGCAGGCACGTTACCCCTACACCACGGGGCCTGCATGAATTACAATGGGGTATCTGAAAATGTATTGAAATATGAGAAAACATCGTAACTGCAGAAATAAAATCTGTCGCCTGTCCTGTAAAATTCATATTTGGTAAACATATTCTAAGTTGTGCATATATGCGTATTTCTAAGGTGTTTTGCCATGGCAATACAACCCTGACGGGCCTTGGCCTACCAGCGACTGCTGCTTAGCCTGAAGGCCAGCAGATTGCTAGGTGATGCATGGTGAGTGCGCGAATGCTCTCGTCCGTTATTCCAGGTTTTCTAGACCGGGATCGCCATCTCACCGCCAGATAGCTCCTCAATAGTTGTATTCACGTAGGCTGAGTGGACCTTGAACCAATCATCAGGTCCAGGTAAACATTTCTGACCAGGACGGCATTTGAACTCGGGGCCTCCAGGTGAGAGGGTACAGCACCCCTAGACCTCGGTGTCGGCACCTAAGGTGTTTTGCAACATAACTATCAATACATTTATTTACTTATTTATTTATCTATTATTATTATTAGGTTTGTTACGACCCCTGAGGATCACGAGTGACTTGTTCGGTACGTCTTCTTTCTTCCCAGTACCTCTTCATTCTCTCACTCCTCCTCTTTCTCTCGGCTTCCGTGATCTGAATTTGGATCCTGGTGTCTGTCCATCTGTGACCTTCCACGAGATTTTTGTATATGTATATATTTATTTGTTTTATTTATTTGCTCCTTCTTGATGAACATTTGGAAGTCGAGGCTCACGACCCTCTTTCACACTTATCCACATTCAATAATTTTATTTTTATTTTATTTATTTCAAAAGAGGCACCTGAGCCAAGGCTCATTATGGTGCAGTACAAATAATTACATTTGGCAACAAAGACGAGATTTGAGAACATCAGTTCTAGGACAAATAATATACTGTAGAATGAATAATTATAATATTAATTACATTTGGCAACAAGGATGAGATTTGAGAACATCAGCTTCTAGGACATAAGTATAATATACTGTACAATGAATAATAATAATATTAAGGTATCCCAGTGATAGAAACCAAATATGAACAGCAGTGATATAGTATACTAAATCAGTACTCTATAGACTTGGCATTTTTACTTTTAGAAAATTAACAACATTTGAAATTTGAATAAGACGTAGTAATTGTACAAACGTGCGCCTCTGTGGTGTAATGGGTAGGCCTAGGTTCGATTCCTAACTCTGCCACGAAATTTGAAAAGGTACGATGGATGGTACTCAGCCTCGGGAGGTTAACTGAGTAGAATTGGGGTTCGATTCCCTCCTCAGCCACCCTCGAAGTGTTTTTTACGTGGTTTCTCACTTCTTCTCTGGGCAAATGTCAGGATGGTATCTAACTTAAGGTCACGGCCGCTTCCTGCCCTCTTCCTTGTCTATTCCTTCCAATCTTCCCATCTCATACAAGGAGGTCCCTCTTGCAGGCGAGGCCGCCTGGACGAGGTACTGTCCTACTTTTCAGTTGTATCCCCGACCTAAAGTCTCACGCTCCAGGATACTGCTCTTGAGACAGTAGAGGTGAGATCTCTCGCGGAGTCCGTGGGAATAACCAACCCTGGAGGGTAGACTGACGAAGAGCTATTTAGAGCTACGCATCAAGACCAGGGCCGACTTGATGCGTCGCTCTAGCTTGTTCGATCCAGTCGGCCGTAATCAAGACATATGTGTTTCTGTACACAACCACCAGATAGAGCTAAAATAGGCCAAATGTCAATTTAGAAGCTATAATGTTTTGAGTGTAGTCGCTTTCTTTGCTTTACGTGTTTGTTTTTCCAACGTTGTTTTTGTTGTGGTTAGTTTATTTTTATCAGTTGATCAGCGGTTGGTTTAATTTTTTAGTACCGGGCTAATTGGCCGTGCGGTTAGGGCTGCGCAGCTGTGAGTTTGCATCCAGGAGATAGTGGGTACGAGTCCCACTGTCGGCAGCCCTGAAGATGGTTTTCCGTGGCTTCCTATTTTCATACCAGCTAAATGCTGGGGCTGTAGCTTAATTAGGCCACGGTGGATTCCTTTCCACTCCTATACCTTTCGTATCCCATCGTCGCCATAAAAACTGTCTGTGTCGGTACGACGTAAAGCAACTTGCAATTTTTTAGTATTAATCTAAAAATATGCCGTTAACAAATGTAGTCGTGCTCCTAACTAATGTCATCCTCATCACTCAGCACCACCTATGCTTCGTGGTTGTTTTAATGAACAAGAAACAGCTATAAATTAGTTATTCTTCACGATCCATCAAAATGTATGCAACTATAGCGATGATGCTGCGGGGTTTACCCGACCACAAGTTACGAAATGAAACAGTGTAGATGCAATTTGTTGTGGAGTTTAAAGTGTTCAGTCTCAACCACAGTAAGGCTTAATTGCAAGAGAATTAGAGTAGGTGAAGCTTTATCTGACCCTGTAATAATTAAGAGGGGAATTCCTCAAGGCAGTATTATCGGACCTTTATGTTTTCTTATATATATAAATGATATGAGTATAGGAGTGGAATCGGAGGTAAGGCTTTTTGCGGATGATGTTATTCTCTATAGAGTGATAAATAAGTTACAAGATTGTGAGCAACTGCAACGTGACCTCGAAAATGTTGTGAGATGGACAGCAGGCAATGGTATGTTGATAAACGGGGTTAAAAGTCAGGTTGTGAGTTTCACAAATAGGAAAAGTCCTCTCAGTTTTAATTACTGCGTTGATGGGGTGAAAGTTCCTTTTGGGGATCATTGTAAGTATCTAGGTGTTAATATAAGGAAAGATCTTCATTGGGGTAATCACATAAATGGGATTGTAAATAGAGGGTACAGATCTCTGCACATGGTTATGAGGGTGTTTAGGGGTTGTAGTAAGGATGTAAAGGAGAGGGCATATAAGTCTCTGGTAAGACCCCAACTAGAGTATGGTTCCAGTGTATGGGACCCTCACCAGGATTACCTGATTCAAGAACTGGAAAAAATCCAAAGGAAAGCAGCTCGATTTGTTCTGGGCGATTTCCGACAAAAGAGTAGTGTTACAAAAATGTTGCAATGTTTGGGTTGGGAAGAATTGAGAGAAAGAAGAAGAGCTGCTCTACTAAGTGGTATGTTCCGAGCTGTCAGCGGAGAGATGGCGTGGAATGACATTAGTAGACGAATAAGTTTGAATGGCGTTTATAAAAGTAGGAAAGATCACAATATGAAGATAAAGTTGGAATTCAAGAGGACAAACTGGGGCAAATATTCATTTATAGGAAGGGGAGTTAGGGATTGGAATAACTTACCAAGGGAGATGTTCAATAAATTTCCAATTTCTTTGAAATCATTTAGGAAAAGGCTAGGAAAGCAACAGATAGGGAATCTGCCACCTGGGCGACTGCCCTAAATGCAGATCAGTATTGATTGATTGATTGATTGATTGATTGATTGATTGACGTTAAATAGCAGATGATGCAATCACACAAGCAGAAACTTGAGGAAAATCGGTGTAGTGATCTTCATGTGATGTGCTCATTTCATCTTGCCATCTGCTTCGTGTAGGGAAGTTCGGGAGTGTAATGTTTTGCCCGACATCTAGTGTCAATTTGGTGTCTGTACTGACGTGTGTATCTGGAATTACCTGGAGCTAAAACTGGTATGGAAGAAGTTGTTACATTTTAGGTACTACAGACTTATCCAAATTATCGTAACTAGTGGATACCCGGCGTGTGCTGCTACGCCTCAATAAATAAAATATGCTTTTTAATCAATTCAATTTTATCTTTTTCTTCATTATTTTTAGTTGTATTGTTATTTATATTTTTCTTGTTACATTTACTTGTAATTTAACTTACGAAACAAAGAAATAATTACTCTAAATATGTATTATTTTTTCGATTCCTATGTCTATTAATTTGATCAAATTATTTCTATTTGCTTACGTAAATGGCGATTTATTTTCATGATGCATGGTGTTCATTGCAACGCGAGTGGATAAATGACATTCTTTGTTTTTCCATCTGGTGAGAAAATAAACAGATTCCTCGGCAATGAGTTGCCTAGTTACATGAAAGTACATCTCGGATAAGCCGGGTGTTGGTTTGCTATATCCAAATAACAGGCAATGAGCTGCCTGTTTACATGAACCTCCTAGCAAGAAAGGTACTTCATAAAACATGGCGGCGTGTTCCCGTCCTCCTGTATACAGCCGCGTTCATGAACCTCCCAGCAAGAAAGGTACTTCATAAAACATGGCGGCATGTTCCCATCCTCCTGTATACAACCGCGTTCATGAACCTCCTAGCAAGATAGGTACTTCAAAAAACATGGCGGCGTGTTTAATACAGCATTTCTTGCCGGACTATCATAATATAGAGAAGGTCACTGTCGCCTGGAGACAATCTATCCAACAAGGTCGATCCAAGTCTCGGTACGGCTTTGTAATTAAATGAATTACTTAAAATACATGTTTCAGTTGACTTTTCAAGAAATGAGATTTTTCCTGTACTGGTGAGACGATTTGAATTTTTTTTACAAACCGCACCTTTTAACTGCCTCTGGTTTAAGAGCTCGAGATATGTGAAACATACACGGTAGGGTTATATATACATATATACTAGCAAATGTACCCGTGCTTCGCTATGGTGTTCTGCATTGTATACGGATTTCTTCGTAAATTACTGTAAAGGTATTCACGCTGTCTATGTAAACAAGGCCAATAAATAAACTTGTGAGGCAATATCATCTTTCATCGGCTACACGGAAACTCACGTACAATCGTACTCCTACCTAGCATGCTTCGACAATTTATTACACACATCAGACTCATTGGTCTGGAATCAATTCCGTCAATTCTGATCATTATGATTCTCTCAGAAGACAATAGCAGGTACATATTCACTGCACATCATTCTTTCACTTCATCAAGATTATAAGATTATATTAAATAGCATGTCTCTTAGCGCTATCCTAGAAACAAAAGAGGGAGCACGGAATACGTTGTTTCCGATGTAAGGTGGGCATTGGGGAAGTTTTGAGGATAATGCCACGCCACATTTCCTACCGCCAATCACAGTCGAGTTCGTAAGTTTCTACTATAACGGCAGGCTCACCTGGCAACTGCCATTCACAATAGATATGGAAAGTTTTCATTATAAAGAGAGGCCCTTTTTCGTAATGTAAGTCGCAGTCGAGTTGGAAAGATTTGATTATAACCGAGAAATGCAGCGCTATGAACAATCGGGACACGACAATAAGTCATACGACCAAAGTTGTTGATCTCTCCAAATAGAACAGTGATTATACTATCTGTTTTGTAATACGACTTACCGTTTAGTCACCAAACGAAGGTCTGCATGCTCATTAAAATTGCATCCATATTTCGATATTTTCCGGGGCCAAATGTTGTACATTTGCATAGCTTGAAATATTTCCTCAAAGAAAAGTGTGTCCAGGTTTCAGGATTAGCACTCGCATACATACGGAGTAATTAAGGAAGAAAATAATACAGTTAAGAAAGTTGAAATTAATAGAATATAGGGTTATAACTGAGGACAGCCGGATAGGGCAAATATGTAAATACCAATTGGATGTACTGAAAAATCAAATGCCCTTCAATAAATTGTGCTGGTATGAGTTATGGATATAAGAAAGAGGTAACAGAGGAGAAATTTAGGCGCAGGAATTCTTAGGTAAACAGATAAAAATATGATTAATGGTGTTATTACTTAAGCTATTCGAGGACGGTTATAAACTCCAACGATATTCCGCCAATATCCCGCAGAATGGCCAACTGACGTCTCTCTTGCTTTCTACCCAAGGAACAACCGCGAATTTACAGGAATGATGACGAAATCGGCAATACGTTACTTCCCTGCTGGCAAGCAGTCGGAGACGTTTCCATGGTAACCTGTAGGTTCGTTTTCGGTCTGTCGGTCACACAATGCAGAGCATGATATCCGCAGAAAACAGTAGTTCTCCGTCATTTGAAGAGTAAGCTAAATTATGAACATAGCAAAAGTTGTTTAAAATGAGAGAAAATTGGTTTTCCTATAAACCCCCAGTTTATTCAAAGATTTTAAAATGATATGCATAACAAAACCTTCCCCAGGATGAGTATACTCTAAATACGACGTTTGGTTGACATCTATCCAGCCGTTTCGCCCTGATGCTGGAACAGACAGACAAACAGACATGAAAATTAAAAACCACCGATTTTGTTTTGAGTTGACCTAAAACGGATACATATCTGAAAAATTGGCAAAATAAACGTAATTACAGACGGCGGACCTCCTACAAATTTATTTATATAGATTGCACACAATCTATATTTATTTATGTATTTTGTTTAGCGTACGGCTTTACAGATACAATACATACTATCTGCGTCTCTAGAGAAGTCGCGACAGGTTGTAACTATGGTACAAGTGACAGATACTATACTCTTAGCTACAAACTTTAGTCGTGATAAACAGTGCGAGTTCTCTGAAACAGATGCGTATTCACTATTAAACTGCTCATTATGCAGTACTTACAGTAAATGAGTAACTAAAGAACAATTGCACTACCAATTTGAAACTTCACAACAGCACCTTAGTTCACAAAAATCACCGCCAACGGAACCGATGTTTTTTGTCAGGTTGTGGAGAATTATCTAATTGACCGTACCTGTTCGCAATACAGCTAAGGAGTTTGAGCCTCCATGGACGTTAACATACTCTTGCTATCTACTTAATATGGACTCCATGAAAGTAATAGTATAGTAGTCATGGTGATGTTTTTGTGATGTTGTAGCAGAGGATGATTCTTTGTAAGAATGAATCAGTAACCTATGACATTTCAGTGTTCTTATGAAGTAAAACATTACATAATGGTGCCGAAACCCGTTTGTGGAACGATCATCGGCAAAAAAGACGCGGACGGACAACAGTAAGCAGCATCACGCAACATCGCCGTATCAACAAGAAACCAGCGAACCCAAGTAAGATCTCTACTTACATTCACTTTCTTAAGCAACGGTTATACATTTGAAGGAATATACGAAATTATATACATTACGAACAGACCCACTTGAAGTGTTACGAAACATCATTGTACGTTTCAAAGTTCGTCGCAAAAACAGTGAATATTACAAGAGTGTAAAGACTCTGTTGACAGGATCAGTACTATACGAAACCAACGCTTAAGATTTAACCGTCGTAAAAACATAATACGGAAACCCGGACTGTTTACGAATGCAGTGTAACTTCAGGTTGCAGTAAAATACAAATTACATTACAGATATAGGTTAAAGACAGGAATACGGTTATGTCCATGTACGTAGTGTGTGTTATTTTCGTTAACGGTATTCGTGCATAATTCAGTTCAGTGAAACATGGAAAATACGAATATTAACGCACCTACTGCTCAGTTTACAGTTTCAAATGCAAACATTTTACAGACTGAAAGACGCATTCGAACAGCAACCAGATCGTCAGAAACTAGACTTATTCAAAGACTACGAACAGCGATCGAAGATGGCTATGATGACATCGAAATGGAAATATTAGCGCAAAGATTACACGAAATACTACAGTTCAGAAACGGATACAGGCGTTGCAGGAAGACGATGCGAACGAACGGGATGCAGAAGAGTGTGAAAACCGTCAAATAGAAGGCCGGAAACTAATTGCAATAGCAAACAAGGAGATCAAAGAAATTAGGTTTCCCCAGCAGCAATCAAACGCAAATAATGACACAACTACTCTTCAGTCTGTAATCGTGAGACCACGCTTACCTAAGCTTGAAATTAAACCTTTCATGGGAACCTTTTCAGACTGGCCAAGATTTTATCAGCAATTTGAATCAGCAATTCATAATAATTCGGCAATTACGCCAGTTGACAAACATCTGTATCTATGGAACTTGGTAGAAGGAGAAGCCAGACATCTCATCAGTGGGCTGAAAATGTCAGAGGAAAGTTACAAGATCGCACTTCAGAAGCTGAAGGAACGCTTCGACAACATTAAATTACAGCAACAGGAACATATAGATTTCTTCCGTACCTTGAGAAAAAATTCAGATCCAACTACTACCGAGTTGAGAAGCATATATAACAGTTGCCAGATGAATATTGCAGCTCTTAAAGAACTTGGGTTTGATGCCTGCATGCTTGGTTCCTTTTTATCTGCAGATATTTTACGTGCCTTTCCAGATGAAACAAAATTCGCCTGGTACACTACGCAGGGCGATGATGGTAACTTGGATGCCCTGATGAATTTCCTGGACAAATGGGTACTCAGCAAAGAAAAATCAGAGAAGTTGAACGAGTTCAGTGACAGTTTAGGAGAACAGTTCTCTACAACAATGAATCAACACACCAGTCAATACAAGAAATAAATAAAAAAGAGTAAGCATACTGAACAGCAAAATAATCCACCTAAACTAACGTACAGCGATGAAATAAAAACAAACCCAATCACATGCGCCTTTTGCTATAGAAGAGGCCACTGGAGTAACGAATGCCATAAAATAGTCTCAGTTGCAGCCAGATCAGAAAAATTAAGGAAAGATGGACGATGCTTCATCTGTTTAGGCAAAAACCACAAAATGAAAGACTGTAGAAAGAAAGATCAGAAATGTCGAGTCTGTAATAACACAGGACATCATAAATCCATGTGCAAGTCACCCTTGAATACAATAACGGCAGTAACCACAGGGGAGTCACCTACGAAGGAAACAACTATTACAGCCGTCCATACTACAGAGACAAGGAATACACAATTGCATGGGATGTTTTTGAACACAGCATTAGTGTGGATTTCTGATCGCAACGGCAATCAGCATATGACAAAAATACTACTTGATGCCGGAAGTGAACGCAGTTATATCGTCAAAGATCTAACAGATAAACTAAACTTGGAAAACATTGGAAAAGAGTCCTTAATTATTTCAACGCTTGAACATCACGGTAAAGCAACAATACGCAACCGAGTACGATTTCAACTTACAGGAGCAGCCACGGGAACTGCAATCAAGATAGAAGCTTTAGAAGCTACACATACTTTTCAAGCTCTGAGACCAGTCCCAAAGGATATTAGGCAACAATTCAGCAGTTTAAAATTTGCAGATGCGGATGAAATATCGAAGAACATCTCTATTGGAATATTAGTTGGCGCTGATTACCATGAACGTATCTTCCAAGATGACATCATCCGCTTATCAGACTCACTCACCATTCGCAGAAGTATTTTTGGTTGGATTCTATTTGGAAGTCGCACTGGGATTTCGATAAAAGAAACAAATTCATACTTCATTCACTCAGAAACAGACAACCTATTGAGGAGAATCTGGGAGCTAGAGAGCATCGGAATCTGGGATAATGAAACTCGCAAATTCACAGCCAAGGAACAGAAGATCTTGACAACAACCAATGAACAATTCGCGATAACTGAAAGACGGTGCGCAGTATTCCTACCTTGGAAAAAGGATGAACCTAATCTACATGACAACAGGAATATTGCGTTAAAGCGTTTCGATAGTTTGAAGAAGCGATTTGCAAGAGATAAGAAATATGAAGAACGCTATGTACAAGCAATGCAGAAACACATTGAGAACGAACAAGTTGAATTCTGTAGTGAGGAATCACAATGAGGCAAAACATTCTTCATGCCACATCATGCAGTAATTCGAGATGATCATGAAACAACCAAAGTGAGGATCGTATTTGACGCTTCTTCACATGAGAAAGGCGAATTGTCTTTGAACAGCAACTTAGAATCTGGCCCCAATCTGAATCCAGATTCAACAGCAACCTTGCTTCGGTTACGAACGTTCAACAAACACATTGCAGCAGACGGGAAACAGAGCTTTTTACAGTTGATTCTAAATGAGAAAGACAGTAATTCCACTCGTTTTTTCTGGTTTAAAATGATTCGTTCAGAAGAAGGGTGGCTGAGAACCAATGAGACCACAATATACCGTTTCTGTCGACTCCCATTTGGGCTGACATGCAGCCCGTATTTACTGGCAGCAACTTTAAGACAACTAGCAACGGTGATGAAAGACAAATATCCAAACGCATTAAGAATTCTAGAAGACAACGTGTATGTTGACGATCTAGCAGCAGGCGGAGACACGGATGAAGAATTGATAGATATTTATACAGAGATGAAAAATTGTTTCAATGAGATCAGCATTCCACTTTCTAAATGGTTATCAAACTCAATAACAATGAACCAGATGTGGCGAGAAACGAAAGAAGTGGTCCGCCAAAATACATCTATTTTAGGCATTCCAACTGGTACGGATACAGATGAATTCTACTTCTCGTTCGAGAATACCGTAAGTACAGCAGCACTCATGCCCTGTACTAAAAGAGTTGTCCTGAAGACTGCAGCAAGAATTTACGATCCATTAGGCCTCCTATCACCAGCAACAATTACAGGAAAGATTATTTTCCAAGAAACTTGGCTGAGAAACCTCGACTGGGATGAGCTTTTGCCACATGATTTAGTTCAGAAGTGGAACCACTGGCTAGAAGGTTTAAAAAGCTTACAAACAGTTAAACTTCCACACTGGATAGGATCTTGGATCAAGCAAGACCAGACCAGAGAACTGCACATTTTCAGTGATGCCTGCGAACGAATATATGGCGCAGCAGTTTACATCAAGAGGACCATAAACGAACATGTCAGGATCGAATTAATCACAGCCAAAAATCGACTCGCACCAGTTCAGAAAATATCCTTACCACGACTAGAACTCATTGGAGCTATCATACCAGTTCGTCTTTCGGAGTATGTCAAACGTGAACTACACTTGGAATTACACCACGTCCAATTTTGGACCGATTCAACCATTGTATTACACTGGATAAGAGGAAACGCGTCGGAATGGAACGTGTTCGTCTCGAACAGAATACATGAAATTCATCGAAGGTCACACCCAACACAGTGGCGTCATTGCCCCGGCAAGGAAAACCCTGCAGATCATATAACACGAGGGCTAACAGCAAATCAACTGCGTGAAAGTAACTCATGGTGGCATGGTCCAGACTGGCTTATAAAACCAGAAGAGTATTGGCCGAAATCAGTTGAAATATCACAAACAGAACTTGATAAAACAGGAACAGAACGAAAGAAAACAGTTTCCCATGCTACCGCAGCTAAACAGACAGAAGCGATTTTCGATATTACAAGATATAGCAGATTAACCAAAGTTCTCAGGATTACAGCATGGATTTGGCGATTTACACGAAATACACGCTGTCAAGAAAAAACGTTAGGCCCACTCCAATTAGACGAAATTCAAACTGCAAAGCTGTTTTGGATTAAACATTCACAGAGAGAATCGTTCCCAGAATAAATAGAAGCACTACAGAAAAGGTCAGAACTACCCAAGCAGTCCAAAATTAGAAACTTTTCTCCATTCATCAAACATGGCATTCTTAGAGTTGGTGGACGTTTACAATTTGCCAGTTTAGATGAAAACGAGCAACATCCCATTATTTTAAATGGTGAAAACCATTTCACAAAACTGTTAGTAGAAGAAGAACATAAAACCCAATTTCATGTAGGAACTCGAATTTTGTTGAGTGTTTTAAGGACAGACTTTTGGATACTTCGAGGACGACAGATCATCAAGAAAATCATTAGACAGTGCTTACCGTGCAAAAAACTGAAAGCAAAGGCAGCTTCGGAAGTTGAACCCCCTCATCCGGCAGAACGCGTAACTCCTAGCAGACCATTTGAGACCACTGGTGTGGACTTCGCAGGTCCATTATATTCCAAGAATGGAGACATATTACGGAAAAGATACATTGCATTGTTCACATGCGCTGTCACGCGCGCTGTACACTTGGAGCTTGTGACAGATATGAGTACGGAGAAATTCATTCACGCCTTACAGCGATTTATTAGACGAAGAGGTTTATGTCGAACAAGTTGGTCCGATAACGCACGAACATTTAAGAAAGCTGGAAGAGAACTTAGCACATTATGGGAAAATCTGAAAACAGAAGACATTGTGCATTTTTTGAATGGTAAAAATATTCATTGGCAATATATAGTCGAACGCGCTGCTTGGTGGGGAGGATTCTGGGAGAGAATGGTACAGACAGTGAAAAGCTGTTTGAAGAAAGCCTTAGGAAGCAGGCGGTTCGATGATGAAGAAATTTACACAGTTCTCGTCGGAATTGAAGCAACAATCAACAGTAGACCCTTGACGTATGTGGAAAACGATCCTCAGCATCGTGCGCTGACACCAGCACATTTTCTTATTGGTGATAACACAACAAGGCTACCAGACAGAAAGACCAATGTTGAAGATAGTAACAAAACAAAGGAAGAAATGAATCAGATGTGGATATAAAAACAGTCTGCACTGAACACATTTTGGAAGCAGTGGAGGAACGAGTATCTATTGGATCTAAATCGTTTCCATGAAGTTCAGCAACGGAACCGGAATCGTCCACTTCTTCAACAAGGAGATCTGGCGCTGCTAAGCAACGATAAACTACCAAGGCAAATTTGGAAGATAGCTAGAATCTCCAAACTCATCATGGGACGAGATGGTAAGATCAGGTCCTGTGAGCTGACTGACAAAGAGGGGAGAGTGTTTCGAAGACCCATTCAACTGGTACATCCGTTGGAGTTGAGCAACCGTGATACGGCTCAAGGTGGGGAGTGTGGAGAATTATCTAATTGACCGTACCTGTTCGCTACACAGCTAAGGAGTTTGAGCCTCCATGGACGTTAACATACTCTTGCTATCTACTTAATATGGACTCCATGAAAGTAATAGTATAGTAGTCATGGTGATGTTTTGATGATGTTGTAGCAGAGGATGATTCTTTGTAAGAATAAATCAGTAACCTATGACATTTCAGTGTTCTTATGAAGTAAAACATTACACAGGTCTTCAGACTTGAGATTGGCGGATCTTCAGCAGCCATGTTTACCCTCCGCACCCCTTATCCAGCATGCATGCGACTTCTCGTCGGACGACAATAGTACAAAGGTCGATTAAATATAAAAGGGAATTTTGTTCCTGAACATAAACAGTTGGTAGGACTGGCCCCGCGCTTCTGATATGCTTAGGCGGGACCGTTAGGAGTGAGGAGAGCGGGCTGTTAGATATTTCCCGCCGTTTCGTTAGTAACGCTCACGATGTCGGAGCAACAGGTGCACCTCTCCTCTGCGCAACGCATACTTATAAAATTTCTTGTTTGTGAACGAGTTACAGTGACGGAAATTTGCCAGGGTTTGACTGCACAGTTCGGTGATCAAACACTGTCAAGGACGCGTGTGTTTGTTTGGCATTAAAAGTTCGAGGAAGGAAGAGAACGTGTTGAAAATCAGCAACACGATCGCCGTCCTCGGACCAGCATTACAGACGAAAACATTCGTGCGGTTAAGGCATTATTGACGACGATCGACAGTATCAGAAATTGCTGAACAAGCCGGAATCAATTATGGGAGCTGCCAAGCAATCATCACAAATGACCTACAGTTCAGTAAAGTGTGTTCCAGATGGGTCCTTCGCCTTTTGACCGAAAATCTGAAGTTGAGACGTTTGGAGGTCTGTCAGAGGCTTACAGCGAGATTTTTGGAAGAAGGTGATGCATTTTTGAGTCGGATCGTCACCTGCGACGAAGCATGGGTCCACCACTACACTCCCCAATCCAAACAAGCCAGTAAGGAGTGGTGGAGGAAAGGGGAGGCAGCACCAATGAATGCGAAGACTCGACTGTCACCTGGCAAGGTTCTTGCAACCGTATTTTTTCGATCGGAGAGGCATTTTGCTGATTGAATTTTTGCATGAGTGACGCACAGTCAATGCTGCTTACTACTGCGAACTGTTGAACAAGACGAGGGTTGCATATCGCCGCAAAAGACGAGACCAACCGATTCGACAGGTCATCTTCCTCCATGACAATGCCCAACCGCATACTGCAGCTCTAACTGTCTCGAAGCTACAGGAACTCCACTGGACTACAGTTGATCATCCTCCTTACAGCGCGGACTTATCGCCCAGCGATTTCCATTTGTTCGTAACGCTTATAAAGAAGCTCTAGAAGTGCAACGATTTGAAGATGACGAGAGTGCGGAAGACTTCGTGCGCAACTGGCTGATGACGCGGCCCTGTTCTTTTTACGATAAGGCCATCAAAAAGCTGCTCAGACGCTGGGACAAATGCATTTCCAAAGCAGGAAGCTATGTGGAAAAAAAATTGTAATTGCCTAGTTCATTATTCCATTTACCTGCTACCTGTCCGTTCCCGCATACAAAGTAGTATTCAGTTCAGAAAGACTCCCTAACTATTACAGCAAGATTCCCTCGCTGAATAGCTTGCTACAAAAATTCACTCAATATGAAATTCCTTGGAATATGACAGGAAATATGACTTTATTGCGCGTCAATCAGAAATATGACCAATATCTTAAATTTGTACAAAATATTACTTTTCAAGCAACAATATGACATGTCATTAAAATCCGCCCCTTGGTTATAAGCTAGGTAGAATCAGAAAATTGGACAGGCCCGTTGCCACGTCCATTGGCCATATGTAAACCAAGTTTCATGATTATAGCTGCCGTCTATGTATGGGAAAACTAAAGGGATTTGCGGAATCTGTACTACAATTTCAGCCTAAACTAAGTTTCTAAAGCCATCTAAGGTGCAGCTGATGGAGATACGACAAAATGTCAAAGAACCAAAATTGTAGGTCGATTCACCGTCGATACGCTTGCCAAGTTTCAAGGCTTTAGCTGTCTGCTAGGATGGAAAAATATTTTTTCAACGTGCGAAAAGCGTACGAAGTTTCACGTAGATGGAAATATTCACGGCTATCTGTGATATAAATACCTGAGATGCTACAAAATGTTTTAGGACCAAAAATGTAGGCCACTAAATGGGCCGTCGGATGGTGCAATCCGTTTGTCGATACGACCAATCATTCAGCCACAGTAAATTTACAAATGAAGGTCTGGGCTTATAAACGTGCATATCTTCAACCCATATCTCTATTACACTGTATAAAGCCACAAGGCTAACTGACTGACTCACTGACTAGAAACTTGAAATTCGGCAAACTTATAGCTACTTGGGTGTAACCTAAGGAATATATTCCAAAAGTTCAAATTTTAAGTTTTGAACCCATCCTCTAAACAAAATGGTGGACACAACGATTCAGTGCGCTACAAAAATAAAATTTCATAAAATTATAGCTCTTAGCCAGTAACCGACGGAGAAATTACAAGATGTTCAAATATTTAATATTTTACTCCCGAAAAATATCTAAATATTCAGCCAAATGTAATGACGGAACAGGCCTTTGTTTCGAGGTACTTTGTGGCTACACGGTAATTACTATCAACAAACGGATTTGACTTTCGGTTCCTAAAATGAAGAGATCTACAACTTTGGTCCCATGACTTTTTGTCATATCTCGACCCCTTCTACGTTAGAGTGAGACTCGTTTTCTCAGCTTTGATCAATATTGTTTATTTTCTATATATTATTTTTATACTGATTCACACACTTATAAGACAAAATTCAGCAGCCTCCTTGGCACGACCTTTGGTCATACATAAACCAAATGTCATTATTCTAGCTGCCATACATGTATGGGAAAACGAAAGGAATATGCGGAATCTGTACTGCAATTTCAGCCGAATCTAAGTTTCCAAAACAGTCTAAGGTGCAGCCAATGGGGATAAAAAAACGTCAAAGAATCAAAATTGTAGGCCATTTCAATGTCGATATTTTTGCCAAATTTCAATTTACGACCTACCGTTTCACCACACTGAATTTATAAATGCAGCAATGTACTATCATGCGTGCACTCACTCACTCACTGACATTAATGTTTACCTACCCCCAAATGAGATACAAACCTGAAATTTGACAAAGTGGTAGCTATTATTCCGTAACCTAAGGAAAAATTCCAAAACGTTCAATTTTTGGATTTTTAAACCCCCCTCCGAAAAGGCCGGCGTAAACTTCCATGTACGCTAGAAAACAGAAAATTTGCAAAATCATAGCTCTTGGCCTGCAACAGGCAGAGCAATTCCAATGTTTTACTTTTTGAAACTGGTGGGATATTTTCCTGGCGGTGCAGATTATCGTTTCGAGGTATTTTGTGGCCAAACGGTAAGTTATTTTGCGGAATGACAGCACTTCAGCTTTAAACGTGAAGATATCTACAAAATTTGTCCCTGTGACTTTTCGTCGTCTCTCGAATGCTTATGCCTTAAGTAGAGCTGCATTTTCCGATCTATGACAAATTCAAATATTTTCCTTAGTTAATTGTACTGTTTGTCACACTTATAAGATTGATAGAATAACGAAATTTGGCAGTCTCATTGACACACCCGTAGACCATTGTGAAGCCAATTTGTATTATTCTAACTGATGTGTATGTATGGGAAAACAATAGGAATATGTGGAAACTGAACTCAAATTTCACACTAATTCAAGTTTCTAAACTAACGTAAGGTGCACCCGATGGATATACGACAAAACGTCAAACAATCAAAATTGTATATCGTTTCATCGTCGATACGCCTCCCAAGTTTCAAGACTGTAGCTGTCTATTAGGTGACTAAATTATTTCTCAACTTGTGAAAAACTTACGAACTTTGCCCCAGAGATAAACGTTTACATCTATCTATACAATAAATCGCCAATATACGAGAAAATATCCTAGGACCAAACATGTAGGCCACTAAAAGGGCGGTCCGGTGGTGCAGTCCGTTTGTCTATGCCACATACCATTTATCCATAGTATTTTTCGAAATGATCACTTCTAAAGCAGAGCAACCGGAGGGTTGGTGGCGGAGCAAAAACGAGTCTCTATATACAAAATCAGCCGTCCCCGCTGCGTGGAGGTATCATGTCTGCCTCTTATCCGGAGGTCCCGGGTCTGATTCCCGACCAGGTCAGGGATTTTTTATCTGGACCAGAGGGCTGGTACGAGGTTAACTCAGCTTGCGTGATTACAATTAAGGAGCTATATGATGGCAAGATAGCGGCCTGGGTCTAGAAAGCCAAGAATAACGGCCGAGAGGATTCGCCGTGCCGACCACACGTCACCTCGTAATCTGCAGGTCTGCGGGCTTAGCAAGAGGTGCTTCATATGGTATAGCCCTTTCGGGCTGTTGCGGCTTGGAGTTTGGTTTTTGGTTTCATATATCAAATCCCTATTTCCATCTGTGTTTCACGACGATATTGAGAAAACCAGCTTGTTTCAAACTGTTACTAGATATAGCTTATTACCTGCCTTTTACACGAAAAATACAAGGACAATTGATACAACTTGCTTGTCTTGTGATGGGTGTGATTGCATAAGGATGACTTGGTGTGAATTGCAGTAGAGTTCGGTACTTTCTCTTATAAAGAAATAGAAATGCATGTGAACATCACACTGTATAAACATTCCCCAGTCTTCACTAAAATACGACGACATTCTTCACTGTTGGTTCAAGAATATATTTTGTCAGCATCTCAATTTATATAATCACTGTGTTGTTCGTTTTCCTCCTTTCCCATTTCTGGTAAGAACTTTTGTGAGAATCGATTTCCATGTCCAGTTGATAGAAATGTTTGGTCAGCTGACGTGGTGGATGGGTGGGGTGGGAGTGTCTCCTTGTATCACTGACTACGACTTTGTAAAGAGCGTGGATACCACGAAGCACGTAGTTGAGGCTGACATAACTTCAACTTGCTTGTGCCAGGCTCCTCCCTTTAATCTTTCCTAATCCAATCTCCCTTCGTCAAAGCTTGATATTTTTCGACCTCAGCCGTGTTAGATTTACCAGGTCTACAGATTCTTTCATTTTTATATATTTCATATACCTTTTTTTCCTTTTGCCGATAACTTCATCTTCGGAAGGGTCGAAATTCTTAATCTTTTTACTTGAATCAAAAAGGTACGGAGTGAGGAGAGGTGGGGAGAGTACCTATGGTTCACGGCTATGCAACAAAATTGTATATACCAAACCTTTCTTTATAACTTTTGAAAGTATAAGAGATATACGAACGTGCTGTGAGCCACTCGAGAGAGGAAGATTGATATGGAATAAATGGCCATCTTGAAACCGACGACGTAATCATACAGAAGTAGATGGCTGGCAAATATAGGGATAAAATCACGCAATGCCGAAGCGTACAATTAACGTAGGTCAATTAATGTAAAATCGTGCGAGAAGTTTGTGTGTCCGTTCACTTGAAAGTGTTAACATCATTTTAACGGATACGATCAACGAACGAACTTAATTCAGTAAAGGTAAATTAATGTATATTTAAATTATGACATTTTTACATTTCAGATGAAGTATATAACAGTACATAACAGAGATAATAAGTTTACAATAACTACCATTCAATTTGCCTTCCACCGTACCATTAAAGTTAACAAATCCTTAGTTTGTACTGCATCACGTACCTTTAACGTCTTTAATCCTCACCGTTTCACAAATAACACTAACTGTAGGTACTCAACTAAAGTAGTTCTTAACATCTATCTTTCTGGGAGAGTACGCAAGGGACTGAGATCACGCATTCTTGTGTTTAACAATCAGAAATATGTATATTTCTTACATAATTGTTTTACTCTCTGCTTTAGATTCTTGTAGTCTGTACATGCTTCAATGGCATCTAAATTATCAATTCAATTCAATTCAATTCAATTCAATTCAATTCAATTCAATTCAATTCAATTCAATTCAATTCAATTCAATTCAATTCAATTCAATTCAATTGTAAATATCTACTTAAAGACGTTCACAATAAAACATCTAATTACGAATCTAAGAGGCCCAAAAGTTCATCCACAGGACATTCCAGAAAATTTCGGAAGCGATAAAAACTGAAAGTCATAGCCAAATGTCCGAGCAATGAAAGATGACGACGATAGTGGTGCCACCTCTAACACTGACGGCGGTTCGACTACGAAGGACTGCGACGATATTGAAGTGTTTATTTCGTTCATTTTTAACTTCATTTATTCATTTCAATTCATGCATATCCCCGAATTACAAGAAGACGTTTCACGCAACAAACACCTACGGTGGTCTAGCGGTCACCACCTGTACATCCTTCCTTTTTTTCTTCTTTGATGAGCATTAAGAGCAGACGATTACCTCGCATTTCTCTTTAAGACAATTACGACCTTCATGATGTTCGAAATGGGAATTTATTTTGGTAGAACAGCACGTATACAACACCGACATTTTATTCTGACTGGTGTCCTTATTAGCCCCTGTGCCGTTCAGTTGGCGACCGGCGGACTCTCATGTCGGGGGGGGGGGGGGGGAGGGAAGGGGTGTTGGATGCGGGCACAGTACTTTTTGCCACAAATCTTTCTTTGCTACTGACCAGTACCACCGCACTCATTCAAATCTTCCGCGCCAAAAACACACTAATTCAATGCTGCCAACCCTTAGAGAACGCGAATCAAAATTCCTGGTCTCAAATGTTAGATTTCAATATAATTATTTATTACTTTTCTTCTTAAAATATAAATAATAGGATAAACAAGGTCATAAAGTATTATTTAATTTTATTGTATGCAACCATGGAGATTTGGCCGGCCCATGCTCGTACAGGGATTTGTGAGGACATCTTTACTGCTACACTACTGCGGAGTCTGCTCGCGTGAAATCCTCTTCCCGCACACTTCCTCGTCCCCCCCCCCCCGAAGCTGTCAACCAGCGTGCTTTCCCCTTACATCTCAACCCCGTCACCCTCACTATATCCTCGGACGGAAGCTCGAAAGTCCGTGCCTTATCTTCAACCTGAAACCATTTACCATTGAACTGCGCGGTCAAAGTCAGTCACATGGGTTTGATAACTTATTGCCGAACAGTCTTCCTTATTGACGAGAATTTACGGTTTTACAATGAAATGAAATTTTCTTTGCATTATTCGAGTCCAATATTTGACTTCTAATGTCGAGCGGAAAAAAATAAAACCTAGGCATGTTGTAACATATCCGGGTAAGCAGTGTCCATTGTACACTGTACGTGTTTAGCAGTTCTATATGTTCAGTGGTTCAGTGAACCCCCTAGAAATAGTAAATGGAGACACTTGAAATGACATGGACTTTAGTCTATGTGGTTTTTGTTTTTGCTAGTTGCTTTACGTCGCAACGACATAGACAGGTCTTATGGTGACGATGGGACAGGAAAGGGCTAGGAGTGGGAAGGAAGTGGCCATGGCCTTAATTAAGGCACTGCCCCAGCATTTGCCTGGTGTGAAAATGGGAAACCACAGAAAACCACCTTCAGTGCTGCCGACAGTGGGATTCGAACCCACTATCTCTCGGATGCAAGCTCACAGCTGCGCGCTCCTAACCGCACGGCCAACTCATCCGGTTTTAGTCTATGTAAATACGGTACTGGTTAACTGTATATAACAACACTCCGTAACTTATAATTGTACATTTTTAATATTGTGATTCTAAGTGGGGATGGAGGCATTTTCATGTATGTGGGGCTATGCCCTTTTCCATTCTTCATCCCTGAACTGTATCTACAATTTGTGGAAAATAAATATTAATAATAGTAACTGAACCAGGGGTACTCCTTCCCCGGCTTTTTAAACTGCACGCCTTCTCTACGGCCTTCTGTGCCAACGGACTAGAAATTTTAATCTCCCAAACTTACTTCTCAGTGGTGAGATGGCTCCGCCATCTATTTAATAATGTCACCTGCTGGACTAGGAACAAACTAATTAACAAAGAAGTGTTTATTTTGGGAATTGGTAAACTTCTTTTTGAGGAATGTTGTTTTATGTGCCGAAGTTGTCAACACTTCAGCTGGTTCATCCCCTATTGTAATCTACCTATCAGATGCTTGTAAATGTGTTCTCTAGCCAATCAAACCCGGGGGCGTGTAGGGGAATTCAGCTTATCATCAAAGTGTAGTTCCAGTTTAATCCGGAAGCTCCCCCTACGGAATTATAAAAGCAGGGCAGTTTATTACAGTCTTGTCTGAATTGCTCCAGTGCTTGGGAGTGCGACTTGACGGAGGCCTAGGGAGGCAGGGAAGCGGCCTACTTGAAGAAGATCCAGCGATACAAGGTAATGGCAGTATTTACCTAAACATGTAATAGCGCCTGCGAGTAGTTTGAGAGGAAGGTTTCAGCCGTTTTGTTTCAATATAATGTTGTAATCGGGTGGTTTAAATGTAGAATTTTCGGCAAAGTCTGAGGACTCAGGTTCTGTTGTCTACTGGGAAATATGTAATGTAAGGGTACGAAGAGTGGTGACCCTCTGCCTTCTCCCATTCAACCTTGCAATTGGGTGACTAAAGTTTTCAACTTATGAATTTTGTAAATCTTGTCGCAGCTTTAAATGTTCCTCCTTTAGTCACCCCTTTTAGTATGGGATTAGCCTCTGTATATTTGGGCCGTAAGCCCTCTTCAGTTTCTAGGAATTTACACAAGGAGTACTGGTGTTTCGCCTACTTTCCTTTTGTTAAAGGCCGGTTAAGTGCAACCTCTTCTTTTTACTCTTACGGCCATGTAGTATGGGTAGTTATGCCCCTGTTTATTCTATATTATTCGCTAGGTAACTGTACTTCGTTTTAGTTTTCTTTGGGAACGGTGACCACTATTATTGCCGAGCAATGATGAACACTTTGAAGTGGGGTCTTGCACCTGTCCGGAGCAATAATGCTCTTCTCTCTGTAATTTAATGACTTGGTAATAATCTCAAGTTATTGTACCTGATTTCAGGACTTCTAAGTCCCAGATATTGTTAGACCTGATGAGCTTGTTATTAGCATTTTCGATTGTTCTGTTATCCTATTAGATTGTCTATCTATATATTTTATGAAAGGAAAGAAATAAAATTTCCAAATTTGTTATACTAAAAGTGAACCAGGGGTATTCCATCCCCGGCTGTTTAAACTGCACGCCTTCTCTACGGCCATCTGTGCCAACGGACTAGAAACAGAAACTCCGTAATAATAATAATAATAATAATAATAATAATAATAATAATAATAATAATAATAATAATAATAATAATAATAATCGGATCTCAAAAATGGAAAGGGCATATGGCTTGACAAAAACATCTGCAATAAGAAGTGCTTATCTTGGAATTCCAAATTAAAACATTACAACACCGCGGTCAAAACAGAATGCCTGTATGCCTGTGAATGCCTGTCCATGAACTACAAGCTGGAGAAGCTAGAGGTCCTGGAAAGAAGAATCCTCAGAAAAATTATGGGAGCTGTCCAAACTGAAAGCGGATGGAAACTTCGGAGTAACAAAGAAGTTTACCAGAAGGTGGAAAGAATCTCAGAGACCATGAAGAAAAGAAAGCTAGCGTTTCTTGGACATCTATACAGAATGAACGCAAACAGACTTACCAAACAGATATTTGATTACTTCTGGAGAAGAAAGACCACTACAGCATGGATTAAGGAAACGAAGAAGGATATGGAAAGGTTAAGTATCTTGGAAGACCAGCTGTTAGAAAAGAATACGTTTAGGAACACACTGAAGAATTTGGAAGGTGTTCAAGACGCAGGAAGAACTAGGAAGACCGGAAGAGCCTGGACAGATGAACAACGGAAGCAGGCCAGCGAACGCATGAAGGAGTATTGGATACAGAGAAAACTCCCGCACGAAGAGAAAGAAATGAAGTTGTAGCGTGATCCTTAGTGGTCCACTTGCTTGTAAAAAAAAATTAATAATAATAATAATAATAATTGTATTTTATTTATTTATTTATTTATTTATTTATTTATTTATTTATTTATTTATTTATTTATTTATTTATTTATTTATTTATTTATTTATTTATTTATTTATTTATTTATTTATTTATTTATAGCTTATCTAAAATACATCTGCAAATATGCAGTAAGATATTATACATTATCTTTGCAATTATTTACATCTGCAAAGTACTTGATGTGCTTGTTGTTGTTGTTTTAAGGGGCCTAATATCGAAAGTCATCGGCCACTTGATGTGCTTATCTGCCGGTGAAGTTGTTTGACATTTGTATACATCCTTGCAATCCTTACTGTTTACAACATTAATAAGGTTTGTACATTTACATTAGCATTGTAATTTTGTCCTTTGGCGTGAGTTTTTCTCAATCCCCGAAAGTATGATTCAAAATAGATAAGTCTTTGGTATATTTTTCATTCATGAACATGTATTTAAACTGTAATTTTATTATCTGCTAGCTGATATACCTTACTTAACGAACAGTACTACGGTGCCGATCTAACAGTCCAAAGTTCCATTGTTGGAATGACCAGGCCGCAGACAGCCATGAGCACTACTCAGCCATTATTCCGTTAAATATACACACTGCTCATTGCAATGAGTGCCTCAGAGTAGGGATTGAATAGCTCGAATGCTATGATGAACCGGTGTGTTACGTACCAGTGGTATCAGAAAAGTTATGAAACAGAGGAATGACATGCTGAAGAAGAAAGTTATCTAACTCCCCAGCTACTTCCTGCCAGTATTCCGGCAGGCTGTCATACTCGGTACGACCGGGCGACTTGGCCGTCTGGTTAGGGGGCGCGCAGCTGTGACCGTGCATCCGGGAGGTAGTGGGTTCGGAACCCACTGTCGACAGCCCTAAATATAGTTTCCCGTGGTCTCCCATTTTCACACCAGTCAAATGCTGGGGCTGTACCGTAATTAACGCCAGGGCCGCTTCCTTTCCACTCCTAGTCCTTTCCCATTCCATCGTCACCATAATACCTATCTGTGTCGGTGCTAATTAAAGCAAGTTTTAAAAACTCGGTAAACAGTAGTAATCCCATACATCGGACATGACTGGCAGCAGAAGACACAAAGCACATCACAACAAACAACGGTCAATGTAATGTTATTGTTGTTGATGTTATGAGCTTTCTGTATTGTAGGCCTTCATATTTAGTTTTCTTTCTTTCCTTATTCCCCGGCTTTAAATACTGATTTTCATTAAATGTTGTTTACCCATTTTCTCGTGATTTGGCGCTGATATGGACTTAGCAACAAAAATCCAAATTCATGAATATCTCTGTTATCATAGCCGGTACGGTAAAAATGTAAAATACATAAATGATCGGAAATGTTATACTATATAACTTTAGTACTGTAGTATTTGTCGATAGGACCACTATTAACACAAATATTTGAGAATTAAATTTTAGGCCTTCCCCTAAACTACCATTCCACTCCCCGTGAATAAAATTATTTATGACCTAGATTGTAGCAACTTATTTCCCGACCTTGTATACCGATTTTCATTAAGATAGGACCACTAAGAACATAAAAATTATTGTAGCAACTTACTTCCTGACTTTGCATACCGATTTTCATTAAGATAGGACCACTAAAAACATAAATATTTGAGAATTAAATTTCAGGCCTTTCCCTAAACTACCATTTCTCTCAGCGTGAATAAGGTTACTTATGGCCCAGATTGTAGTGACATATTCCCGGACTTTACACACATATTTTCATTAATATCTCTTCAGCCGTGTTCACATGATGTGTGTACAGACAGACAGACAGACAGACAGACAGACAGACAGACAGACAGACAGACAGACAGACAGACAGACAGACAGACAGACAGACAGACAGACAGACAGACAGACAGACAGACAGACAGACAGACAGACAGACAGACAGACAGACAGACAGACAGACAGACAGACAGACAGACAGACAGACAGACAGACAGACAGACAGACAGACAGACAGACATTACGGAAAATTAAAAAGTGCATTTCCTTGCTACTATGTACACGACCGATACAAAAATACCATCCTTTTAAAATTCTGAGCAATGTGCAGACAAAACTCTTATTTTATATGCCGTACTGTATATAGATAATCCATAGTATCACATGTATTTTTAGTTGATATTTTGTTTTCAAGTGTGTCAATTCTGAGGACAACTTGTTCAAAAATTTAGGAAGTACAACTTGCAGTGTTTTGGATATATATTTGTTGTAGTATCTGATGACCTGAAAATAACTTATATGCCTCAGTCTTGTTCCATGTGTATGTTCATTTACAGTTCTATATTGTGGATTCCAGTAATTTTCTTTAATTATGTTGTACGTATAAAGTTGTTTAACTCTAAAGAACCTTTCCTTCTGGTACATCCCTGTTAACATATCCTCACTTAGGTTAAGTATTCCTCTGTTTTCATACCAAAAGAATGCTTTGAAAATACGATTTTGTAATATTTGTACCATGTTTATGTCTGTAACAGAAGCCGATCCACATACACATACACCAGATGATATAAGTGACTCAACAAGTGGATGATAGACCATTTTTAAGCTACAATGATGTATTATATACTTAACCATTTGTATTTTGAACAAGCTTAGCCACAGTCCTTCACACAACTTATTAATATGTTGATTTCATGAAAAATGCCTGTCTATTATTATACCTAGATATTTCATGTTATCAACTTCCTTTATTACATAGTCGCAATTGCATGATTTTTGTTCACCATCATGAATGCACTGAACTGAATGGCCTGTTATTTTGATGTTTTCTCTCTGCATTGTTTGGGGTAGTAATGTACAAGACTTTTATTTCTGAAGAGTTAATTATTAGACCCTTATCATGGCACCATTCAAGGAAGTAGTTGTACTCCATTTGTAAATGCTTCTCTGCCACTTTGGGGTTTTTATGTACTGACACAATTAGTTTATCATCTGCATACATGAAATATTTAGTTTTTAAAACATGAGCTTATATCATTTACAAAAATAATATACAAAATTGGTCCTAAGATACTTCCTTGTGGAACACCTCTTTTATTAGAGGTTATTTCTCCATATATATTATCAACTTTTACCCTGTACATTCGGTCAGTCAGATAACTTTTAAAAACTTTTAGCCATGTTCCTCTTACCCCAATTTTGCTTAAGGCTGTAAAAAATTTTTCACGGGAAATTGAATCAAATACCTTTGAGAAATCAATAAACATAGCTAAAATGTGCATACCTTGATTTAGCATCCCATTGATCAAATTTGAGTATTCCTCAAGAAGGTTACTTGTACCCTTGTGTTTTTGATAGGCAAAAGGCAAATTGCTGTTCATCAATAATTTAAAATTTTTCTACATATGAGATTAGGCGATCAGCAATGTATCTTTTAATTACTTTACCTATAATTTGAAGAATAGGTATCTGTATATAGTTTTCATACTGTAAATTTCAACCTTGCTTGTAAATAGGTCTCATTATGACAGTCTTCAGATCCTTTGGGATAATACCTGTCTCTATTATTTTATTGATTAGCTTCTGTATAACTGGTGTTATTATGTCTATGTTACCTTTCAGATGATTAACTGTAAATTTATCCTTGTCTGGTGGTTTACTTTTGTCCATTCCTTCAATTATGTTTTCTATATCTGCTGTACTTGCTAGTGTAGGTAAAATGATGAAAGTCTCTCTGTATTAGGTAATGGCCTTCGTTGTACCCTACATTCATATACTACCTTTTCTAGCTGTTCTGAAAATGTTTTTTAAAAGTTATCAACTATATTTTCTAGTGAGTCTTTCCTTCCTAAATAATGTCTTTCAGTTTCTTCTATTGTCAATCTCTTTTTAGTCTTAGCACATCATTTAATACTTCCCAAGATTTCTTCATGTCCCCTCTTCAACTTTCAAACTGCAATCTGTAATAGATTCCTTCTGCTTTATTAATATCAGCTATTATATAATTCATCATTCTTTTATATAAACTTAAATTTTCCTTATATTTTGGAATTAAATTTTGTGCATTTTTCCATCCCTTGAAAAGTCTGTCCCCTTCTTTGATTTTTTCTATTATAGCACCCATCAGCTACGGTTGAGTGTCTTCCCTTTTCTTCTGTTTTTTGGTATCCTTCGTCTCGTTAGTTGCCTTGTTAAATGCATTGCAAATCTTCATGTACGAGTATATATCATCTGAACTCACATTCTCATTTATTTCTATTCCTAAAATTTCTATTTCTGTTCTTAACACGGATTTACTCACCCTTTCCAGAATGTCCTCTACAACTTTTTCACTTGGAACATATTTATTACACGTGGTTCATGTTTGTGGGTTACTGTAGTCACGTCCTAGTTCGTGAACCATGGGCAACGGCTGAGTGGCCTATTAAGTGGTCCTGAGATTCGGGATACCAGTTGCTATGGAATGGGAGTGGGCATCTGCGACATATTCTGAGTCATGGCCCTCCTTGTGCTCAGGCGGCTAGGACTATACAATCCACCGGTGGTCCATAACCCGTTAGAGGAGAGATCCTCACTTGGACTGTGTGTAAGTAGGGTAGCATCCTGCTTCATGAATTTACCGAGCTCAGAACATTTTAAGCAAGCCTCGGAACTATGGGAGTAACGGAGTCCCACTCCCATTTGACAGGCGAGGGACTCCTTGGAAACAACTTGGCGAACGAAATGGAATTCGATGGGGAGCTAGCAATATTAATGGGGCTTATGGAAGAAAGAAGGTAGAACTGGCTGAGTCTGCAAAGAAGATGCATCTGGATGTGCTAGGAGTAAGTGATATTCGGGTAAGGGGAGATAATGAGGAAGATATAGGAGATTATAAAGTGTAATTGATGGGTGTTAGAAAGGGAAGGGCAGAGTCTGGGGTAGGGCTCTTTATCAGGAATACCATTGCACGCAACATAGTTTCTGTTAGGCACGTAAATGAGCGAATGATGTGGGTAGATTTGTCAGTTGGAGGAATTAGGACAAGAATTGTGTCCGTGTATTCACCATGTAAGGGTGCAGATGAGGATGAAGTTGGCAAGTTTTATGAAGCATTGAGTGACATCCTGGTCAGGGTCAACAGCAAGGATAGAATAGTGCTAATGGGCGATTTCAATGCGAGAGTTGGGAATAGAACTGAAGGATACGAAAGGGTGATTGGTAAATGTGGGGAAGATATGGAAGCTAATGGGAATGGGAAGCGTTTGCTGGACTTCTGTGCTAGTATGGGTTTAGCTGTTACGAATACATTCTTCAAGCATAAGGCCATTCACCGCTACACATGGGAGGCTAGGGGTACCAGATCCATAATAGACTATATTTTAACAGACTTTGAATTCAGGAAATCTGTTAGGAATGTACGAGTTTTTCGCGGATTTTTCGATGATACAGACCAGTATCTGATCTGTAGTGAACTAAGTATCCCTAGGCCTAGGGTAGAGAAAGTGAAATCTGTCTGCAAAAGAATAAGGGTAGAAAATCTCCAGGACGAGGAAATTAGACAGAAGTACATGGATATGATTAGTGAGAAATTTCGAACAGTAGACAGTAAGCAGGTTCAGGATATAGAAAGTGAATGGGTGGCATACAGGGATGCTGTAGTAGAAACAGCAAGGGAATGCCTAGGAACAACTGTGTGTAAAGATGGGAAAAGTTGAACATCTTGGTGGAATGATGAAGTGAGAGCAGCCTGTAAACGCAAAAAGAAGGCTTATCAGAAATGGCTCCAAACAAGGGCCGAGGCAGACA
The DNA here is from genome assembly GCF_040414725.1 of Anabrus simplex. Classification (NCBI taxonomy): domain Eukaryota; kingdom Metazoa; phylum Arthropoda; class Insecta; order Orthoptera; family Tettigoniidae; genus Anabrus; species Anabrus simplex. The sequence goes on along the minus strand of NC_090265.1, from coordinate 1,737,400,389 downwards.
GGGATTTGTACGTAGATGAAAGAAACAGAACGAAACAAATAGTTGTTGAATCCAGAAAGAAGTCATGGGAAGATTTTGGTAATAACCTGGAAAGGCTATGTCAAGCAGCAGGGAAACCTTTCTGGACAGTAATAAAGAATCTTAGGAAGGGAGGGAAAAATGAAATGGACAGTGTTTTGAGTAATTCAGGTGAACTCAAATAGATCCCAGGGAATCACTGGAGAGGTGGGGGGAATATTTTCAACATCTTCTGACTGTAAAAGGAAATCATCATGGTGGTGCTGCAAACAGCCAAGCTCATGGGGAGGAGGAAAATGATGTTGGTGAAATTATGCTTGAGGAAGTGGAAAGGATAGTAAATAAACTCCATTGTAATAAGGCAGCAGGAATAGATGAAATTAGACCTGAAATGGTGAAGTATAGTGGGAAGGCAGGGATGAAATGGCTTCATAGAATAGTAAAATAAGCGTGGAGTGTTGGTAAGGTACCTTCAGATTGGACAAAAGCAGTAATTACACCTATCTATAAGCAAGGGAACAGAAAGGATTGCAACAACTATCGAGGTATCTCATTGATTAGTATACCAGGCAAAGTATTCACTGGCATCTTGGAAGGGAGGGTGCGATCAGTCGTTGAGAGGAAGTTGGATGAAAACCAGTGCGGTTTCAGACCACAGAGAGGCTGTCAGGATCAGATTTTCAGTATGCGCCAGGTAATTGAAAAATGCTATGAGAGGAATAGGCAGTTGTATTTATGTTTCGCAGATCTAGAGAAAGCATATGACAGGGTATCGAGGGAAAAGATGTTCACTATACTGGGGGACTATGGAATTTAAGGTACATTATTAAAATCAATCAAAGGCATTTATGTTGACAATTGGGCTTCAGTGAGAATCGATGGTAGAATGAGTTCTTGGTTCAGGGTACTTGCAGGAGTTAGACAAGGCTGTAATCTTTCACCTTTGCTGTTCGTAGTTTACATGGATCATCTGCTGAAAGGTATAAAATGGCAGGGAGGGATTCAGTTAGGTGGAAATGTAGTAAGCAGTTTGGCCTATGCTGACGACTTGGTCTTAATGGCAGATTGTGCCGAAAGCCTGCAGTCTAATATCTTGGAACTTGACAATAGGTGCAATGAGTATGGTATGAAAATTAGCCTCTCGAAGACTAAATTGATATCAGTAGGTAAGAAATTCAACAGAATTGAATGTCAGATTGATGATACAAAGCTAGAACAGGTCGATAATTTCAAGTATTTAGGTTGTGTGTTCTCCCAGGATGGTAATATAGTAAGTGAGATTGAATCAAGATGTAGTAAAGCTAATGCAGTGAGCTCGCAGTTGCGATCAGCAGCATTCTGTAAGAAGGAAGTCAGCTCCCAGACGAAACTATCTTTACATCGGTCTGTTTTCAGACCAACTTTAGTTTACGGGAGCGAAAGCTGGGTGGACTCAGGATATCTTATTCATAAGTTAGAAGTAACAGACATGAAAGTAGCAAGAATGATTGCTGGTACAAACAAGTGGGAACAATGGCAGGAGGGTACTCGGAATGAGGAGATAAAGGCTAATTTAGGAATGAACTCGATGGATGAAGCTGTTCGCATAAACCGGCTTCGGTGGTTGGGTCATGTGAGGCGAATGGAGGAGGATAGGTTACCTAGGAGAATAATGGACTCTGTTATGGAGGGTAAGAGAAGTAGAGGGAGACCAAGACGACGATGGTTAGACTCGGTTTCTAACGATTTAAAGATAAGAGGTATAGAACTAAATGAGGCCACAACACTAGTTGCAAATCGAGGATTGTGGCGACGTTTAGTAAATTCTCAGAGGCTTGCAGACTGAACGCTGAAAGGCATAACAGTCTATAATGATAATGTATGTATGTATGTATGTATGTAGTATCTTGTGATATCTGTACAGTTATTATTTAATAATCAGAAACTTAACTCTCAATTACAACATAATCCCTTACATTTTTCCCATTCCTAATAAATGCAGGTTCGATGCAGGATTGTGTTTGTTTTCCATTTAGATACTCTTCCCTTGTGAACTTGTTAATGCAATGAACTAACTGATGATCTGGTACCACATTATTGTACAAGGATGTGACTCTGCTGTCTTTCAGAATATCTATTTTCATGTCCCCAATAATTATTCAATTTCTGACATTCATACGTTGTAAATGAAGATCTAACTCCTCCATTGATACAAACTTCCCCTGATACATTTTCTAACTGATTTGTTATAAATTTCTTTTCTTTAAATATGAACACTTCCTGACAAAAATGACTATCCCTACACCCCTAGAAACATTTCTTACTGAATAAGTATACTTATCCTTCTAACTCATACTGCTTAATTTTTCTTCTTCTCCTCCTTCGTCTTCTTCTTCTTCTTCTTCTTCCCTTTATCCTTCAGTGTGGGTTTTCCATCGGATTCAGCGACGGACCCCACTTCTACCGCCTCAAGGGCAGTGTCCTGGAGCTTCAGACACTGGGTCTCGGGTACAGATGGGGAAGATGACCAGTACCTCGTCCAGGTGGCATCACCTGCTTTGCTGAACAGGGGCCTTGCGGGGGATGAGAAGATTGGAAGGGATAGACAAGGAAGAGGGATGGAAGCGGCCGTGGCCTTAAGTTAGGTACCATCCCGGCATTTACCTGCAGGAGAAGTGGGACACCATGGAAAACCACTTCCAGGATGGCTGAGGTGGAAATAGAACCCACCTCTACCCAGTTGACCTCCCGACGCTGAGTGGACCCCGTTCCAGCCATCGTATTAGTTTTCAAATTTCTTGGCAAAGCCAGAAATCGAACCCTGGCCTCCAGGGGTGGCAGCTAATCACACTAACCACTACACCACAGAGAAGGACCTGCTCAATTTCTATTTAATTATTTATATTTATTTCACTGAATATTAGCACATCTACCAGCGGCCAGCTGTGTCTTAATATTATAAGCATTGAAACCGTACAGTGTCCTGTACAGCTCAATGGAATTATAGGTGGCTTTCTACTTCATTAAAATCACTCCTAAATGTCGCGTCATTGGTAGCAGTATGGGCGATGGGAATCGAGCGGCGTCCGGCCAGAACGGAACCCGCGAAAGAGCGCCTGAGAAACAAGGGGAAGACGGAGCAGGAGCCAAGCCCTCGCGAAAATACCCTCTCAACTTGCAGAGAGAGTTAGAAGAGGACGCGATGCTGGAGTAGTCAGATACGCCCCGAGGTGTGGCTTAGCTTCCCAGAGTTCCAAGCTAACATAAGGAACTTCCGGTTTTTATGCACGTGTTACGGGTGCCAACGTCGGATTTTGGCGCGTAAAAATGGGATGATATTTTGATCCAGACATAGGAAAATTATGTGAGACACACCAATGAATAGAGCTGAATTTTCTGCGTTTCCCAGACTAAAAATATGTAATAATTTATTCAGGGGAAGAAATGAGGTCACCAGCTGTCCAGATTTAACATATTGCTAACACATGTGAATACAACAGCGTCACCCAAGCTAAGAGTCGCGCTCAAAAGATGCCTCCACCCCCCCAAGGGACGCTATGAATTAATCAAAAGCGGGAAGCAAATTGCATAAAAACTGCCGATCGTAGGTCCAGCACGCCTTGCTCAAATGAAAGAGGAGATAGAGGGCCACAAGATGCACTATTTAAATGTCTTCAATTCTTGGTATGAAAGGAGCTCTTGTTCTTAATGAACCGTGAACGTTTACGCCCCCAGGTTTCCGGCGGGGAAAATAATATAGGCCGGGCTGGCCATCGCAGAAGACAGTTCTTTGCGGGTCGTTGAGAAGGGACATTGTGTCCCGCGGTGCTCCAGTTTTACAGTCCGAACCCATTGACGGCTTACTAAGAGGGTTATTGTGTCCGTCGCGTCGTGAAGTACAAAGCCTTTGTGAAGTGTAACGGGAGGCCAAACGAGCCTAGGTGAATTGTCTCTGTGCCGCGTGTCAAACTATTTAATCCGCGAGCATAATTTACAAACGAGTAGCGGAAGACGGCTGGGACAGTGCCGGCTTAAAGGAGCCAGTTATATTAATAAATTGGTATCACCCAAAGTGTTACTCTGAATCCGGGTGCGCGAGTCTCGTGAGCCACCCGATCCCTGCTGTGAACGCGACCGCCGTGATTTGAAAGACCGGCTTATTCGTGGTGTAAACTCTGGAAATAGAGGCCGTGTGACGAGTGGTGAAGTGTTACCCATTTTGGATTACTGTAAGATTTCAGCTGTGAACGAGTTCCCCAGGATGTCGGACTTGTATGGACCAGGGATGAAGGACTGCACGCCCGCCACCAGCCCCGGGGTCATGCAGCACTAAACTCCACCATGGGTCTCCCGTGGAAGGTAAAACAACGGCCACCAAACAGATGAGTGATGTCCAAATCTAATTTCTTAAGCATGATAATGTAACCGGGGATAGGATTAGCTTTCTTCTGTAAACATCAAAATGTTGTAAGATAATGCATGTCCTAATATGGAAATTTTATTGATATTTATAATGTTGAAGTAAATTCAAGGGAGCTGAATTCCCGGACGACCCATTTTTTTCTTAATGATTAGCGTATCGTGAGGGTTATATTTTTAGTAATATGTAGAATGTCCTAGCAAATAAGGGAACAAGGTTAGGAGAATATTTGAGTTCCCCTTAGAGGTGGCTGGAACAATAATGCTGGCGAGCAGGGAAAACCATGTCAAAATGTTGTTAGTTACTGTCCCACGTGGCTCTCGTATATGCCGGGGAAACTCATGGGTCAGTCAGACAATGCATGCCTAGCTTGCACATATAATCAGTGCATGTACAGCAAGAGAGAAGAAATCCCGACCGGGAGAGGTATATGCTGTGTTATTTAGGTAGTTGTGAGGGACCATGTGCAAGTCTCCCGTGATTTTTGATTAATTGGCCAGTATGGTTTGGAGTGGTTTTTTAAATCTATAGCCGGGGTGAGACACAGAGGCAGGAGTCTCTAATCTTTGGTCAAAAGATTTAAATATAGGTATATTTCCTGTGCGAGGAGCGAGGAGTATGGAAAAGTGGACTGAGGAGTCGTGAGAGCCCTATGCCTAAGGAAAGAAGATACGCGATATGAGACGTAATGAGAGGGCCGAATGCCCGAGGAATTTACGATGAGATGAGTTAGAAGTGATCGTGCCCACAGTCGGCGTTCAGCGGTAATAATGAGAAGGGAGAGAACAAAAGTGTATTTCTTGGGAACTCAGCGGTAAGATTATGTAAACAAATGAAATGGGCCAGGGATATGTGCCCCGGCTGGCCATGGTAATCGAAAGGGGTCAAGAATCTGCCGTGGCTAATGAATGAGTGATGGCTGGAGTAGCGAATGACCTTCCCTTTTTTGTGAGTATTTGCTCCTCGCCCCCTCACGACAGAGCTGGTCCCGCTGTGCTATTATAGTTAAGGTTTGAGGCTATGGGCTTCCCCCGTAAGTTGCTGTTGTTTAACTGGTCCAACTAAAACACTGCCGGCAATTATATTATCACGCTGATTTAGAAGGTATTTAATAAATGAGCACGGATCTCCCCCAGATATCCGGTGATATGAGACTGTAGCTAGTCTAGGGATTTTCAGAAATCCACAGTACCTCTCGGTCGGGAGTCGGCCAGTTCGACCCTGGATTATGATGGCTCCCTTGAGCGAGCTGCCCCAAGCTTGCGCCTAGGGCCGGAGACAGTGATAACCATGCTGTTTCTTTCTAGGAATGGCTCTCCTTTATGCATGAAGTGTATATATATATATGTGTATGTGTAGAATTTATGTGCATATATTTTTGAGTTCAAACAGAACCTTTGTACAACGTTGCGTGGTCTTGGTGATAGATGAGGAAGTCCGGGGTTTAGCTAAATGGTATGTGTGTTTGTTTGTGTATCATGCAAATGTTCCTTTTTATATGGTAATTATGTAGCGTAGGCCCCGGTTATTTTCGTGCTAAGAACAGGAAGTAATATGTGAGTAGGGACATCAGATCATCTCACGATGTGATCGACAGAATAATATAAAAAATGTCATGAACGGTATGAACTAATGAGGAAAGATGAACGATAGCAATCGTAAAACCTCAATTACACCGTTATGCAGAGGACGCCCATGGGCGATTCATATTTTAAAGCGGTCATTATTTTCTTTGCCTCCCATATGCGGAGAGTTCATTGTATAGAGCTGTATCAATTTCTTTAACATGTCATATTTGAATAAATTAGTATTCGTAACCCCTATTTTATGATTCTTGTCATTTGTAGCAGTGCTAAGCAGTATCCAGTAGGCATTTGAACCCAGAGATCCTACTTTCATATTATATACATAAGGCTCCATCTTAAGTATTTGTTTCTTTTTTTCTTTCTTTCGAACGTACCACTCCCCAAGTGCTCAGGCTGCCGGGCCAGTTCAGAAAGTAGGAAGGGGAGCGGTTCGAAGCTCGTTAAGGAATTCGACCCGCTCTTCAATCCAATCTCATCCGTAGGTGTTTACCCCGTTACGTGGAGGCATTCTTATGCGTGGGTCATCCATTCGAGGCCCGGAAGGGTGTATACTTGGCGCCCTCCGTGGCAGGCCATTGTTTATAGTTTACGCTGGAGCATTTTTAGTAAGAGGTAGGCCGCCCACAGGGAGGATAGTGTGCTATGATGGAGTCAAAATTCAGGTTCGTGCCACAATCTGATTACATTTGGTATCGAACGGTTTGGCAGTTATTTGAAATGGAGTACCCGCCACTTAACCGAACGGATGGAGACGTTAAGCACATGTCCGAAGTGCTAAGATTCATAATTATAGATTGGATACTGCAATGGTTGTTCAGATTGTGTGATACTCAGCAGGACTGTCATGGTTATCGTACGGGTGTGCGTAAGTCACAACTCGTGATGATAACTCACACAAGATGAGCCATGAGAGGGAGCGACGTGAATAATACATAGGATAGGAAAATGACAAGAACAGAAAAATCATGTGTCCAGTTTAAGTGGAAATCCGCAAGAGTGTCGCTCATAAATTAAAATTGGTACCCGGGACAGACTATGAAGTTGCCAGTTCGTTGGGAGACAATGTTATGGTTCTCTCAGTGTGAGGTTAAAACGGCCGGCAAAATTCTTCAAATTTCGCCAGTTACGGGTATCAGCCAAAGATTGTGCGCTGAGGTAACGAAATTTGGCAGATATAAATATTTTTTCGAGAGGGCTTTAGTCGCCGCGGATAAGAGCAGGGTACTTCAACCCAGGCTCTAATTTTTGCGTAGTGACGGATGCGATGTTGCCAGTTTGAGACGGGTAATTGTCTGCCAACGTTATCTTATCAATCTCAAGGTGATAACATCCATTTGTGACTGGGGCATGCCATGTTTCCGGCATACGTAAAATCGAGCCCACGGTAGGCCGCGCGCGAGACTGGAAAACTTATTCCAGGTTAAGGGCTAACGTAGAATTATTATTATTGTTATTATTATTGTCGAGTGATATGATGAAATTTCCTATACAATGAATTGTGACCTGAATGTGGTAGGGGGCGTGACATAAGCCGTTTGTAGGCTCAGTTTGGATTGATTTGTTGGAATTTCGAGTAAAGATAGGTCACGCTGAAATTTACATTAAAAAATGAATGTATCTATGCTTTCTGTCGATCACCGGTGGTCAATTTTCTGCCCACGGGAGATCCGCTTTCTCCAAGATAGAATCTAATATGGACGTGCAGGTCATTAGGGAAATGATGTGCCAATTATTGGCAGAACACAAGGAAGGTTTAAAGGAACAGTTAGAGATAATGACGGAACGTGCAAATCAGCAGGCAGCGGATGTTAAAGCGCAGTTCGAGAAGCAGGCAGCAGGCTTTAAGGCGCAGTTTGACAGGCAGTCGGAGCTTTGCCAGGCTCAGGCGGCTACGAATAAGGCTTCGTTAGACGAGCTCGCAGAGGATATGAGATTAGGGCGTGAACGCAGCGACGAGAACGCCGCGAGATTGGAAGCGAAGATGACCGAGGCGTTAGATGACGTCATCCAACAATTAAAGCAAGTGGAGATTAGGGTGACAAATAGAATCGACCTGACGGACACCAGGGTAAGAGCGTGCGAGGAAGATATGGAGAAGGTGAGCACCCGCGTAGAGGATGTTGCAAGAGACATGCAGGAGGCCAAGGCGGAAGTCCGAGAACTAAGGACACAGACGTCGGAGGCCCTCGACAAGGTGGCAAAGGAGGTCAGTGACCGTCTGACCCAAGTGCAGGATATTGCGACCGCCAAGCTCAAGAAAGTCCAGACTCAGGCCCATGGGGAAGTCATGGAGTTTCGGAAGGAAGTGACCGAAGAGATGGAAGCGGAACGAGAAGAAATCCGAGGGAAAATGAAAGGCCTGAACCGACAGGTGGAAGAGTGGGGCAACAAGACTCACAAGGCTGCCGTCCAAGTAGAAGTCCACACGGAGCTTATTAAGGAGATCCGGGAAGATGTCGAGTTGCTAAAGTTCCAGGAGGCGAGAGGTGAGATCGTGATGCGATCAATCCTCAAGAAGCAGGATAGCGTTGACAGAGTGAGTCCGCCCAGTAGTATTGGTCACGAGGCCAACGTTGACATTTCGTAGGGAAATGGAGATACACAATTGCATAATGCACCTCGGGGACAATCGACCCCGCAAGAGAGTGGAGCAATTCCAGTATATAATCTCCTCCGGATGACGAATGACGAGCCGAAGAAATTCGGGTCAAACACCCATCTTACCCCGAAAGGTTTCTTTGCTGAGGTCGACCAATACTTCATTGATCATCTAGTTCCAGCGGACCGGAAACTCAGAGTAGTCGAACGGTACCTAACGGATGAGCCTTTGGTCTGGTACCGGGCGTTCAAATATTATTTCGATGGGTATGAGGAGTTCCGGCGGCGCTTCCTCGAGAAGTATTGGGGGATCGAGACGCAACAAAATTTCAGACTGGAGTTGTATTCACGAAGGTATTCTGGCGCAGGGCAGACCCGTTTCTGCGAGTACTTCGTGGGCCAGTTGTTGAAGTTTAAAGAATTGGATAGTCCTCCCACAGAGTTAGAGTTGATTTCCGCCATCGGTAATAAGCTCCCACCGGAAGTTCAGAAGGTGCTCATAGCGGCGAATGTCCGAAATGCGGTCGATGCTGAACAAATATTGAGGCAGCTCGATCAAACGAGTGGACTGCAGTCTCGACATCGCCATAGCGAGGCAGTCCATGTTGTCGACTTAGCTCAAGAGGAAAGCCCACCGAAAAGGAAGAGCCAGGGGACTAGTACGAATGAAGTTCGGGAGATGTATCCCTCGAGAATCAGGAATGATTGGGATCCCAGACATGGAATGGACCGAAGCGGGAATACCAGGATGGCTGGAACACCCGCGATCCAGGACCTCGGGGGAGGATGCATCAGGGGCCAAGACTCCGGTATCGCCAGCATGGACAGCGGAGGAGGCGTACCAGAACTGGGGACCGAACGGACAGCGGTCGACAAGGCAACGACCAGGAAGGAGGGAAGCGTACATACGAGATCGCAGGAATGAATCACGACAGTATGTGGAACAACTGCGAAACACGCCGCCCGGTATTGACAAGTGGCAGAGACCCATACAGGGTATGGCCGCCGTGGGAATGTGCGAAGGGGCAGAAAGCTTGCAACTGCAAGCCCACAAGAAGGAAGGGCGGGGAAAACAATTGAACCCCAGGCTCCGGAGTATGCCAGTAGCTCCGGAGCGCAAAAAAATTCGCATAACCAGTGAGGAGATAGCCTGCGGTTCGGGGAGCTGCCTTTCTTTCGATTCGCAGTGGACGTCAGTTACCATAGCTGCGTGGGTGATCCAACCCGAGGATTTGATCGAAGACGCACACCGACAGAATAAGAGGATTATAAGGGAATTACCAGTGGTGTACATCAGAGCTAATGGTTTGCGCGTGCGTTCTCTTGTAGGCACGGGAGCCAGCGTAAGCGTCGTATCTAGAACGCTCATACGGGAAATCCAATCGAAGGAGCAGATCCATTATTACCGGTTTCTAATATGAAGGTACGAGGAATCATCCCAGATCGCACCACAGTGTGCAAGGCTCAGGTTTATTTAGATTTGCAGATCGGAGAGGCCATTACTTCACACCCATTTATCATCCTCGAGAAGATGGAATACAACATTATATTAGGCGCTGACTTCTGGAGGGACTATAAGGCAGTTATCAACATGCACCGCAATGAGATCAGGGTAGAGATCAACATGCATTCCGAAGGGGTGAAACTAAATGAAAGTGGAGACTGCGTAGTCGATGAGAGGATTTGGACTACTCAAGTGACCTACGACGAGGAAGTCCACCCTGAGCAGATTCTGGATGGGAAACATTAGGAAGAAGAGATAATAATCGGACTCGAAAGAATGGTTGGAAACTTGGAACAGGAAGAGGAAGAACCGACATTTGAGGAGGCAGTGCTGTCAAAAATTAATAAAGCAATGATAGGTGAAGAGGGAAGAGCTAGACTGAAGGAAATCTTGGAACGCCACCGCGATGCATTTGGGTCACAACCGGGAAAAGTTTCGAATTTCAAATACAATTTCGTCGTCACAAGTTGGGAACCCTTTCGACGGAATCCGTACCCGATTCCCGAGAAACATTATGCCAAGGTACGACCTATCATCAAGGATATGGAAGAAAACCAGTTAATTTCCAAAGCTCCGACGCCATTTTTAAACCCTTTTGTCATCGTGGGGAAGACGAACGGTTCGCTGAAGGTGTGCCTAGACGCACGTGCAATTAACGAGCGTTGGTACCAGAGTACGATAGGGCACCAAACATTAAGGATATTTTGAAGAAGTTTAGTCACAAAAATTATTTTTCTGGGGTCGACTTGAGATCGTCCTACCACCACATTGAGTTGTCAGGGGAATCCAAGGTACTGACGGGATTCATGTTTGACGGACAGACGTACTTCTACATTCGTTTGCCGTTCGGCATCAAGAACGCAGGATCGGCCTTGATAAGGGCACTTGATAGGAATTTGTGCGAGCAGGTGAAGAACTTTACGGTGCGTTGTGTGGACGACATTCTGATTGCGAGCGAGACTCTGGAGGAGCATTTGGAACACTTGAACCTGTTATTAGCAGAATTGAATAAAAACAACTTCAAAATTAATTTGGATAAGTCGAAATTTTGCCAGAAAAGCATTTTGTTCCTGGAACACGTCATAGATTCGGAGGGTGTCGCTCCGAACCCCGTTAAGATTCAAGCTATTCAAAATTTCCCCAAACCAACACGAGTCAAACCCATCAGGCAGTTTTGGGAATCTGCGGGTTTTCGCCGATCATTGCCCCAGTTACACCGAGGCGGTAGCTCCTCTTCAGGACTTCCTGAAGAAGAATAATAGATGGAAATGGGATTCGACCTGTGACGAAGCTTTCTAAAGGACATAAGAATGACTTGCCAACAGCATCAAGCTTGGGTACCCCGACTTTTCGAGCAAATTCGTGGTCCAAACCGATGGATCCATGATAGGTGTAGGGGCGGTATTGTACCAGGAGACGCCGGATCAGGAAAGACGCAGAAACTACATCGCGTTCATGAGTCGTAGACTTCGGGCTCATGAATGCCAATATACCGTCACGGAATTAGAGATGTTGGCAATTGTTACAGCCCTCAGTCACTGGAGGAAGTATATATACGGATTCCCGGTTGTGCTGCGGACAGACCAAAATCTTTGACCTTCGCTTTGAAGTCGACGATGGCATCCGAGAGAGTAAACCGCTGGACGTTATTCATCCAACAATTCGACTTAGAGATCGAACATTGTGCAAGAAAGGACAACGTGATTGCTGACGCATTAAGCCGAAACTCCGAACCGAAAGCCCAAGTTATTCATCACATAGAATTGAGCGGGGGTGCCCGTGAGACCTTGGACAGGCTGCAACGCATCGGAGGAGAGCAAAGGAATTGGCCCGCGACCAGACGATTGATAGATTTCTTCAGGAAGAGGATACCAGCAGGAACGCCTGAATACCAGGAGATTGAGAGACAGGCATCCAAATATAACTATTTCAACGGGATCCTTCACCAGTTCATAGATGAAGACCATACGAAGTTCCGTATTGTTGTTCCGCTCGTGCTGCAAGTGGAACTGATTTGGCTCGCACATCATTCCATCGGTCATGCGGGAATCGATAAAGTTACCTCGACGCTACAGGAGACCATTGTCTGGCCGAGAATGAGGCGGATGATTAGGACCGTGTTGACAACATGTGATACTTGTCAACGAATCAAACCAAATACTTATCTCCTGCGGCAACCACCTAAACAGCTGTTACCAGAGAAGCCACGAGAGCTTTTTGCGATAGACTTTTACGGGCCCTTACCCAAGGCAATTAGAGGGTTACAATTCATTTTGGTCAGCGTAGATGTTTTCTCGAAGTATGTGCTGCTATGCCCAGTAAAGAAGGCGAACTCCTGGTCGGTACTGACACAGATCCGAAATAAGATCATTCCATCTATGGGGAAGCCAGACAAGATATTGAGTGACCATGGGTCTCAGTTTACGTCCGCCATGTTCAAACGCGAGGTCGAGCAACTCCAAATCCAGCATATCTTCAGTTCTATTAGGCATCCCGAGTCCAACCCATCAGAAAGGATCATGCGCGAAATAGCAAAATTTTGCAGAGTTTATTGCGCCAGAAAACATTGGCGGTGGGTTGATGTTCTTCCAATCATCATGGAGTGCATCAACGGGACGATTCATGAATCTACGGGGCAGATCCCGATAGTGGTACATTTTGATCAGAAACCAGAGAGACCGTGGCACCGCGTGATACAGTGCCCAGAATATCCCAGGCCTTCGGCTGAACTTCGTGTGAGGATAGCTTTGGACCATCTCAAAGCCCAGGCAGAGAAGAGTCTCAGACGTCATCGAAACCGGAGATTTCATCGGCCACTTCGTGTGGGCGAACTAGTTTTAGTCAAACGACCAGCCATGTCCGACCCTCCGAGGAAGTTTTACCACAATTTTGCAGAACTTTACATCGGGCCGTATAGGATAACCCAGAACCTAGAGAATAATGCCTACAAAGTACAGTCAATGGATGGGAGAACAGAGGCCACTTACAATGCTGCGAATCTCAAACTTTACCACGCCCCAGGACAACACCCTGAAGAAGGTCCGGAGGAAGAAGAACCAGGAGAAGCCGAGGATGACGAGGACAACCCGGATCCAATGGATGAAATGGAAGCCGATGAAGAAGATGATGCCGTGAATCACATTGGTTTGGAAGAAGGGAGCGAGTCCGAGGCATCAGCCTGTGAAGATTGTCCAGAATGCTCTGAGAGGACCGGTCTCAGGAACGCTTTAATTAATCTATGCTACCATATACAACTGGAGAACACAGAGTTGACCGAGAAGGTCTACAAGTTACGCGAAATCACTAGTGACTACTTTCCGAGACAGTTGAAAAGGAAAGAAAAATCCCGAGTTCGTGATTTTTCTTTGATGAAGCAGGGGGAGAGTGAAACCGTACAGTGTCCTGTACAGCTCATTGGAATTATAGGTGCCTTTCTACTTGATTAAAATCACTCCTAAATGTCGCGTCATTGGTAGCAGTATGGGCGATGGGGATCGAGCGGCGTCCGGCCAGAACGGAACCCGCGAAAGAGCGCCTGAGAAACAAAGGGAAGACGGAGCAGGAGCCAAGCCCCCGCGAAAATACCCTCTCAACTTGCAGAGAGAGCTAGAAGAGGACGCGATCCTGGAGTAGTCAGATACGCCCCGAGGTGTGGCTTAGCTTCCCAGAGTTCCAAGCTAACATAAGGAACTTCCGGTTTTTTATGCACGTGTTACGGGTGCCAACGTCGGATTTTGGCGCGTAAAAATGGGATGATATTTTGATCCAGACATAGGAAAATTATGTGAGACACACCAATGAATAGAGCTGAATTTTCTGCGTTTCCCAGACTAAAAATATGTAATAATTTATTCAGGGGAAGAAATGAGGTCACCAGCTGTCCAGATTTAACATATTGCTAACACATGTGAATACAACAGCGTCACCCAAGCTAAGAGTCGCGCTCAAAAGATGCCTCCACCCCCCCAAGGGACGCTATGAATTAATCAAAAGCGGGAAGCAAATTGCATAAAAACTGCCGATCGTAGGTCCAGCACGCCTTGCTCAAATGAAAGAGGAGATAGAGGGCCACAAGATGCACTATTTAAATGTCTTCAATTCTTGGTATGAAAGGAGCTCTTGTTCTTAATGAACCGTGAACGTTTACGCCCCCAGGTTTCCGGCGGGGAAAATAATATAGGCCGGGCTGGCCATCGCAGAAGACAGTTCTTTGCGGGTCGTTGAGAAGGGACATTGTGTCCCGCGGTGCTCCAGTTTTACAGTCCGAACCCATTGACGGCTTACTAAGAGGGTTATTGTGTCCGTCGCGTCGTGAAGTACAAAGCCTTTGTGAAGTGTAACGGGAGGCCAAACGAGCCTAGGTGAATTGTCTCTGTGCCGCGTGTCAAACTATTTAATCCGCGAGCATAATTTACAAACGAGTAGCGGAAGACGGCTGGGACAGTGCCGGCTTAAAGGAGCCAGTTATATTAATAAATTGGTATCACACAAAGTGTTACTCTGAATCCGGGTGCTCGAGTCTCGTGAGCCACCCGATCCCTGCTGTGAACGCGACCGCCGTGATTTGAAAGACCGGCTTATTCGTGGTGTAAACTCTGGAAATAGAGGCCGTGTGACGAGTGGTGAAGTGTTACCCATTTTGGATTACTGTAAGATTTCAGCTGTGAACGAGTTCCCCAGGATGTCGGACTTGTATGGACCAGGGATGAAGGACTGCACGCCCGCCACCAGCCCCGGGGTCATGCAGCACTAAACTCCACCATGGGTCTCCCGTGGAAGGAAAAACAACGGCCACCAAACAGATGAGTGATGTCCAAATCTAATTTCTTAAGCATGATAATGTAACCGGGGATAGGATTAGCTTTCTTCTGTAAACATCAAAATGTTGTAAGATAATGCATGTCCTAATATGGAAATTTTATTGATCTTTATAATGTTGAAGTAAATTCAAGGGAGCTGAATTCTCGGACGACCCATTTTTTTCTTAATGATTAGCTTATCGTGAGGGTTATATTTTTAGTAATATGTAGAATGTCCTAGCAAATAAGGGAACAAGGTTAGGAGAATATTTGAGTTCCCCTTAGGGGTGGCTGGAACAATAATGCTGGCGAGCAGGGAAAACCATGTCAAAATGTTGTTAGTTACTGTCCCACGTGGCTCTCGTATATGCCGGGGAAACTCATGGGTCAGTCAGACAATGCATGCCTAGCTTGCACATATAATCAGTGCATGTACAGCAAGAGAGAAGAAATCCCGACCGGGAGAGGTATATGCTGTGTTATTTAGGTAGTTGTGAGGGACCATGTGCAAGTCTCCCGTGATTTTTGATTAATTGGCCAGTATGGTTTGGAGTGGTTTTTTAAATCTATAGCCGGGGTGAGACACAGAGGCAGGAGTCTCTAATCTTTGGTCAAAAGATTTAAATATAGGTATATTTCCTGTGCGAGGAGCGAGGAGTATGGAAAAGTGGACTGAGGAGTCGCGAGAGCCCTATGCCTAAGGAAAGAAGATACGCGATATGAGACGTAATGAGAGGGCCGAATTCCCGAGGAATTTACGATGAGATGAGTTAGAAGTGATCGTGCCCACAGTCGGCGTTCAGCGGTAATAATGAGAAGGGAGAGAACAAAAGTGTATTTCTTGGGAACTCAGCGGTAAGGTTATGTAAACAAATGAAATGGGCCAGGGATATGTGCCCCGGATGGCCATGGTAATCGAAAGGGGTCAAGAATCTGCCGTGGCTAATGAATGAGTGATGGCTGGAGTAGCGAATGACCTTCCCTTTTTTGTGAGTATTTGCTCCTCGCCCCCTCACGACAGAGCTGGTCCCGCTGTGCTATTATAGTTAAGGTTTGAGGCTATGGGCTTCCCCCGTAAGTTGCTGTTGTTTAACTGGTCCAACTAAAACACTGCCGGCAATGATATTATCACGCTGATTTAGAAGGTATTTAATAAATGAGTACGGATCTCCCCCAGATATCCGGTGATATGAGACTGTAGCTAGTCTAGGGATTTTCAGAAATCCACAGTACCTCTCGGTCGGGAGTCGGCCAGTTCGACCCTGGATTATGATGGCTCCCTTGAGCGAGCTGCCCCAAGCTTGCGCCTAGGGCCGGAGACAGTGATAACCATGCTGTTTCTTTCTAGGAATGGCTCTCCTTTATGCATGAAGTGTATATATATATGTGTATGTGTAGAATTTATGTGCATATATTTTTGAGTTCAAACAGAACCTTTGTACAACGTTGCGTGGTCTTGGTGATAGATGAGGAAGTCCGGGGTTTAGCTAAATGGTATGTGTGTTTGTTTGTGTATCATGCAAATGTTCCTTTTTATATGGTAATTATGTAGCGTAGGCCCCGGTTATTTTCGTGCTAAGAACAGGAAGTAATATGTGAGTAGGGACATCAGATCATCTCACGATGTGATCGACAGAATAATATAAAAAATGTCATGAACGGTATGAACTAATGAGGAAAGATGAACGATAGCAATCGTAAAACCTCAATTACACCGTTATGCAGAGGACGCCCATGGGCGATTCATATTTTAAAGCGGTCATTATTTTCTTTGCCTCCCATATGCGGAGAGTTCATTGTATAGAGCTGTATCAATTTCTTTAACATGTCATATTTGAATAAATTAGTATTCGTAACCCCTATTTTATGATTCTTGTCATTTGTAGCAGTGCTAAGCAGTATCCAGTAGGCATTTGAACCCAGAGATCCTACTTTCATATTATATACATAAGGCTCCATCTTAAGTATTTGTTTCTTTTTTTCTCTCTTTCGAACGTACCACTCCCCAAGTGCTCAGGCTGCCGGGCCAGTTCAGAAAGTAGGAAGGGGAGCGGTTCGAAGCTCGTTAAGGAATTCATCCCGCTCTTCAATCCAATCACATCCGTAGGTGTTTACCCCGTTACGTGGAGGCATTCTTATGCGTGGGTCATCCATTCGAGGCCCGGAAGGGTGTAGCATCAGATCCCAATATTTTCTTATTGATCTTATAGTCATTGAAGTACACACATTTCATTTTATTGTATCATTGCCATCTGTTGCCATTCGTCACAATTATTGTAGACGTTTGAATCTAGTAATAAACTACAACTATCAATGTAACTAACATCCATAACTAAATTTGAATTACACTAGAGTAAAATTAAATATTAATACTTTCAGCCAGTTACTGGATTTTTCAATGTCTTTTTTGAAAAAATTCTCACCAGGGTAGTTTTCTCCTTCTTTCCTTCTTGCGAACACCTTTCCCTGCTTCACTCACACGTTCTTCCATTATTTGATGTCCGCCAGTCTCCATGCCTCCCAGCGAAGATTAGCCATGTAAGGGGACAGTTGCTCCGTGACAAGTAGCTTCCCTCCTTAGGGTAGATCTTGGGAGACTACTGGCAAAAGTAAGTGCAATTGGACTTGACAAAAAGTGACTGAATGTGTGGCTATGTTTATAGAAAATAGAACCCAGAAAAGTAGAGTAGGCGAAGCTCTATTTGTCCCTGTAAAACTTAAGAGGGGAATTCCTCAAGGCAGTATTATTGGACCTTTATATTTTCTTATGTATATCAATGATGTGTGTAAAGAAGTGGAATCAGAGATAAACCTTTTTGCAGATGATGTTATTCTGTACAAAGTAATAAATAGGTTACAAGATTGTGAGCAACTGCAAAATGACCTCGATAATTTTGTGGACAGTAGGCAATGGTATGATGATAAGCGGGGTTAAAAGTCAGGTTGTGAGTTTCACAAATAGGAAATGTCCTGTGAGTTTTAATTACTGCGTTGATGTGGTGAAAGTTCCCGTTGGGGATCATTTTAAGTACCCAGGTTTTACTATTAGGAAAGATCTTCATTGGGGTAATAACATAAATATGATTGTAAATATAGGGTACAGATCTAAACTCAGGGTTCATAAAAGCGGCGGTCCTGTTCGTTGAATATGGGCGATTCAAAAACTAATCTAAACTTATAATAATGGGTATATTGACAGGAAGAATGGATGTATACCTTGAAATGAGAAACATATATGGGGTAAAATGGATTTATTAATCCCTAAAAACATAGAAATAGTCCATACTAAATGCAGTTATTTAAAAATATCAGATATCGACCTCCAATTAGTCGTTAAAATGTAAAATAAACTGCGAAAACGTTTACAAGAAAATATTAAAATTTACAAACAAGCCAATCAAAGTCGGGTTATGACCCGTTAAATTACAGTGAATACATCGTGTTTATACAGGGGATTAGTCGTCTACATTATTACGCTGAGTAATTAAAAGTTGAATAATTACAAGTTGATTAATTACGAGCTGACGATTCAACAGCTGACTTATTAACGGTTGACGATTTAAAAGATGATGACAAAAATTTACGCCTTAAAAATTGACACCTTAAAAATTACGACTTAGAAATTGACCCGTAGTATTTGAATGTTTGGTTGCTTCAGATGCGTACAACAAATCCAATGTTATTGCTCGTAGGCATGGTCGTAAACAACGTCTCTATGATGAAGCGGTAGGACTAATACATTCGTAAAATAGCTAAGACAAAATATTTACAATCCGTCTACTGCAGATACAAACATATGAAAAACACTCTGGCATAGGGTGGTTCCCTAATTGTAACTTACATACTAACACAGACTCGACTATGAGCTTGCGGGCTCACACAAAAACAGTCTAGGCAGAACTGGATTACAACAAAATCATCTGACGAGCTGACATGTCCAAATTAGCACAACAGCACACAAAATACACAACAACACAAAATTAGATCACATCTATGGAGAGAAACACACACACTCGTTGTCTGTAGGCTGCGTCAGATTGCGTCTTTAGAGAGACAAAGTTGTCAGTATTCTCGGCTCTTTAAACTATCAGCTGTAAGGAAATACGCAAATACTTGGCTGGTGAGGGAAGACGGCCTCGGTGTAACATTGACTTTCACTGAGAGGGGGAAACATGTTCTCTGCCAGTCGGTCCATTGACTAACGGGACCACAAATATGCAGGCCTTCAGCCTGTTACAAAAACCTTCCTCGAGATAAACAAAATGAACAACTCACATTCTATGCTCAGCGGATGCATTCTTCGCATCTCTCAGCTGACTAATTAGCACTCACACTCAAATACATAAGGCTCCCACAATTAATAACGGCATATCTTGCCTTAACACAAATACCAGGCCCCATTTCATCTCTCTGGCATATCAAGCCTCTCATCTCAAATACCATGGGTTCATACTCAAGCTGAATCCCTGACTCGTCTTCTCGCTAAAAAGATTGGACCAAACTTTCTCAATGAAGGACAGGTTCCCACAGCAATTTCCGTAACAGCTGAAATAATATTAATATTGCATGCATAGAAATATCTGACTAACATTATGCCGCTAATTACGTGAAATTAATCAACGCTGATGGCGAGTGGCCTGTGTTCGTAACAATGACTCTCATCCCCACATAACTACAGAAAAACGCGGAAAAACATATAATACACAAGCAAAGTAAAACAGAGTAAGTAATCCTATGGTGTGACCCTCTATCCCCTCTAACTAAAATAAATATAAAAAACTGGCCTGGGCTCAAAAGATGCACACCGTCCATCTGCCAAACATTTATCTTTACATGAAAACACAAAACTGCAGCCATAATGGCTGACATTTAACTTTACAAGATACAGTAGATAATAATTTCCCTAACCTGAATGCGTCAGCCATTTAATTTGGATTTTTGTACTCATCTTTCGCAATCAACAGTCACTCATCCTGGGTTACACAGCCACATGTCTTAGAATGCTTAGCTGCTCATAACTCCAAAAATGAAAGTTGGTTGGCAGGTCCTGGCGGTGATACCACGTCCTTCCATAATGTCTCCTTTATTCCTGGGATTCTGCAGAAAGGAAGTAGATAAGCACAAGCTTATTCACCGCTTAATATGTACGGTTACACAATGCCGGTCCTGATGTTAGGCTGTAATTGACTCAACCCACACACAGACATTAGTTCGAAATGCGTGTCGTTAGATCAAGGGTTCTAACCCAATTGCCATTAGTTCTTACAGTGTCTAATATACGTACGAGACGCACACGATTCCCAAATAACTCGCGTACGCGAACCGTAGTGGGATACCGGCCACAGTTCGAGTGTATATCAATGTCACGCGCGGGTCTCGAACTATAGTTAATTGAAATTTTCAGTCAAATATTCACGGACCAGATCGTGGTCTATCAAATTACGGCGAATAAAATTTAGGACATGATATTTATCCTGCAATTGTCTTCCTCGAGGTGAATAAAGAAATAATCATAACGGTTTTGCTAACAATAAAAAGTTTCACATCCGTTCACTACGTTCTACCCGCACCACAATTTTCAGAAGAATGAGAAAGCTTTCTTCACCAGGGGTCCTTAAATAAACTGTCTGTCTCTTTGTAGCACGAGGTAACAATGGCTGCGTGACGGTTGACTGGTTCTCGCCTTTCGAACGACTTTTCATTCAAATAAAATAGTTAAATAAGGACTCAAGTAAACATTATTGTGATCCAGGAGTGAATAATAATTATATCTGCAGGTGATATTTAGTTTGGAACTGTGGAATTCTAGCTTAGTGGCGAAATACTTGTAATCTCGAGATGCGTTACTGTAAGTTCGAAGTTGGTCATCCTGAAATCTTGTTGTGGAGTTCCCTTCGTTCAAATCTAACCACTCCCACACACAAATCACTTGAATTTGAAAGTTGGAGTGCGGGTAGCGTGCCTAGAAACCAAGGCAACGACTCGCTTTGAATTTAAAATGGCAAGCTACCCTCTGGAAAATTCTCTGCCGCGCTGCACCTAGCTCGGCTATAACGGACCTTCAGAGTTCGTACCCTGCTTCTTCCATGCGACCAATGGATGCGTTGATATGATCACCATATTATATATATTGAGGCATCTAGGGGATGACTTGCTAGTAAGGATGTAAAGGAGAGGGCATATAAGTCTCTGGTAAGACCCCAACTAGAATATGGTTCCAGTGTATGGAACCCTCACCAGGATTACTTGATTCAAGAACTGGAAAAATCTAAAGAAAAGCAGCTCGATTTGTTCTGGGTGATTTCCGACAAAAGTGCAGCGTTAGATCAATGTTGCAAAGTTTGGGCTGGGAAGACTTGGGAGAAAGGAGACGAGCTACTCGACTAACTGGTATGTTCTGAGCTGTCAGTGGAGAGATGGCGTGGAATGACATTAGTAGACGAATATGTTTGAGTGGTGTCTTTAAAAGTAGGAAAGACCACAATATGAAGATAAAGTTCGAATTCAAGAGGACAAATTAGGGCAAATATTCGTTTATAGGAAGGGGCGTTAGGGATTGGAATAACTTACCAAGTTACCAACAGTTTCAATCAATTTCCAATTTCTTTGCAATAATTTAAGAAAAGGCTAAGAAAACAACAAATAGGAAATCTGCCACCTGAACGACTGCCCTAATGCAGATCAGTAGTGATTGATTGATTGATTGATTGATTGATTGATTGATTGATTGATTGATTCATTTGGTCCAATAACTTTGGAGTTAAGGATGGTCTTGCTTTTCCTTCTTGAGCGCATTAAGTTTCTCTGTGCTTCCTTGGTAGCTGAATTGTGATGTGTTCGGGTACTCCTTCTTTCCTGGCTGGAACTCTGTGTGCTGCATCTATTTCAGTTTTACACAAAGAAACATCCATCTCTGCTGCAGTTCTGCATGCTATTTCTTCAATAATAATTGTACCGGGTGGTACACCTCCACGCCGCTAATTCAAACCTTGCACCAGTTGAAACTCCTCTACTGGAGGAAGTCTGAACTTTATCTACTGTGTTAATTCTCAAGTTTCTCAGAAGATGTCCCTACTTGTAAATTTTGAAGTTTCTGAACTGGGTCGTTTTCGATGTATTTTTGTTTTGCCT
This sequence comes from Anabrus simplex, assembly GCF_040414725.1. Taxonomy (NCBI): domain Eukaryota; kingdom Metazoa; phylum Arthropoda; class Insecta; order Orthoptera; family Tettigoniidae; genus Anabrus; species Anabrus simplex. The sequence continues at coordinate 1,737,378,354 of NC_090265.1, read as the reverse complement.
GTAGTAAGAAGTGTGGACATTCTCTTCCTGATGGCACTACTGAAGGACATCAGTTATGCACCCTAGTGCGAAGTGAAAGAACTGTGTTTTTGGAGAAATTTTGAATTCATAAGTTTGTTCTTTGTTAAATTTCTTTCAGTTATTGTTTATGTTGGCAATATTAACCCTTTCTTTCCGCCAGTTTTGAATTCGACCAATAAGGAATTTCTGTAATTAATTTTCCACCAATAATGTGTTTCTTCTTCATCTAGTGTAGGGGTTTTTGTTGTTAGCCAATAAATGATTGTGGGAGGGTGTTCTCATTCCTGAAACGCCTCGAACTTTCCACGAGGGTATATAAACTGCTGATTTTCGGGTCTCCGGGCCACTTCATTAACATCTATCGGTGTGTAAAGTACATAGCAGGGGGCGGGAAGCGCCTCTTTCTTCGGGCTGCAGTTCAGCCACCAGGTAATGGCCGTTTAATAACTTCTTTTCTTGCTAGCTCAGCAGTTTAACTCTCGGGGCAGGTCCGAAGCCTTTTACCATGTAACTTTCCCCTAAAATGTAAAGACACTTAGTATCTATTCTATCTTTTTAAGCTACATATTGGGATAGAGAGTGCTTAACCCTCTCGAGCTCCCACTCATATTGCATTGAGGTGAACTTATTTTCACAACCGTTTCTTCCTTAACGTAATGTAAATTGTCTCCATCTATAAGTCACCTCTTTAGTATGGGATTAGCCCTTGCATTAGGCCTAGTGCCAAGTAGGTTTTAATAAGGCGTATTTGGAGTGCAGTTTTGCCTCCTCTCAAGTTGGTATTGTGGAGGCCATGTAATATTTCTGTTCTTTCACTGAATAGGCCTCAGTAGGTTGGGTATTTTTACCCCTGTGTATATGTCCTTGGAGGACAGCTTGAAAGTAGAATTTGGTGTGGCCTTGATAGGCTGGAACTTAAGAGCGGGTCGCTCATTCTTAAAATTTGTTCTGCGTGCCTTGAGGAGGCTTTACTGTGTAATGGGGAGCAAGAGCTCCTGGGCATGATTGGGGTCTTCTGCCCCTTTGTTGAATCGTGTATATCATAAGGTTGGGCTCTTTGCTCAAGAATTATGTGTCTGGCTCTCGTAGCCCAAATTCTGTAACTCTGTAATTGTACATTATCGATTTGTGTTTCGGCTATTTGTTATTTCTTAATCTTGAAAAGACAATATAACCTTGTTAAATTTTATCTTAACTTTAATTTCGTATTTTGAGACCTGTTCACCCCCGCACCTTCTTTCACCTCTGCACATCCACAAAACACGGTAAAAATAATAATAATAATAATAATAATAATAATAATAATAATAATAATAATAATAATAATAATAATAATAATAACAATAATAATAATAATAATAATAATAATAATAATAATAATAATCGTCATCACCACCATTTCTGTAATGTTCCTTGACGCACAAGCAAGCACAATGTGACTTAAATGTTCTAAAAATCGTGGGACCATAGTCAACTGGAATTCTTTACATCACGCGTTATTTAATTTGTGATTAGCAAGTTTAAGGAGCTTAAAATATTTTGGATTGATTTGAATGTCATTCAGTGAATAGTAAGTTATTTGGCGTCATGACTAATAGACTTCAATTTAGTTTCAACAGTTGTATGGCTGGAAGTAGGTGTAGTCAGTACGAGGTCGTTTGGATCGATTGCAGACCTACATGAGAAATTCGCAGGTGGGTAGTTAGTTTCGACTAAAATACAGTATGGGTAAGTACACATAAGCTTCCGCAGTTCAGGCAACAGTGCACTGGCATCTTACAGCTAGGATACGTGGTTGAAATCACGGTAGCTCCGTGTGAGATTTGTGCTGGACAAAGCGGCGGTGGGACAGGTTTTCCTCCGGGTACTCCGGTTTTCCCTGTCATCTTTCATTCCAGCAACACTCTCCAATATAATTTCATTTCATCTGTCAGTCATTAGTCATTGCCCCAGGGGAGTGTGACAGGCTCCGGCACAATTCCTATCCTCGCCGCTAGAAGGGGCTTCATTCAGTCCATTCCAGTCCCGGTCAAATGACTGGAAACAGGCTGTGGATTTCTCGTCCTTAAGTACCGTCTCTACGTGTAGCTGATTAGTGGGACTTCTTGTTGAAGATTGTTGTAAGAGTTTGATGAAGAATTCAGCTAGTTTAGAGGTTTTATTTGAGGCAGATAACGTTGGTGCAGTAAAACGATTGACATTCAATTGTTGGACTATTCTTGATATATGTGATAAAATTCAGGGGTGCGTGTGATGTTACATTAATCCTTAAGGTGAGCAGAGTGACTTCAGTCGGTAGAGTGCTGTCTTTCTGAGTAGAAAGTTGAGGGTTCGATCCTACTGTTGTTGTCTGCACTTCATCTTTATCTTGAGTCCTTAAGCGTATTGCAAACTTTTCTGCCTGTGAAGATTTGTTAGCTTGTGTAGTACCGTCATTGTGTATGCGTACAATTGAAGGTCATCGTGTAACATTCTTTGAACTGAATGGCGCGATATTCCACTTTCTCTTGAAGCTCCCCGTGTTGACTTATTTGGGTTGCGCTGCATGGAGACCGAACTGCTGGTGCACGTGGTCGCTTTTCTTCCTTCACACTGCCTTGTTCTTCAAAGTTTCTGTATAAGCGAAGGATGGTGTTCCTTGCTGGTGCCCACCTAGTCTGAAATACAGCTCGAGATTTCTTTTGTGTCGCCTTAAAACTTTTTGATTCTGTTTTGGCGCTCTGCTGAATGGAGAGTCGGCCGTGGTCGGCCACGGCAGGAAGTTCACTGGAATAGGCATTTGGAGACAAAGCAGCAATGTCACATCTCTGGCACGGGGGCTGGGTGTGTGTGTTGTCTTCATCATTTCATCCTCATCACGATGCGCAGGTCGCCTACGGACGTCAAATCAAAAGACCTGCACCTGGCGAGCCGAACCCGTTCTGGGATCTCCCGGCACTAAAAGCCGTACGCCATTTCATTTCATTACCTCTACAGTTATTTCCATGTGCGCGAAATTTTATCAACGTAGTACATAGGTTGCATTTTATATTTGCTTTTCAAATGTGTCAACTTTTCACGCGCCACCTTGTATCTGATAAGAGGACATGATGAGGAGGGGGGGGGGGGGGGAGGGGCACGTGACCCTGTGCTCATAAAGAGCAGCCGCCACTGCAACTGTTCTATGTATTCTAACTCTAACCTATCTGTAATATTCGCTTTTTGAGCTCCTCCTACCGTTCTTACTCCACCCATATGAGTTATACCATAATCATGTCACAGTCGTCTGTATCATCCTACAGTACTTATTGAACAAGAGATGACGAGGTATCTATTTTGGTTTAACACTGGTGAACTAAGCAGATTTTTCTTTTTGTAGACATTCGCTTACCAGTTTCATCGACGATGCTGTTGTGAGTCGTAACACGGTTATCATTTCAACCTATTCTTATCTTAAGTGGCGTGTATCGACCTGTCGTACTTCCCTGTTGTTCATATTAAGGCCTGGAAGATACCCATCATTAGTAGCTGTGTGAGTGGATAATAGAATATATCCAGCGATGGTAGAAGTACGAGAAACAAAAAAAAATGGTCTGAATCAAAGTTACCTGAGAAATATTGTACTCAATTACAAATTACTTTTTCAAGAAATAATAATTACAAATACAATTACAGTTACAATTGCTTCTTCACACAACGCCAATCATAAGGGAATCACTGACAGTTCTTTTTTCAGCATGGTCCTGAAAAAGTTTGCAAAGAAAAATATATTATTTAATTCTTTTTAGTGAAAAGTCAATAAGTGGCTGTCATCACTAAGTGGTAATAAGCCTGATACTTTGAATTTTTCAGAATTATTTCTAGTCTATATATTTAAAACACTAAGCTGATTTTTGTTATCGCGAGTTTGAGAGAACGGGTGAACCTATCGACATCGTAAAGCTCTTGTCCTGTAGATTTGCAGAGAAACATTTCTTGCCGTACATATTTAAAAATACTTACTGGCTTCCTCTTTATGGATTAGGCTAAAAGCCTCTTCTGACCTCAGATTTCATTCCGTCTCTTTATAGGACGGAATTCCAAGGCAAGTTTTGGGATTCTGATGTTATCCATCCTCAGAACGTGGTTTGTCCAGTTTATCCTGTTTTGGAATATTCTTTAATTCACTGAGAATGTATTTAATTTTTGTCTTATCTCTTCATTTCTTTTAGGGAGTATCCTTTTACTGACCTTAGGAATCTCATTTCAGATGATTGTACTTTTGTCCCTATAGCTTGTTTTATCCACCCATGTCTCACTTTCATATAACAAATTTGGTATACAGCCATAGTCTTATAGGATTTAAGTTGAGTATCTACTCTTACTTTTCCTTTCAGTGTTCGGCGAATCGTCCCACACATATATTGACATCGATGAAGCTTCTTCTTCACCTCGCCATAATCATTAAAGCATAATTTACAACTAAGGTACTTACAATTTGAGACTTGTTCTACTGGTTGACTGTCAATTACTATCTTCGCTCTGATAGGATACTTCCCTTGCCATGCTATAACTTTGGTTTTCGTTATGGATAACCGAAGTGCCGGCATTTTTTCTTGCAGGAGTTCTTTCACGGGTCAGGAAATGTACATACACAAGGCTTACGTATTTGTGTACCTTCAAATATTACCGGACCAAGGCCGGTTCGAACCTGCCAACTTGACCTCAGAAGGCCAGCGCTCTACCGTCTGAAGTAGTCTGCCTGACATTATTATTATTATTATTATTATTATTATTATTATTATTATTATTATTATTATTGTGATAAGTGTGTCATCAAGAAAGGACAGCTGGATTTTATTTTTGTTTGTAATATTTTGTATTGTGAGAAATGAAGACATAAGAACTCTGGACTCTGCTGGAATATGTTTAAAATTGTAATAATGTTTTTAGGGAAACATCAGGATATATTGAACAGTATGAACAATGCAAGATGCAAACGTATTTTGAAGTGATTGTTGTATTCAAATTTTATGTAATTTGTCCAAATGTTGATTTGATGTTTGTAATGTGACTTGTATATCAAGATGTAATTTGATAACATTTGAAAATGTAAAGGTGCTTTAGTTGTGAAACATCCTATACCGCACATGCGGTTACCGATGTTGAAACAGGTGATGTAATCCCTCTCGCATCAGTAGGCCAGGAAATGACCATATATGGTCATACAATTGGATTGGCCAAAAATACGGGCATTCCAATTGGCGAAAAGGAACGGGAATCTAGTGGAATTTGATATTATTGGTCGGTTGTGATCGGGCCATTTCCGGCCTTTTGCCGGCTTCGGGAAAATGATGCGTGTGCTCGGCGTCATTTCCATCTGACCGTCCTCGAGTGCGGATGCGCTGGAGGAGTTCCCCTCGGGAACTCCTGCTTTCCGCGGTAAGTGCTATTTTCATGTTATTTTCAATGTTTTCGGATTTCGTTTGATTTAATTTAATTCCTTTGCTTTTCGGTATTTTCTTGCTTGATGTCATTTTCAAAGTTTTAAGTTCAACGTGTCTGAGTTTGCCCTCGATTCCCGCTGTTTGTAATTTCAAATCTTTCACGTGTTTTTAAAAAATCAACAATCCATTAATTTGTGTTTTTGGATTCGTTATTGTATCCGTTTGTCAAATGTGTGAAGTAGCAGCTGTTCTGTTATTTAACTTCTTTCTTGTAATTTTTCGTTTGTTATTTTTAATATACAGTAGTTGTGCTAGAGGGTGATTCTTGTAAGCCTTTTCTCCCCCATAACGTCATACCTTCCCATGGACTTCATAGGGCTCCTGCGCCATCCACAATCCTTTCTTAGTTGTCATTATTAGGCCTGTAATTTTTCCCTTACATTTGGTTCTATTTTACGTTTTGATTAGTTAACCGTCATGTTTCCACGTTTTGATGTGTAACCACCGCTTCTGTATCATTTTACGATTTCATTTTTCATATTCAGTGTCGGTCGTATTATCTTTATTATTATTATTATTATTATTATTATTATTATTATTATTATTATGTGTAGGCGTAATTTTCTCAATTACAATTACAATTATTATTATTATTATTATTATTATTATTATTATTATTATTATTATCCTCTGAATCATTACAACAGTGTTATGAATATACGGAAAAGTGAATTGCAATGCACAGAATAGAATACGTTGTACCGATATAGTAAACAGTCAACAGAATACACCAATTATATTGTATATTAAATAACGAACACTGAATTAAAGAGAGCAACACAATTCGTACTGTTTTCATCCTTACTAAGAAACTACTAAATATAACGATTACATTGTTGGATTTATAAATATTACACACAAATGGTGTTTAACTGATGTATTAATTTGTGGAGTTTATTTTCATCATCCTGCAGGAAAAATTGATCATCTGCAAAGAGCATAGTATTTGCGTATGCGTCTGTATTCAATTTTATTCCAGAGTGCTCAGTTCGTTTCCAATTTCTGATTACTTCATCTCTATATATACTGAATAGTGTTGGAGAGAGGCTGCATCCCTGATGTACACCTTGGTTAATTAATATTTCTTCCGATAGTCTGTATCCTAGTTCGAGCACGACTCTCGTCCTTTTGTACAGACTTTGGATAACTTGAATAAGATGTTTAGGGGTATCCATTTTTTACTATTATACTGTATTCCATAACTGTTCTCTATCTACGCTATCGCAAGCCTTTACATACTCCACAAAAGCGACTTAAGTATTCTAGTTAAATTTTCTTCTCTTCTCCAATATCTGTTTGAGGCTAAATATATTATCTGTTCAGGATCTGCCTTTTCTAAATCCACATTATACTTCCAGTAAGTGATTGTGTGCAATAATCTTAGGTCTACTGTTTATTATTTTAGCATATATTTTATAGCCAACATTTAATAAACCTATTCCTCGATAGTTACTGCAAGAACTTCTATTTCCTTTCATGAAAAGTGATATTGTTTTAGCTCTCCTCCATTTTTCCGGTATATTTCGTCTTTTACAACGAATATTAATTAAATGTAACAATCTAAATTAAAGAATGATCCCACAATATTAGAGCAACTTCATATTTATATTGTCTAACCGTGGTGTTTTTGTATTTTTGAAGGATTTCAGAACAGTATTAAGTTCTTCTATATCTATTAGGTCAATTCCTTCAACGTCGTTATCTATATCTTGATCTTCCTGACTCTCTCCATACTCTCCGTTATGGCACGATTTTTTGTAGTGTTGTATCCATCATTCTTCTTCGATTTCATTTATATTGGCAGTTTCCTTCATCACTGTTGCTTGATTAACATACACTGACTGACAGAGCAAATGCAACACCAAGGAGGAGTGGTTCGAAAGGGATGAAAGTTGGGGGAAAAACAGAGACGGCACGGACGAATAATTGTTTATTTCAAACCGATATGCAGGTTACACAGTGCGCACGGCATCGACTCAGTAGGATGTAGGACCACCGCGAGCGGCGATGCACGCAGAAACACGTCGAGGTACAGGGTCAATAAGAGTGCGGATGGTGTCCTGAGGGATGGTTCTCCATTCTCTGTCAACCATTTGCCACAGTTGGTCGTCCGTACGAGGCTGTAGCAGAGTTTGCAAACAGCGTCCAATGAGATCCCACACGTGTTCGATTGGTGAGAGATCCGGAGAGTACGCTGGCCACGGAAGCATCTGTACACCTCGTAGAGCCTGTTGGGAGATGCGAGCAGTGTGTGGGCGGGCATTATCCTGCTGAAACAGAGCATTGGGCAGCCCCTGAAGGTACGGGAGTGCCACCGGCCGCAGCACATGCTGCACGTAGCGGTGGGCATTTAACGTGCCTTGAATACGCACTAGAGGTGACGTGGAATCATACGCAATAGCGCCCTAAACCATGATGCCGCGTTGTCTAGCGGTAGGGCGCTCCACAGTTACTGCCGGATTTGACCTTTCTCCACGCCGACGCCACACTCGTCTGCGGTGACTATCACTGACAGAAAAGAAGCGTGACTCATCGGAGAACACGACGTTCCGCCATTCCCTCATCCAAGTCGCTCTAGCCCGGCACCATGCCAGGCGTGCACGTCTATGCTGTGGAGTCAATGGTAGTCTTCTGAGCGGACGCCGGGAGTGCAGGCCTCCTTCAACCAATCGACGGGAAATTGTTCTGGTCGATATTGGAACAGCCAGGGTGTCTTGCACATGCTGAAGAATGGCGGTTGACGTGGCGTGCGGGGCTGCCACCGCTTGGCGGCGGATGCGCCGATCCTCGCGTGCTGACGTCACTCGGGCTGGGCCTGGACCCCTCGCACGTGCCACATGTCCCTGCGCCAAACATCTTCGCCACAGGCGCTGCACCGTGGACACATCCCTATGGGTATCGGCTGCGATTTGACGAAGCGACCAACCTGCCCTTCTCAGCCCGATCACCATACGCCTCGTAAAGTCGTCTGTCTGCTGGAAATGCCTCCGTTGACGGCGGCCTGGCATTCTTAGCTATACACGTGTCCTGTGGCACACGACAACACGTTCTACAATGACTGTCGGCTGAGAAATCACGGTACGAAGTGGGCCATTCGCCAACGCCGTGTCCCATTTATCGTTCGCTACGTGCGCAGCACAGCGGCGCATTTCACATCATGAGCATACCTCAGTGACGTCAGTCTACCCTGCAATTGGCATAAAGTTCTGACCACTCCTTCTTGGTGTTGCATTTGCTCTGTCAGTCAGTGTATACGCCATATCTTGCTTTCCATGGATATAATCTTCTATTAAGTTTATTAACCTATCCCATTATTCTTGCTTGAGTTTTCTCGTTAGTAATTTGACCTTGTACCTGCTGTTTTTCTATTATTTCTCAGTCTGTAGGTTGTGATGCTGTATCATTTTCAGGTATAATACTTGTTTTATCATGCCAGCTTCTGCAATTTCTTTATTCCATATTTTAAGCCCAGTTTTTCACCTACATTTCTTCTTCCTTCCAATGGCTTCATCTGTTGCCCTCTGGATTGCTGAGGTTATGATTTCCCATTCTTTGTTAATATCAGTACTTGTCGGAATCTGAAATAAATGGTGTAATAATGTTATTTGTTTTACGTCCCACTAACTACAATTTTACGGTTTTCGGAGACGCCGATGTGCCGGAATTTAGTCCCGCAGGAGTTCTTTTAGGTGCCAGTAAATCTACCGACACGAGGCTGGCGTATTTGAGCACCTTAAAATACGACCGGACTGAGCCAGGATCGAACCTGCCCAGTTGGAGTCAGAAGGCCAGCGCCTTAATCGTCTGAGCCACTCAGCCCGGCAATAAATGGTGTTGCAGCCGATTTTGATATAAGTATTTTATTCTATCATCCTGCAGTAAATATATCTCATAGATTTCTTTGTTTCTCTGTATATTTCTATTTAGCCCTTTCCTCCATTCAATAAGAATTCTGATTTTTGAAATGACCAGATAATGATGTGTGTATAAATCACTGCCTCTATGTACTCCGAGATGTGTTACATCTTGGCCTAACTCTTTATGGACCATTCTGTAGTCAATAATTTATCGCTGTCCTCTAGCAATCCATGTAAATTTATGTATTTCTTTCTTCTTAAAGAAGGTGTTAGTAACTTTTAATTGATTATAGGGTGCAAATTGTATGAATAATTTACCATTTTCATTTAAAGTTGGTTCATCTTTATTTCCCACTATTTCTGCCATTTTTTTGTTCCCTACTCGAGCGTTGAGATCACTAGCCAGAATAACAAAGTCACTTTTACATGCGTTACCTAACACTGAATGAAGAACTTCATAAAACTCTTCAGATTCTTCCTTTTTGTTTTGAAGAGCATACACGGCTACCAAGGTTAATTTCCCTCTCTCTACCTTCAAGCTCAACACTAAAATCCTTTCATTTATGACAGTGTAGATTTCTATTTTTTTTTTCCACTTCCTGGCTATTATTATTGTGCCCCCTGTGCAGTTCTTTTATCCTGTGTAACACCACTATAAATCAGAGTGTATTTATCAATTTCTTTTGTCCCTTGTAATTTCTTTTCTGTCTCAGTATTTACAGCAACATTGATTTCTTTCATAGCCATCTCTCTCTCCGGTTCTTCTTCTTTGCCTTTATTGCCTCTCACGTTCTAAGTTCCCAACTTTAATGTATCTCTAATTCCAAATCGTTTGTCCTTTGAATTTGCCTTTGTCGACATCATAGAATCCGTCCGGTTATTTATCTGAAATTTATGAGTGAGGTTTTTTAATTGGAAGAGTTACCAGCCCTTCGCACAACCCCTAACCTGGAGGACCAGGGACTCTTCTGTCGGGGTTACCATACCTTACCGGGGGGACCCAGTTTTAAGGCGCCAGGTACGTACCCTCACCCATCCCCATGAGGGGTAGGATTTGCTGGTAACATTTTTTTGTGATTTGCGGCGCATTGAGTCTTTTAACAAGAGGATAAATGTAAACGGTGACGCAATATCCTGATCGACGCCTTCAGTTCTATGAGGGTAAGAGCAATGATATCATCTTTGTTGATTCTGAGTCTGCTGCAGAAGTCAAAGCAGAAAAATGCAATCTTACCTCTGGTTCCGACCAAGACTCTGAGGGTGTTGAGGCGATATTTACCAAAAGGACACACAACCCGATTGGTGACCAAGATCGTGACCATGACACCGTGGTTAGCCGGTTCGAGTCTCTTTAGTGGTGGTTATATACAATTCTTAATCACTAGATCGCGTTCCAAAAATGCCTGAATTCAATTCCGAACTTCTCCGCAATGTTCGTGTAGAGTCAGGGCAAATGACGCTGTCGATAGTGATTCGTCCTTCGTATGGAGACGTAACTCCTTCAGTAGACCCCATGGTGCCATGTACCGGCACAGGGTTTCACCCTGTCATGCTATCATATATCACGCCATTCATTTCAAATCAAACTCCTCTAATGAGGTTGACGTGAAGGGCGTCCGGTCGTAAAATCTCGCTACGAAGATTCCTCTGACTTTGTACCCGACCCCGTAGAGAACCGAGGCAAAGGCTAGACATACACATACAGTAGAGGTTGTATCTACCCTCGCGTGTCTTTGTCGACTTCTACTGGTTGCCTCGTATCTGACGGTTGGGTCAGTTATACGGAGTGAAACAATATGGAACGGCCGAACTTTCAGAACAAGTCTCTGGTAAGACACCACCCAGAATATGGTTCCAGTGTATGTGGACCTTTACCAGGATTACTTGATTCGAGCACATGGAAAAAAAAAAAGCAGCTCGATTTGTTCTAGGTGATTTCCGACAAAAGAGTAGCGTTACGGAAATGTTGCAAAGTTTGGGCTGGGGAGACTTAGGAGAAAGGAGACGAGCTGCTCGACTAAGTGGCATGTTCAGAGCTGTCAGTGGAGAGATGGCATGGAATGACATCAGTAGACGAATACGTTTGAGTGGTCTCTTTAAAGGTAGGAAAGATCACAACATGAAGATACAGTAGGAACTGAAGAGAACAAATTTGGGGAAAATATTCGTTTATAGGAAGCGGAGTTAGGGATTGGAATAACTTACCAAGGGTGATGTTCAATAAATTTCCAAATTCTTTGCTACTGATTAAGAAAAGACTTCGTAAACAACAGATAGGGAATCTGCCACCTGGGTGACTGTCCTAAATGCAGAGCAGTGTTGATTGATTGATTGATTGATTGATTGATTTCCATGAGTCCCGCCATCACTGCACCCTGCATTCAATGCTACGGTGGGTTGATGCATGTATAACTGCTGTACGGAGGGCATTTTGAACATGTAAGAAAGAGTTTCATGGGGTATGCTGATACGTTCTGTTGCTGTGCATTTTCCATGATTAATGTACTAAGTGGAGTTGTAGGAAATTAGTTCTAACGTGGAAATAAAGCATTTTTTTACCCATGTACATTCTCACACCTCAAAAGATGGTGTACACCACCTATATCTTTTGTGTTCGTGAAGGATGTTCGCACGAAGAGTTGCTGCATGAAAAACGGACATCGGAATGACGTGTAACGCTATCTGTTAGTGGACGTGGAAGTAATTCACGTCTAGAACAGGCATGTCAAGGTCGAGCGCACGCCAGATGAGCTGCGAGCAGGGTGTCTTTACTCACGTGCGGTCTCGGCTGGCACACGCTGACTCGAGCGGAGAAATTCGAGGGAGATACCTCAGGCGTGCCCAGTATGTCTTTCTTCATTGCCAACAAAGTACGCTACCTCTAAAGGACAGCTGTCCTTCACCAATATCATTAATAAAGTTGTTAATTTACATGAAATAATAATGATAAAAAATAATAAACACGTTGCTGACATACAGAAATACAATAGGATTGTAGGCTACATAAATACTACACAAAGTCGTCTCCGTACAGCCCATCAAGGCTCTGGGAGGGATGGAAGGTAAAGGGTTCCACTATCCGTAACCTCGGCACTTGATGGGATAGAGTGGTTAGCTCTACGCCCCCGGCCGCCTTTGCTCCCAGGAATTAACCTAGTACTCATTTTTGGCGTAGGTTGAGGGAACCTTGTTTCTTAAATTTTATGACTTCCTCACGGGGAATCGAACCTACGTCCTTACGGACAAACTGAGCACGCCTTTACCGCCTCAGCCGGACATCCCCTAAATACTACACATATTAACAAAATATTCAACAAAAATAAAATTCTGTCATGTTCAAGACACATTAAATTAATAAATTAAGAATATTCTCGTTGACAAAACGAAGGTGTGATGCAATAACTTGAAAGCATTCCGGTGAGCATTTGTCTACACCCTGGGCATCCTGGTCTCGCTTCCTCTGAAAATAAAAAATAAATTGCCTAAAAGGACCCATTTATGTTCTCTGATTTTCTGAGCCCTGGTGACGTTTGTTGGCAATAATTCCGTCAATGTTAGGCTTGATGGTGCTGGCAGACTCTATATTCATTACTGCATTGAGATGTATGTCTGTTAGCCGAGATCGGAATCGAGATTTGTTGATCTTCGTCCAGGAAAATAACTGTTCATATCAGTAATTACTTCCAAAGATTGACAGGATTTGTGCCGCAAATTTTCGGTGTTGAGGGAAGCGTAATGGGACAAGTCAATAATTCCCTTTCTTTGTACTACTCTTTCTACTACTCTTCCAGATGTAAATTCTTGGGTGCATCTTCTGATTAAAACTAAACGGTACGAAAAAAAGCTGCAACTTTCCTTTCACAACATCAAGGTCCTGAAATCTCTTATCCTGTGCTGATGTGCATGGTATAGCTCATATCGACGCCTAACATCAAACGTTTTGCACACAACATGCTCTTTACACACTAAACACTGTGCTTCTCTTTCATGTTCGCGACTTAGGAAACAGTGCGGCCATTTCGGGTCAAATCTACTGTAATCTTTCCTCTTGCCACTCTCGTCTTGCATCGTTCTTTTCTTTCACGTGGCACGAAGAGATCTGGTTTGCTCATTGCTGCAGTGAGCGAACGTACTGTCAGTTCAACTCCCCTCCCTCCTGCCTAGGGAGGAGAATTCTGCCCGCCCGCGTGCGAGGTTATTTCCAGGTCGTGCGATGTCTTACTGCGAACACTGTTTGACATGCCTGGTCTAGGAGAGTACTGTCACCTGTGGACACAACATGACAAGAGCACATTTGTGTCCTGTGTATGTAAACATGCCTCGACGAGTCATTACTGCTTTTGACATAGCGTCACCAAGGCCTCTCTTTGAGCCAATTGCTGACCTGGTTTGCGTACACCATAAGGACGTTGTCAGGACATACAGCTGCTATTGTGTTGAAGATCGTCCTTGCAGTGGTCGTCTGCGTTCAACAACAGCAGCTCACGGCCATTACGTGCAAAAATGGCTCGCAGGAACCCGGTAGACACCGCAACAGAACTGTATCATCATGACAGGCAACTGGTAGGGTTGTGTCTACGCAGACAATCGGAAATCGTCTCCGTGTGGACCACTTAACCTCGAAAGTTCCTTGACGAACACCTGCACGTACATACCTCAACACCGTGGGCCCAGGTACAGATGGGAAAGTGAGCACTTGGACTGCACTCCGGAAGGATGGCAGGGGTGTCGAAATGTGTCTGACGCTGGATAATCTTCGGAGGAGGGTTTGGAGAGAGCAATATAACGCCAAATGAGTCCTGTATGTCATTTTATCTGCCCATCAGGGAGACGGATCCGTCATGTTTTGGGCGGTATTATGTACGGACTTCGGACGCCATTAATCGTCGTAGAGGGCAATATGACTAGCACACAATACCGGAACAGAATTCTCGGGCAGATTGATCAGCCATACCGACAACATTTCGACTACAGATTCGTTCTGCAAGGTTACAACGCGCGGCCACACCGCTCCAATATTGTGAACCTCTTTCTTGGGGAGGCCTACATCCATCGGAGGTACTGGCCTGTGATATCTCCGGACATGAATCCCTTTGAACATGCCTGGGATATGCTGCAACAGGCAGTGCGACGACGAACAAATCCTCCTCTCACCCTGGGCGACCTTCGGAGGGCTGCTATTGAAGAGTGGGACAGGATCGACCAGGACAGCCTCAACCGCCTTGTGGACAGCATGCCATTACTGCACAGGGTGGAGTAACACAATACTGAGAGGAAAAATCAGATTGCCATGTTCGATAGGCGCGTGCACGTTGGCGAAGAATAGTGTTTGGTTTGTACCTGTCGTTGCTTATTCTTTACATCAATCGTGTTATGCTCGACATAAACTGTGTATTTGGATCTCATACATTCGTTGGGATCATTTGCAACGTAGAAACCCGGGAATCCTGGTGGAGTAAAACTATTTTAAGTGTGCGGAATGTGATCCGAAAGTTTGGGCGTACCTTGTTTTATATTCTGTGTACCAGTTAATTGTTCTTTTCGTCCAATGCGTTGATCTGTTCGACGAGTGATGTCAGTGGTGGAAATGCCGTGATCATGATGACATTATTTATTAGTAATTTATATATTTCGCTGTAAAGTCATTCTCTTATTTCCACGATTTCAACAGTCGGAATGTTAATTTAATTTAATTGCTAAATTTGTACATTTTAGGTATTATCATGGTTCAATTTTTTTTAAATTTACGTTTGTCGTAATGTGTGACGTGATAGGAGCTACGAAAGCTACATCATTTTATTAGGTTGGTATAGTTGTTCCAAAGTACTTGGGAAGTATCATAGACGAAAGTGGAAGAAATGAGAAGGAAGTAATCGAGCGTGGAAGACAAGCAGGAGAGTTCCAGAAAAATGTCAGAAGCCTGGTTTGGAGCAAGGATGTCCCTCAGAGAAGCAGGATGTACTATATACCTATTCTGACGTATGCAGCTGAGACTTCACTAATGAGGCAGAGAGCCTTGAATAGCATACAAGCAAGTGAAATGGAATTTCTGAGAAGCAGTATAAGAGTGACAAGATTGGATAAGATGAGAAATGAGAAGGTTCGACATATAGTAGAAGAAGAGCCACTACAGAATAGGATAGAGGCATCTAGACTTAGATGGTATGGACACATGAAGAGAATGACAAAGGAAAGGATACCAAGGAGGATGCACGAAATGGAGATAACAGGCAAACGACGAAGAGGAAGACCAAGAGACAGGTGGATAAAAGGAGTGGAAGAGTGTGTACAGAGAAGAGGAGAGGACTGGGCAAGAGTGACTAGGGAGAAGGGTGGGAAGACAAGATGAGACGGAGAGGCTTATGTTCCAAGCAGACCCGACCAACAGCTGGAAACTGCAGATGATGAAGATGATGATGATTATGGTATAGTTGTTCCAGAGCATGAAATATGGTACTGCCAAAGCTTTATCTAGAGTGGATGTGAAAACCGGAAGAAAATCCATACTCAAGATAGCGGCTATCAGAGCCGATTTGTGTACTTTTCCTTGTTTTATCACAGAGTTCGTTATCACACTCGATTACAAAGGCGAGTGCTCTCAAAATAGAAAGAACATGACGATGATGGTGATGATTGTTTTAAGGGGAAACAGAATTAAATAACCCATGTTCAGTAGCTCAGACGGAACAGCGGGTGCCTTCTCAGCTCAAGTTCACATATTCGATCCCGGCCCAGGTGGTGCATTTGAAAGCGCTCAGATATAACAGACTCTTGTCAGTAGATTTATTGGCACGCAAAAATACTCCTGCGGGACAAGATTTTCGCACCTTGGTGTCTCCGAAAACTGTAAAAGTAGTTAGTGGGACGTACAGTGTAAACATTATTATTATTATTATTATTATTATTATTATTATTATTATTATTATTATTATTATTATTATTATTACAACGATGATAATAATAATCTCTCAGCTATCATCAGAAGAGAGAAAAGGATTTCTTTGAAGGATGAAAGTATCGGCAATGGAAAGGGAAATGTAATTAAGTGGGTAAAAATTAAAGGCCCTCAGTTTCCGCAAATTTTATGTTACTGGGGTAGGAAGAGAACACGAGCTGAACAAGTGAGGCTATGTAGGAAATATGACACTGAACAAATTGCTATAAGTTGGCGAAAACAGTGTCTATCTGTTTCCACACCATAGTTCAAAGCTAAGAGCCCTGGGGATTCACCCTTTTTAGCTGCCTCTTACGTCGCGGGCTGCGATAGCAGTTAATTTTTATGCCACTTGAAAGCGTTTACAAGTCGTGGCCTGCTATAACAGTTCATTTTTATGCCTCATTGTAACGTTCATAGACATAGTCTGCTGAAACAGTTCATTTTTATGCCTCTTTGTAGCGTTCATAGGTCACGGCCTGCTGTAACAGTTAATTTTTATGCTTCTTGGTAACGTTCAGCGGTCACGGCCTGCTGTAACAGTTAATTTTGATGCCTCTTGGTAACGTTCATATGTCACGGCCTGTTGTAACAGTTAATTTTTATGCCTTTTGGTAACGTTCATAGGTCACAGCCTGCTGAAACAGTAAATTTGTATACCTCTTGCTAGCATTTGTAAGTCGTGGCCTGCTATAACAGCTAATTTTTATACCTCTTGGTAGCGTTTACAAGTCGTGGCCTGCCATAATAGTTAATTTTTATACCTCTTGGTAGCGTTTATAAGTCGTGGCCTGCTACAACAGTTAATTTTTATACCTCTTGGTAGCGTTTATAAGTCGTGGCCTGCCATAATAGTTAATTTTTATACCTCTTGGTAGCGTTTATAAGTCGTGGCCTGCTACAACAGTTAATTTTTATACCTCTTGGTAGCGTTTATAAGTCGTGGCCTGCTATAATAGTTAATTGTTATGCCTCTGGTAGCGTTCATTGCTCACGGCCTGCTGTAGCAGTTATTTTTTATGCCTCTTGGTAGCGTACATAGTTCACGGCCTGCTATAAGAGTTCATTTTTATGCCTCTTGGTAGCATGTATAGGTCGTGACCTGCTATAACATTTAATTTTTATACCGTTTGATAGAGTTCACGTTTCTTCCTGTGCGTTTTATCAGCCATGCCATATTTTGAAATGAAGCAGCTGGCAACTATGCTTTCTACTCTCACTCGGTTGAAAGCAGCGTTACCAATAACAAAGCAAAACCAAATCGTAGACGCCACCAAGGCCTTTGGAAGAGTGGAAGGTTAAAGCTTCCACTAGTATGTAATATTCGTAAACGCTTATATTTTTGCAGTTTTTGCAATATAATTTATTTCCATACTGAACTTTTCCCAAATGTGAGAACCTCTTAGTAGATTACTGAAGTATCCAGCTTGTCAGACCCTGTTCCTAAATCGTTCTTGGACGTACAGTATCCTTAGTCATTACTAATTAGAGAAAGACTTTCGATATATTTTCCTTAACTAATTTAAAACCAATAATTCCATATTCCCCGAGCTCGATAGTTGTAGTCGCTTAAGTGCGGCCAGTATCCAGTAATCGGGAGATAATGGGTTCGAACCCCACTGTCGGCAGCCGTGAAGGTGGTTTTCCGTGGTTTCCCATTTTCACACCAGGCAAATGCTGGGGCTGTACCTTAATTAAGGCCACGGCCGTCCTAGGCCTTTCCTACCCCATCGTCTCCATAAGACCTATCTGTGTCGGTGCGACGTAAAGCAAATAGCCAAAAAGAATACTTATTCATCTCCCTCTTTTTCTGCCTCATTTTACACACCCTTCTGGGGTTCCAGGATGCGAACTGTGTCACATATGTGGACCTGGTCCGTTTTTACGGCCGGATGCCCTTGTTGTCGCCAACGCTTTGTGGGTGGATGCATTCACTATCACGTGTGTATCTATGGCGGATGGTAGTATTGTGTGTAAGTGAAGAGTTGTGTATTAAGACGTAAACGAACACCGAGACCCAGAGCCAGAGGAACTGACCAGACGTGGCTAAATCTAGGACCTACCCGGAATCGAACCCGGGACTCTCTGAACGGAATGTTGCGACGCTGACCATTCATTCAAGAAGCCAGACATGAACTAAAACCATAACATTACTCGAAAATAATTGTCTGCTAGTGTGGGCTCGTTGAGAACTCACTTTGAAGTACTGCTACTGAAGACAGGCCAGGGAGTAGCCAGGGGTGGAGGGCGGGGAGGGAGGTTGGGGTTACTGGGGGTTAGAAATCCCCATACAAATTTTACAAAAACAAAATAACCCAAAACTGACAATAAATAATAAACTAAATATACATTCAGAGACATAATTGTAGAACTAACATATCTGTTGAATCTACTTTCCAAGAAGCCTAGAAAGTTGGATTTTAGATTGTAAACTGAACGTGCCATTCGGTGTAAAACTGTTTATCTTGACTGTCTTGTCCTTGTTCTGTATTTTAATGTAAGATTTTGCCGTGTACTGCAGGCTAAATATCAACATAATTCACGTGTAGCAGTGTCCTTATAATGACAATGCTCTCACCACGAATGCACAAGCACCAGTATTGTGTTCCATCATCATTTTGCAACTACTTTGTATCATTTTGTATAAACCCCACCCATCGGCCGATCGTGGCTACGCTACTGAGCGTTTCGGAAATATAAGAAGCCTCGACCTGAGAGCTAGCCATGGTTTAAAGTTTAATCACTATTTTATATTAAAAAGCATAGGGGAAACTAAAGGACATTAAATGAAAACCGAAGAGCGACTGCTGTATCCACCTTGGGAGACTGTGGTTGTTTTAATCCTTGGCTCGTAACTGCGTCAATAAAGACCTTTATCTCTCTCTGGAGCCTTTCGACCTTCCTATAAACAGAATATCGTATTACTCAGGAGAAGGAAAGACTAGTCTTTAAATCTCTCAAGTCAGGTTTGTTTAAGAGACAGTTTGGAGAAAAGCAGCAGCAGCAGCAGCAACTTTCGAGGCTTCTTGGAAAGTAGATTCAACAGATATGTTAGTCCTACAATTATGTCTCTGCTGCTGCATAAGCAGGAAGTATGGTACGAATTATGACTTGCATGTTTGAACTGAATTTCTTTAGCCATGCACATTTAGACATAGGCGCATCCATTGCATCAGGGATGCAAGCCAGTACATTAGTTATGGGCAAAAGGAAAGCAAAAAAAAAAAAAGTAAAGTTCTCACCGCACAGCCCATGAAAGCCCTTGGAGGGACTATCCGTAACCTCAGCACTTGGTGGCCTGGTCACCTTTGCCTTCAGAAATTAACCTGGTGCTCATTTTTGGAACCGGGCTGAATAGTTCAGACGGTTGAGGCATTGGCCTTCAGACCCCAACTTGGCAGGTTCGATCCCGGCTCAGTCCGGTGCTATTTGAAGGTGCTCAAATACGTCAGCCTCATGTCGGCAGGTTTATCGGCATGTAAAAGAACTCCTGTGGGACAAAGTTCCGGCACCTTTGCGTCTCCGAAAACCGTACAAATAGTTAGTGGGACTTAAAGAAACAGTAGCATTATTATTAATTTTTGGAGTAGGCTGAGTGAACATCAGGACCTGGAAGTGGTAACCTAATTTCTTACATTTTTCGACTTCTTGACGGGAAATCGAACACATGTCCTTGCGGGTGAACCCAGCACGCCTTTAACGCCACGGCCTAGGTTCAACGCTGTTGGCAAAACATACGATAATGTTGAAAATTATTCATAACATCTCCTATGCGTTCTCATAATGCGATATTTGCTTGTTCGTGCGCTTAGCGCGGTCGGGCAGTTGATGATTTATTATGATGGATGCTGTGAACAGAATTCATAGGGAAGTATCATTCCTCTACGAAGGTGGCACTGATAGCCCTTGTCCCATACCTGTAATTACACTGCTGAAGCATAGCGAAGATTCCCGAAATATCGGGTCGTCCCCGTTGAAATGATAGCTACTGAAAGTCAACTCAAGAGCTGGGGAAAAGTATCCTTCCGCATGTGAGCACGTCCCTTGTTCCCCTTTCCCGTCCCTGTTCTCCTTCTCCGTCACAATCAGCTTATTATTAACGTCGTTCGTCTATCTGACAAGTACTTCATTCTCAAATAGTGTGGCATCAAAAGAAATCACTTCCTTTCACACAGTAGTACTTTCATTACATACCATACCTATTTATTCCTTTATTGACCATGTAAAACCTACAGATTACTGACGAATACTGAGGCAAGAGCAGCAAGGTTTATTTTTATTTCATAATGCAATTTGTGTGAGGCACGTGGGGACTTACAACGAAAAGTATGACGACATAAGTATACGATTCCTCTCTCATGCAACGACTGTCAGTGGCAGATTCTCACAGTTCGACAAACTGAAAACCCACCTATGAGTGGGATTGCAAAATGCAGTGTTCCTGGAATGTTGTAAATATTGTAGTCTCTTCATTCGGAAGGTAAAAAGGAACTCATGATCCACTTATGACAACATTTCTGCAATTAGAGGGCAGTTGCGAAAATAAATTACAAAAATATTATTGTTATATATTTATTATTATTATTATTATTGAAAATGAAAATCCACAGCCTGTTTCCAGCCATTCCAGCGGGTCAGGAATGGAATGAATGAAGCCCCATCTAGCGGCGAGGATAGGAATTGTGCCGGCTGCCGAAGCCTGTCGCACACCTCTGGGGCAATGATTAATGAATGACAGATGAAGTGAAATGATATTGCAGAGTGTTGCCAGAATGAATTATGACAGGGAAAACCGGAGTACCGGGAGAAAAACTGTCCCGCCTCCGCTTTGTCCAGCACAAATCTCACATGGACTGACCGGGATTTGAACCACGGAACCAGCCGTGAGAGGCCGGCGCGCTGCCGCCTGAACCACGGAGGCTTCTATTATTATTATTATTATTATTATTATTATTGTTGTTGTTATTATTATTATTATTATTATTATTATTATTATTATTATTATTATTATTATTATTTCGAATACGCTAAGGATCCTATACCCATACCGTGTTAATAGCCTTCCTGTTTTACTTACAGCGAGTACATAGTTCGAACTGAGCTGACACATAGGCCTATTGAAGAACAGTCAAACGAACAAATATTTTCTGTCACATAAATCTGGCATGCAGCTTAGTTGAGTTACATTTTGTTTCACTTTCCTTATCGCCGTGATTGCTTGTTTCCATAATTCAGACACTACTTTAAATTTTCAGCGACTTTAGGGAGACGTATCGTCAGAAACCCTCACAGCATATATAAACAACCACAGGACAGCATATACGATATGGTACCATAAGAAAACATATAACTGCCTTAAATTCCGCCGAGCCGTTTAAACACTGTAATTTACGTAGAAACGCCGGTCAACCGCGCGGTTTTTGTTTTACCACTTCCTCCACAGTCCACAGCGGATTCTCATCTCGTAGGCAACTGTAAACGTTCATAACAATTTGTTTAGTCTTCCTACTTAATCCACCGAGCTCGATAGCTGCTGTCGCTTAACTGCGGCCAGTATCCAGTATTCGGGAGATAGTAGGTTCGAACCCCACTGTCGGCAGCCCTGAAAATGGTTTTCCGTTGTTTCCCATTTTCACATAAGACAAATGCTGGGGCTGTACTTTAATTAAGGCCACGGCCGCTTCCTTCCCACTCCTAGTCCTTTCCCGTTCCATCGTCGCCATAAGACCTATCTGTGTCGGTGCAACGAAAAAAAAAACAAGCCTACTTAATCCCCCATTCCCTCACTTTTATTACCTTTAAAGTATTTCACTTGTAACTCAAGCGTCACAACATCACCCACGTGTTGCTCACGGCTGGCAGCCATTGTGAATATTGAGCATGCTATTGCAGTCAGTACTGCCAACAGTTTCCTTGGATCCATCTTCAACGCCGTAAAAATTATGCCAACTTAACAGGAATGGAATGAACTCGAACAAAGCTTAAAAGTACACAACGCAATAAGATATCAAATTCATGTTAAATAATTATTTATTTTGCTGTATACACTACCGAGAACAATAACTATTCACAGCTATCTACGTATGAATTATAAGAGTTGGTAACGAATCCGAATAACATACAGCTTGTGAAATATTTTCCATATATTTACAGCGCAAAAATTTTTAGTTGGTAAAGTCAGTTCACCAGAAAATCTAACCAAACCGAGGGAAGCCCCCTGAGTGCAGCAACACGCAACAAACGTAGGAACTACAGTATTTACCGCTGCGGAAGCCTCTTCACTGACCAGAAGTCTGGCAAACATCAAAGGGACCGCTTAGGTCTTAAGTTGACTCGCAGTATAGATATCTCGTGATTCTCGTATAAGGGAATTCCCTTTATTCAGGCCTGGCTCCTCGCAAGGTTTCGCTGAACGAATTCCGACGCTGCTATGTCAACAGCGTATTTTCGTCACCGTCTTCATGTTGAGCATAGCGTATAGAAGAGAAAGTGCGATTACTTCTTCGCGCTTTCGTTTACTTTCCGTTGTCTGCGGCAGGCACCCCAGCGTCTGGCCGAAACTGTGGCGTGTCGGCCTCTAGCTGATACCAAGGTCTATATACACAGGTCTGGTCACGCTCCCAGAATTCTTTGCGGCAGTGGCCATTTTGGGACTAAAGGTCTCCACTACATGTTATCCAGTAGCGTGACATTGAGTTGTCATGGGTTATGACGATTCTCCAACTTGTAAAAGTCACTATGTAAAGGGGCTAGGTTATTTAGATTCCCGAACTATAAGAATAAGAGGGCAACATTGGTACGGAATTACCGATGTGATAAGTGGGAGCCCACAGAACATGAGCAGCTGTGCGCGGTTAGTATAACTTTTGATAGATAAAAATAATCACCTCCTGCTTCTGTGGTGTAGTGGTTAGTGGGATTAGCTGCCACCCACGGAGGCCCGGGTTCGATTCCCGGCACTGCCACGAAATTTGAAAAGTGGTACGAGGGCTGGAACGGGGTCCACTCAGCCTCAGGAGGTCAACTGAGTAGAGGTGGGTTCGATTCCCACCTCAGCCATCCTGGAAATGGTTTTCCGTGGTTTCCTACACCTCCTCCAGGCAAATGCCGGGATACTACCTAATTTTAGGCCACGGCCGCTTCCTTCCCTCTTCCTTGTCTATCCCTTCCAATTTTCCCATCCCCCCGCAAGGCCCCTGTTCAGCATAGCAGATGAGGCCGCCTGGACGAGGTACTGGTTATCCTCCCCAGTTGTATTCCCCCGACACAGAGTCTGAAGATCCAGGACACTGCACTTGAGGCGGTAGAGGTGGGATCCCTCGCTGAGTCCGAGGGAAAAGCCAACCCTGGAGGGTAAGCAGATTAAGAAAGAAAGAAAATAATCACCAAGTTCATTACATTTGCTTTTGCAAAAAGCTGGTCTATGAAACTACTTTCACTGACCATATCTTGATTATAATCTTTTTCCTGCAGCTTAATTCTGAGGAACGTCAATCTCTTTAAAATCTCTTTAAGAGCCGATTCAAGGAAGCTGTCAAAATGGAATGCCATCTCTATACTCTTCCATATTTCTAATCCGCCGAAATTTTCTCGTATGCCAGGAAAGAGGCCTGACTTCAATGCTTGTATATGAAAACTGTATACGCTAATATATTGTAATGGTAATTTATAGAAATAATTTAGTAAATGTATGTAAATCTATGACCTCTCAATCTCGGCTCCATTGCTAAATGGTTAGCGTGCTGGCCTTTGGTCATGTTGGTCATGTTAGCTTTAAGACAACAGCAAAATATGTTGATGATGATGATGCTTGTTGTTTTAAGGGGATCTAACATCGAAGGTCATCGGCCCCGCAAAATATTTTAATAATAATAATAATAATAATAATAATAATAATAATAATAATAATAATAATAATAATAATAATAATACACCTCGGTCTCTTTCATGCACCAGCCATTATTTTCCCCTGTGGGTTAGTGTGGCAGAACAACATCCACCGTATCTCCTGCCTGTCGTAAGAGAAGCGTGAGTCACCGAGCACCTCATCCCTTCTGCGGTCATCGCAACCACCTGCTGTCAGTCGTTATTTTGAGACTCATTAGAATGTTTACTTTAGCAACCAGTTTGTAGTCGTGAGTTTTGATACTATTTGTAACTAATTTTAGCCCGTGAGTTTCGAAACTCATGAGTAGAGCCCGGAAGTTAGGTAAAATGCCTTTTTTATCAGACTGGATATATTGAAGAATCAGATAGAGATAAATATGTTTTCGTGCATTTAGGAAGTGTAGAGACAATTTTTGTTTTGCCCTTTGGCTTCCGTTGCCTATTTTAAGATTTAAAGCCTTTTTTTTGCCTTTCTTGATCATTATACAATATTTCTGTGATCTACACATTTTAAAAATCACATAATGAATTTCCGTACATCGAATACAAAAAGGTTGCACAAATTAAATTACTTATTGCCGTCACAAATACGTATTTAGAATAGTGTTCCCTGTAAATCGTTTATTTGCTTTCAGGCATTCGAAAGCTTATTTTCTCAACCCATTCATTTAACCTCTGTAAATAGCAGAGCCTTCATTAGTGAAAGGAATGCACAAGCATAATGAATACCAGGAAAGAGACAGGATGAGAGAAGTACGTCTCTTCTCCTTCCTCACACCCCATTTGCTGTGACAATGCGTAATTACCTGGTATTCCCGATTTCGAAATGATAAGATAATGCAGAGGAAGGGAGGAAATCACTTCTGTCTAATAGGTCAAACATAAAAGAAGCTGTTAGTCTACTGTGAACTTGTTAAAGGCATCTCGGGTGTTCGCGCTGACTTATTCATCATGCCGAAATTTTCATCGTTGCGTGGTAAATTACATGGCTATGTTCGCGAATTCGGTTCGGATACACTTTCTACTGATGGAGCTATACTCTTTTGCAAAATCTGTGAAAATCTATTAATCACGAAGAAAAGTAGTTTATAACTCAACATTTCGCAACAACGAAACATAAGTCTAGGTTAAATATTGTTGGCCCTAAGATCAATTTAATATCAACAGCAGTTACAACATCCAGCAGGCAATCTCAGTTTTCCCTGGTTCTATGTAAAGCTTTCTTGGACTCCAGAATTCCGTTCTGGAAACTGTAAAATCAATCCCTCAGGACGTTTCTGCAGAAGTACACTAAAGAAGAAGTTCCGTCAGAATGCACATTAAGAAAAACGTATTTGAACATCTCCTTTGAAGATACCCTGCAGAGGATTCGAAGCAGAGTTGCAGAAAAGAAGATCTGGATCTCCATTGATGAAAATACGGATTTAATGGGACGTCATCTTTGGAACTATGGAAGCAAAGCAAACTGACCTATCATCAGTATTTCTTTTGACGACAGAAGAGATGGAGAGAGAAAATGGCTCCACAGTGGCACAGTTGTTCACAAATTCGTTAATGTTACTCTGGCCGGATGGAATACGGCATGATGATTCCTACTTTTTGTCACAGATGCGGCACCTTACATGGAAAAAGCAGCTACAGCCTTGAAAGTTCTCTTTCCTAAAATGCTCCACCTCACATGTACCCCATGGACTACAGAGAATTGCTGAAGAGGTAAGAAGTTTGTATCCTCACGTGGATAAGTTAGTTTCCAATACCAAAAAAATTCTTCCTAAAATCACCCTCCCGAATCCGGGTTTTCAAGTACGTGGCACCAGAGCTCCCTTTACCTCCACAGCCAGTTCTCAACAGATGGGGAACCTGGGTCTCAGCAGTCATATATTACAGCAACAATTTGTACAAGATGCGTGAGGTACTTCATGCCGTATCAGCAGACGAAGTTGCTTCAGTTCGCGAGGTAAAACAGTTGTTGGACCATGAAGAGCTCAGCAATGATCTGACATTTATAACAGCACATTATAGTGTGATACCGGAAGCAATCTTGAAGTTGGAGAAAGATGATTCGCTAGTATCATCTATGGCGATCTTCGAAGATGCAGTAAATCAACTGCTGCAAGCACCAGGAGAAAAAGGAAGCAGTGTTAGTGAAAAGTGTAAACGTGTTCTGAGTGCTAATGTGGACATTGAGAAAAAAGGAAGAACATTCGTGATGTTCTGAAAGGTGAAAATTCTGTTTTAACTGGCATGTGTCCTTCCGAAATGGCGTGTTTCAAATTTGCGCCAATCACTTCAGTTGAAGGAGAACGTACCTTTTCCATGATAAAAAAACATTCTTTCTGACAAGCGTCTATCTATGACGCTTGTCATAGCACCTTGTTGTTGCTTGTAACCAAGGAAATTAAGAGTAAGTACGCTAATTATGTGATAAATTGATAATAAAGAAATGAATGACTATTCAAAATACATATTTTCATTAATAATGAGTGATATTCCTCTTTGCTTTCGCTCCTAATAAATGCCTATTTTAATTACAGCACTGCCTATTTTCAGTATTTCAAGTGCCTTTTTTAATGCCTATTTTAACAAAAAAAATGCCTAACTTCCAGGCTCTACTCATGAGTTTTGAGACATAACCATTTCATTTCATTATGACCTCTCGGATTCTTTAACCTTATCACACGGTTTTTCTTGATAATAATAATAATAATAATAATAATAATAATAATAATAATAATAATAATAATAATAATAATAATAATAATAATAATAATAATAATAATAATGTGACATTTGTATAACATTATTCAATAATAATAATTATATAAAATGCATATCACCGAGAAAGTGGTAGCGGGGCTTCGGTAACCTTGTTATAAGTTTGCATTCGGGAGATAGTGAGTTCGAACCCAACTGTTGGCAGTCCTGAGGATGGTTTTCCGTGGTTTCCCATTTTCACGCTAGCCAAAAGCTGGGGCTGTACCTTAATTAAGGCCTACTGTCGCTTTTTCCCCACTTTTAGCGCTTACCTATTCCATCGTCACCAGAAGATCTATTTGTGTCCGTACGACGTAAAACGAATTGTAATAAAATGTATATCATTCTGTTATAAAAGTAAACACGTGTTCTTATCCCGAAGTGGTGCGGCTCTTCTTTTCCAGTCACACATGAAATGAATGTGAGCTGCATGTACCATTTCCACTACATAGTAGTCCTCCTACCATTTTTAAATCTCCGGCAGTAGTGGGAATCGATCCCACTAACCGTTACGCTACGAAGGGAGTTTTCTAATATTTATGCTTGTATTCCTGTTACTAGGAATGTAGCCTAAATTGTTGGCTGTAATATTTATTGTAATGTTGTGTCAGGCCTTAACCTACAGTATTTGTAATTATTTAATTTTAATCGCCCACACTTCTTTGATTATTATATTACTTTGTTCATGCTTAGGTACCGTAAATTAACCCTATTGGCTGACACATTTATTATGATAATTTTGTCATATAGACTGTTTTTAATGCCATTGCAACTGTTCACATCACATGAAAACCGAGTTCTTATAGATGAAAAAATATATCTCACAGTTCGCAGGTTGTAGGAAAGCTATTTATTATATGTAATCAAAGGCAAACAACTAAATTTTACAGCTTTTGTATTATTAAATCCATTTTTAAATATCCGCAGCTCGCATATATGCAACATGGAAATTCTGCGGGAACGCCCAGACTTGCTCTCAAAATGGCGGCTCCATAAGTAACATTCGTGTCCTGACCTGTGTATACAGACCTTGGCTGATACAGTTTGCCAATACTCTCTAGCTTGTGTTACGCACTGAAGTTCTGTTTACTTTTAACGCTCGTGGATATGTGAATGTTCACATGATATTCCCTTGATTGAATATAATGCTTTAATGCTCTACACAGCGTAAAATGAAGGTAATCTGAAGGCCATTGCCGTATAGCAGCGCTCATATCGATATTAACGACAGCTTTGTCCGACTTCGCAGAACTGAGAAAACCATTAAAAATTAATGTGATTGTGATCTTGTGATAAACTTCTGTACGTTTGAAATA
Organism: Anabrus simplex; assembly: GCF_040414725.1. Taxonomy (NCBI): domain Eukaryota; kingdom Metazoa; phylum Arthropoda; class Insecta; order Orthoptera; family Tettigoniidae; genus Anabrus; species Anabrus simplex. The sequence continues at coordinate 1,737,350,120 of NC_090265.1, read as the reverse complement.
TTGTTTGGGACAATTACGGCTATGGCACATTAAAATTTTATCACTCTCGGATGATGCGTTTTGGTGTTACGCAGTTTTAAAGTAGTTTGAAATATTGTTTGGGACACTTAAGCTATGGCACATTGAAAATTTATCACGTTCGGATGATGCGTTTTGGTGTTACGTAGTTTTAAATTCTAGGTTTGTCCATACAATGTAAAAAAAACAGTTCTTTTTGCATTCCGATTACAACAGCAGCAGAAACGAATGTGACAAAAAAGTTGTATGTTACTGTTATAGAATGGAGCTATAATTTGGTGTGATTAGATTTGAGATTGGTGCACCCGTTCAGTTTTTAAACAGAATTTTAAGCTCGAATATCCGAAATTTTGAATCCGACAGTAGACGGTTAGCGAACTTTCGAATATGGTGCAATTTGAACTTTGCTCCACTTTTCAAAATTGAGTTGCACAAACCAAAGACACGTCATGATGATGTCAATCAATCAATCAATCAATCAATCAATCAATCAATCAATCAATCAATCAATCAATCAATCAATCAATCAATCAATCAATGACATGCATTTAGGGTGGTCGCCCAGGAGGTAGATTCGCTATCAATTGTCTACCTCATATTTACATTTATTTATAATTAGCAAATGTATCCGTGCTTCGCCACGGTATTCTACATTGTATACGGATATCGAAGTAAATACTGTGCGTGCAGTAAATGAGATTGTTTTAAAATTGCATGTCTCTTAGCCTTATCCGAGAAATAGCATGGGGAGGTCCCCATACATTGTTTCCAATGTAAAGTGCAGGTTGCGGAATTGTGATGATAACGGCAGGCTCAATTGCCTACTGCCATTCACAATCGAGTTGGCAAGTTTACATTATAATTGCAGGCCTCATTGCCTATTGCGCGGTCACAATCGATTTGGGGAGTTTTAGTTACAATGGCAGGCTCCTTTACTAATTTAAGACAGATTACAGTTGAGGAGGTTTTATTATAATAGCAGGCAACTTCCCTACTACCAGTCAAAATTGAGTTGCGCAGTTATCATTATAATGACAGACCCGTTTTCATGCTGCCAGCCAGCTTACTGCCAGTCACACATAATTAGTGAGGTTCAATGAAAATAGCAGGCCACTATGCCTAATGCTAGTCACATTGTAGATCGCAACATTTGTTTATAATGGCGGGCACCCTGGCCTGGAGCCAAACACAATAGGGTAGGGGACTTTTGAACAAAACTGCATGCTCCCTTGCTTTCTGCAAGACAAATCGAGAAGTGAATTATTCATTACAATGGTAGGCCCTCCTTACTAATGCCAGTTACACAGGAGTTGGAGAAGGACTCTATTTCTACTGCCAGTCAAAGTCGGTGTAGGGAGTATTGATTAAAATAGCAGACACACCCTTTCTCGACCGCTACAAATCGACATCAATGAATATGTATAAATGGACATACGAAAGTATATGCATGTTTACAATATTGCAGACCTTCATTTACAGATTAACTGCTGCTAAACGGTACGTCATGTCGACAAAGGATTGTACAGTAAGGCGCACAATTTAGCGATCTAAATGGCTGGTCCTATGATATTTGCTTGCATTTCATCTATTCACGGATCAGATTGAGTCAGGAACGTTGAATAGGTTGATTTTTATGTAAGATTATCTTACATTGCATTACTTTTCGGATAATTATTTGACATAGCATTTGGCTCACATAAGGGTACTTGGTGGGCCGATGTTCGTGTAGAGTTTTATGATACTATCTCTTCTGTAAGTGATTGAAAGTATGAATTATGCAGGTAAAAAGTCCAAATTTACTTAAAATCGAGAAATAGAGACGAATCTAACGTATAAGCGATACAGATACGACGATACAGGTACGACAAAAGGTCATAAGACCAAGGTTGAAGATCACTCCTAATTCAACGAAGATTGTACCATCCGTTATGTGATAGGACTTCTCGTTTATCCCATGAAATACCGCGAAACGACGATCTGCACCATCATTAAAATTGCCTCCATATTTCGATATTCTTCGGGGATAAAAAACGAAAAAATTAAAGATCTTGGAAGTTATTCGTCCGTTACAGGCTGAAACGTATAATTTTGCCAAATTTCAATTTTCTTGCTCGTCTGGCAGATTATGCTGCAATCTGGATTTTTTTTGGGGGGGGTGGGGGTAAAAATGAGGACTTTCAGGAAATCATACCAAAAAATATGCAGATGATCATTATTACCCCTCAAACGGGTAGCTGTACGAAAATTTCACCTTAATAGTCAATGTAAAGGCACACACAGTCGTTACGACTTTATTTATATAGATAGATGAGGAATCTGCTCCACGTACAACACATTTAGGCCACGTCCGCTGGGCTTAACCTGCAAAACCAACCGTTCATGATATCTCACTTACTAATCCTCATCTCGAAAAATTCACATGAGGAAAAAGCTTTAGAAATGGATTTCCATTAAGGATTGTAGATTTCGATTAATTTCGGATGTGCATATTTTGAGGAAGTGCAAAATCATGGTTTCGGTTTCGTATAAACCCCAATAAGTTCAGGGATTTAGAAACAATATTTACCCTAAAACGTACCCAGGGACAGGTGGATTATATATATGAAGTTTGGTGGAAAGACAGACAAACAGATAACAAATAAATAAATAAATAAACAAACAAACAAACAAACAAACAAACAAACAAACAAACAAACAAACAAACAAAAAACAAACAAACGAACAAACAAAAACCTGACAGACAAAAAAGAAACCTATCCTTGGACAGATGGATGCTATACATAAACTTTGGTTCAAATATATTCAGTAGTTTTCAAGTTGTAAGAAATACGCTTTACACGCACCCGCTCTTGCGTTAAGTCCACTGGGACTTGTACCGAAAAACGGTCCCTTAATGATATCTCCCTTATTAATCCTGTTATCGAAATGAAACTCATGAGGAAAAAAAGGTTTAGAAATTAATTTTCATTAAGGCAGGTAGATATCCATTACGTTAGGTTGTGTATACTTTGAGGGAGTGCAAAATCACGGTTTCGGTTTCGTAAAAATTCCCACTCAGTTCAGGGATTTAGAAATAATATTTGCGCTAAACCTACCCAAGGATAGGTGGATTCTAAATAGGAAGGTTGTTGAAAATATATCCAGTAGTTTTCAAGTTATAGAAGGACAGACAAACAGACAAACCGACAAACAGACAAACAGACACCAAAGCTAAAAATTATGCAGATGGTTTTTATTACACCTGAAACGGATAACTGTACGGAAATTTAGCCAAAATAGTCAATGTACAGACACACGGTCGTTACGATTTTATTTATATAAATGGTACTTTAAACATAAATATGAACCTTCCAAGTAAAAGGTTATTTATTCTTCTTCTACCGCTTTTCCAACCTCTGTGGGGTCGACGGGGTGTACATTTTTGCACATGTGAAATTGGTTCTGTTTTACGACCGGTTTTTCAGTCTGTTGGACACACAAGTTTAATACAAATATTACAGTACAAGTTTGGTCGATTTCCAGTCAGGATGGTCTTGTACTTTATATATCGTGGGAGAGTAAAATCACCATTTTGGTTCCCTATAAAACCCCAGTCTATTCCGGGAATTTGAAATGTTATTGACCTTAAAACCTACCCTTGGGCAGGTGGATGCTAAATATAATGTTTGGTTCAAATATCTTCAGTAGTTTTCAAGTTGTAAGAAACGCGCTTTACACGCACCCGCTCTTGCGTTAAGTCCGGAGGGACTTGTACCGAAAAACGGTCCGTTAATGATATCTCCCTATATTAGTCCTGGTATCAAAATGATGCACATGATAAAAAAGGTTTAAATATTAATTTTTATTAAGGCAGGTAGATTTCCATTAAGCTTGGTTGCGTATATTTTGAGGGAGTGCAAAATCACGGTTTCGGATTCGTATAAACCCCCAGTCAATTCAAGGATTTAGAAACAATATTTTCCCTAAAACCTACCCAAGGACCTGTCGATTCTAAATATTAAGTTTGGTGAAAATATATCCAATAGTTTTCAAGTTATAGAAAGACAAACAGACAAACAAACAAACAAACAAACAAACAAACAAACAAACAAACAAACAAACAAACAAACAAACAAACAAACAAACAAACAAACAAACAAACAAACAGGCACCAAGGAAACCTACCCTTGGACAGATGGATGTTATATATAAAGTTTGGTTCAAATATCTTCAGTAGTTTTCAAGTTGTAAGAAATACGCTTTACACGCACCCGCTCTTGCGTTAATTCCGGTGGGACTTGTACCGAAAAACGGTCCGTTAATGATATCTCCCTTATTAAATTCTGTTATCGAAATGATGCACATGAGAAAAAAAGGTTTAGAAATTAATTTTCATTAAGGCAGGTAGATTTCCATTAAGTTCGGTTGTGTATACTTTGAGGGAGTGCACAATCACGGTTTCGGTTTCATAAAAATCCCCACTCAGTTCAGAGATTTAGAAACGATATTTGCGCTAAAACCTACTCAAGGACAGGTGGATTCTAAATATGAAGTTTGGTGGAAATATATCCAGTAGTTTTCAAGTTTTAGAAGGACAGACAAACAGACAAACCGACAAACAGACAAACAGACACCAAACCTAAAAATTATGCAGATGGTTATCATTACACCTGAAACGGATAACTGTACGGAAATTTAGCCAAAATAGTCAATGTACAGACACACGGTCATTACGATTTTATTTATATAGAAGATTGTTTACCTATCATTTTCTTAAATATGTTCAATGAAATTGGAAATATATCGAACATTCGTAGGACTCACGACTTGGTAGAGTAAAGCGCTCTATACACATGGGAACCTGGTTCGCCAGTCTCGGTTCACACGAACCAAGTTCGCCGCGATTTTTTGCTTGTGTGTGGAGGTTTAACGAAAGAAGTTCGTGACGAACTTGGTCTTCCATCGGGTTGGAAAATATTTGTTTGGTTTGCGGCCTGGGCTCAGGGCGTTCGCCTGTGTGTAGAGGACACGAATATTGATCGCAATTTTGTCATTGAAGGCGCTATTTAAGCTCGGAACGACTCACAGTACACTTGTTTGTGTTTACATTGGGTTTGCCACTCGCTGATATAATGTTTGAAACCTTCTTTTCTGAACGATTTTACTGAAGCCTATCGGCAGTACCCGTGTTTATGGAAACTGAAAAGTGACGAGTACAAAGACAGGAACAAGCGTGACGAAGCCTTGAATAACGTTCTGCTCATGACTCGCGAGACCATTCCCGGTGCTGTCATAAATGTTCTCAACAAAAAAAAAAAAAAAAAAAAAAAAAAAAAAAAGTGAGACACGGAAGGAGCTTTTAAAGAGAATTGAGAAATGGAAAAGATCCCATGGAATCTGGTACGTCTGACGAAAGAGTGTATAAACCACGATTGTGGTACTATGGTCTTCTATCGTCCATCGCCGATCACGAGGCGCACAATACTCCAACATCAACTCTTCAAGGTGAAGAGGATGCAGTGGACGAAGGAATTCAACATGAAAGTCAGGTAAGAAACTTCCGAGACATTTTTTTGTTTATTGAAGTTTAACTTTTATTATAAGGCGTGATCAACAACTTTCGGTTTGAGGGCGTTACTGCAGCGGACATGCAACGTAACGCGACTCTGATGCGGGTATATAAGCGCGGACATGTAGGCAAAGGGATTAATGTGGCAGTCTTGTCGTGCCGAGGTGCGTGCGTTAAATGCGCCCTTTGAACTATGTCGACGTTATTACCAAATGCGTCCAAACAGGACCAACGTGCTGTTATTTTCTTCTTGGCTGCCGAAGGGCAAACACTGCTGGACATTCATCGAAGAATGAAGACTGCGTATGGGGCAGCATGTCTGTCGAATGGTGCACCAAGTTCCGTGCGGGTCGCGTTTCGACACAAGGCGCTGGTCGATCTGGGAGGCCGGCCTCATCCATTACTAACAACAGGTGGGCGGTGGATGAGGTCTACAGTCCCGATCTCTCCCCATGTGATTATCATGCTTTCAGTCCCCTCAGAAAGGTCTTGAAGGGTCAACACTTCCTGTCGGACGAGGATGTGCAGCAGGACACGATGTTTTACCGCACGGGGATCTTCAACCTGGTGCGTTGGTGGGATGAGTACCTCAACGATCACGGGGATTTTGCCGGATTGGCATCGCGATTAAGGACTGTACTTCCTTCGAACTTACAACTTTTTTGATCGCCCCTTATATAAAAGAGATAAGTACATTTCACTGTAGGCCTATGAATTCAGTTCACCCGAACTATATACAATTACATTCAATAAAAATACAAAAATGTAAGCGATATAGATATTTTCTCAAGTTTTGTGGTTTACTTAATAATATTGCTTAGAAAGTGATGATTAGATAAGAAGAAACAAGAGTAACTTCGAACAACTCATCTATACAGCATTCAAAGGGAAAGTTTTGTTTTGGACGAATCGTTGTTGGCATTTCCTTTAATGTGTGTAGAAAGCGACGCTCACGAATTTGGTCCGCCGAACTGATATTAGTTTCCCATGCGTGTAGGGGGCTTAAGTGAAAATTACCGTTCATGAACATTTCATGGAACACGGCTTGTTGCGCCTCACACAACTTTCCAAAATCACGAAGCGGCATTCCACATCGGATGTGCTCATATAACGCGAGTCGTTTTTAAAATGAATAGTGATTGATGCCTGGTGGCATTTCAGAGCATTCTACTCGCACACAATCAGACGATCAATGCGGGTGTGTACAGCAGCCAGCTGGAGAAATTACACAAACACATTCGACAAAGGAGTCCAGAATAGAGAACAGAAAGCAACTAGTCTATCATTAGATCAATGCGAAACCTCATTTGTCAATGACCACCCGCGGAAAATCGCACAACATTGGTTTGGATGTCGTATCCGAGGTGGAAACCAGTAGAGATACAGCAAGACAATGGCTCCCACTTAACTTTAAGCAATTAAAATGGAAATTGCCGCAGCCTTCAAACGAAGGGGAAAGACCAAGAAGGGTGTGGAATGAAAAACTTTCAGGCGTGACAAACCTAACTCTGTCCGTGTAGAAAGAGAGCAAGACTAGTAGTGGTGGTGATTATGAGAGGAATTACTACTGGTCAACCATCCTCCCTTTCAGGGGCGTAACGAATGCCATAAGGGCCCGCCTGCAAAATTAAAAATACGGGCCCCCTCAAATAAAATGTCAAAACCTATTAACAACTAATATTTATTTAATTACAGCAGGTGGAAGTAATGAAATACATTGCTAAATTATATAAACGTGGTTTCCCATTTTCACACCAGGCAAATGCTGGGGCTGTACCCTAATTAAGGCCACGGCCGCTTTCTTCCAACTCCTAGGCCTTTCCTATCCCTTCGTCGCCATAAGACCTATCTGTGTCGGTGCGACGTAAAGCAAATAGCAAAAAATTATATAAACAAATGGATTATTCGTTTTAGCAAGATTATTAAAAAATAAAGTTAAAGAGGTTTTATTTGACTACCTCCGTCGTTTAACGACTGAGCTGTTGAACTGCCAACTAGGCACCATTTAGATCTTCTTAACTAATTAGATTCATTTTTCAATAACGTCTTTCTTTCTTAAAATGTTTACCCTCCACTGTTGCTTTATCCCTCGGACTCAGCGAGGGATCCCATCTCTACCTATTCAAGCGCAGTGTTCCGGAGCGTCAGACTTTGGGTCGGGAGATCCAACCGGGGAGGAGGACCAGTACCTCGCCCAAGCGGCCACGCCTGCTGAACTGAACAGGGTCCTTATAGGGGATGGAAGGATAGGAAGGGATAGACAAGGAAGAGGGTAGGAAGCTGCCGTGGCCTTAAGTTAGGTACCATCCCGGCATTTCCCTGGAGGAGAAGTGGGAAACCACGGAAAACCACTTCGAGGGTGGCTGAGGTGGGAATTGAACCCCCTCTACTCAGTTGACCTCCCGAGGCTGAGTGGACCCCGTTCCAGCCCTCGTACCACTTTCAAATTTCGTGGCAGAGCCTGGAATCGAACCCAGGCCAACGGGGTTGGCAGTTAATTATGCCAACCACTACACCACAGAGGTGGACCTGAACTTGTTCGCTGGCCTGATGGTTTTCGTCTTCTCATCCTCCCAAAATCTCTTCATGATTGCACTGTGTTGCATCTTGCGTTCTGTGGACCATTTCCTGTCAGTTTTCTTTTTAGGTTTCTCCGCGAATTTGTGCTTGGCTACTTTTGCACGAAAGGCTCCACGATCTTCTATGACGTCGTCCGTGATATTCATTTCTTGTAGGTCCGTCTTAGTTTCTTCTAGCTAGTTTATTTTTACATTCTTTTAATTGATTATTTTAAATATCTTTTTTTTGTGAATCTGTCGCTGTCCATTCTATAGATTTGGCCATAGAATTTCAGGCGTCTCTCGCATCCGGCACCAGTGAACCTGTCAGTTAATGAATAGAGGTCGGCTGTCCTCCCCTCAATCCACTTAATCCACTGTACTCTTGTACTCTAGTTGTAGTTGGTGTTGTTGCAGTGGCGGCGATAAGGACTCCGCATACCTCGTGGGGGGTGGCTGGGGGTGGGGGGTGCGGCATGGCTTGTGAGGACCTCATGACTGTTTCTTACTTCAGTAGCTGAAGAGTGATTTTACATGTTGATAAAGCTACAGCACACAACACAATACCATTTGTATTACAGTGGTTTATTCCAAACTTTGGCCGTCATGCTGTAGAGCTTCTTTTGTCAATCGGAGTACGGTAGTTACTTGTGAAAGAATGCGGATTTTCCAGCCTGCTCCAATAATAACCATCCCTTGCTGCCACTCACAACAATCAACAATGCTTTTGAAGTAATTAGCCAGTTCTGAGAACCCAGTATCAATCAATCAATCAATCAATCAATCAATCAATCAATCAATCAATCAATCAATCAATCAATCAATCAATCAATCAATCAATCAATCAATCAATCAATCAATCAATCAATCAATCAATCAATCAATCAATCAATCAATCAATCAATCAATCAATCAATCAATCAATCAATCAATCAATCAATACTGATCTGCATTTAGGGCAGTCGCCCAGGCGGCAGATGCCCTATCTGTAGTTTTCCTACCCTTTTCTTAAAAGATTTCAAAGAAATTGGATATTTATTGAACATCTCCCTTGTTATTTCAATCGCTAACTCCCCTAACTATAAATGAAAATTTGCCCCAATTTGTCCTCTTGAATTCCAACTTCATATTGTGATCTGTCCTACTTTTAAAGACGCCACTCAAACTTATTCGTCCACTAATGTCATTCCACGCCATCTCTCCGCTGATAGCTCGGAACATACCACTTAGTCGAGCAGCTCGTCTTCTTTCTCCCAACTCTTCCCAGCCCAAACTGCAACATTTTTGTAACGCTACTCTTTTGTCGGAAATCACCCAGAACAAATCGAGCTGCTTTTCTTTGGATTTTTTTCAGTTCTTGAATCAGGTCATCCTGGTGAGGGTCCCATACACTGGAACTCTAGTTGGGATCTACCAGAGACTTATATGCCCTCTTCTTTACATCCTTACTACAACCCGTAAACACCATCATAACCACGTGCAGAGATCTGTACCATTTATTTACAATCCCATTTATGTGATTAGCCCAATGAAGATCTTTCCTTATATTAACACCTAGGTACTTACAATGATCCCCAAAAGAAACTTTCACCCCATCAACGCAGTAATTAAAACTGAGAGGACTTTTCCTATTTGTGAAACTCACAACCTGACTTTTAACCCCGTTTACCAACATAGAATTGCCTGCTGTCCATCTCACAACATTATCGAGGTCGGTAGTCAGCGAAGATGCGATAACAAAGACATCCTCCTAATCTAAACTCTAAATTCTGAAGTTTCGAGCCTGTTTATAACTCTCGACAGTGAGTGTAGCTATGTAGTCCTACGATGGACGGTTGAGTTGTAAATTATTTTGTCCTAGGAACGAAATATTTCTTAATATTGTGACGGTCAGCGTGTTTTGGTTACTATATATTGAAATATGCATTTATTGTGTATGTGTGTTCGTATTACTTTAATTCCTTTGGATTTTAAAACTAAAACGTGTATTATTATTATTATTATTATTATTATTATTATTATTATTATTATTATTATTATTATTATCGCCGTTGCTGTTCATTGTAATAATATACAATACAATACTACGAAATAAAATTGCAAAGTTCCTTATCGGGAAACGAGGGGCCCATTTTCAATTATGCGGGAAGAGGGGGGTGGGCGAGCTTCTTAGCGCCACTACTGCGTTGTTGGGTAATTATTTTTTAAGTTTAATTTATTATCACACTACTGTACTGTAAGTGATCATTGACACTGGGATATTTCTCAATTGCGATGTATGTGTTAATGATAATAATAATAATAATAATAATAATAATAATAATAATAATAATAATAATAATAATAATAATAATAATAATAATAATAATAATTGTTCCGGCATTTCTGTGGAACAGCAGAGGTGAAAGAAGGTGCTGGGATGAATGGGTCTAACTACAGAATCAAAGTTAATTTAAAATTTCAAATAAAGATTATATTTTTGAATTTTAACCATCAATCAACGACAAAACCTTAACAACATTTCACTTTGTTAAATAACAATTTGGAAACAAGACTCGAAAGATCCAAGATTCCAGAACTTTAACACTCTCGCGCTACCCGCCCCTAGTTTTACAAAAGCACAATTTGTACAAAGGTGCAGAAAACCCCTACCACATGGAGCACTTGCTCCCAAAAACTGCAATATCAGCCTCCCAAAGGCACTTTTACACACTGGAAAAGAGCTAACACGCTCTCAGTTTTTCACGCCTATTCAAGGCAATATCAGACTTAACAATTGATTGCCATCAAGGCACGACTTACAACAATGACATGGGGGTATCTTGTACCCAATCTATTGGGCCCTAGCAGGAAAAGAACAGGTTAAGTAAATGGCCCGGAATACCAAAAAGAATGGAGGCGTGTACTTGCACTCCTAAATACACATTTTAAAACCTAAAAGGTACTAGGCCGATGAAACACGGGTTATTCGCAAACTATGGAGGTGACTCGTATAAGGAAGAAATTTAAAACATTATGGAAAAGAAGAAAATCAGTTCCCAAAACGTAGTCACCTCAAACCAAAATGAATGGGAGCTCGAGAGGATAAATCACTCTCTATTCCCGAATTACAGTTACAGATTTAAATGAGATTTTACATAAGCCTGCAGAAAATTACATATTTAGGAAATGAGGTTACATTGTAAAAGGTTTCGGACCTTTCCCGCGGGTTAAACTGCTGAGCTAGCAAGAAATAAAGATGTTAAAAAATGGCCATTATCTTATTGAAGACCTGCTCCCGGATGAAAGAGGCGCTTCCCGCCTCCTGCTTTACGTCCACGCACTTAGTTAGATGTTGATCGAGTGGCCAAGAGACGTGAAAATCCGCAGTTTATAAACTCTCGGGGAAAGTTAGAGACCTTTCATGAATAATAAAGCCACACCCTCTCACTTTTATTGGTTAGTTTAAAGTTACACACCAAAACGAAGAAGAAGCCAGTGATTGGTTAGAAATTAATTACAGAAATTCTGGATTGGCTAAATTCAAAACTGGCGGAGAGAAAGATAAATATTGCCAAGCCACAACTGAATGAACGAAATTTAGTAAAGAACAAACTTATGAATACAAAATCTCTTCAAATAAAGTTCCTTCACTTCGCACCAGGGTGCATGATCATAGTTTTTTAGTAGAGACATCTATGAGAGAATGTCCACACTTCTTGATCAATGGAAAACAAAAACAAGTCGAAATTCACATAGTGACATCTTCAGAGGAAAAATTTAAGTGGTCCAGTTTCAAGTTCACTGTTTATCCTGTAGAGGAGTACTTTAAGGCGGAAGATTTAAACGTGCGGCGTAGAGTTGTACCACACGGTACAACAACAACAACAACAATAATAATAATAATAATAATAATAATAATAGTAATAATAATAATAATAATAATAATAATAATAATAATAATAATAATAATAATACATTCCATTTTCTCTCGTGGGGACATCAAATTTCTGGAGAATTTTCTTTTCTAGCTTTTCAATTTCTGTAATTTTAGAGAGACCTCCAAGGGGTGTGCAGCTAATCACGCTAATCACTACACCACAGAGGCGGACCTGAACTTGTTCGCTGGCCTGATGGTTTTCGCCTTCTTATCCTCCCAAAATCTCTTAATGATTGCACTGTGTTGCGTTCTGAGGACACTTCCTACCAGTTTCCTTTTTTAGGTTTCTCCGCGAATTTGTGCTTGGCTACCATTGGACTAAAGGCTCCACTATCTTCTGAAGCGTATACAGCTTCCGGCAGAAAATTGTCTCGTAGTGTCGTAATTTCACATTACGCAATATACTCTTTTGTTGTAGTAATTTCACTTTAGTCTGTACGCCTTATTTATCTGTTTATTTTGTTATTGTTCCATTACCTCTTATCTCTTAATGTGAGCCGATGCCAGTTGTGATCGATACTAAAGTTCAATACACTTAATTCTAGAACTTATTCAGAACAAATCGATTTATTCTAAGGCAGCCGGAGTTTCTCCTACATATTTTCTGGATATCACAGTCTTTTAACTTTTTTTAACCTTAAAAATCGAACATGCTATGGAAATTCACGTCCCTCATTCTTGATTGACATCCTCATTACGAGAGCAATGACTTTAACGCCGTGTTCTTGTTAAAATCTCTTGCAATCAACTGCCATTAAGTAAGAGGTCACGGTTCTAGGATTAAGTGGCCAGCATTATCATGTTGAGCAACGTAAAGGTGAAGAAACAATCCAGTCACATTATGTCACATCTGTCTGTTTATTTATGGAAAATAACTGTCCAGCTTCATGGTTAAATCGTTAGTGTGCTGACTTTTTGTCCAAAGGGTCCCGGATTGAATTCCCGGGCGTGTCGGACACTTAAACCCTCGTTGGTTAATTCGATGCCTCGGGGCTGTGTGTATGTGTGTGTGTGTGTCATCTTCAGCATTCATCATTTTTTAATTATTTTTATTACAAGTTGCTTTACGTCGCGCTGACACAAATAGGTCTTATGGTGAGGATGGGATAGGAAAGGGCTAGGAGTGGGAAGGAAGTGGTCATTGCCTTAAATAAGGTACAGCCCCAGCATTTGCCTGGTATGAAAATGGGAAAGCACAGAAAACCATCTTCAGGGCTGCCGACAGTGGGATTCGAACCCACTATCTCCCGGATGCAAGTTCAGCCGCGCGCCCCTAACCGCACGACCAACTCGCCCGGTGCACCCGAATATAAAGATAATGATTAGAGAGCTTCAAATATAAACAATGAACACCAAGAACTATCATCAACATCAGCTCACTTCGCACAAAACCCAAAAATGACTCAGAAAAGTGAAGAAGAAAGTGTAATCCTCCCAGAACACCAACATATTGAAAAAAAATCTTCATGAAGGAGACTTTGTCCTAGCTGCGTTCTCTAGTAGAAAGAAGCAGTATTACCAATGTGTCTGCCAAGTCAGAAATGTGAGGGATGAAAAAGTTGTAGTTACCATTTTGAAGCCATGCAATCGAATGCGGAATGTGTTTGTAGTGGATGAAGGAGAAAACAAAATTGTTGATGTGTTTGACGTCCATTCCAAGCTACCAAACCCATTGATATTTTGTAACATTGACAATAAACATTACCAGTTCTCAAACTCTATTTCTGTGCCTTGGCGAATGGTTGGTGAAGGTAGTGTAAAGAGAATATGTTCTTCGCACGCATTAAGTTTAGCTACCTGTCTTCGGACACGAAATCGGTCTGTTTAATATGTGGTAGTCAAATTCAATATTAATAGTATCAGTAGCGATGTTTCGATTAAGATTTGTTTCTTTAATATGTTACTTACTGATTCGAGTGAACACAATGGTGTTTTTCATCAACATCATCATCATCTGTTTACCCTCCAGGTTCGGTTTTTCCCTCGGACTTAGCGAGGGATCCCACCTCTACCGCCTCAAGGGCAGTGTCCTGGAGCTTCAGTCTCTTGGTCGGGGATACAACTGGGGAGTATGACCAGTACCTCGCCCAGACGGCCTCACCTGCTATGCTGAACAGGGGCCTTGTGGAGGGATGGAAAGATTGGAAGGGATAGGCAAGGAAGAGGGAAGGAAGCGGCCGTGGCCTTAAGTTAGGTACCATCCGGGCATTCGCCTGGAAGAGAAGTGGGAAACCACGGAAAACCACTTCTGGGAGGGCTGAGGTGGGAATCGAACCCACCTCTACGCAGTTGACCTCCCGAGGCTGAGTGGACCCCGTTCCAGCCCTCGTACCACTTTTCAAATTTCGTGGCAGAGCCGGGAATCGAACCCGGGCCTCCGGGGGTGGCAGCTAATCACGCTAACCACTACACCACGGAGGCGGACCAATGGTGTTTTTAAAATTCAATATTAAAATTCAGTACTTAAGTTCTCATTACTTTGGAAAATAAAAGTTTCCATTCTGAATGTCTGATTGTTATATGTTTCACTTCCTTTCCCTGTATTTAAAGAATAAGTTGAACACATCTTACTATTGGTACTGCAATACTGTAACCTAAAATGGGGCTGTTTCAAATACGTTCAGAGAATAGAATATCGAGTGGCCGTTACTGAATCAGTTACCTGGCCACTACTAAAATTTTCTAAAGTTCATATGGCAACTATTGGATCAAAATCGGGGCTTCGAAATAAATTAATAAAAAATAGAGAAAATTAAAAATTGGCCATCTTTAGGCAAGGGATCAATTGATGAAGAAGTAAGCTGTTCTACCAAAGAGATTCACACAAAGTACGGTAGTCTAGGCATGTTAAGGAAACAGTCAAAACGTTCTTAACTGTGGCCACTGCTGGTGTTTTTAATTTTAAGCAACCATATTCGAGAAACGATCGAGTCAAAAGTTAAGCAAAATTCTACTCATTTAAGTCCGTTTACCTGCACAAGTTTCACAAGCTGCTCCATTCACAACAAATGCTCGAAATGGCTCCCCCCTGCGTCAATGTAGGCATGGCGTCGTCGCACAAAGTTCCGTCGTACCCGTTCGAATATCCCCGGTGTCGTTTGAACAGCGTCGCAGGCAGTGAGCATTCTTGCCAAGAGATCCTCTTCAGTCTCGTCGGATGTCTCATACACAAGACTTTTCATATGGTCCCACAAGAAGAAATCAATTTATAACTGCCGGCCACAATGGTGTAGTGGATACGGCGTTGGTCTACAAATCCAAAGTTAACCGGTTCAAACCTGACTGAGTTTGGTGGCTTTTAAGGGTGATTAAAGGTGACAACCCCATGTCATTGGCTTCCGGCACGTTATAGAACTGCTACGGGACGAAATCCCGACACCGTTAAACAACCTTGGATTATTAATAACTTTTGACTCGATCGTTTCCGGACTACGATTCCTTATCTTAAATTGATCCATTTTCCGTCCTCGATCATCTCTGAAAGGTTGTAAAATCATCACGGATACATTCTGTATAACCGGGCGAGTTGGCCGTGCGGTTAGGAACGCGCGGCTGTAAGCTTGCATCCGGGAGATAGTGGGTTCGAACCCCACTTTCGGCAGCCCTGAAGATGGTTTTACGCGCTTGCCCATTTTCACACTAGGAAAATGCTGGGGCTGTACCTTAATTAAGGCCGCTTCCTTCCAACTCCTAGGCCTTTCCTCTCCCATCGTCGCCATAAGACCTATCTGTGTCAGTGCGATGTTAAGCCACTAGCAAAAAACAAATAACAAAAAAAAAAAACCCCTTCAACATTCTGTATATAGGCTACATAACTGGCTGTTAAACCCGCCGTACTGGGCGAGTTGGCCACGCGGTTAGGGGCGCGCAGCTGTCAGCTTTCACTCGGGACATAGTGGGTTCGAACCCTACTTTCGGCAGCCCTGAAGATGGTTTTCCACGGTTTCCCATTTTCACACCAGGAAAATGCTGGGGCTGTACCTTAATTAAGGCCACGGCCGCTTCCTTTTCAGTCCTAACCGGGCGAGTTGGCCGTGCGCGTAGAGGCGCGCGGCTGTGACCTTGCATCCGGGAGATAGTAGGTTCGAATCCCACTATCGGCAGCCCTGAGAATGGTTTTCCGTGGTTTCCCATTTTCACACCAGGCAAATGCTGTGTCTGTACCTTAATTAACGCCACGGCCGCTTCCTTCCAACACCTAGGCCTTTCCTATCCCATCATCGCCATAAGACCTATCTGTGTCGGTGCGACGTAAAGCCCCTAGCAAAAAAAAAAATTCAGTCCTAGGCCTTTCCTCTCCTATCGTCACCGTAAGACCAATCTGTGTCGGTGCCACGTTAAGCAAATAATAATAATAATAATAATAATAATAATAATAATAATAATAATAATAATAATAATAATAATAATAATAATAATAATAATAATAATAATAAAAACCCGCCGTTGATGGATTAGTCTTTATAAAACTGCTGCAGTTGTGCACTCTAGTGGTGATGAATTGTAGTGAAAGTGACAGTGCACGCTTCCATTAGTAAGAGTCAGGTGGTGGTGATTATTGTTTTAAGAGGAAGTACAACTGGGGAACCATACTCTATATAACACTAATCAGAGAGAAAAAAATGGCAGGGATCCGACAATTCGATAAATTAAGATATCGGCCAAAGAAAGACAAAGGCCACGAAGGGCGTCAAAATGAAAGAGCCTCGAATGCTCTAATACTGTAGGGGTCGGAAAAGGAAAAGAGTTGTCCAAGGTAAGTCGATAGGATAGATGAAATTGCGGAGCCTGAGACAAGTAAGTGAAAGCAATATCAGGATTCAGCTAAGGGCCCCGTGGTCGCCAATCTAACTCCCAAATTCAGACTCCCTGGGGCCTCCTTTAGTCGCCTCTTCCGCCAGGCAATAGATACTATGGGTGTTATCCTACCGCCGCCATGCACACTGGGTAATAACAAAGGTCACTTTAATGCTACTGCAATCAGTTTTATGGCCTTACGACACTATAGGCAAGCACATTTATTGTCCTTCCTGTTCAGTGATATTAGGGCATCCAAGGACGAGGTAGTCTTTTATTTCCTTCTTCATTTCGAATAGTTGTCCATTATTCAGCTTGCGTGCGTGCGTGTGTGTGTGTGTATGTGTGTGTGTGAGAGAGAGAGAGAGAAAAAGGGAAATTTTAATCGTCGGGTCTGAACCCGGTGGGGGTTTGTAATTAGCCTTTCATTTTAGGGAAATAAGGTGATCCTATATAAGTGAGAAAATACAGGAAAGATCAGTGACGCAATTAAGCTCTGTCCAAGCATGAACAGATAATGAACAGGCGAAACCATGTAAATAATATTCTCGTTTTACAATTTGCTGTACGTCTCACCGGCACATGTAGGTCTTATGGCGACGAAATGATAGGAAAGTGCTAGGAGTAAGGGCTCTAACTGCACGAATATCCATTTGCGATATATGGGCTCCCACTGATATTGTTTAGGGGGATGGAATATCTTCTGCTCACTATGGTCCAGCATTGAGCCTGTGGTAATCAGTCGAATGGTGTGACAACCAGTATTACAATTGCTTCAGTTTCAAGCTCGCTCGCAAGTGACATTTCTATGCCCCAAACTTCTGCCTCACATCATAGATTCCAACAAGTTTTCGAAACCACTTGACAGACACGAGGGGAAAGGATGTTGGCAATATCAAAGGATCATGGATCGTTATGTACTTGTTTTCTCGAAAGAAATTTGGAGGACAGCTTTCTCTGCCAGTTGAAAAATTAAAAAAAGCATTCTTTTGACAATGTTCATGACATTAAAAATACGCAACCGAGGTCGCAGTTCAAGTGTTAGGAATATAGTGAAGGCGAGTACCCTCCTTTAACAGTTATGATCGGACCGTCTTTTATTTCCGAAGCTTAAATGAAATTAATTCAAATAAGCAGGCTATTCTGTAAATGGTCCTCATTCCGCGTCTTCTGGCACTCACTTCTTTTCTCCTTCCAATTATTCAAATTTTCTTGTGGCACGTAGAAATTAATAACCACTTCTTCCTCTCCCCTCTTCAACCTCTTCTCCGTACGTCTCCTTCTTCCACTCCAACCGGTATCATTATAATTAGTCATTTCAGATTTCTCACTTCTATCGATATGAGCAACGCACCAACAGTTCGACGGTTCAGAGCTATACCATCATAACTAACGTTTTCCACATAGGCAAAACTTCCGTGTCTGCTGCAGCATTAACAGCAGTACATTATTAGGTCCCCTGTGTCTATTGTTTATTCATTACCTCTGTTGGTCTCTGTTTGTTCCCTTTGTTTGTGCGATAACGTTAGCGATTTCGCTGTTAATTATTTTATTACAGTTTTATCAGCGTCACGATTTGATATCAAGTACCAGAGTTTGTGAAAGGTGTGGCATAACATAATATTATGTGCAAAGAATGTTTGTTTTACAACTTGCGTTACGTCCCACCTACATAGGTAGGTGTTATGGCGACGATGGGGTAGGAAAGGGCTAGGAGCGGGATGGAATCGGCCGTGGCCTTAACTGAAGTACAGCCCCAGCATTTGCCTGGTGTGAAAATGGGAAACCACGAAAAACCATCTTCAGAGCTGCCGACAGTGGGATTCGAACCCACTATCTCCCGGATGCAAGCTCACAACTGCGCGCCCCTAACCGCAACGGTTCCGTACTGACTTACAAATTCTTACGAATTTTAATTTTTCGAGTCCACCTTTCAATAATTCATAGAGATAAGTTCAGTTATGTTATGTTATGTTATGTTTGGTACATGTTTCGGTCTATTGTAGTCATAATCAGCATACAATTAACAAAACATTGGAAACATCTTAAAATCTATTGAATGAATAAGTAAATAAATAAAATTGTGAGTAACATGAGTGGGTGAAACTTTACGTATGTTGTTGGGTATTCAGACCTAACGCTGGTTGGATCCTCAACAGCTCTGCCATCAGCTGTCATAGATGGTCTAGGCATCACTGAAGAGGCATACTAGGGAAATGAGGAGTGAGGTAGTTTCCCGTTGCTTTCCGCACACTACGTATAAGCACTCAATAAAGTGTCTATCAT
The DNA here is from genome assembly GCF_040414725.1 of Anabrus simplex. Lineage (NCBI taxonomy): Eukaryota > Metazoa > Arthropoda > Insecta > Orthoptera > Tettigoniidae > Anabrus > Anabrus simplex. Next base: position 1,737,330,994 of record NC_090265.1, on the reverse strand, counting down.
AAAATCTTCTTCTGTCCTTGTTAAAATTCACAATGTACGTAGGCAAGTCAATAAATATCTGCAATTTTGCTCCAGTTGTCTTTACTTTGACTCTATTGCGTTGTGTGCTCACTAGCCAGTAGATGGCACCGTTTTCTACGTCTGTGGTAGGTTTTAGCGTTAGGAGATCAGTACAGCTTGCGCTGTTGCGACGTAAAGTTGCCCGCATCACTCTCTGTTTGCACCAAGGAAGAACAGAGCTCCGTAATCCGTTTTTTGTGGTCTGAGGGTGTACTAGGAGCAAAAATTCAGATAAGACTTTCAGCACAATACGGGGACAATGTTTTGCCACAGCGAAGTGTTTACCAGTGGACTGAACAGTTCAAAAGGGGTCACACGAGCGTCAAGGATGAGGAAGGATCCGGGCGTCCATCTGCTGCCGTAACTGATAACAATATTGACCAAGTGCGTGATATGATCCTGAATAGCAGACGAGTGACTGTTCTATTAATTTCCGCTGTTCTTCCTTGGTGCAAGCAGAGAGTGTCGCGGCCACCATTACGTCGGAACAGCGCGAGCTGTACCGATCTGATAATGCTGAAACCTACCACAGATGTAGTCAACGGTGCCAGCTAGCGGCTGGTGAGCACACTATGCCATAGAGCCATCCTAAAGACAATTAGAGCAAAATTGCTGGTACTTATTGACTTGCCCTCGTATTTGTTAAACTATTCTTGTCGATTTTTAAAAAGTCGACGTGTTATTTTGGGAGTTCTCGTATTCCTTGAAATTGACCTTAAACTTGTTAATTGTATTTGGCTGAAGCTGACCACATTTGATGGACACATATACTGTGCCTGTTGCATTTTCGGACGTGTTCCAAAATGGCGCCTAGGAAAGGTATAGACCATTCAGACCCAAGAGAGTATACAAGAAAGCCTTGACACATGGATTCAATGGGAGGCCATGATTAACTTGGAACGAATACCTTTCCAAGGCGGCGCAGAAGAGAGCAATGTCAGGGAAATTGTTTAAAAAAAACCAAGTAAAGTAATAGAGATTACTGAAAAACTTAGGTGAAAAACTGAACTCGAGAAGAGAGGAAGCAAATTGCTGTTGCTGTGACGAAGAAAGGAAATTGTAAAAATTACGGCTGAAGTTTTGAAGAATAACTATTATAATTTAAGAGAAGACGGCAAAATACCTACAGAAACACTGTGGAAAATATCGATACAGCGGGATATACGAGAATTGATTTAAATACGTATACTGGTGGACCCGAGGCGCAAGATCAGCGATACTTCGGAAATCATTAATTGGAAGCCGTAAGAAAATAAAAGGATAGGAGAGAATTACTCCGTCAGAAGAAAAATCAAGGAAGGAATAATATTTTATAAAACAAATAATTTAAAAATTGAAGATTTTCGTAAGACAAGGCGGAAGATCTTACGCAAATTTAGAGAGTTGGTTAATTAGAACACAAGAGACTAAGAGAATAATTAAAAAATATTACTCTAAAAAACTTAAAATGAACATTCACTTGTCGACATTATTTGATTATATTGGCAGTTATTCCGAGAAGAAGATGACTTGCTAAGTATCCAGATGGACCAACCTGGAGGGAGATATCATCTAACCAGCTGAACCTACCTAAGATGAGATGAGGAATCCAACCGAACCTCGAACTATGGCCAATGTGACCAGCAGGAGGCGAGCAACTGAAGACTGATATGATGAAAGACGAGCTAAGTGTTTGCCATACGTATTATAATTCTTAATTTAGCTAGGCATATGCATTGGAATAGAGTATTCTAAGTGTGAAATATTTAAGAGTGCAAGTGAAGCAGTGAAGTGAAGTGCGTTACATTTAAGCTGCTAATACTATTTTAAGTTAGTGTATAATTAGATTGATATCTCATGGAGTATGACTATGCATGAAATAAGTGAATTACCAAAGTAATTGAGAATACGAGTAGGAAGAAAAGTTATCTAACAGCTGAATGCAAAGATGGACATTTGGTGAATAATATCTATGAATCTCGCGAAACCATTCAGTCAACGATTACGTCACAGGTGGATCGCATGTAAGAAGTAAAATATATAGTCGAGTTATTCCTTGTAAAGTAATGTTGTTAAATTCACAAACGCAATATTTAAGGTTAAGCATCGTAATTTTGGAAGAGAATTGATCTATTTAAAGGAGTATTTACGTACAGAAGGATGTTACGTCTTAGTAATTGCATTTATTATGACGGAGGTTATGAATGATTAGAAATGGTATTGAGAAAATGAAACGGAATTAACTGAAGGTTTTATAATGAAGAAAGAAGATATATGAATTGATTTAAGTATGATAATGTGCGTTATGGTGATTATGAGACGTATATATGGATGGTAGATGCTAAATATGAATATATTGGATCAGTTAGACGATGCAAGCACAGGGAAAGACATACACCGTGGGAGTGACTTAAAATAAGGTATGAATGGTGAATATGCACATATAGTTGAGATTTGAGAGGTGATGTAACGTCAAGTACAGCTGTTAATATTAAAATATGTGTATCTTATGACGTATTCTCGTAACATATATGAAGTGGAAGGTGTGTTAAGCCAATATAGATAGTAGATGCAACGCATATAAATAGTACCGAGATTTTTTTTTTTTTTGCTATTGGCTTTATGTCGCACCGACACAGATAGATCTTATGGCTACGATGGGATAGGAAAGGGCTAGGACTGGGAAGGAAGCGGCCGTGGCCTTAATGAAGGTACAGCCCCAGCATTTTCCTGGTGTAAAATGGGAAACCATGGAAAACTATCTTCAGGGCTACCGACAGTGGGGTTCGAACCACCTATCTCCCGAATACTGGATACTGGCCGCACTTAAGCGACTGCAACTATCGAGCTCGGTTAGTACCGAGATATCATAACGTAGATACTTATTGAATTACTTGCACATATGATATATTAAGGATAAATTAAACGAATGTATGCATACTGAGCCGTAAATTAAGAATTATTTTGATAGAATAGTGAGATAGATTATTATATATTTTGAGTGTTAATTTATAATTCATGTTATAATTTTAAATGAAGAAAGAAGATATCAAATTAGGAGCCGTGATTTAAGAGGCAATAGGGATGGAAACCTTAGAACGTCAGTCATCATAATACATTTCTTCACCAAGGATATACTGCATTAACGAATTCAGATTTCATGATTTCAGAATTTATAAATTATAAGGGTCCGCCTCTGTGGTGTAGTGGTTAGCGTGATTAGCTGCCACCCCCGGAGGCCCGGGTTCGATTCCCGGCTCTGCCACGAAATTTGAAAAGTGGTACGAGGGCTGGAACGGGGTCCACTCAGCCTCGGGAGGTCAACTGAGTAGAGGTGGGTTCGATTCCCACCTCAGCCATCCTGGAAGTGGTTTTCCGTGGTTTCCCACTTCTCCTCCAGGCGAATGCCGGGATGGTACCTAACTTAAGGCCACGGCCGCTTCCTTCCCTCTTCCTTGCCTATCCCTTCCAATCTTCCCATCCCTCCACAAGGCCCCTGTTCAGCATAGCAGGTGAGGCCGCCTGGGCGAGGTACTGGTCATTCTCCCCAGTTGTATCCCCCGACCAAGAGTCTGAAGCTCCAGGACACTGCCCTCGAAGCGGTAGAGGTGGGATCCCTCGCTGAGTCCGAGGGAAAAGCCGAACCTGGAGGGTAAACAGATGATGATGATGATGATAAATTATAAGGACGAATTCCAATTTTTTTAACTACTATGTAATTGTGATTCAGTGATAGATGTAAATTATTAATTAAATTTTTCAAAGATAATTTTGAATATTGAATATTGAACTTATTTCAGAAATAGTGAATTCGTTATATCATATTATTTTGTTAGTAAGCCAGCGCTGACTTAAATGTTGAATTTTACGAATTATTATTGATTTAAGCAACGATTATGGAAGTTCATAATAACACGAGTTCTCAATTCTTTATTATTTCTCCTTAGTTTAATAAATATGTTTTCTCATTATTTTCTAATACAGTGAGTGATAAATTGTAGTAGTTGTGAGTAGATTGACTTAGTTTGTAAGGTGTTTATCATGCGAGATGCGTTAGAATTATGTGGTCGGTGATGAATTCACACTTGTATGCGATAGGATGGAGACGTTCTTCGGTGATTATCGCGTACGGTCCCTACCTTTTTCTCTGAAGTCACGTAAAGCCTAGCCTAGAAGAAAAATTAAATATTTTTCTTATGTGAAGAGATACCCTGAGATTACATCTGACTGTCGGGATATTATGGCTGTGTCGTATCTGGACGGGGGAAGGGCTCAATACTAAACATAACATGACTGAACTTATCTGTTAAATTGCGAGTGTTAGTCTATAAAGTATTGAAGCTTGGACCCGGAATATCAAAATTCGTAAGAATTGAAACTAGAATTAGGTGTGAACAACAATCGCGTAGTTTTTACCTGTTGTCGCCGAGTTGGAGGCGGTGAAAAATGCCGCTGGTATGTTGGTGATAAAACCACTGGTCTGGATTGGTTAGGTCCGGGTAGGGGCAAGGCCATTGGACTAGGAGAAAGCAAAGGAGGTCTGGGGGCCTGTAATGAAATAATTAACGGTGAAAACAGACTCATACTGTACAAATCCTCCATACGGCCAATCCTTGAATATGCCAGTCCCATCCGGAGGATAGCAGCCTAAACCTACTTGATACAATTCAATGCGTCCAGAACAGAGCCTTGCGCATGATCTCTGACGCGCAATGGTTCGAACGGAATCGAGAAATCCATGATGACTTCCATATCATGGAAGAAATTTGCACCAAAATCCATATGACAACCTGGAAATTCTATTCTGGTGTAAATTGCAATCCCAATGAGCTCATCTCCTCATCGGGCAACTACGAAGCCCCCGGTCTCAGGTAAAAACTGCCCAGATCCCTTCTCATCTACACATCCACCCTCCAGGGTGCAGGCCACATTCTGGCCAACTCGATTCCGTTCCAAAGGTGACACAACTTCCATATCCTTCTATGCAGCCTTAGTTAGAAAATGTCAAGAAATTTCATTCAACGCTCCATGTGCCGAAGGATTATAATTTTCTCAATAGGTTCTGGCGTAAGAACAACAGAGGTAATGAATAAACAATAGGCACAGGGGATCTAAAAATGTGCTGTTCCATACATACAGGTGGTCACTAGGATACTGGTGTTAATGCTGATAAGCAGAATGGAAGTTTAGCCGATGTGAAAAATCTTCATTACGACAGTATTGCCCTGAACGTCGAGTTTTAAACCAAAATCTAGTTTTTCCAGAAACTCTCACTGACAGCCTACATTCAGACATTTAGAAATCTTTAAAAAAAATTAGGAATACATACCTGGTATCAGTCCAGCAGCGACGATTGAGAATTGTGTGTGTGTGTGTGTGGGGGGGGGCATTAAAATTTATAGACAACGAAAAGTACCACAGTTTGAAGGATATAGCGACATTTTATGCATTTTCCGCTAAGAATTTTGTTAATAATTAACGCGTAACTACAACACACGAAAAATATTGCACTTAAGACACACATGGGTACATGGGACCCATTTTCGAAAATTTGCCACTGACAGCAGAATAAGAATCACAAACTATTTATAACTTTGCTTAGTTTATTAGTAATTTAACATCATTATTTTAAAACATTAACAATTAGGATTTCGAGCAGATACTTAAAAAATTGCTACACCAATTAATCACTCTTCCGAAAAAAATTGCTGCTCATGAACTCGTTTGTGTTTCCTTACAACATTATGGTTCTCGAAAGTAATAATGTGTATAAAGCTGAAAATGCACTTAACTGTCACATTAAATGAAAACCTAAAAACTACAGCCTTCTTTCAATCAATCAATCAATCAATCAATCAATCAATCAATCAATCAATCAATCAATCAATCAATCAATCAATCAATCAATCAATCAATCAATCAATCAATCAATCAATCAATCAATCAATCAATCAATCAATCAATCAATCAATCAATCAATCAATCAATCAATCAATCAATCAATCAATCAATCAATCAATCAATCAATCAATCAATACTGATGTGCACTTAGGGCAGTCGCCCAAGTGGCAGATACCCTATCTCGTATTTTCCTAATCTTTCCTTATGTAATTTCAAAGAAATTGGAAATTTATTGAACATCTCCCTTGGCAAGTTATTCCAATCCCTAACTCCCCTTTCGATAAACGAATATTTGCCCCAATTTGTCCTCTTGAATTCCCACTTTATCTTCATATTGTCAACTTTCCTACTTTTAAAAACGCTACTCAAACTTATTTGTCTACTAATGTCATTCCACGCAATCTCTTCGCTGACAGCCCGAAACATACTACTTAGTCGAGCATTCGTCTTCTTTCTACCATTTCTTCCCATCCCAAACTTTGCAATCTTTTTGTAACCCTACGCTTTTGTCGGAAATCACACAGAACAAATCGAGCTGCTTTGCTTTGGATTTTTTCCAGTTCTTGAATGAAGTAGTCGTGGTGAGGGTCCCATGCACTGGAACCATACTCTGTATGGGGTCTTACCAGAGACTTATATGCCGTCTCCTTTACATTCTTACTACAGCCCCTAAATACCCTCATAACCATGTGCAGAGATCTGTACCCTTTATTTATAATCCCATTTTTGTGATTACCCCAATGAAGATATTTCCTTATATTAATATCTAGGTACTTACAATGATCCCCAAAAGGAACTTTCACACCATCAACGCAGTAATTAAAACTGAGAGGACTTTTCCTATTTGTGAAACTCACAACCTAACTTTTAACCCCGTTTATCATCATACCATTGCTTACTGTCCATCTCACATGAATTTTTTTAACAGATAAATATGATCTGATGCGGATGGAAAGGTATCACACAATAATTTATCAACAGCACAGTTTGCTAATTTCTACCGCTTACTTTGGTCCAAGGTGGCACAGAATCTCTATTCCCTACTATCATTCAAACAAGTCTATTCTTTGTAGCATTTTGGACAAACTACGTAGCCACATTTACCACACAGCAATGTCTTACACTTGGCACACTCTCTATGAGACTTTCGATCTTCTTCGAAAGGCAAACTTAACTCACATTTACTTAGTGATGCACTTATATCTTCAGTATCACTGGGCGTCTGATGTTAAAGTTCTAGGATTTGTTCATCCTCGAGATTGCCTGCCATAATTTAGAAAACCAACCAAGCACATTTAACAAAAGGTATTACACTTAAGACACACATGGGTTCAGAGGAGACGGCGACTGTTATTTATAGCAGACCGAGTACGACAATGAACTGAACACAATGGCACCTCAAATTTAACTGCAGTATGGGAGCATACTGTACCAGTAAAATAGCACGACTTTATGGATTAATTTTAAAGTTAGCATGAAGTAGGTCTCAGGGCAATTCTGGGTGGTTTCTAGCTAGGGTTTGATACAGGAGGCAGGGTCCTATCTACAAGGAAAATTTTAAGTGGATTGAATAATAGTTTTTATTCAGAAAATTCATTTTAAAGTGCACATCACCTTACTGTTGATAGTCGCTGTCTTCAACATCGCCTTTTGATGACCCGTGCTCCCAGTGCACCAGGCTGAACGGTACTGGATCACGTTCTGCAGGTTGCCAATATTACGTTGAGATAAGGCCGGAACTCCCAGGTTGATTTGATATGGCTTTGAGTCTCGAACTTTCGACGTTCTGGACGGTCGCCGACGCTCTCCGACGTTCTCCCACGTTCTCCGACGATGTCCGACGATATTGCGGGTTAATCACCCGTCACATAACTTACACGAGTGTCCAAATTTACACAGTCCCCCGACACTTTGGTTTAACAGCACTGTTTCATTTAATACGGTTGGGATATGCCGCCGAATTCACTCTTAATCTTGTAGATAAAATTTATAAGTTCACTAATGATGATGCGGGTAGCATCGAGATTGGATGAAAATAAGCACAGTTTATGAATATAAATAATAAAACTGAAAATTGTTCACGCACTTGGCACAGTTCGTGGCGATTTTCCACTAAATAAAGTAGCATTGACATTGAAAGAAATGTATGACTGCTCTAGAATTTATCAAAGACACCGCTGTCAGTCGCACACACATAATTTACACACTGCTCAGAAGAAATAATACATAATTTTGTTGGAATTGGATAAAGAACAGTTTGAGTTAGGAGTGAAACCTTGGTGTCGTAGCACACGATTATGGTAATCACTTGCGTTAACATTCATGTAAAAGTTCGAACACTTTCATAAACACCCTTGTTTATAAATAAGATTATGCTGACTGAGATTTAACAAAATGTCACAGTTAATAGTATAACGTAGTAGTGTCACACTGAAATTAATGATGTGTTTCTTCAGAGATTAAGTTCTGCTAACTGATATTAAAAATAAATATCACAGTTCCTAGTATATCGCAGTAGTGTCACATTTAAATTAATATTGATTCAGAGACTAATTTTCACACAGGTAACGTGGTAATAAACTCAGTTCCACAAGAACGAAAGTAAGTTATATCGAGAAGTTTCTACATGCGCACAGAATATAAGTTCGACTTGATTGTTGTCACCTAAGTCCAATACATGACTTGCCATAATCGGAGTTCCAATACGCGCACAGATTAAAAGTTCAACTTGACGGATATAATCCAAGTGTATTATAAAAAGACTTTGAATTATTAGAACTTCAACACACGCCAATATTCTATGTTCAACTTCGACTAATAGACTCAATATCCATCATAAAGACTTGGTTACTTTGTACTTTAACACGCGCACAAATTATAAGTTCAACCCGCCTGTCAGAGTTTAAGTCCCACATGAAGACTTCGAATATTCGAAGATAGCCTCTGTCAGCACTTCGATGAACACTGCAGCGTGGGGAGTTAGGCTGGATACTTAGCTATGACTGTGTAATCGGGTCTCGTGAGCTCAGCTTATATTCAGTTTGGGGCTCCTACGTCATCAGATAACGTGATCTCTTCGAAGTTGATTATCTCGCGAATCCCTCGACGGATTTTCTTGAGATTCATAATTTGAGACGTTTATGTTATCCTCTTCAAAATGCCGTATCGCTTAAGTTGCTGCGATTATTATTAGAGAAGTTTTAAAATTTTTCCACATCGAATGTTCGCGAATGCGTGACGTTCATTTCCAGAACATACCAGGCCATGCAGGCTACACGTGGCGTCAGGCGGGTAGTCTATCCTGTCCCTGCAGCTGCGTCACACACACAGCTGTCGCCGGCTCGCCTGCTCGCTCCTCCGAACATAAACAAACCAAGTTCGCTCTGAACGTCTTGCGTGATGATGAAGTACATTTAATAGTAAAAAATACGGCATGCACAGGTCGTAACCGGTACAATACATAGTAGCCCAGCTCCAAGTTAAAAACTGCTGAGACAGGACACGGAAAACAAATTTGTCTCGGGTCCCCTGGAATTATGTGTGGTAGTTACGGGTTAAATAAATCAAAGAAAAGAATTAGCTAATGAGACAATGGGGCTTGTAAAAATTGCTTTAAAAATCCTATAATTCCTGGTTTCTGGTGGCTAATGTTGAATAAAAATGTACTGTTTTCTCCACAAAGTGCGCGGAGGGAGGGGCTGTGAGACAACAACCCTCCTCACTCCCCATACCGCCGCCACTGTTTGGTGGTACGAATTTTTGTTCCAATTTCGATCACGTCAAACCGACATAGATAAGTCTTACGGCGACGCTGGAATAGGAAAGGGCTAGGATCTAGAAGGGAGCGACCGTGGCCTTAATCAAAGTACAGTCCCCAGCATTTACCTGGTGAGAAATCCACCTCCATAGCGTAACAGTTAGTGTTATAAGCAGCCGTCCTCGGAAGCCCGGGTTCGATTCCCGGTACTACCAGAAATGTAAGAATGGCAGTAGGGCTGATATGTGGTTAAAATGGTACATGCAGCTCTCCTCCATTGGGGGTGTGCCTCAAAAGAGCTGCACCACCTCAGGATGAGGACACGAGTTTACTTTACTTTACCTGATGTGGAAATGGGAAACCACGGAAAGCCATATTCAGCGCTGCCGACAGTGGGTTTCGAACCCACTATCTCCCGAATACAAGCTGATAGCCACATGAATCAAATCATACAGACACTTGCGCGGCGATTGTTATTTATACAGACAAGAAATTCGTTTTTGTGCACATCCGTGGAATCGGTTTGATGATGAACTTACACAGTACCGGGCGTTCATTCTTTTTAAGGTAAGAACGTCCGGCTCCATGGATAAATGGTTAGCATGCTGGCCTTTGGTCACAGGGGTCCCGGGTTCGATTCTCGGGAGAGTCAGGAATTTTAACCATCATTGGTTAATTTCGCTGACACGGGGGCTGGGTGTATGTGTTGTCTTCATCATCATTTCATCCTCATCATGACGCGCAGGTCGCCTACGGGAGTCAAATCAAAAGACCTGCTCCTGGCGAGCCGAACACGTCCTCGGACACTCCCGGCACTAAAAGCCATACGCCATTTCATTTATAAAAAGTAAGAGCCCCTGTCTTTTCAGTCTGGTGCTGGGAGTCTACCAGCGCTAAAACTGACGTCACATAATGTGTCGCTATTTTGCAACGTTGTTATCTCCGCATCTGTTTACGATATCGCCATTGCAATTATACCGTTGCAAATAAGAATTGAAGACCTTGTCGAAATATGATGTAATGAACCAACAAATTTTGGAGAAGTGAGATTTCTGTGGCAAAGTTGTGTATCATCACGTGTTTATACTGTGGTGTCATCTTATATCTTACATTTGAACTTCAAGCTGGTTTACAGGCAGCAGAACTTTGTCCTCCGTGGTGTACGGATGGAACATCAGTGCTTGTGCTGGTTCATCACCAGGTGTAATAGATCATTTAAAAAGGCCATAGAGGAAATTACAACTATATTTTGAAAGCCCGGCTATGGTCCGGAAAATATTTGTAAGACTGGCGCGGAATTGACCCTTGGTAATGAACAGATGAACGAACCATCAGAGGAAATGCTGGAAACCGTGATGTCGATGCACCAATGTGTTACTGTCATATGTTTGCGCGTGCGCATCTCCCGCATCTCCCAAGTACGATTCGTGAAAATCTTGTGCGAAACTATTTACGCAAAAGTTTAAGACTGGGTGTGTTGTGGCAAAACCTCTAGCGCGAAATAGGCTCTGTAGCGAATAAAATCCATAATAATCCGAAAAGAGCTCAAACACCAGAAAACATAGCTCGAGAAAAGGAAAGCCTGGAACCAAGTCCGAAAAAATCTCAACGCCCCCCCCTTTTTTTTTTGCGTAAGTGGGATTTAAGAGATCGTCGTGTTGAAAAATTATCCAAAAGGACGTGCATCTGTATCCTTACACATTTACTGTTGTGCACACATTAAAGCGTCCAGACGAACTTTCGCGTGTTGAGTTCTTTCCGTGGTTTCTGAGTGAAGTATAGTCAAGGACATTTTCATTTCTTCAGATGAAGCCATTTGCAGCATCTTCTGTGTTGTTCATAAACAAGGGCAATCTCGCGTCAATCCTATCGAAATATTTCCCCTGTATTTTCTTGACATGTTTATTATTGTTGTTTTTGTTATTACACTATAGCTCATTCCACGTTAAGAAAAGAGTATTGCTCTTGTGGACTTACAAGAAGTGAACACACCCCCTCTGAGACACCCATAATTCCTCGTGATTAACGGATGCTATACTTTGTAATGTATTGTGAAAGATAGATAAAAAGGAGAAGACATTTTTGCTCATCCGTTATTAAAATAACTGCATAACATTTTCTTTTTCATAAATATATTTGTAGGGAGGAAGCGCAATGGCCGGAACAGCCATCGCTTCGTTGCCTTCCTTCATTTTCCTTCTTCTGTGTTGCTCTGGTACAAGCCTCGTGTAGTCCCTCACTCTGTGAACCGCCGGAAGCTCACTTCTGTAGTGAAGTCATCTGCAGTATTTATTTGTTGCGTGTGTGTTTTTAGCCTTTAAATCAGTGCGTAATTGTCTTGTGTCGAGTGAACATTATGCGATAAGCCTAGATGTACGAATTCTTTCTTTAACATTAATACCGTGATCTTTTGTAGAGCCACCTATAGTATTTATTTGTTGCATCGATTTTTCTAGTCTTCGGTGCGTGGAGAAATTTATTAAATGCAATTACTTTAAAAGCATTCCTTATCCCACGAGCCCATAGCAATTTTATGTCTATTTGCTCCCCCAGTTTGGCTTACACTTCAATGCTGAGTTTTTATATGTGCCGTAGTTTACCTCAGAGACTGTACAAACCAAAAAGAGCCCCTGTAAACCATCGTCACCTTTAGTTCATAAAAATAATTTGTAACTTAATTTCTTCCGCTTTTTGACTTGAACATAAATACTGAATTTCAAACGTTTATGTGCTGTCGTTTTCTCGTGTTAGTGTAGAGCAGAACCGTCCGATTTGGCAACCCTGTTGTCATAAGAACAATACTGTTTTTTTTTCTTTAACATGGAATGAGCTATAGTATTACTTGCTATTATTTGTGCTGCAATTGCTTGTATAGGATTTCCCTTCTGTTATGAATTAATTTCGTGTGGCTATTTCTAACCGGGTGCAGACCCTCCTATGACGGTGGGCGGCATCTGCCATGTGGAGGTAACTGCGTATTATTGTGGTGGAGGATAGTGTTTTGTTTGGTGTGTGAGTTGCAGAGATGTTGGGGACAGCACAAATACCCAGTCCCCGAGCCAAGGGAATTAACCATTTAAGGTTGAAATCTCCGACCCTGCCGGGAATCGAACCCGGGACTCTCTGGACCAAATGCCAGCACGCTAACCATTTAGCCATGGAGCCGGACTCTTCTGTCATATACAAACGTAAGACACACTTCCAATTCATAAATTATTTTTAAAACTTTAAGTTATAACAATAAAATATAATTCTTGATAGTTGAACTCATTTGTATACTTGCATAAGCAATTGGTTAAGGTAGTCCATGAAATAAACCCCGAAAATAATTTACCTCTCTTCTGAAAAATTACTGATTTGTTGATTACGTCCCTACTACAACTGTCGCATCGCAAAGTCAAATTAATATTACCTTAGTAAATTCCCAGATTTTACCCCCAAGAATTGAAATATTTAAAGAAATACCCTTTTCAGCCAATCTTCGTGATACTGAAAACACGTAAACGACGTCGCTGAGACGTAAACCGGTTTCATTGCCTGGGTTGTAAAATAAACATACTTGGGAACTCGGCTTAGGAAATAAACTGTGGCTCAATGACGAGAAAGAAAGAAAGAAAGAAAGAAAGAAAGAAAACTGGCACATTTACCTTACTCTTAATGTTAAGTCTTTCCTGAATTTCGAACTTCGTCTCATAAATGACACTCGTGAAACGGGTAATGCATAAAATTATTGTAAAGATCTCTGCACATGATTATGAAATTATTTAGGGGTTGTAGAAAGGATGTAAAGGAGAGGGCATATATGTCTCTGGTAAGAACCCAAGTAGAATATGGTTCTATTGTATGGGGCGTTCACCGGGATTACTTGATTCAAGATGTGGAAAAAATCCAAAGAAAAGCAGCTCGATTTGTTCTGGGTGATTTCCGACAAAAGAGTAGCATTACAAAAATGTTGCAAAGTTTGGGCTGGGAAGACTTGGGAGAAAGGAGACGAGCTGCTCGAGTAAGTGGTATGTTCTGAGCTGTCAGTGGAGAGATGGCGTGGAGTGACATTAGTAGACGAATAAGTTTGAATGGTATCTTTAAAAGTAGGCTAGTGGCTTTACGTCGCACCGCACAGATAGGTCTTATAGCGACGAGGGGATGGAAAAGGCCTAGGAGTTGGAAGGAAGCGGTCGTGGCCTGGTGTGAAAATGGGAAACCACGCAAAACCATCTTCAGGGCTGCCGACAGTGGGATTCGAACCCACTATCTCCCGAATACTAGGCACTGGCCCCAATTAAGCGACTACAGCTATCGAGCTTGGTAAGAAACATCTTCCAGAGCACTCTTCATTTTTCAGAAAAAAATCATTTCAGTTCCTCTGTTATAAATAGAGGAAGGCCATTTTTTTGAAATCTTTCTTAATAAATCGCATTTTTCCCGCTTGAAAAACGTAATTTTTCATGTCAGTTTGTAAACACAAATTTTTTAATTCTTTTGAAATGTTGTCAATCGATTGAGCATTCTGTTGTACCCTCTCTCCTATCGTTTTATCAAATTTCCAATAAAGCGCAGTTAACTCTACGAAATTCATTTTTATCTATTTTAAATTTAATTTTGCCATTACTAACAATTTGTAATCGCAAAGCCATTTTCAAAGTCGGATTCTACGGAACGTAAAGAGAATCGGCCAAATTGTTTCTTCCATTAAATTCGATTATTCCGCCTGCGCCCCATGGACTTACTTTATAAAGTTGCTTCGTTATATCCTCTTTCATAGTCATCCATTTGAGTGGTAAGTTAACACTCTCTTTCTTGTTAAGAAACAGGTAAAAGAAAAGGATGCAGTAGCATTTAATTGTTAACTGGGGTGAGCAGTAAGTGGATGTAGGACGCGGCAAGAAAGTAGCAAGCGTGTGGAAGTAGCCTGAGGCAAGTTTGTGTTTGTGTGAGACTGGGCTCAGCTACCGCCAGGATTACTGCTCCTCTTACAATTGGAGCAATCGATTTGTGGAGCTTGTTACTGGAGCAATTGTATTAGACGGAGGTGCTCGCCTCGCGGGACACAGCGAGGGGAGATCAGGCGGGGGTGCAACCATTCTCCGCTGATCCTCACAGTACTTTCAGCTTCAAGCCGTTTGTTTACAACATAGGTTTATGTGCGAGTTATTTGAGAGTTTTGTTGCCGTCCTTGCGTCGGTGAGGGGTACAAAAACCTGCAAGTTTTAAAATATTTTTTTAAATGATTACTTAATTTGTTTACGATCCAGGGTTGGTTTTTCCTCGGACTCAGCGAGGGATCCCACCTTACCGCCTCAAGGACACTGCCCTGGAGCGTGAGATTTTGGGTCGGGGGATACAACTGTGGAGGATGGCCAGTACCTCGCCCAGCCGGCCTCACGTGGGGGGATGGGAAGATTGGAACGGATAGACAAGGAAGAGGGAAGGAAGTGGTCGTAGCCTTAAATTAGGTACCATCCCGGCATTTGCCTGGAGGAGAAGTGGGAAATCACGGAAAACCACGTCCAGGATAGCTGAGGTGGGGATCGAACCCACCTCTACTAAGTTAACCTCCAGAGGGTGAGTGGACCCACTTCCAGCCCTCGTACCACTTTTCAAATTTCGTGGTAGAGCCGGGAATCGAACCCAGGCCTCCGGGGGTGCCAGCTAATCACACTAACCACTACACCACAGAGGCGGACATTTTTATTATTACATGAAATTCAATTCATTATTAAAGCCCGTATTGCCAACCTAGCTCTGGTTCTTTGAGGAAATTCCACCTTTGCAATAATATAATTATTCATTCTATTCAGAAAAAAACTAAGTTAAAGGGACTTGTTTCGTTTTAGTCTTTTGACCAGAGTCTTTAAGACTTTTTTTTACAATTTGTTCTACGTCTCACCAACACAGATAGTACTTATGGCGACGATGGGATAGTAAAGGCTTTAGGATCGGATGGAAGCAGCTATAGCCTTAATAGGTACAGTTCCAGCAGTCTTCAAGACTAGACTATCAGCAAAGATTAAGGTACGTTATTTAAGTAATGTTCTAGTGTATTTTAAAATGTATGTGCATATTTGCGTTTTGGTTTTTGTTCCTTTTTATGGCTGAGAATGCCTCTTATAGAGTCAAAACATGTCTCATTAACGTTGCTATTCTGAATAAAATAAATAATTATAATATTGTAAAGGGGAAATTGCCAGCCCCAAGGTGTAGGGGTAGGGTGCCTGCCTCTTACCCGGAGGTGCCGGTTTCCATTCCTGGCCAGATCAGGGAGTTTTACCTGGATCTGAGGGTTGGTTCGAGGTCCACTCAGCCTACGTGATTAGAATTGAGGACCTATCTGATGGTGAGATAGCGGCCCCGGTCTGTAAAGCCAAGAATAACGGCTGAGAGAATTGGTTGTGCTGACCACACGACACCTCGTAATCTGCAGGCCTTCGGGCTGAGCAGCGGTCGCTTGGTAGGCCAAGACCCTTCAAGGCTGTAATGCCATGCGTATAGCGTTAGTTTAAAGGTGAAGTTTACACAAAAAACCAAAATACTTAAATTCTTGTTATTCTATTTTTTACAATTTGCTTTATATCGCACCGTCACAGACAGGTTTTGTGGTGACGATGGGATAGGAAAGGACTAGGAGTGGGTCGTGGCCTTAATGAAGGTACAGTCCCAGCATATGCCTGGTGTAAAAATGGGAAACGACGGAACACCATCTTCAGAGCTGCCGACAGTGGGGGTTCGAACCAACTACCTCCCGAATATAAGCTGACAGCTACGCGATCTAAACCACGCAGTTGCTTGCTCACTGAAGTTGTCTTCTTTATGGCGTAAATGAGCAAATGTTCACTAACTGATAAGATAGGGAAATTCCTTGTGCGTTGATGACACACAGCAAACGAATTTGGTTACTGACCGAGGGAAGAACATAGGATGGTATTTGTACGTACACTATCACGCTGAGAGGGGGAGACATTGTGCAATAGTGGATGTGATGGCTACTCTTCGTAATGTTCGTCACATACAGAGCTTTCAGGTCAAAAGCACCTAACCATTCATTGTCAGCAATTTTGTCACAAACAGTAACCTAACCATCCTATCAGTAATTTTGAGAATTACAGTAGTAAGTATCAATCAATCAATCAATCAATCAATCAATCAATCAATCAATCAATCAATCAATCAATCAATCAATCAATCAATCAATCAATCAATCAATCAATCAATCAATCAATCAATCAATCAATCAATCAATCAATCAATCAATCAATCAATCAATCAATCAATCAATCAATCAATCAATCAATCAATCAATCAATACTGATCTGCATTTAGGTCAGTCGCCCAGGTGGCAGATTCCCTATCTGTTGGTTTCCTAGCCTTTTCTTAAATGATTTCAAGGAAATTGGAAATTTATTGAACATCTCCCTTGGTAAGTTATTACAATCCCTAACTCCCCTCTCTACTGTCACTCACAGTGCCTTCCGGAAAACCAGAATCTAACCAGTCACTATCACTATCAATCCTCACTACCGGTCAATTTGTCACAAACAGTAGCCTAATCCTCACTATCAGTGATTTTGTCATGCACAGTAGCCTAATCCTCACTATAAGGAATTTTGTTACAAAGAGTAGCCCAATCCTCACTATCAGCGTTTTTGTCACTAATTTCTAACAAGGATGAATTTGTCTTCACTATCTGTAAAGAAATGAGCGCCGGGCTGAGTTGCTCAGCCGGTTGAGGCGCTGGCCTTCTGACCCCAACATGGCAGGTTCGATCCTGGCTCAGTCCGGTGGTATTTGAAGGTTCTCAAATACGTCAGCTTCGTGTCGGTAGATTTACTGGCACGTAAAAGAACTCCCACGAGACTAAATTCCGGCACCTCGGCGTCTCCGAAAACCGAAAAAGTAGTAAGTGTGACGTAAAGCCAATAACATTATTATTATTATTATTATTATTATTATTATTATTATTATTATTATTATTATTATTATTATTATTATTATTATTAAGAAATGAGCATTGCATTTCTTATTAACGCATCGCCATTTCTGATATCGAGCAAAATGTGCAACTGCACGAAGCGGGAGTTATTAGCACAAATCGATAGGGTAGAGGTGGGATTTTACGATAGCGGTCCCTTAGCACAACTCTATACAACAGTGTGAATATTTTACAAAAAAAAAAAAAAAAAAAAAAAAAAAAAAAATCGTCTTACAAAATATTTTAACATTTTTTATGATAAATATGGTGTAACATTTCGTTCTAGAAACAAGAATCCGCCATTTAGTTATAACAAAAATTATTTAATTTTCACACGTGGTTCTAATTAAATATCTGCAGTTTCTACACCAGCTAATACAGAAGGCTTTGGTTTCCACGAATTGAAAAGAAATAATGGCTGTCTAAAGTACAGTACTTTGTTAGGAATTTTTCATCATCATCATCATCATCATCATCATCTATATATTAAAGGAGTTTACTAAGACAGCTTGGGTAAATCCTTCTGTACGTTCTACTGGACCGATTTGCTTCACTTTTTTTTTATTCTCTCCGGAATTATCTGCCGGTGAATCATGAGACAATGGTAGGTCTGTAAGTTCAACCAACTTTGGGTAATCATAAAATCAAATCATTAAATTATCACTCCAACATTTGCAGGGAAAGGCTTACCCTAACCCGCAATACATACTGTACCTAGCAGGTTGCTAAGCGACTAACACTTTCATTAATAATCTCATACATGTGAGGATGGTTGCCTAGTTGTACTTCCTCTTAAAACAATAATCACCACCACCACCACCTCTCATACATGTGATTTTCATCCTTAGTAATGTCATTGCATGCAGCCATGTTCAATTACTATCTATCAAGCCAGAGATTATACACTTCCTCTGATCACGAAAGAATACTATTTCATGCTACATACTCTTTGATTCTCTAACCTTTCCCAGATTCCAAATAAATTCAACATAAGGCAGAGCGTTCGTAATAACTTACGTGCGGCTAAGACAAAAAAAGTCTACGTACAAACAGACTCCTCATGACACACGCCATAGACATTATCCGGGAAAACCTATCGAAGGACAACCTAGCTACATTAGAAGGAGTGAAGGCCATATATCATTAAAAAGTTTTCTGCCTGGCAAAAAACTCTCTTTCGAGGCTAAGCTACGAGCTCACAAGACAACCGTTCTATACACTGTAGAATAACTGTATTTAAAATTAACGTGGTCTTCTACGACACAATACCAACCTTTACATCAGGAACTGCAGGATAAAAAAGCGAATATATGGATAGATTTTTATCAAACAGACGACATGATGACATCAGAATGGATGAATTCTGACTGCGGACTGCGGCATACCATAACGCGCTTTCCATTAAGCGTTCATAAAACCATTGAAAAGGGCAGGAAAAACAATATAATTATTATTTCGTGTCAGAGCGTTGATACAATAGATACATACGTAAATACAAATATACATAAACATACACACGTCACAATTATACAAAGTACATGGCTCTTTACAGGTATATCTTTCGTACGATCACACTGGGGTAATTTGTATTTCCCTAAAATCACAAAGTTCTGTCTGTTTTTGTAAATACCCCCACTTCCTGAGTGTGACCCTAGACCTTTCAACACCACTCCTCAAACGATTAAGCAACATCCAAGTAGCCCAGCTGAGCTGATGTCCATGAGGTGGAGATTCATGAGGTACCATCCATTCCAAAACGTGCTGCGTCCTACTTCGCCACAAGTCTCGACGCACTCTTGCTGGTGATTTGTTTAAAGTGACACAGACGTTGAGGAAGCTCTTTCTTGATTTTAATCTTTTAGGAGGCAGTCGAATGTTATTGGTTTTGTTTCACTGACCTCGTTTTTTATAATTTTCAGAGACGCCAAAATGCGGGAATTTTGCCAGGCAGGAGTTGTTCCACGTGACGATAAATCTACCAACACGAGGCTGATATCTACGAGCACTTTCAAATACAAACCACCGGACTGAGCCAGGATTGAACTTGCAACATGGGCTCAGAAATCCAGCGCTCTAACCGTATGAGCCACTCAGCCTGACGCTTAAAATTATTAATTTTTTCGTTGTGTGAGTATTCAAAACGAATGACTTTGATGGTAGCTTCGAGTATTTTGCATTTTCGACGTCACATGCACTTCTGTCTGACAAATGACTGAAATTATATTACAATTTTTTAAAATAAATAAATAAATAAATAAATAAATAAATAAATAAATAAATAAATAAATAAATAAATAAATAAATAAATAAATAAATAAATAAATAAATAAATAAATAAATAAATAAAACAACTACTGAAGAAAACCACTGAGCCAAAATCTTCGGCAAATATTTCTCATTAACGGATTTAAAGATATGTGTTCCCTTGAAAAATACACTGACTGACAGAGCAAATGCAACACCAAGGAGGAGTGGTTCGAAAGGGATGAAAGTTGGGGGAAAAACAGAGACGGCACGGACGAATAATTGATGTTTATTTCAAACCGATATGCAGGTTACACAATGCGCACGGCATCGACTCAGTAGGATGTAGGACCACCGTGAGCGGCGATGCACGCAGAAACACGTCGAGGTACAGAGTCAATAAGAGTGCGGATGGTGTCCTGAGGGATGGTACTCCATTCTCTGTCAACCATTTGCCACAGTTGGTCGTCCGTACGAGGCTGGGGCAGAGTTTGCAAACGGCGTCCAATGAGATCCCACACGTGTTCGATTGGTGAGAGATCCGGAGAGTACGCTGGCCACGGAAGCATCTGTACACCTCGTAGAGCCTGTTGGGAGATGCGAGCAGTGTGTGGGCGGGCATTATCCTGCTGAAACAGAGCATTGGACAGCCCCTGAAGGTACGGGAGTGCCACCGGCCGCAGCACATGCTGCACGTAGCGGTGGGCATTTAACGTGCATTGAATACGCACTAGAGGTGACGTGGAATCATACGCAATAGCGCCCCAAACCATGATGCCGCGTTGTCTAGCGGTAGGGCGCTCCACAGTTACTGCCGGATTTGACCTTTCTCCACGCCGACGCCACACTCGTCTGCGGTGACTATCACTGACAGAACAGAAGCGTGACTCATCGGAGAACACGACGTTCCGCCATTCCCTCATCCAAGTCGCTCTAGCCCGGCAACATGCCAGGCGTGCACGTCTATGCTGTGGAGTCAATGGTAGTCTTCTGAGCGGACGCCGGGAGTGCAGGCCTCCTTCAACCAATCGACGGGAAATTGTTCGGTCGATATTGGAACAGCCAGGGTGTCTTGCACATGCTGAAGAATGGCGGTTGACGTGGCGTGCGGGGCTGCCACCGCTTGGCGGCGGATGCGCCGATCCTCGCGTGCTGACGTCACTCGGGCTGCGCCTGGACCCCTCGCACGTGCCATATGTCCCTGCGCCAACCATCTTCGCCACAGGGGCTGCACCGTGGACACATTCCTATGGGTATCGGCTGCGATTTGACGAAGCGACCAACCTGCCCTTCTCAGCCCGATCACCATACCCCTCGTAAAGTCGTCTGTCTGCTGGAAATGCCTCCGTTGACGGCGGCCTGGCATTCTTAGCTATACACGTGTCCTGTGGCACACGACAACACGTTCTACAATGACTGTCGGCTGAGAAATCACGGTACGAAGTGGGCCATTCGCCAACGCCGTGTCCCATTTATCGTTCGCTACGTGCGCAGCACAGCGGCGCATTTCACGTCATGAGCATACCTCAGTGACGTCAGTCTATCCAGCAATTGGCATAAAGTTCTGACCACTCCTTCTTGGTGTTGCATTTGCTCTGTCACTCAGTGTATAATTAAACCTGATTATCCCAAATGACAGGGTTATTCATAAATCAGTGTCACATTTGGATAACATCTTTATATTGCTGTAAGAAACGTGCGAGTCCGAATCATGTAGGCCTACCTATGGAAACAAAAAATCTCCAAGTTTGTGTCAACTAAAGCGCGCACATGTTGTGGTTACGCTGTTGGCCGCTAGGCGGCAGAAGTGTACAAGTGTTCACAATGGCGTTCGCAGGCAATGAGAAGGCGTTTTGTGTAATAGAATTTGCGAATACAGAGGCTACTGTGGCTGTTCAGCGGCGATTTCGCACTCGTTTTCACAAGGACGCGTTCGAACGTTCGAACGTACGGGTTGTCTGTGTCCACCCAAACGACCCGGAAGGTGGGGGCCATAAAGGGCCACTGCCTAACATGTTCGTGAGTTGTTTCATCGTAGCCCTCACAAATCGACAACTCGTGGTAGTCTGCAGCTAGGAATGTCACAACCGACTGTGTGGCGGATTTTTCGAAAGCAGCTGAGAGTGAAACCGTACAATGACGTCGCATTATTGCTGTGGCCGCCCCGTTCCCCCCGATATAACCCCATGTGATTTCTTTCTCTGGTGATATGTGAAGACAGGTTCTTCATTCCACCACTTCCTGCTGACTTCAATGACCACCGAGATTGCATTACAGCAGCGATAGCAACGATCGACTGTAACATACTGGCGCGGGTGTGGGCGGAGTTGGACAATCGCCTGGTTGTCTGCCGTGTATCCAAAGACACACACATAGAACACTTGTAAGGTATGCCAAACAAACTTGGAGAGACGGTTCCTCTTCGGGCATATCATTCACAATGATATGTAACGTACTTATTTCACAATAAATATAAGAAATATGACATTATTTATGAAAACCCTGTACATTAGTAATAAAATGTGCACTGTCGATGCGACGTAAAGCCAATAGCCAATTCTTCTGTACCGAGCTCGATAGCTGCAGTCGCTTAAGTGCGGCCAGTATCCAGTATTCGGGAGATAGTTGGTTCGAACCCCACTGTCGGCAGCCCTGAAGATGGTTTTCCGTGGTTTCCCATTTTCACAGCAGGCAAATGCTGGGGCTGTACCTTAATTAAGGCCACGACCGCTTCCTTCCTAGTCCTAGCCCTTTCTTGTCCCATCGTCGCCATAAGACCTATCTGTGTCGATGCGACGTAAAGCCAATAGCCAATTCTTCTGCAGCAGATATGACGGACTACACTGCTTAGACAGACATTCGGCTCCATGCTGACTGAATGATCAGCTCACGATCTTCGGTTCTAGCAGCCCCGGGTTAATTCCCAGCCATGTCAAATACTTTTAATCGTAACTGGCTAATTCCCTTAGCTAGGGGGCTGCGTTTTTTCTTGTCTTCAGCAATTCTGTAACTCACACGACACACACAACACTACCCCCTACAATATTAACACGCAGTTTCCAGACTTTGCTGTAGAGTCCGTCTAATATAATTATTCATAAAACAAATCTAATTAAATAAACCTTCATACTATTATTTTAGGGGCTGGTCGAGGCGTTAAAGGCGTGATCGGTTCACCCTGAAGGACGTGGGTTCGATTCCACGTCAGAAAGTCGAAAATTTTAAGAACCGACATTTCCACTTTCGGAGATACACATGTCCTTGAGGTTCACTCAGTCTACTGTACATCACAAATGAGTCTCAGGCTAATTCCTGAGGGCAAAGTTGACCGGGCATAGAGCTGAGGTTACGATAGTGGAAGCCTTTGCCTTCCACCCCTTCAAGGGCTTTCATGGCCTGTACGGAAGTAACTTTGTTTTTTTAAACTATCATTTTGCCACCCTTGAGTCACCTTCGAATATTAAACTTATTATTTGTAAATTATTTGATCATCTAAGTCCTCTCTTCAGTGTTTATCTAAGTAATTATAAACCTACTTTCCTAAAAATAAAGCCAGGTATCTCACCCCATGTGCACTGATAAAAGTCATAAATAATATAGATCCCAAAACAATTAATATCCTTAATGACATTAAATTATAACACAAAGAAAATTTAGGAATTACATACCCTAATCCCTAGTAGCCTACACTCACTATCAAGGCCACAAACTTCACACCTTATTACTTTTTTTTAACAATTTGCTTTACGTCGCACCGACATAGTTAGGTCTTATGGCGACGATGGGATAGGAGTGGGAAGGACACGACCGTGGCCTTAATTAAGCTACAGGTCCAGCATTTGCCTGGTGTGGAAATGGGAAAGGACAGAAAACCATCTTCAGGGCTGCCGACAGTGGGGTTCGAATCCACTATCTCCCGAATGCAACCTTAAAGCTGCGTGACTCAAACCACACAGACATTTGCTCGGTCAACTCATTAGGTAAACACATTACTGTAATAGCCACGCGAAATTATTAAGAAACAGACTTTTGCATTTAAACATCAAATGTTGACAACACTCAGAAAATATTTCCCAAGATAATTAAGGAACTTCCCCGTTAATATTACTGATTCTTCTGGAAGGACATTGTGACAATCTGAAAAAATGTCACGAATCTTATCCGAGCCGGAGAATCATAAAGGGACATAAATAAGCAGTTTTAACATAAACGAGATAGGACGTACGAACTCCTCCTATGCGAGCGCCTGACCAACAACGTGATGCAACCAGTCTAACGAACCACTAGTTCACGGTGGTGAGGAGTGGGAAATGTGCGTTCACACGGTATCGGAAACAGTTTTAACTAGATGAGCATGTGAAGACTCCCCCCCCCCCCCCACCTCATCTTTCCCTGCTGCAGCCTTGTCAATCCACTCGCTCTTGAGGATTACAGGGAGACTGATACTGTGTACATCGAGATGACGTCACATGCACTCCCTTGCGAGCTCATACACGTGCGGCCATTACTAATCCTCCAAAAGAGAGATTTTAATTACATTGGCCATATGGCGGAGCGATAAAATACATGAAATGTGCCGGAGCCCAAACCAATCATATTCCGTTCGTCCCCCACTTTATAACGATCTTCGTGCCAGTCCAGACTAGGGATTTAATTATGCATCCTCCCGAACGTGTCTATCCGAGTGACCAACAACCTCCTATTTTATGGACCTCGTAAATGAATATTTCACGAGAACCAGTGAACCATTAGCTATCTTATAACTTGAAGCCCTTTCGGTTTACTGAAGCGCACTCAGAAGCGACCCAAGGGATCCATGCAGCTTCAGGTATCCGGGATTTTCCAGTCAGCTTGAGTTTTAGACCTCTTAAGATTTCCGGCCTTAACTCACTGATTAGAAATACATTTTACAAGAGTGTTGAAGAAGCACGAAGCAGATGATGCATAAGATTGCATTATTGCCCACCGAGCTCGATAACTGCAGTCGCGTAAGTGCGGCCAGTATCTAGTATTCAGGAGATAGAGGGTTCAAACCCCCACTGTCGGCAACCCTGAAGATGGTTTTCTGTGGTTTACCATTTTCAGTGGCCACGGCCATTTCCTTCCCACTACCAGACCTCTCCTGTGCCATCATCGCCATAATGCCTAGTTTACATGATGCATGTTCATGAGACAGTTGTTGGCGAAAGTTGCCTTGTAATTATTGCGGGTCAATCACTGGCCAGTCCAGTTGAACGAGAACCCATTAACACCATGAGCTATTGCCACGCCAGTAGATGACGAAAAATGGCTGAGTGCGCTGCGTCTGAAATATCCCTTGAGGAATTAAATTTATTTTGTAATTATATGTGTCGGGATTTCATTGCTGAGTAATGCTAAGTTTTGACCTCAATCACATCGAATACTTGAATATTAATTTTATCGGTAATTTTATGTATAGTATATGTCTAGCATCTTATTTAAGAGAAGATACGTTTCAACAAAGGCATTCCTATAACGGGACGTTAGTTGTCATGTACTAGAGTACTTTAAACGGGAAACAACAAGAAGTTGCTTTACGTCGCACTGACACAGATAGGTGTCATGGCGGCGATGGGACAGGAAAGACCTTGAAGTAGTCTTAATTGTGGTATAGCCCCAGCATTTGTCTGGTGTGAAAGTGGGAAACCACAGAAAACCATCTTTAGAGCTGCCGACAGTGGGGTTCGATCCCTTTATCTCCCGAATACTGGATACTGGTCGCACTTAAGCGACTGCAGCTATCGTGCTCGGTTTTTAGACGGGAAAAATGTAATAAAGGTCCTATCATTTCTGCAAATAAAGTGTTAGATAGAACTGCAGTTGTAGTTGGAATAAGCAGAAACACTGTAGTTAAAATAGGAAAAGACACATATGATTATTGTAAACGATCAGCTATCGTACGAGAATTATATTTATTGAAATACTAACCTTAATTGTGAATTGTATATGTTTAGTTTAAAATTTAATTTTAATATCCGCTTGAATTCTTTAAAATACATCCTTAAGGTACGGTATTGACTTGGCCGCGAAGAGGTCTTCGTTGAGTAATACGACGTGGCAACAACGAACATCTCGCCCTCTTAAACGTGATTCTCATTTCAGTTCCACGTCGGCTATACGTTACATGTTTATACGTTAATATCAGAACGCAAGCTCTCAGTTCGATTCCAGACGATGACACATTTCTACACGAGCACACACTAACGTAGATGAAGGAAAATGATTTCATATCTCGCACGGGACATGACTCAGAAACCGCTCAGTTTGTTTTACACGCTGAAGAGTTTCCGTTCACAAGTACAGCATATACTTTGGCGAACCGCTTACTTTCAAGATCGAGTACGTCCCTTCCTTTATGGTGGTTACGAGTGAAATTTGTAGACGAGATAGACGCGGAGTGAAGCCCGAGCAAGTCCTGTACACCAGTAGCGTATGCTGGAATCAAGATGTCCCATCGTCATCATAAGACCTATTTGTGTCGGTGCGACGTAAAGCAACTTGCAAAATATATATATATATATACAAATGAATGTGGTCATCTTGCGGCTTTGGGAAGGAAACAATCCTCCTTGAGACTCGGAACAGTAGATAACCTCGAACTTGCCGCGAGGGGTAGCTTTCAAGTCTGTCTCGCCCACCGGAACAACAAAACATTACGTCATCAGAACTTCCTCTTAGTCCAGTCTCCCACTCTCTCGTCAACAGCTGAGCGGACCGTCTTTCGTAAATACAGACAACTACACGCGCGTGAGAATTTGGGTCGGAGATTCAACCAGGGAAGAGGATCATTACATCGCCCAGGCGGACTCACGTGCTATACTGAACAGAGGCCTTGTGGAGGATGGGAAGACTAGAAGGGATAGACAAGGAATAGGGAAGGAAGTGGCCGTGGCCTTAAGTTAGGTGCCATCTGGCCTTTGCCTGGAGGAGGAGTGGGAAACAACGGAAAACAACTTCGAGATGGCTAAGGTGGGGATTGAACCCCCCTCTGTTCAGTTAACCTCCCGAGACTGAGCGGACCCCGTTCCAGTTTTCGTACCACTTTTCAATCACACTAATCACTACACCACAGAGGCAAACATTAATAATATTATTATTATTATTATTAAAATGGCGAGCTTGCATGAGGGAGACTGTGGGTTCGAAAGCCACTGTTGGCAGTCCTAGAAATGGTTTTCCGTTGTTGTCTCTCATTTTAACAAATACAATTGCTGGTGCTGTGCCTTAAATAATGGCAGGGTCGCTTCCTTCACAATCCTGGTCCTGGCCTACCTCATAAAACATTGTTGTGGCGGTGCGACGAAAAAATAAATAGAAAAATGTGAACTTCGTGGAGTAGGGATAGAATGCTTTCTTCATATCACGAGGACTCGGATTTGATTCCCGGCCAGTTCGAGGATTTTAATTCTGGATTCAGGGTTAGAGCCTCCATGGCTCACGCGACAGTGCGTCGACTTTTCACCGATGGGTTTCTTGGATCAAATCCTGGTCACTCCGTGCGAGAATTTTGTTGGAAAAAGCGGAAGCGGGGCAGGTTTCTCTCCGGGCCTTTCCGGTTTTTCCTGTCATCTTTCATTCCAGCAACACTCTCCAATGTCATTTCGTTTCATCTGTCAGTCATTAATCATTGCCGCAGAGGAGCACGACAGGCTTCGGCAGCCGGCACAGTTACTATCCTCGCCACTAGACGGGGTTTCATTCATTCCATTCCTGCTCCGGTCGAATGACTGCTGAGAACAGGCTATGGATTTTTCATTCAGGGGTAGCACAAAGCACGGGAAGCCTCATGAGTTCGAATAAAGAGCTGTCTATTATGA
This sequence comes from Anabrus simplex, assembly GCF_040414725.1. Taxonomy (NCBI): domain Eukaryota; kingdom Metazoa; phylum Arthropoda; class Insecta; order Orthoptera; family Tettigoniidae; genus Anabrus; species Anabrus simplex. The sequence continues at coordinate 1,737,303,249 of NC_090265.1, read as the reverse complement.
GAGGCAGTTGAACCCGTCACGAAAGCAAAGCAATAAGACTGAGAATGGAGTCAGGTTGACTAGTATTATTATTAAAACAAATAACACGGGACAAAACAGCAAATAATACTGTTCGAAACGATACCATAAAGATACAGTAGGTCAAATTAGAACTCCAAAATATTCAAAACACTGTGGAAAGGAAATATGATTATAAAATCAACAGAAGAAATGTTCTACAATTATGAGATTAAGATGAGTCTATGTCACAGGATATATGGACACGTTGTGAAGAAATACAGTAAGTTACGATGCAAATTTGAACATTAATACATAGGAATTACAATTCCACAAAATGAGCAAAATTTTGTATTTACTTGAAGTAATCTATATTTTAGGACAAGTTTATAAGAACTGCTGCAAGTTGTAACTTACATTACTATTTTTAATCCCCGCATTTACAAACGGATATCAGCCATAATTTGCCTTCTGCTGTCTCTCTCTTATCTTGTGTGAAAATGCCAGTCTTACCTATGTACGAAAACTTATAGCCTGATATTCAACTCACCCCATGCTGGCTTGTTTCTACATAGTAAGGTTTCTCTCAATGATTTGCCGAATCTGAACTCCTGATAGAAATATGCAATTGTTCTCCAAATTTCATGCTGTTATAAACAAGCAAACCTTTCATGTGATAATGCCTTCGATCCAAATTCCGATAGAATCCGCATACACACTTATAAAGCCAGTTCATAACAACTTGACAAGTTACCAGTATTGATCGTTCTTTCATCAGTGTCTTCTCCCACGCGCGAGGAAGTAAAAGCAAGAATAAAATAATGAAATTATTAATGCAGTAACTAGTGGGTAGAATTCTCCATAGCAGGCTGTCACATGAACCTGCTGCCGTGTGGTGTGTTTCTGCATCTCAATTTGTGCGCCAGGAAAACAATGAAATATGTTTGTGACGGCCGACAATATAATTTACAACCATATATAATACAAATATAAATACAACCTGCCAATATTTGCTTAACACTCCTGTGGTGGTATTGAAAAGTTTAAAGTCCCCATTGCACCAGCCGCTAAAATATATTAACTACTATTTGAAATCCACAAATATGTGTTTGTTATTCCTCCATTTTAGGAACTGTGAATACCACTGGTCATCAGCCGTATTCTCTGATGGCACGTGCAGTATAACATACAAAGGATGCACCGGAAAAATCTTCGAAGTCATATTTTACATCAAATTACTGGCTATTGCGACCTGGTCATTGCCCCAAGCTAAGTCAGAGTCTACTGAGCCGCAGTTTAATTGAAGTTTGGTGGCCAGTTCAGTTTCTTTCCCTTCCTCCTCTAGCAAGTGGTCTACCCATCCAAATTATGACCATGCCCAATGTAGCTTAACTCAAGGGACCTGTTGTTTCATGATCAACAAATGGCAAATAAATTAATACGGAAAGGACAGCTAATTCAGAAAGTGATGGAACCAACTGGAGGGAAAAACATCCTGGATATGGTGCTGGTAAAACCAGATGAGCTCTATAGAGAAACCGAAGTAATAGATGGTATTAGTGATCATGAAGCTGTTTTTGTCGTAGTTAAAAATAAAACGTGATAGAAAGTAAGGTCTTAAAATTAGGACTATTAGGCAGTACCATATGGCTGATAAAGCAGCATGAGGCAGTTTCTAAAAAGTAACTGTGATCGGTGGAAAACGGTAAATAAAAATGTAAACAGACTCTGGGATGGGTTTAAAGCAATTGTTGAGGAATGTGAAAACAGGTTTGTACCTTTAAAGAAGGTGGTAAGGAATGGTGAAGACCCACCTTATTATAATAGAGAAATAAAGAGACTAGGAAGGAGGTGCAGACTGGAAAGAAATAGAGTTAGAAATGGCTGTGGAAGTAAAGAGAAATTGAAGGAACTTACTAGGAAATTGAACCTAGTAAAGAAGGCAGCTAAGGATAATACGACGGCAGGCATAATTGACAGTCATAAAAATTTTAGTGAAAAATGGAAAGGTATGTAGAGGTACATTAAGACAGAAACAGGTTCCAAGAAGGACATTCCAGGAATAATTAATGAACAAGGGGAGTGTGTATGTGAGGATCTTTAAAAGGCAGAAGTATTCAGTCAGCAGTATGTAAAGGATAATGTCCAGATAGAGGAGGTGACTAATACTAAAGAAGTATTAAAATTTACATATGATAATGATATTAAGATACAAAAGTTTAAAAGTAGAAAAGCGGCTGGAATTGATAAGATGTCTAGGGATATACTAAAGACAATGGGTCGGGATATAGTACCATATCTAAAGTAGGCTACTTATTTGATTATTGTTTGGTCGAGGGAGCTATACGAAATGAATGGAGGGTTGCTATAGTAGCCCCTGTGTATAAAGGAAAGGGTGGTAGACGTAAAACTGAAAATTACAGGCCAGTAAGTTTGACATGCGTTGTATGTAAGCTTTAGGAAGGCATTGTTTCTGATTATATTAGATACTAGCAAGATACCCGTGCTTCGCTACGGTAATATACTGAAATTTATAATTGTTTTTGCTAATTGCTTTACGTCGCGCCGACACAGATAGGGACAGATGGGACAGGGAAGGGCTGGGAGTGGAAAGGAAGCGGCCGTGGCCTTAATTAAGGTACATCCCCAGCATTTGCCTGGTGTGAAAATGGGAAACCACGGAAAACCATTTTCAGGGCTGCCGACAGTGGGGTTCGAACCCACTATCTCCCGAATACTGGATACTGGCCGCTCTTAAGTGACTGCAGCTATCGAGCTCGATAATTTATAATTGAATGCTTATCGTTTTATATACCACCCGCCGATATTCGTGATCTGACTCGTTTACTGAGAGATTACGGCAACGTTCCTTCCATTTTTCAATCTTTCTTTCCAGCAATCGATTTCGTATTTCCCGGGCTAGGTCCAGGTATTCCACCCGGTCAGTTGGGTTCCTAAATCTTAGCCATGCTTTCCTATAAGCATTTTTAATGTGGATCAAATCCTTGAGGAGATCCGGCGTGGTGTCCTCTTAGGTGCCTTGGTGGTACTAAACCGGCGGCCGGACTGCAATCGTAGTCATTACCAGTCCAGGACCCGTTTCCAGCACGGTCCGCACATGTTGACGACGGTCCAGGATATTATTATTATTATTATTATTATTATTATTATTATTATTATTATTATTATTATTATTATTAGGGTGGTTGAGATTAATTGAATTTAGGTATTATTATTATTATTATTATTATTATTATTATTATTATTATTATTATTATATGTTCTGGACCCCACAGCAATATGCAAGACCGCTACTTGGCGGTAAAATACATCTGCTGCCATTGTCATTGCTAACAATGTGTCCAGCACCATTGTTGCGCGTAGGCAAGTGTGCGGAATTTCTGGCGATACGAATGACATACCTCCGTGTATTATTGACCTTATTATAGAGGTGAACAATTTGACGGCCAATCTCATTCCTATCGTTTATTTCAAATGTGTTTAAATTTTTATTTATATGCCAGGAGAATCTACTCTAATCTAAGAACGTTCTCCGAAGGAAAATATGGCTGTTGAAAAAGAACCCAGGAAAGATTAAAAATGATCGGTTTATGATCAGAATAAGTACATCGCAAGTCTACAGCCGGTTTCCTATCATTCGACAGGATCAGTGATGGAATGAATAAAGCCCCATCTAGCGGCGACAATAGGAATTGTGCCGGCTGCCGAAGCTCCCCTCTGGGTCAATGATCGATGAGTGACAAATGAAATGAAATATTGGACAGTGTTGCTGGAATGAATGATGACAAGGAAAGCCGGAGTATCCGGAGAAAAACCTGTCCCGAGTCCATTTTGTCCAGCACGAATGTCACATGGAGTGACCGGGATTTGAAACACGGAACCCAGCTGTGAGAGGCCGGCGCGCTGCCGACTGAGCAACGGAGGCTCCTTATACGTACATTACGAACAGTAAAATCAATTGGTCTCACCTCCTTTTACACCCCACCGCCGTTAAGTTTATTTACCCCCACCCTCCAAAAAATTAAAAGAAGGCGTGTTTCTTTATGTTTAAAGGAGATTCCAAATACCAATGTTCACGTTTATTACCTTCAGTTTTGAGATATAAGTATCCCCTTAAAAATAATTAACGTTTTTAACTTCCTTCCACACTCACCCCCCCCTCCCTCACTCGCAAAGTGATATTAAAGCAAAAAATACTTGTTCCTTTAATAGTAAAGGATCTTCTAAATACCAATTATCACCACTCTAACCACTTCAGTTTTTGATTTATGTGTCCTCATGAAAGGAATTCATCTCCTTTTCACTCCCCCCCCCCAAAACGCGCTTTTCTTTGTTTTTAAAGGAGATCAAAATACCAATTTTCTCGTCTTTAACAACTTTAGTTTTTATTAGATGTATGTATTCTCATACAATTAAGTCAATTAATTTTTTCTATCCTTTAACACTCCAAATCCCCTTCATTGGATTTTTCGAGAATACGTGTTTGTTTACTTTTAAAGCAGATTCCAAAAATAAAATTTCACGTGTGTAACATCTTCATTTTTGAGATATCAGTAGCCTAATTAAAAGAATTCAACACCATTTTCAGTCACTTTTACCCCCCACCCCCCACTACCCAAGTTGTATTTCCGAAAACTAAAAATACACTTTTCTTTATTTTTAATAGGATAAAAAATTACCATTTTTCACTTCTGTACATGTTAAGTTTTTTGAGATATACTGTAGAAATTCTCATTTTAAAATTTCACCCCATTTTAGTTCCCCTAAAGTGGAGTTTCCAAAGACAAATCACCTATGTTTCTTTACATTTACAGGAGATTCCAAATACCCACTATTTACGTCTGTAACATTTTACGCTTCTCAGATATTCTGTAGATATAGTCTTTCAAAAGATTCACCCCAATTTGCCACTCCTGTTTAACCGCCATTAATTGAATTTTCCAAAAGCAAAAATATACGTGTTTCTATATTTTTAAAGGAGATCCCATTTACAAATTTTCAGTTCTGTAATATCTTCAGTTTCTGGGATATATGTATCCTCATTTAAGGCATTCAACACATTATTCACCCTTTTACACCCCTCCTATTGGGATTTAGAGAAAACAAAGAAATACGTGTTCCTTTATTTTTAAGGGAGATTCTAAACACCAATTTTTACATCTGTAAACGTTTAAAGTTTTAAGATGTAGACACACTCATTTTAAAAATTCACCCCCCTTTTCACCCCCCATTATTTGGATTTTCCAAAAACGAAAAAATACCTGTTTCTTTATTTTTAAAGTAGATCCCAAATACCAATTTTCAGGTCTGTAATATCTTCAGGTTCTGAAATATAAGTAGCCTCATTAAAGGCATTCAACCTATTTTTCACCCTTTTTCACCCTTCTTATTAGGATTTTCCGAAAACACAAAAGTACGTGTTTCTTTATTTTTAAAGGAGATTTCTAAATACCAAATTTTACATCTATGAACTTTAAAAGTTTTGAGATATAGATACACTCATTTTAAAAATTTCATCCCCCTTTTCACCCCCCATTATTTGGATTTTCCCAAAACGAAAAAATACCTGTTTCTTTATTTTTAAAGTAGATTCCAAATACCAATTTTCAGGTCTGTAATATATTCAGTTTCTAAGATATAAGTATTCTCTTTAAAGGCATTCAACCCATTTTTCACCCCTCTTCACCCCTCCTATTGGGATTTTCCGAAAACAAAAAAATACGTGTTCCTTTATTTTTAAAGAAGATTCTAAATACCAATTTTTACATATCTAAACTTTAAAACTTTTGAGATATAGATGCACTCATTTTAAAAATTCACCCCCCTTTTCACCCTCGCATTAATTGGATTTTCCAAAAACAAAAAATATGTGCTTCTTTTTGAAAGCGATCAAAAGTACCAATTTTTAGGTCTGTAATATCTTCAGTTTCTGAGATATATGTATTCTCTTTAAAGGCATTCAACACATTTTTCACCCCTTTTCACCCCTCCTATTGGGATTTTCCGAAAACAAAAAAATACGTGTTCCTTTATTTTTAATGAAGATTCTAAATACTAATTTTTACATCTCTAAACTTTCAAAGTTTTGAGATATAGATGCACTCATTTTAAAAATTCACCCCCCCCCTTTCACCCTCGCAATAATTGGATTTTCCAAAAACAAAAAAATATGTGTTTCATTATTTTTCACAGCGATCAAAAGTACCAATTTTTCGGTCTGTAATATCTTCAGTTTCTGAGATATAAGTAGCGTATCCGGATTAAAGGCATTCAACCCCTTTTTCACCCTTTTTCACCCCTCCTATTGGGATTGTCTGAAAACAAAAAAATACGTGTTTCGTTATTTTTAAAGAAGATTCTAAATGCCAATTTTCACATCTGTAAACTTTTAAAGTTTTGAGATATAGACACACTCATTTTAAAATTTCACCCCCCTTTTCACCCCCTTAGAGACGGAATATCCAAAAATCCTCTCTTAGCGAGCACCTACATCTTAATATGAATATATCCCCAAAATTTCATTTCTTTATGTCCAGTAGTTTTGGCTCGGCGATGATGAATCAGTCAGTCAGTCAGGACAAGCTACTTTATATATATAGATGTTTACGAAATTATTAACTGGTTCGATAGAAGGTAGTTTGGTTTTAGGAAAGGTTATTCCACTGAAGATCAACTTGTAGGATTCCAGCAAGATACAGCAGATATCTTGGATTCAGAAGGCCAAGTGGACTGTACCGCGATTGACCTGTCGAAACCACTGAAAGGGTGGATCATGGGAAACTACTGGCAAAGATGAGTGCAATTGGACTAGACAAATGAGTGACTGAATGGGCTGCTATATTTCTAGAAAATAGATCTCAGAGAATTAGAGTAGGCGAAGCTTTATCTGACCCTGTAAAAATTGAGAAAAGAATTCCTCAAGGCAGTATTATTGGGCCTTTGTGTTTCGTTATATATATAAATGATATGAGTAAACAAGTGGAATTAGAGGTAAGGCTTTTTGCGTATCCTGTTACTCTGTATAGAGTAATAAATAAGTTACAAGATTGTGAGCAACTGCAACGTGACCTCGATAATGTTGTGAGATGGACAGCGGGCAATGGTATGTTGATAAAAGGGGTTAAATGTCAGATTGTGAGTTTCAAAAATAGGAAAAGTCCTCTCAGTTTTTATTACCGCGTTGATGGAGTGAAAGTTCCCTTTGGAAATCATTGTAAATACCTAGATATTAACATAAGGAAAGATCTTCATTGGGGTAATCACATAAATATGATTGTAAATAAAGGTTACGGATCTCTGCACATGGTTATGAGGATATTTAGGGGTTGTAGTAAGGATGTAAAGGAGAGGGCATATAAGTCTCTGGTAACACCCCAACTAGAGTATGGTTCCAGTGTATGGGACCCTCACCAGGATTACCTGATTCAAGAACTGGAATAAATCCAAAGAAAAACAGCTCGATTTGTTCTGGGTGATTTGCGACAAAAGAGTAGCGTTACAAAAATGTTGCAAAGTTTGGGCTGGGAAGGCTTGGGAGAAAGGAGACGAGCTGCTCGACTGAGTGGTATGTTCAGTGCCGTCAGCGGAAAGATGGCGTGGAATGACATTAGTAGACGAATAAGCTTGAGTGGAGCCTTTAAAGGTAGGAAGGATCACAATATGAAGATAAAGTTGGAATTCAAGAGGACAAACTGGGACAAATATTCATTTATATGAAGGGGAGTTAGGGATTTGAATAACTTACCAAAGGAGATGTTCAATAAATTTGCAATTTCTTTGAAATCATTTAAGAAAAGGATAGGAAAATAACACCTGGGAGACTCCCCTAAATGCAGATCAGTATTTATTTATTTATTTATTTATTTATTTATTGATTCAATATCACTACATCGTAGGCAGGCACTTTTCATCATGTCTATCTAGTCAACACTCTCCGATGTTGAATGGGTACACTGTGCTATACTAAGGGGAGTTCCGATACTTAATTACGCGTACCCTTTGGTCTTACTTGAAAGCTGAAATTCTAACGTGTAAGACGATTATGTTATTGCAGGCTACTTGGTTTAAACCTTCAGAAAGCCTGTCTATTTCACCTGCTAGTAGCATAGCTGACGTATTTTAAATAACATTTTCTATAATAATAATAATAATAATAATAATAATAATAATAATAATAATAATAATAATAATAATAATAATAATAACCAGCACGATCGTCACTTTTGTGGACGTTAAGAAGGCGTTTGATTCTGCGGACAGACGGACCATTTTTGATACTCTAGAATAACTCCGAGTTGACAGGAAGACCAGAGAACTAATCCAGCAAACTCTCAGGAATATGACTTCTAAACCTTGGGGAAATTTCTGAGCCTTTTGAAATATGTATGCGCGTTCGTCAAGGTGACGACATCTCCCTTATTCTGTTAAAGTTCTAGACAAACTTATTAGAGAATGGGAAAGGGACGTCAAAGTTTTGAGCATAAGCAATTTGGGAAGCGAAGTGAAGGTGAAATGTTTAGCCTTTGCTGATGATCTAGCAATCATTACTAAGGCCAGTAATGAAACCAGATACGCGGTACAGAGATTACACAATATAGCATCAAAGGCACGCCTGCATATATCGTACGAAGAAACCCAGTACATAGAAAATCTACATCAACATAGCAAAAAAAAAAAAAAAAAAAAAAAAAAATTAAAAAAAAATAAACAAGCACCTCTTTAGACATGCAAAACGGCATAATTTCACAGATGCTCTCCTTCAAATACCTTGGAGAAATCATACTACCATCGGAACTAGACAGTGGGGCCAACGTAGAAAGAGCCACTAAACTCCATAAAGCGTACAGACTAACGTGGAATTACTACAATAAGAGAGTCATATTGCATAATGCAAAACACACTGGCTAGAAGAAACTAAAGTGGACCTCCAAGGAATGAACATGACGGACGACATCATAGAAGATCGCGGAGCCTTTACTACAATAGTAGGCAAGCACAAATTCATGGAGAAAACTAATAGGGAAACTGATAGGAAGTGGTCTTCTTCTTCTTCTTCTTCTTCTTCTTCTTTTCTTCCTCTTCTTCTTATTCTTTTCTTCTTCTTCTACTGCCGCGTTTTTCCAGACTTTTAGGGTCGTGGATTTGGCCCTGTTTTACGGCCGGATGCCCTTCCTGTCGCGAACTCTGTATGGAGGGATGTAATATCACTTTTGCGCGTTTCTGTGGTGGTTGGTGGTGTGGTATGTTGTCTGAATATGAAGAGGAACGTGTTCGGACAAACACAAATACCCCGTCCCCGAGACAGAATAATTAATCAGACGCGATTAAATCCCCGACCCAGCCTGGAATCGAACGCGGGACCCTATTAACCTAAGGCTTCAGTGCTAACCATTCAGTCGGGCAGGTGTAAAGCCCTCTAAGGTGCACTAATTTTTAATAATATTTTTCCTATAATTTGTCATTCTTTTACAGCATGAAAACATATATTTCTAAAAAGATACCCTCAAATCTGAAAGGGTAAAAATAAAACAAAGGAAGAAGTCATAAATATGCTAATTACTGTACCATATATATCGGAAGTATTTCCTAAAAAATGGTCGTGGTAATTTCCCGGAATATGGAACGTCCTCTCTCTCTCTTTTACCTCATCGCCACTTTATCGTTTTAAAGTGGAATAGTCGTTTCTTTTCTATCTGTGCTTGTGTAGTGGTTTAGAGTAACTTATTAATGAACGAGAGAGTATTTAAATTTTGCCACTTAAGTGAATTCAGCTCTGGTATTGTATGCTGTTTCTAGAGCGTATCTTTTCTTCTTTTTTGGGAAGGAGACTTAATTCAATTAGTTTGTGTAAATGAGTAAGTCGCCAAAGTTCTAATGTAGAGTGGACTATTTTCCCGCTCACAGAGTAGCAACCTCCGTAATCAGAGTTTGTGCACATTCAGCTGAGAGTAAACATGAGAGTCAGCACACTTGCGGTTGAGTGGCTTCATCTGTATAAAGAGAGGGGAGCATGTGACTCGAGCAAATATCGCAGACTGTTTCTTGTTGTTGGTATACAATTCAACTCATGGAACGCCATTTTTCGAGTACAAAAACCTCGTTCCACATTTTTATAATAATAATAATAATTTATTTAACACATGTGTACAAAGTATTAATTAACTAAACGAAATTAGCATCATTTGCATAGTGTGACAAAATGTCCTGTCTTTCCACTCAATGATGTGATACGTGTCGCATGGTCCTCCACATAAGGTGCACTGATATCTGTCGGTGGGGCTATGGTATTCCTTGGTTGAACATATTCGGTGATGTAGTCCGTGGGCTGCCACTCTCGTATATAAATGGCGCAGTTGGTAGTTGGCCTTTTTCCATTCGTTGCTTGTCATCGCTGGGGTGGTGAGGAGTCCGGGATTGATGTCCCTCGCTTTCTGTCGCTTGTCTTCTAGGAATCTGGTGCTTTGTGGTGTTGGTATCAGATTATGAGCTTTCATTAGGTCTTCTATAAAGAAGGTTGTGTCTGCCAGGATATACGTTATTCTGTTTTGCGAGCATTTGGATACGCAGAGCATTCTTTTCAGGCAGGCTGTTTTAATTCCCTCTAATCGCTTCAGATTTTGAGGTGGTTCCATATAAGCTGTATGCCGTATGAGGCAATGGGAACAATCTGTATGTCGAACAGTCTCAGGGCTGTTGTGACGGATAGTAGATTCAGTTTCTTTATCTCGATAGTCGCATTTATTGCTGTTACAGCTCTGTTTTCAATGTGTTTGGAAAAGGCATGTCCTGTCACTTGCAGTGTGAGTCCTAGGTATTTGTAGCTACAAATTCCACATTTTTATAGAAGCAGTATCATATAAACTAGGGATATCGCACTCCTGAGGGCACTGCACTTTGTGAGAAGTGCATGGTTACCATAGGGTCCCATTTAATAATGGTGCAGCTTACATTCAGTTTGCTAGTGGAACACTCGAGCTGTCCTTACAACCCTAACCAAATTACGCTACGTTCTCCTTTGCAGGGAAAAGTGTAAACAGTTCAACTCCAAAGAAATATACAATGAAACAGACGGATAAACGAACACACACTCAAAAATACTGGAAAATAAACAACTAATATCAAACATATAAGACAAACGGTTAAACAAAACAAAATCTGCAGCTAAATGAACGGTAAATGACAAAGTTTCAGACAAATGTATAATCAAACAAAGATACAGTACAAACAATAAACAATCAATAAAACAAAGGGATAAACAAACAATAAATCTAAAAACATTCAAACGGATAAACAAAGAGCCATTTAATCAAACAAACAAACAAACAAACAAACAAACAAACAAACAAACAAACAAACAAACAAACAAACAAACAAACAAACAAACAAATAAACAAACAAACAAACAAAACCAAACAAAGAAGTACTGAAAAACGACAAATATAAAATCAGAGACAAATACTATAAATAGAAACCACTTTTCGCTTTGCGAAAATCAAATGATCATAAAAATATCTCCCGGTTATTGCCATTCATCAACGGCTGCTAATTTCAGATGGCAACCAGCCATAAGACACAGCCAGCACGGTTGTTAGGTAACATTGTCTGGCCATCCATCGATACCTTACATCATTGCTTGCACGGTTGCTATGGTTACACTTCCAACACACGATTTGTCACGTCACGTTTCACAAATTTTCGCATGATCCCCAGCCATAAGACATATTTATGTCAACAATCAGGCTGACGGACAGAAACGCCTAAGCTATTTGTTTGCCATCGTACTGACATAGACGGGTCTTATGGCGACAATGGAATAGGACAAGACTAGGATTGGGAACGTACAGCCCCAGCATTTGTCTGGTGTGAAAAACGAAAAAAGAACACCTTCAGGACCGCCGACTGTGGGATTTGAACTCACTATCTCCCGAGTGCACGCTCACAGCTACGTGAAACATACCGTGTAGCGAACTCACTTGGTAACAAACTAAGCATATCTTTCATATGGTTTATTTAGCAGGGCAAGTATTACTGCCATCAAATGTGACTATATGGAAAGTATTCGCGATAAATTCTTTCACTTTCTTACTGGGGACATGCTTGTTAAACTACAACTTAAAAATTGTGTAACATAATGAAATCACTTCGAATATAACAGATGAACACTATACCTGAAGAATGAATGGATGATGCGTTATTTCGATTTTATGGTTATTTAAACTCTGAAACATTGGCTTATCAAACGATCATCAGTAATTCGGTAGGTCAAACAAGATCGCTTTTTGTTTACACACACTACTTCAGAAAACCACAGAATGATTGCATCCTTGAACTGTTCATTGCTATGTTTTTATTTTCGCCCATCACGTGGAAACCTTCATCGAGTTCAAACTTAAGAGTTAAAACAATGTTGTTTTATTCAGAAGGATGACCAGTAGCACAAGATTTTTAATGTAATACGAGTATAAAAGAGTGAAATTTGTATATAAGCATGTAGTAATTACGTGAAAAATGTAATTAAATAGACCTAAGTGATATGTGATAACATGTGATATAAGATATGTAGTAGTCTAGTATTAATGCACTAAATTTACAAAAGTGCTCGTGTACTCCTTGTATTATGACTAATGGTTATGATACGAGATAATACATTTATTTTAAATAACTCCATATCGTTGTTGCTTTAAATAATTGACGAAGTCTACTGTTTTCCTATTTTGACCGTTAAGTATAGTTTCTTATCAAATAATCAAATTAAAGGCATAATCAAAGTACTTCCGATATTATAAAAATAATGTTATGCACTGTAAATCTCGGAGAGTATGTCTAACCTTTGTTCCGTTTTTCCACGGGTTGGGGTATAAAGTGAGATCAAACTTTACAGGAAGGTTTTACGACCGGAAGCCTTTCCTGACGCTAACAGTTAGTGAGATAAGATGAAAGACGTGATATATTGTACCCGAGAGGGTCATGAAGCAAGGATTAGGGATCAAGAGAACACGCATTCATTTGTCTCCAAGCAAGTACGCGGAAACTCGAAGCGTGGAACCCCAAGCGTAAAGCTAGCGTGTGTCTCCACCAATTTGAGCGAGGGAACCACAAGATGAAACCGCAAGTCTTTTGTGAGGGGGGGGGGGGTGGGGGGGGGGGAGGTAAAACTTTTAACAATCGCAATTTTGAACCCTGGAATCCTGTATCATGTGTCAACATTCAGAGAAAATCTCAGACACGTTTAGGAAAAGACTTGGGAGAAAGAAGACGAGCTGCTCGACTAAGTGGTATGTCAGTGCAGAGACGGCATGGGAGGATATCAGCAGACGAATAAGTTTGAGTGGTGTCTTTAAAAGTTGGAAAGATCACAACATGAAGGTAAAGTTGGAATTCAAGAGGTAAAATTTAGGCAAATATTCGTTTATAGGAAGGGGAGTTAGGAATTGGAATGACTTACCAAGGGAGATGTTCAATAAATTACCCTCTCGGGTACAATATATCACGTCTTTAATTTTATCTCACTGGCGTCAGGAAAGGCTTCCAGTCGTAAAACCTTCCTATAAAGTTTCATCTCACTTTATACCCCACCCCGTGGAAAAACGGGACAAAGGTTAGACAGGCTAGGAAAACAACAGATAGGGAATCTGCCACCTGAGCGACTGCCCTAAATGCAGATCAGTAGTGATTGATTGATTGATTGGCTTGAAAATTTACGGACATATTCTTAGAATGAGTAATCAATGATTGTCCAAAAGAATTCTGAACCTTGCCCTATCAATGAAAGTAAAAGAAAAAACCATTGGCTGCTCGAGTTGGAAAAGATCTTCAGGACATAGGCATCACAGATGATATTGTGTTAGAGGAAAGTTCGGAAAATTAGTCAACAATCGCCGCTTTACATGCCATCCAAGTACTACTGTACCACCAACAAAACTTGGTCAGAAGATCGCAAGAAAAGCCACAGCGAGAAGATTAAGAGATTTTGTTAGAAAAAAAAGGCAACGGCATCAGCTCTAAAAAATTTCAATCGTGCTCTTTAGTTGGGCATAAAGAGGAAAGGAATAATAATAATAATAATAATAATAATAATAATAATAATAATAATAATAATAATAATAATAATAATACCGAGCAAGTTCGTTACCCCGTTTGCATCACGTAGCCTTGAAAGTGCATTCGGGAGGTTGTAGGTTCGAACCTCACCATCAGCCGCCCTGAAAATGATTTTCCGTGGTTTCCCATTTTTACATCAGTACCTTAATTAAGATCATGGTCACTTCGTACCCAATCCTAGCCTTGTCTCACTCCATCGTCGCCATAAGACCTGTCTGCGTCATTGAGACGTAATAATAATAATAATAATAATAATAATAATAATAATAATAATAATAATAATAATAATAATAATAATAATCGAAACGACTAATTATCACGAGGTGGAAGAAATTTTTTTGCATTATCATTGATTAAGGAGAAGATGGCGCGTCGGAAATATTTGATAACGTGCTCATGAGAGCTCATCTCATGGCGACTCTATTTTTGGTAAGATTAAAGGGATTAAAGCCGCTCTCAAGTTTTGAACGGAATTTTCTTCCCTTAGGATCGTTAGCGGTGAGAAGTGTATCATTACGCTAAAATTTCAGTTCAATGTAGGAATCTAAAACGTAAATATTATGTTTTTGTGCGCAACATTCTCAATTTCAAATGTTAAAAACCATCGCGTTCAACGGCGGTTTTACAGCTGAAATAATCGTACGTTATTGGGTTAATATACACCGTTCTAAGCTAAGATAAGGACGTTAAGTGAAGGCCGACGCTTGAATACGTTGCCTCAACACTGCCTGTTCATGCGACATTTTCACAGACGTTGACGCTCTGTAACTCGTGATCCGGGATTGAAAAAAAAAAAAAAATCCAAAACAAGACGCTACAAGGCAGGCCATTCACGTACAATGCACTGCCCTGGTTTCACGTTGACATGAATTTTCCATTTGAAGTAATTACTTTGTCAGTCTGTTCTACATGTACGGGATCTCAATTTACACGCACAATAACTTAAACCGATGTAAAAATATCCGCCCGATACGATTGCGTATTTATAGGTTTTACTGAATAATAATAATAATAATAATAATAATAATAATAATAATAATAATAATAATAATAATAATAATAATAATAATAATAATAATAATAATAATAATTGTTACCGTGTTTTTGCGGTAGTTAGAGGTGAAAGAAGGTGCGGGTGTGAACGGGTCTCAAGCTACGAAATTAGAGTTCATGTAAAATTAACAAGGTTATATTTTCTTTTCAAAATAAAGAAATAACAAGCATGGCAGGTACAGAGTAGCAAGTCAACAAAATGTAGTTACAATATTTACCGGATTTGGGCTTCGCGCCCCGGCTTCACAATTCCTGGGCAATCAGCCCAACCTTACTCCAAAATAAGTTTTAACAGAGGGGCAGAAAACCCCATTCATGCTCAGGAGCACTTGCTCCAAATTACACAGAAAATCCTCCTCGAGGTATACAACACTCAATTTTCAAGAAAGAGCCACTCGCTCTCAAACATTAAGCCTCTCAAAGGCCACACCAAACTCCACCTTCAAGTTGTCCTCCCAGGACATAGACACAGGGGTAAAATACCCAACCTACTGAGGTCTATTAAGTGAGAAAAAGATTAATTACATGACCTCTAAAATAACAATTTGAGAGGAGGCGAACTTGCGCTCCTAATACACTTTGTTTAAAACCTACTTGGCACTAGGCCGTTAATACAAGGGCTAATCCCATACTAAAGAGGTGACTTAAGAAAGAAACAATTTACATTACGTTAAAGAAGAATAGGTTGAGAAAAAAAAAGTTCACCTCAAAACAATATGAGTGGGAGCTCGAGAGGGTTAAGCACTCTCTATCCCGATATGCAGTTTAAAGATAGAATAGATCCCAACGGTTTTTACATTTTAAGGAAGGTTACATTATGGAAAAAACTTCGGACCCGCCCCGAGAGTTAAACTGCTGAGCTAGCAAAGAAAGAAGTTAATCGGCCATTACCTTGTTGTTGACCGCTGCCGAAGAAAGAGGCGCTTCCCGCCCCCTGCTATGTACTTTACACACTGAAAGATGGTACAGAAGTGGCGCAGAGACCCAAAAATCAGCAGTTTATATACTCTCGCGGAAAGTTCGAGGCGTTTTAGGGAAGAAACACCCGCCCACAATCACTTTATTGGTTAGGGATAAGCAGCATATTCAAGTTGGGGGAAGATACATCAGATTGGTCAGAAAT
This sequence comes from Anabrus simplex, assembly GCF_040414725.1. Classification (NCBI taxonomy): domain Eukaryota; kingdom Metazoa; phylum Arthropoda; class Insecta; order Orthoptera; family Tettigoniidae; genus Anabrus; species Anabrus simplex. The sequence goes on along the minus strand of NC_090265.1, from coordinate 1,737,286,955 downwards.
TAATTAAAGAAATTCGGGATTGGCTAAATACAAAACAAGGGGAAAGAGAGGGGTATACAGCCAACTTACACAATAACAGAAAGAAATTTAACAAGAAACAAACTTTTGAAATAAAAATTTCTCCAAAAAACAGTTCTTTCACATCGCACTAGGGTGCACCATTGTAGTTTTTCAGTAGTGTCCTCTAGAAGAGAAAGTTCACACTTCTTACTACCGGTAAAACAAAAATACATCAAAAGTGGCACAGTTCAAAAACTCCAAACTTTCCAAGTAGTGACATCTTCTGAGAAACTTGAAAATTAATACCGTCGATAAAATTCAGACTTCCTCCAGCAGAGGAGTTTCAACTGGCGCACATTTTAAATTAGCGGCATGGAGGTGTACCGCCCGGTACAGACCTCCCCCCCCAAAAAGTTCCTCCAAGGGGTAACACAGAAGAACATAAACTTTTGTTTGAAAATAAGCTCCAAGTTTTGATGTTGATATGGAGATTAATTGCAGAAGTATTTATAAGATTTTCTTAATTTGGTTTGATTCAGTTTCAAAATTTTTGTTGTAACTGGTGAAGTAAAGTCTTTATGTTTGTAGAAGTTGAATTCAGAAGGAAAACTTTAGTTTTTAAAGTTGAGGAAAATTTTCAAAGTCCACCAAATATTGCTGTTGAATTCCCAAGAAAAGGTAGTAAAGTTGAACTGGAATGTCCATATAGCTGGATATGTACTTCAAACGTTGATGATTTTAACGGCCAGACCAGCCGCCACTGCTTGCGTTCAGAGGAGGCCGCCCGGGCCCCTCAAGTACCCTGAGATACCGCTCGCCCGCACTATGAGGGGAGCAGAGGTGTAGAAGCACGCCGCGCCCGCGGTGAACATATACAGGCTGCGGGCCAGTAGCAGGTCGTGCGCCGCACATCAGCCTTGGCCGGGAGGAGAGCTCCGGCTCGCCGTGCACATGTCGTACTCGCTGGGGTCGAGGGGTCCCTTCCTCTATCCCAGTCGCTGCACGGCGCCGCGCGGCTGCGGGGGCACTGAAACATTAAAGCTAGGCGGCAGAATTGTTGGACCATCATCCTTTTTCTTTGAGGGCACAGGCTTGTGGAGAGGTTGAGGGGCCAGCGGCGTGCAGATATCCATGGCATTAAATAAACCACTGTGTAGAGTGGAGCAGGAGACGGGAGCGTGGTAATGGCCGTGGCAAGGACAGGATGGCAGTTTAACGGTTCGGGGCAGGTTTTACAAAAATGCATACATATAAAACAAAATATTATAGAAGGGGCAGAAAGCCTTAAAAGTGAATCTCAAAAAAAATATAACCTTCATATTCCTTTCAAGATAATATGAGGCAAGTTAGCACAGAAATTATACAGGTTTCACCTGCGACAGGTGAACCCTAAATATCCTCTCGGTGGCTGGATTACTTAATAACAACGTAACCGGCGTAAGGAAATCGAGAATGATACACGGCCCATGAAATCTGGGGGCAAGCTTGCCCGCGGGAACAAAATTCTTGACCATAACTTGGTCGCCTACCTTCAAACTGGTGGGTCTCCGTCCACGATCATACCTTTCCCTAACCTTTTCATGAGAAACTTTAAGATTGGCTTTAGCCTTCTTCCAAAGATCTTTAATGTTGTCCGGATCTATTGTCTCAGGTAGAATGTCACTCAGAGACCAGAGGTTAGAGAGCGGCGAGTTGGGAACAAACTTGAACATCAAAGAGGCTGGAGTAAATTTATGTGATTCATGAACCGCCGAATTCAAAGCAAAAGCTAACCAATGCAGGGACGTGTCCCACCTGGAATGATCTTCATGATGATAGGCAATAAGCGCGGACCTGAGATTACGGTTAACCCGTTCAGCCAGAGATGGTTGAGGGTAATAAGCAGAAGTAGTCACATGAGAGATGGACAGGTCAAAGCAGAATTTACGAAAAAGATTTGATGTAAACGCCTTAGCATTATCAGACACAATATATTGTCACGGACCAAAAGAGGCAAAAATACAATTTAAGCAAGTAATGGTGGACTGAGCGGTAGCCAGCTTAGTCGGAAATAACCAGGAAAATCTTGTAAAACCATCTACGCATACAAAGATGAACTTGTTAGCATTTCCCTTCGACTGGGGGAAGGGTCCTACATAATCAATATACAGGCGTTCCATGGGGCGCGACGCTTGATGAGAAGACAAAAGGCCTACCTTGGTGGACATGGTTGGTTTACTGAGCAAACAAGATTTACAAGCTTTTACTAGTTCACGGATTTCACCGTCCATACCTTTCCAGATGAACCTTTCCCGAATCTTTTCACGAGTTTTAAAGATTCCAAGATGCCCCCCTAATGGGGTCTCATGATAGTACTTGAAGATCATAGGCACAAGAACAGCTGGAACGACAACCTTCATCAACTTATCATGCCCCGAAGGGCAACATAGAACACCATTCCTCAGAACATAAGGGACAACATGTTCCCCAGAAGAAAGGGTTTCCATTATCGGAGCCAGCGTCGGATCTTCACGTTGGTATTTCTCGATATCCCTAAAGAGCATGGGAGCATCTGTTAAGATGGCATTAACATCAGATAGTATTGACTCGGGAGGTGATGAACTGTCGACCGGTTCATGGGTCTCGACGTCGTTGGAAAACATACGGCTGAGTCCATCAGCAACAACATTTTCGGTACCTCTGATATGCCTGACATCGAATTGGAAGGCAGAAATTCGGATGGCCCAACGGGCTATACGACCAGTACGACGCGGCCTACCTAAGACCCAGCTTAAGGCTTGATTATCTGTCTCCAGGTCGAATTTGACATGTTCCAGATAGAGACGGAACTTCTTTAAGGCAAATAAGACTGCCAACCCTTCGAGCTCGTAGATAGAATACTTGGCTTCTTGAGCCGATAGAGTCCTAGATGCATAGGCGATGGGTCGCCTCCCTAGTTCAGTCTCTTGAAGAAGGACTGCAGCTACTGCTGACGACGACGCGTCGGTTTGGACGATGAATTTCTTCGAGAAATCAGGCATAGCAAGTACAGGGGCATTACAGAGAGCTAATTTAAGATCTTCAAAAGCGGCTTGTTGAGAAGGTCCCCACTCGAATTTGATGCCTTTCCTACGAAGAAGGTTCAAGGGCGCCGCTCTATTAGCGAAGTTAGGAATGAACTTCCTGAAGAAATTCACCATGCCAATGAACCTGGCGATACCTTTGATGTCCTTGGGAGGTTTAAAATCACGGATGGCCTGTGTTCTAGAATGATCGACTGCAACACCATCAGGTGACACAATATGCCCTAGAAATGACATAGAGGGCTTAGCAAAGGCAACCTTGGACAACTTGACAGTTAACCCAGCCTTACGAAGGCGATTGAGAACTTCTTGCAGATGATCTAGATGTTCTTCAAAGGTCTCCGAAAATACGACGACATCATCCAAGTAGTGATACAAGTACTCAAATTTGATGTCGGACAAGACCCTATCTAGCAGCCTAGTGAGTACAGCTGCTCCCGTGGGGAGCAAGAAAGGCACGCGGTTGTATTCGTATAAATTATAGTCCGTGGCAAACGCTGTAAGATGTTTAGACTCTTCCGCAAGGGGAATTTGATTGTAGGCCTGATTCAGGTCCAAGATAGTAAAGAACTTGGCCTTACGAAACCATGATAAACAAGAATGAAGGTCAGGAAGGGGCACAGATTGTAACACCACCTTCCGATTGAGAGCCCTATAATCAATGACAGGCCTGAAGCCCCCTTGGGGTTTCGGGACTAGAAAAATAGGTGACGAATACGCCGACTTAGAGGGCCTAATAATACCATCCTTCAACATCTGATCGATGATTTCTTTCAGAGCCTTCATTTTAGGCGGAGATAGCCTATAAGGTGGAAAACGGACAGGAATTGAATCCGTGACCTCAATTTTGTATTCAATAAGGTCAGTAACACCAAGAGTATCAGAGAACACCTCTGGAAATGACTGACATAATTTACGAATACTATTAGCCTGCTCCTCGGGTAGATGTCTAAGGTCTAACAACATCTCATCCTGGGTAGGCGAAATAGATGAACATGATACAGAATTACACTTTAACAAGGGAATTTTACAATTGGACGCAAATTTGAATGTGCACGACTTACTCTGAAGATCGAGCACAAGACCAATGTGAGAAATGAAGTCAGCTCCCAATATGATGGGGCAAGACAGGTGCTTAGCCACAAACAATTTGATTTTCCATGTAAATTTAAAAATACGAATTTTGACATTTACAGAACCTAGGATTTCCAATGGAGATGAATTAGCCGAAACATATTGAACAGGAGATGAGACATAGTCAGGTAGTTTACAAACAGATTTCAATTTAGAATACCATTCAGCCGAAATAATCGAACAAACACTGCCTGAATCTAAAAGAGCTGTTACAGGTTCATTATTTAACTCAAGTTTGAGAAAAGGGACCGGTGCGGGGGTATCCGCCGCAATCCTAAGACACTCTTTGGGGCATTCAACAGATAGATTTGCAGATTGAACATTCCCTGAATTTACGACCTGTTGGCCAGGGGCTGAGCCTCGGGAAGATGGATTAGTCGACTCAGCCGAAGCCACTAGTCACTTTTGATTGATGTTGGAAGTTGCACCTGAAGTTGAGCAGGAGGGGGTGCTTTTCGAATTGGGACAATTCTTGGCGATATGTGAGAAAGCCCCACATTTAAAACAGCCTTGTGATGAACCAGTTCCATTCCTTGTCCCACTAGACTTGAGCAATGGGCACTTGTTCCGAAGATGGTCGGGCGACCCGCAAGCATAGCATTTACGAGGTGTGACTGGTCGGCGAGGGGGAGGAGGCCGAGGATTACCAAAAGAAGGAGGGGGTTCTTTCGCGACACGCAAAGAATCGGCGTATCTAACTCCTTCCGCTGAGACGGCCAATGCTTCAAGTTCAGAGAAGGTTTGCGGGCACGCCGCGAAACACAAATATAACCTATAGGATGGTGAAATTCCTTCTACAATAGCCTGTACAATCTGATCTTCAGGAAAATGAAGGGCAAAGACCCTAGTATAGAATTTAATATCTTGGATGAAGTCTGCTAAGTTTTCATCCAAACGCTGTACACGATAATAGTACTTCTGAATAAGGGAGGACCTGGCCCTAGCCGGGATGAAGTTAGCTAGCAAGTGGGCGTGGAAATCCTCAATAGATGATTGCTCGGCAATGGCTCTTACTATTTTGTCTGAGAGAATACCAATTGCATAGGGATAGATGATTTGCAAAATCTGACATGGGGAAAGAGAAAACACAAGGGCATGATCCTGAAATTCAACTAAAAATCTTAAAAATGAAATTACGTCACTGGTGGTATTAACGGAAAACTTAGAGATACCTCTGAGCAACATTGCCAATGGATGAGGCAAGCTGCTAAACCCGGGTGACATAGTAGGTAAAGGTTTCAGTGGCAAGGAAGTTAATTCAGAACGTATATTATTCAACGATGCACGGCGTTCAGACTCGTTGTCCAATGGGGCAGAGCTAGTTTGAGCAGCAACGGTTATCCTATTGGCTTCTCCCTTAGGAGGCTCTTCCTCGCTACCTTCATTCATCGTGGTGGGTTGATCAATTTTGGGAGGAACTTCCCCAGTTAACAATTGAGTGACCTTGCTAGATAATTCAGAAATACTTTCAAGCAACGTACTAGCTTCCTTCCTCTGAACGTCATTCAACTTCAGAGACAACAGATCGTTAACTCTATTTGAAAAATGATATAGCCTGGCTTGCACGCGCTTAATTTGATTAGGAGAAGGATCATTTTCGTCAAAAAAACTAACTACCGATGCTAGCCCAGTAGTATTCTCGGTGATCGTGGAAAGAGAGTCGTCAATTTCTTTCTCTACCAAATTGGGGATGGAAATGGGCAAATCAAGGGACTCTCTAAGCTTGTTGGTGTCTATCGCAACCGTGCCTCCAGATTGCACATTTCAGATAGTTAACTCATAGATCAACTCCTCCTTGCGCAAATAGTTAAGATGGAGAACATCGCGAGGGCTGGGCATGATGACAGAACAATTTCGAAAAAATCAGAAAATTCCAGCAACTGAGAAAATTGTTAGAGTTCGGAACAAACAATGTTTAGCCGTCAAAAGGGGCTAAATTGAGACCCATTCAACCACGCTCTGCTACCACTTGTTACCGTGTTTTTGCGGTAGTTAGAGGTGAAAGAAGGTGCGGGTGTGAACGGGTCTCAAGCTACGAAATTAGAGTTCATGTAAAATTAACAAGGTTATATTTTCTTTTCAAAATAAAGAAATAACAAGCATGGCAGGTACAGAGTAGCAAGTCAACAAAATGTAGTTACAATATTTACCGGATTTGGGCTTCGCGCCCCGGCTTCACAATTCCTGGGCAATCAGCCCAACCTTACTCCAAAATAAGTTTTAACAGAGGGGCAGAAAACCCCATTCATGCTCAGGAGCACTTGCTCCAAATTACACAGAAAATCCTCCTCGAGGTATACAACACTCAATTTTCAAGAAAGAGCCACTCGCTCTCAAACATTAAGCCTCTCAAAGGCCACACCAAACTCCACCTTCAAGTTGTCCTCCCAGGACATAGACACAGGGGTAAAATACCCAACCTACTGAGGTCTATTAAGTGAGAAAAAGATTAATTACATGACCTCTAAAATAACAATTTGAGAGGAGGCGAACTTGCGCTCCTAATACACTTTGTTTAAAACCTACTTGGCACTAGGCCGTTAATACAAGGGCTAATCCCATACTAAAGAGGTGACTTAAGAAAGAAACAATTTACATTACGTTAAAGAAGAATAGGTTGAGAAAAAAATAGTTCACCTCAAAACAATATGAGTGGGAGCTCGAGAGGGTTAAGCACTCTCTATCCCGATATGCAGTTTAAAGATAGAATAGATCCCAACGGTTTTTACATTTTAAGGAAGGTTACATTATGGAAAAAACTTCGGACCCACCCCGAGAGTTAAACTGCTGAGCTAGCAAAGAAAGAAGTTATTAATCGGCCATTACCTTGTTGTTGACCGCTGTCGAAGAAAGAGGCGCTTCCCGCCCCCTGCTATGTACTTTACACACTGAAAGATGGTACAGAAGTGGCGCAGAGACCCAAAAATCAGCAGTTTATATACTCTCGCGGAAAGTTCGAGGCGTTTTAGGGAAGAAACACCCGCCCACAATCACTTTATTGGTTAGGGATAAGCAGCATATTCAAGTTGGGGGAAGATACATCAGATTGGTCAGAAATTAATTAAAGAAATTCGGGATTGGCTAAATACAAAACAAGGGGAAAGAGAGGGGTATACAGCCAACTTACACAATAACAGAAAGAAATTTAACAAGAAACAAACTTTTGAAATAAAAATTTCTCCAAAAAACAGTTCTTTCACATCGCACTAGGGTGCACCATTGTAGTTTTTCAGTAGTGTCCTCTAGAAGAGAAAGTTCACACTTCTTACTACCGGTAAAACAAAAATACATCAAATGTGGCACAGTTCAAAAACTCCAAACTTTCCAAGTAGTGACATCTTCTGAGAAACTTGAAAATTAATACCGTCGATAAAATTCAGACTTCCTCCAGCAGAGGAGTTTCAACTGGCGCACATTTTAAATTAGCGGCGTGGAGGTGTACCGCCCGGTACAATAATAATAATAATAATTTTATTTATTTATTTATTTATTTATTTATTTATTGATTTATTTATTTATTTATTTATTTATTTATTTATTTATTTATTTATAACTTATCTAAGATACATTTGAAAATATGTAGTCGGATATTATACATTATTTTTGCAAATTATTTACACCTGCAAAGCACTTGATATGCTTATCTGCCCGTGAAATTGTTTCGCATTTGTATACATTGTTGCAATCCTTACTGTTCACAACATTAATAAAGTTTGCACATTTACATTATCGTTGTAATTTTGTCCTGTGGTGTGAGTTTTTCTCAATCCCCTGAAAGTATCATTCAAAATAGAAAAGTCTTTGGTACATTTTTCATTCATGAACAAATGTTTAAACTGTAATTTTGTTATCTATCATCCATGGTTTCACATGATTTTTAGTTGATATTTTGTTTTCAAGTGCGTCAATTCTGAGGGTAACTTGTTAAAACATTTAGGCACTACAACTTGCAGTGTTCTGGATCCATAATTGTTGTAGTACCTCATGACCTGAAAATAACTTATATGCCTCAGTCTTGTTCCATGTGTATGTTCATTTACAGTTCTATATTGTGGCTTCCAGTAATTTTCTTTAATTATGTTGTACGTATGAAGTTGTTTAACTCTAAAGAACCTTTCCTTCTGGTACTTCCCTGTTAACATATCCTCACTTTAGCTAAGTATTTCTCTGTTTTCATACGAAAAGAATGCTTTGACAATACGATTTTGTAATATTTGTACCAAGTTTATGTCTGTAACAAAAGCCGATCGTCATAAACTTACACCACCCATCTGGCTGACTGACTGATTCATCATCGCCGAGCCAAAACTACTGGACATAAAGAAATGGAATTTTTGGGATACATTCATATTAACATGTAGGTGCTTGGTAAGGGAGGATTTTTGAATATTCCGTCGCTAAGGGGCTGAAGAGGGGGATGATTTTTAAAAATGAGGATATCTATATCTCAAAAACTGAAAAGTTTACAGACGTAAAAATTGGTATTTGGAATCTCCTTTAAAAATAAAGAAACACGTATTTTTTTGTTTTCGGAAAATCCCATTACGGGGGGGGGGGCGGTGAAAAAAGTGGGAAACGAGATTGAACACCTTTTATGAGGATACTTATATCCCCAAAACTAAAGATGTTACAGACATGAAAATTAAAATTTGGAATCTCCTTTGAAAATAAAGAAACACGTATTTTTGTGTTTTGGGATAATCCGATGAATAGGGGGTGAACAGGAGTGATAAACAGGGTGAATTTAGAAAAAGAAAAAGACTAGACTATAGCTGCAAATTATCTCGGACAGGTAACATATTACAGATTTGAAAACTGGTATATGGAATTTCCTTAAATATTTTTTGTGGAAAATCCACTCAAGGAGAACTGAAAAAGGGGGTGAATTTTTAAAATTAGCATATCTACAGTATATCTCAAAAACTTAACATCTTGCAGAAGTGAAAATTGGTATTTGGAATCTCCTTTACAAATAAAGAAACACGCATTTGGTGGGGGAATCAACTTGGAAGGGGGTAGGGGGTGGGATGAAAACGGAGATGAATTCCTTTTACGAGGGTACATATATCTCAGAAACTGAAGATGTTACAGTCGTGATGAAGAACTGATCAAGGGGTTGAATTCCTTTTATGAGGATACTTATGTGTATCTATGAAAATGAAAATCTACAACCTGTTTTCCAATCATTGACCGGGTCAGGGATGGAATGAATGAAGCAGATATAGGCTATTAGTACGATGGGGTCGCCACTCCCAAAGTGATTTATTAATGACTGATAGATGCTATGAAATGAGAATGGAGAGTGTTGCTGGAATGAAAGATGACAGGGAAAACCGGAGTACCCGGAGAAAAACTTGCCCCGCCTCCGCTTTGTCCAGCACAAATCTCACATGGAACGACCGGGATTTGAACCACGGTATCCAGCGGTGAGAGGCCGACGCGCTGCCGTCTGAGCCACGGAGGCTACTATGTATATCTAGAAAACTGAAAATGTTACAAATATGGGGATAGGTATTTGTAATCTCCTTAAAAATTAAAAAAAAAGAACATGTATTACTTTTTTCGACTTGAGAGAAGATTGTTTCTCACATGTACAGTTCTATGTCGCATGTTCGTCTTAGCCCCGAAAGGTAACACCACAAACATGGTTTACAAAGAATGTCTGGGGTAAATGAAACTCAATTTTTGGGTGAGTTTTTATACTTTAGGAATTTTCAGATAATGTCTTAGTACAATGCCGAGGAACGATTACTTTGATCAAATTACAAAATCCACGCGAGGGAAGCCGCGGGTAATTGCTAGTATCATATAAGTGACTCAAGAAGTGAAACCATTTTTAAACTATCATGAGGTATTATGTACTTAACCATTTGCATTTTGAACAAGCTCAGCCTCAGCCTCACAACTTATTAATATGTTGCTTTCATGAAAAATATCTATCTATTATTACACCTAGATATTTCATGTTATCAACTTCCTCTATTACATAGTCACAATTGCATGATTTTTGTTCATCATCATGAATCCACTGAACTAAATAATAATAATAATCATCATCATCATCATCTGTTTACCCTCCAGGTTCGGTTTTTCCCTCGGACTGAGCGAGGGATCCCACCTCTACCGCCGGGCAGTGTTCTGGAGCTTCAGACTCTTGGTCGGGGGATACAACTGGGGAGTATGACCAGTACCTCGCCCAGGCGGCCTCACCTGCTATGCTGAACAGGGGCCTTGTGGAGGGGTGGGAAGACTGGAAGGGATAGACAAGGAAGAGGGAAGGAAGCGGCCGTGGCCTTAAGTTAGGTACCATCCCGGCATTCGCCTGGAGGAGAAGTGGAAAACCACGGAAAACCACTTCGAGGATGGCTGAGGTGGGAATCGAACCCACCTATACTCAGTTGACCTCCCGAGGCTGAGTGGACCCCGTTCCAGCCCTCATACCACTTTTCAAATTTCGTGGCAGAGGCGGGAATCGAACCCGGGCCTCCGGGGGTGGCAGCTAATCACGCTAACCACTACACCACAGAGGCGGACACTAAATAATAATAATAATAATAATAATAATAATAATAATAATAATAATAATAATAATAATAATAATAATAATAATAATATGCTTCGCATAAAAAGCGGCATAAAGCAAAAAGAAGTGTTAGAAGTTCACGAAGAGGTTCACAGTCTGGCGACGAATGGTAACAATAGATTTATCGACATTATCGCGTCAATAAAGATAAACTGCTGCAGAAGTCATTGATCCAACCATGCGCTTTGAGCGGGTGCTAACTCAGCCCCAAGAAATGACAATGAGAGAAAACACTTTCTTCAATATTATATGGTCTTAGAAAGATAATTAGTAACTCGCCTGGTGACCATGATTGTTAAGCCGTCAAGTCTGTACGGTCTGACACCATGGTTAGGTGGTTCGAATCCCATTGGTGGACAGAAAATGCACCGTCAGAGTGTTAGTCATCAGGGTAGGAGAGATGGTGGTATCAAATTTCTAATCACTAGATTGTATGTTTCAAAAGCCTAGATTTAATTCCATATCTCTCCGAAGTGTTTAGACGGAATGAGGCATACGACGCTGTTGATGGTGATTCGCCCGTCGGGAGGTGACATTAAGCCTTGAGCAGACCCCTTGGTGTTATGCGACAGGAGTAGGCCATGTGCCGACACCAGGTTCTATCCTCTCCCTACCTCTTTTTCATCATCCTCTCTCACCCAAATCCATTATTATTTATTTATTTATTTATTTATTTATTTATTTATTTATTTATTTATTTATTTATTTATTTATTTTATAGAAGGATTTGTGCTAGACGAAGCGGAGGCGGGTCAGGTTTTTCTCCGTGTACTCCCGTTTTCCTAGTCATCTTTCACTCCAGAAAGACTCACGAGATCTGATGCAGAATTGAGCAGGCCAGAACTTCTTTTCAGAGACTTAGAAAACTTTTGACCTTTCCATTTCACTACAGACACGACTACTCCGGTGCTACGTTTTCAGCATTCTGTTATACGGCGTTGAGGCATGGACACTAACTGAGACCATGTGCAAAAGATTGCAAGCATTTGAAATGTGGACGTACCGAAGGATGCTGAAGATACCTTGGACAGCTTAAATGACCAATATAGACGTTTTGCACCGTATGAACGAAGAACCAGAAATTCTCACTACCATCAAGAGAAGGAAGCTAGAATACTTTGGTCATATGATGCGGAACTCTAAATATAACCTTCTGCAAGTAATACTCCAAGGGAAAATTAATGGAAAACATGGTCCGGGGAGAAGTAGGACATCATGGCTCGGCAACTTGAGCCAGTGGTTTTGGGTGACAAAGCTTACTCTGTTCAGAACAGCTATGAACAAACAACAGATCATGCTACTGATCGCCAACGTTCTGCGAGGACATGGCACATGAAGAAGAAGAAGAATATCGAACCATGGTGGTAAATACATTTTTCCTGAAGAAGTTTAGATCGAGTCTCCGTTAGGTAGTCGAAAAATGTAGAAAAGCCACAATCACTTCTGAACAAACACAGGCCTCAGTGGTTCGCTCAGGCGTCGGGAAATAGAACTAACCAATCTATCCTACTCAGTGGCGAGGTTACAAATAGTGGAAGTTTTCAACTTCCACTCCTCCAGAGATCTCCATTCTGTACATGGGGATAGAATTATTTTAAGAAACATGTCATTTCTTAGAAACTCCGTGGCTGGGATGGCACCACGCCGGCCTCTTATCCCCGGGTTCCATGGTTCAAATCCCGGTCACTTCATGTGAGATTTGTGCTAGACGAAGCGGAGGCAGGTCAGGTTTTTCTCCGTGTGCTCCGATTTTCCTAGTCATATTTCACTCCAGAAAGACTATCGAATATTATTTCATTTCATCTATCAGTCATTAATAATTGCCCCACAGAAGTGCGACAGGCTTCGGCAGACGGTACAATTCCTCTCCTCGCCGCTAGATGGGGGCTTCATTCATCCCACTCCTGACCCGGTAGAATGACTGGAAACAGGCTGTGGATTTTCATTTCCATTTCATTTCTTGTCTTCACACCCAATTATACTATTATGTCGCACACACAACCGAGCAAGTGGCCGTGCTGTTAGGGCCGAGCAGCTGTGAGCTTGCATTCGTAAGATAGTGGGTTCGAATCCCAATGTCAGCAGCCCTGAAGATGGTTGTCCGCGGTTTACCATTTACACACCAGCCAAATGCTCGTGCTGATCCTTCATTAAGGCCACGGTTTTTTTTTTCACTCCTACTCCTTTCCTACCCTATCCCTATCTGTGTCGGCTCGACGCAAAGCAAATTGGAAAAAAAGTAATTGTTTTTTGTACTCTTGTAGTAGTAGTAGTAGTAGTAGTAGTATAGTAGTAGTAGTAGTAGTAGTAGTAGTAGTTGTTGTTGTTGTTGTTGTTGTTGGGTAATTATGTTTTAACATTAATTTATTATCACTTGTAATTTGAAGCTAGTCGTAAACTCAACCTGTCTATACTAATATTATAAAGAGGAATAATTTGTTTGTTTGTTTGTAACGAATAGACTCAAAAACTACTGAATCGATTTTAAAAATGTCTTCACCTCGCCAGTGAGTAACATGGGCTATATATTATTTTCAAAACAATTCGAGGTGGGGGGAACAGGGGGAGATACAAAAATAATATGCTAATATAGGAAAAATATCAAATTTGTCGTATAAGGACGAGACAAAGCTCAATTTAATCCTCTTGACGCAAAGAACAAACCTCGGTAAGCCCTACAGGCCCGAAAACCATGTTTTAAGGCCGTAAAACCAACCGTTACGGAGATATTGGCACTGCACTACCCCTGCTCTAGAAATCGGATAAAAGAAATGAACTGCCGTAACCATGGCAACGTCAGCTCCAGGATTCTAGAGGAGCGAAATTATGCATGTACGTTTGGGCATAGCTGCTAACCAAAATTGGTACACATACGACTTAGTATCTGGAAAAAGTATACTGTTGTGTAAGGCACTCATAGGACTCATTTGGGCGGGGATGGAAAAGGGGTGCAGTATAAAATCTTCTCTTACTGTATATAAAAATGGATGTTTGTGTGTGTGTGTGTAAATGACACACCTCCTCTTAAACCACTTGTGCAATTTGAACCAAACTTGGTACACGCATTAATTACTATCGGGAGACGAGCACTGTGGGGGTAAGCCATCCCTATCGCCCTTAAGGGAGGGGGTCAGGGGGGTTAGTTATAAAATGTAATCGAGAATAGTGTCGAATTCATAGTTTTCGGGGTCGCTGAGTTGAAAAGTAACACTCCAGAATTTTTTAAAGTCCAAGTTCAGCCCCCTTTTAGGCGGGGAGCGAATGGGGTGTGAGATATAGAAATAATTAAAAACAGTTTCGAATACATATATTTCAGGGTCTCTGAGATGAATAGTAATACTCCGGATTTTTTACAATTCCAAGTGGGGGCCAAACGGGGTGAGATATAAAAATAATCGAAAAACTATATATAAAATCCTTTCTTCTTCTTCTTCCTCTTACTGTATATAAAATGGCCGTATGTGTGTGCGTGGGTGTGTGTGTGTGTGTGTAAATGACACATCTCCTCCTAAATCACTGGAGCAATTTCACCAAACTTGGTACACTTATCAATTAGTATCAGGAGAAAAACCGGGTGGGGGTAAGACATCCCTAGCACCCTTATGGCAGGGGGAAAGGGGGGTATAAAATAATCTATAATAGTATCGAATCCATAGTTTTCGTGGTCCCTGAAATGAATAGTGATACTCCGAATTTTTTAAAGTTCATGTTCAGCCCCCTTCGGGGTGAGGGTGAGGGGGGAGTGAGATATTAAAAAATCGAAAATAGTGTCGAATCTACAGTTTTCGCTTTTCACTGAGATGAATGGTGACAATCCAGACTTTCTATCTCTTAGGGGTGGGGGGCGAGAGGTTGACATTTTCATTGACACTTGAAATCCTGTTATAGTACGACGGCTAAATACGTATAGTTATAACTTATTAATTTTTGACAGGATCAAATACTTCCCAGTGGATTCGAGCTTCTGTAAGGTCGAAGTTTTACTCGAAAATTAAATAATGTAAAACTTGAAATCAAACACATCTAAATAATTCTAAAACTACATTATAGATCGTAACATATCAATCTGCAAGTCAAAAAGGAATTCTATAAAAATTCACATCACACATAACTAACTGGTAATGCAAATCTTAAAGGTAAATATTCAAAAACTATCCGGGCAACGCCGGGTACTACAGCTAGTAGTAATATAAGCCGTAATGTTAAGCACTTAAGTTGTGTGTGAATTTGTATGTGATGACGCTGGATTTAGAATGCTAAACTAGTAGTATTTCTTGTAATATTTTCTTTCCATGGAATTGCTTGTTGTACTCTTGTTGTTGTTGGGTAATTAGTTTTAAATTTAATTTATTATCACACTACTGTAAGTGATCATTGTCACTGGGATAGTTCCCGATTACGATGTATTTGTTAATAATAATAATAATAATAATAATAATTGTACCGGGCGGTACACCTCCACTCCGCTAATTTAAAATGTGCGCCAGTTGAAACTCCTCTGCTGGAGGAACTCTGAACTTTATCTACGCTATTAATTCTCTACTTTCTCAGAAGATGTCACCACGTGGAAAATTTTGAGTTTTTGAACTGTGTCATTTTTGATGTGGTTTTGTTTCACTTGAAGTAAGAAGTGTGAACTTTCTCTTCTAGAGGACACTACTGAAGATCAACAATAGTGCAACCTAGTGAGGAGTCAAAGAACTATTTTTTTGGAGAAAAATTTAATTTCAAGAGTTTGTTCTTTGTTAAATTTCTTTCTGTCATTGTTTAAGTTGGCAATATTTACCCCTTTCTTCCCCTTGTTATGAATGTAACCAATCCCGAATTTCTTTAATTAATTTCCGACCAATCAGGGGTATCTTCCCCCAACTTGAATCTGTTGCGGGGTCCTATCCAATAAAAACGTTGAGGGAGGGTGTTTTCATTCCCCTAACGCCTAGAACCTTCCGCGAGAGGATATAAACTGCTGATTTTAGGGTCTCCGGGCCACTTCTGTTCGATCTTTCAGCGTATTAAGTACACAGCAGGAGGCGGGAAGCGCCTCTTTCTTCGGCAGCGGTCAACAATAAGGTAATGGCCGATTAATAAATTCATTCTTTTCTTGCTCAGCAGTTTAACTTTCGGGGCGGGTGCGAAGCGTTCTACCATGTAACCTTTTCCTAAAATGTAACTACTCTTTTCCTCTATTCTCTTGTAAAGCTACATACTGGGATAGAGAGTGCTAACCCTCTCGAGCTCCCACTCATATTGTTTTGAGGTGAACTTATTTTTCTCAACCTATTCTTCGATAACGTAAAACAAATTGTTCTTTTCTAAGTCACCTCTGTAGTATGGGATTAGCCCTTGCATCAGTGGCCTAAGAGCCAAAGTAGGTCTTAAAATCAAAGTGTATTAGGAGTGCAAGTTCGCCTCCCCTCAAATTGTTTTAGAGGTCATTTAATTAAACCGCTTTTCATTTAATAGACCTCAGTAGATTGGGTATTTTACCCCTGTGTTTATGTCCGTTGAGGACAACTTGAAGGTGGAGTTTGGTGTGGCCTGGGAGAGGCTTAAATTAAAGAGCGAGTGGCTCTTTTGGAAACGGAGTGTTGTGTGCCTCGAGGAGGTTTTACTGTGTAATTTGGAGCAAGTGCTCCAGGGTTTGATTGGGGTCTTCTGCCCCTTTGTTAAAATTTGTATATCGGAAAGTTGGGCTAGTTGCTCAAGAATTGTCAACTCAGGGCTCGAAGACCAAACTCTGTAACCCCTGTAATTGTACATTTCAAATTGTGTTTCGGCTACTAAGTACCTGTTCTTTGTTATTACTTAATCTTGAAAAGAAAATATAACCTTGTTAAATTTTACATTAACTTTGATTCCGTAGTTTGAGACCCATTCACGCCCGCACCTTCTTACACCTCTACCTACCACCAAAATACGGTAACAAGTGGTAGCAGAGCGTGGTTGAATGGGTCTCAATTTAGCCTCTTTTGACGGCTACACATTGTTTTGATCCGAACTCTAACCATTTTCTCAGTTGCTGGAATTTTTTTTTTTTTTTTGACTTGTTCAAAATTGTTCTGTTATCATGTCAGGCCCTCGCGATGTTCTCCATCTTAATTATTTGCGCAAAGAGGAGTTGATCTATGAATTAACTATCAGAAATGTGCAATCTGGAGGCACGGTTGCAGTAGACACTAACAAGCTTAGAGAGTCCCTTGATTTGCCCATTTCCATCCCCAATTTGGGAGAGAAAGAAATTGATGACTCTCTTTCCACGATCGTCGAGAATATTACTGGGCTAGCTTCTGTAGTTAGTTTTTTTGATGAAAATGATCCGTCTCCTAATCAAATTAAGGGCATGCAAGGCAGGCTATATCATTTTTCGAATAGGGTTAACGATCTGTTGTCTCTAAAACTGAATGACGTTCAGAGGAAGGAAGCTAGTACGCTCCTGGAAAATATTTCCGAATTATCTAGTAAGGTCACTCTATTGTTAACTGGGGAAGTTCCTCCCAAATCTGATCAACCCACCATAGTGAATGCAGGTAGTGAGGAAGCGCCTCCCAAGGGAGAAGTTAATAGGATAACCGTTGCTGCTCAAACTATCCCTGCCCCATTGGACAACGAATCTGAACGTCGTGCATCATTGAGTAACATCCGTTCTGAATTAACTTCCTTGCCACTTAAATCTTTACCCACTATGTCACCCGGATTCAGCAGCTTGCCTCATCCATTGGCAATGTTGCTCAGAGGTATATCCAAGTTTTCTGTTAATACCACCAGTGACGTAATTTCATTTTTAAGATTTCTAGTGGAATTTCAGGATCATGCCCTCGTGTTTTCTCTTTCTCCATGTCAAATTTTGCAAATCATCTATCCCTATGCAATTGGCATTCTCTCCGACAAAATAGTAAGAGCCATAGCTGAACAGTCATCCATCGAAGATTTTCATGCACATCTACTTGCAAATTTTATTCCTGCCCGCGCTAGGTCATCTCTGATTCAGAAATACTATTATCGAGTACAGAGGTTGGATGAAAACTTGGCTGATTTCATACAGGACATTAAGTTTTATACTAGGGTGTTTGCCCTTCATTTTCCTGAAGATCAAATTGTACAGGCTATTGTAGAGGGAATTTCACCTCCCTATAGGTCATATTTGTGTTTCGCGGCGTGCCCGCAAACTTTCTCTGAACTTGAAGCATTGGCCGTTTCAGCGGAAGGAGTTAGATACGCCGATTCTTTGCGTGTCGCGAAAGGACCCCCGCCTTCCTTTAGTAACACTCGGCCTCCACCTCGCCGACCAGTCAATCCCCGTAAATGTTATGCTTGCGGGTCGCCTGATCATCTGCGCAACAAGTGTCCACTGATCAAGTCAAGTGGGACGAGGAATGGAGCCGGGTGGGGCCTTCTCACATATCGCCAAGAATTGCCCAAACTCGAATAGCACCCCCTCCTGCTCAACTTCTGGTGCAAATTCCACCTACGCCAATAACAAAAAGTGACTAGTGGCTTCGGCTGAGTCGACTAATCCATCTTCCCGAGACTCAGCCCCTGGTAAACAGGTTGTAAGTTCAGAGGACGATCAGCCTTCAAATTCATCTTTTGAATGCCCTAAAGAATGTCTTAGGATTGCGGCGGATACCCCCGCACCTGTTCCTTTTCTTAAGATTGAGTTAAATAACGAGCCTATAACAGCTCTCTTAGATTCAGGCAGTGTTTGTTCGATTATTTCGGCTGAATGGTATTCTAAATTGAAAACGGTTTGTAAACTTCCTGACTATGTCTCTTCTCCTGTTCAATACGTTTCGGCTAATTCATCTCCATTAGAAATTCTAGGTTCCTTACTGGCCAAAATTCGTGTTTTTAAGTTTACATGGAAAGTTAAATTGTTTGTGGCCAAGCAATTGTCTTGCCCCATTATATTGGGAGCGGACTTTATTTCTCACACTGGTCTTGTGCTCGATCTCCAGTCTAGGTCGTGCACATTCAAATTTGCTTCTAGTTGTAAAATACCACTATTAAAGTGTAATTCTGTGTCATGTTCTTCTACTTCGCCTACCCAGGATGAGATGTTGTTAGACCTTAGACATCTACCTGAGGAGCAGGCTGATAGTATTCGCAAACTGTGTCAGTCGTTTCCCGAGGTGTTCTCTGATACTCTTGGTGTTACTGACCTTATTGAATACAAAATTGAGGTCACGGATTCGATTCCTGTCCGTTTTCCACCTTATAGGCTATCTCCTCCTAAAATGAAGGCTCTGAAAGAAATTATCGATCAGATGTTGAAGGATGGTATTATTAGGCCCTCTAAGTCAGCGTATTCATCGCCTATTTTTCTAGTCCCGAAACCCCAAGGAGGCTTCAGGCCTGTCATTGATTACAGGGCTCTCAATCGGAAGGTGGTGTTGCAATCTGTGCCCCTTCCTGACCTGCATTCTTGTTTTTCATGGTTTCGTAAGGCCAAGTTCTTCACCATCTTGGACTTGAATCAGGCCTATAATCAAATTCCCCTTGCCGAAGAGTCTAAACATCTTACAGCGTTTGCTACGGACTGGAATTTATACGAATACAACCGCGTGCATTTCGGGCTCCCCACCGGAGCAGCTGTACTCACTAGGCTACTAGATAGGGTCTTCTCCGACATCAAATTTGAGTACTTATATCACTACTTGGATGATGTCGTCGTATTTTCAGAGACTTTTGAAGAACATCTAGATCATCTGCGAGAAGTTCTCGATCGCTTTCGTAAGGCTGGGTTAACGGTTAAGTTGTCCAAGGTTGCCTTTGCTAAGCCCTCTATGTCTTTCCTAGGGCATATTGTGTCACCTGATGGCGTAGCAGTCGATCATTCTAGAACACAGGCCATTCGTGATTTTAAACCTCCCAAGGACATTAAAGGTATCGCCAGGTTCATTGGTATGGTGAATTTCTTCAGGAAGTTTATTCCTAACTTCGCTAATAGAGCGGCGCCCTTAAACCTTCTTCGTAGGAAAGGCATCAAATTCGAGTGGGGACCCTCTCAACAAGCCGCTTTTGAAGACCTAAAATTAGCACTTTGTAATGCCCCTGTACTTGCTATGCCTGATTTCTCGAAGAAATTCATCGTCCAAACCGACTCATCGTCGTCAGCAGTAGCTGCAGTCCTTCTTCAAGAGACTGAACTAGGGAGGCGACCCATCGCCTATGCATCTAGGACTTTGTCGGCTCAAGAAGCCAAGTATTCCATCTATGAGCTCGAAGGTTTGGCAGTCTTATTCGCCTTAGAGAAGTTCCGTCTCTATCTGGAACATGTTAAATTCGACCTGGAGACCGATAATCAAGCCTTAAGCTGGGTCTTAGGTAGGCCGCGTCGTACTGGTCGTATAGCCCGTTGGGCCATCCGTATTTCTGCCTTCCAATTCGATGTCAGGCATATCAGAGGTACTGAAAATGTTGTTGCTGATGGACTCAGCCGTATGTTTTCAGACGACGTTGATAACCAGGAACAGGTCGACAGTTCATCACCTCCAGAGTCCATGCTATCTGAGGTTAATGCCATCCTAACAGATGCTCCCATGCTTTTTAGGGATATCGAGAAATACCAACGTGAAGATCCGACGCTGGCTCCGATAATGGAAACCCTTTCTTCTGGGGAACATGTTGTCCCTTATGTTCTGAGGAATGGTGTTTTATGTTGCCCTTCGAGGCATGACAAGATGATGAAAGTTGTCGTTCCAGCTGTTCTGGTGCCTATGATCTTCAAATACTATCATGAGACCCCATTGGGGGGGCATTTTGGAATCTTTAAAACCCGTGAAAAGATTCGTGAAAGGTTCATCTGGAAAGGTATGGACGGTGAAATTCGGGAACTTGTAAAAGCTTGTAAATCGTGTTTGCTCAGTAAACCCACCATGTCCACTAAAGTAGGCCTTTTGTCTTCTCATCAAGCGTCGCGCCCCATGGAACGCCTGTATATTGATTATGTAGGACCCTTCCCCCAGTCGAAGGGAAATGCCAACAAATTCATCCTTGTATGTGTAGATGGTTTTACCAGATTTTCTTGGTTATTTCCGACTAAGCTGGCTACCGCTCAGTCCACCATTACCTGTCTAAATTCTATTTTTGCTTCTTTTGGTCCGTGCCAATATATTGTATCTGATAATGCTAAGGCGTTCACATCAAATCTTTTTCGTAAATTCTGTTTTGACTTGTCCATCTCTCATGTAACCACTTCTGCTTATTACCCTCAACCATCTCTGGCTGAACGGGTTAATCGTAATCTCAGGTCCGCACTTATCGCCTATCATCATGAAGATCATTCCAGGTGGGACACGTCCCTGCATTGGTTAGCTTTTGCTTTGAATTCGGCGGTTCATGAATCTCATAAGTTCACTCCAGCTTCCTTGATGTTCAAGTTTGTTCCCAACACGCCGCTCTCTAACCTCTGGTCTCTGAGTGACATTCTACCCGAGACAATAGATCCGGATAATATCAAAGATCTTTGGAAGAAGGCTAAAGCCAATCTTATGGTATCTCATGAAAAGGTTAGGGAAAAGTATGATCGTGGACGGAGACCCTCCCCTTTGAAGGTAGGTGACCAGGTGATGGTCAAGAATTTTGTTCCCGCGGACAAGCTTGCCCCCAGATTTCATGGGCCTTGTATCATTCTCGATTTTCTTACGCCAGTTACGTTGTTAGTAAGCAATCCAGCCACCGAGAGGATATTTAGGGTTCACCTGTCACAGGTGAAACCAGTGTAAATTTTGTGTCAACTTGCTTCATATAATTTGAAAGGAATATGAGGGTTATATTTTTTTTTGAGTTCCACTCTTAAGGCATTCTGCTCCTTCTATTTTATTTTAGATGTAAGCATTTCTTGTAAACCTCCCCCGATTGTTAAACTGCCATCCTGTCCTTGTCACGGCCATTACCACGCTCCCGTCTCCTGCTCCACTACACACAGTGGCTGGCTTAGATGAAACGCCATGGATATCTCCACGCCGCTGGCCCCTCAATCTCTCTACATGCCTGTGCCCTCAAAAAAAATTATGATGGTCCAACACAATTCTGCCGCCTAGTTTTAATGTTTCAGTGCCCCCGCAGCCGCGCGGCGCCGTGCGGCAACTGGGCCCGAGGACGGGCCCCCTCGGCCCCAGCGAGGACGACATGTGCACGGCGAGCCGGAGCTCTCCTCCCGGCCAAGGCTGATGTGCGGCGCACGACCTGCTACTTGCCCGCAGCCTGTATATGTTCACCGCGGGCGCGGCGTGTTTCAACACCTCTGCTCCCCTCATAGTGCGGGCGAGCGGTATCTCAGGGTACTTGAGGGGTCCGAGCGGCTTCCTTTGGACGCAAGCTGTAACGGCCGGTCTGGCCATCCAACTTAGCCTACATCAACTACATAGACATTCCTGTTCAACCTTAATACCGTTTCATGGGAATTCAACAGCAATATTTGGTGGACATTGCAAAATTTTTCATCACTTTTAAGTATTAAAAGTTTATCCTCTGAATTCTACTTCTACAAACTTAAAAGCTATTCTTCATCTGCAACAACAAAATTTTGAAACTAGAACAAACCAAATTAAGAAAATATCATAAATGCTTCTGCAATCTATATTCATATTCACATCATAACTTGGAACTTGTTTCAAACTGACTTCATGTGTCATCCCTGGAGGGACTTTTGGGGGGGGGGAGGTCTGTACCGGGCGGTACACCTCCACTCCGCTAATTTAAAATGTGCGCCAGTTGAAACTCCTCTGCTGGAGGAACTCTGAACTTTATCTACGCTATTAATTCTCTACTTTCTCAGAAGATGTCACCACGTGGAAAATTTTGAGTTTTTGAACTGTGTCATTTTTGATGTGGTTTTGTTTCACTTGAAGTAAGAAGTGTGAACTTTCTCTTCTAGAGGACACTACTGAAGATCAACAATAGTGCAACCTAGTGAGGAGTCAAAGAACTATTTTTTTGGAGAAAATTTAATTTCAAGAGTTTGTTCTTTGTTAAATTTCTTTCTGTCATTGTTTAAGTTGGCAATATTTACCCCTTTCTTCCCCTTGTTATGAATGTAACCAATCCCGAATTTCTTTAATTAATTTCTGACCAATCAGGGGTATCTTCCCCCAACTTGAATCTGTTGCGGGGTCCTATCCAATAAAAACGTTGAGGGAGGGTGTTTTCATTCCCCTAACGCCTAGAACCTTCCGCGAGAGGATATAAACTGCTGATTTTAGGGTCTCCGGGCCACTTCTGTTCGATCTTTCAGTGTATTAAGTACACAGCAGGAGGCGGGAAGCGCCTCTTTCTTCGGCAGCGGTCAACAATAAGGTAATGGCCGATTAATAAATTCATTCTTTTCTTGCTCAGCAGTTTAACTTTCGGGGCGGGTGCGAAGCGTTCTACCATGTAGCCTTTTCCTAAAATGTAACTACTCTTTTCCTCTATTCTCTTGTAAAGCTACATACTGGGATAGAGAGTGCTAACCCTCTCGAGCTCCCACTCATATTGTTTTGAGGTGAACTTATTTTTCTCAACCTATTCTTCGATAACGTAAAACAAATTGTTCTTTTCTAAGTCACCTCTGTAGTATGGGATTAGCCCTTGCATCAGTGGCCTAAGAGCCAAAGTAGGTCTTAAAATCAAAGTGTATTAGGAGTGCAAGTTCGCCTCCCCTCAAATTGTTTTAGAGGTCATTTAATTAAACCGCTTTTCATTTAATAGACCTCAGTAGATTGGGTATTTTACCCCTGTGTTTATGTCCGTTGAGGACAACTTGAAGGTGGAGTTTGGTGTGGCCTGGGAGAGGCTTAAATTAAAGAGCGAGTGGCTCTTTTGGAAACGGAGTGTTGTGTGCCTCGAGGAGGTTTTACTGTGTAATTTGGAGCAAGTGCTCCAGGGTTTGATTGGGGTCTTCTGCCCCTTTGTTAAAATTTGTATATCGGAAAGTTGGGCTAGTTGCTCAAGAATTGTCAACTCAGGGCTCGAAGACCAAACTCTGTAACCCCTGTAATTGTACATTTCAAATTGTGTTTCGGCTACTAAGTACCTGTTCTTTGTTATTACTTAATCTTGAAAAGAAAATATAACCTTGTTAAATTTTACATTAACTTTGATTCCGTAGTTTGAGACCCATTCACGCCCGCACCTTCTTACACCTCTACCTACCACCAAAATACGGTAACAATAATAATAATAATAATAATAATGATAATAATAATAATAATAATAATAATAATAATAATAATAATAATAATAATAATAATAATAATAATAATAATAAAAATATAAATATCCTCCTCATTGCAGAAGAACCCAGAGAAAAAACTACAATTTCCACCCAAGAATGTTATTAACCCTGACTACCTTCCTCCTACCTAAAAATAAATCAAACAGGTCATCTCTGAACTGAAATATAACAGAGCAGCAGGCGAAGACGGCATCATTGCAGAATTATAGAAACATGCAGATGAAGATTCATTTGACATTATCCACAGGATCATAACTGACAACTGGATGACGGAAACACAAGAAAGGATACAAGTTAGACCCTAACAACTATAGAGGTATCTCTCTCCTATCAGTGACTTACAAAATCTTCTCCAAAGCATTGCTTAAAAAGTGGAGGAACAATTAGACTCCTACACAGGAGAGTACCAAGCTGAATTTAGGAAGTCAAGGTCATGCACAGAGCGGATTCTGAATCTCAAACTATCTTTACCTACAAAAACCTCATGGCCTCACCCTATGTAGCAATTTTAGTTGACTTCCAGAAGGCTTACGACTCGGTAGAGAGACAGTCCCTCTTTGAGATGTTAACCGAACTGGGAATGGATAACAAGTATTTGAATTTTGTGAAGGCTACTCTAACGAACACCATGTCCAAAGTAAAATACAGAGGGGTATTATTAAAAAGCTTCGAGATCAAAGCAGGTGTTAGACAAGGAGATGGTTTGTCCCCCATCCTGATTAACTGTCTGCTGGAGAAGTTCATTCGGGAATGGACGAATACACTAACTGACAATTCTGGATTAAAAATCGGCTACAAAAGAGATAAGGTAACAGTCACTTTCTTAGCTTTCGCAGATGACCGTACACTCTTAGTTTCAAGTATGGAAGAAGCTGTGTACCAGCTATCCTAACTCGAATGCATAGTACCTAAGGTAGGGCTGAAGATCGCTGTCAACAAAACAGAATTTCTGACCAACATCAGAGAAGCACCCAGGTTCATTTCTTTGGGGGGTGGGGGCAAAATAATACGAAAGGCCAACTCATTCAAATGTCTTGGAGAATGGATAACCCCAAATATTAATGAGGACCTTCCAATGAAGAATAAATGCACTAAATTAGAAAAAGCTTATCATCTTTGTAAGAACATATACAAGTCTAAATACTTCTCCTTGAATCTTAAAATGAGACACTACAATACCGTAGTAAAACAATCTGTACTGCACGCCTCAGAATGCCTAAACATGGCCCGGAAAGGACAAATCAGAAAACTGGAACTGAAAAAGCGAAAGATTCTCAGAAGGTTTATAGGTCCCATTAAAGAAGGAGATACGTGCAGAATCAGGTATAACAAGGAACTGTACAGTAAAATAGAGAGCATTACAACAGCTATGAGGAAGAGAAGAATAATATTCTAATGGCCACATAGTCGGGATAGGCAACCAGAAACTCACTTCAAGGATCTTCAACACTTTATCTAGAGGGAAAGAAACAAATGACAAATGGACAAATTTAGTTCGAAAAGACCTGGAATACATAAACATTGATCGCATTGTATTTACAACCGAGATAAGTTCAGAAAGTTAATCAAGACATCTGAATCTCTCCACTCACTGACAGCTAAATGACTGCGTCCAGAAATAGTGAAATGGACTCAAGAAGTAAAAGACATCCATAGCGCGAGAATGAAGGACTACTGGGCTAATAAGAAGAAAAATTCTCACCAGATTTAGAACCCCGTGGTCCATTGTAGGCCTAAACGAAGAAGAAAAAGAGTCACACATTTATATATAAGAAAAATCTCAGATATTAGTTTTCTACACTTTCGGGCGTCAGTGGGTTTCAACCCAAATGCCGGCAGCCTTGAAGATGATTTTCTGTGGTTTCCAATTTCACAGGAGGCAAATGCTGGAGCTGTACTTTAGTTAAGGCCACGGCCGCTTCCTTCCCACTCCTAGCCCTTTCCTGCCCCATCGTCGCCATAAGACCAATTTGTGGCGGTGCGACGTAAAGCTAATTGTAAGAAAGTAAGACGAAATCTACGCTATTGGAAAGCTCTGTATATTCAGAATGTACATGAGTTATTTTAATCGCAGAGTACATTACATATAACAGCGAATAATTAACATATATAATCGTAAATTACTTCACATCTCTGCAAATCACTGTCCTTGTTGTCAAAGCCTTTCCAGCCACAGCAATTCATGGCTGATGTCAAAGCCTGTAAACTAAACACGAGTTTCTTTTGCGAGTTTAATCAAAGCGAGCGCATTAACGCGCTTGTGGTCTCATGGAATTGCCATTCGTAGCTATCATTTCACGACCGTAAATACTGGCAAAATACGGCACATGAATTCGCTATACAGCGCGCAAATCGAATATTCCATTAAAGTATAGAGATGAACAGCAAAATTCGACCGTCCATTTATGAAATGAGTTGAACGAAACGGAACAGAGCACAGGAACGATGTTTTATGAACTCGACTTCCACCGATAACATAATTCATTGACAAGGCTGTGTTGCCACATGGCATGTTCATTAGTCAGAAAGCCATAAAATGAAGAATGAACACTGGTGTATTATGCGTTATGTGATTTTGGCAATACAGTCGGTTCAAGTAGCTGAGGCAATGTTTCCTATTTCCTCTTCATGTAGCAGAAGTCACATTAACTTCCTCATTATTGCGTTGATGGGGTGAAAGTTCCTTTTGGGGATCATTGTAAGTATCTAGGTCAGGGCCTCTCAAACGCCCAAACTCTCACGCGTGCAGAGCGAGGTGCATAGGCTCTGTGCACTGTGCATCGGTACGCTTCGCCTCAACTCGGCTTGACTCGGATGGTGTAGTGTGCTGAGAGCGATGAAGTGTTTGGTGGTAGACGACGTGTTTATCAGTGAAATAGATAAGCGCACGACAACAACATAATAATGGAGCAACCTGTTTCGAAGAAAGCAAAGACTTCCGAAAGTCCATTTCAATCGAACTGGGAACTTTCGTATTTTTTTTGTTTGTTTGTCGTGACGATAACGCCAAATGCTTAATCTGTGGGACGATAATTACGTGCGTGAGAAAATCGTCTATTGAAAGACACTACAACAGACTACATTCGGAAAATTATTGTGAAATCATAGGAGACGTCAGAGAGAAAGAATTAAGGAAGTTGAAACAGCTTGAAGAAGACCATTCTATATCCACAAATGAGGTGTGTTCCAGTACTGTAGCATTTTCATTTTGGTTACAGGTTCTGCATTTTTTAAAATTATGTTTACATTCCTCTCAAACATGTATGTGTATTTCTAATTCACTTTTTTAATTTTTTTAATAACACTGGTAACCTTGTCCCATACAACTGAGCGTCTCCGCTCACCACACGTAAACATTTCGCAGTGGGGGAGAAACAGCAGTGAAGGTGAGGAACGCGGAGACAGGCCGAACGGTGAGACAGGTGTAGGGAGAGAGGAGTGGGGGGTCTGCACTCTGGTCAACCAAGCGAAGTCGTCTTTTGCACCGTGCACAGTGCATGCACCACGCGCATGCACCCTGAGAGGCCCTGATCTAGGTGTTAATATGAGGAAAGGTCTTCATTGGGGTACTCACATAAATGGGATTGTAAATAAAGGGTACAGATCTCTGCACATGGATATAAGGGTGTTTAGGGGTTGCAGTGAGGATGTAAAGGAGAGGGCATATAAATCTCTGGTAAGACCCCAACTGGAGTGTGGTTCCGGTGTATGGCACCCTCACCAGGATTGCCTGATTCAAGAACTGAAAAAAACAAACAAAGAAAAGCAGCTCGATTTGTTCTCGGCGATTTCCGACAAAAGAGCAGCGTTACAAAAATGTTGCAAAGTTTGGGCTGGGAAGAGTTGGGAGAAAGAATACGAGCTGCTCGACTAAGTGGTATGTTCCGAGCTGTCAGCGGAGAGATGGTATGGAAAGACATTAGTAGACGAATAAGTTTGAGTGGCGTATTTTAAAGTAGGAAAGATCACAATATGAAGATAAATTTGGAATTCAAGAACTGGGAAATATCCAAAGAAAAGTAGCTCGATTTGTTCTGGGTGATTTCCGACAAAAGAGTAGCGTTACAAAAATGTTGCAAATTTTGGGTTGGGAAGAACTTGGAGAAAGAAGACGAGCTGCTCGACTAAGTGGTATGTTCCGAGCTGTCAGTGGAGAGATGGCGTGGAATGACATTAGTAGACGAATAAGTTTCAGTGGCGTTTATAAAAGTAGGGAAGATCACAATATGAAGATAAAGTTGGAATTCAAGGGGACAAACTGGGGCAAATGTTCATTTATAGGAAGGAGAGTTAGGGATTGGAATAACTTACCAAGGGAGATGTTCAATAGATTTCCAATTTTTTGAAATCATTTAAGAAAATGTTAGGAAAACAATGGATAGGGAATCTGCCACCTGGGCGACTGCCCTAAATGCAGATCAGTATTGACTGATTAATTATGGTATATTTAAGGAAAGGATTTCTGTCACTAATGCAAACGTTTTTAACCAAGGCACAAGAGTATTCTACCCGCAAAACGGCCCTGCACTGAGATTTGCATATTAGCTATCTGAACTTTCAGAACTCCTACAATAATTTATGCAACCCACCTGCATTATCGTAGATCGGCCAGAACAGGGGTTTCCAAATGGCCAGCGAAGCCATATCTTGCGATCTGCGAGGGCTTTTAAAAAATATTTCATGAAATGTGGAGAAATTTTACAATTATTTTTTTCAAAAATGTATTAATTCAAGGAGAAATAATTACCATGTTTCGCTTTGCAGATGATATCGCAGTCCTGGCAGAAGACGAAGATGATCTGAATTATACATTAGCAGAAACGGAATCCACCTTCAATAAATATAACATGAAGATCAATAATATGAAAACCAATGTCCTTCTGTGTAGCCGGTAGTATGAACCTCCTCGTTGTGCTTTAAATGGAGATCAGTTGACAAATGTACAGGAGTTCACATATCCTGGCAGAAAAATAACAACAGATGGAAGAAGTAGAAGAGAAATAGTCATCCGCATTAACCAAACCAAAATAGCGTTCAAGAAAAAAGGAAAGCTCTTTACATGCGAAAACATTACTATGAGCCTCAGGAAACATCTTGTGAAGATATGTGTGTGGAGCGTACTGATGTATGGCAGTGAAACCTGGACTCACAGTTTGGCTGATAAGAAATATGGAGCAACAGGAAAATACTGAAAAATCCATGGGCGACAAAATCACTAATGAAGAAACACTGAGAAGGATTGGAGAGAAGCCATGGTTACTCACCGAAGAGACAATTGGATTGGACATATCCTGAGGCATGAAAGTCTTCTGCACACAATACTGGAGGGCAGTGTGGAAGGAAAGAACTGCAGAGGAAGACCACGTCTAGGATATATAAAACAAATCATTCATGACGAGGGTTGTGATAATTACTTGGGCTTGAAGAGACTAGCCACAGATCAGAGTTCATGGAAAGCCGCTACAAACCAATCTTCGGATTGAAGAAGAAGAAGAAGAAGAAGAAGAAGAAGAGGAATAAGAAGAATAAGTATTAATTTTTATACCCCTTAAAGACCCAAGTGAGAACTAATTCATTCTTAATATTGTTTCCTGATTTTAAGTATTCACTTGGTCTGTATGTATATTTTTTGATTTAAAAAATTAAAATCCAAACTTCGACGGAAAATGAGCCTGACAAATTCCAGCGCTAGGTCTTAACCATTACAAAAATGGCTATGGGATCCGTGCCGATTTCACTGTGGATATTTTAAGCAACGTAGTATGCAGCGACTACCAAGAAATACTTTAATTTTCATTGGTGTAAGAAGTGGTTTCCATTCTTCTTCTTCTTCTCTCATTGGTAGTACTGTCTGGTACACACCTGAAGACGTTTTTAGGGCAGTATTCTTGGAAGAACACTGTTGGAATTTTACACCCTGACAACTGTATTTCACTGTTCCCTTCACACTACTCCCACCAAGTTGTCCTTCTTTAAGTTTTGTTTTGACTACATTATTAATTTCAGTTAATAATAATAATGATTTCGTGTGGCTATTTCTAGCCGAGTGCAGCCCTTGTAAGGCAGACCCTCCGATGAGGGTGGGCGGCATCTGCCATTTGTAGGTAACTACGTGTTATTGTGGTGGAGGATAGTGTTATGTGTGGTTTGTGAATTGCAGGGATGTTGGGGACAGCACAAAGACCCAGCTCCCGGGCCACTGGAATTAACCAATGAAGGTTAAATTCCCCGACCCGGCCGGGAATCGAACCCGGGACCCTCTGAACCGAAGGCCAGTACGCTGACCATTCAGACGACGAGTCGGACATTCATTTCAGATTATCTTTAGGTATTATTTTCCTTCTTGTCATTTGTCAAATAGTAATTCAAATTAACTGACATTGTAGGGTGCTCTACTTTCAAATTCAGTTTCGCTGGGTATAGTAGTGTTTAATTTTAATTTCACTGTTCTTATGCAATTGTAAAAGAGTGTCTTAAGCAATTAAAATGTTGAAACCTCCTTTTCATTTGAACCACATATATTATTTAATAATGATACATAAATATGTTCTATTTGCGGATTATTAAGAAAACTGGCCCATTATCAACATGCGGTTCGCCAACTTGCCTAAGATTTCCAATGTGGCCCTCGAACCCATACAAATTGGAAACTTCTGGGCTTGATGATAGTTGTGCCTTGTTCAAATGCGTTTGCATTAAAATCATTTCCTTATATATGACATCTCAAACAGACACAATTCTCCGTTATTAATTTTAAAAGTATTTTTCATACTAGCCTCAGCTTCTTTAGGTGTGACGCAGAATTTTTGATCTTTAGCGATAATCCTGGTGACAGTACACTACTTAAAAATAATTTCAGTCAATATTTATCCTGAAAATGAAAAAAAAAAAAAGAGAAAAATTAAAGTATACAGTAGAAATCGGCTATAATTATCCCGGAGGGACCGCTACTCAGGGTTGTCATAACCGATAGTCGCACAAGCCGTGTTTGCTTTTATTTTTTGCTTAGAATTTCATATCTGTAAGTTTTATGCTCTACACGTAACTGAAATAAGTATATTCAGGGGCGTAACGTTAGGAACTGCAATGCAGGCGGGTCCGGGCCTTTAAGGGGCCCCGCAGACTAGTCGCGAAGATATAAAATATATCTAGCCTAATATCAATCTGCGCGGTCATTATCAGGGCGTTTTGTAGAATCAGTCGAAATAGTTCTTTTTTTACAACCTGTACGCGGAGGAATTGCCACTTTATTACATCTAGCAGAAGTTTGTGTTGAGTGTAACACGCCACAGCTGTAGAAACCATAACACACTCTTCAGAAAATCTACATCTAAATCTAGCCTTTAAAATCCCTTAAGGCAATAGCAGGGCTTCGCTCGGATAAACTCGTTAGGTGAGCGGTCCTAAAGAGTGTGAAGGCATCATGTGGTGCACTTTTCTTGCCTGTTAGTGACACATACATTTCTAAACTATACATCGTGCATGTAATGTATTCTTGTTCATATATAAGCACATATAAAATTTTATTTTACATTTATACACCTAGAGGAGTTCTTCAAGGATCTTCCGTTCTTCTCTGTCTCTTGCTCTTCTTGTCCACTGTGACCAGCCATTTTCTTGAACGAATCAGCCCATCGGATCCTCTGCCTTCCTACGTTTCTCTTGCCGATTCTAGGATCCCACAGTGTTAGTCTGTGTGTCCACC
Organism: Anabrus simplex; assembly: GCF_040414725.1. Taxonomy (NCBI): domain Eukaryota; kingdom Metazoa; phylum Arthropoda; class Insecta; order Orthoptera; family Tettigoniidae; genus Anabrus; species Anabrus simplex. The sequence continues at coordinate 1,737,255,255 of NC_090265.1, read as the reverse complement.
ATTGCACTCAATTCTTGCTATGTGGCCTCCCCATTTCCACTTCAATCTGTCCGCTATGTTGAGTGCGTCTCTTATACCAGTCCTTCTGCGTATCGCCTCGTTCCTCACTCTGTCTTTCAGCGTGATGTTCAGAATTTTCATTTCCGTCCTGCGTTGGCCTATTTGCTGCGTATTTCTTGCTTCGAAGTTAATGACCAGGTTTAGCATCCATAAAACATTACTGGTAGTACACACTTCTCCAGGACACCCGTACCAGATTATTTAAAAATAATTACAGCAATGAAAATCGATACCAAAATATCATATTTTAGTTACAAAATGATACTTTCTTGCTGTGTAGTGCACCTGAGATCGTATTATACACAAAGTTAGCAGAAAAATTGACTTTTGTCACACATTTATTATTTTATCAGACAACAAGGTGTAATCAGATTCGAACGAGCTCTATTCGCGTGGACTTAATATTGGGAATATCAGCTGTAGGCGTACGGTTTGATATTTTTGAAACTTTATTTGAACAGTTTTTGAATTAAAAATTTCGTATATTTTTCTGTGTTGTAATCAGTAGTATAATAGGCGGATTCGGCAGCCTCCTACTCCCAGAGCCTCCTCCTCCTCCCTCCTCCTCCCTCCTCCTCCTCCCCTCCTGCGGGAAATTTGAATTTTGGCGAGAGATTTGAATTTGTAAACAAGGCCACGTGCTTTTTCACAGCTGTCATCGACAACAACGCATCGCTAACCTCACTGCTGCCATCTTGACGGGCCTAAACATCAGTGGTACCAACTTAACCTCACTAGCGCGAGATTTGAATTGGTAAACAAATCCACGTGCTTTTTGACAGCCACGTGCTTTTTGACAGACAACAACGCATCGCTAACCTCAGTACTGCCATCTTGACGGGCCTAAACCTCAGTAGTACCACCTTAACCTCACAACCGCGAGATTTGAATTTGTAAACAAATCCACGTGTTTTTTGACAGCCACGTGCTTTTAGACAGACAACAACGTATCGCTAACCTCAGTGCAGCCATCTTGACGGACCTAAAACTCAGTGGTACCAACCTAACCTCACTAGCGCGAGATTTGAATTTATAAACAAATCCACGTGTTTTTTGACAGCTGTCATCCGCCATCTTTAAACTACAGAGCACCGTGCTGCCCTCTTTATCGCAGTAGCTGCAAATTCGTCACCTGTCATCCTCAGTGCTGCCATCTTAACAGGCCTAAACCTTAGTGCTACCAACTCAACCTCACTAGCGCGAGATAAACAAATCCACGTGCTTTTCTGACAGCTGTCATCCGCCATCTTTAATCCATAGAGCACAGTGCTGCTCTCTTTAGCTGAAATATGGTGGCGGATAATTTGAAAAATGCTTTTTTGACAGCAGTCATCTTTGAGCACCGTGCTGCCCTCTTTAGCTAGGTACCTTTGAAATGTGGTGGTAGGCAATTCCACGTGACAGCAGCCATCTTTAAGCACCGTGCTGCCCTCTTTGTGGCGGTGGCAAATTCCACGTGCTCTACAAACTCACATGCTTTTTTCTGACAGCTGTCATCCGCCATCTTGCATCTCAAACCTCAGTGCTGCAGTCTTTAGCTAGATACCTTTGTAATGTGGTGGCGGCAATTTGAAAAATTCTATGTGCTCTTGTTCGAAAACAAAGCCACGTGCATTTTTGACAGCTGTCATCCGCCATCTTTAATCAATAGAGCACTGTGCTTCTATCATGCGGGCAATTTCGTCAGCTGTCATCCGCCATCTTTAATTCACAGAGCACCGTGTTGCCCTCTTTATGACATGTAGTAGCGGGCAATTTGAAAAGTTCTGTCAGCTGTCACCCGGAATCTTTAATCAAGAGAGCACCGTGCTGCCATCTTTAGCTAGATACCTTTGAAATGTCGTGGCGACAAATTGAAAAATTCCACGTGCTCTTGTTTAGTAAACAGACTCATGCGGGCAATTTCGTCAGCTGTCATCCGCCATCTTACATCGCAAACCTCAGTGCTACACTCTTTAGTTGAAATATGGTGGCCGATAATTTAAAAAGAAAAATTCTACAGCAGCCATCTCTCGACGCTAATTGCACAAGATGGTGGCTATACATGACTCCTTAAAGGTGCTTATGCGAGATGGCCGCTATACATAGGTTCTTATGAGACGCCCTTGGGATGCTTGCGCAAGATGGCGGTTGCTCTTATGAGGCGGCTTAAGGGTCCTTGCACAAGATGACTAGAGATGCCCTAAGGATGCTTGCGCAAGATGGCGGACGCAAGATAGCGGCTATACACGACTCCTTATGAGACGCCTTAAGGGTGCTTGCGCAAGATGGCTGCTGCTCTTATGAAGAAAGCTAGCTGAGAGGCTAACGTGTCATGCTAGTTCGATTCATTAAATTTTGGACTTAAATGCAAAATGTTAAATATCTCGAAAACGGTGCATCGTAGAGCAAAACGGACAACATTTTTCTGCCCAATACCTCGGTTCGCAGTACGAGGAACAAGAAAAACATGGTCTAATGATGAGATCAACGGTTCGGTTCCTACTTAGGCCCTTTGGCATTCGCTCTGTTTTAGCTTGTATTGAAGCAAGTCTTCGTAACATGATCAGGTCTAGCTATGGTAGAGAGTATAACGTGCCGTGCAGGTTCGATTCATTAAATTTGGGGCTTAAATGCAAAATGTCAAATGTCTCGAAAACGGTGCATCGTAGAGCAAAACGGATAAACTTTTCGTACCTGATACCTAGGTTTGCAGTATCAGGAACATGATAGCATAAGAAAAACATAGTCTAATGATATCGACGGTTCGATCCCTACTTAGGCCCTTTGGCATTGGCAGCTATCTAATTCTACAAGATGGCGGCTATGCATAGCTTCTTATGAGACAGTTAAAGAGCGCTTGCACAAGATGGCTGCTCCTCGTATGAGACGCCCTAGGGGTGCTTGCGCAAGGTAGCAGCGACAAGACGGTGACTATACACAGCTCCTTATGATACGGCCTTGAGGTGCTCACACAAGATGGTGGCTGCTCTGATGAAGAAAGCTAGCTTTGCATCGTGCAGGTATCTTTACAGTACTAAACCTCATACCTTTGAAATGTGGTGGCGGGTAATTTGAAAAATTCTACGTGCTTTTCTCTTAACAGCAGCTATCTTTAAACAATAGCGGCTATACATAAGCTGTTAAGGACTCCTCTTTTGTCAAGGCATAGCTCTATCGAACAAGTTTAAACCTGCATCAGGATAGCTAGAGTAAACACGTGCTGCAATGATGACGTCATTATGCATGTTTAGACTTGCAAATCACTAAAGAAACATAACAAGACTAGAATCGAACACTGCACTCTATGCCGTTAACTTTATCATGTGATCAGAACATTGATTGAAGTGTGTAGAACACTAAATAAGTGATCAAGACTAAAATAGAACACTGTACTCGATGCAACATGTGTTTAGAACATGTCGGGGGACACCTTTGTTCTAAGAAGATTAGGTTACCGCACATTCTTTGTAGGGCTAATAGGCTAAAGGGCTAATGGGCAAAAGGGCTAAAGGGTTAAAGGGCTAATGGGCTAAAGGGCTAAAGGGCTAGGGTGCCTCTCCTCTCTTTATCCGGGCTTGAGACCGGCTCTACAACTATAGGCGGAGTTAACACCCTAAGGAAGGAATAATGTTGGGAAATAATCTATACGAATATAGCTACTCGATCGACTATATACTACAGATGGATGACTTAGGTGAGGGTAAGCGCTTACTTAATAATACCCATAGGACGTAATTCATGCTCTATTTCAAAAATGTCTTCTTTGTACTGTGTGTAACCAGCATCATGATAGGCTCTTAGCAGTTGTAAACGTTTTACGAGTACGTTGGGGTCTTTACAGTATCTTATATCTACATAGGGTAACAGAGGCTTGTTGTGAACTTTGAGTCTATATGCAGACAGTTGATGTGTAGGGACTTGTTTTGATGTAATACGTGCTTCAGCAGTAGCGTTTCTAGGTACAAACTTAACTTGTTTCGATAGCGATGAAGCGTTGAAATTTCCTTCTTCTTTACCTTGCATCTCTTCTTGAGATGTTTGCACTGCGACAGAACGTGTAGTAGGCTTAGGAAATGAAGTAAAATCATCAATCTGTAATGGCAATGAAACATTAAGATTTTCTTCTTCTTCTTCTTCTTCTTCTCCTTCTACTTTCCCTTTACTACTGTTTAGATCAACATCATTATCCTTATTATCATAATCATGATCTTGCCTCTCTTTATCTTGAAGTTTGTGCTTAGTATCAGAACTTGCAGCAGGTCTAGACAACAAGGGAGAATTAAAAATCTCTCGCAGAGGTGTACTTTTTAAACATAAATCAGTGTTCGCTGGAATATGGTTGAGCTCTTTGTATTTTGTTCCCGATGAAGCTACATTACATGCGGCTTCATGACGTTGAGCGTTGTATGCGTTCTTGAACTCTCTTCTACAATGTTTGCATTGCAAAAATTGTCCTATATGATATCTCATGACGTCGCCTGTGATAACTTCGGGAAAATGCTTTTCCACACTCTTCGCAAATATACCTAGAAATAGGTTTTTCCATGACGGACATTTATCTTCTGCTAACAGATTCTTCTTTAAATCTACATAACATTTGTTACTCTCTAATTCGATGATGCGAACAGCTTAGCGATTAACAGTAAACTAACACAAAAGCGTATAACCAAGGTAGCAACAGTAAGGTTTAAGCCCATCAAGATGGCAAGAGTGAGGTTAGCGACGTTCTGTTGCTGGATTTTAAATTCCGCGCTATAACATGCATAAGGTGGCAGCCTTGAGGTTAGCGATGCGTTTTTGTCGATGACAGCTGTCAAAAAGCACGTGGCTTGGTTTACTAAACAAGAGCACGTGGCAGTGACGTCACGGTCACGTAGTATGCTGCTTCAGCATGCAAAGTTCAATGTCTACACCTACGTAGTTAACACTCTGCTATGTTCACAATATTTGTACTCATAACTATTCTTTATGCTTTAAGTTCCTGCACATAGGTTATGTTAAGGTAGCAGCACAAGTACAAGCGATGGTCGCACGTTCGCGTAGAGGTTGTTTAGTACGATATTTGATGTATACATTATCAAATGGTGATATGTACACGCTTTTAAGCCTTGCTATTCTTACTGCTACTATGTTCGCAAGATTTTCAAACATCGCTATTCTTTGTGCTTTAAGTTCGTTCGCTTAGGTCATGCCAAAGTAGCAGCGCAAACACATGTGAACGTTGTACATTCTAGCGGGATGTGTTTAGTACGATAGTTGATGCATGCAAAATCGATACGTGTTGTGTACACACTTTGAAACTTAACTATTCTCGGTGCTTTAAATCCGTGCACATAGGTTATGCTAAGATACCAGCACACTCTAGCGGGAGAAGTTTTGTACTCTAGTTGATGCATGTACAATAGACAGGCAATTTGTATACGCTTTAAAACATTGCTATACTTTCTGCTGCTGCTATGTTCACAAGATTTTTATACATCACTAATATTAATGCTTTAAGTTCATGTTATAAGTTATACTAAGTTTGCAGCATACTTATAAGGTTGTCGCACACTCTAGTGGAAGAATTTTAATACGAAAGTCGATGCATGCAAAATCGATAGGTGATGTGTACATGCTTTGAAATTGGGTATTCTTTGTGCTTTAACTTCGTGCACATAGGTTATGTTAAGATTGCAGCACACACAAGCGATGACCGCACGCTGTTGTGGAAGAAGTTTAGTACGATAGTCGATGCATGAATCATCGATAGGTGATGTGTACACGCTTTGGAACATAGCTCTTCCTTGTGCTTTAAGTTCGTGCACATAGTTAGGGATACACAAAAGCGATTGCTACATGCTCTAGCGGAAGAAGCCTAGTACGATAGTCGACGCATGCATCATCAGTACGTGATGTGTACACGCTATTCTTTATTCTTTAAATTCACGCACATGGGTAGCAGCACACAATTGCGATCGTTGTACACTCTAGCGGGAGAAGTTTAGTACGATAGTCGAAGTATGCAAAATCGATAGGTGATGTGTACGCGCTTTGTAATATAGCTATTCTTTGTGCTTTAGCTTTATACACATACGTTAGCAGTACACATATGCGATCGTTGTACACTCTGGCGGTAAAAAAAATCGATGCATGCAAAATCAATAGGTGATGTGTACATGCTGTTAAACATCGTTATTTGTTGTGCTTTAAGTTCGCGCGTATAGGTTATGCTAAGATAGCAGTGCAATCTAGCGGAAGAAGTTCAGGGTGATGTGTACACGCTTTGAAACATGGCTATTCTTTGCATTTGAAGTTGATGCACATAGGTTATGCTAAGATAGCAGCATAATCTAGCGGATGAAGTTTTAGTACGAGAGTCGATGCATGCGAAATCGATAGGTGATGTGTACACGCTTTGAAACATGGCTATTCCTTGCACTTTAAATTTATGGGTATAGGTTATGCTAAGATAGCAGCACAATCTAGGGGAAGAAGTTTAGTACGAGATTCGATGCATGCAAAATCAATAAATAACGTGTACACGCTTTGAAACATGGCTATTCTTTGTACTTTAAGTTCATGCGTATAAGTTATGCTAAGATAGCAGCAGAAACTAGCGGATGAAGTTTAGTGCGATATTTGATGCATGTGAAATCGATAGGTGATGTGTACTGGCTTCGAAACAAGGCTATTCTTTGTACTGTAAGTTCATACGTATAGGTTATGCTAAGATGGCAGCACGATCTAGCGGAAGAAGTTTAGTACGAGGGTCGATGCATGCAAAATCGATAGGTAATGTGTACACGCTTTGAAACATGGCTATTCTTTTACTTTAAGGTCATGCGTATAGGTTATGCTAAGATAGCAGCACCATCTAGCGTAAAAAGTTTAGTACGAGGGTCGATGCATGTAAAATCGATAGGTGATGTGTACTGGCTTCGAAACAAGGCTATTCTTTGTACTGTAAGTTCATACGTATAGGTTATGCTAAGATGGCAGCACGATCTAGCGGAAGAAGTTTAGTACGAGGGTCGATGCATGTAAAATCGATAGGTGATGTGTACACGCTTTGAAACATGGCTATTCATACTGCGGCTCTGTTCCCAAGATTTTTAAACATAGCTAATCCTAATGCTGCTCTTAACGACGTAGAGCTAAGGATTGATTACGTGACCATGACGTCACTGCCACGTGCTCTAGTTTAGTAAACCAAGTCACGTGCTTTTTTGGCAGCTGTCTTCTTGAAGGACCCTAATCTCACATTGAAGGACAATAGAGCGTCGCTAACCTCACTGCTGTAATCTTTACGGCGGTAAACCTCAAGGCTACCACCTTATGCATGTTATAGCGCGGAATTTAAAATCCAACAATAGAACGTCGCTAACCTCACTCTTGCCATCTTGATGGGCTTAAACCTTACTGTTGCTACCTTGGTTATACGCTTTTGTGTTAGTTTACTGTTAATCGCTAAGCTGTTCGCATCATCGAATTAGAGAGTAACAAATGTTATGTAGATTTAAAGAAGAATCTGTTAGCAGAAGATAAATGTCCGTCATGGAAAAACCTATTTCTAGGTATATTTGCGAAGAGTGTGGAAAAGCATTTTCCCGAAGTTATCACAGGCGACGTCATGAGATATCATATAGGACAATTTTTGCAATGCAAACATTGTAGAAGAGAGTTCAAGAACGCATACAACGCTCAACGTCATGAAGCCGCATGTAATGTAGCTTCATCGGGAACAAAATACAAAGAGCTCAACCATATTCCAGCGAACACTGATTTATGTTTAAAAAGTACACCTCTGCGAGAGATTTTTAATTCTCCCTTGTTGTCTAGACCTGCTGCAAGTTCTGTTACTAAGCACAAACTTCAAGATAAAGAGAGGCAAGATCATGATTATGATAATAAGGATAATGATGTTGATCTAAACAGTAGTAAAGGGAAAGTAGAAGAAGAAGAAGAAGAAGAAGAAGAAAATCTTAATGTTTCATTGCCATTACAGATTGATGATTTTACTTCATTTCCTAAGCCTACTACACGTTCTGTCGCAGTGCAAACATCTCAAGAAGAGATGCAAGGTAAAGAAGAAGGAAATTTCAACGCTTCATCGCTATCGAAACAAGTTAAGTTTGTACCTAGAAACGCTACTGCTGAAGCACGTATTACATCAAAACAAGTCCCTACACATCAACTGTCTGCATACAGACTCAAAGTTCACAACAAGCCTCTGTTACCCTATGTAGATATAAGATACTGTAAAGACCCCAACGTACTCGTAAAACGTTTACAACTGCTAAGAGCCTATCATGATGCTGGTTACACACAGTACAAAGAAGACATTTTTGAAATAGAGCATGAATTACGTCCTATAGGTATTATTAAGTAAGCGCTTACCCTCACCTAAGTCATCCATCTGTAGTATATAGTCGATCGAGTAGCTATATTCGTATAGATTATTTCCCAACATTATTCCTTCCTTAGGGTGTTAACTCCGCCTATAGTTGTAGAGCCGGTCTCAAGCCCGGATAAAGAGAGGAGAGGCACCCTAGCCCTTTAGCCCTTTAGCCCATTAGCCCTTTAGCCCTTTAGCCCTTTTGCCCATTAGCCCTTTAGCCTATTAGCCCTACAAGGAATGTGCGGTAACCTAATCTTCTTAGAAGAAAGGTATCCCCTGACATGTTCTAAACACATGTTGCATCGAGTACAGTGTTCTATTTTAGTCTTGATCACTTATTTAGTGTTCTACACACTTCAATCAATGTTCCGATCACATGATAAAGTTAACGGCATAGAGTGCAGTGTTCGATTCTAGTCTTGTTATGTTTCTTTAGTGATTTGCAAGTCTAAACATGCATAATGACGTCATCACTGCAGCACGTGTTTACTCTAGCTATCCTGATGCAGGTTTAAACTTGTTCGATAGAGCTATGCCTTGACAAAAGAGGAGTCCTTAACAGCTTATGTATAGCCGCTATTGGTTAAAGATAGCTGCTGTTAAGAGAAAAGCACGTAGAATTTTTCAAATTACCCGCCACCACATTTCAAATGTATGAGGTTTAGTACTGTAAAGATACCTGCACGATGCAAAGCTAGCTTTCTTCATCAGAGCAGCCACCATCTTGTGTGAGCACCTCTAGGCCGTATCATAAGGAGCTGTGTATAATCACCGTCTTGTCGCTGCTACCTTGCGCAAGCACCCCTAGGGCGTCTCATACGAGGAGCAGCCATCTTGTGCAAGCGCTCTTTAGCTGTCTCATAAGAAGCTATGTATAGCCGCCATCTTGTAGAATTAGATAGCTGCCAATGCCAAAGGGCCTAAGTAGGGATCGAACCGTCGATCTCATCATTAGACTATGTTTTTCTTATGCTATCATTTTCCTGATACTGCAAACTTAGGTATCAGGTACGAAAATTTTATCCGTTTTGCTCTACGATGCACCGTTTTCGAGATATTTGACATTTTGCATTTAAGCCCCAAATTTAATGAATCGAACCTGCACGGCACGTTATACTCTCTACCATAGCTAGACCTGATCATGTTACGAAGGCTTGCTTCAATACAAGCTAAAACAGAGCGAATGCCAAAGGGACTAAGTAGGAACCGAACCGTTGATCTCATCATTAGACTATGTTTTTCTTGTTCCTCGTACTGCGAACCGAGGTATTGGGCAGAAAAATTTTGTCCGTTTTGCTCTACGATGCATTGTTTTCGAGATATTTATCATTTTGCATTTAAGCCCCAAATTTAATGAATCGAACTAGCATGACACGTTAGCTTCTAAGCTAGCTTTCTTCATAAGAGCAGCAGCCATCTTGCGCAAGCACCCTTAAGGCGTCTCATAAGGAGTCGTGTATAGCCGCCATCTTGCGTCCGCCATCTTGCGCAAGCATCCTTAGGGCATCTCTAGTCATCTTGTGCAAGGACCCTTAAGCCGCCTCATAAGAGCAACCGCCATCTTGCGCAAGCATCCCAAGGGCGTCTCACAAGAACCTATGTATAGCGTCCATCTCGCATAAACATCTTTAAGGAGTCATGTATAGCCACCATCTTGTGCAATTAGCGTCGAGAGATGGCTGCTGTAGAATTTTTCTTTTTAAATTATCGGCCACCATATTTGAACTAAAGAGTGTAGCACTGAGGTTTGCGATGTAAGATGGCGGATGACAGCTGACGAAATTGCCCGCATGAGTCTGTTTACTAAACAAGAGCACGTGGAATTTTTCAATTTGTCGCCACGACATTTCAAAGGTATCTAGCTAAAGATGGCAGCACGGTGCTCTCTTGATTAAAGATTCCGGGTGACAGCTGACAGAACTGTTCAAATTGCCCGCTACTACATGTCATAAAGAGGGCAGCACGGTGCTCTGTGAATTGAAGGTGGCGGATGACAGCTGACGAAATTGCCTGCATGATAGCAGCACAGTGCTCTATTGATTAAAGATGGCGGATGACAGCTGTCAAAAAAGCACGTGGCTTTGTTTCCAAACAAGAGCACATAGAATTTTTCAAATTGCCGCCACCACATTTCAAAGGTATCTAGCTAAAGACTGCAGCACTGAGGTTTGTGATGCAAGATGGCGGATGACAGCTGTCAGAAAAAAAGCACGTGAGTTTGTAGAGCACGTGGAATTTGCCACCGCCACAAAGAGGGCAGCACGGTGCTTAAAGGTGGCTGCTGTCACGTTTAATTGCCTGCCACCACATTTAAAAGGTACCTAGCTAAACAGGGCAGCACGGTGCTCAATGATGGCTGCTGTCAAAAAAGCATTTTTCAAATTATCCGCCACCATATTTCAGCTAAAGAGGTCAGCACTGTGCTCTATGGATTAAAGATGGCGGATGACAGCTGTCAGAAAAGCACGTGGATTTGTTTATCTCGCGCTAGTGAGGTTAAGTTGGTAGCACTAAGGTTTAGGCCTGTTAAGATGGCAGCACTGAGGATGACAGGTGACGAATTTGCAGCTACTGCGATAAAGAGGGCAGCACGGTGCTCTGTAGTTTAAAGATGGTGGATGGCAGCTGTCAAAAAACACGTGGATTTGTTTACAAATTCAAATCTCGCGCTAGTGAGGTTAAGTTGGTACCACTGAGGTTTAGGTCCGTCAAGATGGCTGCACTGAGGTTAGCGATACGTTGTTGTCTGTCTAAAAGCACGTGGCTGTCAAAAAGCACGTGGATTTGTTTACCAATTCAAATCTCGCGCTAGTGAGGTTAAGTTGGTACTACTGAGGTTTAGGCCCGTCAAGATGGCAGTACTGAGGTTAGCGATGCGTTGTTGTCTGACAAAAAGCACGTGGCTCTCAAAAAGCACGTGGAGTTGTTTACCAATTCAAATCTCGCGCTAGTGAGGTTAAGTTGGTACCACTGAGGTTTTGGCCCGTCAAGATAGCAGCAGTGAGGTTAGCGATGCGTTGTTGTCGATGACATCTGTCAAAAAGCACGTGGCCTTGTTTAGAAATTCAAATCTCGCGCCAAAATTCAAATTTCTCGTGGGAGGAGGAGGAGGAGGAGGGAGGAGGAGGAGGGAGGAGGAGGAGGGAGGAGGAGGAGGAGGCTCTGGGAGGAGGAGGCCGCCGAATCCGCCTATTATGCTACTGTAATCGAACAAATTATTATAACCGAGATTCGTTTAGGTTACAGAGTATAGTTCTGTAGTTAATGCAAAATTAAACCTATTTAAGTTAAGCACGAACATCTCAGTAATGTATGGTTCGTAGTTGGCAGCTCATCCGTTAAGCCGCGGAGGGAGTTGAATAAAACTTATTAAATATTTTGTAGTAAGGATATACTGTACTTTCTTTACTATTTGCTTCACGTCGCACCGACATAGATAGATTTTATGGCGACGATGGGATAGGAAAGGGCTGGGAGTGCAAAGGAAGCGGCCGTGGCCTTAATTAAGGCAGAGCAGCTTAATTCCAACTTTGTTTTTAATGTTGGGTTGGGGCTGTCAACCTGAGCGTTTGCAGGCCGGAGTATATTTATTACTTTGTTAGCTTCATTACGGTAATTTGGATTAGAGATTATTAATCAATGTACATTTATTTGATGTTTTGTTTTATTTGGTTTTAGCTTTCTTAGTAAAAATTCTTATATTTCTTGTTCATTTATGATTACACGAGGCACATGTTGAAGCCCCTGTTTCCGGATCTATGATTTTAGCATTAATTTTGGGTTAGCATTTGCCTGGTATGAAAATCGGAAACCACGGAAAACCATTTCCAGGGCTGCCGACAGTGGGGTACGAACCCATTATCTCCCGGATGCAAACTTACAGCTGCGTTCCTGTAACCTCACGGCCAACTCGCCCGGTGATATAATAATAATAATAATAATAATAATAATAATAATAATAATAATAATAATAATAATAATAATAATAATAATAATAATAATCTTACAAAACGAATAATCCCTTTGTTCATATAACTTCGCAATACATTGCCTTACTTCTACCTGCTGTAATGACTTTAACATTAAATTGGTCATAGGTTTTATGTGAGGGGGGCCGAGTTTTTATTTTTGCAAGCGGGCCCGTATCACATTTATTACGGTCTTGATTGTATTTACGGTACAATGTTTGTGAAGTAGGACTGCGGGGTCTCTACTAGGTTTCGCTTCAAGAACAGGTCCACTGATCGGCCATCTAGGGAAAGATTCTTCAATATATTTATGCTCTGATGATCTGGCTTACTTGATTTTTTAACATTTTTCTTCGAAAAGAGACTGTATTTTCTCGCTGTCCTTCCAAATTGTAGAAATCGTTCAGTGTGATAAGAGCTAATTCTTTCGCGATGCTGACGTTTCTATCCTCATTTTCTAATCGCCATAAAATGTGCGAATTATCTTCAGTGTTAAACAATTTTCTTTGGCGTCATACTTACGGCGATGCTTGCCTTGAATATTGAACAGACAGACTGATTTGAAATCTACAATAATAAGCGTTAAATTGTTGTCAGCAATCGCAAATACGTAAGAAACAAAAAACAACATTGGACGTAATAACCGATATATTTATCCGAAAATGTGATCGAACTTCATCGTTTTATACGATATGTCGTATTAAGCGACGTCGTACTAAGCGATCTTTGAAATACAATGATTGTATATGATTTAGACGGGACGATATGTCTTACGGCGACGATGGGATAGGAAAGGCCTAGGAATTGGAAGGAAGCGGCCCTGGCCTTAATTAAGGTACAGCCCCGGCATTTGCCTCGTGTGAAAATGGGAAACCACGGAAAACCATCTTCAGGGCTGCCGACAGTAGGGCTCGAACCCACTATCTCCCGATTACTGGATACTCGCCGCACTTAAGCGACTGCAGCTATCGAGCTCGGTGTCGTTATAAACGAGTTCGACTGTATTTATCCTAAAGAGATGGAACTACCTCATGGGGATCACCTAAAAATGAACGTGGCATATAAACTATGAACACTTACAACAAGAAGAATATCTCGATCAATGCAAAACTCAGACACTACCAGACAGTGATCTGCCCGGAGGCTTTATATGCAACTGAAAGTTTGAACCTCACAAAAAGAGAATTGGTCAAGAAGTTGGACCTAGTGGAGAGAAAGATTCTGAGAAAGATGCTGGGACCCCAAAGAACAAAAGGATGGAACATACAGAAAGAAGGGAAACAAAGAATGCTTATATCTCAATATGGAAATGATCTCAGATACCATCCCTAGGAGGAGAGCCACGTTCTTCAGACATCTCTACAGAATGAGCCCGGGAAGACTGACCAGTTATACAATATGATTTTGTGAGATTAGGAAAAGTACAGTGCGGTGGTACCAGGAGGTGAAGAGGGGCCTGGAAGAAATGGGATTACAAGGAACGGAAATCAGCAACAGGAATGCTTACAAGTCGAGGATTAAGGCGACGAAAATGTTTCAAGAAAATGTTAGATACCGTACCCAAGCGCAATGGACAGGAGAAAGGAGGAGACTGCAGTGCGAAAGGATGAAGGTGCAATGGAAGAGGATTAAAGCCCAGAAACAGATGAAGCTGAACTCGAATTAACGTGGTCCATAGTCGGCCAAAATGAAATAAGAAGAAAAAGAAGAAGAAATTGCTCCCATCCTCCCGTTCCGAATCGCCTGAAACGGGGGAGAGAGTAATCATTTATTGAAATTCAAATTATCTTTGATACATGTATGCTTTTTATGTTACAATTAATTTATGTACTACTACATTATAAATTACAATTACGCCTAATCACCGTTTACACCCAGTCTCCAAATTGTAGTTTTAAAAATGTTATATACTTTCGTGCCTGACATTAACAGTGTTTTAAAGTCCAGGACAACATGTATGTATGTATGTATGTATGTATGTATGTATGTATGTATGTATGTATGTATGTATGTATGTATGTATGTATGTATGTATGTATGTATGTATGTATTTATGTATGTATGTATGTATGTATGTATGTATGTATTGAACCCATCACTTACACGGCAAGCAAGGATGCAGTTTGTATGTACGTATGTATGTTGAGAGTTCAGCCCGGAGGCTGGTTTGGACTTCAACAGATCCACCATCAGCCGTCATAGGTGGCCCAGGCGTCAATGAATAGGCGTACAAGAGAAATGAGGAGTGAGGTAGTTTTCCGTTGCTTTGCTCACTGAGCCAGAAAGTGCTGTTTCATCTCAGTCTGCCAACCGATCCTATGAGCACCATTTTCACACCATTCATAACAGCATCACTCATACCTCGGTCACTGACATATCGTCAAAGCAAAGAATGCGACTGAGACAGGTAAATTAACAAATTTGTTCTAGCCCATATCAGAAGACTTAGAGTAGCGCAAACACTAGGTCTTGCCAGTAAATATCTTACCCTTAATATTAGAGCGCCAATATGGGATCCCGTGAGATCTCCGAGGTTAAGCAACATTGGGCGTGGTCAAGATTTTGATGGGTTGCCACGCACTGTTAGTGGGGGTAAGGGAATAGAGGAGATGAAAGGAACTGACCACCATACTGTACGTAAACTCCAGCTCATGCACACCTCTGCGGAGATTCTGACCTGGCTTCGGGCAGAATACACCCTTACCTTACTTATTATTAGAGCTGCCGATTTAATTGATTAATCGAACTGATTAAACGATCAATGTGCTTTTGCCGATTGACCGATCACTGTGCTTTAGTCATTTAATCCTAGCGATTAAAACTGTAGTGTATTGAAGGAAAAATAATTATTTCTCGCGGTCAGAAACTCGTTTATTGTATTGTTAGTTGACATTTGGTGTGCGAATCTCAGCTATTGTAAGTTACGGTTGACGGGTCATTTAAGTAAACTGATGTTCATATCTTCCTTTCAGAAAGAAAAACAATAACACATTCTTAATCATTTCTTGTAAAAAGAGGGTTATGGCCATTGCTCTTACGAGATATTGAGAAGGAAATACCGGTCAGGCCGTTTAATATATTTGTTGTCCTTTACAAAACAGAACAGTTGGCGTGATGGATAGATTTTGGGAATTTACTTGAAGAGACTGTAATTAACGAATTTCCAGGTAATGTTCGAATAGAAAAACATTGTTTTGTAAGAAATGCGGAAAATCGTTCAGTTACGCTGGAAGTACAAGTGGTCTTCAACATCATCTTTAACATATTCATCTTTTCCGAAGGGTATCCGCATCCATCAACCTCTCTGTTAGTTCAGCTTCTCAGCCAACTTTGGAGTACATAATAGTGAAGCCTGTGTCCTCTAATATGGAAAATGAAATTACGAATAAACTAATGGAGTGGATTGTGCAGGAGAGTGGAACGCGTTGTCTCTGATCGCGGTATTGAAGAGGTTTTGCGAGAAGCTCTCATTTCTCTCTTACCATCTTCCCTTTACAGACACGGTAACCAAACAAAAAAAAACCGAGGAGTGAAGAAAACAAAGTGCGACAATTTTCTGTGTGCAGACCACACTCTTCAATTAAGGCTAAATAAAGCTACCGAGAATACTGTGTGAACCCGTTTAAAATTCGAATAAACGACCGATTAACCGATTAAAGGCATATGGTGCAACGGTCATAATTTTTAATCGATCAACATCTATATTTATTATTAACTAGCTAACGTACCCGTGCTTCGCTACGGTATTCTACTTTGTATTCGAATATCGAAGTAAATAATGTACATGCAGTAAATAAGATTGTTTTAAAATTGCATGCCTCTTAGCGTTATCCGAGAAAGAGCATGGGGAGGTCCCCGTACGTTGTTTCCAATGTAAAGTGTTTGTTACGGATTTGTGATGTAACGGCAGGCTCACTTGCCTACTGCCATTCACAATCGAGTTGAGAAGTTTACATTATAATTGCAGGCCCCATTGCCTACTACGCGGACAGAATCGATTTGGGGAGTTTTCGTTAAAATGGCAGCCCCCATTTCCTACTTCCAGACAGATTACATTTGAGGAGTTTCTATTATAATGGTAGGCAATTACCCTACTATCACTCGAAATTGAGTTGTGCAGTTATCATTATAATGCCAGGCCCATTTTCCTACTGCCAGCCAGCTTACTGCCAGTCACACGGAGTTGGTGAGTTTCCATCAAAATAGCAGGCCACTATGCCTAATGCCAGTCACATTTTAGATGAGGACATTTCTTTATAATGGCGGGCACCCTTGCCTACTGCCAAACACAATCGGGTAGGGGAGTTTTAAACAAAAGTGCATGCTCACTTGCCTTCTGCAAGTCATTACAATTGTAGGCCTTCCTTACTAATGACACACAGGAGTTGGAGAAGGAACCCTTTCCTACTGCCAGTCAAAGTCGGTGTGGGGAGTACTGATTACAATATCAGACCCACCCTTTCACGATAGCTAAAAATCGACATCAGTGAATATATATAGATCGACATACGAAAGTATATGCGTGTTTACAATATTGAAGACCTTCATTTACAGATTAACTGCTACTAAACGTACGTCATATCGACAAAGGATTATACCATAAGACACGCCGGATTTAGTGGCCTAAATGGCTGGTCCTATGATATGTCATCTATTCTTGGGTCAGATTGAGTTAGATACGTGGAACAGGGTAAAGGTTTTGTAAGATTATCTCACATTGCATTACTTTTCGGATAATTATGTGACAGCTACATACATGGTATATGGCTCATATATGCCTACTGGGAGGGCCAATTTTCGTGAAGAGTATTATGATTCTGCATTTCATATAAGTAATTGAAAGTATGAATTATGCATGTGAAAATTCCAAATTGACTTGACATCGATTAATAGAGAAAAATCAAACGTAAAATGGATACAAATACGGCAAAACGTCATAAGACCAAGGTTGTAGATCATTCCAAATTGAACGGAGATTGTGCAGTCCGTTATGTGATAGGAATTTACGAAGGTCTGCACCACCATTAAAATTGCCTGCATATTTCGATATTCTTCGGGGATAAAAAGTGAAAAATTTAATGTTCTAGGATTTTTTCCGTTCGTTACAGGTTAAAACATATAATGTTGTCAAATTTCAATTATCTTCTTTTTCTTCTGGCAGATTATGCCGCAATCTGGATTTTGGGCGAGGCGGGAAAAAATTAGGACTTTCAGGAAACTAAACCAAAAATTATGGAGATGGTCATTATTTCCCCTTAAACGGAAAGCTGTACGAAAATTTCGCCAAAATAGTCAGTGGAGAGGCACACAGTCGTTACGATTTTATATAGATAAGGAATCTGCTCCATGTAAAACACCTTTTGGCCTATGTCCACTGGACTTAACCTGCAAAAGTGACCATTCATGATATCTCCCTTATTAATCCTCCTGACGAAAAAATGCACATAAAAAAAAAGTTTTAGAGGTGGAATTCCATCACGTTTGGTCGATTTCCAGTCAGGTTGGTCTTGTTCTGTATATATTGTGGAGGAGTAAAATCACCATTTCGGTTCCCTATAAACCGCCAGTCCATTCCGGAACATGAAATATTATTTACGTTTAAAACCTACCTTTGGACAGGTGGATGCTAAATATAAATTTTGGTTCGAATGTCTTCAGTAGTTTTCAAGTTGTAAGGAATACGCTTTACACGCACCCGCTCGTGAGTCAAGTCCGATGGGACTTGTACAGAAAAACGGTCCGTTAATGATATCTCCCTTATTAATCCTCGTATCGAAATGATGCACATGAGAAAAAAGGTTTAGAAATTAATTTCTATCAAGGTAGGGAGATTTCCATTTGGTTGTGTATATTTTGTGGAAGTGCAAAATCACTGTTTCGGTTTCGTATAAACCCCCAATCAGTTCAGGGATTTAGAAACAATATTTGCCCTAAAACCTATCAAGGACAGGTGTATTCTAAATATGAGTCTTGGTGGAAATACAACCAGTAGTTTGTAGCACTCGCGTACATACGGCGTAATTAAGGAAGAAATAATGCAGTGAAGAAAGTTGAAAGTAATAGAAAATGGATTATAACTGAGGACAGCCGGATAACGACAAATATGTAAATGCCAAGTGAATGTATTGGAAAATCAAATGCCCCTCAATAAATTATGCTAGTGTGAGTTATGAATATAATAAAGCGGTAACAGAGGAGAAATTTAGGTCCAGTGATTCTTAGGTGAGCAAATAATAAGAAGATGACTAATGGTGTCATTACTTAATCTATTCGAGGGCGGTTATAACATCCAACGATATTCCGCCAATATCCCGCAGATAGGCCGATTGACGCCTCTCTTGCCTTCTACCCAAGGAACAACCACGAATTTAAAAGCATGATGAGGAAAATGGCAATACGTTACTTCCCTGCTGGCATGCAGTCAGAGACGTTGCCATGGTAAGCTGTAGGTTCGTTGTCGGTCTGTCGGTCACTCAATGCAGAGCATGATACCAGCGGAAAATTGTAAATTTCTCCGTCATGTGAAGAGTAAGGTAAATTATGAACATAACGAAAGTTGTTTATAATGAAGAGACGTTTCACGTACGGTAAACGAAGTTTACAGAAAATCAATAGTATAAGAGAAAATGGAGGAAAACCATTCTGGTTTTCCTATAAATCCCTCGTCTATTCAAAGATTTTAAAATGATATGCATATCAAAACCTTCCCCGGGATGAGTGTACTCTAAATATGAAGTTTGGTTGAGATCTATCTAGCCGTTTCGAAGTGATGGTGGGAAAACCATTCTAGTTTTCCTAGAAACCTCCGCTATGTTCAAAGATTTTAAAATAATATGCATATCGAAACCTTCCCCAGGATGAGTATACTCTAAATATGAAGTTTGGTTGTCATCTATCCTGCCGTTTCGACGTGATGGTGTAAAAGCCATTCTGGTTTTCCTATAAACCCCCCGAGTATTCAAAGATTTTAAAATGATATGCATATCGAAACATTCCCCGGGATGAGTATACTCCAAATATGTAGTTTGGTTAAGATCTATCCAGCCGTTTCGACGTGATGGTGGAACAGACAAACAGACAAACAGACAGACAAACAGCAGACAAACAGACAAACAGACACGAAACGTAAAAACCACCGATTCGGTCTTGGGTTGACCTAAAACGGATAAATATCTGAAAAATTGGCAAAACAAAAGAAATTACAGACAGCGGACCCCCTACAATTTTATTTATATATACATTAACTAGCGAATGTACCCGTGCTTCGCTACGGTATTCTACATTGTATTCGAATATCGAACATGCAGTAAATAAGATTGTTTTAAAATTGCATGTCTCTTAGCGTTATCCGTGAAAGAGCATGGAGAGGTCCCCGTACGTTGTTTCCAATGTAAAGTGTTTGTTACGGATCTGTGATATAACGGCAGGCTCACTTGCCTACTGCCATTCACAATCGAGTTGGGAAGTTTACATTATAATTGCAGGCCCCATTGCTTACTACGCGGACAGAATCGATTTGGGGAGTTTTCGTTAAAATGGCAGCCCCCATTTCCTACTTCCAGACAGATTACAGTTGAGGAGTTTCTATTATAATTGTAGGCAATTACTCTACTATCACTCGAAATTGAGTTGTGCAGTTATCATTACAATGTCAGGCCCATTTTCCTACTGCCAGCCAGCTTACTGCCAGTCACACGAAGTTGGTGAGTTTCCATGAAAATAGCAGGCCACTATGCCTAATGCCAGTCACATTTTTGATCAGGACATTTCTTTATGATGGCGGGCACCCTTGCCTACTGCCAAACACAATCGGGTAGGGGAGTTTTAAACAAAAGTGCACGTTCACTTGCCTTCTGCAAGTCAAATCGAGAAGGGAACTATTCATTACAATTGTAGGCCTTCCTTACTAATGACACACAGGAGTTGGAGAAGGAACCCTTTCCTACTGCCAGTCAAAGTCGGTGTGGGGAGTACTGATTACAATTTCAGACCCACCCTTTCTCGATCGCTAAAAATCGACATCAGTGAATATATATAGATCGACATACGAAAGTATATGCGTGTTTACAATATTGAAGACCTTCATTTACAGATTAACTGCTACTAAACGTACGCCATATCGATAAAGGATTATACCATAAGACACGCCGGATTTAGTGGCCTAAATGGCTGGTCCTATGATATGTCATCTATTCTTGGGTCAGATTGAGTTAGAAACGTTGAACAGGGTAAAGGTTTTGTAAGATTATCTCACATTACATTACTTTTCGGATAATTACGTGACAGCTACATATATAGCATTTGGCTCACATATGGCTACTGGGTGGGCCAATTTTCGTGAAGAGTTTGATGATTCTGTATTTCATATTATTTCATATAAGTAATTGAAAGTATGAATTATGCATGTGAAAATTCCAAATTAACATCGATTAATAGAGAAAAATCAAACGTAAAATGGATACAGATACGGCAAAAAGTCATAAGACCAAGGTTGTAGATCATTCCAAATTGAACGGAGATTGTGCAATCCGTTATGTGATAGGAATTTCCGAAGGTCTGCACCATCATTAAAATTGCCTGCATATTTCGATATTCTTCGGGGATAAAAAGTGAAAAATTTAATGATCTAGGATGTTTTCCGTTCGTTACAGGCTAAAACGTACAATTTTGTCAAATTTCGATTATCTTCTTTTTCTTCTGGCAGATTATGCCGCAATGTGGATTTTTGGCGAGGCGGGAAAAAATTAGGACTTTCAGGAAACTAAACCAAAAATTATGGAGATGGTCATTATTACCCCTTAAACGGAAAGCTGTACGAAAATTTCGCCAAAATAGTCAGTGTAGAGGCACACAGTCGTTACGATTTGATTTATATAGATAAGGAATCTGCTCCTTGTAAAACACCTTTTGGGCTATGTCCGCTGGACTTGACATGCAAAAGTGACCATTCATGATATCTCCCTTATTAATCCTCCTGACGAAAAAATGCACATGAAAAAAAAAGTTTTAGAGGTGGAATTCCATCACGTTTGGTCGATTTCCAGTCAGGTTGGTCTTGTTCTGTATATATTGTGGAGGAGTAAAATCACCATTTCGGTTCCCTATAAACCGCCAGTCCATTCCGGAACATGAAATATTATTTACGTTTAAAACCTACCTTTGGACAGGTGGAAGCTAAATATAAATTTTGGTTCGAATGTCTTCAGTAGTTTTCAAGTTGTAAGGAATACGCTTTACACGCACCCGCTCGTGAGTCAAGTCCGATGGGACTTGTACAGAAAAACGGTCCGTTAATGATATCTCCCTTATTAATCCTCGTATCGAAATGATGCACATGAGAAAAAAGGTTTAGAAATTAATTTCTATCAAGGTAGGGAGATTTCCATTTGGTTGTGTATATTTTGTGGAAGTGCAAAATCACTGTTTCGGTTTCGTATAAACCCCCAATCAGTTCAGGGATTTAGAAACAATATTTGCCCTAAAACCTATCAAGGACAGGTGTATTCTAAATATGAGTCTTGGTGGAAATACATCCAGTAGTTTGTAGCACTCGCGTACATACGGCGTAATTAAGGAAGAAATAATGCAGTGAAGAAAGTTGAAAGTAATAGAAAATGGATTATAACTGAGGACAGCCGGATAACGACAAATATGTAAATGCCAAGTGAATGTATTGGAAAATCAAATGCCCCTCAATAAATTATGCTAGTGTGAGTTATGAATATAATAAAGCGGTAACAGAGGAGAAATTTAGGTCCAGTGATTCTTAGGTGAACAAATAATAAGAAGATGACTAATGGTGTTATTACTTAATCTATTCGAGGGCGGTTATAACATCCAACGATATTCCGCCAATATCCCGCAGATAGGCCGATTGACGCCTCTCTTGCCTTCTACCCAAGGAACAACCACAAATTTAAAAGCATGATGAGGAAAATGGCAATACGTTACTTCCCTGCTGGCATGCAGTCAGAGACGTTGCCATGGTAAGCTGTAGGTTCGTTGTCGGTCTGTCGGTCACTCAATGCAGAGCATGATACCAGCGGAAAATTGTAAATTTCTCCGTCATGTGAAGAGTAAGG
Source organism: Anabrus simplex (assembly GCF_040414725.1). NCBI lineage: Eukaryota > Metazoa > Arthropoda > Insecta > Orthoptera > Tettigoniidae > Anabrus > Anabrus simplex. The sequence goes on along the minus strand of NC_090265.1, from coordinate 1,737,232,783 downwards.
TAAATAATGAACATAACGAAAGTTGTTTATAATGAAGAGGCGTTTCACGTACGGTAAACGAAGTTTACAGAAAATCAATAGTATAAGAAAAAATGGAGGAAAACCACCGTCGTTTCTAAGATTTTAAAATGATATGCATATCGAAACCTTCCCCGGGATGAGTATACTCTAAATATGAAGTTTGGCTGTGATCTATCCAGCCGTTTCGACGTGATGGTGGAAAAACCATTCTGGTTTTCCTATAAACCCCCCGAGTATTCAAAGATTTTAAAATGATATGCATATCGAAACCTTCCCCTGGATGAGTATACTCTAAATATGAAGTTTGGTTGTGATCTATCCAGCCGTTTCGACGTGATGGTGGAACAGACAAACAGACAAACAGACAAATAGACAGACAAACAGACAAACAAACAGACACGAAAAGTAAAAACCACCGATTCGGTCTTGAGTAGACCTAAAACGGATAAATATCTGAAAAATTGGCAAAACAAAAAAATTACAGACAGCGGACCCCCTACAATTTTATTTATATAGATTAATTAATATGCAAACATTTGTTTTGTTACGGGTCCGAATATTTTTCTCCTTAGCTTACAATTGACATTATGAATTAATTGAATGACTGTACAAATGAATGAGTGAATGGGTGGACGACTGCCTGCCTGGATGAGTTGCATGACTGTACTGTATTCATGCTTGAATGAAAAAACTCTCCCCTCTCCCAGTCACGGATAGCCACCAACAGGGGAGGGAACGCTCATAATTAAATGAGGATCACGTTAAATACTTAGGTGTTAACACAAGCAAACATCTTCATGGTTTAATCACATAAGCGGGATTGTAAATAAAGGTTACAGATTTCGTCATATGGTTATGAGGGTAATTAGGGGTTGTAACAATGATGTCAACTCGAGGGCGCGTAACTCATTAGTAGGACGCAATTTAGAAAATGGCTCCTGTGTCTGGGACCCCTACCACTATTACTTGATTCCGGAATACGACGATATCCAAAGGAAAGTAGCATGATGCGTTCCGGGACAAACGAGTAGTGTCACGAAAATATTGCAAACATTAGGCTGGGAAGACTTATAACTAAGGGGACGAGCTGCTAGACTAAGTTTTATGTTCTGTACCGTTCCCTTCTAAAACAATATTCTACCGGCGCCTTCGGAGAGCTGCGTGTTCGGTTCGTAATTATATGAGCAGGGCAAAAATAAATTAAAAATCTCAGGATAAATTATACCATGGGTATATGAACGGGAAACAGTAACATAATTCCGAAATAAAATTCAAAATAAGGGGTAAGATAGATTTATTATCTAAGAAAACATTATTGAAACTCGAAAATAAACAAATTAATATGAAAGCAATTCAAAACATGGCTCAAATAAATGCCAGAATTTCCAGTATGTGCCGTGCACATAATTAGCACAAAATTATAACATGTCAAGAAAGACGGGCAATGTCCCGTTTTAAAATAAAATTATTTACAAAATAAAAACAACAACCTGGGGAAGAAATACACACTTCGCATCGAGTCAACGCAGTTAAGTTCATCTTACCGAATCCTGACGGATATCATTCAATTTGCGGATATAGGACATACCGCGACAAAATAAAATTATGCTAAATCCGATCCATAATTAATTATATTTACAACACTTGTTAACAAATCAATGTTGCAGGGTTCCTAACTTATAGCTACACTGAGTTTACTAACAGACCGCTCTGTTACAAATTCGATGAAATGAAAGCCTACTTCCCAATAAAATGAGCTCCGGACTCATATTTAAGAAGAAGTCTTTATCAACGATGACAATGACATGATCAGCAATAAATATATGTAACACAAATTAATATAAAATAAACACTCCAAAGAACCTGTAAAACTCATGCACATAAAATAAACAAAACCTGTGTATCCGTTATCTGAAATACAAGCAATAAGATGCTAAACTCCTTTATATTAAAAGGAACACGGAACTCCTGGCTCAGCTGTCCATGTGTTGGTCTTTCGCTTAACACACCGTATATAAATCAAGTAACACTTCTAATATTCAGCTATGAGACATCCTGCCTCGCAACTAATTGGATTGGTAATTCCTGTCTGAGAGATTCTAATATATCTGGGAACATAAATTAACGCTGCCATTCACTTCTGTATTCATTAAACTAACACAAGGCCTCGAACTCAACTTAAGGCATCATAATACACATTCATATGGCCTTAAATACATATTCCAATTTAACACGGCTATTATACGACATATGGCGCATCTGGCCTAACACTTCGGAGTCCATGAGTTCGACTCTCATAGTATTAATGAACACTCAAGCAAATCAAGCCTCTCTCTCACCATGCAGCTGTACCATTATATTTTGCCCTTTATTATATGCCAGGCACCCACGTCCTGTATTAACACACATTGTAATCTCAGTATCAGGGTAATCTTGCCTTTTTCTCATAAATTCATAACACAATACCAATTAACTAGTTCTCCTTGCCGATCTAAAAGATACTAGTTCAACGGTGCACTTTCACGCTGGTCGCAACTGCCATGCACTCCTGTAAACTTGCTACATGCTTTAGGAAAAAACTGTTCCCTACTGAAATTTATTCCCAAACAACCTTTAGGCTGTGCAGCCTTCTTAATAAATGAGTCTACATCTTGTTACAAAAAATGGAATACACAGTTACCTCTTGACATATATATATCCTCATCCACACCTACTCATTTCCCTCTTTCCCATCTTATAAAAATGAAATAAAATAATATATAAAAATCAGGGTTCAAACATGCATCTTCCCTGAAACATGACATTAATCTATAAAAAGAGAACATAGCTCAACCACAAAAAGGACTGACATTTACATTTAAACTACAATAGGATCGAATTAGCCTAATTTCTTCTATCTAAGCATGCCTATATATTTTTTAAGATGAACTTAACTGGTGTCGTCTCAGCTTCCTCAAGGTTCCAGGCCGCTGTGTCTGCAAAATTACGCCATTATACCTACAAACTGCGTGGCGTTACCAAATACACTGCAGGTCCTTTCTTCTTCCACCATCTTTGAAATGTTGTGCTTCGCACACACCATTAAATTGAACCGAAACGATAACGACGATTCGCACACGTTCTCCGCGTTACCGGACTTGTACCGATCACAATATTTGCACGATACGGATGCAAATTACATATACGGATTTGGAAATATCGATAGTAACTATCGTCTTAGTAATAGTCAATCCCGTGCCACAACCGCACTCTGGCATACTGCATCATCATACGTGATCTTATCTATATAGCAAAAGTAATTGCTTTGTTACTGTACAATACACTTTCGTAATTACATTATGTCATTTGCATTTAGGTAATATTATTCTCATAAAATAACGTTTCAGCTTTCATAAAAATATGTCTACTTGTTTGATTAAAAAATCGTCACTGTAAAAGTTGCTTTCATATAACACTGGCTTAATATAAGAAACACCGACCCACGCGGTTAGCAACTGCAAGGCAGAGTGAGCTTCCCATCTCCAGAAGCTGCTGCGTTCACCAAACTTTCGGTATTAGTAATATCATCGGGGTTTTCACTGATGTGATGACGCCATGGCTCAGCCGCTTGCTCGGCAAAGCGATGACTCAATAGAAATAGATTAATTAATTACTGTCTACAGGTAGTTTTTAACGTCTAACATGCTTCTATTTCATATAAAAACGTGGAGTATGGCTTTAAAACAGATTGCCTAATAAAATTAAGAGTAGTACAGCACTGTGAATCTCGAAGTTGGTAGGACTGGCTTCATTTGTTCTGCATATTCCTATCATTCCGCAACTTCGCTTCCAGGGCTGTGACTGGTCTCTTTTGAATCGGCCGCTCTCAAGCACTCTAGGAAATTCCCCGATTAAATCGTACGGAATACCCGTGCTGTTCGCTGTTACTATGGAAGATAAGAAGTTATTTCTGAAGCCACGCGCTGCCGAGATCTTGCAATACGCAACTTCTACATTGACCATGACTCCTTCTTGTATTAAATGCACAATATTACACCATATTACCTAGTTACTATTTGGGGCATATAGGAGATGGCACGGGATGGCATTAGTAGAAGAAATTGGAATTCAAGAGGGCAAGTTGGGGCAAACATTCGTTCACAGGAAGGCATCGGAATATTTATCAAGGGAGATGTTCGATACATTTCTAAATGTTTTGAAATCATTTCAGAAAAGACCGGGTAAACAACTGACAGGGAATCTGTCGCCAAGGAGACATCCCTAAATGCAGATTGGTGGAGACTGATTGATTGATTCATAACTTACGCCTTAAATCTCACACACACACACACACACACACACACACACACACACACAAGATGTGATTACAGTGCCTACACCGGCAGTGGAGAGTTTGTTGCAGATTTTCAAGTAACTCATTTTTGTCAATATAGCGGCAGTGGGTAGTGACGAATGGGCTTTGTCTTTACAAAATGTGTATTTAGAATCAGAAGATAAATGATTTTACTACAAGAAAGCGGTAAACAAAATGGCGTAAAATGTGTCGTATGTGATAAATACTTCCTCTTTTAATGTAGAAATATAGATAAGGTGTACTGTACATGAAAATAGTATGTTGAAATGTGCAACCTGTGCCAAGAATTGCGTCGAAGAAACCAGCGTGAAAATCAGGCCTACACTGAGTGTGAACTCTATGCCAGGGCAACACATATCAGCAAACATTCTAGGACCCACTAGAATTTCTTAGGTGCCATACATAAAATTTAATTTTCTTACCTCTATAATATATAATATAACTTATAATATTTCGATCTCTCACTTCATCTTAATCACTCTTAAATCACATTCGCGACTCCAGAATGTAGTAAATACCGAGCAGTGCTTATTTCATAGTAGCACAATACACAGAGAACTTACGGGAGAAAATCTGATGCCAAGACCGGCCGTAAGCGGAGTTTTAGCTAGGTGATGCAATGATTACGAGCGATCACGAGAGATATCGAACGTTCATATCGATTGAAGTCAATGTTCAGGAGTAGCCGATGATTATAACCACTTCTAAGCCTTCTAATATCCGTATGAAGATATGCTAGAGAGACTACAGTAAGAACAAGAAAAAATACCTTAGGAATGAATTTTTGAAATGCCACCGAATTCATTTTTTATATTTTGTTATTTTCAGTGTGGAAATTAATTCCTAAAATATTGATTTTCCTCATAGTGGAATTTAGCAGTTACGATTTGAAAATTTTAGGCGCCTACACATTTGTTTTCGTTGCCGTGGCGATCGGGCGCTTGGGATTTTTCCAGCTCTGCTCTATGCCATCGATAGATTTTTGATTGAATTTTGCGAATAGTGAGAATATTTCATTGATTATATCACTGCTACAATAAGATAATACAGACGTTAACAATGAAAAGGAATGTTAAAACAGTGGATTATGTCTCTTGAAGTGGCCATGTCCGATGTCAAGGCTCTCAAGGATGTTCTTAAGTTGTAAGGGGTGGAAATAAGCCAAGGGATAATTCGATTCCTTCAAATTTTGAAGTTTGTACGAACAGCCTTACTATATAAGATAGTGAAGGTGTAAACGAATCTTCAAGTCAGTCACAACATGGGAGTATGCTCTCTGTTTGGATGAAGACATTTAGGCGTAGGGATAAATGCATCTCGATATCCTCGGCGAAATCAGTGCCAAAACCACCAAAGCTTTTTATGGTGTGTGATAGCCAAACTAGTATTGCGTTGGACACAAATACGATTATTGTTTTAACTTCTGTCGTAGTTCATCCAGGAATACCACTACGAAAAGTCGCTGAAAATATAGGAGACAATGCTGTTGCATGATCATTGGAAGAACCCACGACGTGGCCCCACAGTGAAGCTGGTCAGAGTTAAAGAACAACCTGTGATGGCTAACACTAACTAAAGTTGTAATAGTAAATATTCCAAAAAGACATCTGATTTTAAGCACATGTGCGAACAAAGAAATTGATAAAGTTAAAACAGGCATTCAAATGTTATAAAAGCATTCTAGGAATGTAGCCGTCTTCCTTAGTGTTCTGCAAATTTGGACCTATGAGATTTTTTCGTATCTTGTTTATTTATACCTTAGATAGGGCAAATTTCCTACCTTTTTCACAAGTTGATTTCCCCTCCCATCCTAATGGACAGCTACAGTCTTGACATTTGGCAGGTGTATCGAAGATGAAACGATCTACAATGTTAGTTCTTTGACGTTTTGTCGTATCTTGACCGGATATACCTTAGATTGAGCTAGGAACTTTCATTAGGTTAAAACTTGAGAACAGTTTGTGTTGTGTGTGTCCTCCGCCGCCTGCTAGCTCCGCAGCCCGCCCATCATCGACGTTTCGAGAGACCACGAGGTGGACTGCAGTGCACTGACGTAATCGTCTGTGACGTCAGCCAGCGCTATAAATTGAGCGACGTTTCCGCCTCTCCAGGCACTCTCACAGTGTCCAGCGATCGGACTACACCGTATGTCAGACACGGAGGTACCCTCTTAAATATGTGTCCTGAACAGGTGGATTAACTCTGGTCGGGAGGTGTCACCTGAGGACATTGCCTCACGTATCTTGCCTCCCGTATCGCCGACGTGCGTCCTGTCCTAGCATTTTGCTACTCATGAACTTTAAAACAAGTTCCCTGCAAGTTCTCCGACTTCAATCCAAGCATTCTGCTATTCATGAACTTTATCGCAAGTTCCTTGCACGTTCTAAAACTCCTAACTAGCATTCTGCTACTACGGACTGTCTGCAAGTTCCTCTTGTCATTCTACCAACTGCAGATAGTCTTCAACTATCACGGACATTCATTCATCCGCGCAGCCTATCTTATCAAGATAGAACTCAATGTATTATCCGCGCACTTTTTAGTGATAGATTTACACCCTAGTGCTGAAGCGGTCGACTTTGGTTATCTTCGAGATTCGTATTGGCAACCTTTGAAACACAAACTAAGAATCGCTTATCATCGCTGTGCGCCATCTGGCGTACACTTTAAGTACTCGTACTGTTGTTGTTTACACAGCAAAGCCAAACCATAGAATTCATGCTAGGAACAAGTTTCGCAACGGGAAATGTTATATAGTATTAAATATTGTGTGTGTGACACAGTTGTTTGCTTAAAATAATAAAGGTTTATAAAATTCATATCGATCGATCATATTATCGATTCAATTCAGATTTCATTTCCATTCAGTTGGCAGTATTGACGGAACCCTTCTTTCTTCTCCAACGAGTACAAAAATCTATCACTAAAAAGTGCGCGGATAATACTTAGAAATATTAATGTGTATAACTGTAAATAATTGTCAGACTCTCAGTCTACTAATTTATGTTATCATTGAACGTGTGCAGCACATTAAACATCAAGACAAGTTCGTTCTTTTTGTGTACATACTGTATGAACATTTCCAAGTAATAAACTTTTATGTCGTGCCTTGTATATCAAGCTCCTTGTATACAACAGTTTGCACACATTCCTTTAGTTTTCGCATACTTACGTGGCAGCTAGAATCATGCAATTTAATGCAGCTAGTTCTGGAAGAAATTTGTGTACAAATCGTGGTTTAAACAATAATAGGTTAGGAAATAAGATTAAGAGTGCAGTTCTAGAAGAAAAATACTACTACAATCAATAAATTCGCGGACTGGCGCCTGGAGTGTAGGCAGTACTGCGCACACTCATGTACTACAGTCAACAACTTCTTGAACTCCCGCTAACAGTTCAAGGATCACATAGTCTTTCGAGCTGAGTTTTTGCATCTTCTTCCCGCCGTTGTGATCCGGACGATTTCGACATGATCATTTTCAAACATTTCCCTAGCGGATGTCCCTAATTTTTGGTAGAACTTGAAATTATCCTTTTGCTCAAACTACGACATTCTCAAATTTCACCCCTGACATTCAACTACCCTTCACAAGAGATACCGTAGTTCTGTTTATACTGCAAGCACGGAACTGCCTCTAGCTGGAACTAGAGAACTGTCACGGCAACCTGTCCTGTAGTGCAAACTCTCTGCTATAGTGAAACACAGCGACACTAGGCGGCCAGTCCACGAACTTAACGACTCTAGTACGTATATTACAGCCTCAATAAGGTGCTAATATCCTTAATTAAAATACAAGTGTTCAGAGAAACTAGTAACTGTTAGTGATGTTGTAAAGAAAATGCTACATAAGGACATGGTGTTAGTTTTGAATGTGATATCTTATGGAACAGTCAATATCCAAGAAATAAAATCGATACAACAGAAATTTTCTTAACTCAAAATTCTGTTTAAAAAATAAAAAAAACAATTAAGTAGACTGTGTAAAACTTACTGGTTACAAATTACAGACAGGTTCAAATACATGTAGTTGTAGTAATATTTACACTAAAAATATAGAGTGTAAATTTATTGACATCTTAAACCTTTGTGCACAAATCAACTCTGAGGAAGCAGCAGTCCTCCTTAATAACTGGGGACTTTTAATATATCGGTCAACTGATGGAGATACACATTTTCCTAGAAAAGTTAGAGAAGCATATAATGACGCTACATACTTTGTCACAAAAAAAGGTGTAAAATATGAAATTGCGTGATATTATTCTTAACGTGATCCATCTTATAAAGCAAATTAATGGAGTGCTGAATTTTCTCAAGTCAATTAACTTTTACATTGCAAACAATATGGTAACCAATATAAACTACTCGTCCTCCAATACTGGCACATTACACGTGTCTTTACATGGTATTGGTTGTGATCAGAAAGCCTTTAGGTTGAAATGTCACTACCGTTTGCAGAAAGAGGCCGAAACTAAAATTATATTCAAAAGTATCTTCTGAAAGCAAATATACATGGTTTACTTCTATGCTTGAACTACGTAACTGGGATTCTCTGTCAGGGGTATCAATAGAAATAAATTTGGTAAGAAATTTTATTGTTTCTTCATCATGTTTAGTACTGTTTGAGAGTAGTTTTCTATTCACTAAGAAAGTCTATTAATAAACATATTAAGCATTCAAAGCCTAGGTTTTCAGGACTGAATTGGTTTATACCAGAGCTTGAAATAATGAGAAATCGTCTTATGCTTTGCTACAGAGTTTTAAGAGCAATGAATGCCTAGAAACCTTAAATTTATATCAAATGCAAAGGGGTAAATACAAAGCAGCCGTAACAGCAGCAAAATAGAGAGCTAATGAATGTTACACTCAAAGCGAAGGTAATAAAATTAAAGCAGCATGAGAAGTAATTAACAGAGAGAGCAAGAGGAGTGTTAATTGTAGCAGAAATAAAAGTTATTCATACCAGATGAATTCAACAACTACTTTATTCAATCTGTAAATAATAATCATGACAACATTCCTTCCACTGAAAAGGATGCATTGAGCTACCTAATCAGTGTCAGAATAATTGTCCCTGAACAGGGTATGGTATGTAATAGTGACTGAGAATGAAATAAAGTGTATAGTAAGGAACTTGACAATTCTGATATTACATTTTTTATGGTATGACAAAATAACTTACTTAGGATTGTGATTCTATATACATTGTCGAAAAAACATGCAGCATCCTCGAGGACTGGGTTCAATGGCACCAGGTGTAATATGTGCATCTGAGGGGTTGTTGTGTTAGTGATTAATTTGTCACGGACATCGGCGATCAGATGGCGCCCAGGAAGGCTGTCCGTGAGCACTCTGTTTTGACTCTGCAGGTAGTAACTGTGCTGAGGTTAGAGGTGAACACTGCTTGCAACATTCATACTAAGGTATAACCATGCCCACCGCCGTGGTACGTGATCCTGTTGAACAACTCCAGCTATGTACGGATCCATGGCTAAATGGTTAGCGTGCTGGCCTTTGGTCACAGGGGTCCCGAGTTCGATTTCCGGAAGATCGGGTATTTTAACCTTAATTGGTTAATTTTGCTGGCACGGGGGCTGGGTGTATGTGTCGTCTTCATCATCATTTCATCCTCATCACGACTCGCAGGTCGCCTAAGGGAGTCAAATCAAAAGACCTGCATCTGGCGAGCCGAACTTGTCCTCGGACACTCCCGGCACGAAAAGCCATAAGCCATTTCATTTTTTCAACTCCAGCTATTTGAACGGGGTCGTATTGTGGGCCTGCGGGAAGCTGGATGGACGCATCGACGATTTGCTGCATATGTTGGGCATAATATATCAGAGGTGTGTCGCTGCTTTCAGCAGTGGCCTTTGGAACATTACCACACCCATAGACCAGGCTACATACGCGCGTCAATATCGACGCATTGTGCGAGCAGCGGTGGCCGACCGAACATCATCTAGGAACGAAATGAAGTCACGTGTTGCATCTGCTGTGTCACCAAGGACCATTGGGAATCGTCTGCTTGTAGCAGGATTACGATCACGAATGCCTTTGTCTAGGGTACCACTGACACCACGACACCGCCAAGCACGGCTACTCTGGTGTCGTGAAAGATCGACTGGAGAGGAGAATGGCAATCTGTTGTCTTCAGTGACGAGAGTATGTTTTATCTGTATGCAAGTGATGGACGTACACATGTATTTCAGAGTGCATTAATCCACGACAGCTGTCCCACCTGAGGTTTCATGGAGTGGGGGGCATCAGTTACAACTCGCGTTCACAGTTGGTGTTTCTGCAAGGCAATAACATAATCAGTGCCCGCTGCTTCGCACAGGTTGTTCCCGTGCTATTGTCATTTCTTCGACAGAAAGGTGATGCGCTTTTTCAGAAAGACATTGCACGCCCAGATACAGCTACTGCAACGCAACGTGCTCTACGTGGTGTACAACAACTGCCCTGGCCTGCAAGATCACCGGATCTCTCACGAATTGAACACGCATGGAACATGATTGAGATTGAGCGGGAACTTAAGCATTCACCATCACCTGCAAGAACCATTGGCGAATTCCATCAAAAGGTGCAAAATGCCTGGGACAATCTATCGTAGGATGCCATTCGGCACCTTTACGATAGTTTGCATACACGCCTGCATTGCCGCGGGAGGGGGGGGGGCACTGTGTATTGATGCGACTGTTCGGGCACACTTTATTGTGATATGTGTTTCTATGGATTTCTAATAATAAACCCCTGCAATGATGAACCACCTGTCACATCGCTTGTGAATAAAATGACATTGTCCTTGAGGATGTCGCAAGTTTTTATCTGGCAATGTACTCGTTGGCTGAACGGTCAGCGTACTGGCCTTCGGTTCAGAGGGTCCCGGGTTCGATTCCCGGCCGGGTCGGTGATTTTAACCTTAATTGGTTAATTCCAATGGCACGGGGGCTGGTGTATGTGTTGTCTTCATCATCATTTCATCCTCATCACGACGCGCAGGTCACCTATGGGTGTCAAATAGAAAGACCTGCATCTGGCGAGCCGAACCCGCCTTGGGATATCTCGGCACTAAAAGCCATACGACATTTTATTTCATCTGGCAGTGTAGTTCATGAAATCTCGCTGCTAGTATTATTAATTGCTTATAGACTGGCGTTTTCTCCTGTAGCCAAATAGTTGCTGAGGTAACTGCTGTTTACAAAAGTGGTCTTATAAATGATCCCAGTAATTTCCGAGCGCTTTCACTTATTCCAAAATTTGGTAACATTCTAGAGTATGTACTTAACGAGTGGTGTAGCCGCGTGTGTCAACGCGCTATGGCTCCGGAGCAAAGCTCTGCATTCGGGAGGCGAGTGGGTTCGAACCCCACCGTCGGCTGTCCTCAGAATGGTAGTTTGTGGTTTCCCATTTTCACTTCCAGGCAAATGCCGGGATAGTTCCTTTTCATAGGTCACAGCCCATTTCTTCAACCTCCTTACTCCATTCATCACCAGTCATTTAATATTCATTAGCTCCTCAAATGATGCTAGAGTCAGGAAGGGCATCCGGCCTCAAAACGTGCCGTCAAATCTCATCTCCGAACCCATATCAAGAAATGGGACTGACGAGGAGACACAAATACTAGAAAATGGGTTACTTTGAAACCAACAGCCTTTTGTGCAAGTACCAATATGTGTATCGTGAAGGTAAATAAACTGTTGAAAATAGAGTCCCTTACAACATATAATTTCAATTTTTAAATTTAAAGTTGCTGTCCGCCTCTGCGGTGCAGTGGTTAGTGAGATTAGCTGCCACCCAGGGAGGCTCGGGTTCGATTCCCGGCTCTGCCACGTGGTACGAGGACTGGAACGGGGTCCACTCAGACTCTGGAGGTCAGAGGAGCATTGGTGAGGGGGACGGGGGTCGATTCCTACCTCAACCTTCCTCGAAGTGGTTTTCCGTGGTTTCCCACTTCTCCTCCAGGCAAATGCCGGGTTGAAATCTAACTTAATGCCACGGCCGCATCCTTCACTCTTCCTTCTCTGTCCCTTCCAATCTCCCCATCCACCAACAAAGCACATGTTTAGCTTAACAGGGGAGGCCGCCTGGGCTAGGTAGTGGTTCTCTTCCCCAAATCTATCCACGACGCAAATTCTCACGCTCCAAGGCACTGTCCTTGAGGTGGTACAGGTGGGATCCCTCGCAGTGTCCGACGGAAGAACCTACCCTAGACGGTATAATGATTAAGAAAGAAAGAAAGAAAGAAAGAAAGAAAGAAAGAAAGAAAGAAAGAAAGAAGTTGCTCAGGTGATCTCAGCAAAGTTTTTGATTGTTTCTCCCATTCAATTTTGATTTCAAAAGTTGAATTACGATGGTGTTAGGGATGAACATCTGGCATTTCTGAAAATTCCTACCTGGATAATCGAAGACAAGCTGTTGTATTCGGAGGATTTCGATCGACTGAACTTCATATTGAACATGGAGATCGACAAGGCTCTTTCTTATCCCATTTCTATTTCTTATGTCCGGCTCCATAGTTAAATGGTTAGCGTGCTGGCCTTTGAACACAGCGGTCTCGGGTTCGATTCCCGACAGGGTCGGGAATTTTAACCATCATTGGTTAATTCCGCTGTCGCGGGGCTGGGTGTATGTGTCGTCTTCATCATCATTTCATCCTCATCACGACACGCAGGTCGCCTACGGGTGTCAAATCAAAAGACCTGCCCCTGGCTAGCCGATCATGTCCTCGGACACTCCCGGCACAAAAAGCCACACGCCATTTCATTTCTATTTCCTGTACAAATAAATGACTTACCTTATAACATCGGGTCTTAGGCAGCAAGCGAGTATATAATACGTAGAGTGGCCACAGCAGCTCTATTAGCGCCGCGGGTGGAGGCAAGCAACACTGCAGCCGCCATGATATAAATATACCAGCTAACGACAAGGGCAGTGTGGAGCTGTTTGAGTAATATCGCATGTGTTTCAAGTTCATCGTAGATAGAAATTATTTACTGAAGCATGAATATGCCTGCATTCTGTTTCACATGCTTTTGTTCGAGCAAAACAAACAGGGTATCTCAATTCAGGTAAAACATTTTAATCTTCGCGACTGTAAAACACACACTCTTGTCGCAGGTTTTTACTAAAAGACAAATAGCTGACTGGGCAATGGGTAAATAACATGAAGAGAGACGTGTGGTATCCCTAGCAGCGAACTTGTTTCTATGTTATATTCGGAACATTTTGAACAGCACTATCTCTGTGTGTCCAACCCCCGTCCCGTTGGGTTCTTACAGGCACGCATTTAGTTAAGGGGAGTAAGCCAGCCAAAATTGGACCAAAATATCAAAATCCAGTTATTCGTCGTTTGTCATCTTTGATGTATTGTTAACAGTAGGCCGAAAGATGGCATTGTAAGAATACTCAACATGGCTTAACTGTGTTGATACTGCTACACGGCTGAAAGCAACGGGAAACTACAGCCGTAACTAACTCCCGAGGACAAGCAGCCCTCTCTGTATGAATGATGTACTGATGATGGCTTCCTCCCGGGTAAAATATTCCGGAGGAAAACTAGTCCCCCATTCGGATCTCCAGGTGGGGACTACATGAGAGGCGGCGATCATCAGGAAGATGGATACTGACATTCTGCGAGTCGGAGCGTGGAATGTTAGAAGTTTCAAAAAGAGTGTGAGGGATTGCTTCAAGGAACATGTTGCAAAAGGACTAAATGAAAAGGCTGAAGGAAACACAATAGAGGAAGAGTGGATAGTCATGAAAAATGAAGTCAGCAGGGCTTCTGAAGGAATGTTAGGAAGGAAGAAAAGATCAACTGAGAATCAGTGGAAAACTCAGGAGGTACTAGACCTGATTGATGAACGACGAAAATACAAGAATGCTAGAAATGAAGAGGGCAGAAAAGAATACAAGCGATTAAATGAAGTGGACAGAAACTGCAAGGTAGCTAAGGTAGACTGGCTGAAGGAGATGTGCAAGGATGTCGAAGGTTGTATGGTCCTAGGAAAGGTAGATGCTGTATACAGGAAAATCAAGGAAACCTTTGGAGAAAGGAAATCTATGTGTATGAATATTAACAGCTGAGATGGAAAGCCACTTCTAGGGAAAGAAGACAAAGCAGAAAGATGGCAGGAACATATCCAACAGTTGTATCAAGGTGAAAATGTAGATAATTTGGTTCTGGAACAAGAAGAGGCTGTTGATGCTGATGAAATGGGGGACCCAATTTTGAGGTCAGAGTTTGACAAAGCTGTAAGCGACCTAAATAGGAACAAGGCACCTGGAATTGATGTCATTCCCTCTGAATTACTGACTGCCTTAGGAGAAACCAGCTTGGCAAGGTTATTCCATTTAGTGTGTAAGATATATAAGACAGGAGAAGTCCCATCCGATTTTCGGCAGAATGTTGTTATACCTATTCCCAAGAAAGCAGGTGCTGACAGGTGTGAAAACTATCGCACCATTAGTTTAGTATCTCATGCCTGCAAAATTTTAACACGCATTGTTTACAGAAGAATGGAAAAACAAGTTGAAGCTGAGTTGGGAGAAGATCAGTTTGGCTTCAGAAGAAATGTAGGAACACGTGAAGCAATCCTGGCTTTACGTCTGATATTAGAGGATCGAATCAAAAAGGACAAGCCCACATACATGTCATTCGTAGATCTAGAAAAGGCATTCCATAATGTCGATTGGACCAAGCTATTTAAGATTCTGAAGGTGATTGGGATCAGATACCGAGAGCGAAGAATTATCTACAATCTGTATAAAAATCAGTCGGCAGTGATAAGAATCGAGGGCTTTGAAAAAGAAGCAGCAATCCAGAAAGGGGTGAGGCAAGGCTGCAGTTTGTCCCCCCTCCTCTTCAACGTTTACATAGAACAGGCAGTAAAGGAAATCAAAGAGAAATTTGGAAAGGGAATCACAATCCAAGGAGAGGAAATCAAAACCTTGAGATTTGCCGATGATATTGTTGTTTTATCTGAGACTGCAGAAGATCTCGAGAAGCTGCTGAATGGTATGGATGAAGTCTTGGGTAAGGAGTACAAGATGAAAATAAATAAGTCCAAAACAAAAGTAATGGAGTGCAGTCGAACGAAGGCAGGTGATGCAGGAAATATTAAATTAGGAGATGAAGTCTTAATGGAAGTAGATGAATATTGTTACTTGGATAGTAAAATAACTAACGATGGCAGAAGTAAGGAGGACATAAAATGCAGATCAGCACAAGCAAGTGAGAGCATTCTTAAGAAAAGAAATTTGCTCACTTCAAACATTGATATAGGAATTAGAAAAACGTTTTTGAAGACTTTTGTGTGGAGCGTGGCATTGTATGGAAGTGAAACATGGACGATAACTAGCTCAGAAAGAAAGAGAATAGAAGCTTTTGAAATGTGGTGTTACAGAACAATGCTGAAGGTGAGCTGGATAGGTCGAATCACAAATGAAGAGATACGAATCGAGTTGGCGAGAGGAGATCGATTTGGCTCAATTTGACGAGAAGAAGAGATAGAATGATAGGACACATCTTAAGACACCCAGGACTTGTTCAGTCGGTTTTTGAGGGAAGTGTAGGTGGAAAGAACGGTAGGGGTAGACCAAGGTATGAATATGACGAGCAGATTAGAGCAGATGTAGGATGCAGTAGTTGCGCAGAAATGAAGAGGTTAGCACAGGATAGGATGGTATGGAGGGCTGCATCAAACCAGTCTATGGACTGATGACTCAAACACAGGCCGAAAGAAGGAAAGCACAAAATCAGTTTTAATGCTTAAATTTCAATCAACTCTCAAATGTGACATTTTGTAGCACGCCCGCTTCTATACTGTCAGCGACTCGAGTGAAACTTATGGGAAATACACTTGACCTATCTTGACGATCTTTCTGACAGCACCCAATACTTGAAGGAGAATGTTTCGTCCGTAATATTGGTAGCATTTGGAGACAATTGAAAGACATGTGGTGTGTCTAGCCTATAGTGGGGAAATTTTGTTTATTTCCTCCATGTTTTACTGTGCTGAAGTGTTGTGCTTTTGCCAGCTGTATTGGCATTCTGAGAAGAGAAGAGACTGTTGTAGTGTTTCTAATCATCACTTGTGAATGTTATATAGCAAATATGGTTTGAATAAAATGGTCTGATAAGTGCAAATTTTCTGAAAACTACTGGACTGTTCTATCTCAAGTAATGAAGATGTCGGTGAGGCTATGGTTACAGAGGCTGAATCTACACCATTCGTAAAAGTAAAGCAGACAGAATGATGAAAAAATTGAGAAGTGTTCAAGAAGGAAGATAAGAAACAAGAAGAGGTCCAGGAATAATGAGGACATTGAAGAATATGTAGCAGGACAGTTTTAAAAGTAAGATTTGCGCTGCAAAACTTTGAAGTCATTTTTCTCGGTTCGACATTTTTCTAATTCTTGGTACTGATTTTTACTACACTATTAGCGCTACAGAAATGAAGTGCGTACTTTTGAAAATATGGTCATTTAAGCGATTTTTTTTGAAAAAATATGATTTCGGGGAAAAAAATCATATCCGGGAAACTAATAAATATTTACAAAAACTGCATCTTGTTCTTGTCAAGGAATGTTCAAGCTAAAATTGATGGGAGTTTGAAGTTAATATTTGTGCTCAATTTTAAGAAAATGGTACCTGAAAATTGGAAAATTAACATGGTCGATATAGGGCAGGCTTACTCCCCCTAATGTCACACGTTTGCTGCCCATGGCATCACAGACAATTTAGAACTGCTCTTCTTACCCATTTATAATAAGGGACGAAACAGAAATAATTCCAATGCAGAGCAATTCAGATCAGCATACAGGAAGTGTTTACTGGGAAAAATTGACTCACGGACCACTGCAAATTGTAAACCAACAGAAATGATGAGTTTCTCTTATCTATGCACTACGGTTCCTTCTGTAGACAGCGCCTCTACTGATCCTTATCACTGTGTTACGAATTGCGAGTCACTCGCCAAGTACTCTGAAAATTTTGTTGATTACATAGCAGGGAATGTCATCCGTGAGGTGGGAAAACAAATTAAATGCCACGACTGTCTGAAGTTATGTTTGCTCACCATTCCGAAGAGTACAGGGGACTTATTGCCTAGGAAGATGTAAAATACAGTATAGTCTCTCTATCCAGCTCATGATATTGTCAAATTGGTATGTGACTAAAAAATTTATTCAGAAAAATGTTAAGGTTGCGAAGATATACACTTATTGTTAAAGTTACAGACTGAAGTTCTGTCATCAGTAGCGGGGCAGTTGTTTTAGTAGAGTAAAGATTATTTATTTACTACTACCGAGTTCAGAGAGGAATCCGATTACGCCAGCATAACAAAACATGCGTAAAGCAGTGTTTTAAATTAGAATTCACCGCAGATACAAAAGTATTACGCAAGAACTGAAAAGAGAAACCATGAGACAGATGTAGACAAAATTAATACTTTTTATGGGACAATGAAACACAGCTAGAACATACGTATAGGTTCATGTGAATGAGAGAGCTGTTTCGAAACTAGAAATGTGACTTTACAGATCAATATAAAATTCATTTTGTTTACTGTAAATTTTTTTTCCAGTTTAACTAACCCCATGGCACTACAGCCCTGAAGGGCCTTGGCCTACCAAGCGACGGATGCTCAGACCGAAGGCCTGCAGATTACGAGGTGTCGTGTGGTCAGCACGACGAATCCTCTTGACCGTTATTCTTGGCTTTCTAGACCGGGGCCGCTATCCTCCCCAGTTGTAATCACGTAGGCTGAGTGGACCTCGAACCAGCACTCAGATCCAGGTTAAATTCCCTGACCTGGCCGGAAATCGAACCCTTCGAGTAGGAGGTAGGCACGCTACCCCTACACCACGGGGCCGGCTTTATTTCCAGTCTATATTATAAAATGTTTACGTAGAAAGGTTTCCTTTGAAATGTGTGATAATTTAATGAAGTTTTTATTTTGCTTGCGACCCATGAATTAGATGGGTGAGGAAAATTGCGGTGTTGTCAGATATGGCAACGGTGAAGCGACAGATGATCGAGTCACGTATGTCTGAGCACGGATTGGCAACGCTGATCGTGCAGTCAGCCTAGTCGAAGACCGCTCCAGGTTAACGTATTCTTTAAAGTAGTCCTCTTTTCTATATTACGCAGTCAAGCATAGGCCTATAGACTTCAAGTATTATAAGTTATACTGCAAACCACAATCAAGTAAAATATTCTGTACGTAAATTTTGTGCTTTCTACACATGTATTTCATAGTTTGACACACTTGTAGGAAATAAAGAATCATTAAATTGGGCACGCACATTTATACGACCGATGGCCAAATGCGAACTGAATTTCATGATCCTAACATCCACAGAAGTATGCGAAAAATAATGTGAATTGTTAAAAATACACTCAAATTGCACCCTATCGAAGTTTCTGATTCAGTTTAACCCATAGATATGGGAGGTACGAAAAAATGTAGTAGGACCAACCATGTAGAATGATAAAAGGGGCGCCTTATGGTGCAATCTGTTTGTCGATATGTCGCACCGTTTAGGAGCAGTAAATCTCCAAATGAAGCCCTGCACTTATCAACGTGCCCATGCATATCTCTCATGTTATCTTACTCTCTTCTTACTATATATAAAATGGATGTATGTATGTGTAAAAATGACACATCTCCTCCTAAACCACTGGAGCAATTTCAACCAAACTTGGTACACTTATGACTTGCTATCTGGAGACGAGCACTGTGGGGTAAGCCATCCGTAGCACCCTTAGGGGTGGGGGTCAGGGTGTTAGGTGTAAAAATAATAAACAATAGTGTCGAATCCACAGTTTTCGGGGTCACTGAGAAGAATAGTGACACTCCCGATTTTTTAAATTCATCTATCTTTTTGGTGGGGGAGGGGGATTGAGATATAAAATTATCGAAAAAAGTGTCGAATTTATAGTTTTAGGGGTCGATGAGATGAATACTAACACTCCCGATTTTTAAAAACTCAAAGTTTAGCCTCTTTTAGCGTAAGGGGGACGGGGCGTGAGATACAAAAAAACGAAAATAGGGTCGAATTCATAGTTTTCTGGGTCGCTGAGATGTATAGTAATATTCCGGATTTTTAAAGTCCAAGTTCAGCCCCCTTTTGCGTAGAGGGTTAGAAAGGGTGAAAATATAAATTGTCCAAAATTACCCTGAATAATGGACGTATGTATGTTTCAGCGTAGCTTTCAACAAAAATTGTCACAAGTATGACTTACAACCTGGAAAATATACTGTGGGAGTAAGATGCCCCTAGAACCACCAAGGAAGGGGGTGCAATATAATCCATATTAATAAATGGAAGTCAGTTTGGAGCGATCTATTGCACCCATAAGGCGAATAGCCAAATGAATAAATTATCTAAATCATCAGTCTCAATATGTGAAAACTACAGACGGCAAATTCAGTGGAGATATTTCCCAAGTTCGCAACAAAGAGGCCTCCCAGAGTGAAGATTCAACCCCTCAGCTTGCTTTAAGTTATGTCCCGGAAGACCCAAGAGTAATAAACAACCTCCAATAAAATTAACAAGCCGAAGGCGGGACATCCCAGCAACACTTCCCCGTGTAAGTTTGTGAAGAATAGATTCGTCCGCAAGATCGAGACGTATGGCGCGATACTGTCAAAATCCACCAGAGTAAATAATTCCAGTGACGCTTGGTAAATTGTGTGAAAGTGAACGATCGATTCTTATAATCTTTTGGAACATTGAAACCGCACAGATTTTTGAAGTCACAGGAGATAATTCAGTGATTAATTAACCTACGGATACTTATAAAATCGCCTGAGGTTACGATATCACTACGCCATCCCCTCTCCAAGAGTTAGTTTGGAGGCGTGGTTTCCGAAACTTTCAAAATAAGCAGTGGAGGCTGACGAACAGTTCATTCCTATTCTGTTGTCACGTACTATTCAGTCAAGATTGTGTCTAACATCGCGAACCGTCCGCGGAACGCGACCCTTCGAAGTATATTTTAAATCACCGAGCGTAATCAGTCGTCGCGAACATTCGGTGAGTTGTTATATAATCGAGTGTTATAGTGGCGTACTTTGATTTCTGCAGCATGAACTGAGCTTTGTACAGTGAACTTTAATATCTCAAGATGTTCCAGCTCTGGACGAACTTGTGTCTCCCAATGTGCTCGGCTGCTCATCATTGTTGGTATTCAATTATAAATAAATAAATAAATAAATAAATAAATAAATAAATAAATAAATAAATAAATAAATAAATAAATAAATAAATAAATAAATAAATAAATAATGGTACTGTATTATTATTATTATTATTATTATTATTATTATTATTATTATTATTATTATTATTATTATTATTATTATTATTATTATTATTATTATTATATAATTCGCTGGGGCTATCAAGAACCACGTTAAGTCTTGTTGCATTTGACACTGAACTTGGCCTTCTTTAGAGCACAAATTTCCCTCATTCTTTGTGAGTGGGCCTGCTTACGCTCCTCTGTCCAAGGGGCACCGTGTCTTCTCTTCGGTTGCTCGTCTCGGTTTAGCCCGTTCGTCAATATTTTCTTGCGGAAGAGATCTCTGTTAAGGGCGTCTTCAGCTGAGATATGTAGCATTTGCAGGTCTTCTTTGGTATTTTTAAACCAGGGAATTGTGGTTTTGGGGTTTGAATCAAAAAAGTGAAAGATTTCTTTAGTTAACTTTCTTCCGTCCATTCTTTTCAGATGACCGTAAAATCGTGCCCGTCTTTTTCTGATTGTGTCGGTAATTTTCTCTATTTTGCTGCAGACTTCCTTGTTGGATCTCTTTTGATGGATTCCATTTCTGTACTTTGATCCCAAGATTCCTCTCACAATTTTGCGTTATCTTTTCTCCAGTTCTTCAAGGAGTCCTTCGTTGGCATTTAGAGACAGGGTTTCGGCTGCATATAGAACTACTGGCTTCAGAACTGTTTCATAGTGACGTATCTTGGTGTTTTGGGAAAGGCATTTTTTGTTGTAGATTGTGCGGGATGTTTGGTAGGCTATTTCCAGTTTGCGTACTCGCTCCTGAAGTGCTTCTTTGTCCAGTCCATTTTTCATGATGATCTCACCCAGGTATTTGATTTTGTCTACTCGGGTGATGTCCCCGTATTTTGTATGGAGTTTTGGTGGAGCCTCTTTGATGTTAGTCATTACTTCTGTTTTCTCAAACGATATCTGCAAACCAGTTTGTTCGGCAATTTCCTTTAAAATTTCAACTTGAGCTCTAGCGGTTTCTATGTCGTTTGAGAGAACAGCAATGTCATCGGCAAATGCTAAGCAGTCTGTTGCGATCCCCTTGGATTTGGTTCCTATTCTCAATGGACTGTAGTTGGTTTCCTGTAATCTCATCCGCCAGGTTCTGATGATCTTTTCAAGAACACAGTTGAAGAGTATCGGGGATAGCCCATCACCTTGTCGGACTCCTGTTTTGATGTCAAAGGAATGCGAGAGACATCCGCGGAACTTCACCTTGGATTTTGTATCGGTCAGGGTGGCTCTAATTAATGCCAGCAGTTTCAAATGAACTCCAAATTCATTTAAGATGTTTAGCAGTACTTCCCGGTCAGTGGAATCGTACGCTTTCTTAAAGTCCACAAAGACAGACACATACTGCTTGGACCTTAGCGTACAATATCTGATGATCGTTTTGAGATTTTGGATCTGTTCAGCTGTTGAGCGACCTTTTCTGAACCCTCCTTAGTATTCACCTATTTGATGTTCGACTTGTGCTTCCAAACGCTCCAGGATGGCAAGTGATAGAATTTTGTAAGTCACGGGTAGCAAAGATATTCCTCTGTAGTTGATGTTCTTCATGCTGCCTTTTTTGTGTAATGGATGGATCAAAGCTATTTTCCAATCTTCGGGTAGGGTCTCCTTGTTCCAAATTTCTTCTATTTGCTTTTGCAAGATATCAAGTGATTCCTCTGGGGCATATTTCCATAGTTCTGCTACTACTGAGTCTTCCCCCGGCGCTTTGTTATTTTTGAGACGGGCAATGTGGCGCTTGATTTCATCTCTGTCGGGTGGTCTGGAATCTGGGTACCTGAGTAAGGGTTCCTTGAGGTTTAGAGCAATTAAGCAAATTCTTGAAGTAATCTGCCAGAATGCTGCAATTTTCTTCATTTGATGTCGCTAGTGTACCGCCCTTTCGCTCAAAGCATAGAGATGGTGATTTATAGCCAGTGAGTTTGCGTTTGACGGCTCTGTAGTACTCTCTGCTTTCATTCTTCCTAAAGTTTTGTTCTATCTTTTCAATGAGAGATTTTTCGTATTTACGTTTCTCAGTTCTGAACACCCTAGCTGCTTGGGCACGCTGGGTTTTGTAGGTTTCCCAATCATTTTCTGATTTCGTAGAGTAGTACTGTTTCCACGCATTGAGTCTTTCTTGGAGGACTGATTCGCAGGTACTATTCCACCAGGCATGCTTTTTGCTTCTCTGGATTTCTGCAACGTGTTTGGTGGCCTCAACAAGGAGACTTTTGGCGTTGTTAAAGTCACAGTCATTTGGTCTAGCCTTCTCCTGGAACTCCTCGATCCTTTGCCGAAGTTTATCATTGTCGAAGCGTGAGATCTGTTTGGTTGTCTTCCATGTGTTTGCGGGAATTTGTTTGAATTTGATGAGAGGCATATAATGATCTGAGGCCACATTGTTGCCTGTCTTTACCTTGACATTCATAATCTCAGGGCTGTTTCTCCTGGAGATTGCAACATGATCAATTTGGAACTCTCCGAGAGCTTGGACGGGAGAACGCCAAGTCATTTGCTTTCTGGGTAGATGGCGAAAGTGTGTCGACATGACATGCAGGTTGTGATTTTCACAAATGGACACCAGTCTTTTGCCGTTGGGATTGGTTCTTTTGTGAGCAGGATAATTTCCTATATCTTTCTTGTACTTCTGTTCACGACCTAGTTGGACATTGAAGTCACCCAAAAGAACCTTGACATGGTGTTTGGGGATTTTGCTTAATTTTTCATCCAGTAGGTCCCAGAAATTATCAACTTCGTCTGGATCAGACTTGTTCTTGTCGTTTGTAGGAGCATGTGCGTTAACTAGGGCGTAGGTTTTGTTCGCGCATTTAATTGTGAGTATAGACAATCTGTCATTCACAGGTTCGAAATTCGCAACCGATTTAAGGATCTTGGTTCTAACAGCAAACGCGGTTCCAAGCATCACAGCTCCATTGAGCTTTTCTCTTGAAAAATCGGTAGCCTTCGGATTCAAAAATCTCTTCATCTGGGTACCTTGTTTCCTGTAGGGCCATTATGGATATCTGATTTTCTTCAAGAGCTTTGGTGAGGGTTTTCAGCTTGCCAGTTTTTGTAAGTGAATTTATGTTGAAAGTTGCTAGAAAGGTTTTAGATTTTGGCCTGAGTTTTTGACTCTTCGGGGTACACCGACACGCTCCGACTCGTCTCTTGCATGATGTCGAGTCTCCCCCAGAATCCGAACGAGACTCGTGCGCCGTGGCGTTCACGACGAGGGATTTATCCGAAGATTTACCCCCTGGGGTATGTTACTTGAAATGTTGTGCCATCATGCTTTTTGACTTGACTTTGCTTTGGACGGGTACCCATCCTTTTACTACTAGGGTTGTTAGCCCTAGAGGTTGCCTCAAGATGTTTTCTGGCTTCTGGTCATTTACCAGTCTTCGCCGTAACCCTGGCAAGGGACCAGTTTTTTTTTCACGGTGGTATTTTATTTCCCTACTACCCTCTGACTCTGCTGGCGGCAGAGCCAGCGATCTTCCCCAATTCCAATGGGACGCGCCCGATGGAGGTAACCGGTAAATCCCCACACGGGTTATTATTATTATTATTATTATTATTATTATTATTATTATTATTATTATTTAGCTAGTGCTCAGTTATTTTGCACAATGAATACGCGGAAATCATTCAAATAACAATCACATAAAATGAAACAACGCGAGTTTCCTGATATAGGGTACGCCATAAAACGTCTTCCTCACTGTCCCATAATAGCGAACTTGTCGTGTTGGGTTACTCAAGCTTCCAGCTGAAGTAAGTTGCAGTTAGGCCAAGATCTAAAGCAGCAACTGATAGCTTTGTGTTCTTACTGTCACTCAAAAAAGTGTTTGTTGCGAACAAAAATTGCCTTACTATGAGTGTAGGCAAAGACGCCAGTTTCAACAAATTATCTCCAGGAGCAAACATCTCTCTTCAGTTCACTGTGGTGATCTCTCACGCAAGAATTCAGTACCTCTCAGTTGAGATATTGGGGTACCCCATATTAAGAAGCACCACATATAAAGACACTTTCCACTAGTTAGTGGGGCAACATACCAGCCAACTTAACAAAATCAAAAATCAGAAGATTTTGATTAAAATAAGGAAAAATCAGGAGATACAATTGGTCAAAACTGCTTATTCTACTGTACATGCCTTGTGCAATACAGGAGCACTATGGAATATATTATAACACTTATTGTCGCAAAACCCGACTGTTGCTATACGAGGCTACAAGGCTAAATATTACACATCTTTATTTCGTATTTGTATCAAGTAATACATTAAAATTCGCCAGAATTTTCCCCATATGGCTCCTAAAATCCCTAGAGAAGTCGCAAGTCACTATCTTTGAAATTACTAAAAAAGACTCCAAATCTAGCAACTAGTCTCTGTAATGGACTAGACTGATGTGAACGAACACGTACATAGCACGCAATAACGAGAGTTTGACAATCGATATACAAGTTTCAATAAACATCACACATTCGCGCGAATTTCGCGTATTAATAGCGCGGATGTTTCATTTGAAAGTTGTCAATGAGCGAAGGACTTCAGGCCACTGGCATACAAAGCTGAAATGGCGGGATTAGAAAACAAATGTTTGAAGTTCACCAACAAATAAGCTAAAATCGGGAGAAATAATAGAATAATCGGAAGGCGGGAAAAACAGCCAAAATCGGGAGTCTCCCGCCTATGTCGCGAAAGTTAGCAGGTATGGGACATACGGCCAATAACATTATTATTTAAACTTGGTAATGTGAGACCTTATCTACCGCGGTTATGTATAGTATTGTTTAATTTCGTTTTTTACTCGTTAAATACAGTATTTTTCCACGCAGTCGCTTAAATGCGGCCAGCATCCAGTAATCGGGAGATAGTGGGTTCGAGCCCCACTGTCGGCAGCCCTGAAGATGGCTTTCCGTGGTTTCCCATTTTCACACCAGGCAAATGCCGGGGCTGTACCTTGGATACAGTACTTTTGCATCCAACTCTTGCCACAGGCCAGAGTAAAGTGTAGCTTCCACCGAAGTCCCAGTCTCATCCATGGCTGTGACAATATGGAAGCTGCTGGGGTATGGGTGGTGCTGAGTAATGACATTCAGAGCACGACTAGTGCATGCGTGTTATGAAAGGTGTTGCTCATAGGGTCAGTCATGCAGTAATAGCACTTTCTGACCCAGTGAGGAAAGCAATGGCAAACTACCTCACTCCTCGTCTTGCATAGTACGCCTCATTTTGGTGCTGCCATTGGTTTTTGGGTTTTCCTTATAACCGCATAACCTTTGGTGGTGCTATTTGAGGATCCAACCAGCCTCTGGGCTGATGACCTAACAGACAGACAATGTTAGACCTTATCTACCGCGCTTATGTAGACTATAGTATTGCTTAATTTCGTTTTTTACTCATTAAATATTTTTCCTACCGAGTTCGATAGCTGCAGTCGCTTAAATGCGGCCAGCATCCAGTAATCGGGAGATAGTGGGTTCGAGCCCCACTGTCGGCAGCCCTGAAGATGACTTTCCGTGGTTTCCCATTTTCACACCAGGCAAATGCCGGGGCTGTACCTTAATTAAGGCCACGGCCGCTTCCTTCCATTTCCTAGGCCTTTCCTACCCCATCGTCGCCGTAAGACATATCTGTGTCGGTGCGACGTAAAGCAAATAGCAACCAAAAAAAAACATCCACGTATTACTCTTTGATTTGTTCTTAGTAATCCGAGTATTTTGTAATTTAAGGTAGTTTCATCTCCCATTTGCTCGATTTACCGAGATATGTGTTAATAGCCAAGGCGCATTCTGTTGATAAAGGTTTGAAGCCCCACTGTACTATAAAGTAATGGAAACCACGCTTCGATGAACGTGGAACCAATTTGTTAAGTCATATTTTAAAAGCAAAGAAGAGTACGTTAAAGAAGTAACGGCAGCGTACTTTACAAGGGTTACTGGAGAGAGTAATAAGGAACGCGTGAATGGTCCCGAAAGTGGTGATTTGCTAGGGCAGAGATGATTTTTGTTTTTCACGAGGACATACTGAAGTCAAGTTCCTGACAGTGCTGTTGAATTCTATAATAACTTGAAGTCATTATTTTTAATGAGCGCGAACTTCTCTATTAAGAATGGTACCAAACGAACGAACAACCTTCCCCTGAATTTAAATGAATCTGAAATAAATTGCATCCTGTCGTCTCAAATAAACGAATGATCAATGTAATAATAATAATAATAATAATAATAATAATAATAATAATAATAATAATAATAATAATAATAATAATAATAATAATAATAACTGGAACAGATTAAAGAACTATATCAAAAACGGAAAAATTACATTATAACACAGTAGTTCAAACAGAAACACTTTATGCATCATCATTCTATTATAATCAGTGGCAAATCTCGAATAAAGATTATCGAAAAACAAGAAAGAAATTGTCCGCCTCTGTGGTGTAGTGGTTAGCGTGATTAGCTGCCACTCCCGGAGGCCCGGGTTCGATTCCCGGCTCTGCCACGAAATTTGAAAAGTGGTACGAGGGCTGGAACGGGGTCCACTCAGCTGAGTAGAGGTGGGTTCGATTCCCACCTCAGCCATCCTGGAAGTGGTTTTCCGTGGTTTCCCACTTCTCCTCCAGGCAAATGCCGGGATGGTACCTAACATAAGGCCACGGCCTCTTCCTTTCCTCTTCCTTGCCTATCCCTTCCAATCTTCCCATCCCTCCACAAGGCCCCTGTTCAGCATAGCAGGTGAGGCCACCTGGGCGAGGTACTGGTCATTCTCCCCAGTTGTATCCCCCGACCAAGAGTCTGAAGCTCCGGGACACTGCCTTGAGGCGGTAGAGGTGGGATCCCTCGCTGAGTCCGAGGGAAAAGCCGAACCTGGAGGGTAAACAGATGATGATGATGATGAAGAAAGAAATTCCTCAGGAAAATGTTAGGACCGAAACGCGAAAGTGAAATTTGGATGAAAAAGAAATCACTCGAAATTTATCAAGTTACAGAAAAAAAAATCACAGAAGCCCGCCTGCTGGCCATGATCGTTAAGGCGGTGAAGTATGAAACGGTCTGACACAGAGGTTAGCGGATTCGAGTCCCGTTGGTCGAAAAAATTTTCACCATCAGAATGTTGGCCGGCAGGGCAGGGGAGGTGGTGGTGTACAATTTCTAATCACTAGATTGCGTGCCAAAAGCCTGGATTAAATTCCAAACCTCTCCGCAGTGCTCGTATGGTGTGGGGGTATATGACGCTGTTGATGGTGATTCGTCTGTCGGATGGAGACGTTAAGCCTTCATCAGACCCCTTGGTGCTATTCGACAGGAGTAGGCTACGTACTGGCACCGGCTTTCATTCTCTCCCTACTCTCATATATCACGTCATTCATTTCATATCATGAACTCCTCTGATGAGGTTGACGTCAAGAAGGGCATCCGGCCATAAAAACTCGCCACAAGAGATTCATCTCACCTCATACCCGACCCCGTAGGAAAACGGGACAAGGGTTGGACAAACACAGAAAAAATCACAGAAACAGTCGGGAAATGGAGATTACAATTTTATGGTCACCTTTATAGAATGGATAATGAAAGGCTCACAAAGATAATTTTAAACTCAACCTTATCAATGAAAAAAATCACAATAATTGGGTAAAATAAATCAGTGAAGACCTAAATGAAACTGGCTTTAATGAAGAAACCACTCAAGATAGAATAAAATTCAGAACGTTAATTCACAAACACAAATTTTCTGTAAAGCCCACCAGACTAAGTACAGGATGGACTAAACAACGTAGAGGATGAAGAGAGGTTGGGAAGAGAAGAAAAAAAAACCAAAAAAAGAGCTAATAAGTTCAAGTGAGCTCCTTAGTTTGCATAACGAATCAATAACAACAACAATAATAATAATAATAATAATAATAATAATAATAATAATAATAATAATAATAATAATAATAATAATAATAATAATAATAATAAAGAAGATTCAACAATAGTTAGTGGAATTCTGATCATAGGGGTAATGAACTATATACTACTCAGAAATTAGCAGCCATGAAAGCCAAAATGGAGCGTAATATGACATTGCTGACCGAATGAGTTCACTGCGTGCTTCGTGTCGTGTAGGTGTGAGCTTGCATTCGAGAGATGGTGGGTTCGAACCCCGTCGTCCGCAGCCCTGAATACTGTTTTTATTTCACAACTTTTGTTACTCACCTAGCGCTTCAGAATTTGTCTCGTGGATTCTCAGAGGTGAAGTTATGTTGTGATTTTTCTTTTCTAAGTGTTAGAGTCACCTGTCAAACGTCTTCTAGACTACAACATATCGCTCGCTCATTAAATACAACAAAGCCATAACTCAGGTTTGAGTTATGCACACCAGTTTAGTAGTTATCGCATGCACTTTTAACTGGCAGAACGTCATAATCAGAGTTTCAATGACGCGGCCAGGGAGAGCAGTTATCATCAGTTGAAATGAAATGAAATGGCGTATGGCTTTTAGTGCCGGGAGTGTCCGAGGACAAGTTCGGCTCGCCAGATGCAGGTCTTTCGATTTGACACCCGTAGGCGACCTGCGCGTCGTGATGATAATGAGATGATGATGATGATGAAGCGACACATACACCCAGCCCCCGTACCAGCGAAATTAACCAATTAAGGTTAAAATTCCCGAACCTGCCGGGAATCGAACACGGGAGCCCTGTGACCAAAGGCCAGCACGCTAACCATTTAGCCATGGAGCCGGACAGTTGTGTCGTTATTTCCCCTTCTTGGTTTGGTCCTTGAGCGCGCAGCAATAACGTACTATTTGAGTTGCGACCTTGGCGCTGTTTGAAAGGCATGCGCTTGTGACATATTTGGAGTTATGACACCCTTTCTGTGAGGAAGGTTAGTATATTACTTTATATAATTTCCCATGCATAACGTATTATTTAGACTTAATGCAGTATGCACTGCAAATCAACCCAGGTTATGTGTGTATTATAAGGAAATATGACTATCTTGCTCCGAGAAATAGTTATTTTATTTGTACTATTTCACCTTGTGACATTATTGCTACAAATAGAAGACATCATTTCGGATGGAAATGAAGGTACTAAATGCTATTTATGTCGTTTGTGCTATGAAGACTGTCTCTTTTTTAAGAAACAACATCCGATTATTTTCAGTCATGCCGTTATTGTTAGAATAAGTTGTAACCAGTGCTCAGATAGGTCAAGGTTATTCTTTATAATCTCCACTGAAGCTCTTCTTTTTTCCATCTTTGTAGACCATGACTTCTCGCGTAAAAGTGCTCGTTCAGCTAGCCCCCGCTGATATGGAATGGATTGAAACAAAGGAGGCAATTGCGAAGGGACCGAATGGGACAAAGCAGTAAAATGAAAATGAAATGTCGTATGGCTTTTAGTGCCGGGATATCCCAGGTCGGGTTCGGCTCGCTAGGTGCAGGTCTTTCTATTTGACGGCAGTAGGCGACCTGCGTGTCGCGATGAGGATGAAATGATGATGAAGACAACACATACACCCAGCCCCCGTGCCATTGGAATTAACCAATTAAGGTTAAAATCCCCGACCCGGCCGGGAATCGAACCCGGGACCCTCTGAACCGAAGGCCAGTACGCTGACCGTTCAGCCAATGAGTCGGGACAAAGCAGTGTTTAATGTATAATGAGCCTGTCGTTTCGACGTCCTTAGCGGAACCAGGTATACACTGCTCTTAATAAGCACCATCTTCGTAGTTACAGTGCAGTGTTCATATTTTGTCGAGTTATTAATTAGTAAACTTTTAACGTAATTAGTAGTGCAGTTATTCCTTTCTCTGTTTTGATCCAGGAACTTCGAGTTGCCCGATTCCTGCATCTGAAGCTTCTACAATGTAGTCAAGTTCTCGTACCAGATCTTCATCTTCCTATATTTCGTCATCAAATACATCATCAAGTAGCACATCTTCAGATGACTGCGATGATGTGTTTAATGACAAAACGAATTCTTCCAAGGATGATGGTGGCCATGATAGCGAGGACAGTTCTGATATTGCTATTTATGGTGTTCCTGAAATCCCTGGAAATCCCAGCTGAAATATCTCCAGTAACAAACATTACGTCCTCTTCCACTGACATTAACAGTGATTCAATAGCCGACCATTTTAGCGAGTCCTTCAAAGAAAGGTGTGAAACGGCAGAGAAATGTTGTGAAGTGGAAGAGGAACCTTTTAAAGGAAGCAATAAATACTGGACAGGCATATGAAACCCATACACAAAGTAAAAAGGCACGATCCCAGAGGCAGATGAAGGCAGTGTGTAAGGAAAATTGCAAGCTTCAGTGCTCATTTAAGTTTTGTTCAGTAATGAGCGTCGACTGCAACTGTTTTCAGCCTACTGGTCAGTAGGTGATGTAGATCTCTAGCGGCAATTCATTGCCATTTTAATGAAGCCTATTGTTCCTAGGTATCGCTGTACTCGTGTTGGAGGCAGCAGACCTCCACGGTAACATAAATATGCATTTTATTTTTGCCTGAATGATGAAGAAGTTCGTGTTGGTAAATTTTTTTATAAGAACACGCTAGATATAATGGTTGGCCAATTAGAACAGTTCTCGAGAAAGGTAATAAGGTTGCGGAAACTCTACTTGTGACAAATAAAAGAGGAAAACATGGCAAACAGAAAACACTCGATCCATATATACATGCTGGTATTCGGCAGCATATTGAAGGTATACCTAAAATTGAAAGCCATTACACCCGGGCGAACACTTCAAGGAATTTATAGATGGAAGCAGGTCACTTGCTGATATTCACAGAGATTGTGTTGCCGTCTGCAAAACAAAAAATGAACCTCATGCAAACTATGCATTTTTTTTAATCGTTTAATCACGCAATAGTACAATTTATCTTCTTTTATGCCTAACAAGGATTTATGTGTAACATGCGTTGCCTACGAAAACTCTGATGATCAAGAAAAGGGACATCTGAAAGCGAAATATGATGAACATTTGGTTGAGAAAAATTTGTCCAGAGCAGAAAATAAATACGACAAAGACAACGTCAACGGTATAGTAGCAGTGTGTGACCTTCAGGCTGTTGTACAGTTGTCAAAGTGTGATGTTTCCACATGATATTATAAATCAAAACTGAATGTCTTAAACTTTACTGTATATGACCTCAAGACAAATTCATGTGATTGCTATGTGTGGGATGAGTCAAACGGTAATCGGGGAGTGAATGAATTAGGTCCATGCGTGTTAATGTATAGAAAGCTGAAAGCTAACTGATGATACTCTGATAACTGTCCCGGCCAGCAAAAAAACCATAAAGATTTCTCTGATGTGAGAAACATTGCTTCTGTGGTCAGTCTTCTTAATCTGACCGCCGTGAAACTGACAGATGTGAAAGTTGTCAATGTTATGAGCGATTCCCTATATTCTATGTTTGCGAAGAAGTCCTACAGTGAGGATTTTCAAGAATTTTAATTAAGGAAAGGAAGATAATTGGAGACTTTCTCGTAAAACCAGCATTTCTTTGCAAACCAGGCCTACATCCTAAGAAGAAAGAAGACCTTCAGGATTTACTGGAAAATAATTTCACTCCAAAGGCTTCTTAAACACACTTTTATATATCTTTATAATCTGAGGGATAACACAAAAGCACTGACATCATCTTCATTTCACTTTTGATGACCCACAGCAGATGCCTACGTTTCGTTGTGCTGCATGATACTATATCAGTATGTTAGGAGACATGGACGCCGGTGACATAACTCTCGCTAATATGATTCCAATTTCTGTCAGGAATGTCACATTTTGATTTATGTTGTACTTTAAGCTTAATGTTTGTAGCAACAGTGACATAAGTGAGCATGGAGTCTACTCTGAGGCCATATTTTTTTTGGTAACAGTTAAAATAAATCTCATACACTCATAATTATTGCAATCGTTTACTTTGTCATATATTCAATCAAGATGTTTGTAAATATATTTGTCTTGAAATGGCAGCCCTTTAAATCTTTCAAATGCTCCCGAACTGTTATTGAGTTTTGACGTTGTTGTATTTAATGAGCGACAGGAAGATGTAAGATGCAGCAGTTATGTAGAATTGAAAAGGTTAGCACAGGATAGGTTGGAATGGATCAACTGCCATGGTACCGAAATGAGCGAGTACAGCCAAAATCACCCCCAAATACAAATTATTAAAAAGAAAATAGGGAATAGACTTACCTTAAGAAGGGAAGGGTGTCACTTACTAAACGTGGATCTATGCATACCCTTGTGCGGTAAGACTGTTTCAAGAGTTGACCAAAGGAAAGCACCTTATAAGGGAAATTAAACAATTTTATTTCAGAAGAGAAGTTTAAATAAAATCACAAAATTGAAGTGTCGTCCTCGTATGAGTAATGAATACATTAATTAAATTAACAGTTTAGTAAAATTAATTTTTTAAACCCGGTCGTCCAACGCAAAGAAAAGAGAAAAGAAACGCTAAAACCATTACAACTACAGCAAGTTCGGAAAACATCATTAATACGTCAACAACTTCATGGATTTTCTTATTCAATTATAATTACAGTCACAAATGATAAGATTTCTTCTTTTAATTTTTGTTACACTTGATTAGTATTGAGTACCTTCCAGGGAGCTTCCGCAAGTAAATCATAATCATCACCCACAAGATGGAATATGAAAAAATTGGATGTATAACCACACGCAAACGGAGGAAAATTTTAACCCGAATGAGGAAAGAAAATGCACAACTATAACTTAAAGGGGGAAATTAACCTGAAAATACTCCACCAAGGTCCAAATACGTTACAGAAAAATCATCTACGCCCAAGGTTCAACAACAAAATAATAATCAACACCATCGCCATGGTAACGCACACACCAAAACATGGAACGACCAATCCCAAAACAACACACAACAGTAGGAGATTATATTAGAAGAACAAAAGAGAATCTAGTAGACCCCATAACTCAATAATTCTTCTTCTTATTCTTCTTCTTCATCATCTGTTTATCCTCCAGGGTCGGTTTTCCCCTTGGACTCAGCGAGCAATCCCACCTCTACAGCCGCAAGGGCAGTGTCTTGGAGCTGGGCGAGGTACTGGTCACCCTTCGCAGTTGTATCCCCGACCCAGAGTCTGATGTTCCAGGACACTGTCGTTGAGGCGGTAGAGTTGGGATCCCTCGCTGAATCCGAGGGAAAAACTGACCCTGGAGGGTAAACAGATAAAGATGAAGTAAAAGAAAAAGAAGAAGTGAATTTGTATATGACGGTGTTGTAATGTTAAGCTAGTAGTAAGATTAACCTATAGTATTGTAAGTCGTAGTTGTAAGCACTGGAAATACTTAGGTTGCGTGTGAATTTCTATGATGCTGGATTGAGGAATGTTAAATTAGTAGTATTTCTTGTAATATTTTCTTCCCATGTTATTGCTTGTAATCTTGTTTTTATTTGTTGTTGTTGTTGTTGTTGTTGGGTAATTATGTTTTAACTTTATTATCATACTACTGTAATTATTATTATTATTATTATTATTATTATTATTATTATTATTATTATTATTATTATTATTATTATTATTATCATTATTATTATTATTATTATTATTATTATTATTATTATTATTATTATTATTATTATTATTATTCCGGGGTATTTGTGGATCGCAGAGGTGAAAGAAGGTGCCAGGATGAATGGGTCTAACTCACTGATCTCTATACCTGGATGGCTGGTAGCTTGGGTAGCAGTAAGCCGAATAGAAGATGACTGGCGCAGTAAGATGGCAGTGAGCGCACGGTGCAGTAGACCACGAGGAGCGCGCTTGGTTTGTTTATGCTTAGTTCAGTGACGCCAGGCCTCTTGATTGTAGTTCCACGAGTGTTCTGTGCTTTGTTATCGCAAAGTAAATAGTAGTGTATTTTACGAATTTAGGTTCGTTGCCTTGTAGTATACTTGTGGATTACAAGATTCAATTTAAATATGTATGTGTTTATCTGAGTCCGCCTCTGTGGTGCAGTGGTTAGCGTGATTAGCTGCCACCCCCGGAGGCCGGAGTATGAGGGCTGGAACGGGGTCCACTCAGCCTCGGGACGTCAACTGAGTAGAGGTGGGTTCGATTCCCACCTCAGCCATCCTGGAAGTGGTTTTCCGTGGTTTCCCACTTCTTCTCCAGGCGAATGCCGGGATGGTACCTAACATAAGGCCACGGCCGCTTCCTTCTCCCTTCCTTGCCTATCCCTTCCAATCTTCCCATCCCTTCACAAGGCCCCTGTTCAGCATAGCAGGTGAGGCCGCCTGGGCGAGGTACTGGTCATTCTCCCCAGTTGTATCCCTGATCAAGAGTCTGAAGCTCCAGGACACTGCCCTTGAGGCGGTTAGAGGTGCGATCCCTCGCTGTGTCCGAGGGAAAAAGCCAACAGATGATGATGATGTGTTTATCTGAAATATGAATGAAGAAACATTCTACGGGGTATTAACATACCGCAGTGTTCAGCTTATGGATGTACAAACAGAACCGATCAGTAGAAGGAGAAATCATTTCATCGGGGAGTTTTATACTGTACATAAGAATCATCCTAGGGTAGTGTTTTGAGTTTTAGGTTTATTGTATCTTATTTCGCATATTCCGGGAGCAAAATGGCAATTAATTTTTGTAGGTTTCCTTTCTCCAGACCCGAACATCTAAGATCATCGATTAGGAGTATCAGGCGGGAGAATTGGGAGCCTTCTAAAACAGCTGTTCTCTGCTCGGATCACTTAGAGGGAGACTGTTTTGATAGAAATGGACAAACTGTACACCTTAGAAGTGATGTAGCCAACTGTTTTCAATTTTACTGAACATTAACTGCAAGTAAAAATTTACTTATATTTTTTTTTATTTCTCGTAATTAAACTGACGGTTTCGATGAAATAATTGACGTGACCTTATAACAATCTTAGAAAATGAAGTCTGGGGGAATTCTAGACCTTATTTACATCAGTAATAATTATGGGTGGGAGAAGGGAAAGTGTGGTGGGTGTTTGGGGCTATCCCATTATACAATTCGTGGTATTTGGGACTCTTAACTGGTGTTACATATATCTGATGATGACTATCAATATCGCTTTGCTAGCTGAATTTAATTAAAGAGGTCTGTAGTAGTAAATTAAGCTGCAGGTAATGTGATATATTGACAAGTTTTGAATATTTGCTGGTTTTATAAATGTGTACATTTGCTTCACTGATATTTTAATTTGATAATATACGCGTTATTTCATAGAAACAGGAATTCATTATCAAGCACCGATTATGGTATGTCGAATCTAGGCCTGTATAGTGAGCTACTTTTATAGGCACATCATTTTAAGAATGCATAATTTCGTGGCATACATGTATACAATTTACAGCAATGTTTCCAGAAACTGGTTTTCACTTGTATTGTGTTACCGATCGCTAATTGCATGTATTCAGCACCTAAGTTAATAGTTGTCGGCCGTTATTATACACTCATGTTTATTGCTATCCCGGAGATTTAGTGACCTCGGAATGACGTGTCAGTGATCCCAATGTCCTTATGCTTTGAGTGAACATGTCTCTATATTATTAATTATTTCAATGCGCCATTAATTGCAACTTAAAATTGACTATATTATCATTACTTCCCCATAAGGAGAGCTCTAGGTTGGGTACGCCAACATGGCGAACCGCGCACTCAACTTGGCGTACTTTCTCCTGCAGCGGAGACCTGCCATCAGCGATCCATGTATAGAGATCAGTGGTCTAACTACAACGTCAAGAATTTAATTCAAAACTTAAAGTGAAGGTTATATTTTTAGACACCAAAATTGACAATTTTTTACAAGTAGCAAACGTTAAATTAGATTGTTAAAAAAATCCAAGATTCAGGATCTTAACACCTTGGGCTCTAAGCCCCTAGCTTTACATTTCCTGAGCTACCCGCTCAAATTTACAAAGCTCACAAATATACACAAGGGCAGAAATCCCCTGATACATGATGCACTTGCCCCTTAAACTTCAATATCAGGCCTCGTAGAGGCACTTACTTTTACAACACTTGAAAAAGAGCTAAGGTGCTCTCAGTTTTCCAAGCCTATTCAAGGCAACATAACATGAACATTTAATAATCACTGGCCTTACAAGGCACTATTTACAAATATAAATCTTATTACACAGAGGTAACTAGTACCCAACATACAGGGCCTTAGTGAAAAAGAACAGGTTAAGTAAACGGCCCGAGTAGAACTTGAATGGAGTCGAAGATTGAGCTCCAAAAAATTTAAAGACTTATAGGGCACTTGGCTGACGGAACAGGGGCTAATCCCGAACTACTGAGGTTGCACGCATGGAAATAACTTTAATACATTGCAGAAACAAATATGGCACCTCAAACCAAGATGAAGGGGAGCTCGAGAGGGTATATCACTCTCTATCCCCGATTTACCGTTAAGGTTTTATGAAATTTTTACATTAGCCGAAAGGAGATTTACATTTTAGAGAAGTTGGTTACATAGATAAAGTTTCGGACCTTTCCCCCGGGTTAAACTGCGGAGCTAGCAAGAAATAAAGATGTTAAGTGGCCATTACCTGGTAGAAGGTCTATCAGCCTCCTGCTTGACACACACACTTACTAAGATGACGATCAATTGGCCAAGAGACGCGAAAATCCGCAGTTTATAAACCCTCGGGGAAAGTTCGAGACCATTCAAGATTAAACTAACCACACCCTCTCAACTTTATTGGTTAATTTAAAGGTTACACTCAAAATCGAAGAAGAAGACTGTGATTGGTAGAAAATTAATTACAGAAATTATGGATTGGCTAGATTCAAAACTGGCGGAAATAAAAAGGAAATATTGCCAACCGAAAAATAAATGAACAGCAATCAATAAAAAAAAACTTATTAATACAAAACTTCTTTGAATCGAAAGTTCTTTCCCTTCGCACCAGGGTGCATGATCATAGTTTTTAGCAGTGACATCTAGGGAAGAATGTCCAAACTTCTTGATGAATGACAAACAAATCAAGTAGAAATACAGTCAGTTCAGGAAACTTCACAATAACAAAATTATATCATATTTTAGTGGTGACATCTTCTGAGTAAATTATAAGTTGGTCTAGTTTCAATTTCACTGTTTCACCAGTAGAGGAGTTCTTTTAGGCGCTAGATTTAAATGCGCGGCGTTGGGGTGTACCTCCCGGTACAATTATTATTATTATTATTATTATTATTATTATTATTATTATTATTATTATTATTATTATTATTATTATTATTATTATTATTATTATTATTATTATTATGTGAAGTCGTCTCCTTAGAGAACATTACGAGATTTTGGAAGTAGAATTTTACAAGAACAACTACAAATAACCAAAAAAGGTGACCGAAACATCTACGGAGAAAATTTATGACACTCGTTTACAAAACCCAAACATATACAACACATTTTTCTTTGCTTGCCGTACAGAGTACAGTACATGTGCAAGCGGAATATGTGCGAGCAAATCCCGGGAGAACGCCGCGCCGGGAGCATTAACGCACGCAGCGTATAAATCTTAACTGTCAGGCACAAAGCTTCTCCTTCCTTCGCTACTTAGGACATCGGATTAATCATGCTTACAAAACCGGCGAATGGGGAAGAAGGAAATTAATGTAAATCTCTTCTCTTCCTCATCGTTTTCTTATTACAAAACCAATGTTTACACAAAGTTACATCCCAAAAGGAGCAAGAGAAAGCGATTGAAATGTCGAGCGGGTACTGGACACCATACAAGCTGGAGGGTGGTTCAGTAATTCATTATAATGGGCCGACCTACTGCACTGCACAAATTGCACAATTCACACTACACCATTTATTATCACCGCCACAAGCCAAACGAGCGACTGGGACTCTGTTAGCTAATCATTCCAATCAACTCGTTAGTGAGAAAAGTGAAAATAGACAGGTCGACAAATGAAACAGGATGCAGTTTAACGCCGAGATAGAAATATTTCATAAAATATTGTCATCAAAATGAAATTGGTCGCTAAGATTCTGAATTAATACAAAAAGATCTATAATATATAGCTAGGCCGTACACAGTGGATGAGGCTAGGGGGGTTCAAACCTCCCTCCGAAATTAAAGTGAACTTTAGAAATTTAAACAGCTTATCCGGGTCCACCTCTCTGGTGTAGTGATTACTGTGATCAGCTGCCACCCCTAGAGGCTCGGGTACGATTCCCGGCTCTGCCAAGAAATTTGAAAAGTGGTTCCACTCAGCCTCGGGAGGTCAACTGAGTAGAGGTGGGTTCGATTCCAATCTCAGCCATTCTCGAAGTGGTTTTACGTGGTTTCCCACTTCTCCTCCAGGCACATGAAGGGATTGTACTTAATTTAAGGCGACGGGCGCTTCCTTCGCTCTTCCTCGTCTATCACTTCCAAATTTCCTATCCCCTCATGGGCCCCTGTTCAGCATAGTAGGTGAGGCCGTCTGGGCGAGGTATTGGTCCTTCTCCCCAGCTTTATCCTACCGACAAAAAGTCACACACTCCAGGACACTGCTCTTGAGGCGATGAACGTGGGATCCCTTGCTGAGTCCGAGGGGAAACCAACCCTGGAGAGTAAACGAAGTAACAAAGAATGAGTGAAAGATAGAAAGAAAGAAAGAAAGAAAGAAAGAAAGAAAGAAAGAAAGAAAGAAAGAAAGAAATAAGGGTTTTGAAATAGCCTACAATAAATTAGAAATACTATAAAAGATTCATTTGTAAAATAAACAATTGAATTTAACCTATAAAATCTGTGCGATATTTAAATGCTACTCTATGAATATAGTTAGCAAATTTATTGAAACCTTAAAGGGATATTTTAATTTTGGTTAGATTGCTTGTTTCTTCTTCTTCTTAAGCTATTTACCCTCCAGGGTTTGTTTTCCCTCGGACTCAGCGAGAGATGCCACCTCTACCGCCTCAAGGGCAGTGTCCTGGAGCTTGAGACATTTGGTCGGAGGATTCGACTGGGGACAATAACCAGTATCTCGCCCAGACGGCCGCACCTGCTATGCTGAACAGGGACCTTATGGGGGGGATGGGAAGATTGGAAGGGAAAAACAAGGAAGAGGAAAGGAAACGGCCGTAGCGTTAAGTTAGGTACCATCCCAGGATTTGCCTAGAGGAGATTTGAGAAACCACGGAAAACCACTTCCAGGATGGCTGAGGTAGGAATCGAACCCACCTCTACTCATTTGACCTCCCTAAACTGAGCGGACCCACTTTCAGCCCTCGTGCCACTTTTCAAATTTTTGTGGCAGAGCCGGGAATCGAACCCAGGCCTCCAGGGGTGGCAGCTAATCACACTAACCACTACACCATAGAGGCGGACTTGCTTGTTTTTTAATGTTCTTAATATATATCTGAATATATTTGGACCATTTCAATAAACATTTAGGAATATTTTCCTGTTATCGAGGCGCTAGATTAAAAAAAAAAAATCAAACCTCTAAATATTTTTAATACTTAGAGAGAAACATATAGTTACCTCAACCGAGCTCGATAGCTGCAGTCGCTTAAGTGCGGCCAGTATCCAGTATTCGGGAGATAGTTGGTTCGAACCCCACTCTGTCGGCAGCCCTGAAGATGGTTTTCCGTGGTTTCCCATTATCACACCAGGCAAATGCTGGGGCTGTTCCTTAATTAAGGCCTCGGCCACTTCCTTCCCACTCCTAGCCCTTTCCTGTCCCGTCGTCGCAATAAGACCTATCTGTGTCAGTGCGACGTAAAGCAACTAGTAAATAATAATAATAATAATAATAATAATAATAATAATAATAATAATAATAATAATAATAATAATATTGTTACCTCCAGTTTTAAACAAATGTAAGGTAAGGGTGTATTCTGCCCGAAGGCAGGTCTGAATCTTCGGAGAGGTGTGCTTAAGCCGGAATTTACATACGGTAGGGTGGCCAGTTCCCTTCGGCTCCTCCATTCCCTTACCCCCACAACAGCGCGTTGCAACCCATCCACATCTTGACCACACCCAATGTTGCTTAACTTCTGAGATCTCACAGGATCAGGAGTTTTAAACAAATGACAGAAATCTTTATGTCGCACTGCACACACGTGTTAAAACTATGAATTTACCTTTCTACTTCACCCGTTGAATTGGTAAAATGTACTGCTCTAAAAATATTTCTAACTTTCCTTTCTGTAAAATCTAATTGAAAGTAAAAAATAGTTGTTACTATAATTTATGATTTCGGAAGACGATCGCTCCCACCCCCCCCCCCCACACACCAAAAATCTTTACCCTTTCCGAAAAAATCCTGGGTACGGCCTTGAAATGTAGAAGTAAGTTATATGTTATTTTAGGGCCCGGATGGATAGCAGAAAGTGTCGTCTAGCCATCTCTTCCGTAATGTACCGAGAGTAACTTAACTTCTAGGACAGGGCTTCTCAGACTGCATGCACCGGTGCACTGCACGGCGCAAGGTGCAAAAGACGACTTTCGCCACGTTGATCAGAGTGCAGAGCCCACTCCCTGGATTATAAGTAATAGCGCTCTCTCTCTTCTTCCCGACGCCTGTCTCCCCCTTCCTCACTTGCTCTGCAGCGCTCCAACATCCGAGCAGAAATTGAATCAGTGGTTTTGAAAAGGGCATCAGTCACAATTTTTACGAGATTGAGGTTATTAAGTAAATATGTTCCTTACAATAGTATATATCGATTTACATTAAAAAGGGCATAAGTCAATTGCATATTGTCATAGTTACCATGGTTTCAAAATTCCGTATGTCCAGGACTGATGCCCTATTCAAAACAACTACAGTAGCGCTCTCATGTGATAAACAGGCAAAACTGTTGTCAATGTCGTCGTTCCT
Organism: Anabrus simplex; assembly: GCF_040414725.1. NCBI lineage: Eukaryota > Metazoa > Arthropoda > Insecta > Orthoptera > Tettigoniidae > Anabrus > Anabrus simplex. The sequence goes on along the minus strand of NC_090265.1, from coordinate 1,737,191,285 downwards.
TGCAGCCAAAGTCGTTATTTTGTTTAGTCAGATTCTAACCTTCTTGATAATATGAGTTCTGAATCTAATTCTCAAGAAATAATTCCTAAAAAACGTAGGAGAGGCACAAGAATAGCTGATGGATATAATCAAAATGTAATAAAAAAGTGCAAAGTTAAAAGACGTGAAAACAAAAACTACAGTGGTAAAACTGTAAATGCAAGACTACTGGACCTGATTGCAAGTACGTTGATAACCTTTTAAAGTATATCTTGAACTAAAAGTTATAAAATTAGTGTTTCTTATCTAAAGTATTGCACCCTTCGTGTCAGGGTGACCACAGTTATTTTCCCAACTAGTCAGATAAATGTCTCAGGGTATCCATGTTTCCAGAAAAATGGTTAATTTTTCTATAATTCTGTTTAACGTGCGTCCAAAGAGAAATAGTGACACCCTACGCAGTTCAAAATTCCGTAATTCACCGCCCAATTGTGAACTCCGCATACGTATACTTCAATCAACATTTCCTAAGACATATCCGCTTGTGGAGTACCTTATTCACTAAATACAACTACAGTCTATCACTACAAATGAGAACTCATTCAATTATATAAAACATAATCAAGAAACATATTTATTAAATTACTGAGAATCGCGAAAGAAATGGTTAAATGTCAAAATAGTTCGTAAACTTTCAGTCATTACCCTAATAAAAACAAGTATTTTAACTTCTGAATCAATTATTTTAAGTCAGCGCTGGCTTATTTCTAATCTAAGTTTGCATATCACAACATTTTGGGTTGAGTATTCCTGAAATGAATTCACATTTTATTTCATCTTCTTATCAAAACTTAAGTCTGGTCATTTATGTACACAAATATATCATAATCTTCTGACCACAGTCAAAGTTCAGTATTTCAATAAATAATTCTATCACTTGCGGTGTTAACTATCCACCATCATAAAAAATGCTAACATTACAGTATTCATATTATTGTAGGAATGATCTGAATTTCAATAAAGTGTCCTGAATTCTAATATCAGTGATCTGAATTATATTAAAAATTATGTGAGTTCGTTGATGCTGAATAAAGTGAAGAAAATGAGAAATTGAATGACGTAGTAAGTTTCCTGGTCCGATGGCCATTTAAAATACGGCTCCTAGCTTAATATTCGCTCTTATAGTATTTCAAATTAAAAACATCGATGATATCTTACGTAAATCTCATATTATTTCCCGACTCTAGCTAGATAATTTCTTATGTAACGTATTCCAGCTCAATATGCACTCAGCCAATAAGCATTTATCATATATACATGTGCAAGTGCCTGCATTACGATATCTCAGTATTATATTATCATACTGGTTACATACTAGTTTCATCTTCCATGCAATCAACATTCACTCAGAATACGACATAATCACGCATAAATCTACCCATCACCAGTTGTTACTACAGTCAAACCACTCTCAGACTTCATTTAAATATACATAATTTTACTATCCATACTTTGCTATAGTTCTTCCCTGGGGCATATTTCCTTTCCATAGTTGCTTTACTTGTGCCCTTATATCGCACATTATTTATATCATATACGTCTCATTTCTTATTAATCTGCGCAATATTTCACTTAAAACACCATATACACTTCCATTATTTCATCTATAACCTTCATTTCAACCTATATTTAACTTATTCAGCATCTACAATTAATGCGTTTAACCTCCAATATTCATTAAATATAACGAGACGTGGCATTCCTTTAGCGCAGAATTCATTCCTTATAACACGTTTTATCGTACAATTCAACACATAACCCCAAATACGGTATCTACTCTTCCAATATAATCATTCAGCAAAGAGTATGGTAACTTAAATTAAACAATTCAAAACATGCGTCCCTCTATGACGTAATCTGGGTTCGAATGGTACTATATCACTCATGGATCATTTTAGCTAACCGGGATTCTTTGCAAACATCTGTTACACTATGTCACTTTTAAAATCGTATTCTCACTCCTCTGGTTAAGATAATATAGTAAATACGTAACCATTATGTCACGAGATATCGTCTTAAGTTCACACTGACTTAATAAATGTTAATACCATCTTAAATATTTCACACTGCACTTCCTTATATTAATTGCACACTTAATTATTTCACGCTTAGGCTATTCAGTTCTATTGCATATCCTGGTAATACTTTATATAAGAAATTATACTACTTATTACTATTACTTAGCTCGTCATTCAATATCTCGGGCCTTAGTTGCTCTTCTTCAACTGCTCCACGGTCTGGTCACAGGCCATGGATCCAGAACTGGACGGCCCCTTCATCTCTGGTAGCTCAGGTTGAGTGACCTCCTCCTCTCGGGTCGTGTGGTTTTAACTGCCAGGACGACATCTCTCTCCAGGTTGGTCTATGCCGATTTAGCAAGCCATCATTTCCTCAGGAATACTGTAGATAATATACATCAATTCTGAAACATACGTATTCATCATGATTCTGTGAGGTCTTAGTATTTATCGTTGATAACTGTTTATATATTTGCTATTCTTCCTCTGTAGAAATATTTTCTTGTTCCCTGAGGCCAGTAGAAGATTATTTGCTTCGTCTAATCGTATATTCAAAGTTAGCTTATTTTCGTTTGTGAAGTATAATTTTTCAATGATCGCCTCTTTATTTACGATATCGTTGCTATTATTTTCTCCCGTTGTAGTTCAATCTCCAGCTCTTGCGTCTCAGTTAACCTTTTGCTTCAAGACGATTAGCGTATAAGTATCCGGACGAACTTTTCCGAATTTCCGGGGTTTATATCCTCCTTACTGTATTTCAGGGTTTAGTATTTCGTTTCCTTCAATATTACCGTCGTCTCAACTTAATATTCTCGTTAGAAACTATCAATCTTGCTTAATTCTTGAGAGCTATGTTCAACACGTCTTGTCGTTACGAAGTCAATTTTTTAAGTAAGTTTTTATAATAATCCGTTCGATCCTTCTTATTTTTTTAAAACAATCCAATCGATTCTACTATGTTGTACATTGCCTTCATAGTGGTAGATTTAAATCAGTCATGGCCTTCTAACATACATAAATATCGATACTCTGCTACACATTCCTTTGCCTTGGCTGGTCTCTACCTTCCGTAGGCGCCATTTTGGAATACGTCCAGTAAATGCATCGTGTACAGTATGTAAGATACATTCTACATATTCTATATAATGATCATAGGCCTACTAAATAATTTATCATGGTTCCAATTAAATTTAGTTTAATAGCTTTTTCTGTTGAAGGTAATGCGCCGGGCTGAGTGGCTCAAACGGTTAAGGCGCTGGCCTTCCAATCCCAACTTGGCAGGTTAGATCCTGGCTCAGTCCGGTGGTATTTGAAGGTGCTCAAGTACGACATCCTCGTGTCGGTAGATTTACTGGCATGTAAAAGAACTCCCGCGGGACTAAATTCCGGCACCTCGGCTTCTCCGAAGACCGTAAAAGTAGTTAGTGGGACATAAAGCAAATAACATTATTATTATTATTATTATTATTATTATTATTATTATTATTATTATTATTATTATTATTATTATTATTATTATTATTATTATTATTATTATTATTATTATTATTATTAAGGTCATGCAATTGTTTTTTTTCAGGTGCAGGTGCAGGTGCAGGTGCAAAGGGAAGTGTTTCTGCAAATTCAATGACACAGACAAAATAGCAATTTTACAAGTATTTCATGATTTTGAGACAAGAGCCGAACAAGATATTTTCTCCAAGGATTGCTGACTAAAACAGATATTCACGTAAAAGACCTAGAACTGAAAACCCAAAATCAAGAGCATGTAAAGTTCTTTACAGTGTTTTGTGCGAAGGAAATAAAGCTATTGTGTGTAAGAAAGCTTTTCTCAGGAATAAGACGTCTCATATCACTTCTGGTAGCAGGTGGGACTCCAAAAGAACATCGAGGTAAGAGTAGAAATTATAGAACTAAGGCTATACCTGGATAAATTGTATAGAAAATACATGAACACATTATTTCTTTTCCCGTAAAGGAGGCTAAATATACAAATCGGAATATAAAATACCGCAATGCTGAGCTCACCGTTAAAATAATGCATTCACATTTTTGTACGAAATACCAGGACAACAAATTCACCTACGGATTTTATTTAAAATATTTTAATAAAAACTTTGGTTGTACATTCGGTAGACCATAGAAAGATGTGTGTGCCACATGTGAAGAATCAGGCATTAAACTCAAAAGTAACTTCCTCAATGATAACGCAAAACATGTTGCAGCCGCAGAGTTATTAGTTCACAAAAACAGATCCAAAAAGTTTTATAAAAAGTTGAAAGATGTTGAAAATATGTGTAAAGATCGAGACTATGTTGTATGTATTTGTTTCGATTTCATGCAGAACCTGCCACTACCCCACATTCCTGTACAGGACGTGTTTTATTTTAGACAGTTGTGGGTATATTCTGCATGTATGACATGAAGAAAGGGACATCGAGTTTCATTTATACCACGAAGGTTGAGGAAACAGAGGCCCAAACGAAATTTGCATTTTTCTTCATGATTATATAACAAATAATATACCAGAAACAGCGAAAGTGTTGTAGGCCCCTGTCTATTTTCTGATGCTTCCGGAGGACGAAACCGGAATAGTACTGTAATCCGATACTTAGTGAAGCTCGTTTCCTCTGGACGATCTGAAAAAGTTATGCAACACTACCCAGTAAGAGGTCATTCCTTCCTCCCTTGTTATCGCAATTTTGGCGTTATAAAGAGGCAGTTGAAACGTTCTGATCGTGTATACACACCCACAGAGTATGCCAAAATGTTGGTGGAGGCTAGTTCAAGCTGCAAATTTACAAGTGTCCTGCACGAGGAAATCTTTTCAATTGATTTTAAAAACTGGTGGAAAGGATTTTATAAGACAAAGGTCTTACCTATTGAGTCTTTAGGGAAGAATGATCCTAGAGAAGAAGAGGAACAGTTTGGTATATCAAAATACTACGTGTTTGAATGTAATAGAAACAATAACAGTGCTGAAAACTTATGACATTATCAACGGATTAAGATCTCATATTTTTAAGTTGGCAAAATTTGAAGATATATCCCATTCCCTACACCAAAGGCATACTTGGAGAAGTGCCCGATTAACTATAAAAAAATGGATGACATTCAAAAACTTCAACAGTACATTCCAGGAGAACATACACCCTTTTATGATGAAATCTGTGAGTGGCAAACCAAGGACGAAGACGAAGTTGATAAAAGTATACCTGTAATGTCAAAACTTGTAAAACTAAGTAAATATTTTGCTTAAATATGCCTTGGTAAAATGCTTGTGTGTATAGATTTTCAGTTTTGTAAAATTAAAATAGTTTAAGCTATTTTATGTTTATTACTTTTTTTTTACTTTCCCTTAGTTTTGAAAAGGGCACTAGTCCCCTTCTTTGTATTTTTTAACAACCTCACCTAAATTATAAAACAATTATAAAATACATGAGAATATTCTTTTTGCTATAAGTAACTAGGAAAAAAAGTTCTATCTTTAATACTAAAAATAGATTATCAAGATTATTTTCTTGATTTCCCGAAAGTTAGAGTTGCGGACTTACGCCCTTTTCAAAACCACTGATTCAATTGGGCCGAGCTGAGCCGAGCTTAGCCGAGTCGCTCCGAGACAAAACGCTGGTTCGAACCGAGGCGAGTCGAGCGGATGCGCGGTGGACAGAACCTCTGCGCATCGATTTGCACGCGTGGGATTTTGGGCGTTTGAGAGGCCCTGTTCTAGGGGTCCTAATAGTCTGCGACCGTGATGTTTATGCAAAACTCATAACGGAAATGTTGTCCGGGCTAGTGTACCTTTGTTACTCGCTTCAGTAAGTTTGCATTGAAAATGAAAAATGAAAACCTACAACCTGTTTTCCAGTCATTGACCGGGTCAGGGATGAAGTTTGCATTCTAACCTAAAAATGCTAGTTGCTTTACGTGGCACCGACACAGATAGGTCTTATGGAGACGATGGGACAGGAAAGGCCTAGGGATGGGAGTGAAGCGGCCGTGGCCTTGATTAAGGTACAACCCCAGTATTTGCTTGGTGTGAAAATGGGAAACCACGGAAAACCATCTTTAGGGCTGCCGACAGTGGGATTCGAATCCACTATCTCCCGGATGGAGCTCACAGCTGCGCGCTCCTAACCGCACGGCGAACTCGCCCGGTGACCTATAAATGAGTAAACACCCAGGAACTAATACAATTATTATTTGAGGTCAATGAAATGATAAACTTCCAAGGTTTCTCATCTAAGATGAGTTGCTTGGTGTCGGGCACTTTGCTGAGAAATCTACAGGCACGAGGCTGACGTATTTGAGCATCTTCAAATACCACCGGACTGAGCCAGGTTCGAACCTGCCAAGTTGGGGTCAGAAGGCCAGCACCTCAGCCATCTGAGTCACTCAGCCTGGCTTAATAGGGTTTAAACGGTCTGTGTCGTTGTACAGAAACTACTACGCAGTGCGCGAGTTACGATTTGGTGTGTCGCGACCGGTCATTGAATACTGAGGCCTTATTTATCGAAGATCAATCAATCAATCAATCAATCAATCAATCAATCAATCAATCAATCAATCAATCAATCAATCAATCAATCAATCAATCAATCAATCAATCAATCAATCAATCAATCAATCAATCAATCAATCAATCAATCAATCAATCAATCAATCAATCAATCAATCAATCAATCAATCAATCAATCAATCACCTCTGATCTGAATTTAGGGCAGTCACCCAGATGGCAGATTCCCCATCAGTTGTTTGCCTAGTATAGTATTTTCTTAAATGATTGTATAGAATTTGGAAATTTATTGAACATTTCACTTGGAAAATTATTCCAAACCATAAATCCCCTTCCTATAAACGAATATTTGCCCCAGTTTGTTCTCTGGAATTCCAACTTCATCTTCATATTGTGATCTTTCCTGCTTTCAAAAACACCATTCCACGCCATATCTCCACTGACAGCTCGGAACATACCACTTAGTCGAACAGCTCGTGTCCTTTCTCCCAAGTTTTCCCAGTGCAAACTTTGCAACATTTTCGTAACGCTACTCTTTTGTCGAAAGTCACCCAGAACAAATCGAGCTGCTTTTCTTTGAATTGTTTCCAGTGCTTGAGTCAAGTAATCCTGGTAAAAGTAAACTCGTGTCATCATCCCGAGGCTGTGCAGCTCTTTTCAAACACACACCCAATGGAGGTGAGCTGCATGTAGCATTTCAACCACATACCAGCCCTCCTGTCATTCTTAAGTTTCTGGCAGTACCGGGAATCGAACCTGGACCCCAGAGGACACTGGCACCATATTCCACTTAGGGTCTTCCCAGACACTTACATGCCCTCTACTTTACATCCTCTGCACAGAATCCAAAAACAGTGGACCAGGTAGTCTACAGAGACTTCATTTTTACTCCCCTTCATTTTTGTCACTCAGAAACTTGCCCGTCCAACTTCAACGACAATAGATGCAAAAAATAAAAAATAAAAAATAAAATGGAGCTACCGGGAATACTGGGAATGGATCTAGGCTTTTTGAATAGACCAATTAAGAGGGGAATTCCTCAAGGCAGTATTACTGGACCTTTATGTTTTCTTATATATATAAATGATATGAGTAAAAAAGTGGAATCAGAGATGAGGGTTTTTGTGGATGATGTTATTGTGTACAGAGTAATAAATAAGTTACAAGATTGTGAGCAACTGCAGAATGATCTCGATAATGTTGTGAGATGGACAGTAGGCAATGGTATGTTGATAAACGGGGTTTAAAGTCAGGTAGTCTACAGAGACTTCATTTTTACCCCCCTTCCTCTCAGTTTTAATTACTGCGTTGATGGGGTGAAAATTCCTTTTGGGGATCATTGTAAGTATCTAGGTGTTAATATAAGGAAAGATCTTCATTGGGGTAAACATATAAATGGGATTGTAAATAAAGTGTGCACATGGTTATGAGGGTGTTTAGGGGTTGTAGTAAGGATGTAAAGGAGAGTGCATATAAATATCTGGTAAGACCCCAACTAGAGTATGGTTCCAGTGTATGGGACCCTCAACAGGTTTACCTGATTCATGAACGGGAAGAAATCCAAAGAAAAGCAGCTGGATTTGCTCTGGGTGATTTCCAACAAAAGAGTAGCGTTACAAAAATGTTTCAAAGTTTGGGTTGGGAAGAATTATGAGAAGAAGATGAGCGGCTCGAATAAGTGGTATGTTCCGAGCTGTCAGCAGAGAGATGGCGTGGGATGGCATTAGTAGACGAATAAGTTCGAGCGGTGTCATTAAAAGTAGGAAAGATCACAATATGAAGATAAAGTTGGAATTCAAGAAGAATAATTGGGGCAATTATACATGTATAGGAAGGGAAGTTAGGGATTGGAATAACTTACCAAGGGAGATGTTCAATAAATTTCCCATTTCTTTGAATCCATTTAAGAAAAGGCTAGGAAAGCAAGAGATAGGGAATCTGTCATCTGGGCCACTGCCCTAAATGCAGATCAGTATGATTGATTGATTGATTGATTGATTGATTGATTGATTGATTGATTGATTGATTGATTGATTGTAGTTATAATTTATATCAAACAGTATAGAATCATATCAAGTAATATACGGCGCAGTGTTATAGTGCATAGACTGCTGTACTACTAAGTGTTCAGAGATCATTAATGTAACAGGTCCAGCAACATGGCCGCAGCCTGCGAGAAACTATGAGGAGGACGTCCATTTGTTATTGAGTTCACAGGGGCTTTTCTCGTTATTAAAATGCAGTATCCTAACCTAGATCGTAAACGCTAGCTCGCTGTCACTTCTCTGTTAATTTATGTATCGTATGCCACGTTATTAATTCTTCCCATTTCACTCTCATTAAACTAGCTCTGTTCGATAGTGGCAGTGAAACCTAAATAAAAAACCAACAAGAGAAGTGAAGGAGTAGACGTGTATTTGGAGCATGTTCATTCACTTGAAAGGTGTAAAATGCGCTTACGTAGCATTGGGTGTAAAGATGAAATTGTTCTGCAAGTTCAATACAATGGGAGGTGAAATAATTGCACCACATCCTCCCGTCGCTAGGCAACGAAGTGAGGGAGTGAACGGCTCGCCCCAGAAACTCACGTCACTCCTAAATTACGTTCTCCATTACTAGTTTCGAGAATAATAATGCAGCATTCATTACATGTCGGAGACATGGTTAGGCCTGGTGGGGAGGCGGAGTAAGGGAGGAATGGGGTGGAATGATTTCACATCAACTACAGTGAAATCTGTGCTTGGCGCAACCTGTACTGATCTGAAATTATTACTACACGATTGACTTTATGCAGTATCACAAAATAATATTTGACGAAACACTTTTTTCTTCTCCTGCCATTATTATTTTTATGATTAAAATTGATTCTGTAAATCGTGTGTAAATTTCTATGTGATGGTGTGATTTTTTAATCCAAAGTTCAACCCATTGTAAACTGTAGTATTAAGGTATTACATCTGAGTTATTTAAGGTATGGGCGGATTTGTTCATGAACGTGCTGTATTTACAATGCTAAGATAATAGTTAGTAATTGGACCGCTCAATCTACTGAATTCTTCTTCTTCTTTATCTGTTTACCCTCCAGGGTCGGTTTTACCCTCGGACTCAGCGAGGGATCCCACCTCTACCGCCTCAAGGCCAGTGTTCTGGAGCTTCAGACTCTGGGTCGGGTGATACAACTGGAGAGGATGACAACTAACGCGCCCAGGCGGCCTCACCTGCTATGCTCAACAGGGGCCATCAGGGGGGATAGGAAGATTGGAAGGGATAGCCAAGGAAGTGGGAAGGAAGCGGCCGTGGCCTTAAGTTAGGTACCATCCCGGCATTTGCCCGGAGGATAAGTGGGAAACCACGGAAAACCACTTCCAGGATGGCCGAGGTGGGAATCGAACCCACCTCTACTCAGTTGACCTCCCGAGGCTGAGAGGACCCCGTTCCAGCCGTCGTAACAATTTTCAAATTTCTTGACAGAACCGGGAAACGAATCCGGGCCTCCGGGGGTGGCAGCTAATCACACTAACCACTACACCACAGAGGTGGACTAGCAGTAAGTTCAACCTATAGTATTGTAAGCCGTGGTGTTAAGCACTAGAAATACTAAAGCTCTGTGGATGAATTTGTATATGATGATGTAGGATTAAGAATGTTAAACTAGTGGTATATCTTGTAATATTTTCCTACCATGGAATTTCTTGTTGTACTCTTGTTGTTGGGTAATTATGTTTTAACTTTACTTTATTATCACACCACTGTATATGATCATTGTCAGTGGGATATTTCCCAGTTGTGATGTGTTTGTTTTAAGAAACGAGATTTCCACTTCCGGTGGTGCATATGGCCCTGAGGTTCACTCAGCCTACACCAAAAATGAGCACTAGGTTAAATCCTGGGGGCAAAGGCGGCCTCTACCCCGTCACGTGCCGAGGTTAACAATGGTGGAAGCCTTTACCTTCCACTCCTCCAACGGCCTTCAAGGCCTGTACAGAGGTAACTTTGTTTTGCTTTGCTTGATGTATTTGTTAATAATAATAATAATAATAATAATAATAATAATAATAATAATAATAATAATAATAATAATAATTTTTCTCATATTCGGGAAGAGTCGCGAGTGCGAACTATACTTCTGAACTTGGCGCAGGCTTGCAATCAAACGACTCTATTATCGCAAGGAAAGGCCGGTGAGGTCGAAGTTAGCCTCCTTAAAACTTTAAATATTTACAATGCAAGTTATTTTTAATAATACCAAATAATGTTATGAGCATTACGCCTCTCTAACTACTTTTTTACGGTTTTCGGAGACGCCGAGGTGCCAGAATTTAATCTCGCAGAATATCTTTTACGTGCCAGTAAATCTACCGACACGAGGCTGACGTATTTGATCACTTCGAAATACCACCGGACTGAGCCAGGATCGAACCAGCCAAGTTGGGGTCAGAAGGCCAGCACCTTAACACGCTGAGCCACTCAGCCCGGCACGATATTTTTAAAAGTATATTTTAATAACTTAAGATAGAACTGATTATCACCCTCTCCTCTTCAGTGTTATATCGAATAGGTGACATAGTAAATACAAAAGGAATTTGGAAAGGAAATCACAATCCAAGGAGAGGAAATCAAATCTCTGAGATTTGTCGACGATGTTGTTATCTTAACTGGGTCTGCAGAAGATAGTGCAGTCGAATTAACTCACGTGATGCAGGAAATATTAGATTAGGAAATGAAGTCTTAAAGGAAGTAGATGCATATTGTTACTTGAATAGTAAAATAATCAACGATGGTAGAAGTAAGGAGGACATAAAGTGTAGGCTAGCTAAATAAGGAAGACCTTTCTTAAGAAATGAAATTTGCTCACTTCGAACCTTGATATAGGAAGTAGAAAGAAGTTTCTAAAGACTTTCGTCTGGAGCGTGCCACATTATGGAAGTGAAACATGGACGATAACGAGCTCGGAAGGAAAGAGAATAGAAGCTTTTGAAATGTGGTGTTACAAAGGAATGCTGAAGGTGAGATGGATAGATCGAATCACGAATGAAGAGATACTCAATCGAATTAGCGAGAGGAGATATGTTTGGTGAAATTTGACGAGAAGGAGAGATAGAATGACAGGACATATCTTAAGACACCCAGGACTTGTTCAGTTGGTTTTTGAGAGAAGTGTAGGTGGTAATAACGGTAAGGGTAGAGCAAGGTATAAATGTGACTAGCAGATTGCAGCAGATGTAGGATGTAGTAGCTATGTAGTAATGAAAAGGTTAGTTCAGGATAGGGTGGCATGGAGAGCTGCGCCAGACCAGTATATTGACTGATGACTCCAACAACAACAACAACAAGGCAAATTATTATTATTATTATTATTATTATTATTATTATTATTATTATTATTATTATTATTATTATTATTATTATTAATTCAAACGCGTATTGGTAAGCCCATCAACGGCGAAATCACTGACATGAAATATTATTGACTCGTCAAGGCGGCAGTGGTGACGGTAGCCATGTTTATTTTCTTAAGGTGCATAATCGCGTGACCATCAGTCCCTTCAATCAGAGAGGTAAAGAACATGACTATCGAAATGAGAGGAAACAATGAAGGAGCGAGCACTCAATAATGAAAGGAAAATGGATAATAAAGGAGGGGGGAGAGACTCCTTAGCCCTCGGACGAATGCTCTGATATTACCGAACCGGAAGAAAACAAAATTGACGGCCTACAATGTTCAAAGCAGCTATATAATTGGTAGTTGCTTTACGTCGCATCGACACAGATAGGTCTTATGGCGTCGATGGGACAGGATAGGGCTAGGAGTGGGAAGGAAGCGGCCGTGGCCTTAATTAAATTACAGCCCCAGCATTTGCCTGGTGTGAAAATGGGAAACCACGGAAAACCATCTTCAGGGCTGCCGACAGTGGGGTTCCAACCTACTATCTCCCGAATACTGGATACTAGCCTCTCTTAAGCGACTGCAGCTATTGAGCTCGGTCTAAAAATATTTAACAATAACATACTGTAATTGACAGTTTCTAGATGAAGTGAATTCTGTCTCTTCTGTTGCGCAATTATTGTAGAAAATCTAACTCATCAATGATGGGTACAGCAGCTAGTATTTTACCGTCAGAGTTGGCCGTGCGGTTAGGAGTGCGGAGCTGTGAGCTTGGATTCAGGAGATGGTGGGTTCGAGTTTCACCGTCGACGGCCCTGAAGATCGTTTTCCGTGGTTTACAATTTTCATACCAGGCAAATGCTGGCTGTACCCTAATTACGGCCACGGCTGCTTCCTTCCCATTTCTAGCCCTTTCCTATTCCATCGTCGCTACAAGAGCTATCTGTGTCGGTCGGACGTAAAGCAAATAGTAAAAATTGATAAAACGCCTAATATATGTGAAAACATTCCCGCTAATATCTTCACTGGGGCTTCAAGAACATTATCGAGGTATATCCGCACGCATGAAGCGGCAAGTCATCAAAGTAATTTTCCATCAAGTATTAGCAACTTCCTCAATTTCGGAACACTATATTGGTGATCAACTGGTTAACCAGAATGTGAAAGCCGATTTACGTGGAAGGGTTTGGTCTGGCTGGCGATAATCGGGTCTAGGTTTCACGAACCGGCACGTTGTTACGAGCCATTAATCATACCAATGCAGTAGCCGCTATCATCTGCAGTAGATTAACGCCACTAACATCAAGAGATCACAATCAATATTTCTATTACAGTACAACATGACTCTGGGAAAGCAGATTTTGAATATCTTTCAGGAATTAGTGCCTCAGACTGTAGAAGTGCCGGCCTTAAGACCCCTAGTTTTGAAAATTGAAATCCACAGCCTGTTTTCAGTTTCAACCGGGTCAGGAATGGAATGAATGAAGCCCCATCTAGCGGCAAGGATAGGAACTGTGCCGACTGCCGAAGCCTGCCACACTCCTCTGATTAATTACTGACAGATGAAATTAAATTATATTGGAGAGTTTTGCTGGAATAAAGGACGACAGGGTAAACCGGAGTACCCGGAGAAAACCCTATCTCACCTTCGCTTTGTACAGCACAAATCTCACATGGAGGGACCGAGATTTGAACCAAGGAATCCAGAGGTGAGTGGTCGGTGCCCTGCCGCCTGAGCCATGGAAGCTTGACTGGCGAGTAATGCCAACTTCCTACTTGAAATAAATTTAAATAGAGAAAATAATTATCACACCCATGAAATTTCGGCCTGTTTTAAAAATACAATTTGATATAAGGTCCAAAATCCAGCTTTCTATGTCTTACAGTTGCTGAAAAATATGTGCCTACGTTCACGAAAATATAGTATCAAAAGAAAAGTGATTTTAAGATCAAATTACTACAACGTAATAATGCGCAGTCCTTTTAAATAACCGTCGGCTGTCCTCAGAATGGTTATCCACTCTCCTTCACTAAAGTGAATGCCGGGATAGTTCCTGATATAGACCACGGCCGCCAATCCACCTCACTTTCTCCGAACATCTCCTTCACCGTATCACATCTCTCTGGCCTGAGAGGCGGTGTTACCGTCTAGGAGGCCCGCCGTCCCCTTCAGGGACGGAATGAAAACATTTTAGTAGTAGTTGTTCCGACATGTGGCGCTGTATAGTGGTTTCCTTCCTAAGTTACATGCCACTTGTCTCACATTTCTGATACAGTTACTGCTCAGCAGCTGTTATTTTGCGAGTGTGTTGAGTATTCGTTGCCATTTGTGGACTTATCTGGACATTACGTATCAACCGTGGCCATAATTAAGGTACTGACCCAGCATTTGCCTGGTGTGTAGTTGGGAAACCACAAAAAACCATCTTCAGAGTTGCTGACAGTGCGATTCGAACCCACTTGTAATGTTAATCGGAACCACACGTGCTGTCACTCGCTGGGTGCATTCACTTATGTTCGGATCAGTCTTTACGGAGACGTACCATATGATCATAATGATACATTTCCTTCCGGTATAATGTCATTTAAGAAGGTCATTAGTGCTAGTGTAAAGTGAAAGTTGTAAAATGCGGACGAATTTGTAATTTTCTGCTGGATTTAGAATGTTAAAGTAGTAGTATTTCTTGTAGTATTCTCTTTCCAGGATTTTTTTTGTTATACTCGTGTTCTTGTAGTTGTTGTTGTTGTTGTTGGGTAATTACCTATGTTTTAAACTTTATTATCACTTGTAATGTTAAGCTAGCAGTAAACTCAACCTATAGTATTTTAAGCCGTAGTTTTAAGCACTGGGAATATTTAAGTTGTGTGTGAATTCGAATATTATAATGCTGGATTTAGAATGTTAAACTAGTAGTATTGTCCGCCCCTGTGGTGTAGTGGTTAGTGTGATTAGCTGCCACCTCCGGAGGCTCGGGTTCGATTCCCGGCTCTGCCACGAAATTTGAAAAGTAGTACGAGGGCTGGAACGGGGTCCACTCAGCCTCGTGAGGTCAACTGAGTGGAGGTGGGTTCGATTCCCACCTCAGCCATCCTGGAAGTGGTTTTCCGTGGTTTCACACTTCTCCAGGCAAATGCTGGGATGGTACTTCAGGCCACGGCCGTTTCCTTCCCTCTTCCTTGTCTATCCCTTCCAATCTTCCCATCCCCCACCAAGGCCCCTGTTCAGATTAGCAGGTGAGGCCGCCTGGGCGAGGTATTGGTCATCCTCCCCAGTTGTATCACCTGAGCCAGAGCCTGAAGCTCCAGGACACTGCCCTTGAGGTGGTAGAGGTGGGATGCCTCGCTGAGTCCGAGGAAAAATCCGACCCTGGAGTGTAAACACATTAAGGAGAAGAAACTAGTAGTATTTCTTGTAATATCTTATTTCCATGTAATTGCTTGTTGTACTCTTTTGTTGTTGTTGTTGTTGTGTAGTTATGTTTTAACTTTAATTTATTATCACTTGTAATGTTAAGCTAGTAGTAACCTCAACCTATAGAACTGTAAGCCGTGATGTTAAGCACTGGATATACTTAAGAATGTTAAACTAGTCACATTTCTTGTAATACTTTCTTTCCAAGGAACTCCTTGTTGTACATTGGTTGTTGTTGGGTATTTATGTTTGAACTTTACCTTATTATCACACTTCTGGAAGTGACCATTGCCACCGTGATGTATTTGTTAATAATAATGATAATAACATTTTTGTACGGCTATTGGTAGATCCTCCTTCCAGGGTGATTGGCATCTACCGTGTATAGGCAACGGCTTGTTTTGCAGTGAAGAACAGTGTGGCAGTGATGTTTGGAACAACACAAACACCCAGTCCTCGAGCCAAGGAAATTAGCCATTGATTAAAATCCCGGACCCGACTGGGAATCGAACCTGGGGCTCTATAACCGAAGTCCGCTACGTTGACCATACAGCCAAGGAGTCGGACGTACCGAGGGATAAAGGCAGACTATGGCAGTATGTGGAGAACGAAAAAATTGTGGCACTACGAACGGGAAATTACTCTTGGCGGTCTTTTTCTAATCAACGATATTGTGCAGCATCATTTCCTGCCTACCGGGCGAGTTGACCGTGCGGTTAGAGGCGCGCAGCAGTGAACTTGCATCTGGGAGATAGTGGGTTCGAACCCTACTGTCCGCAGCCCTGAAGATGGTTTTCCGTGCTTTCCCATTTTCATACCAGGCGAATGCTGGGGCTGTACCTTATCTAAGGCCACGCCCGCTTCCTTCCCCCTCCTAGGCCTTTCCTATCCCTTCGTCGCCGTAAGACCTATCTGTGTCGATGTGACCTACAGCCAATTGTAAAACAAAAATCCTACCTAAGGATCAAATGTTGAAGGCTTGAACGTTTTGAGAAAAATTCAATAAACAACCCAGGCTTGTGGAGAAGCAACTCTTCAAGCCTCTGCCACGGCAACGCGCCAGCACATTCAACGCTGCTTACTCGCGTCATTTGACAAATATGAAGGCATCTATGCTCCCTTGTCCGCCCTATTTACCAGACATAGCTCCGGAAGACATATTTCTATCCCATAAACTGAAATTCAAAGGACCATGGTTTCAGCCAATTGACGAGATAAACCCGAAGTTGCAGACGGAACTGCACACATTCCCCAGGACTGCTTTCATAAGTGCAAGGAGAAGAAGGTAACTAGGCTTCAAATAAGCATCTAAAAAGTTGTAAAACATCAGTTATTTTTGAACGGATCTCGCAAAACAACACCCACACCCAAAGACAACACCCTCACACAGTGATACAAATAACTCACCCCGTGGGATATAAAAGGAGCCACAGACAACATTCCGCCACCTGGGCGAATCCGAAAATCTTCAAAGTAGGTAGTGGGAAGTGAAACCTATAGTACCCATCTAATAATGCTATTGTTTTTAAGTCCCACTAACTACTCTTTTATGGTTTTCGGAGAAGTCGACGTGCTGGAATTTTGTCCCGCGGGATTTCTTTTACATGCCGACAAATCTACCCACACGAGGCTGACCTATTTGAACACTTTCAAATACCACCGGACTGAGCCAGAAGCGAACCTGCCAAGTTAGGGTTTGAAGGCCAGGGCCTCAACTGTCTGAGCCACTAATCCCCGTCATAAATTCAAAATCTGCTCCCGTTTCCCAGCCAGACGACCACAGATATTCGAGAGGAATGCGGTGAGCATGACAATATCTTAAGCCGCATTGCTTGGCTTTCTTGACCACATTCATGTCTGTCAATTATTAAGCTCCTTATTTGACATTTTTTCTTGCTATTTGCTTTTTGTTGCACCGACACAGATAGGTCTTATGGCGACGATGGTATAGGAAAAGCGTAGGAATGGGAAGGAAGCGGCCGTGGCCTTAATTATGGTAGAGCTCCAGCATTTGCCTGGTGTAAAAATGGGAAACCACGGAAAACCATCTTCAGGGCTGCCGATAGTGGGTTTCGAACCCACTATCTCCCGGATGCAAGCTTACAGCTGCGCGCCCCTAACCGCATGGCCAACTCGCCCGGTATTTGACATCTTGCCAGCCCGTGGTGTCGGGTAGTTTGTCTGCCTCTTACCCGGGTTCGATTACCCATCAGATCATGGCTTTGGATTCTGGACTGTGACCTGGAACGGGGTTCATCCAGACTCGTGAGAACAACTCAGGGGCTATAAGGGAGTCAGCGGATCCGGACAAGAAGCCAAGCAGAAAAGCGTAAAATTTTGTCACGTTGACCATATACACTCCAGCACCGGAAGGCCATCTCTCTGGGCTACAGTCGTCTTGGCAACACAGGATTGCTTGTTTATTTGTGTTCCGCGAATTCTGTAATGATGCACCTGTGACTGAGATAACCCCACTGCACTTAACGCCCTTGAAAGGGCCTTGGCCTGCCCAGCGACCGCTGCTCATCCCGAAGGCCTGTAGATTACGAGGGGTCGTGCGGTCAGCACGACTCATCCTCTCGGCCGTTATTATGGGCTTTCGAGACCGGGACCGCCATCTCACCGTCAGATACCTCCTCAATTCTAATCACGCAGGCCGAGTGTACCTCGAACCGGCCCTCAGGTCGAGAGAAATATCCCATTTCTGGCCGGGAGTCGAACCCGGGGCCTCCGGGCGAGAGACAGGCACGCTACCCCTACACCACGGGGCCGGCTGTGACTGAGATAGGGAATTTAAAATGAGCACACGGGGCACCTTCTCAAGAAATAGAAGAGGACAAACTACTAATGATACGGGTTTGAACTCATGTGGCGCCCAAATCTCCGGACTGCGGTTACTGTGGCCACGGTTTACATGCAATAAGCAATCGTGTTCACTACTTTGCTCATGTGTTAATTAAGCAGTTCCACATCTGGAGCAGCTGCAAGTTGATGCTAATTTTATTCACAGTCTCATCTCTGTCGAGACAGTAAATCTAGAAGTGTAAGCTTTGCCAATAGAAGCATACAGGTGTCAACTTCAAACCGTGGTAAGTGGGAAGTTTACCTGATTATGAATATTTCACCGAAATACTAATGAACTTTTAATATTCGTTGAAGACTGACAGAGGTTTCCTCTTGCATATCGTTATTTAATTCTAGAAGGAGGCAGCTAAGTTTCTGCATGCGTAGAATCCATTGGTCACACCTAATTAGAGCAGCACTCCCAAACTGCGGTCCGCAGACCCCTGGGGGCTGCGACGGTAATCCAAGGGGTCCGCAATAATAATATATATTGGAAGTATTTAAAGAGCGACATTTTATTGCACACATAATTAATAGGTCATTATACAACCTCTGACAATAAAGTTCGGTGAATGAAGTCAGAACAGTCGATCCGGCAACACTGGCGACACGCAACGCTGCACCAGCGTAACAGCAGGTTTTGACCACCTGCTCCCAACGTTGTTCACTTGAGCATCGTGTGTGTGCCGTGTAAGACCTGTTTGACACATTGAGTGTTCAGTGCGTTGGTTCTGAACTGCGAACAGGAACATGAACGACCAAAAGATCAATGTACAGTTTTGTTTTAAGCTTGGCAAGACACCGAAAGAAACGCATGCGTTGCTGGTACGTGTTTATGAAGATCCAGCACTGTTCTTAAAGTGTGTGTACGAGTGGTTCGCCCGTTTTCGAGGAGGCCGGGAAAGTGTTTCTGACAACCCCCGTAGCGGAAGACCGGCGACAGCCGTCAGTGACGAAAACATTGAGAAGGTGAGGACATTAATCACGAACGATCGGCGATTAACTGCGCGTATGATAGCGAATGAACTGCAGATTAACCGTGAATCCGTGCAACAAATCGTTACCCAGAAGTTAGGGAAGAGGAAAACGTGTTCTCGTCTTGCGCACATCACTTGACTGACGATCAGAAGCAGACACGTTTAGAGGCTTCACAGGATTTTGTCGAAACGGTGAATGCGAAACCAAATTTCTTGAACTGTATTGTCACTGAGGATGAAACCTGATGTCTCAGGTACGATCCTGGAACGCATGGAATGGCGTTCTCCGGGATCCCCTCGTCGCAAAAAGGTTAGAGCCGAAAAGTCACGCATCAAAAGAAAAGAGATTTGAAGATATTCCTGACATCCAACGAAACGTGACGAGGCTTTTGAACATCATCCCAAAAGAAGCCTTCTTGCAAAGTTTCCAGGACATGTATCGCCGATCTCAGCAGTGCATAGTTATGGGAGGGGACCACTTCGAAGGAAAGTAAGGTCACTGTCGTGCATTGTTGATCTAATGTTGATAGTACAGGATTATTCACCGAACTTTATTGTCACAGGTTGTACTAAATTTAGGAACATACAGTATTTCATTTTGTTAAGAAGCCACACTTTTCAGTGTCGACTTAGTTAAATGTAACCAAAACTTTTCAGTCTTGTAATTTTTTTTGTCAATACTGGTACACATTATCAGTAAACTCTCTATCATTGACAAGATTACACAACGTAAACAACACTGTACGTATATAAACATGTTTTATGTGATTTTATAGAATCTGAGAATGTTTTTGTAGAACGAGACATGCTACTCTTTGTATTATAGTGTGCATTTTTACAAGTATGTGTGTAGTGTTTTAATTTATATTGAATTGCAGTGTGTGTGATAGACTGAAGAGTTTTTGTTACATTGAACATGCAGTAAGTCTTCACTGTTGTTTAACTCTCTGCGTCTCACGAGAAGTCACGGCAGCTTGTAGGTACGGCACGAGGAACAGATACTACACTCTTAGCTACAAATATCAGTCGTGACAGACAGTACGAGCTCTCAGAAGCAATGCATAATCATTATCAAACAGTTCATTACGCAGTACACACAGTAAATATGTAACTAAAGCAGGACATGTAAATTATACGAGTACAAACAAACATGCATTACAAGATTCTGTGTTTTGCTCACTGAATTCAGTACAGTCGAACCTCTATATCTCGAATGTTCAGTATCTCGAAGTAACTTAAATTTCCCGACCGTTCGTACTATTCTTCGCGTATGTTTATTCCTTTATTACTCGAAATTCGGTCATACGAATTTCTCGATTCATCAAAGCAAATATTTCCTCCCTCGAAGCAAAAAATACTCTGTTACACGAATTTTGTGCAACACGGCATTTATGGTTTGAGAGGAACAGTCAACAAGTAAAGAAAAGTTTAAAGTGATGCCGGGAGAAAATATGACGGGAACCGAAAAACTAAAACTTCTAGCGATCGGAAAATCGGCGAAACCCCGCTGTTTCTCGGGTGTGAATTAATAACTGATCACGTACGAAAGCAACCCCCGAAGTCGCAGATGACAAGCTCCATTTACGAATCTCGGCTGCGTGGTTTTGACGAGAAGTTTCAACGTGAAGGGAGGAAAGGTTAACCGTAAAAAACAGAAGAGAATAACGGATTTTTTTCCAAAGTTGTTAACGGAGGTATGTTTCCTGTTTCACTACTGTATGATGATGATGATGCTTGTTGTTTTAAGGGGCCTAACATCGAAGGTCATCAGCCCCTAATGGTACGAAATGAAAGAACAAAAATTTCAAAGGCATCCACTGACCAAAATAAAAATAAAATATGTCATGAAGAATGAATGAATGGACAGGAACCCAACAAAACACAAACAAACAAACAAACAAACAAACAAACAAACAAACAAACAAAAACCAGTGGATCGGATTCAAAACAGATCGAAAATAACATTATTACCAACCAAGGAACCACTTATAAAGCACAATGATGCTTGGTGTCTAAAAGGGGTGCAAAATCCACGTCTAAGGCCCCACAGAATGATACATGTCGCGAGTAAAATAGAACCATGGTATGCGTCGTGTTGGAGTATTAATCAGAAGTAGCGAAGACTCACGGTGTTCCACAAAAGATGGTACTACTCACAAGTATTGCAATACGTACAAATAACGCAGACCTATGGTGTGTCTCACACAGTGGCGCAACTCATAGCCAACGCAAACCGAGAAGGTTCCCCACCTAGCTGTACTAAACACGGGCGCCGTTATTCCCGTGGTGTTCCACACATAGTGGTACAACTCACAGGCTACGCCCAGACCCGCGGTGTTGCTCACATGGGTACGACGCACGGGTACTGGAATTCACCAGGCCAGGCTTTTACTGCTACACATCACAAACCTATTTCGTACCGAATTTAATGGTACTGTCCGCCTCTGTGGTGTAGTGGTTAGCGTGATTAGCTGCCACCCCCGGAGGTCCGGGTTCGATTCCCGGCTCTGCCACGAAATTTGAAAAGTGGTACGAGGGCTGGAACGGGGTCCACTCAGCCTCGGGAGGTCAACTGAGTAGAGGTGGGTTCGATTCCCACCTCAGCCATCCTGGAAGTGGTTTTCCGTGGTTTCCCACTTCTCCTCCAGGCGAATGCCGGGATGGTACCTAACTTAAGGCCACGGCCGCTTCCTTCCCCCTTCCTTGCCTATCCCTTCCAATCTTCCCATCCCTCCACAAGGCCCCTGTTCAGCATAGCAGGTGAGGCCGCCTGGGCGAGGTACTGGTCATACTCCCCAGTTGTATCCCCCGACCAAGAGTCTGAAGCTCCAGGACACTGCCCTTGAGGCGGTAGAGGTGGGATCCCTCGCTAAGTCCGAGGGAAAAACCGAACCTGGAGGGTAAACAGATGATGATGATGATGATTTAATGGTACTACTCGCAAGTACAGGCAACCTATGGTGTTCCTCGCGTGATGGTACGATTCAAAATTAGTTTCATGGTTCTAATTCAGTCAGCCCTTGGTCGCCCCTTTTATTCGCCTCTTACGACAGGCAGGTGATACCGCGGGTGTATTCTACATGTGCGTCCCCCACCCGCAGGGGGTAGTGTGTTTGGTCCGCGAGAGGTATTTTATTTCCCTCAAGTCCGCCGGCAAGCCGGTTAGGACCCCCCTATCCGCCACCTGGGACGCGCCACGTGGGAGTATCACCTCTCCCCCTACTACGCCAACGTAGCAGGTTCGTGGTCACTACTGTATGTACTGTATCCTGTCATCTAAATGTTACTATAATAAGTGTTATAATTAAAGTGATACTATAAAATAGAGTTTGTTTCTATATTTTTAAGTACTGTTAAAAATAATGTATTCAGTATAAGCCCGAAGATACATAAGATTCAATTGTGTGCTATACATGCTCAAAAATGATATTCTCTATATCTCAAAATTTCGATAACTCGAAATAAAATTTAGCTCCCGAGGTGATTCGAGATATCGAAGTTCCACTGTATTATGTTGTGTGGATATGAATGCGATATTATAAAGAGGCCTCAGGCACAAAAATTTGGGAAAACCTGGTTTACAGGACTTCATAGCTTGGGAATCGAATTCCTAATCCATGCTATGAAGCATTGGGAGTGTCTTTTTTTCTATTATTTGGGAGGCGGAGACGCTGAGAAATAGAAATAGAAATATATTTATTTAAAGTTAATAACAAGTAGGACCAGAGATTCCTTTGGCTGTAACTAACTGTCACTTTAATATAAATGTATCAACTAATGTATACAATCTAACAAACATGATACATAAAAAGCGTAAGGTACATTTTTCTACTGAGGATATAAAAATAACATTATAAACTAAACATCTAAGAGATTACAATAATAGTTTTACCATTTCATAAACATAGACTATACTAACAAGAAAGAGAAAGCATGAGAAAAACCTAAGAATTTTAATGACGAGGGTGAGTTAAGAATAAAACTGAGCATCTAAAATGTATCTAGGAGATTATGATATTTCGTACTATTTAATTAATTTGGTGAAAATTCACTTACATGGCTTAATAAGTGGAAAGGTAGCAGTATTTAAGACATTTTTTTCTGAATTCAAACCCTACTTTGCTGTATTTCATATAGTTTAAGATCATTGTATAATTGAGAGGCAGTGACACTGAACGACTTACTGCACTTTAGCGTACGATGCTGTGGAACCTGAAGGGTGTTAGCTGTAAACCTATTGTCCCAGTCATGCACATGACTCATCTGAACAAAGGACTTTGTCAAATATGAGGGAGCATTAGGTTTTAAGACTCTCAGCAATAAACAAGCAGCTGAGTATGATCGTCTATGTCGGAGTTTCAACCACTCTGCCGCTTTGTAGTACGATGTTATGGTACGTGAAGAGTGGAGATACTCGCCACAGAAAATATGTTTCATATCCACTAGGCCCACCACAGATGCCATTTTCACTCTTAAGTTACTGATATAAACATGGCCTTAATAGACCTACAAAGAGCTTTTGTCCGACTGCCACGCAACCTGGTTTGGTGGGATAAGGAGAAAAGTGGCTCAAATCCGTACATCACTGAAGATAAGTACAACGAATGCTGGACAATTGTTAGTAGCTCATGTAGAACTACAGAAGAATTTGCAGTTAAAATTGGCCTGCATCAAGAGTCAGCTCTCAGCCCATATCTCTTTGTAACAGTCACGGATGAGATTACCAGACACATAAAAGACGAAGCTCCCTGGAGCATCCTCTTTGTGAATGATATAGAGTTCGTATCCGATAGTGAAGGAACTCTTCAAAGAAAGGTAGACAACTGACAACATGTATTAGAATGAAATACACAAGTAAAACTGTACTGTAATTTCTCCAGCAGTGAAAAGAGCAGTAGGGGACTTCGAATTAAAAACGAAGGATCATTAATTGTCTTGAAACAGTGATACACGATGATCGATAAAGATGTCTCCAATAGTTTAAAGTGTGGTTGTGTAAAATAATGAGCAGCGTCAGGGGTACTGTGTGGTAAGTAAGGTTCGGACGTTAAGGAAATTTCATATTTCTTTCCTGAGCTCATTTTACCAGAAGGCTAGGAATGATGGGCCCCAGACCCCGTTTAAAGTAATTTTATGTTGCTTATAAATGCACATTTATTATTATTAATACATACATCGAAGTGGAAAATATCCCGTTGGCAATGCTCACTTACAGTAGTGTGATAAAGTGAGGTTAAAATATACACTGACTGACAGTGACAATGCAACACCAAGGAGGAGTGGTTCGAAAGGGATGAAAGTTGGGGAAAAAACAGAGACGGCACGGACGAATAATTGATGTTTATTTCAAACCGATATGCAGGTTACACAATGCGCACGGCATCGACTCAGTAGGATGTAGGACCACCGCGAGCGGCGGTGCACGCAGAAACACGTCGAGGTACAGAGTCAATAAGAGTGCGGATGGTGTCCTGAGGGATGGTTCTCCATTCTCTGTCAACCATTTGCCACAGTTGGTCGTCCGTACGAGGCTGGGGCAGAGTTTGCAAACGGCGTCCAATGAGATCCCACACGTGTTCGATTGGTGAGAGATCTGGAGAGTACGCTGGCTACGGAAGCATCTGTACACCTCGTAGAGCCTGTTGGGAGATGCGAGCAGTGTGTGGGCGGGCATTATCCTGCTGAAACAGAGCATTGGGCAGCCCCTGAAGGTACGGGAGTGCCACCGGCCGCAGCACATGCTGCACGTAGCGGTGGGCATTTAACGTGCCTTGAATACGCACTAGAGGTGACGTGGAATCATACGCAATAGCGCCCCAAACCATGATGCCGCGTTGTCTAGCGGTAGGGCGCTCCACAGTTACTGCCGGATTTGACCTTTCTCCACGCCGACGCCACATTCCTCTGCGGTGACTATCACTGACAGAACAGAAGCGTGACTCATCGGAGAATACGACGTTCTGCCATTCCCTCATCCAAGTCGCTCTAGCCCGGCACCATGCCAGGCGTGCACGTCTATGCTGTGGAGTCAATGGTAGTCTTCTGAGCGGACGCCGGGAGTGCAGGCCTCCTTCAACCAATCGACGGGAAATTGTTCTGGTCGATATTGGAACAGCCAGGGTGTCTTGCACATGCTGAATAATGGCGGTTACGTGGCGTGCGGGGCTGCCACTGCTTGGCGGCGGATGCGCCGATCCTCGCGTGCTGACGTCACTCGGGCTGCGCCTGGACCCCTCGCACGTGCCACATGTCCCTGCGCCAACCATCTTCGCCACAGGCGCTGCACCGTGGACACATCCCTATGGGTATCGGCTGCGATTTGACGAAGCGACCAACCTGCCCTTCTCAGCCCGATCACCATACCCCTCGTAAAGTCGCCTGTCTGCTGGAAATGCCTCCGTTGACGGCGGCCTGGCATTCTTAGCTATACACGTGTCCTGTGGCACACGACAACACGTTCTACAATGACTGTCGGCTGAGAAATCACGGTACGAAGTGGGCCATTCGCCAACGCCGTGTCCCATGTATCGTTCGCTACGTGCGCAGCACAGCGGCGCATTTCACATCATGAGCATACCTCAGTGACGTCAGTCTACCCTGCAATTGGTCTGGTCAGGGGTTTTTAATTTTAAATCCCTGGTCTGGGGACTGGGTGTTTGTGTCGTCCTTAACGTTCCTTTCCCCACATCCAACACTTTACACTTCCGCCATTTACAAAACACACGCAGGTTCGTCACATATGGTGCAAGTAGAGGCAAAAGATCTTTCTAGGTCGACGCACCGAACAAAAAAGCATTTAAAGAAAAAAAGTAAAATTAGAACATAATTACGCAACTACAACAACTACAACAACAAGGGTACAAGAAGAAATTCCATGGAAATAAAATATTACAAGGAATTCTACTAGTTTTACATTTATTTCGGCCGCTTTCATTGTTTCGGTCATAATTTGCTTAATTTAATGATATACGGTCATATTTTGTTATATTTTGAGCACTTTTGCTTAAAGTGAGGCGTCATTTTAACAAGGTACATTTTATCGGCGTCGTGTTTCGAGCACAGGATTTCCAAAGTGTAGTAGACACACTTTTCTTTCTCTTCCAGGAACAGATAGGTAGGTAGCAGATTTGGAAGATCTGATTCCAAGAAAGAGCAGATATACGGACTTCTCATTGAGGAGGATGTCACTTCAGTAGATATATTTTACTCTGAAGCAATCATCAAACAAGTAAAATCCATGTTTTTTCTCGCCCAGTTCATCGTTGACGGGTCTAGGCACAGACTTCTTCCCCCTTTCACCACCAACGAATTTCAACAGGTTGGTCACACGTTTTTTGTCTGCGTCTCATGAGAAGTCACGGCAGCTTGTAGGTACGGCACGAGTAACAGATACACTCTTAGCTACAAACATTAGTCGTCTGAAAGAAATCCATGTTTATTATTAAGGGAAGCGAGAAGTGTGAAACGATAGAAAAATGTAACTTCCGATGTTTAGTTACATATCTCAGAAACTAAACGAGGTATTTCCTTGAATGTACGTTCGATATATTCAGAATGTATTCACAATTATTCGGGTGAAATATAACCCTTCAATGTTTAATATTTTGTTTCGGAAAGGACAGTGAAAATAATACATTTTAAAAACATCATTAAAAATTCACCCAAAAGATGTACCTTTTTTCTGAGGAAATAATCAAACCAGACCCATGAAACTTTTCATGCATAATATCTAAACCTTTTATGAGCTGCTGAAGTAAAATTATTGTCCTATTGTTTTCAGGAGTTGAGAAATTATTATTTTTAATATCTTATTTGATCTTATTTGAAAACTGAAATTTTCTGCAAAATTTCCAGTGCTCTTCAAGCAGGCCTCCATGAACTAATCAAATTATCTGATTAAATGTACTTCCACAAGCAGATTATATAGTGTCTAAGAATCTACCAAGTTTCTAATACATTGATGTGATAGTTTCTGAGGAAAAAGGTACATAAAGTTTCAAAAAATATGACTTACGAATATCCAAAAAGAATATTTGACTGGTAGCTGGCATCTAATGATTTTCGGCGTGCAGAGTCATGTTTAAACCTAATTTTATTGCCTCAAATGTAACTTTAACACAATATTGATACAATAAATTCTTCAGGAAATTTGGAGATTTTTTAAAGGTCAAAAACGAAAATTGACCTTTTTAGAGATTATTACACTTCCCGGTTACCTTAACATTGTTCATTACGCAGTACGTACAGTAAATGTGTAAATAAAACACAATTGCTTTACCATTTTGAAACTTCACAGCAGGACCTTAGTTCACAAGAATCACCGAGGACGGAACTGATGTTTTTTGTCAGGCTTTGAGACTTGAGATTGGCGCATGCGCAGCAGCTATGCTTTACTCCACACTCCTTACCCAGCATGCACGCGACTTCTCGTCACACGAGCATAGTAGTACTACAGTGAACACTATCATGACTACAGTGAAGCACAATGAAGGTGCAAAATTAAGCAATTATGTAAAAGTGTTCGGTGAAGAGAGCTTCAGTACCGACAGAAAAATTATCTTTTGTAAATCGTCTGAAGTGAAGGCAGTGGCAGTAAAGCGTGACTTAATCTGTATGCTGTATTACCAATAAGTAATTTTTGGTACTTCAAACGTTTTATGTTAGTAGCACTCTCATATTTGCTACCTATCACTTAATTCCATACGTTATATTTTATTTTTCTTAGGTTATATTTAGCTAGTTTTAGGGCATATTTAGCTACTTATAGGTCAAAATTATTTAGTTTTAGCGCATATTTAGCTAGTTTTAGGTCATAATTACCTAGTTTTAAGTCGTTTTGGCTAGTTTTAGGGCATATTTAGCGCGTTTGTTAAATTTAGCTAGTTTTAGGTCAAATCTAGCTAGTTTCAGGGCATATTGAGCTAGTTTTAGGACATATTTAGTCAGTGTTTGGTCACATTTAGCTAGTTTAGGGCATATTTATTCAAGAGTTAGGTCACATTTAGCTAGTTAGAGGGCATATTTAGCTAGTTTTAGGTCAAAATTTCCTAGTTTTAGGTCGTTTTAGCTTGTATTAGATTATAATTACCTAGTTTTAGGGCGTTTTAGCTAGTTTTAAGGCATAATTACCTCGTTTTAGGTCGTTTTGGCTAGTTTTAGGGCATATTTGGCGCGTTTAGGTCACATTTAGCTATTCGTCATATTTAGCTAGTTTCAGGGCACATTGAACTAGTTTTAGGGCATATTTAGTCAGTGTGAGGTCACATTTAGCTAGTTTTATGGCTTATTGAGCTAGTTTTAGTCGCACTGTTCAACAGCTGATTTGAAGCCACGCTGACGTGCGCTTATAGTCTTTGCACGGGGCAAGTGTTAGTATGCGAGAGCTGGAAGCTGTAACAGGCAGACAAGGGAAAGATTGACGCTTTTGAGATCTGATATTGGCGAAGGCTGTTATGAATACAATGGACTGAAAACATCATCAATAAGGCAGTTTTAGAGCGTATTAAGCTCCGTATGTCATTGGTGGGTATGTTTATGAAGCTGAGACTAGCATATCTTGGTCACGTTATGCGATCAGATGCAATGGAAGAAAGCAATCATGCTGGAAATGATCAGCAGTACAAGAAGATCAGGTCGCCAGCGGACTCGTTGGTTAGACGCCACTCTCACTCTGGAACAACTAAAGGAGGCAGTGTGGAAGAGGACAACTTGGAGAGCGCTAACTCACAGAATCGCCGATGGTCGGACTCGACCGAACGGATGGCATCATCATCAATCAACATAGGCAGTGTTCTTTTCTTGCGTTGGAAGAAAAATAGGGAACGTGTGGTATTAAGCCATTGCACCATACGTCTTCTTCTCATCTGTTTACTTAAGATTCCCTGCGCCTAAATTTCTCTCCTGTTACTGCCTTCTTATATCCCTAACTCATATCATCACAATTTAGTGAGGAATATTTCATTTTACATTACACCCACTTGGTATTTACTGTACATATATGTCCCACCCGACTGTCCTAAGTTATAATCCAATTTTCTATTAATTTCAACTTTCTGAACTGTAAGTAAGCCCTCATCATCGCTTCGTTAGGTGTGGTTGGTGTAGAACGGCTTTGTGCTTATAATTTTTCTACCACGAGCATCATTGTTGCCGAAGTTATAAGGAGTAACTTGCTTTCGTGTGTAACGTCCCTTGTTTTACTGATTAAACTTTATTTTCACTATAACACGCTTATTCGATTGCCTTTATCAATGCAAGCACTACGCAATTACTAACGGAATAAGAAAGAAGATGTGTGACGCGGTCCTGCGTAGCCAAGCGCCCCAATTCAAACATGCGAACTTTAACGCTTTATGTAGGTCGCATAAGTTCATTACCGAAATAAATATTTTAGACGGTGTGTTATTCTTGGCTCATTTAACGTGTGTGAAAAATTTACGGAAGATCCGTGATTCTCCGATACGCGCCCTTCGCTTGTAACTGATTATTAGTCCAGAGTGGTGGTGATTACTGTTTCAAGTCGAAATACAACTGGGCAACCACCATCCTTTATTACCGGTAACACTAATCGGATAGGAAAGTGGAGAAGGTCTTGATCCTTTGAATGAATGAAGGTATCGGCAAAAGCAAGGGGAGAACCACGAAGGGCACGAACGTGAATGACTTCCTGGGTCTTGTAAATCTAACACTGTCGCGATTGGAACAGATGAGGAGACCGACACATGTAAGTCGAGACAATTTCAGACTCATCTAGGGGAACCGTTGTCACCAATCCACACTCCCGAGTTGGTAATCACCTTTTAGGACAGGCAGGGAAAACTGTGGATGTCTTATACCACCTTCATCCACGGGAAGAGGTAATGGCGTATGGCTTTTAGTGCCGGGAGTGTCCGAGGAGAGGTTCGGTTCGCCAGATGCAAGTCTTTTGATTTGATACCCGTAGACGACCTGCGCGTCGACCCCCGTGTCAGAGAAATTAACCAATTATGGTTAAAATTCTCGACCCCGCCGGGAATCGAACTCGGGTCTCCTGTGACCAAAGGCCAGCACGCTAACCATTTAGCCATGGACCCGGACACGGGAAGAGGTGTTGGAAGAGAACAGTAATTGAACAAGATAGGCTGAATAGAAAATATGAAAGTGAGGAGTCTGGTACAAGTACAGTATCTGGAAGTACTGGCAGACTCATTGAGGGGTCCCGTGATCGCCAACCCGTTCTCTAAATATTTCAGCCCCTGGATTTCTCTCTCTTAGTCCTCTCTTACAACAGACATTCTACCGTTCCAATCCAAGGGGGAAATTAAGAAGACTACACAAAATGAATAGCTGCATTCATTAGGACTAAGATGCAGAGATCTCCTCTCTGTGTAAAGCAATGTCACTGTTTCAAATCATTCAGCCGAACTGAGTGGCTCAGACGGTACAGTGGTGACCTCCGATCCCACGTTCACGGGTTGTTCCTTGCACACTCCAGATACTCAAATACGTCAACCTCTGGTGAGACAAAATTCCAGCACACTGGCGACACTGAAAAACTATTACATTAATTTGCAGTACGTTAAACTAATAAAATAATAATCAAACCACGTGATTTTGGTTTCCACATTCTCATACGGTAAGTGAAGAAACACGCATGGCTATAGAGGTCACTCTTCAACAGAAGTGTATTCAGTCACAGCAATACATTTGTCATAAGTGAATTCATATTTGCTGAAAATCTAATAATAATAATAATAATAATAATAATAATAATAATAATAATAATAATAATAATAATAATAATAATAATAATAATAATAAAATTTATTTCTTAATCCGTTTGCCCTCCAGGGTCGGTTTTTCCCTCAGACTCAGAGAAGGATCCAACCTCTAGCGTCTCAGGGGCAGTGTCCTGGAGGGTGAGACTTTGGATTGGGGCATACAGCTGGGGAGGAGGAGGAGCAGTGCCTCTCCCAGAAGGCCTGCTATGCTGAACAGGGGCCTTGTTGCGGGATGGGAAGTTTAGAAGGGACAGACAAGGAAGAGGGAAGGAAACGGCCGTGGCCTTAAGTTGGGTACCATCCCGGCATTTGCCTGGAGGAAAAGTGGGAAACCGCGGAAAACAACTTCGAGGATGGCTCGGGAGGGAATCGAACCCCCATCTACTCAGTTGACCTCCCGAGGTTGAGTACATCCCGTTCCAGCCCTCGTGCCACATTTCAAATTTCGTGGCAGAGACGGGAATCGAACTCAGGCCTCCGGGGGTGGCAGCTAATCACACTAACCACAATACCACAGAGGAGGACAATAATAATATACCAGGAAGATCAAGTACAAGAAATGAATATTGACATCCAGTGTTCGAGAAGTCATCAGCAACAGTGTCGGAGGAACAGTGTGTTTAGGATATTCTACACCTCTCAAAGAAACCGTGGTAGTTCGACACCGATCCCTAATCGATTGGGGAAACTTCAGACGTGCCATTCTTCTCTGTAATCTGAACCCGCAGCTCCAACCTCATACAGTCCGTAGGAGGAAGTCACGGGCTCTCTGTCCGCTGTCTTCCTGATCCAGATGACGAAGTCGCTCCTTATACGAGGGGTTGATGCTTTACTCTAAACGCGTAAACATTAATGAGCTCTCTTGCTTTTCTGTACGTTTTTAGCCATCTTTTAGCCGACCTTTATTTCATTTGAGCATTTATCTGTTCAGAGCAAGTGTATACCGAGCGAGTTGGAAGTACGGTTAGGGCGCGCAGCAGTGAACTTGCAATCGGGAGATACTGAGTTCGAGCCCAAGATCGGCAGCTCTGAAGATGGTTTTTCGTGCTTTCCCGTTTTCACACCATGAAAATGCTGGGGCTGTACATTAATTTAGGCCACGGCTACTTCTTTTCCGCTCCTAGCCCTTTCCCATCCCATTGTCGCCATAAGAGCTACCAGTGTCGGTGCGACGTAAAGCAACTTATAAAAAAAGATGAAATAAAAAATAAGTACATATTGACCTTGCTGGACTCATTATTCCGTAGTTACGCGCGGATAGTGGTTAGTGTGATTAGCTGCCACCCCTGGAGACCCGGGTTAGATTCCCGGCTCTGCCACGAAATTTGAAAAGTGGTACGAGGGCTGGAACGGGGTACACTCAGCCTCGGGAGGTCAGCTGAGTAGAGGTGGGTTTGATTCCCACCTCAGCCATCTTGAAAGTGGTTTTCCGTGGTTTTCCACTTCTCCTCCAAGCAAATGCCGGGATGGTACGCAACTTAAGGCCACTGCCGCTTCCTTCCTTGTCTATCGCTTCCAATCTGCCCAATCCACACCAAGGCCTCTGTTCAGCATAGCAGGTGAGGCCACCTGGGCGAGATACTGGTCATTCTCTCCAGTTTTATCCCCCGACCTAATGTCTCACGCTCCAGGACAGTGCCCTTACGGTGGTAGAGGTGGGATCCCTCGCTGAGTCCGAGGGAAAAACCGTCCCTGGAGGGTAAACAGATGAAGGAGAAGAAGAAGGAGAAGAAGAAGTCACAGACGGATCGCATTTAACACTGGAATACTGTTCAATTTTGTCACATTAATTCTTCCAGCAATCAATTCTATCAGTTCTAACAAGGAATGTTAGTGAAAGTATAAGGAACTCAAGACACCACAACATCTGGGCATGATTACATTCATTCTTGATCCGACTATGAAATTCGAGACTCATGTACAACCACCTCACGAAGTGAGTGGAAGAGAAGAAAGGGCAATACCTTCCTATCATTCCATAGTAAATGACCAAGTGCAAGGTAGGAAACATCGAGTTCATAGGACACATGCAAGGAGCGAGGGGAATTATGCCCAAATTCAGATGTGAATCCAGGGGTGCTAAGGCGGGCTTTGGGCACCCCTCCCCTCCACTCTAGTTACATTTCAAGATTTTCATGCTCGGGGTTTTTATGTCGCATCAAATATGTCAGGTAGATTTATTGGGACCCAAGCATTGATTTTAAATGAGAAACCTCTGGCATTTCACACTCACTGCTTCAGTCATCAACTGAACTTGTGCGTTACACAAAGCTGTGATATTAGGCGAATTAAGAATAAGTTAGGGATTATCTCATCAGTGACAACGTTTGTCTCTACATCTTCGAAAGGAGCCGCTTCTGTGGTGTAGTGGTTAGTATGATTATCTGCCATCCCCGGAGGCCCGGGTTCGATTCCCGGCTCTATCACGACATTTGAAAAGTGGTACGACGGCTGGAACGGAGTCCACTCAGCCTCGGGATGTCAACTGAGTAGAGGTGTGTTCGATTCCCACCTCAGCCATTCTGGAAGTGGTTTTCAGTGGTTTCAAACTTCTCTTCCAGGAAAATTCCGGGATGGTACCTAACTTGGAGCCACGGCCGCTTCCTTCCCTCTTCCTTGTCTACCCCTTACAATCTTCCCATCTCCCCGTAAGGTCCCTGTTCAGCATAGCAGGTGAGGCCACCTGGTCTAGGAACTGGTCATCCTCCCCAGTTGTATCCCCAAACCCACAGTCTGAAGCTCCAGGACACTGCCCTTGAGGCGGTAGAGGTATGATCCCTCACGGAGTCCGAGGGAGAAACGGACCCTGGAGGGTAAACAGATAAAGAAGAAGTACTTCAGGAACTAATATTGCATTTTGTAGGCCTAAGGCTTCTTCTTCTTATTAATCTGTTTTCCCTCCAGGGTCGGTTTTCCCCTCGGACTCAGTGAGGGATCCCACCTCTACCGCCTCAAGGGCAGTGTCCTGGAGTGGCCTAAGGCTTCCTGGACAAATATAAGAAGATCCAGATAGTGAAATGTTAAGTACCTAAAGCTGTTGCCCTAGGCGCAGCTTTGAGAAGAAATGAACTTATCATTGGTTTGGAAACAGCTGTTCACTCTTTGGTCCACACTGTGAAACTAAGCAATTCTTGCAAGATCCTAAACAGTATCACCTGCATTGTCTTACATTGACACAGTAATGCAATCCGCCTCCGTAGCGTAGTTGGTGTTATTAGCTGCCGTACTCGGGGGCTCGGGTTCGATTCCCGGTACTACCAGAAATTTAGGAATGGCTGGAGGGTTGGTATGTGGTTGAAATGGTACATGCAGCTGACATCCAATGGGGGTGTACCTGAAAATAGCCACAGTACCTCGGGATGAGGACATGAGTTTACTTTTTTTCCTACCGTAACGTACCAATTATTCATTTTTGCTTTGTGGTATGGTATTTCTTAAATTTAACCCCTCCCTTTAAGTAATCCTGGATCCGTCTCTGCTCAAACTGCTGATCTCCATACAGATCACCAGTATAATTGCGTTCCATGAACCTTACATCAGTGTAATTGTGATCCATGCTTTTTGGCAACACTGTTATCAACGTTTGTTCTTCTTGTGTGTACTTTCCTTCTAACCATCATAAACTACGGTAATCCTAACACCAGCCAGTTTGTTATCAACAACAATGGAGGAAGTGAATCGTGCACGTGCGTAGATTAGTATATATATATATATGCCCAGTCAGAGATAAGTGCCTTGTTCCTCTCAGATACTCACAATTGAGAGACATGGGTTATAGTTAAAAGGATCCCAGCTGAGATAGGAATTTCTTCAATTTTCTACAACTTAACCACTGTCTTCCTTTTGATATAAATATTTCTTAAAGCCGTACATTATGTTCATGAGCACTAAGGTATTGGTGGCGGGGTGGGGTGTTCGACGGGCTCATTTTGATGTTCATAGTATAACGGAAAAACGGCGGAAAAATATAAAACACGATTTTAAGTTCAAGATAAACGAGGGGGGAAATGTAAACTCAACACGAGACAACTGTGCAATGATGGGACTAAAAGTATACGCATCATATACGCTGGCGGAAAAAATATCCAAACACCAAGAAGGGGTTGTGCTAGATTAACGAATGTTGGTAGGCGAGTTTATACATCTGAGATATGACGTTGATTAAAATTTCCTGCAAATCCCATGAGCGTGGCTCTAGTAGCGGCCCCATGACGTTGCACATCAGGTTCGCTTTAAATACGGGCTGTACTGGGCGAGAGCGTTGGTTACCTGTGAGATTGGACGGAGTGACTGTGAGTGGGTCAAGAATGCCTTTACAATGACGATGAGGCCAGTACCAAGAGCTCACTGCGGTTGAACGAGGCCGTATAATAAGGCTAAGTGAAGGTGGATTTTCCTTCCGCGCTATTGCAGGAATGTCTCCACTGTGCACGCGTGCTGGCAGCAGTGGTCATAAGAATGTCCGCTCTCAAGAAGACCGGGCTATGGACGTCCCCGTGGCACCGCCGAAAGGGAGGACCACCGTATTCGACGTATGGTTGTGGTGCAGCGGACTGCGTCTGCAGCAGTAATTCGAGCGGCAGTTGACATCACAGTGACGCAACGAATTGTTAGAAATCGGTTACTTGAAGGGCAGCTCCGAGCCAGACGCCCTGCGGCGTGCATTCTACTTACCCTAAACCACCACCGTCTGCGACTTCAGTGGGTCAAGCGAGAGCTTATTGGAGGATGGAGTGGAGGTGCGTTCTGTTTTCCGATGAAAGTCGGTTCTGCGTTGGTGCCAGTGACGGCCGTGTGTTGGTGAGAAGAGGCCATGTGAGCGCCTGCACTCCAGCTGTCGGTGGCATTGACATTCTGGACCTACACTGGGAGTTCTGGTCTGGGGAGCAATTTTGTATGACAGCAGGAGCACTCTTGTGGTTATCCCACCCAAACTGACTGCAGATGTGCACGTCGGTCTGGTGATTCGACCTGCTGTACTGCTATTCATGAACAGCATACCCGGAGGTGTTTTCCAACAGAGTAATGCACTCCCCCATGTCGCTGTTGTAACACAACGTGCTCTCCAGAGTGTCGACATGTTTTCTTGGCCAGCTCGATCTCCCGATCTCTCCCCAATCGAGCACGTATGGGACATCATTGGACGACAACTCCAGCGTGTTCCACAACCGGCGTTAACCGTCCCTGTATTGACCGACCAAGTGCATCAGGCATGGAACGCCATCTGACAAGCTGACATCCGGCACTTGTACGACACAGTGTATTCTCGTTTGCATGCCTGCATTCAACAGTCAGACGATTACACCGGTTATCAATGGACCAGCATGGCACATATGTGATAGCTTTTCTTGCGCGAATATTTACCTGTAGTCTTGTAACTTTAATCAATTAAATATGTTGCCAAATATATATTCCTTATTTCATGGTGTTCGAATTTTTCACCGCCAGTGTAAATAGACGATTTTTCTCCAGCAATAATAAGCCACCAGGATTCATAGACTCACGGTTTACACGTTACATGCACCAGAGGGACACAGAAAGGAAATGATAGATGGCAACAAAGCGATGGCTGTTCCCACCATTGTGCTTCCTCCCTGCGAATATATTTATGAAATAGAGAACTTCACTAGATGTTTCAATAACGCATTGGCAAAAAAGAAGAATAACTCATCCATATTTTCATATTTCTTTCTTTCAAAATACATTATAAAGCACATTATGATATTCCTTAATCCCAAGGAATTATGGGCGTCTAAGAGGGGGGGGGGTGTTCACTCCTTGTAGGTCCATAAGAGCAACAGTGCTTTCTTAACATAGGATTATGTATAGCAGCAGTACCTTGAGAGCTGTACAGGCCATGGATCTGTATAAGGTAAGTGCAAAGGCCGTGGGACTGCATACCAATGGCCATCAATACTTCACATTACAATTCGCACCGAAATTTTTAATTTAAAATTTTAAAGATCCATGCAAATTAACCACAGGGAGTTAAGTTGATGGGTTTTCTACGGTCGTTCGGGAACGTTGTGACTAGGAAAATAATTTTAGGCACTAATCGGTTAGAATGCAAACGTATTCGAACAAGGCGCACGTGTCATCTAGCCGCTTTACAGTCATGTAGGTGAGTTGCATACATTTTAGGGGTTCTGACAGCCGATTGCAGAAACGGTATTTAGACGATGTCTACGGTTAAAGTATGGCTGCCGCATTGCAGAGACGTTTATTTATCACTTACACACTGTCTAAAACCGATGTTCAACCGGTCATGTTTAAATACTGCCGAGAGCACAGTTTAACCTCAAATGAGAGGAGTGAATCACAATCAGAGATTAAGTACCAAAAAGATGTAATTTGCATAATCATGTTGAGACGATTCCGGGAAGAAAGGTTACTCCGACGGCCTCTCTGTGGGTCGCCCGCTACTAAATCGCAGCGATTCGTTTGACACGTACGGTTAGATTGATCTTAAAAATAATGTTTCGCTTTCCGAGAGACTTGTTTCTTGAGACTGACAAAGTACAGTCCTGTAACTGTCAACTTGAATACAATTCTTGGCAACAGATATATTTTATTATTTACTTGGGGTAATTTCCTTGGAATGATAGGTCACTTCGATTACATACATATCAGAATTACGTGTTCCGATCATCAGAGGGCTGTCACATACATCAACCGGCAGGGATCCACTAATATTTACTGCCATGTAAACACACATAATAGTGAAAACTAAAAAGTAGGTTATATGGGTTTTATATATACATATAATAGTATAAGTTTTCGGCAACTATCAGATAGGAAAAGGCAAGTGGTTGTGACGGTGGTGATTATTGTTTAAAGAGGACTGGGGAAGAAGAGCCGTGGCCATAATAACAGCCCTAGTATTTGCCCGGTGTAAAAATAGGGAAACTACGGAAAACAATCTTCAGGGCTACCGATGATGAGTTTCGAACCTACGATCTCCAGAATGCAACGTACAACTATATGACCCGTACATCACACTCGGTTACAGATTACTATTGCTTCATCTTCCCTTCGTCGAACCTACCGTATTTATGAGTAGATTACACTCACTGTAACAACGCTATAATCAACGCTACACTTCCCCGTATGATGGCGTGTCGCTTTAGTGTCGATAATATTATGATGAGATTTCATTTCCATGAAAGTGATACTCTTATCTGTGGGCACGTCATGCTCATGCTTAGCCATATTTCAGTAATGTGTAGGATGACAAACAGCTGACTGGCGTTCGGCGCGCGCACCGACGAATTTCATTGGTTGCGACAAGCAAAGAGTTGCATGGAAGATAATTCTGTCTCTATTTTCAAACCAAAATTGAAACTTAAAGCGATGTCTAGTTAAACATCGACTGAACATTGTTTATGCAATGGGAGATCGTGATCGATTTAGACGTTGTTTAGGTAGACGTTGTCTAAGTCTTAAAACTAACAATCGTTTCTGCAATCGTCTCCGCGAGTTCAGATCGCCAATACTTATGCAAAATTCACTGCAGAGCAGTTGTGCGGATAGAGAGTATTTGCGCCTTGGATAATAAATTTGCATTCTAACCTTTAGTGCCTAAAAATTCTTTGCCTAGTTGTGATGGTAACTGCGTTGTCGAGGCATACAGAAGGACGGCAACACTTGTGGGACTCACGCTGTACTTTTCCTGCAAGTAATTTATTTAATTTCTCCTACTTTTAAGGCATTTTCCCTTTTCTAGGGCAGAGGTTCTCAATCTTCCTTTATTTGGCTTTATTTTGAAAAAAAAAAAAAACTAGAGATATGTAACTAAACCCTGGCTGTCTTGCACTTATTTTAGCCGATGGCAAAATATAACGTGGTGTTTACAGTCACTCAAAAACATAGCGCATGCTATAATAAAGAATGTTTCAAAAATACATGGCATAATTTGAGAGTTCGATTCCTCACATACATTTTCTTTGCTAGGGGCTTTACGTCGCACCGACACAGATAGGTCTTATGGCGACGGTGGGATAGGAAAGGCCTAGGAGTTGGAAGGAATCGGCCGTGGCCTTAATTAAGGTACAGCCCCAGCATTTGCCTGGTGTGAAAATGGGAAACCTCACATACAGAGAGGGAAGAATGTGTATATCGGTATATATCAAAAAATGAATACTGTCTTGGCCTCCACAATTACCTGATCTAAACCTGCTGGAATTCTTTGTGCTGGATTACGCAAAGTCTTTGGTGTCCTCGACCGCTGTGGAGGATGACGTACAACTTCCTGGCAGAATTGTGAGGTCTTCTCAAATAATACATACAGGACCGAACATATTCGAGCGTGCTCGTAACTCCATGCGACGACGAGCAGGAGGCGTGCATTTTGAACAACTATGTAAGGTAATGGCCGGGGAACATGAATACGTTAAATGTAGCCGCCAACACCTGAGGTTCTGGTTCAAGACAGGTATGATATCTCTGAAAGTACGCTACTCCGGACCTATGTTTATATACACCCTTTCCCTTGTCTATATTCGAGGAATCCAACCTCTAACTTACGCCGTGTATTTTTGAAACACCCTGTATAAGGTCCTCGCAGGTACACATTTCTCAGAAATAATAATGTTTACTGTGGGTATTTTTTCTTGTGGTTTAACGTCGCACAAACTCATCGATGGTTTTCGGCGACACAATAATAGGATTGGGAAGGAAGCTACCATTAAGGTACAGTCCCAGAATTTGCCTCGTGTGAAAATGTCAAACCACGGAGAACCATCTTCAGGGCTGCCGGTAGGATTCGAACTCAGCACCCGCCAAATGCAAGCTCACAGCTATGTGACCCTAACCGCACGGCCAAGTCACTCGCTACTGTGTGTATCTACAGGGTTTGTATCTACATGGGAACGGAATTATATTTTGATAACTGTTAACACTAAGTCTGATAATAAACTATTAAATGCGAGCACATAATGTTAATAGCTTTTACGTCCTACTAATGAAATATTTTACACTTTTTGGAGACACCGAGGTGCAGGAATTTTGTCCTGCAGGAGTTCTTTCACGTGCCAGTAAATCTACCAACACGAGGCTGATGTATTTGAGCACCTTCAAATACCACCGGACTGAGCCAAGGATCGAACCTGTCAAGATAGGTTCAGAAGGCCAGCGCCTCAACCGTCTGAGCCACTCAGTTCGGCCGTTGTTCTCTTGACCAACCATACAGTGGGCGAGCCAACTGTAATTAGCATATTTTCAATAAAACTTTAGAATAGTACTGCATTCACGTTAATTCTACAAATAAATAAAAACTGATTTCGACTGAAGTGGTATATTTTATATCAGTACGAAGGGATTTCAAATAAGGAGGTTCGTACTAATACTGTCTCTGCCAGGAATTTCTTACTTAAATGGTAAACAGTTCTTCAAATGCATAATTCTGTTGACACAAGAGTTCAACGTGATGTTTGTACTTGTCTCTGGGAGCTCACCAATTTTATTCTCGGCCACAAATTTGATAGGCAAATACAATGAAGCCAGCAGGTCTGCATGTCGAATCATCACCAAAGCTCGTATGCAGCATTCACAACAGGAAGGTAGAGGTTGATTTATCACTGTTCTTAAATTATTTAACGCAGTTTCACGGAAGTCCGGGCGGAAATAGCTGTTGTAGGGCATGAACTCTCCTTTGGTGTTGGAGAGTTAATACACTGAATTTAATGTCTGTCAGTCTCTCATAGCGAATATTTGATAATAATAATAATAATAATAATAATAATAATAATAATAATAATAATAATAATAATAATAATGCTCTATAACAGAGAGAGTTGATCGTGATGTTAAGGTGGCGTAGTTTCGAACGGATGTTCGGGAGGTGGAGGATTTGAATTCCACCACCGGAATCCCAGGCTACGGCTGGTTCCTTCCCACCCCTAGCCCTTTCCCATCCTTGCATCTCGGAAAACCTTCGATGTGTTTGTGCGACGTTAAACCACCAGCAAAATAAATAAATAAATAAATAAATAAATAAATAAATAAATAAATAAATAAATAAATAAATAAATAAATAAATAAATAAATAAATAAATAAATAAATATAATATCCTCTCGCCCACTCAATTCTATTTTACTGTTTTCAGAGACGGATATTTGGTCATGCATAAGTTCTGTAACCGCTGGCAGATCTACCGAAACGAGGCTGATGAATTTGAGCAGCACTACTGAACTTATTCGTTAGATAAAGAAACCGATTCGTCAAGGATTCGTGAACAAACGAGGGTGAATCATAAAGTAAGTTACACTAGCTCGCCGCGAGAGCACGCTGTGTGTCGTCACCGTGGGCAATGCGGAGCAAGCTACAGTAACTGCTGACACGTCCGATAGCAAGGTTATTGTGGTATCCCGTCGTTTTAAGTGTGCAGAGCGGGTTAGGCTCAATGACGCGTCAACTGGATGTTTACTCCAAATTGGAAGAGCATGCAACGATCAGATTTCTATTGTCTAACTTCTCAATTGCACGGACATTCATCGTGAAATCACTGCTGTGCATGGTGAGCACGCAATTTCTCGCCCAGGTATTGTAAAGTGGTGTAAGCAATTTTACACGGGAAGCACGGATCTCACGGACGAATATCGCGAAGGCAGGCCCGCAACGTCCAGTACCGTTGCAAATGTTGATCGTGTGGATGGGATCATTATAGAGAATCGGTGCATAACACTACATGAAACTGCCAGAATGCTGAACATTTCGTATGGCAGTGTGTTCTTCGTTGTTCAACTGCACCTTGGATTTCGTAACCTGTGTCAATGATGGGTCCCACGTCTGCTCATGTGCTCGGTAAGCCGAGAAAGGATCTCGGTGGACGAGGATTCCGAGATGATGAGGTGAATGCAGCTATCTCAAGGTGGTTACATAGCGCTGGAGGCGATTTCTACCCAATTCCAATCGAAAAGCTGGACGACCATTGCGAGAAATGTTTGCAGTTTTCTTGGGGACTATGTGGAAAATTTAACGTAAATTGTATGTTGTCATAGCCGTGTTGCCTATTGTAGGTGGTTTCACAAATGACCATAACCTGGAAGTATACATTATATTTTGATTCGCCGTCGTATAAACTGCATTTTGTGTTCGCTGAGTATTTTATTGCGCAATTCTACTAAGAGATAGCGATATGTGTAACTTTTTGACATAAAATATAGTTTCGGAATCGCACTCCGTCCGGTGAGCATTACAAAACCATGAAAGTTGTAAAATCGAAATACAAGACGTGCGAAGACAGTGATCAATATCTCACTGTAAAGGGGAAGAAGTGTGTCACCCCCCGCCTCGAATTGCAAAAATCGCTCCATCATTCACCGACTACCTACCCTCGGTAAATGGCTTACAAACATGATATATTTTCTCTCTATACCATATTCAAACAAAAAGAAGATTCATTTAGTTTTGAACCCAGTTTTCCTTTTCCGTTATGGGCTTTCTATAGTTTTCTCCTTCCTTCACCCATACCTTTTTTTCTCCTGAAATATGATTATTGCCTTTCTTAACGTAGACTTACGTTCTTCGATAACGGATACGTGGAAATAAAATTTTTAAGGCACTTGTAGTGTTTGGGTGTAACGCGTATATCGCCGAGAGTATGTGCGCCGTCCCTGCGTCCAGGAGAGGACACATAAGATCCAAGCTAGCTTAACTGGCGATCGTAACGGTTAACATAATCATCTACCCGGGCTATGAGTTCCGAATGTTGAGAAAAACACGTCGTATTGAACTTAAGGAATCCCTAAACCACGTCGAAGGACGTCTCCTACACGTTACTGGCTAGAATTCCTTATAACTATCAAGTTGTTACGACATACACACTTAAAAACTAGGTCACTATACTATGATACACATTGAAAGACGAATTCATGTTTCACATACCATATTTATTGTGCATTCCTTTCATTCCAAGTATCGGACATCGAATTATTCTCCCTTAGACTCTAATTAACGACTTTGCAGGCTTCATCTATATATTATATTCATACTCGACGGGATTAGCCTTGGATTCCTAAAATATAATATATCTCCTATCAGAATGTTTGGTATAATCCCTAAATACTCCATTAAAATCCTCCATTAGCACTATTTGGCTTAGAATACCTTTGTTTTCTTTTTTTGGTATGAAAGGAGTAATAAAAATGTCACTATCAGACTAAGAAGTTGGTGAAGTTCACCATAAGCACGCTAGTGCTCAATATGTCCGACCTCAGTCGTGCCTAGTAATAGAATTATCATTTGAGTTAAAATACTCCTCAACAAGAATATTGCATCTGTAATATATCAAGTGCTAGAGCCTTGATTGGTCGAAAAAGTGACTAAAGTCAGGAATGAAATTCAACGAAAGATCTTTAAGGTACGTAAGGTAAATTATCAAATTAAATATTACTAACCTTTAGCTCAGAAATGCTAAATTAGGAGTATAAGGTTAGAAATGTTGGGTTCAAAATATTAGATTAAAAAGGAAATACTAGATTAAAAATATTAAATTGAAAATATTAGATTGGAAATACTAAGTTAAAATAAAGTCAGATGCATCTAACGAGAAGTAATATTTACATTATAATACACTGTATATAAAGCTGTAGACTGAGGGTGGTTTTTAAATATGCAGGAAGCACTTTCATGTTTAGAACCAA
This sequence comes from Anabrus simplex, assembly GCF_040414725.1. Lineage (NCBI taxonomy): Eukaryota > Metazoa > Arthropoda > Insecta > Orthoptera > Tettigoniidae > Anabrus > Anabrus simplex. Next base: position 1,737,147,691 of record NC_090265.1, on the reverse strand, counting down.
ATCTTAAAAATTTGAATCATAATCCTCCTATATTACTATTTGAAGCCTTCGGATTAATTGTTCTTTTCAGTTCGACCCTATATTGGCCTACTTAAATATGGTAATTCTTTTCTCTCTCAGTTCATAGTGATACAGATACACACTCAGACTGATTATAACAAGTACTGGATTTTAAGAGGTATGAATGTTCATGTCACTTTATTTTGCTGCGTGAATACTGATAAGTCCTTTTTTTAAATTAATGCATACGTTCAATAAATGATTCAACATAGTACCTGTAAGCTTAAATACTACTCTTAACCTGAGTATACTGGTTACTCTAAATGAGTACTAGTGCAATTTCATCATATTCTCTAGTGGATACTATCTTAGTTCCATCTGAAACGCATTGGCTAGTGTGGTCTACTCTGTGTGAAAATTCTGTCACATGGTGATAACTCATGCACCTACAGTCAGCCATCAGTGATATGGGATTTTGCCTAAGAAATATACTACCTTCCTTTTACTTGAGAATAAATTCAGGATTGAAAAATATCTGTGGTGGTATGAACATGCTCGACTTCATCCTCCAAACCGTGAAATTATCGGTACTTTCAGGTGTACTGGTTAACCAACAGGTGTCACTCCGATTATATATTACCCTATTTATGCTTGCTCACTAACGAAATAATCAAAGGAAACACAACGAACTCATTACCATTTCATAAAACTCAACTTGGAAACAATTAAGTCCACCACTACATAACCATGATCGTATTCACAACGAAACAATAACTATCACCATTCTTAATCACCAATATCATATCAACATCTCTTTAATTAACTACTGTACTTCTCGTTAAACATGTAACACATTTCATTTACCTAATATATTTTATTCCTCACTCTCACGAAGTATCTGTTATTTCTACCATGGCTTGTGGACTTATTCACAACATTATGACCTCGATTCTGTCATAACCCTAAATTATTGTAAACACACATATTCATCTGGCAAGCATTTCCTACGGATTGTCTAATTTGACATTCTTTGATTATAACCATCGCACACACATACCTGAGTTTACTCTTGACGTGGTACACCATTTACCAACACGTTAGCGAAATCAACTTTTCTCACATCAAATGGATCATATTTCGAGCGTAGGCTTTTATCACTGACTGACCACCTATCTAGGGATTTGACATTTAGAATGTGAAGATTACCTGGCCACCTCTAACCTAGTTCATGATCCACTATTCACGTCGTTTCATTATTTATACACTGAATAACTCGGTAAACTTGTAATGAACAAAGAAAAGAACATCAATCATTAATACATTAGTTTAAAAGAAAGACTTATCTGAAATTCCGCGGTTCCTGCAGCCGGTTATGTCCAGGTGACAGGACATATGGACACGCCTCCTTTCATTTCCCTATGTAAACTGGGAAGGCTCGAATACGTCTCCTCTGGGCTTGGTCATCTTGCGGCAGGCAATATCATCTGACGGCGCTCACTTGGGCAGTCTAGCCCTTCATCTTCTTAGAACATCTTGCTCATTTCTGGACTAGTTGAAACAGAATAACATATAATTTTAATTAACTTTATCATCATAGGAAAATCTGTGTTATTATCTGCTTATAGCGAAAGATTGTCTTCTTGAAAGAGTTGATTTTATCGGCAACTAGAACTCTGGGGTAATAATTGAATATGACGTTCGAAACAAACAGATTATGTTCAGATATTCTTTCTAGAGTTTACTATTGAAATCCCACTTCTTTAATTCTTTAGGTTTGACGACATCAAGTAATACGTCAACAAAGTTTGTGGTGACGTAATCCTGTCGTAGCCTTGTACTTGGATTTCCACGTATTTAAATTTCGTGGAGCGAAATAAAAAATCTTCTATTAATGATCTGCAGCGCAGCTATCAGTAAAATCCACTCCTTGTTTCCGCTGGATGAATCTCTTCTTGATACCCTCTTTATTTAGTAAACGATGTTGCGTTCCGTATATGATTCAGTTGAAAAGTAGCTCTCTTCCAATTTGTTTCTATTTTCAATAATTGTCCGTAACAATCTTCTCCTTTCGTTCTTTTTGCACTGCATCCTGTATCTTAATCCTTTCACAAGCGCCTGATGTAAATGTTGTCACCTTAGCTTGCGGTATCGCCAGACGTTTTGATATTTAGTATTCGGAAGTTAGGCTCCATCTTTGCTCTTACTACGGACGGAACTTTACGTGACAGTGAAATGGCACATATGTAACATAATTATGTTCAATGTCTCAATTGGTAGATAAAGGAGGAGGCTAAATGTTGAAGAACAACATATTAAAATCTGAAACGTAGATTTCATGAAAGAGTGCTTCATATTGTGCCCTATAATGTTTTTGATTCCAGTCAGGCTAATGCCGAATTCGAACCAAGAACATCATAGTGATCCATACATCCAAGAAGAGATGTATGTACGGCACATGTCTTACCTTACAGGCGTATCCACAATCCGCAGCTCAGTAGAACATGAATCAGGGCATCAGGGTGAAAAATGAGGGCATAAAAGATAACTTAGGTGGATACGATATGATGCAGGGCAAGAGAAAAATCCTACCAAAAAAAATATCTAACAGAAAACATCGCTGCATTCAAAGTTTTACAATCAGGGACTTATTACATAAAAATACTATTTACAAATATAAGAGCTTTCAAATGTGACTGGGGTAAAGATAATGTTGAGCCGATGACTACCAGTTCACTGCCTTCACGAAACAGCTTTGCTGTAACAAGCATGGTACAATTGTGTGAGTAATAAAATAAAGGGACAATGGATCTGCTGAAATACACATCTAACAGTAATCTCCCCATAAAATTTTACTATGCCTCGTACCATCGAACCCCGGTGCAAACAAAAATAAACACATAAAGTACAGTGCAATGACCCGGTCTCGATCCCTGGTCCAATGAAGAGCAAGGCGTTGAATATTCACATACAAGCAATATAAAAAGGAACGCAACCATCTTGTCCAAGGGGTCAACATCAAACGGGCAAGTGTTAAAATAAAGCAGAACAAACAGAACTAAAATCTCTCCCTGCGTCAAAACATCAAGGTCGTCCTCTCCCCTCTACACACTCGACAAGCTGCAGACAGCAATATAACCGAGTTTCAAGACTGTGACGTCAGGCACAACAACCCTCACCAGCAGTGCACTCGACAGGCAGCGGTCCACACAATTTATGAGCTCAGCTGACTGACTTGTAGCTGAGTGCTAAGAAACTTCGCTTTTCAAAGTACCTCACATAATCTGTCTGCTAAAGCGCTCTGTTAAATACACATGGGCTACACGCCCTCATCTCAATATCACCAGCAATACAACAAATCTTATTTCCGCCTCCAATGGGCTCATCCTTAATAATACAAAGGCACAATTCAGTAAGCTATCATCATATAGCCATAATAAGGCATCTCAAATGCATCCAGTACACTCTTAATCTGTGCTGGGGCTCTCTCATATCAATTCATACAGTCAGCTACATGCATAATGCCCACATCTCTCAAACATACGGACTCGCCCGCCCTATCAGTAAAGCTAGGTGAGTTACGGGGTAAATCCTGATCTCAAATACACAACCTACGTCTGCAGAGACACATGCCTAAACGCTACACAATAAGCAGTGCCTGCCTGTCAGACTTACCTAACATGACCAAGGGAGTTCGACCTGACCCATGAAGATTACACGAACACTAATATAATACTTATCGAAATGAAATATAATCACACCAACAAGGAATATACAACCTATCATCTACCCTAATGTACGGGGTTCGAGCTTGAGGCCTAGATCTTTATTACCAAGAATTTTCCTACCATAAACTAACCTGTTGGCTGACGGCCCCCTGTTCCTATCTAAATTTAAATGACATGCTTGAAACAGAATTGGAAAGCTCTGACCTTATATGATTGATGACATGACGGAGCGGCCCTTCCTGTGGACCACTGAATTTACCACATCATGACAAACTGCGACGCTTGCAGCAGATACTGGTGAACGAATGGATACATTCTAACTTGCGTGAATCCTTCGTACAGCTCCTTAGATGGTTGGAAGATGTCCCCTTCGACGTCGCGCTGATCAGGTACGCCCCACGTTCCTGGATCGATTCCCGACGTCGTGCCGGCTTCAGCTCCCGTTGTGGCTTCCTCGCAATGATGAGGTAGAAGCTCGTTCTGGCTTGATGCAGGGGTAACTGAAAACAAATTTACTTATTACAGATTGTCCAGACTCGATGCCTGTTTCCACTAATATCGTGCCTCACACGTTACATTGACCAAGTCTTGTTCTGAATTTTAAACCTGGTACACTATAGTTTCTTCATCACTCTTAGTAACACTGTTATTTTATTCTTTCACTCGGACAACATGTCGTGGTATCAGAACTACCCTGAGCCTACATTTATTCTAGTATTACGTCAGTTACAACTTGACCTCACCGAAATATGAAGCTACTAGTTCATCAGTCTATAATAGGCAGTATCTCATCTCACCACCGCAGATCAACACAGGTAATATCAAGAATTCAGCTGAATATGCAGGTTAATTACTTACTTTCTGGCAGATTCAGTAGTGCTAGTTGTATGTACAGCTTGAAGATAAAACGTTGTTCTAGGTGCCGACTCGCAGCATGACGACTTCGTTCAAGCAGCCTTACGGTCAGAGAATGAAGCTGATGTACCAGGCGGCCTTGCATTTATAATCAGGTTGGCGTAGCCACGCCGCTTGATAGCGTGTAGGATACGCGCGCGCGCGACTCGAAGTTTTCCCGCACAAAGCACGTCAAGTGCCCTACGTAACGAATGCTTTATGATTACAGCCATATTGCATATCAAAATTAAGCACAAATTATGCAGGTTGCAATTCTGGTATCAGATCCAATGCATCTCTTCCGTAACCAAAGATATTAATTTAATTCCTTCTTCCCTCCGAAAGTTAGTTTGCCGGGATCCGGGGAGCGTCCCCAATCTTCATTAAGAGGCTTGGCTTGGAACATAAATCCCTTTAATGAGGCTCTGGAAAATTTCACAATGACGCTCTAGCTCTCTTCCCACGAGAACGCTTCTTCTGGAATCTTTTATGAAATAAATTATAAGACAATGACTTCCTTGGTGGTCTTAGAAAATCCCAATATTTAATAATAGAATCCATACTATTGGTCCATGAACTGTATGGTTCAATATTAAGGCAAAATTTGTGCTACATATGCGACGTCACATGAATACTCTGTTATAAGATGACGCTGTGTTGACTCACTCGCTCAGTTGGAGGTTAGATGTCGTTGTTAATGTATCGTGGTGAGTTGTATAGAATAGTACATTTAAGAATGGAATCTTACCTTCACTCGAAATATTTCTCCCGAACTCTTAAAATATGTCTCTTATTTCTCATATCACAGACCCATACTACACGGAGTTATTACCCGCATTCCAAGTATACCACGTTCTATTGAATAACATTTACTTTTAACATAATATTTGTCTTTGATTTGTAATAATTAGGGCTCGAAAGTTGAGGAAAAATACTTTTATTTCCCGAGTGCCCGAAGACGAGGCCCAACAGCCAGTAATATAATGTTCATTCTGGGTCATTATAGGCCAGAGAATGGTGTGTTCTGTTTGTCCTTCTTTGTCTTTTTCTGCGTGTTTTGGCATATAGGGCCTTTTTTAGCCTTTTTAGATCTTTAATGGATTTTTTTACAACTTGGCCTTCTTTCACCGAAGCGAAACCGCACACCCCTCATTGGCCAGCTGACGGCAGAGTACAGGCAAGGCTCTTCAGCGCCATCCATTTTCAGGGTACTTGCTTCGGCAGGTGAGTTGTTACACACTCCTTAGCGGATTCCGACTTCCATTCTCATTTCGAATCACCTTTGATTCATCCATCACCTCTTTAGGAACTTTTCGTAGAAAGAGAGGAAATGAGAAAGGAAACTAATGCTTGAAGGAAACAGGCGTATAAAATTAAGGGCAAGATAAGTGAAATATAGAAAGGAAAACTTTTTGATGTGAGTGTTTTTGAAGAGGAAGATCTCACTTTCTTCAAGTATGAACCCTTAAGATGTGGAGAGAAGTTTTCCGATGTTTCGCAACGTACTGTCTGAAAACTGACGATCCTTTACACCTAAGAACATGGAGATGATTCTTGTGATATACTACAAAGCCACCCGACGTAATTTTTCCGAATTCCAATTTCTGTAACCCTAGTGTGGTTAAGCTGAATATAATTCCAGTTATTCTAATTTCAATTTCTTTCTCCAGGATGTCCCTTGCGGGTTGGCTGAAATCATTCTAGGTGGAAAAACATTTCAGTCTAAATTCTGCAAGCACCCATTTTTAAAAACACGTAATTCCTTTTTTTCTTACAAATTAGGCTGCTGTTGCGACGTAAAGATGGCCGCGGCACTCTCTGTTTGCATCAAGGGAGAACAGCATTCCGTAATCCGTTTTCTGTTAATCTGAGGGTGGACCAGGAGCGGAAATTCAGAGACGACGTTCATCACAATACGGGGACAATATTTTGCCACAGTGACGTGTTTACCAGTGGATTGAACAGTTCAAAAGGGGTCGCACGAGCGTGAAGGATGAAGAAAGACCTTGGCGTCAATCTGCAGCCGTAAGTGACGCCAATATTGAACAAGTGCGTGGTACGATCCTGAATAACAGACGAGTGACTGTTGATGAAGTTGCAAACCATAAGCACATTAGCTATGGTTCTGCATATGAAATCAAGCATAACAGGCTTAACTTCCTCAAAGTCTGTTCGAGATGGGTTCCAAAACAGCTTAATGAAGAGCACAAGCGCAATCGTGTGCGAATCTGTCACCACCTACTGGACCGTCATGATCATCACTGAATTTGAAACATGGATCAGATCAAAAATTGGATGTATGGCTTTTCAGACGTTTGCTCTATTAACCAGCATTTCGTCTTAGGTCTGACACTAGACTCGTCAGAGTGGGATGTGTCAGACCCTACTCACTGATGCTGGGGTGTATGCAGGTGAACTTATCAGAAGCCTCTTATGTGGCACAGTTTGATAACTGCATACGGGAGATAAAACTCCACAATGGAATTAATGCCCGCCTAGCAATTCCAAATGGTATACTAAATTCCCATGAAGGGAATTAGATATTTTTCCATCAATAGAGCATATCAAAAATCAGATAAAAAATTGAATGTATGGCTTTTCAGGCTTCTGATAAGTTCACCTGCATACACCCCAGCATCAGTGGGTAGGGTCTGACACATCCCACTCTGACGAGTCTAGTGTCAGACCTAAGACGAAATGCTGGTTAATAGAGCAAACGCCTGAAAAGCCATACATCCAATTTTTGATATGATTTTTGATATGCTCTATTGGTGGAAAAATATCTAATTCCCTTCATGGGAATTTAGTGTACCATTTGAAACATGGGTTCACCAATTCGAACCAGAGTGTAAACGCCTGAGCATGGAATGGAAGCATCCTCTGTGGTAAAACATTCTCCCCGTGTTGTGCTGAAAGTCTTCTATGAATTTCCGCTCCTGGTACACCCTCAGACCACAAAAACGGATCACGGAACACTGTTGGTACAAACAGAGAGTGGCACGGCCACCTATACGTCGCAACAGGGCAAGCTTTCATGATCTGGTAAGGCAGAAACCTACCACAGACATAGACAATGGAGCCATCTAGCAGCTGCTGAGAGCACGACGCCATAGAGCCAAACTAAAGAAAATTAGAGCAAAATTTCAGATACTTCTTGACTTGCCCTCGTATTCCACTAAAAAGGTTGCACTGCATGTTGCATACCAAGAGAATTTTACATTTTAAAATATTATATTGCTTCATTAAACATGTAATTGAAAGTAAAATTATGAATTAATTTTGTATAGCTTTTAACGTCCTTTTTGCCAGTTTCCGGTCCTTTTATTTTTGGATAGGTTCAGGTCGTTTTAAAGATCATTTCCAGGCAATTTATAGGTCTTCAACTTCCAAACGCTACTATGAAACTCTCAAAACCATGCGGCCGTTACAACAGTGACAATTTGTTTTCTTAATGCACCGTCATCTAGCGAAGGTTGACGATCAACACGGCGATCTTGAATCTGGATGCAGCGAGGCGGAACGGGGACATCGTGCTCAAGCATTCGTCAGCCACAGGGTTTGTCGTCTGCCAAGTCTCCAATGGTCATTCTATTCTTCCTTGTGTGACAAGTTGGTGCATTCTGCTCTATCAATCCTCATTATACGGCCGAAGTATTCCATCTTCCACTTTTTGATGGTCAAAATGACTTCATTTTTCTTTCGCAGTCGATCCAAAACCTCGGAATTCCGAATTCTGTCCGTCCACGAAATGCGAAGCATCGTTCTGTACACCCACATTTCGAATGCCTCCAGTCTCCTGCAGAGAGCCGGTGTAAGTTTGTATTCTTCCATTCCATTTGTTGTTGCCATTGTTGTTGCGTCTTGTTATTGTCTTTGCTATTATTATTGTTTTATTACTTTTATCTTCTATTTCTTTTCTTTGCTATTTTGTTAGTAGTTAAGTGTGATATGATCTTTGTGTAAAATGAACTCATCAGGCTGTAGCTAATAGATGGTAAATTAGTAATTTAAAAAATAATAATAAATGCACATATTGTAGATAGAACAAATATTTCCTAAGATATTTCCAAGTCCCTGAAGAAAAATGTAATAATAAAGAATATCTCCATCATTATTCCTCATAGGTAAAAAACATGAAACAAAAGACTGTAAACTATAATTTGCAGAACATTTATTATGCACAGAAATTTGACTTTTCTGTTTTGGCTACCTTAATACCACTACGCCACTCTAAATAAAAATATATAGCCTAGTGTATAATCGGACTATCCTTGAATCCATGAAAATTAATAAGAAATTTACATTTTATTTTGTTTCCACTTGTTTGAATTTACTGAATCCAATAACATAGAATACCTAATGATTGATTTATTTTTAATTAATTTCGTGTGGCTATTTCTAGCCTAGTGCAGTCGTTGTAAGGCAGACCCCCGACAAGGGTGGGCGGTACCTGCCGTGTATAGGGTACAGCGTTTTATTGTGATGGCGGATAGCTTTGGTGTGTGAGTTGTACGGATGTTGGGGACTACACAACCATCCAGTCCACGAGGCAAGTGAATTTGAGGTTAGATTCTCCGACCCAGCCAAAAATCGAACCCTGGAACCTCTAAACCGAAGGCCAAGGAGCCGGACAGTGATTTATTAATTGATGCTTTATTTATTCTGGCAAGGTTAAATAACAGATGGCCTCCTCTTACACCTAACCAACTAAATATGAGACTACATATTAAATATACAGACATTATAACAAAACATAGGCCTATAGCCATATGTGTATGTTCCCGAAACAAGAGCGTGTTTTAAATACCTTTTTAAATACTGTAGTACTCCTGTCACTCTCCCTTAGCTGTCAGGCAGCATGAAATTTTCGAAACTTACATTCTTTAAAACTTGTACCTACACTTATCTCAGGAACCATCAGCAAACAAACTCAATTTGTTATGGGTGATTAACGACAAAATTGTAGCGTTACGAAAATGTTGCAAAGTTTGGGCTGGAAATACTTGGTAGAAAGGAGAAGAGCTGCTCGACTAAGTGGTATGTTCACAGCTGTCAGTGGAGACACGGTGTGGAATGACATAAGTAGACGAATACTTCAAAAGTAGGAAAGATCACAATGTGGAATTTAAGAGGACAAACTGGGGCAAATATTCGTTTATAGGAAGGGGAGTTAGGGATTGAATAACTTACCAAGGGATATGTTCAATTAATTTCCAAATTCCTTGCAATGACTTAAGGCTAGGAAAACAACAGACAGGGAATTTGTCACGAGGGCGACTGTCTTAGATGCAGTCAGTAGTGACTGATTGATTTTAAAAAAAATTGAAACACTAATAAGTCTTTATTGCAGGTACTACGGTTACAAACTTGCACAAAAAGAATGCTGACTTACACATTAATACCTTACGCGAAAAGTGTACCTATATTTTTAGCAGAAATTTGATTTTTTAAAATATATTACTGTTGCTATTTGCATCCCTAAGGATGAACTGATGGAGATGGTTAACCGATATGTACTTTGCCCTAGTTGATGTTCAAAGATGAGCGAAGTTTGGTAGACATGAAACTAGACCGTAATAGTTTCCTACATATTAGCCTACAAACCTGGTCTTGAAACTGTCAGGTTTCACTGGTCTTGAAACTGTCAGGTTTCACATTTAAGTGCCTTTCCACCGAGCTTCGCCAAAGTTTTGTTTAGACGTTTCTCTCCGATGTCGTAACAAAGAGACAATTAGAAACTGATCTCAACCAACTTTCGACATTCTTGTTGGTAATGCGAGATATAAACGAAATATGAGGCTACAATTCGTAGCGTACAGAAAACATGATTATTATCTTTCTTTCTTTTTTTCTTTCTTTCCTAATCCGTTCACCCTCCAGAGTTGGTTTTCCTCTCGGACTAAGCGAGGGTTCCCACTTCTACCACCTCAAGGGCAGTGTCTTGGAGCGTGAGACTTTGGGTCGGGCGAATACAACCGGAAAGGAGGACCAGTACGTCGCCCAGGCGGCCTCACCTGTTATGGGAAGTCTGAAGGGATAGACAAGGAACAGGGAAAGAAGCGGGCGTGGCCTTAAGTTAGGTACAATCTCGCCATTTTGCTTCGAGGAGAAGTGGGAAACCACAGAGTATCACTTCGAAGATGGCTGAAGTGGAAATTGAACCCTCCCCCGCTACACATTTGACCTCCCGAGGCTGAATGTTCCCCAATCCTGTCCTCGTACCACTTTTCAAATTTCGTGGCAGAGCCAGGAATCCAACCTGGGCCTCTCAGGGAGGCAGCTAATCACGCTAACCACTACACCACATAAGCGGGCATCGTTATTATTATTAGGGCCGAATTTATATGACAAGTCATATTTTTTACCTTAGCATTCTATCATATTGTCTTGGATTTTCAACAAGTTTCCAAGCATGATAATCAAAATAATTAAACAGGCTTTATTGGGCATATAAATGCATATTTAGACTTTTTTTAGTTTTGTGGCATATTTCGAACAAAATCTCATTATACGACATTTTTTCATTTGAATTTCGTTTTATAAACATCAGAGTAAGCTCTAGAAATTATATTTCTGGATATACTGCAATATACTTCCACTGAAGAACCATTGAAAAGCAGTGCGTGGAATATTTCTAGCAGGTAAGAGTTATTGTTTTACACTTTATTTTTTTCTACCCAAATGAAGTACATTACACATCAGTTGTTATATCCACCTTCTCAACATAATCTCCTTGTACTGTATGCACTTTTGCCATCGATATATCAGTCTCTCCAGACCTTCCTGAAACCATTCTTTCGGAGTGCTGCGTACTCATGCCTTGCCAGCTGTGTCCAGTTCTGCAAAGTCCGCAAAACGGTGACCACGAACATTTCTTTGGCGGTGGACTGTCCCTACGCTTGAAATGCATCGATTTTGTTTCGTTTGTGGCACATGGTAATGGAGCCATGTCTCATCACCAGTCACAAGCCTAGCCATGAAGTCGGCTGGATCTTGATCATGGTGTTGCAAAAGTTCTTTGCACACGTCCACACGCCTCTGCTTTTAGTCTGCAGACAACTGTAAGTGGCCGTGCACGATCTGCTGCAGGGTGTTTCGGCTAATTCCCGTGGCTGCCTCCATTTCCGTAAATGTGATGCATTTGTTTCCTTGTATGGCCTGTTCGATCCGGGCAATGTTGGGTGGTGTTCACACTGTCACATTCCTTCCCGAACTGGTTCCCTTGTCCACCGATGTGCGTCCTGTTTTGCAACCTTCCACCCAGTTGTAAACTGTTTTCCGTGACGGCGCATGTTCTCCACAGACTGCCACCAAGCGCCGATGAATTTCTGCAATGGCCACGCCTTCTTTCCATTGGAACCAAGTCGTATATCGCTGTCCCTGACAGTTGCTTTCCATGTTGTCTGCTCCTACGCTGACAGCGTTGTTGTGAAATGGCTATGACGAGTGTATTTGTTGGCCCCCGTGCGTGTACCGTTACCAAACCGTGGAACAAGATACTAGTTACACGTCACCACCTTCAAAAGTGAAATGTGAACCATACCCGGACGTACAAAAAATAAAGTGTGAACCAATATAGTACTTCCCTCGTATTATCTGCTGGTTGGGTCCATTCCGGAAAATCGGGCTTTTGTTTACACGGAAGCAGAGGCAATTTGAGACATTCTTCATCTCTCCCTCATTAGACCTTCCCCCTTCCTCCTTCAAAACACTGAATGGCCTTGATGCTTCAATGAGCTTCAGTCATTTTGTTGCCTTCAATATGCATACAACGAAAGTCTCATTTAGAAGTTGCGAAGTTTTGTTCGGTCAGGAACCCATCATTCACAGTCATTTTTCAGGTTTCGGGTAAAATGGCCCCAGGAATAAAATATGAGCTTTTCTTAACATCCAAACCTTAGTGAGATGATGATGATGATTAGAAGGCGTATTAATATGCACTTAAAACAGCAAAATATGCACTACTCTGCAAATTTATATGTTTTGCTATGTGTAGCCTAATGTTGGTTTTCTATATATCCACCCCTATAGCAGAGTGCATTTAAGAGTTTTTTTTTTCTTTTGGCATGTTCACAGGTCTTCATACATAGAGGAAATTAAAGTATACTGTAGGTTATAGATGGAACATGGCGGCGACTCTGACAATCTCACAGTGCACCGAACAAGCTTGCCAGGATATTTGCAGATGATGTTATACTCTGTTGAGTAGTAAATGAATTGCAGGATTATAAGCGACTGCAGGGGGACTCAAAGAATGTAGTGAGATGGGCAACACAGAATGGTATGAATCTAAATGGGATGTCCGACTCGTTGGCTGAACGGTCAGCGAACTGGCCTTCGGTTCAGAGGGTCCCGGGTTTGATTCCCGGCCGGGTCGGGATTTTAAACTTAATTCGTTAATTCCAATGGCCCGGGGGCTGGGTGTATGTGTTGTCTTCATCATCATTCCATCCTCATCACGCCGCGCAGGTCGCCTACAGGAATCAAATAGAAAGACCTGCACCTGGCGAGACGAAGGCGTCCTGGGATATCCCGGCACTAAAAAGCCATACGACATTTTGTTTCATCTAAATGCGATGAAAAGTCAAGTTGTAAGTTTCACAAAGAGGAAACGTTCCCTCAGTTTTATTTATTGTGTTGATTGGGCGGTAGTATTTGAGGGGGAACAATGTAAGTACCTAACGTGTTAATTTAACCCATGAGGGGTCGCGTGACGGTCTTTTAGACCGGTTACATACATTTTTATTCTTTTTTGCTATTTGCTTTACGTCGCACCAACACAGGTGGGTCTGATGGCGACAATGGGACAGGAAAGGCCTAGGAATGGGAAGGAGGCGGCCGTGGCCTTAATTAAGGTACAGCCCCAGCATTTGCCCGTTGTGAAAATGGGCAACCACGGAAAACCATCTTCAGGGCTGCTGACAGTGGGATTCGAACCCACTATCTCCCGGGTGCGAGCTCACAGCTGCGGGCCCCTAACTGCACGGCCAACTCGCCCGGTTTTTTTCAAAATAAGTTCAAGTTATAAAGCTTCATCCCTTCCTGTTCCTTTCAATGGACTCGTCCACTACATGTGCTTACGTTCGCTTGTTCCCCACTTTCGTCACCAGTCAGTCAGTGGAAAGCTTTTTCTACAAGCCTGGTCGTTTCCACCGTGCGCGACTCCTGGCGTTGCCTTATTACGCGGTCCTTTACACCATACGCGAATCCTGACGTTCCCCGTCCGCGCTCTTTGTTGTCGCTTGAAAAAAAAAAAATGTCGTATGGCTTTTAGTGCCGGGATATCCCAGGACGGGTTCGGCTCGCCTGGTGCAGATATTTTTATTTGACTCCCGTAGGCGACCTGCGCGTCATTGTTGTCGCTTTAGAAGTGTTTTATGATTTTCATTGAGATATTTCCCTTCAATAATACAATGTGTTTTGCTTCAAAAAGCGGTATTTAGTTTCACAGATATCTTTTTCTTCAATAATACAATCTGTTCTGCATTAAAAACTGGTATTTTGTTTCATAGTTATGCTTTTATTCAATAATATAATCTGTTTTGCTGTGTATTTTGTTTCATAGACACATGTTTACTCAACGATACACTGCGTTACGCAAGAAAATTGGTAATTTGTTTCATGGACAAGTTTTCCTTAAAGATACAGTGCGTTTTGCTACAAAAACTGGCATTTTATACTCCCCGGTCAAATCGACCGTGCGCGACCCTTCACGTAACTCTTTTGACGCGACCCCTCGCGAGTTAATAAATGATCTGTTTTGATATAATCATATTAAGGAGGTAATTAAGAAAGGTTACAGATCTCATCTCATGGTTATGAGAGTATTAAGCGGTTGTAGTAAGGATGTAAACGAGAGGGCGTATACGACTCTGGTAAGACCGCGATTAGAGTATGACTCTCACTAGGCCTACTTGATATGAGAGCTAGACAAAATTCAAAGGAAATCAGCACGATTTGTTCTGAGTGATTTCCGACAAAGGAGTAGTGTTATTGAAATGTTGCAGACTTTGGGTTGGGAAGACTTAGGAGTAAGGAGACGAGAAGGTCGACTATGCGGTATGTTTCGAGCTGGCAGTGGTGAGTTTGTGTGGAATGACATTAGTAGACGAAACTTTTAAAGCTTTTAAAGTAGGAACGATCAAAATATGAAGATAAAGTTGGAATTCAAGAGGACAGATTGGTTCAGTATTCATTTACAGGACGAGAAGCAAGGGATTGGAATAAATTTTCAAGGGATATTTTCGATATAATTCCAAGTTCATTGAAAATATTTAATGAAAAGCTAGGTAAAGAATTTTAAATATGAGGTAGGGCCTAAACAATTGATAGGGAATCCTTCACCTGGGCAACCGCCCTAAATACAGATAATTGATGTGTGATTGATGTTGATTTGTGCATTACACACAGCTATTGAATAATACGAAATATGTAAGACAACGATGAAAGATAGGTTACAGCTACTGGTTCGGTCCGGGTAGTGAAAATACCATAGGGGCGAAGAAAATGGAGGGCATTCTTCACTTTCAGACTGCCACAGTTATACTTAAGTAAGAACATATTATGAGGCGGGCAGTTTGGTCCCTGGCAAGCTCGAGAAAGGATCTCTCCCCTCTGCTACTTCAGGTATTGCAAAAACATTATTTTTGTATGATACCAACATCCGAGACGGATAGCACCGCCATCGTAATAAACTTACAAGCTCCTCTTAAAAATGTCGACTGTCAGCAACAATGCATTGTAAAGGATTCCGGCGGCAAATATAATATTATCATATTCATTTCTGTGCATTGTTGTAACGGTTTGAATATCAATATACAGTATACCTTTTGTTTTATACAAAATAATAATAAAAATGCAGTTATACCTTGATATGCGCGTGTGCTGTGAATATGCACGCATTACATTTATATGCACTATGCAACTTATCCATTCGATTTCAAATGCTATGAATCGATTTTATTTCTTATGGGTATATTCTATCTTGAAAATATAAAGCAATGACATATGCCAAAAATCCCTCTGATGATGATGATGATGATGGTGGTGGTGGAGGAGGAGGAGGTTCAGTCCAGTTTTACGATCGGATGCCCTTCCTGACGCCAACCATATGGGAGGATCTACTATATTCATTGCCTGTTTCTGTGGTAGTCAGTAGTGCGATGTATTGTATCTAAAAAGTGGGTTAAGACATCATAAACACCCAGCCCCCGAGCCAGAGGAATTAACTAAACGTGGCTTAAACTCCCCTGCCCAGCCAGAAATCGAACCCAGGACCCTCTGATCCTATAACCACTGAGTTAGCATTAATGTTCTTTACACTTCAGCTACAGAAATAAATTTCATGGAATCGTCTGAACGCGCTGATGGGATTTTAAGCACGACGAATTAATGAAAAGACACGTTACGTACAAGGACGAAGTTCTCTTCGTACGAGGAACAATCACACATTACGTACGTGACCAGTTTCAATTAGTCACAATAGCGTGCGTCATTGCACTTTCAAGTGATTAACGATTGCATGACGGTACTTACGGCCTACACAAAAGCGAAGTGAGAAATCTTCAGGTGCAGCCCGCCCATGTCGCTTTACAAAGGTCTATAGCTTTAACATTTCATTGATACACACCTTAAATAACTAATTTCCTCTTGAGTATGATTGCTACTACTGCTACTACTAAAGTGTTTTCATTCCTCACCTGAAGGGGGAGGCGGGCCTCTTAGACGGTGACGCCGTCTCTCAAGCCGCGAGATTGGTTACGGTGAAGGAGATGCTCGGAGAACTTGAAGGGGTTGGCGTCCGTGGCCTGTAATAGGAACTGTCTCGGCATTCGCCTCAGTGCAGGAGAATGGAAAACCACGGGAAAACCATTCTCAGGACAGCCGACGGCTGGGGCCAGCCGTGAGGTCCAGCCCTGTCCCGTCTCCCGAATGCAGAGGCGTAGAGCCACGGTACAGCCATGGCCATCCGTCCTCTCTGGGTTGGCCGGTCAGAATGCAGACCTGTTGGACCACGGACCAGCCGTGGCCACTTACGGGCCGAGACCGACTCTGCACCTACCGACTTATATGATTGTATTTCTTTTGCAGATGATATGGCCTTGTTTGCTGAAGCAATGGAAGAAGCAAGGAAGCAAATCCCTGAACTAGAGAAACAAGCATCTAAGATAGGTCTTCGCATCTCCTTCGAAAAAACGAAAATCGTGACAAACAACAGACACCCATATAAATACCTTAGAGTCCAAGAACAAAAGATTGTAATAGTGCAAGAATTCAAATAACTCGGAGAATGGATTAGTTGGAATGCTGTGGAGTGAAAAGCAATGGAATCCAGGAAAAATAAACTTGAACTGGCCTTCCAGCTAACAAAATATACATACAACAAGAAATCCCTTTCATAGGGGGTCACGATTAAACATAATAGAATAGTGATTAAACCAGAAGCACTACACGCAGCGTAAACATAAAGCATTAATCGCAAAGGCCAGATGGAGAAACTCGAGCTAAAGGAAAGGAAAATTTTAATTTTAATTTTTTTAATTTTTAATTTTTAAAATTATAAGATACTATGCGAAAAATAAGGATACATGTTTATGGTCATCTTCTCAGAATGAACTCTTAACAGATCAATAAAACAAATCTTTGACTTTTTCCGTAACCGCAAAACAAAACCCAACTGGTTTAAAGAAACTGAAAAAGAGCTAGTAGAGTTAAAAATCACAGAAAATTCACTATTCGATCGAACAGCTAAAGTAATAACTAAAGACGAAAATATAGGGTTAAAAAAATCTACATTAAAAGCCAAATCTATTATCTCGGAAGACGAGAGAAAACGAAGATCAGAAAGAATTAAGAAATACTGGGCACAAGGAAAAGAACAACACAGAGAAATGATTGATTCAACGTACCCCGCCAAAGAGGATGAAACGAAAGAAGATGATGATTTTAGGTATGATATTGACATATGTAGAAACCTCCGTGGCTCAGGCGGCAGCGCGTAGGCCTCTCACCGCTGGGTTCCGTGGTTCAAATCCCAGTCACTCCATGTGAGATTTGTGCTGGATAAAGTGGAGGCGGCACAGCTTTTCTCCCGGTACTCCGGTTTTCCCTGTCATCTTTCATTTCAGCAACACTCTCCACAATCATTTCATATCATCTGTAAGTCATTAATCATTGCCCCAGGGGAGTGCGACAGACTTCGGCAGCCGGCACAGTTCCTCTCCTCGCCGCAATATGGGGGCTTCATTCAATCCATCCTTGACCCGTTCACTGACTGGAAAACAGGTTGTAGGTTTTTATTGATCCGTATTTAAAGGTCTGAAGTACTGTCACGTTCTAACAGCGTAAGTGACCCCCACCGTCGTTTTTCCCCATATACAAACATATCACTATTGCCATCGTTAAAATGATCTATTTTCCAGCAGCATTTACCGATCCTGCGTTTCAGTTCATTATTCTCCATCTAGCCATTCTGAACTATGATCGAAACGTGTAGTCGGCGAGCGAACCACCTTCGCCGAGCCCAAGCGCGAGACTCACGGGAGCGAGAAATCAATCAATCAATCAATCAATCAATCAATCAATCAATCAATCAATCAATCAATCAATCAATCAATCAATCAATCAATCAATCAATCAATCAATCAATCAATCAATCAATCAATCAATCAATCAATCAATCAATCACAACTCATCTGCATTCAGGGCAGATTAATTAGACACAGAGGCATCTGACTTGAAACCCTGCATTCTTACATTTTGAAATGCTTTTAGTAGAATTGTTAAAGCAGACAGTTTGTGTTTTGCTGTGGTGTGGTGAGAGCAAGGGAGTACTGCTATAATGTGCAACTGAGGGAGATTCACCATTATTGAAAAAAGGCAAAACGTCAAGAAAAATGCGACTTTAAATTTTTAAATAGAAAATGAAACAGCCAAATACTGTAAGCAAATATCTTCCAGTCGTGTCGACATCACCTGTCCCTTACTGGCATTTCGAAAACCTGTTAACCCTAGCGTCATGTGACAAAACGTGTTTCGGAAGTGTAACCAAGCAACCGTTTAGGCTGTGATGTAAAGTATGCATGGATGGCAGACAGTGTTACCTAGCAATCGTGTAGGCTGCCATAGAAAGTGAGGATGAATGGCTAGGCAGTGTTACCTAGCATCCGTGCAGGCTATCATGTAAAGTATGGATGGATGACCAGACAGTGTTACCTATCGACCGTGCAAGGTGTCATGTAAAGTGCGCATGGATGGCCATACAGTGTTACCAAACAACCGTTTAGGCTGTCATGTAAAGTATGCATGTATGGCCAGACAGTGTTACCAAACAACCGTTTAGGCTGTCATGTAAAGTATGCATGTATGGCCAGACAGTGTTACCAAACAACCGTTTAGGCTGTCCTGTAAAGTATGCATGGATGGCCATACAGTGTTACCAAACAACCGTTTAGGCTGTCCTGTAAAGTATGCATGGATGACAGACAGTGTTACGAAACAACCGTTTAGGCTGTCCTGTAAAGTATGCATGGATGACAGACAGTGTTACCAAACAACCGTTTAGGCTGTCATGTAAAGTAGGCATGGATGACAGACAGTGTTACCAAACAACCGTTTAGGCTGTCATGTAAAGTATGCATGGATGACAGACAGTGTTACGAAACAACCGTTTAGGCTGTCCTGTAAAGTATGCATGGATGACAGACAGTGTTACGAAACAACCGTTTAGGCTGTCCTGTAAAGTATGCATGGATGACAGACAGTGTTACCAAACAACCGTTTAGGCTGTCATGTAAAGTATGCATGGATGGCCATACAGTGTTACCTAGCATCCGTGCAGGCTGTCATGTAAGGTATGGATGGATGGCCATACAGTGTTACCTATCGACCGTGCAAGGTGTCATGTAAAGTATGCATGTATGGCCAGACAGTGTTACCTAGCATCCGTGCAGGCTGTCATGTAAGGTAAGGATGGATGGCCGGACAGTGTTACCTATCAACCGTGCAAGATGTCATGTAAAGTGTGCATGGATGGCAGACAGTGTTACCTAGCATCCGTGCAGGCTGTCATGTAAGGTATGGATGGATGGCCATACAGTGTTACCTATCGACCGTGCAAGGTGTCATGTAAAGTGCGCATGGATGGCCATACAGTGTTACCTAACAATCGTGCAAGCTGTCATGTAAAGTGTGCATGGATGGCAGACAGTGTTACCTATCGACCGTGCAAGCTGTCATGTAAAGTGTGCATGGATGGCAGACAGTGTTACCTATCGACCGTGCAAGCTGTCATGTAAAGTGTGCATGGATGGCCATACAGTGTTACCTAGCATCCGTGCAGGCTGTCATGTAAGGTATGGATGGATGGCCATACAGTGTTACCTAGCAATCGTGCAAGCTGTCATGTAAAGTGTGCATGGATGGCAGACAGTGTTACCTAGCAATCGTGCAAGCTGTCATGTAAAGGGGGCATGGATGGCCATACAGTGTTACCTAGCAATCGTGCAAGCTGTCATGTAAAGTGTGCATGGATGGCCATACAGTGTTACCTAGCAACCGTGCAGGCTGTCATGTAAGGTAAGGATGGATGGCCATACAGTGTTACCTATCAACCGTGCAGGTTGCCATGTAAGGTATGGATGGATGGCCATACACTGTTACCTAGCATCCGTGCAGGCTGTCATGTAAGGTATGGATGGATGGCCATACAGTGTTACCTATCAACCGTGCAGGCTGTCATGTAAGGTAAGGATGGATGGCCATACAGTGTTACCTAGCAACCGTGAGGGCTATATCTTATAGCTGGTCGTCATCTGAAATTAGCAAAATGTTATGGATGATGATCATTTGATTTTCCCATACGGAAATTTGACACCCCTTTTATATTTATTATTTGTGCGATCCAGGCGGCCTGCCTACAAATTTTGACATTTCTATTGCAACCCATCTATCTATTTATCTATATATCTATCTTATGACATTTAGTGCCGGGAGTGTCCGACCGAGGACATGCTTGGCTCGCCCGGTGCAGATCTTTCAATTTGACGCCCATAGACGACCTGGGCATCTGGATGTGGGATGATGACAATGAGGTAGCGGGAGGGTGAAAACCGATGTTGGCACGTAGCCTACTCCTGTCGGACAACACTATGGGGTCTGCTTAAGCCTTTACATCCCCATCCGACGGACGAATCACCATCAACTGTGTCATATAGCCTCACTCCATATGAGCACTGCGGGGAGATTTGGAATGAAATCGAGACTTTTGGCGCGCAATCTAGTGATTATAAGTTGTATATCAACAGATCCCCTACCATGTCGGCTAACTTTCTGCTGGTGAAATTTTCTTCGACCAGAGGGACTCGAAACGGCAAACCACGGTGTCAGACATATAGGCCTAGACTTCAACGTCTTGAAGATCACGGCCACCGGGCGGCTTCTATGGCAGGGCTGTCTACCAACGAAAGTGGAATTCTATTGGACGGTTACTATGGTTGAGTTAAGTGCCATCAGTGAACGTGAACATACAACAATAACAATGAGTGCCGAGATTTTTGACTACTCTTCAAAAATCGACTATTTCGGTCGTGATCGAACCTGCGAATTGAACATTTTAGCACTGATCCATCGAGGCAGCTCTATTTTGGTGTGATACGCAGGCAGTGAACGGAGTCAACGATATCAGATATGAACTCAACAGTTATTAAAGAACTCTTTCTTATGCATTCAGTTCAAGCAAGCCTCGACAGATACATCTAGTGCAGCGGCGCAATCCTGTGGTATTTGAAGGTGCTCAAATCCGTCACCCTCGTGTCGATAGATTTACCAGCACGTTGAAGAACACCTGCGGGACGAAATTCCGGCACCTCGGCGTCTCCAAACCCGTAAAATTAGTTATTGAGGCGTAAAATCAAAAGTATTATTATTATTATTATTATTATTATTATTATTATTATTATTATTATTATTGTTACATAGTTATCCGTGGAAGGCAGAGGTGAAAGAAGGTGCGGGCTGGAATGGGTCTAACTACAAGTCTTAAAGATGAATTTAAAATTAAAATAAAGGTTATATTTTCAACAGATAACAACATTTAACAATTTTCACTAGGTGAAATAACAAAGAAAATCAGGTACAATGCAACTTTACAAAAGAAAGCACAAGTTAAGGGGTCTTTACAAATTCTGGGCTACCAGCCCAAATTTGTCAATCCTTGAGCTCTCAGCTCATAACCACAAAATACCAAAGGGCAGAACGCCCCTAATAACACGGAGCACTAGCTCCCAGCAATCAAAATGTCACGCCTCCCCGAGGCACCTTTCAAAATACCAGAAAGAGCTGACCCGCCCTCAATCTTTCAAGCCTATTAAGAGGCCATAAACGGACTTTACTACGAACTGCTCTCAAGGCACACTTATAAATAAACAGGGGTAAATTTTACTCACTCTACTGGGCCTAAAATGGAAAAATAATAGGTTACTTTAAATGGCCCTAAATGCAAAAGGAATGGAGGCGTGAGTTAACTCTCCTAAATCCACATTTTAAAATCTAAGAGACACTAGGCCGATTACACAGGGGCTAATCCCAATCTATGGAGGTGACTAGTATACAAAATAAATTTAACACATTAAGAAGGAAGAGAAAAACGGTTACGAGAACATAGTCACCTCAAATTCAAAAATGAAGGGGAGCTCGAGAGGGTAAAGCACTCTCTATCCCCGATTTACAGTTGAAGAAATTTGTAGTTTTTCATAGACTGTAAAGGGATTTACATTTTAAAGAGATAGTTTACATATTAAAGGTTTGGAACCTTCCCCGCGAGTTAAACTGCTGAGCTAGCAAGAAAAGATGTTAAATGGCCATTACCTTGTTGAAGATATGTTGCCCGAAGAAAGAGGCGCTTCCCGCCCCCCTGCTACATATCCACACGCTAAGCTAGATGTTATTGAAGTGGCGTGGAGACAAGAAAATCAGCAGTTTTTATACCCTCGCGGAAAATTCTAGACCTTTCATGAATGATTAAGACCCGCCCACAAACGTTTATTGGCTAACAGCAAAAGTTACACACAAATCGATGAAGAAACACCTTATTGGTGGGAAATTAATTACAGAAATTTAGGATTGGTTAAACTCAAAACAGGCGGAAAGAAAGCTTAATATTGCCAACCCCCAAATGAAAGAACAAAATTTAGTAAAGACAAAACTTATGAATACAAAATTTCTCCAAGGAAGTTCATTCCTTCGCACCAGAGTGCATTATCATAGTTTTTTAGTAGAGACATCTGTTAGAAAATGTCCACACTTCTTGATCAACAAAAGCAAATCAAAAACACCCAGTGACATCTTCTGATAAACAGTAGAGTTGATTCAGTTGTTACAGTTCAGGGTTTCTCCTGTAGAGAGGTACTTTAAGGTGGAAAATTCAAATTTGCAGCGTAGAGGTGTACCGACCGGTACAATTATTATTATAATAATATGCATATTAAATTAACCAAACTCAAATCATCCAACGATTGGTTTATGGCGTGCTTTCTTTGTTCCAAATTCGTTGGTCACATCTTCGTAGTCTAGTTTCTGCCTTACTACGTTAGAATTCATGAAGAGGCGGCGTCTCCCATCACAAAAATTATTGCGACAAACGAGATTTGCCTTCCTGACATATCGGAATACACCATGTCCCGTTTCCTGATACGGGGTCGGGAGAGGAGCGAGATGAAATGATATGGTATTTTTAAGGCTGGATGCCCTTCTTGACGCCAAACCTAGTTCAGGACCTAATAGAGATGAAATTAATGGTCGTAATACACCAATAAGTTATTTACGCTTATCACATTAGGCAATACATTGAAATAGAAATGCTAATGATCATATTGTGACGACGTGAATTTACTAGTCTACAAAAACAAAATCTGCCCCCTTTCCGTTGCCAGACCATTAATTAAATTTGAGACGATTGTTGCCAACGTTATTCGTATCCATTTCATTCGTATTCTATTTTAAAAAGTTGTGAATAATTTTTTAAATTAAAATTTAAAACAGTAGCAGCTTAAATTTGCCTGCTGTCATTTCTTGATGGTAACAGTACTTTTGTATCCATCTCTTGGCACAGGCCAGAGTAAAGTGTAGCTTCCACCGAAGTCCCAGTCTCATTCATGGCTGTGACAATATGGAAGCTGCTGTGGTATGGGTGGTGCTGAGTAATGGCATTCAGAGCACGACTAGTGCATCTGAGTGTTATGAAAGGTGTTGCTCATAGGGTCAGTCGTGCTGCAATAGCACCTTCTGACCCAGTGAGGAAAGCAATGGCAAACTACCTCACTCCTCGTCTTGCCTAGTACGCCTCATTTTGGTGCTGCCATTGGTTTTTGCGGTTTCCTGATAACCGCATAACCTTTGGTGGTGCTATTTGAGGATCCAACCAGCCTCTGGGTTGATGACCTAACAGATAGACAGCAGCTTAAAAACCACCCCTTAAAATCCGCCGCCCCATGCAGTTGCCTGGGCGTAAATGAGCCTCTGGGAAAATATTGACATTTTAATGTACATTATCTACTGAGAAGTGTTGTACAAATATGTCACTGTGTAGTATAGTAAGCTATGAGCGTGAATTGGGAATTATTGAAGTTCAAGATCATAGACCATTAGTCATAAAATAAAAATCAAATATTATTTTCTTATAATTAGCGGAGCACTCCACAAGCTTTGTTGTATCTGAAGGGTAAGTAAATCCATTTTCTATAATATTGCTACAATGGATTAAAATAGTAAGTAAGTAAGTAAGTAAGTAAGTAAGTAAGTAAGTAAGTAAGTAAGCAAGCAAGCAAGCAAGCAAGTAAGTAAGTAAGCAAGCAAGCAAGCAAGCAAGCAAGTAAGTAAGTAAGCAAGCAAGCAAGCAAGCAAGCAAGCAAGCAAGTCAGTCAGTCAGTCAGTCAGTCAGTCAGTCAGTCAGTCAGTCAGTCAGTCAGTCAGTCGGTTGTAGGAATGCAGGCGCGCCGAATTCGGGTAATTATTAGATGGGAGGCATGATTAACATGAGCACAGACATGTGAAATGAGGAACAACTAAATGCAAACATCCCTAGATAATATAAATATTCACAAACAGAAAAAAATAAATCAATAACTGAGCTTCTTTCTCATATACACTTTTGAACGAGTTTTATGTACGGAGTTTTCAATAATATTCACAAGAAAACTGAAAACTAGAACTTGATTCATAAATATTTTAATGGAATGTTTTATGTACGAAGCTATGCAAAATAATCAGAATTTATAAACATAGAACTTCTTCCTAAATACATTTTGTTTATAATTGTCATATTACTGTACATTATGCATTTAATGATACGAAATGTGAAAAGCTCTACTATCAGATGTACCGCCTGAGCAGTCAACATTTGGAAGTGTAGTTCTCTAAACCAATGCCAGCTTTCTAATAACATTTCTTGATATAAAATCATCTACCTTCTTTCCAAGATTTAACGCCTTATCGGCCTCCGCAGACTAACAAACCCCACGTTTTAGGGGGACTTAACATCAAGGAGGAGATTTTTTTGGGGGGGGGGTTGGCAAAATGGCACTCTTCCCCCTAAGAACATTTGGGTGGAGGGGTAGAAAACGCCTTCTCCCCTCCAAGTTGGCCCCACTGTAGGAATGTATTAAAAATAATTTTCTCTCGAAATCACGATATATCGAATGGTTCTCTTTAGCATAAGACTAAGACCATACATTTAGAGTATTTTGTGTGGATATTGAAGGTTTCGTTACATTGCTATTCGTGGTCTGAGTTCCTCCTAGGAATCCATAACGGACGCTAAAACAGACAGCGCTCCATTTCCTCCAGACACGGGTGAGGGGATCAGCAAACTGGCTGGTAGCAGAGGCACATCAAAGGAATGAAGGGGCGGCCGGATGTGGGAGTAAATTGAGAAGGTTTCGGCGGTATTTGCTTCCACTCTTGGAATTGAGGCAACGTAGTGTGTTTGATATGGAGCTGAGAATACCAGGTGAAAATATACACACCTGAGAATAGTCTGTTATAATTAATTACTTAAAAATGAGACATTTTAACTGTGTCCATGCAGCACTATTTGAAAGATGACCAAGTTTAGCATTTGTATATTACAAGACAATCCATATAAGAAAAACTTACAACCTGTTTCCAGTCAGTGACCTTGAATTGATGAAGCCCCCATTTTACGGCGAGGATAGGAATTATGCCGGCTGCCGAGCCCTGTCGCACTCCTCTGAGGCAATGATTAATGACTGACAGATGAAATGAAATGATATTGGAGAGTGTTTCTGGAATGAAATATGATAGGGAAAACCGGAGTACCCGGAGAAAAACCTGTCCCGCCTCCGCTTTGTCCAGCACAAATCTCGTATGGATTGACCGGGATTTGAACCACGGAACCCAGAGATGAGGGGCCGATGCGCTGCCGCCTGAGCCACGGAAGCTTTAGGACAATCCACATAAACCTTCAAAATTTCAATGATTTATAACTTTTGGACCAATGATAGAAAACGTGTGCAATCTGTCCTGAATTATTCTCCCCACCACGTCACGAAGTGGACAACCTTACTCTTTCTCCCCTATTGATACTGAAGGTAGTAATTTTTAGTTATTTTTTTAACTGTTAGGCTCGATTCAGTTTCGTTAACCACGCAGTTTAGGGACCTCACTTGCCGATATGACATCTTACATTACCGTTCATCCGGCATTTTGGCACTATTTAGTCATAATTTTGTCGTGACTTGCGAGAGATTAAGTGGATTTGTTGCGTGTTCGAATAATGTATTTAATAAAGTAATTAGTGTGAAATGACGAACGCAGCATTTTTATATGGTCTTATTTCGTCTTTTTCTTACGTGTAGAGTTCAATTAGGATGTCTAAGAAGCAAGAATAATCTGCAAAACTGCTCCGAAAAGGAAATGAACGTTACCTCATCTATTCTATGATAAGTTTTTGGCATAATGAGAACGTTGAAGTGCAAGATCATTAAGTGTCTAAAAACGTTAAAATCAAATATAATTTTCTTATAATTAGTGGAGCAATCCACATGCTTTTTTGTATGTAAATGGTAAGTAAATCAATTTTCTATAATCTTGTTTGTGTGTACTTTGGTACAGTTTGCAGACTTAGCTTTTGTGTATTCTTATTGACTACGGCATGTTTGTGTGTAAAACATTTGCTTATGTGTATTATTACAGCGTGGTTTAACTTTAGTCCGACAATTAACAGCAAATTTCAATTAGGGAGCTTAATTATTATTTACACCAGGCAAACACCGGAAGAAAACGGTTATAGTAATGCTTATATAAAAATAACGGCAGGAATATATAACATTGCATTGAGTGGGGGCGAGAGAGTGTTTTTCTTTAATTCCTCAGTGAGCTTGAAAACCGACTTATTATGAATATATTGATTTCTCATTTACTTGTGTAACCATCATTATTGACGCTTACATTGAGGTTATGCTTCATTATGGTTATGTCTTGTGATTTCAGTATGTAACTACAGTCCTATTAAAACAATGTGCGTATCCTGACAGCTCGCAGCACGTGGCACAGAGCAGAGGTGCGGGAGTACCGTGTTATGTCCTAGCTCAGGTTACTACCATCACAATCAGATCCTCTCGCTCTGCGCTACGCGATATACAACAATCAGGAGAGCGTTAGTATAATATTAAATATTGTTCATATTGTTTCAGTAATTTATTTAGCTCAAATATCGTAAGACATACTCATTAATCCGCTTTAATACGACTGCATTTATATTTACATTATCATGGAAGTGTCCCCCGTCATAATCGCCAATAATAATTAAACTGACCTGATCAATATTCAGGGTTCAGATTTGGGTGAGGATGGGAGAGAAGTATCTAAGAGCATGATTTTCTTTGGATCAAAAAGAGTGAAATCAGTCGGACGCAGCTATAGGTATTGGCACAATTTAAGATGAGAGTTGTGATCGGTAAAAGCCCGCCTTTCAACTCGTCGTTTTGCATGGTTTTTAATCTCGATGCCTGGCGAAACCGTTAATGCACAACATTATCGCCAAAAAAATGATTAATTTAAATCACGCATTGATCGGAAGACAACCGGAGTGGGCTAGAAGTAATGGCAAAGTGATTTTGTTACACGACAATGCGCCGTCTCACACAGCAGAACCAGTGAAAGACACCTTGAAATCGCTTGGATGGGACATTCCTCCGCACCCGCCGAACTGCCCCGACTTGACACCATGTGACTATCAACTCTTCACATCAATGGCGCACGCGCTCGCAGAGCAACACATCAGCAATTTCGACGAAGTTGGAAAATGGCTCGACGAATGGTTTACCGCAGAAGTCAAGCAGTTTTTCTGGCATGGTATTCATAACTTACGTACCTGAAAGTTGGGCGAAGTGTGTAGAAGCCAATGGCAAATGTTTTGAATTTAAAGAATGAATTTCCCTTGATAATTACTGTTTTCCTTACCACAAAAACCAGCAAAAGCTTACGCATAAACCTGGTACATAACACATAGGTAATAGTATTGCGGTTTTTCTTACAATTTTGTTACACGTTCAAATGATATATATAGATGCATTTCCGAATGGAGTCTTTTTGTTCTTAAAAAAATCCAACTACTGTACCGTAATTGAACCCGCTTCTTTAGGTTCCGGAGGTCGACACTTCAGTACTGATCCGTAGAGGGACTAGTAACGTTCAGATTAAAGTATTGTAGTATAGAGAAACAAACTAGTCCTTTGTGGTTACGGTAGCCCATCAGCCCATCACTTTCCTGTCACGGTTAAACCTCTGCTCAATATTTCCTCTTCTTGTTGGATAGTTCTCTTCTACTTGTCTTATCTATAAAGTGAAGAAGTGCTGCGAGCATATTTCTTCTATCTGACAATAATAGATAGATACTGTTAACGTGTCTTCCTTCCAAAAGCAATAAATCACTAGCAAGGAGGCTAGAGGCTAGAGAACTGTTCCTAAGTTCCTCTATCGCAAGAAGGTACGTGTGAGATCAGTTCTAGCTGTAGTTGAAATAAGTTTGATATTTTTACAGCATAGAAAGTAAAGACAGGGAAAAAAAGAGGATTTGTGAGAAAACACGTCTAGTGTGCTGATAAATGGTGTTATCGTACCGTGATCGATGTGAAGTCTTAAGTGCGTTACTCAATAAGTTTCTTCAATTTTTTCTCCGCCCCACTCCCTTCCTCATCCCATTTCACACCTCTCCACTAACTTAGGAAGTAGAGGGATAGAACCTTGCGAATTTTCTGCATGTTGCGAACATTTATCATCCCAGACAAATACCGTGAATTGGTGCAAATAGATGGAGGCTGGCTGCAGACCGGACGTGCAGCAGGTACTGGCATGTCAGAAAAAAGTAGAGGTAGGAAGGCATCGACTCTTTTGCTTATTAGTTACTAATTTGCTGTCATAATAATAATAATAATAATAATAATAATAATAATAATAATAATAATAATAATAATAAAATATAGCAATCTAACCACTTGCCATATAGTAAGGAATTTGATTGGCATGAACCATCGTCTACTAATAATTTTCACTATTTATGTATTGCAAAATATCCTATAAACCGCCTCTGTGGTGTAGTGGTTAGCGTGATTAGCTACCAGCTCCAGAGGCCCGAGTTCGATTCCTGGCTCTGCCACGAAATTTGAACAGTGGTACGAGGGCTGGAACGGGGTCCATCGGAAGAAAAGGTTGAATTACTTATTCAGATTTTTTGAAACCATACCTACAAAATTTCAGGAACGGGTTCCTCATATACAGAGAAGAAAAAAATGGTTCGATATCGTGGGCCTTGAAATGCAGAATTTCAGACTGATCCGACCGTTCTTTGGTTCAAAATCAACAGGTGTCGAATACACGACAGACTTTGCATGTCCCCAGTGGTAAACGTCCAGGGGGTTTAAATCAGGGGAGCGTGATGCCATGAAATTATTATTATTATTATTATTATTATTATTATTATTATTATTATTATTATTATTACTATTCTTCTTCTTCTTCTTCTTCTTCTTCTTAGTATTATTATTATTAACAAGCAAAGAAACCCACTTGACTATAGCCCTGGTGAGATTCGTCCTATGAAGTTACAGCTGTATAGGCAGAAGGCCTGCAAATTACGGGGTGACGCACGGTGGTGTGGGGGATAAAGAGGGTTGAATTATTTTCATTAGGATACTGATATCTCAAAAACTGAAGATTTTACAGACGTAAATATTTGTATTTGGAGTCTAGTTTAAAAAGAAAGATTTATGTATTATTTTGTTTTCGGAAAATTCACTTAAGAGGGGATGAAATGATTGAAATATTAGTTGAATTATTTGTATGAGGATACTTATATCTAAAAAACTTAAGTTGTTACAGACGTGAAAATGGGTATTTGGGACTGTTGTATGTCCTCCGCTCTCTTCGCTCAGCGCCAGCCAGCCGCACGCACGCAAGCGTGGATCATTCGAGTTTCGACGCGCAGTCTTCAGTGCGCGTGTCTGTTACGTCGTGTGCAGTATATAAGGAGCTCCCTGTCTGTCACTCATCAGGATTCTCCCCAGTGTCCTGCTCCAGAATTCACTGAACGTCGAACACGGAGGCTACTCCTCTTAAAAATGTGTCTCGACCAGGTGGACGGAATTCTGGTAGTATGAGGTTTCACCTCAGGTCACTACTCCACTTTCCCGTTCCTTCATCCATGTCGAGCCCCGATGTTGTATGCCACACATCCCCAAGCTCACTCAAGCTCCGACACACACATTAGATTCTCTAATTGTGAACATAGCTTTCATTTAGTACAAGCTTATGAACTCAGACACTTCAAGTTAGAAGGAACTCTCTTAGCTAATCTATGCTAGTGCAAATGATAGTTTTCAACTATCACGAACTATATCCTTCAAAAGAACTATCTTTTCAAGATAGCAGTGAGTATAAATACATTCAGAGTGTACATAGTGTATAGAAACAGGAACTCTCTCAAGATTAATCATCTACTTTGCTTCAAGACAATTTTATGTTTTATTCCTGTAAATACTGTAGAATTCTGTGTGAAGCAAACAAATAAGTTGTGTTCTTGTAAACCTTATCTTGTTTACAACAGGGACCTCCTTTAAAAATTAAAAAACACGCATTTTTGCGGGAAAATCAACTTGCGGGTGGGGGTGGGGGGGTTGAAAATCGGAATTGAATTGTTTTCATGAGGATACAAGTATATCAAAAACTGAAGATGTTACAGTCGTGATAATTGGTATTTGGAAGCTCATTTATATTTTATCGGAAAATTCACTAAAGGGGTATGGGGTGGAAAGAAATGACGAAGAAGTTGAACTTTTTATGAGCATACATATATCTGAAAAACTGAAAATGTTACAGACGTGAAAAATTGTATTTGGAATCTCCTTTAAAAATAAAGAAACACGTACTTTTTGTTTTCGGATCACCACTTAAGGGGCTGAAAAGAATTGAAAAAGCATGTGAATATTTAAAATGAGTACCGGTACATCTCCAGTGTATGTCGAAAACTTAACATGTTATAGACATGAAACATTGTACTTGGAAAGTCCTTTACAAATAAAGAAACATGTCTTTTTTTGTTTTTTGTGAAATCCACTTAGGTGGAAGAGAGGGAAGGGCTGATAAAGGGGTTGAATTCTTTTTATAGGGATACTTATGTCTCAAAACCTGAAAATTATACAGATGTGGAAATAGTATTTGAAATCTCCTTTAAAAATAAAGACACTTTTTTTTTTTACTTGAGAGAAGACGTTCTCACGTCTACAATTCTATGTCGCATGGTTATCATAGCCCCAAAAGGCAATACCACAAACATGATTTACAAATAGTTTCTGGGGTAAATGAAACTAAATTATTCAGTGAGGTTTTATAGGCCTACTTTATATTGTGTTTTACAATGTATATTTTATGTACAGTAGGATAGCACAGTAGCATAGAAATTTGTTAGTCTCTTTTTTTAAATTCAGTATTCAAATATTTTTATTTTGTGTTATTTATGCATTTCACTGGTTAAGTGTAAGACAAGGACACGTGTCCCTAACTTTGCCAGTTAAAATAAACGATATCTACATATCTATCTATCTATCTATCTATCTATCTATCTATCTTAGGGATTTTCAGATAATGTGTTGTTACAGTACCGAAGAATGATTACTTTTATCAAATTACGAAATCTGCGCGAGAGAAGCCAAGGATAATAGGTAGTATTTATATAAAATATTGAAAAACAAATTTGATAGATCTTTCTTTCTTTCTTTCTTTTGTAAACCGATTACCCTCCAGCGTTGATTTCCCCTCGGACTCAGCGAGGGATGCAACCTCCACAGCCTCAGGGGCAGTGTTCTGGAGCGTGAGAATTTGGGTCGGGTTAATACAACTGGGGTGGAGGACCAGTAGCTCGCCCAGGTGGCCTCACCTGCCATGCTGAACAGGGGCCTTGCTGGGGGATGGGAAGATCGGAAGGGCAGACAAGGAAGAGGGAAGCAAGCCACAGTGGCCTTAATTTATGTACCATCCCAGTATTTGTCTGGAGGAGGAGTGGGAAACCACAGAAAAACATTTCGAGGTTGGCTGAGGAAGGAATCGAACCCCCTCTACTCAGCTGACATCCCGAGGTTGGGTGGACCCCGTTCCAGCTCTCGTACCACTTTTCAAACTTCGTGGCAGAGCCAGGATTCGAACGCGGGCCTCTGGGGCTGGCAGCTAATCACACTAACCACTACACCATAGAGGCGGTTATAGGGTATTTTGCAATACTTAAATAGTCAAAATTATTATTACTAGACGATGGTTCATGCCAATAAACTTGCTTACTATATGGCAAGTGGTTAGATTGCTACTTTTTGTAATAATAATAATAATAATAATAATAATAATAATAATAATAATAATAATAATAATAATAATAATAATAATAATAATAATAATAATGGTCATTGCATCACAACAAATCAGTAACTAACAAATAAGAGTCGATACCTTACTAAAGACCTATTAACTTCATCAAAGGCAATTCGAAAAATAACTTCAGGGAATGAACCTTAAATGCAAAGAATATTAAATGAGAATAACATGAAAATAAAAAGAAATCCTCACGCTAGTAATTTAGCTGGGGATTTGTGCTGCACAGACATGACTAAATAACGGAGCACAACGAACGAAAAGAATGTTAAATAGAAGTTACGCTGGAGAGCAGCAAATAACTTCTGTTGACACCAGTATTAGTCTATATGTTTCTGCAAGGAATGCAAGCAATGTAACCACCAGTAAGCACTTTTCCTTTCTAATTGCAAATGAAACTGTAGTCTGATATTCACCCTCGAATTATAAAAGTACCCTCTTTATTTTGTGGACAAGAAAGCCGCATTTGTAAAGCGTTTAATTTTACTTGAATATTGATATCGCCGCCCCCACGGTGTAGGGGTAGCGTGTCTACCTCTTATCTGGAGGCCCCGGGGTCAATTCCCGTCCAGATCAGGGATTTTTACCTGGATCAGAGGGCTACTTCGAGGTTCACTCATCCTACGTGATTCCATTTGAGGAGCCATCTGACAGTGAGATGGCGGCGCCGGTCTAGAAAGAATAACGGCCGAGATGATTCATCGTGCCGTCCACACGACACCTCGTAATCTGCAGGCGTTCGGGCTGAGCAACAGTCGCCTGGTAGGCCAAGTCCTTTCGGGGCTGTTGCACCATGGGGTTTGACTTTTTGGAATATTGATATCGTGATCGTAGCCTCAAGATCTACAGATTCCATTGAGTCCAAACCACAGGGACGTGACATTTTATTTTAAAATTCCACATGCCGGGATCTGAATCGCGGCCGCCATGGTGGCGTCACTCGGCTACACTTCCTCCCCGCCCGATAAAACCTTAAATGAGGTGGCGATCATCTTGTTCTCCGTAAAATGGTAACCAGAATCTCGCAAAGATTGTATTCCCTCCGGGATACTCTAGTTACGTGAATAATTCTAATCCCTGCTGTTTCTACAAGGATTGTCCATAAACATCGTCAAAGCGATGAAAAAAATTTCCACAAAATTAGGTGCTCCGTAAATTATGCAGATATTCTGCAGTGATCGTACTAACGACGAACACCGCTCGATTCGAAATCTAAAGAGCGCACTATTGTTAATATACTGTAGTTGGATGTGACGCACAACGTCTATAACCGTAATAGTAAAGGAAGCGAATTGACAGATAGGGCTGGAAGGAGGAGCATTTCACGTTGTACCATTGGACGACGTTGGCAGCTTCAAGCAACACGAGCCGGTCAGCAGGCTTATCTCCATGGCAACCGCAGTGGGTTCGTCCACGTTTCGATTGGAATCATACCCCCTGTTCTCTGCTCCCCACCCAGGCAGGCAGTAAACGGACCTCCCTGAAAGAACTGTCAGAACTCATCTTTCAATATTACACCTTTAGAAGGGAAAAATATTGTTACAATTTACGAACTTCACCATATAGATCCGTATTGATACAGCTATGACTAAGAAACAATGTTAGGTTTTGATCCACCAAATGAATCAAGTGATGTGTATTGATTGGGTGGACCAAAACCTAACATTGTTTCTTAGTTCTAAAAATATTGTTCCCAGGTGGTTTATGGAGATACATGCTGATATGGAGAGAATGGCCATTAGTCATGAAGACATACAAAACAGGAACCACTTTCGACAATTAGTTTCATACTTCAGAGGCTTCCGAGAAGAAGGTGAAAAGAAATCTTCAAAAGTGATTTTTTTTTTCAGAAGAAAGAAGGAAGCAGATAAGCCAACGAATGGAGCAAGATCCAAGCCAGGGAAAAGGTGATCCAAGACACCTTAGTTGTTACTCCGTGGTCCATAGTGGCCAAAATCGAACAGAAGAAGAAGAAGAAAGACCATTGACAAGTCCTTTCCAAGGTAGGATAGATTCTCTAGCACAGTTTAGTTTCGAAAGTTAAGGTCTGCATTCCGTATCTAGTAATCGACCGAGAAGGGCATATCCAAGACCAACTGCAATATTACCAGACCTGAATGCACCTATCGATACATGACAAAATGGCCGCCACTTTGGGCCACGTGTAGCCGGCGTGTGGGGCCATAATTACATTCAGTTTGGGTTACGCCACGCACGTGTGTGGTTAATTGAGGTTATCTTGCTACCGGAATTCGCGATTTAATTATTCACCGTATTTTTGTGTGTTAAATAGTGTTGCAGTATCTAATTATTTTTAATGTGTTAGTGATGTTTCAAGTATTTAGAGTTTATTTCAGTAAGTGGTGGGAAAGTGACAAAGTTACAGATTTTACCTAATTCGTCTGTGAAATTCAAAAGAAATACGGTAAACTATTCACTGTACTAGTGAAGGAACATTACGTGTTATTTGTAAAGGTGGATGATGAGTCATTCACAAACGTTCCATCCGTCTCAGTGAGTTTTAAGGTTTCAAGTTCATTTGCAGTTCAAGAGTTTCACAAAAATATGTGTTTGCCTATAGAGCATTTTAGGTTTATGTTGGAATCTGATGGTTGTAAAGACCTGAAATGTGACAGATGGACGAAGTTTGACACTTTGGCAAGTCATTTCGCAAGTTATTCTAATGAAAATATTGCTCTCACTGATAAACTTTCTCTTTTGATGACCGTTTTGAAAAAAATGCACCTGAGTTAGACTGTGCGTTTCATGCAGAGAGAACTAGTCTATATATATAAAAGCAAGTCGGGCTGGAGCGATGTATATATAAATATTTAAAAATGAAAAAAGACGTGAATTAATGAGGCACTTCCAGAAATCTCAGAAATTTGAAACTTGGTACGAGGGAAACTGATGACCCCAGGATCCCTAGAAAAATCGGAAATTCTCAAAATTCCCTGAAGGGGGCACGCTGGGGGGCTCAAATTTTGGGCTCAGTATAAGAACACAGTCGTATAGTATATCCAAAACGATAACCTATAGGTTTCGTGGGCTTAAAAATTTTCGGGAATTTCCTCATTTTTATCCCCCATCCCCCCAAATCAAGATGGCGGCACAACCTGCGAGACGAGGTAGACAATTGAAATTTGGTGAAATTATAGCTTTTGGTCTCTAACCGACGGGAAAATTCCAAGATGTTCAAATTTTTCACTTTTTACCCCCAAGGATATCGAAATATGGAGGCAATTTTAATGACTGTGCAGGCATTCCTTTTGAGCTATTTTTTGGCTAAACGGTAAGTCG
The DNA here is from genome assembly GCF_040414725.1 of Anabrus simplex. Taxonomy (NCBI): domain Eukaryota; kingdom Metazoa; phylum Arthropoda; class Insecta; order Orthoptera; family Tettigoniidae; genus Anabrus; species Anabrus simplex. Next base: position 1,737,111,839 of record NC_090265.1, on the reverse strand, counting down.
TATCACAAAACGGATGGCACAATGTCCCTTCAATTCGGAGTGATCTACAACTTTGGTCCTGTGACATTTTGTCGTATCTCTCTCCCTTATACGTTAAATTTGGCCGTATTTCTGGATTGTTCGTAAATTTGGTGATTTTTACAAGTATATTTTATTGTTTGACACACTTATAAGAATGATAGGATCATCACGTTGTGTGCGCACATTGGCACGATTAAGGGACATATGTGTACCAAATTTCATGATTCTAGCTTATACATAAGTAGGCAAAATGTAATGTAAAATGTTAAAAATGCACCCAAATTTCACCCTATTCAAAATTTGAACTCAATTTACCCCCTTAATATGGGAGATACGAGGAAATGGTTTAGATACAAACATGTAGAGCGATAAATGAGGCGTCTGATGGCGCAAACCGTTTCTTAATATCATAAACCGTTTAGGAGATATGAATCTCGAAGTGGAAGTCTGCACTTTTCAACGTGCTCATGCTTATCCGTCATCTATCTATATATATAAAAGCAAGTCGGGCTGGAGCGATGTATATATAAATATTTAAAAATGAAAAAAGACGTGAATTAATGAGGCACTTCCAGAAATCTCAGAAATTTGAAACTTGGTACGAGGGAAACTGATGACCCCAGGATCCCTAGAAAAATCGGAAATTCTCAAAATTCCCTGAAGGGGGCACGCTGGGGGGGCTCAAATTTTGGGCTCAGTATAAGAACACAGTCGTATAGTATATCCAAAACGATAACCTATAGGTTTCGTGGGCTTAAAAAGTTTCGGGAATTTCCTCATTTTTATCCCCCATCCCCCCAAATCAAGATGGCGGCACAACCTGCGAGACGAGGTAGACAATTGAAATTTGGTGAAATTATAGCTTTTGGTCTCTAACCGACGGGAATATTCCAAGATGTTCAAATTTTTCACTTTTTACCCCCAAGGATATCGAAATATGGAGGCAATTTTAATGACTGTGCAGGCATTCCTTTTGAGCTATTTTTTGGCTAAACGGTAAGTCGTATCACAAAACGGATGGCACAATGTCCCTTCAATTCGGAGTGATCTACAACTTTGGTCCTGTGACATTTTGTCGTATCTCTCTCCCTTATACGTTAAATTTGGCCGTATTTCTGGATTGTTCGTAAATTTGGTGATTTTTACAAGTATATTTTATTGTTTGACACACTTATAAGAATGATAGGATCATCACGTTGTGTGCGCACATTGGCACGATTAAGGGACATATGTGTACCAAATTTCATGATTCTAGCTTATACATAAGTAGGCAAAATGTAATGTAAAATGTTAAAAATGCACCCAAATTTCACCCTATTCAAAATTTGAACTCAATTTACCCCCTTAATATGGGAGATACGAGGAAATGGTTTAGATACAAACATGTAGAGCGATAAATGAAGCGTCTGATGGCGCAAACCGTTTCTTAATATCATAAACCGTTTAGGAGATATGAATCTCGAAGTGGAAGTCTGCACTTTTCAACGTGCTCATGCTTATCCGTCATCTATCTATATATATAAAAGCAAGTCGGGCTGGAGCGATGTATATATAAATATTTAAAAATGAAAAAAGACGTGAATTAATGAGGCACTTCCAGAAATCTCAGAAATTTGAAACTTGGTACGAGGGAAACTGATGACCCCAGGATCCCTAGAAAAATCGGAAATTCTCAAAATTCCCTGAAGGGGGCACGCTGGGGGGGCTCAAATTTTGGGCTCAGTATAAGAACACAGTCGTATAGTATATCCAAAACGATAACCTATAGGTTTCGTGGGCTTAAAAATTTTCGGGAATTTCCTCATTTTTATCCCCCATCCCCCCAAATCAAGATGGCGGCACAACCTGCGAGACGAGGTAGACAATTGAAATTTGGTGAAATTATAGCTTTTTGTCTCTAACCGACGGGAAAATTCCAAGATGTTCAAATTTTTCACTTTTTACCCCCAAGGATATCGAAATATGGAGGCAATTTTAATGACTGTGCAGGCATTCTTTTGAGCTATTTTTTGGCTAAACGGTAAGTCGTATCACAAAACGGATGGCACAATGTCCCTTCAATTCGGAGTGATCTACAACTTTGGTCCTGTGACATTTTGTCGTATCTCTCTCCCTTATACGTTAAATTTGGCCGTATTTCTGGATTGTTCGTAAATTTGGTGATTTTTACAAGTATATTTTATTGTTTGACACACTTATAAGAATGATAGGATCATCACGTTGTGTGCGCACATTGGCACGATTAAGGGACATATGTGTACCAAATTTCATGATTCTAGCTTATACATAAGTAGGCAAAATGTAATGTAAAATGTTAAAAATGCACCCAAATTTCACCCTATTCAAAATTTGAACTCAATTTACCCCCTTAATATGGGAGATACGAGGAAATGGTTTAGATACAAACATGTAGAGCGATAAATGAGGCGTCTGATGGCGCAAACCGTTTCTTAATATCATAAACCGTTTAGGAGATATGAATCTCGAAGTGGAAGTCTGCACTTTTCAACGTGCTCATGCTTATCCGTCATCTATCTATATATATAAAAGCAAGTCGGGCTGGAGCGATGTATATATAAATATTTAAAAATGAAAAAAGACGTGAATTAATGAGGCACTTCCAGAAATCTCAGAAATTTGAAACTTGGTACGAGGGAAACTGATGACCCCAGGATCCCTAGAAAAATCGGAAATTCTCAAAATTCCCTGAAGGGGGCACACTGGGGGGGCTCAAATTTTGGGCTCAGTATAAGAACACAGTCGTATAGTATATCCAAAACGATAACCTATAGGTTTCGTGGGCTTAAAAAGTTTCGGGAATTTCCTCATTTTTATCCCCCATCCCCCCAAATCAAGATGGCGGCACAACCTGCGAGACGAGGTAGACAATTGAAATTTGGTGAAATTATAGCTTTTGGTCTCTAACCGACGGGAAAATTCCAAGATGTTCAAATTTTTCACTTTTTACCCCCAAGGATATCGAAATATGGAGGCAATTTTAATGACTGTGCAGACATTCCTTTTGAGCTATTTTTTGGCTAAACGGTAAGTCGTATCACAAAAGGGATGGCACAATGTCCCTTCAATTCGGAGTGATCTACAACTTTGGTCCTGTGACATTTTGTCGTATCCCTCTGCCTTATACGTTAAATTTGGCCGTATTTCTGGATTGTTCGTAAATTTGGTGATTTTTACAAGTATATTTTATTGTTTGACACACTTATAAGAATGATAGGATCATCACGTTGTGTGTGCACATTGGCACGATTAAGGGACATATGTGTACCAAATTTCATGATTCTAGCTTATACATAAGTAGGCAGAATGTAATGTAAAATGTTAAAAATGCACCCAAATTTCACCCTATTCAAAATTTGAACTCAATTTACCCCCTTAATATGGGAGATACGAGGAAATGGTTTAGATACAAACATGTAGAGCGATAAATGAGGCGTCTGATGGCGCAAACCGTTTCTTAATACCATAAACCGTTTAGGAGATATGAATCTCGAAGTGGAAGTCTGCACTTTTCAACGTGCTCATGCTTATCCGTCATCTATCTTCTATATATATAAAAGCAAGTCGGGCTGGAGCGATGTATATATAAATATTTAAAAATGAAAAAAGACGTGAATTAATGAGGCACTTCCAGAAATCTCAGAAATTTGAAACTTGGTACGAGGGAAACTGATGACCCCAGGATCCCTAGAAAAATCGGAAATTCTCAAAATTCCCTGAAGGGGGCACGCTGGGGGGCTCAAATTTTGGGCTCAGTATAAGAACACAGTCGTATAGTATATCCAAAACGATAACCTATAGGTTTCGTGGGCTTAAAAATTTTCGGGAATTTCCTCATTTTTATCCCCCATCCCCCCAAATCAAGATGGCGGCACAACCTGCGAGACGAGGTAGACAATTGAAATTTGGTGAAATTATAGCTTTTGGTCTCTAACCGACGGCAAAATTCCAAGATGTTCAAATTTTTCACTTTTTACCCCCAAGGATATCGAAATATGGAGGCAATTTTAATGACTGTGCAGGCATTCCTTTTGAGCTATTTTTTGGCTAAACGGTAAGTCGTATCACAAAACGGATGGCACAATGTCCCTTCAATTCGGAGTGATCTACAACTTTGGTCCTGTGACATTTTGTCGTATCTCTCTCCCTTATACGTTAAATTTGGCCGTATTTCTGGATTGTTCGTAAATTTGGTGATTTTTACAAGTATATTTTATTGTTTGACACACTTATAAGAATGATAGGATCATCACGTTGTGTGCGCACATTGGCACGATTAAGGGACATATGTGTACCAAATTTCATGATTAGCTTATACATAAGTAGGCAAAATGTAATGTAAAATGTTAAAAATGCACCCAAATTTCACCCTATTCAAAATTTGAACTCAATTTACCCCCTTAATATGGGAGATACGAGGAAATGGTTTAGATACAAACATGTAGAGCGATAAATGAGGCGTCTGATGGCGCAAACCGTTTCTTAATATCATAAACCGTTTAGGAGATATGAATCTCGAAGTGGAAGTCTGCACTTTTCAACGTGCTCATGCTTATCCGTCATCTATATATATAAAAGCAAGTCGGGCTGGAGCGATGTATATATAAATATTTAAAAATGAAAAAAGACGTGAATTAATGAGGCACTTCCAGAAATCTCAGAAATTTGAAACTTGGTACGAGGGAAACTGATGACCCCAGGATCCCTAGAAAAATCGGAAATTCTCAAAATTCCCTGAAGGGGGCACGCTGGGGGGGCTCAAATTTTGGGCTCAGTATAAGAACACAGTCGTATAGTATATCCAAAACGATAACCTATAGGTTTCGTGGGCTTAAAAATTTTCGGGAATTTCCTCATTTTTATCCCCCATCCCCCCAAATCAAGATGGCGGCACAACCTGCGAGACGAGGTAGACAATTGAAATTTGGTGAAATTATAGCTTTTGGTCTCTAACCGACGGGGAAATTCCAAGATGTTCAAATTTTTCACTTTTTACCCCCAAGGATATCGAAATATGGAGGCAATTTTAATGACTGTGCAGATATTCCTTTTGAGCTATTTTTTGGCTAAACGGTAAGTCGTATCACAAAACGGATGGCACAATGTCCCTTCAATTCGGAGTGATCTACAACTTTGGTCCTGTAACATTTTGTCGTATCTCTCTCCCTTATACGTTAAATTTGGCCGTATTTCTGGATTGTTCGTAAATTTGGTGATTTTTACAAGTATATTTTATTGTTTGACACACTTATAAGAATGATAGGATCATCACGTTGTGTGCGCACATTGGCACGATTAAGGGACATATGTGTACCAAATTTCATGATTCTAGCTTATACATAAGTAGGCAAAATGTAATGTAAAATGTTAAAAATGCACCCAAATTTCACCCTATTCAAAATTTGAACTCAATTTACCCCCTTAATATGGGAGATACGAGGAAATGGTTTAGATACAAGCATGTAGAGCGATAAATGAGGCGTCTGATGGCGCAAACCTTTTCTTAATATCATAAACCGTTTAGGAGATATGAATCTCGAAGTGGAAGTCTGCACTGTTCAATGTGCTCATGCTTATCCGTCATCTATATAAATAAAATCGTAACGACCGTGTGTCTGTACATTGATTATTTTGGCGAAATTTCGGTACAGTTATCCGTTTCAGGTGTAAAAATGACCATCTGCATCATTTTTAGCTTTAGTGTCTGTTTGTCTGTTTGTTTGTCTGTTTGTCTGTCCTTCTATAACTTGAAAACTACTGGATATATTTCCACCAAACTTCATATTTGGAATCCACCTGTCCTTGGGTAGGTTTTAGCGCAAACTGTGTGTCTGTACACTGATTATTTTGGCGAAATTTCCGTACAGTTATCCGTTTCAGGTGTAATAATGACCATCTGCATCACTTTTAGCTTTGGTGTCTGTTTGTCTGTTAGTCTCTTTGTCTGTTTGTCTGTCCTTCTATAACTTGAAAACTACTAAATATATATTTCCACCAAACTTCATATTTAGAATCCACCTCTCCTTGGGTAGGTTTTAGCGCAAATATCGTTTCTAAATCCCTGAACTGGGTGGGGATTTTTACGAAACCGAAACCGTGATTTTGCACTCCCTCAAAGTATACACAACCGAACTTAATGGAAATCAACCTGCCTTAATGAAAATTAATTTTTAAACCTTTTTTTCTCATGTGCATCATTTCGATAACAGGATTTAGTAAGGGAGATATTAACGGACCGTTTTTCGGTACAAATCCCAGCGGACTTAACGCAAGAGCGGGTGCGTGTAAAGCGTACTTCTTACAACTTGAAAACTAACAAGATATTTGAACCAAATTTTATATATAGCATCCATCTGTCCAAGGGTAGGTTTCCTTGGTGTCTGTTAGTTAGTTAGTTTGTTTGTTTCTTTGTTTGTTTGTTTGTTTGTTTGTTTGGTCTGTTTGTCTTTCTCTAACTTGAAAACTACTGGATATATTTCCACCAAACTTCATATTTAGAATCCACCTATCCTTTGGGGAGGTTTTAGGGCAAATATTGTTTCTAAATCCCTGAACTAATTGGGGGTTTATACGAAACCGAAACCGTGATTTTGCACTCCCTCAAAATACACACAACCAAACTTAATGGAAATCTACCTGCCTTAATGGAAATTAATTTCTAAACCTTTTCTTCTCATGTGCATCATTTCAATCACTTACAGGAAAGATAGTATGATCAAACTCTACACGAACATTGGCCCACCCAGTACCCATATGTGAGCCAAATGCTATGTCACATAATTATCCGAAAAGTAATGCAATGTAAGATAATCTCACACAAATTTCAACCTATTCAACGTTTCTGATTCAATCTGACCCACGAATAGATTAGATGCGAGAAAATATCATAGGACCAGCCATTTAGATCGCTAAATACTGCGCCTTACGGTACAATCCTTTGTCGATATGACGTACCGTTTAGCAGCAGTTAATCTGTAAATGAAGGTCTGCAATATTGTAAACATTCATATACTTTCGTATGTCCATCTGTATATATTCATTGATGTCGATTTGTAGCGATCGAGAAAGGATGTGTCTGCTATTGTAATCAGTACTCCCTACACCGACTTTGACTGCTGGCAGTAGGAATGGGGTCCTTCTCCAACTCCTGTGTAACTGGCATTAGTAAGGAGGGCCTACCATTTTAATGAATAATTCACTTTTCCATTTGTCTTGCAGAAGGCAAGGGATCATGCAGTTTTGTTCGAAAGTCCCCTACTCTATTGTGTTTGGCTCTAGGCCAGGGTGCCCGCCATTATAAACAAATGTTCCAATATAAAATTTGACTAGCATTAGGCATAGTGGCCTGCTATTTTCATGGAAACTCACTAATTCCGTGTGACTGGCAGTAAGCTGGCTAGCAGCAGTAAAAAGGGACTGTCATTATAATGATAACTGCACAACTCAATTTTGACTGGTGGTAGGGAAGTTGCCTGGTATTATAATAAAAACTCCTCAACTGTAACCTGTCTGAAAGTAGGAAATGGGTCTGCCATTGTAACTAAAACTCCCCAAATCGATTGTGATCGCGCAGTAGGCATTGGGGCCTGCAATTATAATGTAAACTTGCCAACTCGATTGTGAATGACAGTAGGCAAGTGAGCCTGGCGTTATCATCACAACTCCGCAACCCTCACTTTACATTGGAAACAACGTATGTGGACCTCCCCATGCTATTTCTCGGATAAGGCTAAGAGACATGCAATTTTAAAACAATCTCATTTGCTGCACGCACAGTATTTACGTCGATATCCGTATACAATGTAGAATACCGTAGCGAAGCACGGGTACATTTGCTAGTAATATATATTTTTCATGAAACAGTTAGAGCTCTCTGTAACTCCTGTTATGGGATGCTGCATTGTCTTATTATACCAAACCTTGATAAGACATTTACTGTTTTAAGTGAAGTGGTCAATTTTGATTTTGGTTCAGAGTCAGTTTGTAAATTTGCAACTACTGAGTTGTTTCATTCAGAGAAGAGATCGTTCCTAAAAATGGCTCTAAATGTATCTAGGAAGACTTTGTATTCAACACCAATAGAGGCGGAATGTATCATTAGCAGTAAAAAGAGCCTTTGATCCTAAGAATGTTGCTGGATTGGAATTGCTTAAAAGTCTAGGTGTGAATGTTTCTGATGGCACAAACCAGTTTTTAAAATTAATACATAAGTGGTGGCCAGTGTGTAATATACAGAATCCGATGAAAGGTAAATATATTAGAAATGAAGGTGCTAGTCCCATTACTGGGCCTGATGTCACGAAACGTTCATTCGTTATATGTTTAAAAACATACATAGGAATGTGGCGCATGTCACCCAGAAGGAAGATTGACAAGTGAAACATACACTGCTTTCACACACACACAGTAGTGAATTGTGTAAATATATTTTCAGTAAGTACTACTGGTCTTATGTGCTTACTGCCAAATTGCAGATAGTTTAGAGGGAAGATTTGGTGCCTATAGAAGATTGAGTGACCGGGAGAATTGGCCGTGCGGTCAGGAGCGCGCGGCTGTGAGCTTGCATCCGGGAAATAGTGGGTTCCAATCCCACTGTCGGCAGCCCTGAAGATGGTTTTCCGTGGTTTCCCATTTTCACATCAGGCAAATGCCGGGGCTGTACCTTAATTTAGGCCACGGCCGCTTCCTTCCAACGCCTAGGCCTTTCCTATCCCGTCGTCGCCATGAGATCTGTGTCGATGCGACGTAAAGCAACTAGCAAAACAAAAAAAAATTGAGTGGTTGCACTTATAATGTTTTTGTGGAACAAATTCTTGAGTCTGAAAAAAAGCTGAAAGTGTTATATGTATTGAAGATGAGGTCTGCACAACTTGGTAAATTTTCCTTGAAATACTTTTTCTGTAACGGCTGTAAATTATTGATAGTTGGATGCGTTGGAGCCTACGTTAGAATAGTTTACATTACAGTTCCCCTTGAAGCACTACAGATTTTGGTTGCATTGCCAGCTACATCAAATTGCAAGTTATTGACATACTATGTAAAAATGTGTGCTGTCTTCTTTAAAGTGTTGCAGATTGAAAATGATATTGGATAGTGATAGGGAATGATGATGTATTTTAATCTAGTGAACAGACTTGGTTTGAAGTGTTCATCATTGATGGTCTTGTCCTTGTGTGTAACATGTTCAGACTTTTCCAGGTGTTAATTAGTGACAGTTATGAGCCGGAATATCTTAAGTTACAGAATCAAAGATAGGCACTGGTCGTGTTAGGTTTTCAGTTAATTGAGAGTAGTGTAGGCAACCTTAATGATGAGTGTCAGTGCGATGTGAGGTTGAAAACAATGATTGAAAAGTGCATTAAGGTGTTAGCAAATGTGTTTATCAAGAATTATAGTAAAGTTCTTGAGGAAAGAAGTGTTTCAAGAAACTTCAATCTGGAATCTTCAAGAGAAGTACCTGTGATGCTGAAAATGAACAACCAAGGCAAAAAACAAAGGGACGCAAATGATTGAAACAGTAAATGATCCTCTTCAAAAGGTGATGTGTCAGTTTAGTTATACTTCTGCTTCTAATCTTGAGTAGTGTCATTTTCCAATGACCTGGTTTTCTTACAATAAACTAGCAGTTTCCCGCTGGTTCGCCCGCAATGTACAATGTATGGTGTTGTTCGTTACTATCCTCACGGATGTATTTGCAAAGTTCCGACTTAATGAAATAAAGCACATGGTCTGCTGCGGTAATAGAATGTAATATTGTGTCAAGAAAACACTTGAAAATATATTACACAAAGAAATTGAATTAAACGTTCCTTGGAACAACACTACGCGCCGAACAATTAAAAAGTCCTTCAAAGATCTTCGTCATGGAGACAAATGTACTCATAACTATTCTCATTATCTACCAATGTAAGTAGTTATTACCTCAACAGAAAGCGCTTGATCCACTGAGCGTTTTTAGACCAAAACGAACTGCGTACTGTGCCCTACAGGGCCCTGTGGTTCCGGCCAGGCGAATACCGGTCTCGAACGCAGAGCACAGTAGTGAAAAAACTCCCACAAACGTGAGCTTGTGCACATAGTCTTACCTGAACACATATCCTCGCACAGCAACTCAGTCGCGCACATCTCAGGGATATAATGGAAGCGAAGGAGGAAATTACGATAAACAACAGGATATGTGACATATCAGGTAAGAATAATCTAAAATAAAAATGAACAAAATACGAGAAACCAAGCTGCATTCATAAAATAACGTGATGAATTTATTACAAAAATTTTAAAGCCAAAATCATATATACAAAGAGTTTGAATATCTGATATTTTCCAATATGATATCGCTGGGAACCTCTTCGTCACAAAACCATCGGTCTGCCGGGCTGGAACAAGGGTGGAATAACAGAATAAGTCGAAATAGGAAGATAGGAGAACTATCTGGGCAAAAGGAAAATTCAAAAAGCAATCTCCCGTGCGTAAAAATGTTACGTCACATGACCTCGAACCCATACACTTCTGTAATCAAAGCATTACAGTACAAGACCGGGACTGGATGAAAGCTCACAGTCCAACATAAGTAAGGTACACCCACATATCAATAAATCCATAAATATCCCCGCTCCAACAATACGTGGCGAAATAAACGTGTGGCGAGATTAAGTAGACAAGAAAATATAAACCAAACAAACGAACTGCAGGCCGCTAAAGGCAAGGTCACAAGCCGAGGGCGACTCCCCTCTAAGCACTTGAAAACAAAACAAACACACAGACAGAGACACTATCTTCCCGTCAATGACGTCACACTGGACTGCCCTGCCTCGAACAAATCACATGGCCATCCTACACTACGCACAGCTGTACAACTACAGGGACTTCTTTCCCCCTTACATGAACACACATCTAACCATTTAGTGCTGAAATCATCAATATCTGCCTTCATAGGGCTTGGGCATACATATAACTCTCACATACTTTGCCTCCATAGGGCTTTTCATCATGACACCTGGGTTCAATTCCCTGGCACTACCAAAATGATTCATTATCTCAACAGCACTCATACATATAACTCTCATCATGCGTGTGATTAGCTCTCTCTACCGTGCATAAGAAGCACTAGCATCATGTCTAACACCTCCAGCCATGCCAACCTGTGCAAGTCAAGGAATCTGTCTCCAGTATGAAAAACTTACGTACAATAACCAAAGAAATAAAAATCCTCTGCTTCTGAAATCCCGTGTCTGGCAAAAAGACCTAGCTAACGTGACCAATACATAAAAGATGCCGCGAACAGAAACAAACCTAATACAAGGTGAAAATATACAAATATACAACCATATCTACCGTCCAGAGTTCGAGGTCCGTGCATACCTATCCTATACCAACCATTATTTGCATAACTGTCGTGGCTGACGCCACCTAGAATTTTAATTTTAATCTAGCCCATGCCAATGATTAATTGGATCTGTCTGACCTGGGAGTACCGATGACATTGTGAGGCGGTTCTCTATGGAACCTTGAAGTTTAGTTCATGTTGACAGATGACCCTGCCAACTGAAGTTATGTAGATCACTGGGTTCATGCTGGCTAGTGAATGATTCTTCGACAGCTTCCGTGAAGGTGGTCCAGTCTCTTCCGGTATTGTGGTGAGCTCCGCCTTCTTGGAGTCCCCGCGTCGATGCTCGGCTGTCTCGACAGCTGTTCCGTTGCTACAGCTTGCTGTTCTTCTCTCTCGTTCTCTGCGATGTTTCTCACGTTGTATACGTGAAGGGAAATTCTATTCCCTGGTAGGTTGTGCTGGATGTTAACAGCTCGCCGCTTAGATCTGATTCACGATGTCCTCCTGGAGTAGTATCACACCGTCGCAGTCGCGAGACAGTCAAAGAGTGCTGTCTCGAGTGCTCTACTGCTGCATATTTATAACACGTCTCGCGTACCCAAGCTACGTATTTCCCCGCAATATTCTCCCTCCGGCGGTCTCCTTGCAAGAAGCGCGCCAAGTACTTATCTCGCATATGCACTTTTAGTTATGCCCAAGTCGCATATCAAAATTTTGCTCATTTTATGGAGGTTGCAATTTTCTTCTCAGATTAAATGCATTTCTTCTGTGCTTTAAGATATAAATTAATTTCCTTTTTGCTCCAAATCTTTGTTGACACGCCACCTTTTGTAAAGGTTTAAGCGTCCTGCGTCTAAATTAACGCGCTTGGCTTGGGGTCATAAATTTGTCTTATGAGATTCCAGACATTTCCTAATTATTTAGCTGTTCCATTCCCACGAGCACTGCACCACTCAACTTGTCCCAGGCAATAAATTAAAATACAAGGATCGCTATGGTTATTCAGGGTGATCTTGAAGGTACATGATACCATAGGCTAAAATCATGCCTCTATAACAATGACCGATAGGGTTCAGTACCTCAATTAGAACAAAAGATATGATTGGTTCAATGAGAAGAAATGTTGAAGAAATGAGACGTCAAATTGAATGTGCACTCATAACTTTGCTCAGAATAAACCAATTTGAATAGTTAAGAGCTGAAATGAAAGAACCTGATCCACTGAGTGTTCTTAGGCCAAAACGAACTCCGTACCTCAATTAGAACCAAAGATATGATAGCTTCAAAGAGACAAAAAATTGAAAAATCAAATAATTTGAGGAAGGCGAAAGTTAAGTGATTTATAGTGCCTGATGACAAATATGTGCATGAATACTTTTCAGTTAAAAATGAAGGAAATCGACCGGATAGAATGGCCGTACTGACTGACTTTAGTTTCATCATTTGTTTACATATATAGATACGTCTTTAATTGTATATTTCAAGTACCTAGGACTAGGCTGGTGAATGTGTATTTGTTGATAATGTTATTTCACTGTCCTGTGTAATTTGTGTTTTTCTTGTAATATGTTGTGCATTGATGTGATTTGCCAACGAATGTTGGTTTAAGTTTGTCTTTCGCAAGTGTACTGGTGTAGGGTTATGGTAGTGAGTGAGGCATGTGCATATTTAAAGTAGTCTTGGATGCTGAATATCTTATTTACTGAGTACGGTATGACATTTCACTGTTATCAATGTTTCATGTTTTTTCTTGTAATGTGTTGTGCGTTGTTGTTTTACCAACGAATGTTAATTACTTACATTTTGTCATTGTCAAATGTACTGGTGTAAGGTTATGTAAGTGGTCGAATACTTGTTTCGAATTATTTTAAGCCGTTCCATGTTTTGTATGGAAACATGATTTTATACCATACACTTATTCTTCTTTACGAAGATTATGAACGTTTTCAGCTATAATTATACTATTAATAATTAATGTCCAGCTGCGTCTCAGAGCAGACAGTGGCCCAACGTTTTCGCCATCTTGGATCCTGTATTAAGGTCTGATAGGTTGTAATTGGTATTGGCATATCTAATGAACTTCGGAATTCCCGCTCCCAATTAGTAATGAAGCCCACTGATCTTTTTTAGAAATTCAGTACAGATTTAAAAGGAAGGACAAGAGGATGTCTCGTAAAAGTTCATTTTATTTCTTGTGACGTCCTGTGATGGTATAGATGTCTATTAATTTGAGAAACGTGCTCTCTTTTGCAGATTGCGCAAACAAAATCCGCGATAGTGAAACGGGGTTTCGGAAAGGAAATTACCCGAACAATTTTAGTGCAGCGGAACTCAGATCAATTCCACTTTAAAATAAGTCGACAATTTGAAAAAAATGTTGTTAAAAACAGTTACTACAAATGAAACAAAGTTCAAATTTTATTTTTAAAGGAATGTAAAAGGCTAGGCTAAACATGCATATTGGGCTGTATATTGAAGTGCATTACTATAGTGCAAAAGATTAAATAAACTGCGGTAAACAATGCTTAAAGTCCAATACATATTGTTTTTGAAATTAAAAATAATGTTATTGAAAACTGCGTCTCCCTGTAAAACGTCATATCTTCGCGAAACAGTCAATGCCACTTACTACAGTTTTCAATGTAAATAAATAAATAAATAAATAAATAAATAAATAAATAAATAAATAAATAAATAAATAAATAAATAAATAAATAAATAAATAAATAAATAGTATGCGTAACAGTTTTGCTCGTTAAAATTCATTAATAACATGAACATAATTTATGTGGCTTGATACTAAAAGGGCCAATGTCAGAGCATTTGAAGTTTTGCTTGTAATTTTCCAACTATTTTTTTTAACAACCAGGATTAAATAAGTTTTAACTTTCCTTGTGGAAATCAACTGATTAAATACTAAATTATTCTTTCATTTTTTAAGTTCCCAGGTCTTTAGTCTGTGTCCGTAAACCAACAACATTGGCATGGGTTTATTTAATTAAAAGTTAAATCTTTGTTTAATATTTATCTGAAATTTAGCCTTTTAGCATATTGTAGGACAGTTTAACCTGTGTGGTGTAGTGGTTAATGTGACTAGCTGCCACCCCCGGAGCCCCAGGTTCGATTCCCATCTCAGCCACGAATTTTGAAATGTGGTATGAAGGCTGGAACAGGGTTCACTCACCCTCCGGAGGTCAACTGAGTAGAGGGGGCCTCTATTCACACTTTTACCATCCTTGAAGTGGTTTTCCGTGGTTTCCCCACTTCTCCTCATGGAAAATGCCGGGATGGTACCTAATATAAGGCCAGGGCTGCTTCCTTCCTTGTCCATCCCTTCCAATCCATTCCCTCACAAGGACCCTGTTCAGCATAGCAGGCGAGACCACCTGGGTGAAGTACTGGTCCTACTCCCCAGTTGTATCCACGACACAAAGTCTCACGCTCCAGGACACTGCCCTTGAGGTGGTAGAGTTAGGATTCCTCGCTGAGTCGTAGGAAAACACCAACCGTAGAGAGTAAACGGATAAAATAAGAAAGAAAGAAAGAAAGAAAGAAAGAAAGAAAGAAAGAAAGAAAGAAGAAGAAAGTAGGATAGAATAAAATGAGTTTGAATCCGTTACTGTCTCTATTTCGATAAAATATGACATAGGCCCTTTTATAACCAAGCCAGAGTTTTATTTGAAAGAGTATAACATGCCGTCATAACATGCATGTTTAAGTATTTGGGATGACATTTCTTCGCACTGATAGTGATTAAAACTACGGTATTACTAAACAAATTATGATAGATCGCGAAAGACCTGCACTGTCTGAAGTACATCACCCAATATAAAGTTTGGCCACTTTTGATCTACAGGATTACAAATTGGTCATCATCAGAGTTCACAGAGTGATAAAAGCAGTCTTTAACCTGCACTATGAGCAGAAAATGAAGAACGAATCACTGAGGTGATCGCATAAGTTCACTTAATCTATATCGAAGTCCGGCTCCATGACTAGTTGGTTAGTGAGTTGGCCTTAGGTCACAGGGGTTCCGAGTTCGACTTCCAGCAGAGTCGCACATTTTGACGACGATTGGTTAATTCCGCTGGCACGGGGGCTGGATGTATGTGTCATCTTCATCATCAAATCATCTTCATACAACGCGCGGGTCACCTAAGGCCGTCAAATCAAAAGATCTGCATATCTGGCGAGCCGAACTTGTCCTCGAAAAAAAAAACGCCATACGCCATTTCATTTCAGGTGTGTAACAACTCTCGAAGAAGATGATAGTGTATCATCACTTTAGACAAATATGGAAATACAATATAAAACCAACGAAGAGTGTCAATTTCAGTATTGAAGATTTGTGTCCTAACTGAGAGAAATTCGTATTAAGATGATGCCACAATTAATATAACGTAATGTCTTTTGCCAGCTACAATTTAAAACTTAAGGTGCACCAAAGAATGGTAGTATGTTAATATTTGAGGGCTGTATATACAGTAGTGGCAATATTGATAGATCGCAATATTTAATTAACTAACAAGTACAATTGCATCACGTTCCTTCAATGTAGTCATCCGCAAAGTCAATTACCTTTTCCCAAATGTGGGGAAGCCGCTGGGGACCGTTGGCAAGGCGTTCTGTGTTGATGACACCGACAGGAAATCAGCGGACTCGGAGGGGTTTTTTCAACTTCGGAAACAGGCGAAGTCACAAAGGCTCATGTCCGGTGAGTACGGAGGATTTTCCAAGACCTCCCAATGCCACCGTTGCAATAAGAGCTTTACATAGGGCGATCGTCTCGCAATAAACGTGGAAGATTGCGCCGCATAGCCGGACGCAGACGTCGCTCCAGATATCGGCAATAGTAGTCAGTGTGGACGGTTTGTCCCTCAGGCACAGCATGGGTAAGAACAACACCCTCGTAGTCGTAGGCCACAATCAGAATAATCTTCACCCGACTGGGTTGCTGTCGATATTTCTGTGGCCGTGACGAACCTGGCTGACGCCATTCAGTCGATTGATGGTTTAATTCAGGCTCGCGACCGGGCAAGTTGGCCATGCGGTTAGGGGCGCGCAGCTGTGAGGTTGCATCCGGGAGATTGTGGGTTCGAACCCTACTGTTGGCAGCCTTGAGAATGCTTTTTCCGTGGTTTACCATTTTCACACCAGGCCTGTACCTTAATTAAGGCCACAGCCTCTTCCTTCTCATTCCTAGGCCTTTCCTATCCCATCGTCACCATCAGACCTATCTGTGTCGGTGCGACGTAAAGCAAATAGCAAAAAATAAAGAAATCGGCTCGTAGGTTCGTTCCCACGTCTCTTCAATATGCTGCAGAAATGCGTCTCCTTCGTTGCGGTATTTGTCCAGGTGGATGCCAGCTAGTGTGTACCGGTGTCATTCTGTACGTCGATGAATTGATGTGGCACCCAACAGGACGCAATTTTCCTCATGTTTCGTCAGTATGCGCCAGACCGTTTGATAACTAAGATCAACCTCTACGGATAGTTCCCGGAGAATCCATCGATGGTCTACGGAAACGACACCTCTCACGTTGTCAATTTGATCTTGAGGAATGGACGGAAGACCTCTGCGGTGCAAATCTGCAGTCTTATTCCAACCCGCACGAAAAGTTAGACCCATCCTATACGACAATGGATTGTCGCCACAGGCTTCACGTAATCCCCGATAACATACTCATGCATTTTTGTCACGGACAGCTTCGATTTTAATCCACGAACGCTAATCACATTTGGAAAACATGCTTCAGAGCGGTGAAATCGACACTCTTCACTTCAACGCCACACAGCAATAACACTCCCAAATGGATGGCTATCAAATGCGCACTACACATCGACAACAGCGCCACCTGACTGCTGATTGCGCATGCCTAATGTCCTGCGAGTGTCTGGGCTACGTTACCACTGTTTTATTCACAGACCTCGTATGTTCGTTATTGTCGTATGGAACAGAAACTTGGGCTTTGTAGGTGTGCTCTATAATACTTCGGGTTTCGTGGCTGGATATGGTATTTTTAAAATCCTATAATGATTTGTGTGAAGAGTCCGACTCATTGGCTGAATGGTCAGCGTTGAGGCTTTCGGTTCAGAGGGCCCCGGGTTCGATTCCCGACCAGGTCGGCGATTTTAATCGCTTCTGATTAATTTTTCTGGCCCGGGGACTGGGTGTTTGTGTTTGTCCCAGCACTTTCCTCTTCATATCCATACAACACACTGCACGACCAACCACCACAAAAACACGCAATAGTAATTACATCCCTCCATATAGGGTTTGCGTCAGGAAGGGCATCCGGCCACATGTGCAACACAGTTCGCACCCGCGTCCCACAGGTGTGGGAAAAGGGGTAGAAAAAGAAGAAGAAGAATGATTTGTGTGAAGAGAGGAAGCTGTCCAGTTGTACATCCTCTTAAAACAATCACCACCACCATCACCACCTCCATCAAAATGTGTAACCAGCTATGTACCTAGCCGCTACCATGGATAGTTCTTAACAACACCGACTCCGTCCTAGTCGACAAAAGTATTAAATGAGAGAATAAATCCCACAGAAGTCGACGAAGTGAGCCAGACAATTTGAGCCCTTAGCAGATCATGTTCCTCTGTCAGTGGTTGTACACTTGACCTGAGCCTACAGAAAAGCAGGTTACCATGGGAACTGCTAATTAACGTGTTGCAAGTTGGATATAGACTGGGTGGGGTACCATTGTGTGCGCGACAAGACTTGAAGTCAAAGAATGAGGGTTTAAATGCTGCTGCTTTCTGCTTCACTTCAAATGAAATGTTAGTACGACATATGATATTTACGACACGTGCGCACACGACGTTGAGAAGAATAACACGGCTTTGGAATCAACGGAGCACATCAGCGACCATTAAATTGCAATAACAATAAATGTAGCAAACTCTTGTTCATGTCTATAACATTCATTCATCAAGGTTTGACGCCGAGAAAGCTACAGGCATTTAGTGTGTAGCATAAAAGAAGATAACATCTACCCACCTAAAATGATTATTATTATTATTATTATTATTATTATTATTATTATTATTACTATTATTATTATTATTTTATTTTATTTTATTTTATTTTATTTTAGAGTTTGCTTTACGTCACACAGACACAGATCTAATGATTTTATTGTTTTTATGTGCCACTAAACACATTTGTTGACAGTTTTAGGAGACGCCAAGATTCCGGAATTTTGTCCCGCAGGAGATTTTTAACGTGCCAGTAAATCTACCGACACGAAAGTACCTCAGAAGATTAAGATTGTTCAAAAGTTAATTTCCAAGTAATATATATAGGATAGGTACTGCATTAGTAATTATTTCTTGTAACACTTTTTTAGTTGGAATATATCTGATTTTTGTAATACTAACAGTATTGCGTGAAATTGTTATTATTATTATTATTATTATTATTATTATTATTATTATTATTATTATTATTATTATTAACAAATACATTGCAATTGGGAATTATCCCGGTAGGAATGGTCACTTACAGTATTGTGATAATAAAGTTAAATCATAAAATATTACCAAAAATACAAGAGTACAGCAAGCAATTCCATGGAGAGAAAATATTGCAAGAAATACTAGTAGTTTAACATTCTAAATCCAGCATCATCAAATACTATTGCACACAAAGTTATGTTTTTCCTGTGCTTAACACTACGGCTTACAATACTATAGTTTGAGCTTACTACCAGCTTAACATGACAACACCGGCATATACAAATTCACACGTACCTTAAACAAATAAAGGGTACACATCTCTGCACATGGCTATGAGGGTGTTTAAGGATTGTAGTAAGGATGTAAAGGAGAGGGCATATAAGTCTTTGGTAAGACCCAACATAGAGTATGGTTCAAGTGTATCGGTCCCTCACCAGGAATATTTGATTCAAGAACTGGAAAAAAAATCCAAAGAAAAGCAGCTCGATTTGTTCTGAGTGATTTCCGACAAAAAGAGTATCGTTACAAAAATGTTGCAAAGTTTGGGCTTGGAAGAACTGGGAGAAAGAAGACGAGCTGCTCGACTAAGTGGTATGTTCCGTGCTGTCAGCGGAGTGATGGCGTAGAATGACATTAGTAGACGAATAAGTTTGAGTGGCGTCTTTAGAAGTAGGAAAGGTCACAATATGAAGATAAAGTTGGAATTCAAGACTACAAATTGGGACAAAAATTCATTTGTAGGAAGGGAAATTAGGAATTGGAATAAGTTACCAAGGGAGATTTTCAATAAATTTCCAATTTCTTTGAAATCATTTAAGAAAAGGCTAGGAAAACAACAGGTAAGGAATCTGCCACTTGGGCGACTGCCCTAAATATAGATCATTGTTGATTGATTGAGCGATTGATTTCAGAATTTTACACCATGACTTACAACAACAATAAACACAAGTCTACAACAAGCAATTCCATGGAAAGAAATTATTAGAAGGAATACTACTAATTTAACATTATAAATCCAGCATCATCATACACAAATCCACACAAACTTAAGTATTTCCACTCAACACTGCGGCTTAAAATACTATAAGTTGAAGTTACTATCTTAACATCACAACACCGTCATATACGAATTCACACGTACCTTAGGTATTTAAAATTTTTACACTACAACAACAACAAAAGGAGTACAACTCCGGGCGAGTTGGCCATACGGTTAGGGGCACGCAGCTGTGAGCTTGCATCCGGGAGATAGTAGGTTCGAACACCAGTGTCGGCAGTCCTGAAGATGGTATTCCGTGGTTTCCCATTTTCACACGAGGCAAATGCTGGGGCTGTACCTTAAATAAGGCCACCGTTAATGCACAACGCTATTACCAACAAATAATTCAAATCACGCATTGATCGAAAGACGACGGCAGTGAGCCAGAAGACAAGGCAAAGTGATTTTGTTACACGGCAATGCACCGTTTCACACAGCAAAACCAGTGAAGGACACCTTGAAGTCGCTTAGATGGATATCTTTTCGCAGCCGCCGTACTCACATAAATGGGGCACGCACTCGCAGGGCAACACTTCAACAATTTCGAGGAAGTTGAAAAATGGCTCGGCGAACGGTTTGCCACATAAGACAAGCAGTTTTCCTGGCATAGTATTTATAACTCGCATGAAAGATGGGTGTGTAGAAGCCAATGGTCAGTAACTTGAATAAACAAAAAATGAACATCCCTTTAAAAACTACGTGTTTTCTTTACCACAAAACCGGCAAAAAATGCACACACTTGGTTAATGTGTCAATACTGGGCTTGCATCCGGGAGAGAGTGGGCTCGTACAGACGTGCACATTAATGGTGTCCCGTCATAAACAATCAACACTGCCCCACTCCAGTACTGAAAAGAAGGGGAGAAAGTAAAGGGGTAGTGTTGAAGGCACAATGACTCACCTCGCTTAACGCATTGCTGCATGGACTGCATGCAGACAGCCCGCTACAAGACTTCGTTGTGATCGAAATGAGCACAGTGGCGGATGTATTAAAGTACAGCATTAGGTTACCTACTCGTCCGGCCCCGCGGTGTACGGGGCAGCGCGTCCGGCCGCCCCGAGTTCGATTCCCGGCCGGGTCAGGGGGTTTTAATTGTAAATGATTAATATCCCTAGCCTGGGGACTGCGTGTTTGTGTCGTCCTTAACGTTCCTCACATTCAACACTCAACACTTCAGCAATTCGAATTACACGCAGGTTCACATATTGTGCACGTAGGGGCAAAATAACTCTATAGGTCGACGCCCCGAACAAATAGCATTTTAACATAAAAAATTAAAAAGTAGCCTACTCTGTTAATTACAGTATTAAGAGATAAAGGAAGTTTTTAACCGAAAAGTATTTTATACTAGTTAGGAATATTTTGTAGCTGCGTTGTATCGGGTCTACCAATCCTTCTTCACCTCGTTCTTGCCATATTTCTATCCATATCCAAACTGTCTTAAGACTGCATGGTATTGCTTGTGCTATTGCTTGGGGGACCATGTGAGCTTCCCACATGCCAATAATACGTCCTTGATTCATCTGTGATAGGTTAGGAGCCATCTTATTACAATGTTACAGTATAACGCCGCAATACACACACTGTGTATTCAGCACTACCTGTTCACTCCCTTCCCCTCCTTTTCAGTACTGGAGTGGTCTTGTACCCCTTGTCGGCAGCTCCGAAGATGGCCCTCGGCGGCCACTTTCCAGTGTTTACAATACAATAAACGTATACTCTCTCCCCTCTTGGTGGCCACCGTAACGGGGGGAGAAGAGTATTATGTTCATTCGTACAACTGCTGAAGTTTCCAACGTAAAATATTATTCCTTCCTAGTAAATCTCTGCATCGTTGTTAACACGGTATTGAAGTTATGAATAAAGAGTGACATCCCGTCCAATACAATCCCACAAATGAATGGCACGCAACGAACAACGCACCACTAATGCATATTGAAATTACCACCAACCTGCCACAGATCTGACTTAGAAATTCGATATGGATTTTGAATCGAATGCGGTGTTCTGTGTATGTCAATGCCAAGCTGTAAATCGCACACAGTATGACATGCCAGCAACTAACCTCATTTCTCATCAGGGCACAAATACCCATGCATGTATGCATGAACATAGCTTGAGTTTACATATCCTTCTGTTACAAAGAGAATATGAAGCGGTGTAATTATTCTGCTGGAATGAGAAATCGCAACATTCTGACCAAGAGTTTTAATATTTTTGAAGTAATATAGTTGGGTTACAGCGAATTGTTACATGCACATGTTCCGAAGTATAGGATGTGCTGTAACAATCACTACGCTTGGACTATATGAACGAGTCTCTTATCTCCCTAAGGTATCAAAACACGATGGTCAAACAGTTGTTGCAAATATCGTTCTGAGTTACACTGTCCCAATCTCTTAGATCTGTTGGTGAAACTTAAAATGTAACTACTGTACTAGATCTTGTGATGTAACGTGTCGAGAGTCAACTCTACATGTTGTTGGTGGTGATTTTTGTTTTGAGGGGCAAAGCATCGTCATTGTCAGTACGTCTTAAACCGGACAGGTGGTTTGGGTAACGTAGCTATCACCTTGCATTTGGGAGATTGTGGGTTTGAACCCCACTGTCGGCAGCCCTCAAGATGGTTGTCTGTGGTTTCCCTTCCCACCAGGCAAATGCTGGAACTGTACCTTAATTAAAGCCACGGTCGCTTTCTTCCCACTCCTAGTCCTTTCCTGTCCCATCGTCGCCATAGGACCTATCTGTGTCGGTGCGACGTAAAGCAAATTGCAAAATATAAAAATAAATTGAGACTCCCTCGATTAATGATTTCATCCTGCCACGGGACGCAATCTACTGCATTAGTTTCAAAAATGATCACGGACTCCCACTGAATCTGAGGGAGCATTTCCTCCCATAAAACTGAACTTTTCTGTTAAATTCTATTATATGACATAGTTGTCGGAATTGCAATACAGTAATTCTGAAGTAGGCCTACCATCGAGACTTAGATTCATCGCGTAATAAATATTCAAATAAGTTTGAGTTTTCTCCGTTTGGCTCGCTTGTTAATTTCATGCACCCAGAAACGTTTCCGATCTCTCGTAATTTTCTGCCTCCTCACACCTTCTATCAGACCGTCCATTGCAAGCCTGAAGTTTCCCGTAGAATCCCGTTCGATTCAGTTCTGCTAGATGAGAGCGGTCGAGAGGAAATTTCGGCTGTTCGGTTCGATTCGATTCCACTAGGTGGGAGCGAGCCTTTAGTCTCCTTACTATGAAGGCTTCCAAGCCCAAAGTTTGGAGTATCTTCGTAACACTGATCTTTTGTCATTAATCACACAGTACAAATTGCGTTGCTTTTCTTAGGATCTTTTCCAGGCCTTATATCAAGCAATCCCCCTGAGGGTCTTATACACTGGAACCATACTCAAACTGGGGTCTTACAAAAGAGTTACACAGCCTCTTCTTAATGTCCTTACTACAACCCCTTAATCCTATGATAACCATACGAAGAGAGCTGTAATCTTAATTTACAACCTAGTTTATGTTATTTCCTCAATGAAGCTCTTTACTTATATTAACTCCCAGTAAGGTGCTTTCACCCCCCTCAACACATAATTAAAACTAAGAGGTATTTTCCCACTGGTGACTCTTAAACCTGATTTTTCATACCGTTTACCATCATGCCATTGTCTGCTGTGCATCTCACAACATTTTGCACTCGTTCACATCCTGTTACTTATTTACTCCTTTATACAGCATATCATCCTCTGCAAAAAGCCTTATCTGTTATTCCACTGGGCGAGTTCGCCATGCGGTTAGGAGAGCGCAGCTTGAGCTTGCATCCGGGAGATAGTGGGTTCGAACCCCCACTGTCCACAGCCCTGAGGATGGTTTTCCGTGGTTTCCCATTTTAACACCAGCTGGGACTGTACCTTAATTAATGCCAGGCCGCTTCCTTCCCATTCCTAGGCTTTTCCTATCCCATCGTCGCCATAAGATCTATCTGTGTTAGTGCGACTTAAAACATCTAGTAAAATCTGTTATTCCACCACTTCTTTACTCATATTATTTATATACGTCAGAAAATTTAAAGATCCAATAATACTGCCTTGTGGGACCCCTTCTTGTTTCAGGTTCAGATAATGCTTCACCTACTCTAATTCTATGAGCTCTATTTTCTAGAAATTTAGCCACTCATTCAACTACTCTGTTGTTTAGTCCAGTAGCCCTCATTGTCGGAAGCAGTCTCCCATTTCATACTAGGCAAATATATCTCAAGTTTCTCTATCCTTACCAACTCAAGGGCTCTCCCTCCATGGCCGAGTTCATTATTCTCCTAGATAACCTACACTCTTCCATTCGACTCACATGACCTCACCATCGAAGACATTTTATGCATACAGTTCTATTCATTAAGTTTATTCTGAACGTAGCCCATCTCTTCATTCCGACTACCCTCCTGCCGTTGTTCCTAACTTTTTGTGCCAGAATTCTCGCTACTTTCATGTCTGTTACGTCCAACGTATGAATAAGATATCTTGAGTCCATCCACATCTCACTCCTGGACAGCAAAATCTGTCTGAAAACAGGTTGATGTGAAGACAGTTTCGCCCGAGAGCTGTGTTCCTTCTTCCAGAAACTGTTGATCGCAACTATTAGCTCACACCATTGGCTTTGCTGCACTTTCATTCAGTACTGCCACCCCAGGAATATATTCATATTAAATACTTGAAACGATCCGCCTGTTCCAGTTTTGTATTACCGACCTGGCATACAATCCTCTTAGGTTTCTTTCCAACTGACATCTCCTTAGTCTTGGAAAAGCTAATTTCCCTATTGTTACGTGCTAACACTCTCGTACCTCCCTTGGTTATTTCTAGGAAGGGAAGACTAAGTCGGTGTCCTCCCAGCCGGCGCGAGGTCGTGGTGGTGGTAATTATTGTTTGAAGAGAATGTAAAATTGGGCAACCTTCCTCCATATAACACTAATTAGAGGGAAAAACCCGGAAGGAATCCGACACTTCGAAAAATGAAGATTTCGGCTAAAGAAAGACAAGGGCCACGAAGGTCGAGAAAATGAAAGACTCCCTAGCCATCAAATGCTCTAATAGCATCGGTTTTCGGAAAAGAACAAGTGTTGACCAAGGGAGGTCTGATAGGATAGATGAAAGTGAGGAGCCTACCACAAGCAAGTAAAAGAAATGCCAGGACTCAGCTAAAGGCCCTGTGGTTTACAATCCACGCTCCAAGTTGAGAGCCCTTGTGGCCCTTTCTAGTCACCTCTTACGGCAGACAGGGGAAACCGTGGGTGTTTTTCTACTCCCACAGGGGGAGAACATGCCGCGGACTCTCCTGTACCGTTTTGTTCGTCTGGTTTCTCCGTATACCTTCTAGAAAGTGCAACCAGAATCTTCTGTCTATAGCCAAGCACTGAGTATTCTAGTACACCATCTGGATATAAAAAGGAGGCTAGCTGTGTACAGTCTAACAACGCTGGAGTTCGGTAGTCGGATTAGGGCGGCAGTAGTGTTGGCCGTCGTCAGTGACCCACCGGTGTAAAAGTATCCGAGGGGAGTACGGTGTGTGTACTGCCTAGGAGTACGTATATGTACCGACGTGGAATGAATGATTGTAGCTTGACGGCAGTAGTGCTAGTTGTCGTCTGTGTATCGCTGGAGTCAGAGAATCGTCGTGTACTGAGCAGGGTACTGTCTGCGTACTGCCTTGGAGTACGGTGTGTGTAATACCGTAGACTGTATACCATCGTGGAGTCAACTTGTGGAAGAGCTGTCGTGAGTAAAATTGAAGCACTGTTTGTTGTCTGGAATACCATAGTGTTGCCTAGCACTTTTGAGTTGTAGATGTCGTATGACCGCTGTTTGTCAGTGTTGAGTAGTTCACTGTTTGAACGAGAGAGTACTGGGCTTTTCTGGAGTCAAGCCAAGATACAGTCGTCGTGTGCTGTGCGGATCAGCAGCCCTGTGTTAAAACCTGCCTGTGTGCAGCTGTCGTGTGTGAAGGGACTGAGTGTGCGAGCATAAATGAAAGGTGGAGTCTTTTAGTAATGATTATCATCCGTTGAAATAAAGAATGCATAACTGGAGTCCTGATGTGATATAATTGTAAATAGACAACAATTAGTGAAGTTTCACGATTGAATAGAATTGTGTGTGTGTATTAATTCAGGCCATCCTAGAATGAGTTGTATTCGTACAATATCATAATCGATGCACCTTCTTTCTAGCTCTAAGATATTAAATGCCGGCTCTCTGCATAGTCTGCCAACTCTTTCACTGTCTTAGACTGCCCTGCTTTCTTCACAGTGTTCTAAAATCTCGTGCACATAAAGAAGAAAACAGGCATATATAGAAAGTTAATTTTCTTAAAAACCATAAAATTCATTCGAAAAGTTAATTACCGGGCGAGTTGGCCGTGCGGTTAGCGACGCGCAGCTGTGAGCTTGCATCCGGGATATAGTTGGTTCGAATCCCAGTGTCGGCAGCTCTGAAAATGGTTTTCCGTGTTGTTCCATTTTCATAGCTGGCAAATGCTGGGGTGTACATTAATTAAGGCCGCGGCCGCTTCCTTCCCACTCCTAGGCCATTCCTATCCCATAGTCGCTCTAGGACCTATCTGTGTCGGAGCAACGTAAAACGAATTGTGCAAAAAATAAATTAAAAAAAAAGAATCGACGAAGTTCAGTTCCGTAAAGTTGTCAGGAATATCTATTTTCAAACCTGCTTGCCTAGTAAATTGTAGTTTATTGGGAATAGGAATATAATCTACAAATTTACGGTGGACTGAATTCCCATCACTCCCACCTGTTGCTGGTAAAACAGTATCGAGAATACCACTGTCGTCTTCATCACAATTGAAGACACTTTTACAAAAACAGCCATTGTCCAAAAATTGAATTTTTCAGTAGAAAAGAAACTGTGTCCAGTCTCTTCTTTCCATTAAATCATTGCATACGTAATTTTATATCAAACTATAGCATTAATTTACCTTCTCAGTGCACTTTACATTAAATTTATAAATTGTATTGAATGTGAAAAACATAAAATTGAAATTAAATCACTGGACATTGGTTGTTTTTGTGCAAAATCAAACATGAAAATGTTGCTTTGCAGTCCACTGATTTATTGTATTGCTTCATCACCACTATTATCGTCAAGATCAATGTCATATAACACTTCAACATTTTCTACACTCACTTCTGCTTCAAGACTCATATAATATTCTTTGTTCTGAGGTTTTGCAAGCAACGAAGCCAGTCTTCGTATGTCCTGCAACTTCGCTGATTTCAGTGCTAGTGGTTCATGGTAATCAATCAATCAATCAATCAATCAATCAATCAATCAATCAATCAATCAATCAATCAATCAATCAATCAATCAATCAATCAATCAATCAATCAATCAATCAATCAATCAATCAATCAATCAATCAATCAATCAATCAATCAATCAATCAATCAATCAATCAATCAATCAATCAATCAATCAATCAATCAATCAATCAATCAATCAATCAATTACTACTGATCTGCATTTAGGGCAGTCTCCCAGGTGACAGATTCCCTATCTGTTGTTTTCCTAGCCTTTTCTTAAATGACCCCAAATTGATTTGGGTACAAGGTTCAGTGTTGTGGGGTGGGTTTGAGCATTGCGTAAAACAATGTGTTCCCATAACCCATTGTAGGTGTAACTGACAAGAACATCTGATGTCTCTGTAGATATTTTGATCATTCTCACACTTCTAAGCTTCATAGGTGATTTACACTGCTTACGAAAATATGGAGGCAGAGCAGATGCCATATCAAAAATATCATCTTGTTTAATATTCACTAAATTAAATGGCGAAGGGTTCAATCTAGCAGATTCGATCAATTTGTCCCAATCACTTTGGATTTCTGCAGTATGCTTCTTCTTTTTAGCTTCAGTGAGACTGAAATCTTGGCCATTTGGGAGAGAGCTATGACCTCTAATGGGGAATATATATTTTATAGTTTTGAACACCTTAAAAATGAACCAGAGCATAGAGGAATCGGATCATAACTTGATTCTTGTTCTGGCCTGAACATCCGTCGTTAATAAGTACCAATGTTTCAGTTCCGGTGCTATATATATTGAAATGCTTAAGTAGCATTGACGTTACATCATTCTGGCATTTCTTGGCAGTCATTTCATCATATACATTCATGCTGACCATCTTCGTCCTCATGTCATGAATCCCAAATACATAGTACCACAGTTGGCGGGCACAAAAACCTCACAACTATTAATATGAGGTAGAGGAAGGTTTTGCATGAATTCAAAAGTGATGCAGGTAACCTTGTTCCTCTGCGCCAAACGTGTGAACTTTCTCCTCAGTTCAAAAACATAACAGCTTTACATAGGTGGACTAGTTTTTAACTTTGTACCTGTTGATCTCATCTTCAGTTTTAGCCGAATCAATCTGCAGCTACAGTGAATCGCATGTTGAACACGTATCACTTCTTGGTAAGCCAAATTAAATATTGAATTTCTCTTTAAATTCTTTTAGGTAAATGAGATATGACACATTCAGTCTATGGGATTTTTTAAGAAGAGTTTGTGCATTGCTCTCACAGTCAGAGTTTCAGGAAGATACATTCTGTTAGGATTTATTTTCCTAGAATAATGAGATTGCCGTATTTTAAAATACTTGGTGTGATTAATAATCAGGTCAATAACTGCTGGAGGAGTCTTTCTAAAACGGTTATCATGCCTTCCTCTCTTATCCTTGGGTGAATATCCTGTATTAACCAGCGACTGTTGAATCCTTCGCACCCGTCCACGTGTGATTCCAAAAATAGAGGCAAACACCGTAGCACAAACTGGAATCTCTTTATCTGATGCTCGAACTTCATAGCAGAATATTGCACAATTTTTTCTCACCTATTTCTGCATAACCTTCGCTATCCGTGTGACAAGATTTTCGAGATCTCCTTCTGTATGGAGCATGAAATGATATCAGACCATTCAGATGAGTATCTTGTTCGTCGTTAGTTGGTAGTTTGTTGAACAGAGTTAAAATATTGGCCCTTTCTTCGGCCTTGACTTTAACGAAGCGTTGCAATCTCGAACACCTACAAATAAACATAAAAATAACATGTAATGCTAGCTGTATGACGCACATCGTTGTTATTACGTGTAAAGTACTGTTATGTTTACCTGCAATCTGGTCCAGTTTTCCGTGCAGCAACTTCTTTGCCTTGGTGATTAATGTGTGCTTCATTGGATACTTTCTTCTTTCTAATTACATATTCTTTTTTCTCCTGTTCAGCCCTTTTACGCTTCCAATTTGTTGAATTTGCAGGATAAGTATACACATCATCACTATGTCAGCCATTTTGAAGTCACTGCCTACTTGATAATGATATGGCATCAAGACTTTTCTGGACTTGGGCACTTTTTGTAACAAAGTCAAAGGACAATGGTTGTTTTTGTAAAACAGGGCAAAACTTAACATGCATTTATAATGGAACTATGGATGTTCTTGTGAAGTATTTGAATGTCCAACGGTGCAGCATGTTGCAAAGTACAGAGTGGTGGTCTCCGTTAAAAAATCCAATTTTTGGACTATGGCTGCTTTTGTAAAAGTGTCTTCAATTGATATTTTCATAATCACTAGGTTCACCTGAACTCTCACTTTCTAAATAAATCATTATCAAAAATAATTATCTTTCAATATCATTTAGCAAAGAATACGAAACACCGCGTGATGAGGAAGCCGTGGTGTAAACGAACGGTGGCTAGCGTAATATTTTTTTCTCCAGTTCAGCCATGCAAGGAGGATAAATACAAGGAGACCCAAAAGTCCAGTAACGTTTGACGAAGCAATACTTCATGGAATATTAGCGGTAGAGAGGTAAAAATTGACACACATGATTGGCATGACATGGGGTTTTATCGACACAAAAATAAAGTAAGAAAAGTTTCACTAACAGTGCCTTTTGTGGTGACGTCAACTTGCCGCGATTGCAGGTGCATTGACGCCGTCTCTCTCATGACAGCTCCTTTTATGCCGTTCACAGCTCTCATGTGACATCACTGACGTGTTGCTATCCAGCGCCATCTGTTGGCCTGTTTGTGCTCTCGTTGTTGGTGTCAATAAAACACCATGTCATGTCACACATTTGTGGCCATTCTTACCTGACGTGTTGCTGTCCAGCGCCATCTGTTGGTCATTCTGTGTACTTTATTTTGGTGTCAATAAAACCCCATGCCATGTCAAACATGTGTGTGAATTATTACCTCTCTACCTCCAATATTCCATGAAGTATTGCCTCGTCAATTGTTAACGGACTTTTGCGTCATCCTGCATTTCGAGCAGCGCTATTGAAAATACAATAATCTTCGTGATTCCAACTATGTGCAACAGATGGCACTTGCGTTCATTTTTGGGTAAAATCAAAGCAATTAAGGCAAAACTACACAAGCCCGAGTACTTATTCGGGCAGACACCATGCGGCGGTAAGGGGGAGCCCGAGTATGTATTCGGACAGACAGTGAAGGAGTTAAGACCAAGTCATCGACATCAAATCAAATCAAAATCTCTTTATTTGCAAATGAGGTGTCTACCTCGGTGGCAAATGGTACACTAAAATACATTATTGTCAAGCACTAAATTTTAAATTAACAAGAGAAGAATTTTTTTTCTAGAATACAATAATATACAATTTATGCTAACAATTTTTTTCTATTAAACAAACAAATCATCCTTAATAAATTTATATTGTTTAAAAAATTCTACTTATAATATCTTCTATACTTACAAATATAGTCAACTCATATACAGTATGTGGAATAACTTCAAATAATACTATGCAACTGGTATAAGATTAAAATTGACATTACATTTATTTACTTTCTTTTTTTTTTACCCATTTTGGAACCTAAGTAGCATAACGACCTGCTGCGCCTTAACCAGAGCCCCCTTTTGCCACCACTTTTCAGAGTTCCTGAAGGGCCTTCACAGCTACCGTAGCGGTCCCAGGGCCCTCGAAGTCCCCACTGTACTTCACCCCTACAGGCAGTCCCCTACTTTGGCTGTCCAAACTCCTTAGACCAGGGGATGGAATTAATTTAATCACACACATTTATTATTTACAATATCCTGCACTGGTCGAATGCCCTCTAATATTTCATTTATTTTCCCTGTTGCTGTTTATTTTCTTCTTGAATACCTGTACAGATTTTGGAAAAGGATCAAACACTACCCCTGGTAAACTGTTCCACTCCTTCACTCCCTTCCCAATGAATGAAAATTTATCCCAGTCGCTTTTGCTAAAATTCCTTCTAATTTTATACTTGTGGTCAGTTCTGCCAATATAATTATTTTCCAACTGAAGCCTCTCACGGATTTCTCCCCATGCTTCTTCTCCTGTATAGGCTCTATATAATCCTGTAAGTCTAGTTTTCTCTCTTCTCTTATTTAAAGTTTCCCACCCAAGTTCCTCTAACATTTCTGATACTCTACTGTTTCTCCTGAAATCTCCTGTTACAAATCTTGCTGCTTTCCTCTGCACACTATCTATTTCTTTTATCAGGTATTCTTGGTGAGGATCCCAAACACTGTTTGCATATTCCAATGATGGACGAACCATACTTAAGTAACTTTTCTCTTTTAATTCTTTGTTGCATCCTTTAAGTAGCCTCATTATGACATGTAACGACCTGTATGCTTTCACAACAATGTCATCAACATGACCCTTCCATTGCAAATTACTTTCAAATCTCACACCTAAGTATTTGCACTTGCCATCTTTTGGGATAACTACCTCATCCAAAGTATATTCAAATTCAGTTTTAAAGCTCCTGTTTGTAAATGTTGTAACAGTTGATTTGCCTCCATTAACCTTTATATTATTTTCTTCAACCCACTGTTGGATACTTTCAAGGTCCCTTTGTAATTCTGAATGTTATTTATTTCCCTATAAACAATTATATCATCTGCATACAATCTTATTTTTGATGTTATATAGGCCAGGCTGCTACTGCAAGGTCTCATATAACCTAAGACCGAACGCACGGTCTTTGTACTCTGCGCTACGGCAGCTGACTCAGCCGAACTTATGTCGCGCGCGGCCGCCCTGCATTAAGAGTGTATACAATCTTAAATTAATCTTACCTTATAAAAGATCGTGAGAGTGTCGTCCTTCCTGGGTTATGCAGACACTGTATCTGGTAACCACATTCTGGCGAGTGAGTTCTGCAACTGTAATGTTTCTGATTTCGTTCGTAATGTTTTCTTTCGGCTTCTCCAATGTGAGAGGATTTGTTCGATACATTTTTTTCTTTCATTTTACCCCACACGCAAAAATCACACACTGTTAGATCTGAAGAACGAGAGAGAAATAGACCAGCACTGATCACTCTGTCTGCAGACACTCGCGAGATTGTAAGAAGGGAATATTCTGCTGTATGAATCTGTTGAAACCACCTACACCATTTTTCTTCTTCCGCTAACTGGAGGAAAAATGGTGTCAAAATGTCATCATGGTACCTCTGTGCATTTACTGTCTTCGTCTTGAGAAAAATAGGCCCAATTATTCGTCTTGCACTAACAGCATGCCAAACACCAATCTTCCTGTCATAATGATGGACTTTATAAACACCATTACAATTTTCTGCACACCATTCATTCGGCCATTAAGATGAATCCAGAAGTGTTATATACGAAAATACGGCGTTGCAATGGTAAATGTCTCACCATATTAACAGCTGAGATTCAGATTTGCGACTGATGCTTGCCAGGTCGAACACGTGTAGGCTGCTTTTGGGAAGAATTGAGAGAAAGAAGAAGAGCTGCTCGACTAAGTGATATGTTCCGATCTGTCAGCGGAGAGATGGCGTGGAATGACATTAGTAGACGAATAAGTTTGAGTGGCATTTATAAAAGTAGGAAAGATCACAGTATGAAGATAAAGTTGGAATTCAAGAGGACAAACTGGGGCAAATATTCATTTATAGAAAGGGGAGTTAGGGATTGGAATAACTTACCAAGGGAGACGTTCAATAAATTTCCAGTTTCTTTGAAATCATTTAGGAAAAGGCTAGGAAAGCAACAGATAGGAAATCTGCCACCTGGGCGACTGCCCTAAATGCAGTTCAGTATTGATTGATTGATTGATTGATTCATTGCAATGTGAGGGTGCAGCGTACTGTATGCCTCCGATACTGCAGCTTACGTATCCGAGAGTAAAAACACCACTTCGATGGTCTTACTTTATATGAGAGACTCTTTACATTTCCACCAAACTGAATCCCTCCCAGCCATTGCATACCTTTCAGTAAATTATCCTCATCATTCATCTGTAAAACTAATTTTGCATATGACTTTATATAGTAATTACATTAAGACATCAATTTTACAAAGCAATTGTTCGCCACGGAAATAGAGTCATCAGGTGCATAAATTTAGACATAATATACAGTATCTGACATAATTTCAGCTGTAGCACTTGCCAGAAACTTTTAATGAAATTAATCTCATCTCATCATCTATACTCCGTCAGAAAGTAGGTCTCGAAGAAGCGCTGCTTAACATTTTACGAGAAGGTAAGAGGAAATAAACCCGCAAGTAACGAGAGAAAAAAAGGACATAACCAATCAAGTTCCAAAGTTATCAACATTATTCCTTAATTAACTCTAGCAAAGTATTTCATTTCTTCGTAGAATGTAACAGGAGTAATTAGTTGCCTTACAAAATCCCGCTCGAACGCCAGTAATTTGCATTAAGGCCCAAACAAGGAACTTAGCGGAGGATACAAAAAGCACGCGCGCGTTTGCGCACACATACACACGCACACGCATACACACACAACATAGAGCTATGTACAGGTTATAATAATAGTAAATAATAATAGTAATAAAATAGTTCTTTACGCAAGTGAAGCACTGGCACTCTAGAAAGAAAGAACTTGAAGAAATAAAAAAAAGAGAGCAAGACCATTTGGAAAATCTTCGGAGCAAGGCACACCCAAGAGGGTTACAGGTTACACTCAATCAAAACAATAGAAACGTTCTCAAACATCGAAATTGACATTAGGAAAAGACGAATGAAAGTCTTCGGCTATCTGACTAGATTACCTGAAAATAGATTGAAAAAAAATGATAATAGATTATGTATCCTCGTTTAAGATCTCAACACCCTGGTTTAATGAACTTCGAAAGGACCTCAAGCACGCAAACTTAAGTTCAACAGACATTCTAGAAAGAGATATCTTTAGGTACTAAGTAAACACTTAGGAAACTACATCACAGCAACCACAACAAAAAGAGTACAGACCAAAGTGGTCGGAAGAACGTAAACAAGCCTTCTCGGAATGCAAACCTATTGGGAAAGAAAGAAGAACCCACAGAAAAAAATGATTCAGTTATTTTCTTAACGTCTTCCAATATCGAGAGAATTCGCTACTGCTACTAATACTAATAATAATAAGAAGAAAAATAACAATCTTTGGTTCTTTCCTTCTTAATCTGCTTACCTTCCAGGGTTGCTTTTTCCCTCGGACTCAGTGAGGGATCCCACCTCTATCACTTCAAGGGCAATGTCATGGTGGGTGAGAATTTGTGTTGGAGATACAACTGGGGAGGATGATCTGTATCTTGCCCAGGCGGCCACACCTGCTATGCTGAACAGGGGTCTTGTGGGGAATGGTAAGATTGGAGGGGATAGACAGGGAAGAGGGATGGAAGCGGCCGTGGACTTAGTTAGGTACCATCCCGGCATTTGCCTGAAGGAGAAGTGGGAAAGCAATTTCGTGGCAGAGCCGGGAATCGAACCCGGGTAACCGCGGGTTGCAGTTAATCACGCTAACCACTACACCACAGAGGCGTACATAATAATAATAATAATAATAATAATAATAATAATAATAATAATAATAATAATAATAATAATAATAATAATAATGTTATTGGTTTTACGTCAGACAAACTACTATCGACGTTTTTTTTGCTAGTTCGTTTACGTCGCACCGACACAAATAGATCTTATGGCGATGGTGGGATGGGAAAGGCCTAGGAATTGGAAGGAAGCGGCCGCGGTCTGAATTAAGGTACAGCCCCAGCATTTGCCTGGTGTGAAAATGGGAAACCACGGAAAACCATCTTCAAGGCTGATGACAGTGGGGCTCGACCCACGATCTCCCGGATGCAAGCTCACAGTCGCCTGCCTCTACGCGCACGGCTAACTCGCCCAGTCGTCGGCTTTCGGAGATGCCAGTATATATAGGCCTACAGTATCGAACCCATGACCTTTGTGTCATAAGACATTAGAGTCTTAAAGTTACAACATGAGGCCCCATATTAATCGTAATGGTAAGTAGAAATATATTCTTTATATCGCAGATGCGGCACGAGGGAAGAAGGTTGCCACTTTCTTCTCACGCTATGAGATGTGACGTCACTCGCACGTGCCGAGGGTGGATGGATACAGATTAAAGTGTTGGTTAAATAAATATATTTATTAAAAGGAATTAGCACTGAAGCTAATGTAATATGGGTCCTTTAATTATCTGTGAGACAATTGGTCTCTAGTAATACAGATTTGAGATTGTTAAGCAGATTCCGTCATGACAGACGCATGTGTCTATTCAACACACGCCACGTCGTCAGAATCAAACGAGGTCATTTAACCAGTCAATTTGATACGAGATCATTTTAAATGTTCATGAACAATGTCACTAGCAATTTAGCAAGTACGTGGTTACAGTAAAAACTGCTTTAAGTACACTGACTGACAGAGCAAATGCAACACCAAGAAGGAGTGGTTCGAAAGGGATGAAAGTTGGGGAAAAAACAGAGACGGCACGGACGAATAATTGATGTTTATTTCAAACCGATATGCAGGTTACACAATGCGCACAGCATCGACTCAGTAGGATGTAGGACCACCGCGAGCGGCGATGCACGCAGAAACACGTCGAGGAACAGAGTCAATAAGAGTGCGGATGGTGTCCTGAGGGATGGTTCTCCATTCTCTGTCAACCATTTGCCACAGTTGGTCGTCCGTACGAGGCTGGGGCAGAGTTTGCAAACGCCGTCTAATGAGATCCCACACGTGTTCGATTGGTGAGAGATCCGGAGAGTACGCTGGCCACGGAAGCATATGTACACCTCGTAGAGCCTGTTGGGAGATGCGAGCAGTGTGTGGGCGGGCATTATCCTGCTAAAACAGAGCATTGGGCAGTCCCTGAAGGTACGGGAGTGCCACCGGCCGCAGCACATGCTGCACGTAGCGGTGGGCATTTAACGTGCCTTGAATACGCACTAGAGGTGACGTGGAATCATACGCAATAGCGGCCCAAACCATGATGCCGCGTTGTCTAGCGGTAGGGCGCTCCACAGTTACTGCCGGATTTGACCTTTCTCCACGCCGACGCCACACTCGTCTGCGGTGACTATCACTGACAGAACAGAAGCGTGACTCATCGGAGAACACGACGTTCTGCCATTCCCTCATCCAAGTCGCTCTAGCCCGGCACCATGCCAGGCGTGCACGTCTATGCTGTGGAGTCAATGGTAGTCTTCTGAGCGGACGCCGGGAGTGCAGGCCTCCTTCAACCAATCGACGGGAAATTGTTCTGGTCGATATTGGAACAGCCAGGGTGTCTTGCACATGCTGAAGAATGGCGGTTGACGTGGCGTGCGGGGCTGCCACCGCTTGGCGGCGGATGCGCCGATCCTCGCGTGCTGACGTCACTCGGGCTGCGCCTGGACCCCTCGCACGTGCCACATGTCCCTGCGCCAACCATCTTCGCCACAGGCGCTGCACCGTGGACACATCCCTATGGGTATCGGCTGCGATTTGACGAAGCGACCAACCTGCCCTTTTCAGCCCGATCACCGTACCCCTCGTAAAGTCGTCTGTCTGCTGGAAACGCCTCCGTTGACGGCGGCCTGGCATTCTTAGCTATACACGTGTCCTGTGGCACACGACAACACGTTCTACAATGACTGTCGGCTGAGAAATCACGGTACGAAGTGGGCCATTCGCCAACGCCGTGTCCCATTTATCGTTCGCTACGTGCGCAGCACAGCGGCGCATTTCACATCATGAGCATACCTCAGTGACGTCAGTCTACCCTGCAATTGGCATAAAGTTCTGACCACTCCTTCTTGGTGTTGCATTTGCTCTGTCAGTCAGTGTACATTTCCGCAAGGTCGGAAAATGTACGCAAAATTGCTTGGCGGCAAGGAAAAATGCCTAAGAGTGGGGATGGAAAACTATAAATAAAGGGATGCGCCATCTTGGAATGACCCTGCATTGAATCATTGGAGCTCGAGAGAGAAGGTCATACTGTTGAGTAAATTGATCGGCGAGTAATAGACTAAGTCCAGCAGAAACCTAGATTTTGGCCGATGTGGCTGGAGTGTTTTTTCCAAGTGGAGATCGTTTTTGTTCATTAGAGTGTTAATCGTATGTTAAGACGGTCATCTCAATGCCGCAGTAGTAGTAGTATTGAAATTCAAATAATATTGCGTTGAAAAAAGAAGGTATCCATGTGCGGTCGACAGTACAAGTGTTCGATCCGCCAAACTATCGAGTGAAGTGTATTTCCTTTTTTAGGCCTTTATTTCAGTAAAGTAATATGAATAAAGTAAAATGTGAAGCCATAAGTATTGAAATGGCAAATTAAAATACCGGAGGGTTGCTGGTGAGCTAACATGGAAGCTGATATGCAGTTAAGGTAGGTGAAATGCCACTATCACCGTCTATGTATCTGTTTTATGATGTCACATTTATATTGTGTAATGGGTATTTATGACGCAATTTGGTCACCCATTTGTTTCGTGAAATGTCAGCAAATATGACTAAGGTCATTTGTTTTTCATGCTTGGATAAAATTTATAAATTACTAGCAGAAGTACCCCTTCTTCGTACGGGTTATCAGAAACTGGCTTTAGTTACTCATACTATTGGTGTGACTGACTTCTTTAGATATTTATATCACTGGTGTATTTACTTAAGTACGTAGAATTTATTTGTCATGTTTGGAATGATAGTGTAAGTATCTTCTTATTCTTTTCTTTATGGTGGCCTCTAAATATTAGTTCTTAATTAGCGTCGACGTCTAAGATCTTTTGCTACCATGATTTTCCTTCATTCCCACCTAGATATACATGCTCCCTTCACAAAGCTGCAACTTTAGTGTAAGTATACTTCAGCTAGATATTGCCACAAATATAAATATTATTGAATGTATTTGTTTGATCCGACATTTCGTAACTATTACAAATGATGAAGGAAATACGCGATGAATAAAAACTACTATAATTATCGAGAATTATAATTCTCAGGACTTGTCACTCATGTCGTACATCATATAATGAATCTGAGTATAAATGTTGAGAAATTTATTTAAGTCATGGGCGCACCATCTTAACAATTTTGTACAGTGTATAGGTTGTTTTCATGGTTACAATGATCGTAAAAGTGGACCAAAATATCGGCACTAATAACACCAGTGATACTACTACTCCATGATTTGATAGAAAAAAGTTTAAACTATACGTAACAGACTCCGCAAAAGGCTGAAACCTAAGCCAGTACGTGAAAACGGAGGCCCGTCGGTCTGGTCGCCGTACTACGGAGATCTCCGGGGCTATTATTTTTATTCTTTACTCCCTATCCATTCCCGCCGAAAGGAGTGCTATGAGCGTCTTACCCAATAGTTTACTTTTTCCAGATAGCAAGTCATAAGTGTATCAGTTTTGGCTGGCAGCTATGCCCAAACGTACATGCATAGTCTAGCTGCTGTAGAATCCTGGAGCTGACGTTGCCATGGTTACGGCCGTTCGTTCCTTTATCCGATTCCTAGAGCAGGGGTAGTGTGGTTCTAACACCTCCACAACGGTTTGTTTTAGGGCGTTAAAACATTGTTTACGGAGGCGTAGGGTTTACCGAGTTTTGATCTTTGCATCAAGGGGCTTAAAATGAGCTTTGTCTCGTCCTTGTACGACAAATTCGATTTCGCTATATTAGCCTATTATGTTAATATTTTTATATCTTCCGTCGTCGTCGTCACTCGAATTGTTTTGAAAATAAAATACAGCCCATGTTACTCACTGGCAATGTAGCTCTTATAGGTGAAGTAATTTTTAAAATCGATTCAGTAGTTTTTCAGTCTATCCGTTACAAACAAATATGCAATTTTTTCCTGTTTATAATATTAGTATAGAAGTATAGATTACATCCCTACACATATGGTTGCCGTCAGGAAGGGCATCCAGCCGTAAAACAGGGTCAATGACTCATGTGCTACACAGTTCGCACCGGCAACCTCACAGGTGTGGGTAAAGCGATAGAAGAAGATATTTTAAAAATTCACCCGGTTTTTTATTCTTTTCACCCCCTTAAGTGGATTTTTCAAAAAGAGTGAGTTCTTTTTTAAAGGAGATTCCATGTACCAATTTTAAAGTCTGTAATTCATTTTTTGAGATATATGTATCCTGACATAACTAATTCAACTCCTTCCTCACTTCTTTTCACACCCATCCCCCTTAAGTGGATTTTCTGAAAACGAATATTTGTGTTCTTTTATTTTTAAAGGAGATTCCAAATATCAATTTTCATGTTAGGCTTTTATGATTTATTGTAGATAATTTCGCTGCTGTTGAATCCTAGAGCTGACGTTGCCATGGTTGCGGCAGTTCATTACTTTATCGGATTCCTAGAGGAATGATAGACAAATTAGTCCAGCGCAGTGAAGAGTTTGGCCTGTCTGTCAACGCTTCCAAGACCAAAGTTGTAGTCTTCTCTAAAAGGAAAAATTCCAGCAACCCTGTCAATAAACGGCAGTAAGATTGAACAAGTATCCTCCTTCAAATACTTGGGTACTGTGCTAGATGAGAAATGTGATTCCAAGAGGGAGATAAAATCTAGAATAGAACAGGCCAGAAGGCAATTTTTTAGCATGAAATAGCTATTTACAAAATCGGACCTAAGTGTGCAATTAAGAATGCGAATGATTCGGTGCTATGTATTCTCCATTTTTCTCTTTGGATGTGAGAGCTGGACCCTTGACCAAAATCTAGAAAAAAGAATTAATGCTTTTGAAATGTATCTATATCGCCGCCTACTCCGAATACCGTGAGTGCTGAAAATTTCAAATGACGAAGTCCTTCATCGCATGAAGAAACAAAAAGAACTATTACTTACTGTTAGAAAAAGAAAAACCCAATATCTATTGTACCGTTATATCTGACTGCGAGAATGGATATTTAACGCAGTAAAAATTTTGCAGTAGGACGCCGCTTGTGAGGGCGTGATGCTATACAGAGCGCAGGAAGCGAGAAGGTGATTTCCCGAGGCAAGGCGTGGTCATGTGTGACGAAGAAAGAATATGTGAGGAAGAGAGAAAGAGAGATGGGATTTTGTCTGGGGGAGAGACCTACCATCTTAACAGAGATTTTTAGCGGGAGCAGACAGGCCCACCACATTACGGAAATTGGGTCGTAATTCCCGTAATTGAAGGTTTCTCAGGTAAATAAAAAGATGGAAATGATTGCTAGAATTTTACGAAGCTGTAGATACCTCTAGGTTTATTAACATATGATTAGATCAATAAATATGTACCAAGCAGAACCACCGTGGGAAGCTCTGTAGTGGCCACATTCCAGACTCAAGTTGTTTCTCGGGACTTTCCCTGGCGTTCTTTGATGTGTTGCCTCATATAAAAGCTGAGTGATATGGGAGGAGATCATCCAGTTGACTATCATATTGCTGCCGGCACGCGTCGCACGTCTGCCTAGATTGCGCCAGAAATCCTTTGTTCAGAACAAAGACAGTGTGTAATTATTACAGTGCGATAACTTTGATCCAGTGGATAGGAGACTTACGGAGTTACAGGTGGTGGATTTGTAAGTGGCGCGATGTTCAGATACCTATCAATGAGATCGTGTGTGCTTAATGGTATCAGTAACAATAGAAAGCCGTACTTGTAGACTCGGATAAATAGCGGTAGGGGCGAAGCTGGCGAGGTGCCGAGGAAGGGTGGACAATAGGCTAAGGAGGTCTATATTTATCCTCTGATAGACTGTTGAATCCAAGTTAAGCGGGCATAAAAACACAATAACCGAGTGGATAGTCTATAGAGCAGAAAATAGTTTATGGCACAGTACACGAGTTAGCGAGTATGCAGTTATACGAGAATGGAGGACGAGGAGTGTGTATTGCAAAGTGTTAGGGCTGTGTGCTAGTTCAACCTAAATAAATGTCCAGAATGTTGCGTTATGTTTAAAGTGAATATTTCATTGTAGTAAGAAGTCGAGATATTCCGAGGGGAGTGAGGTGCAAGGACTTCAGAACGTGGCTTCGAAGACGCTACCTTGAACGAGGCATCCCTCAAGAAGAAGACAGCACCATGGGCCAGCGGGGCAGGAAGACCGGACTCCAAGAAACGACCCTGGCTGAGACCTCTACCATGATGGGCTAAATCATGCTAGCCTACCCGGAGGGAGAGAGGAGGAGATCAAATGAGATAAGTGGACCATGAATTATTAGACATATGGTAGAGTTAAGGTGTCACTCAGAGATAGTAGAATTAAACGTGTAAATGTTAATATAGGATTTGATTGTGGCCCATCAGGTTGCGTGTTAAGATTGTTTTGATATATCTAAGGGTAAGAGTAGTTAGATTTGTTTTTTTGTATCTTCGTGTAAAGCAGACAATGAGGTAATATTTGTTATCGCGGCGAGAGGTAGTGTGCCTAGTGATACATATTTGTTTGAGTACGATAGACCGGATATTTTCCTTTGGGTCGGTCGTGAAATACATTTTACTTGTAGGATCAGGATCACTATGTGTAATTCCCATTATATTCCAGGGGAAGGGCAGACATACCTGCGTAATGTAAGGTATGCATGCTGATGGTATTTATTTAGTTAAGGGGCTCTATTTACGTGCCTTAGACGGGCGTAAACTATAGCGGAGGCGCAGGTTTTAACGCTATTCGACTCTGTGCTACTCTGCCAAACGTTGGGTTTGAACCTCTGGCCCCCAAGGTTACTGTTGACACGCCGCATATCGACGGTGATGGCTTGATGTGATAGTATGGTAGAACACGTTATGTGATGTAACTGCGACCCGTGTGGGTGATTAAATGAAGTCAGGTGCGTATGTGAGATGTCTCTTTCCTCACTTATTTTTGTGGCCATTTGCTGCTATGTGTAGAAGCTTGAAAGTCCCTTTGTGAAAGAATGTAGGGTAAGACGTCTAGCGGTAGTTTGTTTACAAGGTTTTTTGATGTGGGAGGGGGCTCCAGACCCGACTGCAGGTCAATGTTCGCCTGCTCTGTATTGGGGTGAGCTCGGCCATTTTTAAATCGCTCTGGAGGTCGGTCATTCTCCTTTGGCAGGGAGTCTTTTGCAAACACTGTGCGTCATTTATTTTACCCATTTTACCTCGTATTTCTTTCTTGTTTGATTCGCATTCTTAGGGTTGTGTATTCTACTAATGTGATCTTGGCACTATGCTACTGTTATGATTGCCCTGTTGACACAAGGTTCTGCCTGGTGGACGTGGGTTCACGTCCGTGTAAATAGGAAATTGAGGGCGCTATAGTAGGTTATCTGAGATTATTTTTATTACTTATTGTGCTGCTATTTTTGTGTATATAAATATCCCGCTATGGGAGGAAACTTTCATAATAGCGATAATCTCTGCGGGTATCCTTGATTCTACCATTATATCATTTTATGTCGCAGACATAGGGATGCAGTTTCCATGTGGGAGAACACATCCGGTTTTTTTTCTTGGTTCACAGATCGACAAACTTCAGCATAACGTCATCATCCAGATTGTATTTTCTTTGTTTCCCTTTTAATTTGTAGATGTGAGCCTTTGGCGCACTTATTTTGGCACTACAGGTGCAATCCTTGTAATTAACTTGTGTTGTGAATACAAACTCATGCTCAAAATTCTGATCACAGCGAAAGTGTTCATCATTTCGTAGTTTAATGTAGTATATGAGTTCCCCATGATCCTCTCGTCATAAGAACCCAATTATCGACCATTTCTGCCGACTGCAGCTGAGCTGGTGCCCGTATGCAAGAACAGAAGAGCAGGTAGGTATCATCCTGCAATATTAATGTGCCCTGTAGGGTACACTATGTCACATTATGAGAGGCGAGAAGTACCAGCTATTACAACTCATCATTGAAGGTAAAATACAGGGGAAAAGGTCTGTTGGCAGGAGGAAGAATTCATGGCTGAAGGACATCCGAAGATGGCACAACTGCACTTCAGAAGATGCTTTCCATGCTGCAACATCACGTCCAGAGCTGGCTATGTGGACCGCCAACCTCCGCGAGGAGAAGGCGCCTCAAGAAAAAGAAGAGGAGGGGTAGTGTGGTGCCAATATCTCCATAACGGTTGGTCTTAGGGCCTTAAAACATGGTTTATGGGCCCGTAGGGCTTTCCGAGTTTTGTTCTTTGCGTCAAGAGGATTAAATTGAGCTTTGTCTCGTCCTTGTACGACAAATTCGATATTTTGCCTATAATAGCCTATTATTTTTATATCTCCCCCCGTGCCCCCACCTCGAATTGTTTTGAAAATAAAATACAGCACATGTTACTCACTTGCAATGTAGCTTTCTATAGGTGAAGTAAGTTTTAAAATCGGTTCAGTAGTTTTTGAGTCTATTCGTTACAAACAAACACATTTTTCCTCTTTATAATATTAGTATAGATTACGAGTGCCGTGTAATGTGTTGTAAATAGTCAATTTTAGGGTTGTGAAGAGATATAACGTCGAAAGTAGATTGTCATTTCCGTGAGCTTATATAATGTATTTTGTGGTGTCAAGTTAAGATTATTTTATCTGACGTAAACATTTTCTGTTTGAATTATGACGGAAGTGTTGCAAGAAATCCGTGGTTACCCATTTTCAATCGGATGTAGGTACGCTGTCGTGTTGAGCAATGTAGATCGGTGGATATTTGTCACGAAACAACGGATATTTCTATGTCCGTTCAAACTGTGTCTGACTGACAATAAATAACAGTAAAGTTTGTAAGTCATTTTTTTTGTGAAATCCAGTTCAGAAATACCGGGTCACGTTATGCGAAATGTTTCATTATTAGAGTATTGTGTGTAGTTATTCGTTGTGGATTCTAAGGATTATTATTCCATTCTTTTTGTCATTGAGATTTGTCGTGTTTGAGGCAAGTGGCTTAAGTCTTGTTAAGATGTGAGTTGAGGTAGGATTTTTGTGAATCAGGTGATTGGAAGCCTGTAATTATCCCGGGATATTCTGTGCGAACCAGAGGAAGTTACTTGTATAATGTTTGAATGGAAATCGTGGGGGAATCGACGTAAGTGTAAGTTTGTGACGTGTATAATTTTGAATGACATCTTAAAGTAAATCTCCGTGCATAGTCTGTTTGGACGAAGAATGTCGTATTTGTAATTTTATCAGTGAGATCGGATACTTCATTCTTTTGAGACCAGCTAAACGTGACTTACAACAGGAGTTTTCAGTCAAAGCTATGACAGTGGAGGGTAGCTCATTCCGCTAGAGAGCTGATCGGAGAGGTCGCCGTTGTGGGAGATAACGGTATCTTTTGCGGTCTATCAACGTGTTAGAAAATCATACCTTATTCCTTAGAATGGAGTTCGTAATTTTGCAAGAAACTAATTGAAATTTTCATCCATGTGTAACGTGTATGTTATTAGATAGCATTCCATAATATTAACTTGTTTAACCGAGATCTGAACGTATATTTGAAATCACGGAAGTTAAGAGTATAATGAGTGAATTTTACCCAATTCCAGTGTGTCCAAAATGTAGTATTGTAGTAGTTATTGATTTATTTTTGAGGGGTGCACAATGCCTTATGTAAATGTCATGATGGGATGTGACATAGTATTTGGCTTACATTTTACGTCGGGTTATTTATGCAGAATTTTTAGGACATAAT
The DNA here is from genome assembly GCF_040414725.1 of Anabrus simplex. Lineage (NCBI taxonomy): Eukaryota > Metazoa > Arthropoda > Insecta > Orthoptera > Tettigoniidae > Anabrus > Anabrus simplex. Next base: position 1,737,067,028 of record NC_090265.1, on the reverse strand, counting down.
AATTTGTGTTATCCAAGTGTTAATAATTGCTAGTGTTAGATTAAACTGATGGTGTGATGTCATGAAGCAAGATATAATACTGGAAATAAATGATATGTAATTTTTTTCCAGCTGCACGATATCAAGCTACGATAAACATTTTAAAATAAAAGGTAAATAAATGTGAGTAGGGACTTGTTGAAGAAACCATTCATCCGCGGAGATAGAATTTGTTGTTAATTACGATTTATAAATCATTTCAATTTATTTAGATTATTAAACTTAGTGGAAACCGTATTTGTGAAATAACTTAAAGCCAAGTTAATAACTTGAAGATGTATTCTGGAAATCTTAATTCATTTTGCTGGGAAAGACTTTGATTGATTGAACATTAAATGTGCTGGGATTAGTAAAGTTTAACCTTGCTCATCAACCGATGTAACTTAATTACGTTTAGCCTTCAGTGTAGAGACTTGGATTGTCATGGGGTCATCAATCTCAGTGACTTAAATTAAGGCCATATGCCATTATAACATCATTTTCCTTGCGGTCATCATCCACAATGACTTTAAAGTAAATTAGAAGGTTACATGTCGGTCAATCACATAGTCGCAGGTCACATCGATTCAATTAAGGGTCAATGCCGTACAATCACTGTGTGGCACATACCGACTGGACTGCCTTAATTATACCAAGGGTCCAGAGTTCGTGTTACGAGGGCTGTACCATCACGAATCATTATGATGGTACATGTAGTCTCACATGGAAGCCGAATTTTAGAATTTTCAGACTTTCTTTTCTTCACTCTTAATTTATGACAGTGGTTTCCAGGAAGGATGCCCATCACGCAGTTAAGTCAAAGCTTCTAAAAACAGTATACCTCTCCTCTGCGTTGTAATTAGTGTTGCGTTGACTGGACAAGATGAGTTCGATTTAAGATGTTGATTTCTGAATTTTCCACATTAATTATTAAATAAACCACAACTTTTCTAGAGTTGATCTTTCATTTAAGTAAATAGATTAAGATTACTGAAATCCGCCTTTTACCTCAGCAAGTGACGAAGAACCCGTTAACGACCCAAGAGACAGATCTCATGCTAATTGCTGATAGGTAAGGAAGGTAGGTATCCTTTACGAACCTCCAAGTGTTCGGTATATACACGTGGTTAATCAGCTGAGATGTTCAACTCAAGTAACTCAAACCGCTAAAGGTGTCAAAAATCTGTTTCAACGTTTATAGTAGTCGCTACGAAAGACTAAAGACTAGAAAGACTAGACTAAAAAGCCAATATCGCCGTTCTATTCGGTTCTTAATTGCTCATCACTGCTTCCAACTTGACTAATTACATATTGAAATTACCAGACATAACCATCAACAAACTAACCTTAATGTCGGCATCAATAATGCAGGTTCCCTTAATCAAGGAAATAATAAATCAAGATATTCATAATTAAGTTGATTTTCAAGCTCAATGGGGAAGCAAGGAAACAAACACACTCTTTCACCCTCAGTCAATTTAATAAATGTCTGCCTTTATTTTGATATCGCATTACTTAATGTGTATTCTTCCGGTGTTTGCCTGCTGTAAATAATTCAGCTCCCTTCTTGATATGTGCTATTACTTGTCGGACTGAAGAGAAACCTCTCTGTAATAGAACACACAAGCAAACATATTACATGCTGTACGTCAATAAGAATACAAAAAGGCAAAGTCTGCAAATAGTACCAAAGTCGAGACAAGATAAGGTTAGGATACATTAGGTTTATAATGAAATGTCCTTCGGGGCCGATGACCTTTGATTTTAGGCCCCTTAAAACAACAAGCATCATCATCAGGAGCATAAAATATCCTTCCATTTCAACTCAGTTAGAATATTACACATTCTCTTTTTCCTTCTTTTTTCACAATTGGCCTTAAGGCGTACTGACACAGACATGACTTAATGCCGACGATGGGACAGGAATGGGCTAGGAGTGGGAAGGAAGCGGCCGATGCCTTCATTAAGGTATAGCCCCAGCATTTGCCTGGTTTGAAAATAGCGAACCACGGAAAACCCTCTTCAGAGCTGCGGACAGTGTGGTTCGAACATACTCTCTCCCGACTAGTGAATACTGGCCGCACTTAAGCGACTGCAGCTATGGAGCTCGGTGTTTATAGAAGATGTAACGTTGCTTTCCTTTACGGAGGAGTTCTTGCAGATATATATATATATATATATATATATATATATATATATATATATATATATATATATATATATATATTTGCTTCTTAGACATCCTAATTGAATTCTATTCATAAGAATTAGACAAAATAAGACCGTATTAATAAAATGCTGCGTTTGTCATTTCACACCAACTACATCATTAAATGCATTATTCAAACATGCCACTATTCTACTTACCTGGTATTATCCAAATAGATTTACAATCCTACAGAAAAATAAAATATGCCTTTCTTATTCTCGCAAACGTAACAGTAGTGATTTTCACAGTACGGCAGTAGCAATACGTTTAATCTCTCAAGTCACGAAAAAAATATGACTACATAGTGCCAACATGCAAGACGAACTGTAAAACGTCGTATCGCCAAGTAGAGTCCCTAAAGTGTATGGTTAGCGACACTGCATCGAGCTTTATCTCCGTGATCTCTGGTAGCTTTGGGGAATGCAGTATTCTAAGTTTCAGTTTTTGTGTGAGTTTAATAAAAATGTTATATGCTTTACGTCCTACTAACTACTTTTACGGTTTTCGGAGACGCCGAGGTGCCGAAATTAGGCCTGCAGGAGTTTTTACGTGTCAGTAAATCTAACGACACGAGGCTGAAGTATTTGAACACCTTCAAATACCACCGGACTGAGCCAGGATCGAACCTGCCAAGTTGGGCTCAAAAGTACATCAACGGTCAACCGTCAACCGTCTGAGTCACTCAGCCCGGCTTATGCGAGTTTGTTGTTCTTCCAAATATTTTTTAGTAGCAATGACAAAATACAGAGAAGAGAAGATGGATGATATGCTACACTACTACTAAAAATGTTTTCATTCCTCCCCTGAAGGGGGAGGCGGGCCTCTAAGACAGTGACGCCGTCTCTCAGGCCGGGAGATTTGTAACGGTGAAGGACATGCTCGGAGAAGGTGAGGGGGTTGGCGACCGTGGCCTATACTAGGAACTGTCCCGGCATTCTCCTTAGTGCAGGTGAATGGAAAACCACGGAAAACCATTCTCAGGACAACCGATGGTTGGAGCCAGCCATGAGGTCCAGCCCTGTCCCGTCTCCGGTATGCAGAGGCGTAGAGCCACGGTAGAGCCGTGGCCACACCTCCTCTGCCCGGTTGGCCGATCAGAGTGCAGAGCTGTTGGACCACGGACCAGCCTTGGCCACTTATGGGCCGAGACCCACTCTGCATCTACCGACCGATATGCTATGTTATCAAAATAGTGTGCCCCAGGTTTGAATGTCGTAGCTCAGCAGGTAATAGTAATTAGCATCAAGCACAAATATGCAACAAGAATTGAATTACATCCTACCAAGCTCAATAAGTAAGTGTAATAAGACGTTGCAGTGATGAACTTCAACAGTTGGTAGGCCTGCTAGCGTGCCATAACGCAGTAGAGTAATGGCGCAGTAAACAAATAGACAGTATGAAAAGCAGAGAGAAGGTGATGTGCCCCAGAGTATAAAAGCATAGAATAGAAAGAAGCAGAATACTAACAGAACAGATAAGTATATTTAAGCATCAACAAGAAATAAGAGTTTTCTTTAAATTAGGACACCAACATAATGAAGCCAGAAATGAAATTACTAGGATGAGCTCTGAATCAGTAGTTTCGAGGCAAGAATATGCCACATTTAGAAATTTCAATGAGATAGTAGGAATACATCCGATAGGAAAATATGAAGTTTGTAGTGACGCAGATATAATTACAGGATCGTAGAAATAAAACGTGATGAAAGAACTCCAAAAAAGTGGAAAAAAAGCGGAATTATATGATAAAATATTAGGAAAGTGAGGAGACGGGAGTGAAAGATGGATGATTAGGAAGGAGAGATTCTTCGCGGGGCACCTTATTTGTAGAGAAATAGTTGTGTTCAACTACCTGTAGGCCTCACAAGCACGTAAATAGGTATATATAGTTAAAGTTCACCTGTCCTGAGTATAGTTCCAGTTGTAAACTTAAAAAAAAAAAGAAATCTTGCATCTCGATGGGAGACTACTGGCAAAAATGAGTGTAATTAGACTAGACAAAAGAGTGACTGAATGGGTTGCTATATTTATAGAAAATAGATCTCAGAGAGTTAGAGTAGGCGAAGCTTTATCTGACCCTGTAATAATTAAGAGGGGAATTCCTCAGGGCAGTATTATTGGTTTCCAAAGTATCTGAAATACTTATTTGATTATTGTTTGCTTGAAGGAGCTATACCAAATGAATGGCGAGTTTCTATAGTAGACCCTGTGTATAAAGGAAAGGGTGATAGATATAAAGCTGAAATTTACAGGCCAGTTTGAAATGCGTTGCATATAAGCTATGGGAAAGCATTCTTTCTGATTATATTAGACATGATTGTAAAGAAAAAACTGGTTCGATAGAAGGCAGTTCGGTTTTAGGAAAGGTTATTCCACTGAAGCTCAACTTGCAGGATTCCAGCAAGATATAGCAGATATCTTGGATTCAGGAGGTCAAATGGACTGTATTGCGATTGACTTGTTTAAAGCATTTGATAGGGTGGTTCATGGGAGACTACTGACAAAAATGAGTGCAATTGGACTAGACAAAAGAATGACTGAATGGGTTGCTATATTTCTAGAAAATAGATCTCAGAGAATTAGAGTAGGCGAAGCTTTATCTGATCCTGTAATAAGTAAGAGGGGAATTCCTCAGGGCAGTATTACTGGACCTTTATATTTTCTTATACATATAAATGATATGAGTAAAGAAGTGGAATCAGAGGTAAGGTTTTTTGCAGATGATGTTATACTATACCGAGTAATGAATAACTTACAAGATCGTGAGCAATTGCAACGTGACCTCGATAATAATTGTGAGATGGACAGTAGGCAATGGTATGTTGATAAACGGGGTTAAAATTCAGGTTGTGAGTTTCACAAATAGGAAAAGTCCTCTCAGTTTTAATTACTGCGTTGATGGGGTGAAGGTTCCTTTTGGGGATCATTGTAAGTATCTAGGTGTTAATATAAGGAAAGACCTTCATTGGGGTAATCACATAAATGGTATTGTAAATAAAGGGTACAGATATCTGCAGATGGTTATGAGAGTGTTTAGGGGTTTTAGTAAGGATGTAAAGGAGAGTGCATATAAGTCTCTGGTAAGACCCCAACTAGAGTATGGTTCCAGTGTATGGGATCCTCACCTGGATTACTTGATTCAGGAACTGGATAAAATCCAAAGAAAAGCAGCTCGATTTGTTCTGGGTGATTTCCGACTAAAGAGTAGCGTTACATAAATGTTGCAAAGTTTGGTCTGGGAAGACTTGGGAGAAAGAAGACGAGCTGCTCGACTAAGTGGTATGTTCCGAGCTGTCAGAGGAGAAATGGCGTGGAATGATATTAGTAGACGAATTAGCTGGAGTGGCATCTTTAAAAGTAAGAAAGATCACAATGTGAAGGTAATGTTGGAATTCAAGAAGACAAATTGGGGCAAATATTAATTTATAGGAAGGGGAGTTAGGGATTGGAAAAACTTAGGAAGGGAGATGTTCAATAACTTTCCAATTTCTTTGAAACCATTTAAGAAAAGTCTAGGAAAACAACAGATAGGGAATCTGCCACCTGGGCGACTGCCCTAAATGCAGATCTTGATTGATTGATTGATTGATTGATTGACACTAGCTGGCTAAATGAAAATGTACATTAGAAACCAGTTCTTAAGAAAGATATAAGGCCAGACGAGCAAAGGAAAAGTCTGAAGTCAAAATAGTGTAGTGATTTTCTTGCTCACCAAGTTGCACGATGTAAAAGGCCAAGATGGTAATAGCCTAATAATAAGACGACACACAGGTCCTCGGTGCTCCAGCACTCCGTAACGATGCGTGACTGACTTGTGAGGGGTGGAGCCCAGGTTATATAGCACAATGGAAAAATCTGGAAGCATAGGTAAGAGAGACCCAGTGTTTTCCGGAACAATGCCGTCACAGTTACATATCCAAGGGTGTAGGTTGCAGCAGGCAAGCAAGGCAGTACGTAGCGAAGTCAGCGGCACAGCAGTCGAAAAGTGAGACGGTGGCAGAATGTAGGAATGTAGAATTACGCTGAAACTGCATAGTTGTAGAAGTGTAATTTCTTCTCCGGCAAGAAACATAATATATTTGTTTTCTATGACTCCATCAATACCTATAGATTATTAATATGAGTGGAAAAGACTTTTAATGCTGGGAAAGATGATAGATGGATTGGAGACGAACTGATGAAGTCAAACCACGGGAAGAGTGCAGATCAGGGATGGCGAACCTTTGCCAGCTAGTGTGCCACTTTAAGACTGGTTTATTATTCTCAACTGTTCACCATGCCACTTGTTATTTTCCTTTAAGGACTGGCTACGCACCCGCCCCCCCTCCCACTTCCTTTCCTAATTCCCAATTATGCTCCATAATATGTCATTAATGTATTTATTTATTTATTTATTTATTTATTTATTTATTTATTTATTTATTTATTTATTTATTTATTTATTTATTTATTGTTTGTTTATTTATTTATTTATTTATTTATTTATTTATTTATGTATTTATTATATCTTGTAAATTCATTTCATTGCATGTTCCGTGGAGGCATTTGGAAAATTTATCAAAAATACTTTCTTAAAACGTAAGTTTGAGAATAATAAGCTCCCGTTGTAACACAATTCGTCATTAAATGTTATTAGGTATAACAATAAAATAAATAATATTGCCAGTGGACTTTAAGTGAAATATTGTTCTCACATTTAGCGTGAAACTTGTTGCTGAATCTTAGTAGCCATGTCATTTATGTTAGGTTCGTAACATGTTGTCTTCAGCAACATATAAGAAGCACTTAGGTCTGAAACAAGACTGTTTATAACTGTTGACTTCACTAAGTTCATTGTAGAAAATAGCTGCTCGCAAGCCTACGATAACCCAAACAAAAAACGTAGCACTGTAGCAAGTTTCTTCATGACCGAAAACTTTTGTGGGAGGCTGTTCCACTGTTCAAGTATTAAGTTCTTGGGCTTCTGGAGAGAGTATTCACCATCAACAGCACACTCGATTTTCACCAGTGCTTCACCAAGTTGCAGAAATGTGTTCACCCATGTACTGCTTTCTTGAAATTCAAACACATCCATCTCTAAATGGTCACTAAAAAAATACTTTATTGTCACTCATGAACATGTCAAGAGAGATGCAGACGAAATGAGACTTACAGCAGATGTTATCAAAAAGAGAAAGGAGTTCAGAAGCTGAAAAAACATCAGTATAACGAAAGACAAACCACAAAAATACATATTGTTTTCTCCAAATGTCAAAATTGGGAAAATCGCTTGGAAATTATTTGTTTTGAATTTTGTGAGACGTTCACATACTTCTTACAAATGCTTTTTGTGTCTTAAAATATTAATTGATCTGGCAAAATTTGACATCAATTCAATTAGTACTTTGAGTGAAGCAAAGTTCTTAAATGTCTTTGTTTCAAAATCAAAAAGGTTTTCTCTGGAATGATGTTATGATATCAAACAACCTATCTGCAGTATGCCCCTTTCCTTGCAGTTCCTAATGTGTATAATTGTATACTGCTACACAATTTTGGTTACCCTGAGAGCAGTCTTTCACATTGCTGCATACATCTTTCGCACATAGGGCTTCCTGGTGTAGCATACCATGAAACTGTAAAATAGGGCGTTTACATTTTTATTTAAGAAATTTCACAAACCCATTATGAATACCCACCATACTTGGGGGAGTATCAGTTATCCCAGATACAATATTCTTTAAGTCAAACCCAATTTTTAATACAAGTTCTTGCTTCACTTCGTTCATTATATATTTCCCTGTAAGTAATTCTTCCCTCACCGACTTCAACAAGAAAATCGGACAAAACAGCTATCCTCGCTTGTAAGGTCACATATGTGCTTTCATCAAGGCATACTGAATACGTCTGGGAGATATCCGAATCAGCTTTCAACTGCTCCGAAACATCTTCCCCATCCTGCTAGATGGAATTTCTTTAATTCTGTTAATATTTGTTGTTTACTAGGAAAGTCTTCAAATAATGTGTCGGACGTCAATAAGAAAGTCTCTTTCACGAACTCACCGTCAGAAGGCAGTTTCCTATGCTGTAATATGCAGTGAGACAGATGGAAACAGCCGCATTAATATTATTCCTTGGCCTGAAAGATGATTGTTCGTACTTTTGTGAAACGAGCTCTCTTCTTTCTTCATTTGGCATGTAGCGAACATTTGAATGATTAGTCTCAAAATGGCACTTTACATTAAACGTGCGGGATACAACTGTTTTCGAACACAGGGAACACAAAGCTTTATTACTTCATTCTATCACTCCGAATTCCCTTGTCCACTATTCTTGAAGAATCCGGTCACTACCAGTAGTATAATATGCGGATTCGGCGGCCTCCTCCTCCTCCTCCCGCGGGAAATTTGAATTTTGGCGGGAAATTTGAATTTTGGCGCGAGATTTGAATTTGTAAACAAAGCCACGTGCTTTTTGACAGCTGTCATCGACAACAACGCCTCGCTAACCTCACTGCTGCCATCTTGACTGGCCTAAACCTCAATAGTACCAACTTAACCTAACTAGCACGAGATTTGAATAGGTAAACAAATCCACGTGTTTTTTGACAGCCACGTGCTTTTTGACAGACAACAACGTATCGCAAACTTCAGTGCAGCCATCTTGATGGACCTAAACCTCAGTGCTACCAACTTAACCTCACTAGCGTGAGATAAACAAAGCCACGTGAATTTTTTGACAGCTGTCAGCCGCCATCTTTAATCAAGAGAGCGCCGTGCTGCACTCTATGTGGTGGCGGCAAAGTCGAAGTGCTTTACAAACTCACGTGCTTTTGTCATACGCAATCTTTAATCCACAGAGGACCGTGCTGCCCTCTTTGTGGCGGTGGCAAATTCCACGTGCTCTTGTTTGGGAAACAAACTCACGTGCTTTTTTTCTGACAGCTGTCATCCGCCATCTTTAATCAAGAGAGCACAGTGCTGCCCTCTTTAGCTATTTACCTTTGAAATGTGGTGGCGGATAATTTGAAAAATGCTTTTTGACAGCAGCCATCTTTGAGCACCGTGCTGCCCTCTTTGTGGTGGCGGCAAATTCCACGTGCTCTTGTTTGGAAACAGACCTATGTGCTTTTCTGACAGCTACCATCCGCCATCTTTAATCAACAGAGCACCGTGCTGCACTCTATGTGGTGGTGGCAAAGTCGAAGTGCTTTAAAAAGCCACATGCAGCTGTCATCTGTCATGAGAGCACCGTGCTGAACACTGCATTGTATGACTAGAATCAAACACTGTTTAGAAAGAAAAAAATATCTTCTCAACATACTTACTAAGCTGCTCTTCTTCCTCTGTCAAGGTACATCTCTATCGAACATGCATTGCAAAAGCAAGAGTGTGCAAGTTTAGACTTGAACACATACTACCGTTTATAGTTCGATGTTGTTGAACACTGCATTGCAATCAAACACTGTTTAGAAAAAGAAAAAAATTATCTTCTCAACATGCGCTAGACAATAACATACTTACGAATCTGCTCATCACATTCTTTCTTGCTTTTCTTCTTTGAGTAATAAACGAAACTCTATCTTGCAAATAAGGAGCGGGAGGAAGGTAATACCTAACCTAAAATAAAAGAAGATGCCAATTCTACATTATTTATTTACATCTTGTATGTACAAGTTTTATCTCGAATCATTTTACCCTAGTGATGTTTGCGTACTTCTCCCATTCTCGACGCAATCCTTGTATGTACAAGTTTAAACTTGCCGTACTACGCTCTCAGCGTACCTCTCCCTATCTTTATACAATATGTACAGTGAATTGTGATGTAAGATAGCTTAACGTATATATTACAAAGTACACACCTCTAGCATAATGTTTACACACATCTGCTTTATGTAAAGTAGTACCTATCAATACTACTATGCCCCAGGCTAGAGTGTTGGTAGAATTTGGGATGACAAACTGTTTGCAATCATCATTACTAAGGGCTACCTTACTAATTAAATGAGTGTACAACTGGTGCTTCTTGCTTCTAATGACAGACAAACTGTTACTCAGATGAATAAAATGCGTGCGTTCAAGCCTGAATCTCAAGCGATAATATTCTGGGCATACCTAAAAAGAACAAACATATATGAATGTAGTGTAGGGTACATCAGCTAGCCTAGCTATCTTTACAACTCAAAGTTCGAAACATACCTTAAAATGTTCGCGCTGCAGACTGTTACTCGGATGAACAAAATGCGTACTTTCAAGCCTGTAACTCGAATGATAATATTTTAGTTGTACCTAAAAAGAAAAGAAAATATATGAATGTAGATGTTTATTACCTAGCGTAGAAGTTGCTTTGCAAACAGTAACTAACAGTTCAGGCTTACCTTAAGTTGAAGGCTGAAGAATAATATTCACAGCAGACAGTACTTAGACGGGGGATGTGCACGTAATAAACACACACACAAAGAACTGTGAGCGCTTCACGCAGACTGTAGCAAGTAAATATGCTGCTTGTTACCAAGCGGATGTGAAAGTAGCTGACAACAGCAGTACAGTTGGAACGAAATGTTTATGCAACAAGAGCTCTCCTGAGTGCCTTACGCTGAGTTCTGCAGGCTGACGTATTTAAGCCGGGATCGAACCTGCTGTTGATGCCGAGGTGTCAGAATTTAAGAGTTCTGCAGCGGATCGAGCCTTAGAAAGTTAGCGCGCGATCCTCGACCTCTGGACTTAAACAGGAGGGTACTAAGCTACATCCGCGGTATTCCTTACCTCTAGGCACTTAAAGGTATTGAGCTAAGACCGCATCCGGCTAGATCATGTAATTACACGTTATGACAATCGCGCAGGTCCCTCGCCTAGCATTTGCTATTTTTACGGCTTCCGACAGTAGGGGTTGAACCCGCTATCTCCCGAAGTAGCGAGAATGATTGCGGGTACAAGATGTTGATGGTGATTCATCTGTCGGATGGGGGCGATCCTACTGTTACATTTTACATTCTCAGGTAGTTTCGAATAACCAGAGGGTGTGCAAAAAGCCAGCATTAAGTAAGGGCTGTTGATGGGGACGTTAAACGTTGTGCAGGCTTCCCCGAAACTGATTGAGGGTACAAGATGTTGATGGTGATTCATCTGTCGGATGGAGGCGATAAGCCTTGTGCAGGCTTCATGGGTAGGAGTAGGCTATGTACCGGCACCGGGTTTTACCCTCTCCCTACTCTTGTATATTACATTCTTAGGCAGTTTCGAATAACCGGAGGGTGTGCAAAAAGCCAGCATAAAGTAAGGGCTGTTGATGGGGACGTTAAACCTTGTGCAGGCTTCCCCGAAACTGATTGCGGGTACAAGATGTTGATGGTGATTCATCTGTCGGGTGGAGGCGATAAGCCTTGTGTAGGCTTCATAGGTAGGAGTAGACTATGTACCGGCACCGGGTTTTACCCTCTCCCTACTGTTGTATATTACATTCTTAGGCAGTTTCGAATAACCAGAGGGTGTGCAAAAAGCCAGCATTAAGTAAGGACATATAACGCTGTTGATGAGGACGTTTCCGAAATGATTGCGGGTACAAGATGTTGATGGTGATTCATCTGTCGGATGGAGGCGATAAGCCTTATGCAGGCTCTTTCGGCAGGAGTAGGCTATGTACCGGCACCGGGTTTTACCCTCTCCCTACTGTAGTATATTACATTCTTAGGCAGTTTCGAATAACCAGAGGGTGTACAAAAAGCTAGCATTAAGTAAGGGCTGTTGATGGGGACGTTAAACCTTGTGCAGGCTTCTCCGAAACTGATTGCGGGTACAAGATGTTGATGGTGATTCATCTGTCGGATGGAGGCGTTAAGCCTTGTGCAGGCTCTTTCAGCAGGAGTAGGCTATGTGCCGGCACCGGGTTTTACCCTCTCCCTACTGTAGTATATTACACTCTTAGGCAGTTTCGAATAACCAGAGGGTGTGCAAAAAGCCAGCATTAAGTAAGGGCTGTTGATGGGGGTGTTAAACCTTGTACAGGCTCCTTCAACAGGAGTAGCCTATGTGCCGGCACCGCGTAGGCTCTTTCGATAGGGGTAGGCTATGTGCTGGTACTGGGTTTTAATATTTTATCTTAGGAACTTACACCAGCTAAATGCTACACGGCTAAGAAAACGCTCTTTGAGTTACAAGTAGCTTATCAGCACGCAGTGTCCTCGGTGTTCGTTCAAGGTTACTACAGCCGGAAGATGAGTGTACAATTTCAGTCAACGCATGCATTCCTCACCTCGCTCTGACTGACTGCGCCGATACAACTTGAAAGACATTGTTCTAAGCAGTGGAACAAAAATGTAACCTGGTGTGAGCACATAGCATGTTCCTAAAGCTTAACACTGTAAATGTTTGGAGCTCCTGTTTTTACAGCTAGATGTGGTTCCTAACGTAACAGGGCCGGGATTAAAAATATATTTTACAGCCGAGTGCCCCCTCCTAACATGAGATTTTAAATCGCAAGAATCTGTTTTACGGCCGGTTGCCCTTCCTGACGCTGAAAGACCAGGATTTAGCCTGTTACCCTTCCTGATGTAACAAGACTAGGATTTATTTTTAGACTGCACTTAGCTAGAAATAGCTACACGAAATTATTATATAGAAAGAGAATTGCCGGCTCCTACAGTTTGGTTTAGTGTGGTTGCCTCTCACCCGGCAGTCTCGGGTTCGATTCTCTTGGGATTAAAAATATGTTTTACAGCCGAGTGCCCCCTCCTGACGCAAGAGTTTAAATCGCAAGAATCTGTTTTACAGCCGATTGCCCTTCCTGACGCTGAAAGACCAGGATTTAGCCAGTTATCCTTCCTGATGTAACAAGACTAGGATTTATTTTTAGACTGCACTTGGCTAGAAATAGCCACACGAAATTATTATATAAAAAGAGAATTGCCAGCTCCTACGGTTTGGTTTAGCGTGCTTGCCTCTCACCCGGCAGTCTCGGGTTCGATTATCTTAGAACGAAGGTGCACCCCAAACACATCATTCAATGTTCTGATCATATGTTGTATCGAGTACAGTGTTCGATTATAATCTTAATCACTTCTTTTGTAATATAATCTTCAATCATTCGATAAAGCTATGCCTTAACAGAGCAGGGAAAAGGAGGTTAACACAATCGCTATCTTACGCAAGCCGTTCAGAACTGTAGTCTTTTCTTCTCCTAGAACAAAGGTATTCCTTAACATGTTCTTTTTAAATTGTCCGCTGCTACGATCAAGAGCGCAGCACGGTGCTCTCAGATGGCGGATGTGGAATTTGCCACCACCACATGTCAAAGAATAAAGATGCCAACACGATGCTCTCTTGGCAGCTTTTCAAATTGTCTGCCACCACATTTCATCTAAAGAGTGCGGCACTGCGCTCTCTTGATTAAAGATGGCGGATGACAGCTGACGGAATTGCCCGAAAGAGTGCGGCACGGTGCTCTGTAGTTTAATGATGGTGGATGATAGCTTACGAAATTGCCCGCATGAGGGCAGCACGGTGCTCTGTTCATTAAAGATGGCGGATGACAGCTAACGAAATTACCCGCATGATAGCAGCACAGTACTCTGTTGGTTAAAGATGGCGGATGACACCTGTCAGAAAAAAGCACGTGGCTTTGTTTCCAAACAAGAGCACGTGGAATTTGCCGCCACCACATTTCAAAGGTACCTAGCTAACGAGTGCAGCACTGAGGTTTGTGATGCAAGATGGCGGATGACAGCTGTCAGAAAAAAGCACGTGAGTTTGTAGAGCACGTGGAATTTGCCGCCACCACAAAGAGGGCAGCACTGTGCTCAAAGATGGTTGCTGTCACATAGAAATGTCTGCCACCACAGGTATCTAGCTAAAGAGGGCAGCACGGTGCTCAAAGATGGCTGCTGTCAAAAAGCTTTTTTCAAATTATCCGCCACCACATTTCAAAGGTAAGTAGCTAAAAAGGGCAGCACTGTGCTCTCTTGATTAAAGATGGCGGATGACAGCTGTCAGAAAGAAAAGCACGTGAGTTTGTTTCCCAAACAAGAGCACGTGGAATTTGCCACCGCCACAAAGAGGGCAGCACGGTCCTCTGTGGATTAAAGATGGCGGATGACAAAAGCACGTGAGTTTGTAAAGCACTTCGACTTTGCCGCCACCACATAGAGTGCAGCACGGCGCTCTCTTGATTAAAGATGGCGGATGACAGCTGTCAAAAAATTCACGTGGCTTTTTTATCTCACGCTAGTGAGGTTAAGTTGGTAGCACTGATGTTTAGGTCCATCAAGATGGCTGCACTGAGGTTTGCGATACGTTGTTGTCTGTCAAAAAGTACGTGGCTGTCAAAAAACACGTGGATTTGTTTACCTATTCAAATCTCGCGCTAGTTAGGTTAAGTTGGTACTACTGAGGTTTAGGCCCGTCAAGATGGCAGCAGTGAGGTTAGCGATGCGTTGTTGTCGATGACAGCTGTCAAAATGCACGTGGCTTTGTATACAAATTCAAATGTCCCGCCAAAATTCAAATTTCCCGCGGGAGGAGGAGGCCACCGAATCCGCCTATTACACTACTACTACCATTGTTAAGTTTCTGTTTCGTTTTTTTGTTTTCGGCACCGAAAACATGTTTGTGAGGTCCGTATACAAACGACATTCAATAAACAGTTATTCATAAAGAATAATTACCCGCCACTGGCTTCTTCACACAAGTCAAATTTCATTCACTGACTGACTGACTGACTGACTGAGGGCCAGATTTTCTATATTTATTTGTTACACGTAGAACACTATGACTATACGATGCACGAGATATGTATAGTCTGTAGTAAACAATGTATATAAAAACTTCATGTGGCGTGCCACCGAAATCGTGTTCGCGTGCCACCTATTCTCCGGACCACCTTTTGAGCAGACTAAAGCGGAAGCGACGTCATTGTCTCGTCACACTCGCCGTGGTTGCCAAATGAGCCGGCGCGCGATTCAAAGTTGTACTCCACCACTATAATACAGCACAGCTCACGGATTGAACATCGAATGAATTAAAAATAATTTATACATTAACGTATGCGTGTTAGAATCCCATACAGTTTTTTAACGGCTTACATCTTTAAACAATTAATTTACTGAATTACATTTTAATGTGAAAACCTACAATCTGCTTTCCAGTCAATGACCGGGTCAGGGATGGAGTAAATAAAGCCCCATCTTGCAGCGAGGACAGGAATTGAGCCGGCTGCCGAAGCCTGTTTCACTCCTCTGGGGCAATGATTAATGAATGACAGATGAAATTAAATGATACTGGAGAGTGATGCTGGAATGAAAGATGACAGGGAAAACCGGAGTACCCGGAGAAAAACCTGTCCCGCCTCCGTTTTGTCCAGCACAAATCTCACATGGAGTGACCGGGATTTGAACAACGGAACCCAGCATTGAGAGGCCGACGCGCTGCCACCTGAGCCACAGAGGCTTTTAATATACTAACTACAATTTCACAGTACAATTTCAATAAATTAGTTATTACAAATATATTTTTATAAAAATATTATTTTTCTTCTTAATCTGTTTACCCTCCAGGGTTCGCTTTTCCCTTGGACTCAGCGAGGGATCTCACCTCTACCGCCTCAAGGGCAGTGTTCTGGAGTTTCAGACTTTGAGTCGGGGGATACAACAGGGGAGAATGACCAGTACCTCGCCCAGATGGCCTCTCCTGCTATGCTGATCAGGGGCCTTGTGGAGGGATGGGAAGATTGGATGGGACAGACAAGGAAGAGGGAAGGAAGCTGCCGTGGGCTTAAGTGAGGTACTATCCCGGCATTTGCCTGGAGGAGAAGTGGGAAACCACGGAAAACCAGTTCGAGGATGGCTGAGGTGGGAATCGAACCCAACTCTACTCAGTTGACCTTCCGAGGTTGAGTGGACCCCCTTCCAGCCCTCGTACCATTTTTCAAATTTCGTGACGGAGCCGGGAATCGAACCCGGACCTCCGGGGGTGGCAGCTAATCACGCTAACCACTACACCACAGAGGCGGACTATAAAAATATTATTATTATTATTATTACTATTATTATTAATATACAGGATATATATATAATATTTTATTATTTATTATTGACTATTATTATCTAAATATATGACCTGATTTCTTATTGAAATGAGGTGCTACTCACGGGCGATTTATGAAAAAGGGAGAAAAGTGAGGATTATATATGGGCCTACTCGTACTGGAATTAACTTGGAACTGACATATGAAGTTGAGGATCCAGGCGAAAACCTGCCCCACCTCCACTTTGTCCAGTACAATTTCAATAAATTAGTTATTACAAATATATTTTTATAAAAATGTTATTACATATTATTATTATTATTATTATTATTATTATTATTATTATTATTATTATTATTATTATTATTATTGTTACGGAGATTTCCGTGGTAGGTAGAGGTGAAAGAAGGTGCGGGTGTGAATAGGTCTCCAGCTACGAAAGCAAAATTAATTTAAAATTTAACAAGGTTATATTTTCTTTTCAATAACAAAGAAATAACAAGCATGGCAGGTACAAAGTAGCAAATCAAAAAGGGTAGTTACAATATTTACAGGAATTGGGCTTCGCGCCCTGATTTTACACTGCTTGGGCAATCAGCTCAGTTTTACCCCAAACACGAGTTTTAACAGAGGGGCAGAAAACCCCATTCATACCTAGGAGCCCTTGCTCCAAATTACACAGAAAAGCCTCCACGAGGCATACAACACTTAATTTTCAAAAGAGCCACTCGCTCTCACAATTTAAGCCTCTCCCAGGCCACACCAAACTCCACCTTCAAGTTGTCCTCACTGGACATAGACACAGGGGTACAATACCCAACCTACTGAGGTCTATTAAATGAAAAGGGGCAATTACATGACCTCTAAAATAACAATTTGAGAGGAGGCAATCTGCACTCCTAATACACTTGTTTTTAAAAAAACCTAATCTGGCTCTAGGCCACTAATGCAAGGGCTAATCCCATACTACCGAGGTGACTTTAGAAAAGAGCAATTTGTTTTACATTAACGAAGAATAGGTTGAGAAAATAAGTTCACCTCAAGACAATGTGAGTGGGAGCTCGAGAGGGTTAGCACTCTCTATCCCAATATGCAGCTTAAAAGAGAATAGAAGAAAAGATCGTTACATTTTAGGAAAAGGTTACATGGAGGAACGCTTCGCACCCGCCCCGAGAGTTAAACTGCTGAGCTAGCAAAGAAAGAATTTATTAATCGGCCATTACCTTATTGCTGACCGCTGCCGAGGAAGGAGGCGCTTCCCGCCTCCTGCTATGTACTTTATACACTGAAAGATGGAACAGAAGTGGCCCGGAGACCCTAAAATCAGCAGTTTAAATCCTCTCGCGGAAGTTTCTAGGCGTTAGGGGAATGAAAACACCTGCCCACAATTACTTTATTGGCTAGGGTACAGAAACATATCCAAGATGGGGGAAGATACATCGGATTGGTCGGAAATTACTGAAAGAAATTTGGGATTCGATAAATCTAAAACAAGGGGGAAAAGAGGGGTATACAGCCAACTTAAACAATAACAGAAAGAAATTTAGCAAGAAACAAACATTTGAAATAAAAATTTCTCCAACAAAATAGTTCTTTGACTCCGCACTAGGGTGCACTATTGTTGATCTTCAGTAGTGTCCTCTAGAAGAGAAAGTTCACACTTCTTACTTCAAGCGAAACAAAACCACATCAAAAATGACACAGTTCAAAAACTCAAAATTTTCCACGTGGTGACATCTTCTGAGAAAGTAGAGAATTAATAGCGTAGATAAAGTTCAGACTTCGTCCAGCAGAGGAGTTTCAACTGGCGCACATTTTAAATTAGCGGAGTGGAGGTGTACCGCCCGGTACAATTATTATTATTATTATTATTATTATTATTATTATTATTATTATTATTATTATTATTATTATTATTATTATTATTATTATTATTATTTTGATTATTATTCAGGAGGTTTCAGCGTCAGCTTAGCTTGTGCCGCAGTAATTAATCTGTGTCACTATCGAGTGGCTGCACACCCAAGTCGGAATCAGAACCGGGGTCAGCACACGAGGTAAACTAATCCCGCCGTCAATACTATTCGCTCGGAAATGCTTATAAACAGACAGAATCATATTTCTCTCGCCGGAAGTAAAAATCTTGCGTTTCTTCTTCCACTGATAACAGTCTGGTGAATTTTTGTTAGGATACATTGCACAATAATATCCAATAACGAGTAAGAAGAAACCTACAAACGTACAAAAGACTACAAGAATTATGAATTAGCACACAATACGCACATACACTGTTTTTGTAAAAGCGAAGCACACTGATAAAATTCTCTCACTGTGACAAACTGCAGCCACGTGTTCTTACTGAGTGAGTAAGTATGGCAGCTCCGCATTGACTGCACGATTGCCAAAACTCGCCTTGAGTAGCGCACCCCCCTTGCCCCCTCACCTACCGTGTGACAACACCGAGGGCGCTGCCCCTGTCGCCCGCGCCATCCCCTGGTCTATACACTCACTTCCGCTTTAGTCTGCTCAAACGGTGGTCCGGAGAATAGTGACACGCGTGGCATAGGTTCGCCATCCCTGGTGTAGATGGATTACGAGGAAGAGGATTGCATATACGAGGGCAAGTCAATAAGTACCGGCAATTTTACTCTAATTGTCTTCAGGTTGGTTCCATGGCGTTGTGTGCACACCAGCCGCTAGAAGGCACCGTTGTCTATGTCTGTGGTAGGTTTCAGCGTTATCAAATCAGTACAGCTTGCGCTGTTGGGACGTAAATATGGCCACGCCACTCTCTGCTTGCACCAAGGAATAACAGCGCTCCGTAATCCTTTTCTTGTGGTCTGAGGGTGTACCAGAAGCGGAAATTCATAGAACAGTCACTCGTCTGTTATTCAGGAACGTATCACTCACTTCTTCAATACTGGTATCAGTTACCGCCGTACCGGGCGAGTTGACTGTGCGGTTATGGGCGCGCTTCTGTGAGCTTTCATCCGGGAGAGAGTGGGTTCGAACCCCGCTCTTGGCAGCCCTGAAGATATTTTCCCGTGGTTTACGATTTTCACACCAGGTGAATGCTGGGGCTGTACCTTAATTAAGACCACGGCGGCATCCTGCGCACTCCTAGACCTATCCTATCCAATCGTTGTCATAAGACCTATCTATGTCGGTGCGATGTAAAACAAATTGTAAAAAATAGTTACGGCTGCAGATGGACGTCCGTATCTTTCCTCACCCTTCACCCTCGTGCGACCCCGTTTGAACTGTTCAGTCCACCGGTATACACCTCGCTGTGGCAAAACATCACCCCCGTGTTGCGCTGAAAGTCTTCTATGAATTTTGCTCCTGGTACACCCTCAGACCACAAAAAACGGAGTACGGAGCACTGTTCTTCTCTGGTGCAAACAGAGAGTGACACTACCATTTTTACGTCGCAACAGCGCAAGCTGTACTGATCTGATAACGCTGAAACCTACCACAGACATAGACAACGGTGCCGTCTAGCGGCTGGTGAGCACACAACGCCATAGAACCAACCTGAAGACAATTAGAGTGCCGGTACTTATTGACTTGCCCTCGCATATGCAATCCTCTTCCTCGTAATCCTCCTCCTCTTCGTCGCCGGAAGTGTGCAGTGTTTCATCTACACTCTTCCCGTGGTTTGACTTCATCAGTTCGTCTCGAATCCATCTATCATCTTTCCCAGCATTAAAAGTCTTTTCCACTCATATTAATAATCTAGGGCCAACCTAAAGATAATTAGAGCAAAACTGCAGATACTTATGCACTTGCCTACGTAGTTGCAGAAACATGTTAAATGAAAGGAAAGAACGGTCATCGCTGGTCATCCAAACGTCCTACGAAAGCTGGAAGAACACCGAGGTATGACATTGTGTTCATTAGACCCGGTACTAAAGGCCATTCTAAGGTCGTGAAAACAACATCCGATACTTTCGGATTGTTTATCGATGGTGATATATTGGACAATACAGTTCAATTCAATAAAAAGGAAATCATTGCATAGTAGATGCAACTTGAAACTTGGCCAACGATATAATGGAGATACCTATACAGATCTTGTTTTATTATTGTTGAAAGCATGACTTTTGAAAATAATAATTCGTGTATGTGCGTTAGGTAGTATTTCTATAAGCACCGGGCGAGTTAGCCGTGCGGTTAGGGACGCGCAGCTGTGAGCTTGCATCCGGGAGATAGTGGGTTCGAATCCCACTGTCGGCAGCCCTGAAGATGGATTTCCTTGGTTTCCCATTTTCACACCAGGCAAATGCTGGAGCTGTACCTTAATTAAGGCCACGGCCGTTTCCTTCCAACTCCTAGCCCTTTCCTGCCCCATCTTCGCCATAAGACCTATCTGTGTCGGTGCGACGTAAAGCAAGTAGCAAAAAAAAAAAAAAAAAAAAAACTTCTATAAATGTTAGACAGTGCTTCTGTTGTAATACAGCAGGTGCTTTACACAAATTGTCATTTAAAATATGGGTTACTCAGTTCCCCATGTTTCAGCTTGTGTCCGAAAAATCCGGTGTTTCCAATCCAGGGTTAAATTAGATTTGTAAACATTCTATAACTTTTTTCTTTGCTAGTTGTTTTACGTCGCACCGACACAGATAGGTCTTATGGCGACGAATAACTATTTTGAAATGAATACACGCTATACTAATTCTGCATGTTTGTTGTGATTTTTAAGGTTGTTTTACTAGGGATGTTGTTCATTCTTTGATGAAGATTCTGATCTATAACCAGTCACGTTTAATTTTCGGCTTTACAGGTTTATTTTGAACTTTTTTATGTACAAACAACACATAACAGCACTTTGTACATACTTTATTACCATGCTTTGGGTAGAAATTATTTTTTGATTTTCAAAATCATCTACCTCTGTATTTTACAAATTGACACCCCTCTCGGATCCCCCTCCATGGCTGGAAAAAGAGGGATATCACCCATGACAGGCTAATCGGCTTCAATCTGTCAGCTGCGCCAATGATAACCCCTTCCCCATAATATCGACATGGCAATGAATTATTCATTTAGACTACGATGACAAACACATAGAGAGAGAGAACTTGTCAGCACAAAGAGATGACGTCCTAATCACCATGTGCTGAGTGATATTAAGTCATTAACATTCATTCTGGCCCCAGTTCAAACTTTCGCAGATAAACAAACCACTGTTTAACACCTTTAATCAATACCAGGTGCGTAGTATGTATAATCACAAAATACTAGGGGCTACACAAATGTACACGTTAAAAAAAATGAGATTACCGAGCAAGTGGCCGTGTGGTTAGGGTCGCGCAGCTGTGAGCTTGTATTCGGGAGATAGTGGGTTCGAACCCCACTGTCGGCAGCCCTGAAGATGGTTTTCCGTGGGCTGTACCTTAATGAAGACCACGGCCGCTACCTTCCCAATCTCCCACCCTTCCGTCGCCGAAAACCTTTGATGTGTTAGTGCGACGTTAAACAAATAGCAGAAAAAAAGTGAGATTTAGCAATTTAAATTAAGGAAGACTGTTTTTCTCTCATTACACAATCATCTGAGAGAGAGAGAGGGAGAGAAAGACAGAGATTCCAAATGAATAACCATTTCATTTCGTTTTTAACTAGATAGCCGGGCTGAGTGGCTCAGACAATTGAAGCGCTGGCCTTCTGAAACCAAATTGGCAGGTTTGATCTTAGCTCAGACCGATGCTATTTGAAGATGTTCAAATACGTCGGCCTCGTGTCGGTAGACTTACTGGCACGTAAAATAACTCGTACTGGACTACATTCCGGCTCCTTGGCATGTTCGAAAAACATGAAAAGAGATAGTGGGACGTATTATTATTATTATTATTATTATTATTATTATTATTATTATTATTATTATTATTAACTTCAACCATAACAAGGTGGACTAAATGATGATAAATAGGTAAAGAGATCTATAGAGAGCTGGGCTGAGTGGCTAAGACGGTTGAGATGTTATCCTTCTGACGCCAGCTTAATAGGTTCGATCCTGGGTCAGTCCGATGGTATTTTTAGGTACCCAAATATGCCAGCCTCGTGTCGGTAGATTTACTGGCAAGTAAAGGAACTCCTGCGGGACTAAATTCCGGCACCTCAGCGTCTCCGAAAAACCATAAAAGTGGTTAGTGGTACGTAAAGCTAATGACATTATTATTATTATTATTATTATTATTATTATTATTATTAGATATAATGGAAAGACATGTTGAAACTAAGATGGGAGAATTAGGATTCAAAAGAAATTTAGGGATATGTGAAAAAATCCTTACTTAATGTCTGATCTTAGAAGATCGAATTAGTCGTACACTAAAATACAGAACAAGAAAAATACGATAAAGGTGAAAAGTTTTATAGCGAATCGTATGTTCCATTTACAATCTAAGAACCAACTTTCGAGGCTTCTTAGAAAATAGATTCAACAGATCCGTTGGTTTCACATTATTATTTCTCTGATTGTTTATTAATTAATTTGTTACCATTGATGCTTTCACGGCCCGTACTTATCGACATGATATAGGCTTTTGGGCTTATGGCGTGTCAAGATAATAAGGCGAAATTCTTTACGTTTCGCAGATAACTTTGCTCTGCGTTATCAGGAAAAAATGTCGACTGTCCACGATAAGGCTTCTCAAACAGTGAACTTTGAATTTAGACGTTATAATAGAAGTGGGAATGGTACGTCCATTCGTCACCAGATGGCTCTCCGGACGCGGTACAACACTAGCGTTCGAAGCGGAAGCTGACGGAACCATCAGAATCAGTCTGAGAGGGTCACATAACACAACAGGTGACATAGACAGGTGTATAACAATGACACAAGCCTGGAGTGAAACACCTGGCGATGAGGAACGTACGAATTTGGAAAACACCGAGACGAAATAACAATAGTGAAAGGACAGGGAAGGGAACTACCTTACGTAAATCCTTAATGGCTTGCAACCAGGTATTATTTAATTAATAGCCAGTGTCCCTGTTGAAATTGTTAGGATTTCTACGCATTTCAACAGCCTCCCGCATAATCCTGGACCTGTAGTGTCTAGTGTGGGTAAGAGCTCCAGCATCTTGGAACATGACATCATGACCCGACGATAGAGCGTGCTCGGCTATTGCTGATTTGTCTGGCTGGTTGAGACGAATATTACGTTCATGTTCCTTGATACGGGTACCAATGGACCGGTATGATAGGCCGATGTATACCTTACCACAAGTATAGGCAATTTCGTATACCCCAGAATGTAAAAGTGGGGACAATTTGTCCTTGGTTTCACCCAGATTGTGAGCAATTTTAGTGACGGTGCCAAATACGGTTTTTATATTGTGTTTGCGGAGGACCTTGGCAATTCCATCTGTGGTGTTGTGAATGTAAGGCAAGTAGGCAGTTCCCTTCAATTCTTCATTCTGTGAGCTTTGCATGGTTGTTTCGCTGGGAAGCAAAGCTCTAAGAACCTGCAAGTCGCTGTAACCATTACCCATTAATTTGTTGATTATCAGTTTCTTTTTTCTTTTTCGTTCTAACCCCCTGAATACACCATAATACCAACCACCACAGAAACAAGCAACAGGGCTGACATCGAGAAGGGCATCCAGCCGTAAAACTGACCCAAATCCACATCAAGTGCCAACCCTAATAAATTAGGCAAAAGCCAGAAATAATTAGGTACATTCACTAAAAGAAGGGGCGGGGGGTGATGCCTCAAAATAGCTTTTTTTTTTTTTTGCTATGGGCTTTCCGTCGCACCGACACAGATAGGTCTTATGGCGACGATGGGATAGGAAAGGCCTAGGAGTTGGAAGGACGCGGCCGTGGCCTTAATTAAGGTCCAGCCCCAGCATTTGCCTGGTGTGAAAATGGGAAACCACGGAAAACCATTTTCAGAGCTGCCGATAGTGGGATTCGAACCTACTATCTCCCGGATGCAAGCGCCTGCGCCACCTCCAGAAGTATAAGGATAGATAGATAGATAGATAGATGGATAGATAGATAGATAGATAGATGGGTAGATGGATAGATGGATAGATAGATAGATAGATAGATAGATAGATAGATAGATAGATAGATAGATAGATAGATAGATAGATAGATAGATAGATGTCTTTATTTCATAGTGTAACTGCTATAAAAATTAAGAGTGAGTGTGTACATGGGAGAAAATGAGTGAGAGAACTACGTTGCTTTTGTGTAGACAGAGAGAAATTGTGAGCCGTTTGGTTAGACAGATGAAAAGAGGGAAAATGCGAAGGTAATGGGGGCACAGATAGAAAGAGAGAGAGCTGACGGTCACTACTGGAACCTTTCCCACCGCCCCCCATGACTCATGGGACCATGTGACAACACACCAACCCTTTCGGGTCACGAACACATGGGACCATGCTCCATGGAAGTCGATAGTCAAGGGATCTTTTTTGGTCTGTGCCGATTTCTCCTCATTGGGATTGTATACTTAATCCACTCACATGAAGAGTTATCGACCATTCGACTCAGCTAGATCAGAGCTACTCTCCCGTTCCTGAGGTCTGAACACGGACTCCTCAGGGCCGAAGAACGTTCGCGGCAAATGAAGGCTATAAAACATAAACTACCTTAAAGGCCTACAATGAACGGAAGAGGATTCTGGATGCATGTTTTTCGGTATAGATAGGCATGAAATCGTTTGGAACAATTTACTACTCACTCGGTGAAATATACAAATTTACATACACTCTTGATACTTGTTACACAACTAATCTGAGCAAATCACTTATTTTAGCAGCGGAAAAATCCGGGCTGCCATTGACATCGGTTGTTACCTCCACATTCCACAGACAAAATCTATGTGAAAGGCAACGTTAGCTGTTATTTTCTCTACTCCAATAAATTTTCCTTTTTGACACAGACGTAGATATCCATATCCCTCTCTACCAAAACAGAGAATAACCGAGAGGTTGTAATATGATTTCACTTTTTCACATACTATCACTTTGAATTGCCTGTGTCATATATTGCTTACATAATTATTACATTAGTTTGGATGTATGCTACACAAATTGTTTTGTGTATTATCGCAATTGTTTTGTGCGCGTCATCACCCGGTTTAGCATAAACCACTGAGTACCCTATCATATTCACAAAAACAAACAAAACAAGCCATGTTCCCCCAATGCGAGTATTCCATGGGACTGAATCCCGTATTACACATTAGACTCTATTTACACAAAAGAAAAATGTCCGCCTTTGAATGGTCGGCTAACGCTAGGAATCAATGAAGTAAAGATTAAAAAAAAAAAAAAATAATCCGAACATTCCGACCATATCAGAAATCCGTCACTAAAACACGGAGAGGGAAAGAAAAAGGACTCAAGTCTTCCATATAAAATAAACACAGACTTGAACAACGAACTATCATTTGCAATCACTACCAGTGGACTTTCACGAAGTCTAGATTCAAATCGACATCGATTAAAAGTAACCAACAAAAACACATCCTGAAAAAGAAAATATATCAAACACATGTATCAATAAAGACGATGGCTGTAATTTAACCGTTGTAACCCGCTGTCTTAGCGAGCTGTTGATCGCTGCTGTGCCCACATGAGGTTCGAACCTGAGACTCTGGTCGTCTCCATCCAGGGTACTGTAATCAAGCCCTAATTAATCTACTCGTGTATCGAACTGTCATAACAAAAATAAACATCTACATTGCTTTGTAGGTCATGGTCTACGGGGTGGCAATTAAAGCACTTGCTGTCTTTATTCTCAAAGAAACCAGAATGTTGGTTCGGCCAACCTTTCTGCTTGTATATCTTCCTCCCTGTTCCAGATTCTCCCCTCTCAGCCATAAATTCAGCTGACACTTGTCCCACGGTCCGGAGACAAAAAAAACACCATTCAGCCTGCTTCCCGCTAGGCCTTTTTCTCTCTCTGTGTCCATCAAATTAATTCATTAGAAAACTGGCACATTTTATTCAATGCTCGGACCAGCCCACATACATTCAGTACACGAGAATCATTTCTCAAATTCGACCGTTAATTCACATTTCATTCTCTCATATCTCTGGAGGTCTGGAGTTCGACTCGTATCTTCTCTCCTTCCAAAGTGCACCATCCGTTAGCCCCTGACCATAGCAATACTCCTATTTCTCCGCCTCTGAGGCGAGTGTGTGTACCTATCAGATACTACCCTATCTATCGGTATAAATCATCAATCAAAGCACCTTAGGTAAAATAATAACAATACTAATAATAATAATAATAATAATAATAATAATAATAATAATAATAATAATAATAAGAATCTTCTAACCTTTTGCTTGTAATGTATAGTATAAACACACTGCTCAAGTTACATTAAGAAAATAATAATAATAATAATAATAATAATAATAATAATAATAATAATAATAATAATAATAATAAAATTCAAATTAATTTAAATTATTAAATCCTTCCAAACCACTAACAGACCTTCTACATCTAACTTCAATAGTGTAGTGGAGGACAGGGGTTCAAACCTCGGCACGTCATTCCTTGAACATCACCAGTTACAGCCAAAACTTATATTACCATGCAACTACATGCTATTTCTGACTTTACGAACATAGTGCTGATTCTAGCCCAAGTTTTTCCTTTCATACGGGCACTTGTCGATGACTCTGTCACCTCGCTAATCCCTACGTAACTTAGGCACTTGCTCAGATGAGATCTACATTATTAATCTACATATCATTCTACTCCTTTTCCCCCCTCAATTCCTTCTCAGCACTAAATAAACAAATTATAATAACATGCAAATATATCCACTAAAAGGGGTCCCCTATTCCATACACTAACACAGGATCACTCCCTTCCCATATCTAATTAATTAATTGAAACAAAAATGAATAAAAGGATTCCCGACCATTCTTGGGCGGATTAAACCTATTTATATGTTATTTTAACCCTATACTTCATGACTATTATTTACAAAGGGAAATACTAGCATTGGAAAGAAACATAACTTGGTACTCAACAGTTGACGTCTTCGGCCCTGCCCGGAGGATCCGGAGGCCTGCCCATGTTGGATTACTCCATGGCGCTGGATCCTGTAGTCCTGGAGTTCAGAAGTTCCATATCTTGTCTTGCGTAATCCATTTTAGTAACACACGGATCACTGAAACTAGATTGTAATTCACACAATTTATCAATTTCTTGCACACGTGTTACCGTTCACTCCTATTACTTCTTTGTCTACCCACTGCCAGTTACAAGGAGATGAATATATCGGCTACTTTCAGCTAGTCTATTACACTGTTAAACCGGGCGTTCCCTGCATTCGTATGATGCAGAATTTTCTATCCCTATCTTCTGTATGGTCTAATAGTTAAGGAACACTCCTCACTAGATTGTTAATCAGTTAATAATCTGACCTACGCTCTGTTCAGAAACAGCGTGATTTTATACAGTTCTTTGTTCTGCTCGAGAAATTCTACGTACTATCAAGTAGTTGTTATGCAAAATCCTACTTCATCTTTCACGAAGTCTTAGTCTACTTTGCAACCGATATCTTAAGTATATCTCATTACCGTACTCGTCTGTTGCCTATCACAAATTATAATCACAAAAAGAAAAAAAACTGAAAGATTTTCCCTGCCGCTTTGTTCACAGAGTATACCAAGGAGCGGTAATCCGATAGCGAAGCGACCGTCGTTTCCCGTCGAAAGCTCCTCAACGACTACTCCAGTTCCCTGGAACTGCAAAAAACTTATACTAGCCCCGGTGGTAGGGGCGGTTTAGTGACTTCATCCCCACTCTTATTTTGACTGCTCCTGGATAAACCAGCCTGTCGAAATTAGCAATACGCTAGACTGTGTGACTCGGATATGCACAAGTACGCTATGCCATGCGGAATTTGATATGTTCGGCGGATCTGCCGTAATTAATTTATCATCTTGGAGGGGAAATAGGGAATCCCCAAAAGCATCTGGTTTCAGCCATGGCGTCCGTACGCTACGGGTCTTATATAACTTGTTTACCAACGCCTTTCGCTTGGAGAGTATTTTCTATCAGAACTCTTGACTTTATAATTCCACCAAAATTCAGCACACTCCTCTAACAGGTGCAGTTTTGTTAATCAAGCCTTATTTACGCCAAAAATGCATTAAATTTAGCCCGATCGCTCTGGCATCGCTGTACGCTTGCAGATGTTTTCCAATATGGAGTCGCTAAATAGTGTTCTTCTCCTGCTTCTTCTATGACGTGTGCCTAGCTCGGGGATTCCTTAAGCCACCCAGTGGGCGGGTGAAGGCGCCTCTCTGGCGGGCTTCGTATTGCACAACCTGACGATACCCCCAGCATCCACACAAAGAAAGCTTGCTGCCAGCCTCCTTACCAAGCATATCACTTGAAATAAATACTAATTGTGCCGGTACGGTCACATCTGCCCCTCCGTTGGTTTCAAGAAATTTGAAACGGAGTTGCGAATTTCTTGAATAATTACTACTCAATCCGTCCTAAGATCAATCTTCTGTAGCTGCTCTAAGTTTCTGTGATTCCAACCTCAACTGGGCATTTTCTCTCTGGAGCAAGAAACATACTCGTGCCATAATGTCGCGTCTCTGGTACAGCTCTACGCACTCCTCACAACTCTGGTCACTCAAATCATCTCGTTCCTCCACCGTCATTACATGGACTGCTGGATCTTCTTCACCATCTCCTTCTTCGTCCCCTGGATCCTCATCTTCGTCTCTCTCTAAATCCTCTTCCTCTTCTTCGGCATTCTCGTCCACCTGATTGGCGTCTATTCTGCTGCTTCCTGGAGGATGGTACAATTTCAAATTGGCGGCATTGTACACTGTCTCAGTCGTGCCGTCCATGCTCTGGACCTTGTAGGAATTATTATCCAAATTTTCGATGATCCGATACGGCCCAATGTATAACTCCGCAAACTTATGATAAATTTTATTTGCGGGATCGGAGATCGCTGGTCGTTTGACAAGAACAAGTTCTCCAACTCGCAGCGGACGATGGTACCTTTTTCCTCGCAATCGCCGTAATCGCTTCTCTGCCTGGCCTTTCAAATATTCCGCCGTTGTCTGTATGCAGAGTTCCACGGATAAGCGGGGGTCTTGAGGGCATTGGATTGCATTCACCCAGGGTCTTTTTGGAATTTCGTCGAAGTGAACGACGCTTGGGATCATCCCTGTCGACTCGTGGACCGTCCCATTCACACATTCCTCAATAATAGGAAGGACGTCCACCCATCGCCAATGTTGACGGGAACAGTAGATCCGGCAAAATTTGCCTATCTCCCGCATGATTCGCTCGGCTGGATTTGATTCGGGGTGGCGAATCGAACTCAGGTGATGCTTCACCCCTAATCGTTCAATATCCCTTTTAAAAGCTCCGGACGTGAATTGAGAACCGTGATCTGTCAAAATACACTCCGGTTTACCCATCCTCGGAATGATTTTATTCTTTATCTGATTGATGACAGCTCTGGTATTCGCTTTTTGTACGGGGCAAAGTTGGATAAACTTCGAAAAGACATCGACGCAAACCAAAATATGCTGCATCCCGCGTCGTGCCTTGGGTAAGGGACCGTAAAAATCTAGCGCGAAGAGCTCTTTGGGCTGCTTCGGCAACAAAGGTCGCGGCAGTTGTTTAAGCAAAAATGTGTTGTGCTTCACCCGCTGGCATATATCGCATGTCATCAGTACACGGCGGACAATCTTCCTCATATTTGGCCAAATGAAGGTTTCCTTTAACGTTGATACAACCTTGTCGATCCCGGCGTGACCAATGGCTCGGTGTGCCAACCAGATTAAGTCCTCTTGTAAAACGGGCGGCACTACAATCCTGTATCGAGTGTGATTATCATCGACAAACTTATGGAGAATCCCGTTGAAGTAATTGTACCGTTCTGCCTTCTTCTCTATTTCTGAGTGCTCGGCGGTACCCGGTTGTAATTTCCGCTTGAAGAACTCGATCAATTTCCCTGTTTCCGGATATCTTTCCTGCTCCTCCCCTATAGTTTTCAACTTTTCTAGAGTGGCATGGTCCTCATCTTCCAGCTGGATGTGAAAAATGGAAGTTTCGCTGGAGTCCGGGTTTCGACTTAGGGCATCTGCAATAATGTTGTTTTTTCCAGCCCAATGCTCAACCGTTAAGGCAAATTGTTGGACGAAAAGACACCAACGATTGACCCTTTCGCTCGTCATAGTCGACTTGAGCATGAAAGTTAATGCCTTATGGTCTGTCCGAAGGACAATGGGGAAGCCATAGATATACTTCCGCCAGTGACCTAGGGCTGTGACGATAGCCAACATCTCGAGTTCAGTCACTGTGTATTTGAGCTCGTGAGATCTCAATTTGCGGCTCATAAATGCCAGATACGTGATTTTTGGTTGTGCCTCCGGGTCTTCTTGGTACAATACAGCACCGACCCCAATTTTCGATGCGTCTGTTTGCACAATGAATTTCTTAGAATAATCTGGGTAACCTAATTTAATGCTGTTGGCGAGGAGTTCCTTCGTCTTATTGAAAGCGGCTTCGCATTCCTCGTCCCACTTCCAACGGTTATTTTTCTTTAGCAAATTTTGGAGGGGTGCTACGACTTCGGTATACCCAGGACAGTGATCAGAGAAGAAATTACAGATCCCTAAAAATTGCCGAACGTGCTTGACCCTAGTTGGTCTTGGAAAGTTTTGAATTGCTTGAATTTTGACGGGGTTTGGGATCACGCCATCGGAGTCAATCACGTGTCCCAAAAATAAAATACTCCTTTGACAGAACTGTGACTTTGGAAGGTTGACTTTAAAGTTGTTTCGATCCAGATCGAGCAAGAGCTTCTTGATCTTTTCGAGATGGTCCTCGACTGTCTCAGATGCCACCAAAATGTCATCGATGTACCTTACCGTAAATGCCTTTACCTCGTCGCTAAGATTTCTATCGAGAGCTCGGATAAGAGCAGATCCCGCGTTCATAATGCCGAACGGAAGCCGATTGAAGACGTATGTCGTCTGGTCAAACATAAACCCAGTCAAAATTTTGGTCTTCGGGTCTAACTCTACATGATGAAAAGAGGAAGTTAAGTCGACCCCAGAAAACAACTTCATATGCCGAAATTTCTTCAGGATGTCCTTGATACAAGGGGCTTGATCATACTCGGGGACTAAGCGTTTATTAATAGCCCTCGCGTCAAGGCAAACGCGAAGAGACCCATTCGCCTTTTCGACAATTACGAGAGGGTTCAGGAAAGGCGTTGGGGACTTCATAATTAAACCACTAGCCTCCATCTCGCCAATGATTTTACTGACTTTGTCATGATACTTTTCTGGTACCGGATACGGTCGTTGCCTAAATGGTTCCCAACTGTTGACTACCAAGGTATATTGAAAGTTTGGGATCTTCCCCGGTCGTGAACCGAAAACTTCTTTACATTGTTCTAAAATTTTGAATAATTGGTCCTTTTCATTTTCCCCAATTTTGGCTTCATGAATTTTCCCTTGAATGGTTGAATCCAACGATGGTTCCTCTTCTGTCTCCAATGCTGCGATTGTCATTCCAGATTCCTCAAAGACTTTGTGGCAGATTACGTCCAATCCTATCCCGCTTTCTTCTCCCTCCGGGTTTCCTGAACAGATCCGTGTCGTCCAAATTCTTTCCTCGGTTTCTAAGTCTTCAAAATCATTTAACTTCATCTCGGTTTGGGCCGAATCAAATTTTAAACAAATTTCGTTTGTTTCCATATTAATATGGGCTTTATATTCCCTTAGGAAATCTGAACCGATGATGATATTATATTCAATTTTGGATAAAACGATAAATGGATGGGAAATAATATCCTTCCCAATCTCCAGTTCCAGATACGCTTGGCTATTGCAGATGGTGGTCCTGTCCGGAATTACTCCACGAACCTTGACATTCGATATTGGGATAACCGGGATATCATTTTTGGATTGAAGTTCTTGTAATAGAATTCTAGAGACAACGCTCACGCTGGCTCCCGTGTCCACAAGACAACGAACTCGAACCCCGTTAACCCTGATGTAAATAACGGGTAGTTCTCTTATGACCTTAATGTCTGTTTTCAACTGTTCCTCCAGTAAATCATCAGCTTGCACCACCCAGGTGTCTATTGTAATGACCGTCCATGACGTCTCCTGAGGATCGATAGCTTCCGAAAATCCGGCTATCTCCCCGCTTAGTAGTTGGGCTTTTTTTAAGGCGATTCCCCTCTGTGGCCTCATACTCTGGCGCACAGGGGTTCAACCTCCCTTGATTCGCGTTATGCTGCTGTAACGCAAGACTCTCTGCCCCTTGACACTCATTTGTTTGGGAGAGTTGCCTTATGGGCTGCTCCCATATGTCTCCATTACTTCGCGCCTCGCGCAGTTCTTTAACGTAGCGTTGAGATTCTTTCTTACGGTCGTTCTGGTCTCCCTGACGATAATCTCCCCGTGGTTGCGGATTCCTATCGTTTCTAGGTTGCCATTTCGGATAGGGTCGCCGGTCCTTACGGTAACTGTCTCTCGTATAGGTTTGCCGACCGTAACTACGCCTATCCTCTTTCCACGGACGAGGATTCCACCTACTATCCCTTGAATGGTTATTTGTAGCGTACAATTCCCGCGTACTTGTCCCTTGGTCCTTTTGACCGACCAAATTAGCATTTCCTTGGCAGTTCACGATGTTTACCATTTCAGTCTGCCTGGTCCGCATGTGTTGGCCACGCGACGTCTGGTCCAGATGCCGTAACACTTGCTCCATCTCAACAGCTGTTTTTACATCTGCCGCTATCAAGATACGCTGCACGTCAGCGGGAAATTGTTTTGTGAGCGCTGCCAATAGTTCGCCTTCTGCCGGAGGGTTGTCCAACTCCCTCATCTTCACTAGCTGTCCTGTGAAGTACTCGCAGAAGCGCGTCGGTCCCGTCATCGAATACCGACGTGAGTACAATTCGAGGCGCAAACCCTGCTGCGTTTGCATTCCCCAATATTTGTCTAGAAATGCCCTCTTAAAGCTTTCGTACCCATCGAAGCAGTATCGAAATGCTTGGAACCACACAAGGGCCTGGTCCTCTAAAAATTTCTCGACAACCCGTAACTTTCGTTCAGACGAGATCCGGTTATCGCTCATGTAACCGTCCATCTCAATCAAAAATTTCTTTGGCGTCATATTGCCGCCGGGTTTGAAACGTTTTGGTTTGTCGTCCGCCATCTTCACCATGTTATAGATGGGGATAGGTTCGACAGGAAGGAGTGTTGAGTTATGCCCTAATGTCCCCGCTATCTGGTCTGGACTCATATTCATTGTCTGGAAGAGTCCTGATCTTTCGGATTGGGGCTTTGTGTCGAACGGATTAAATTGACTTGGTTTCATTGGGCTAAATTCCTTCCCAACTTCCTGAAAATTCTTCCCTACTTTAATTTTCCCAAAC
Source organism: Anabrus simplex (assembly GCF_040414725.1). Taxonomy (NCBI): domain Eukaryota; kingdom Metazoa; phylum Arthropoda; class Insecta; order Orthoptera; family Tettigoniidae; genus Anabrus; species Anabrus simplex. Next base: position 1,737,033,392 of record NC_090265.1, on the reverse strand, counting down.
TCTTCCTTTAATTCCTGAATTATGGCGTCGTGGGTGTCTACTTTGAGCTTGACCTTCTGAGTCCTATGTGACCAATCCTCGATCCTGTCTGAAAGTTTATCGTCCCTCTTGTCGATTTCTTCCCGGATCGTGGTAATATTTACGGACGTTAGCTCTCTTTCTTCTGCTACACGCAGTTCGATCTTGTCGGTAAACTCCTGTCGTAACGCTTCGGCTTTATGGCGTACGTCATTCAACTTCATCTGGGTTTGGGATATTTCTCGAGTTATTGCCTCAGTTTCCCTACGCTGATTTTCTTGGTATTCGACTGTCGCCTTCATATGCTCGTCTAACTGCTCCGCGACACTTGTGCTTCGAGCCTCAACACAGTCAATGCGTTCAATTGCCGTATCCATGGTCTTACTGATCTCCTCCTGCTTTGCCTCAACGCTCCCTACTCGTTCTTCTAAACGTTCGGTTATCTTAATGCAGCGTTCCCGATCGACTCTCAATTGTTCGACCAATTCGTCCTGCCGCTCATCGATTCGCTCTAATCGCTTATTTATTTCCTCCCTTCCTACCTTACACTCTGTCTGTACCTGGTCTATCATTTCTTTGATGTTTTCCTGAACGTTTCCAATAGCCTGACTCAGTTTTTCCGTCATCATTTCCTGAATATCCTCACTATTTTGATTTAGTTTTCCCGCTAAATTATCCTGAATACTTTCACTCGTTTGAATCAATTTTGCCTGCATGTCCTCGTTAGATTGATTCAGTTTTTCCATTAAATTCGCCTGAATATCCTCACTCATCTCCCGTAAGAGTTCCTTTAACGCCTCCATATCCATGATAATACAACTGTTTTCATTAAAATGAGACCCCCTTCACCTTCGGACCTTGGACCTCGGGTTGATAGACGCACAAAACAATGTTCATTCAAGAATGCGTTCCCCCCGTTCAACCTCGAAAAATTTTGAAAATCCAAACATTAATTCCAAAACACCGCCTCAAACACGGCTAACTCGAAGTTGCCTAACATGTACACCCCTATTTCACCGAGTGCATAAACAACTTTTAAAAACCTAGCCTTCTTCATCAATAATCAATTTTGAATAAATTAATCACGCGCGCATTAAATTACCAACACAGGTGGTATATGCCAATAAAACAGGTCATCCGTCAAGCATTGAGGCAGATACACCCGATACAATAGGTCATACCGTCCCAAGACTTTCCGTCTGAAACCTAATTTATTGCCATTTCATAATCAGCTCAAGGGCCTGAGGTTACCCTTGCTAAATCACGAGAAATCTACCTTAATATGTAAATAACATTCACTACTAGCAATGAGGCCTACCTCAAACAGTACCTTCCGACTCATACCCGCGAATACGATTACCTGAAGGGTATCGATATTCATTTTTCCCCAGATTCTGGAAAATCATTTCATTGTTTCCTGGACTCGATTGACTCCTTATTTACCTTCCGGGTACGTCCATTGCTTTGAATAACCGTCATGGTTATTGCCATGATAATAATAATAATAATAACCACGACATACCGAAAAATTCCTCAAATTAACATTTATTATTTACTTAGTCATTCAGATTTACCTACTGGTCCAATTACGTGCATCCAAGTATGAACTAAATCAGTTCCTTGTCATAATTGGCCATTCCTATCCATTTTAACTTAGGCATATGTGCCATGCGCCCAATAAAGAAAAAAATTCAAATCCGAAAATACCTACCGAAAAATGCCGAAAATGCCTACACGCAAATGCCGAAAGTGCCGAAAATGCCAACACGGAGGGCGCCATATGGAACCTTTCCCACCGCCCCCCATGACTCATGGGACCATGTGACAACACACCAACCCTTTCGGGTCACGAACACATGGGACCATGCTCCATGGAAGTCGATAGTCAAGGGATCTTTTTTGGTCTGTGCCGATTTCTCCTCATTGGGATTGTATACTTAATCCACTCACATGAAGAGTTATCGACCATTCGACTCAGCTAGATCAGAGCTACTCTCCCGTTCCTGAGGTCTGAACACGGACTCCTCAGGGCCGAAGAACGTTCGCGGCAAATGAAGGCTATAAAACATAAACTACCTTAAAGGCCTACAATGAACGGAAGAGGATTCTGGATGCATGTTTTTCGGTATAGATAGGCATGAAATCGTTTGGAACAATTTACTACTCACTCGGTGAAATATACAAATTTACATACACTCTTGATACTTGTTACACAACTAATCTGAGCAAATCACTTATTTTAGCAGCGGAAAAATCCGGGCTGCCATTGACATCGGTTGTTACCTCCACATTCCACAGACAAAATCTATGTGAAAGGCAACGTTAGCTGTTATTTTCTCTACTCCAATAAATTTTCCTTTTTGACACAGACGTAGATATCCATATCCCTCTCTACCAAAACAGAGAATAACCGAGAGGTTGTAATATGATTTCACTTTTTCACATACTATCACTTTGAATTGCCTGTGTCATATATTGCTTACATAATTATTACATTAGTTTGGATGTATGCTACACAAATTGTTTTGTGTATTATCGCAATTGTTTTGTGCGCGTCATCACCCGGTTTAGCATAAACCACTGAGTACCCTATCATATTCACAAAAACAAACAAAACAAGCCATGTTCCCCCAATGCGAGTATTCCATGGGACTGAATCCCGTATTACACATTAGACTCTATTTACACAAAAGAAAAATGTCCGCCTTTGAATGGTCGGCTAACGCTAGGAATCAATGAAGTAAAGATTTAAAAAAAAAAAAAAATAATCCGAACATTCCGACCATATCAGAAATCCGTCACTAAAACACGGAGAGGGAAAGAAAAAGGACTCAAGTCTTCCATATAAAATAAACACAGACTTGAACAACGAACTATCATTTGCAATCACTACCAGTGGACTTTCACGAAGTCTAGATTCAAATCGACATCGATTAAAAGTAACCAACAAAAACACATCCTGAAAAAGAAAATATATCAAACACATGTATCAATAAAGACGATGGCTGTAATTTAACCGTTGTAACCCGCTGTCTTAGCGAGCTGTTGATCGCTGCTGTGCCCACATGAGGTTCGAACCTGAGACTCTGGTCGTCTCCATCCAGGGTACTGTAATCAAGCCCTAATTAATCTACTCGTGTATCGAACTGTCATAACAAAAATAAACATCTACATTGCTTTGTAGGTCATGGTCTACGGGGTGGCAATTAAAGCACTTGCTGTCTTTATTCTCAAAGAAACCAGAATGTTGGTTCGGCCAACCTTTCTGCTTGTATATCTTCCTCCCTGTTCCAGATTCTCCCCTCTCAGCCATAAATTCAGCTGACACTTGTCCCACGGTCCGGAGACAAAAAAAACACCATTCAGCCTGCTTCCCGCTAGGCCTTTTTCTCTCTCTGTGTCCATCAAATTAATTCATTAGAAAACTGGCACATTTTATTCAATGCTCGGACCAGCCCACATACATTCAGTACACGAGAATCATTTCTCAAATTCGACCGTTAATTCACATTTCATTCTCTCATATCTCTGGAGGTCTGGAGTTCGACTCGTATCTTCTCTCCTTCCAAAGTGCACCATCCGTTAGCCCCTGACCATAGCAATACTCCTATTTCTCCGCCTCTGAGGCGAGTGTGTGTACCTATCAGATACTACCCTATCTATCGGTATAAATCATCAATCAAAGCACCTTAGGTAAAATAATAACAATACTAATAATAATAATAATAATAATAATAATAATAATAATAATAATAATAATAATAATAATAATAAGAATCTTCTAACCTTTTGCTTGTAATGTATAGTATAAACACACTGCTCAAGTTACATTAAGAAAATAATAATAATAATAATAATAATAATAATAATAATAATAATAATAATAATAATAATAATAATAAAATTCAAATTAATTTAAATTATTAAATCCTTCCAAACCACTAACAGACCTTCTACATCTAACTTCAATAGTGTAGTGGAGGACAGGGGTTCAAACCTCGGCACGTCATTCCTTGAACATCACCAGTTACAGCCAAAACTTATATTACCATGCAACTACATGCTATTTCTGACTTTACGAACATAGTGCTGATTCTAGCCCAAGTTTTTCCTTTCATACGGGCACTTGTCGATGACTCTGTCACCTCGCTAATCCCTACGTAACTTAGGCACTTGCTCAGATGAGATCTACATTATTAATCTACATATCATTCTACTCCTTTTCCCCCCTCAATTCCTTCTCAGCACTAAATAAACAAATTATAATAACATGCAAATATATCCACTAAAAGGGGTCCCCTATTCCATACACTAACACAGGATCACTCCCTTCCCATATCTAATTAATTAATTGAAACAAAAATGAATAAAAGGATTCCCGACCATTCTTGGGCGGATTAAACCTATTTATATGTTATTTTAACCCTATACTTCATGACTATTATTTACAAAGGGAAATACTAGCATTGGAAAGAAACATAACTTGGTACTCAACAGTTGACGTCTTCGGCCCTGCCCGGAGGATCCGGAGGCCTGCCCATGTTGGATTACTCCATGGCGCTGGATCCTGTAGTCCTGGAGTTCAGAAGTTCCATATCTTGTCTTGCGTAATCCATTTTAGTAACACACGGATCACTGAAACTAGATTGTAATTCACACAATTTATCAATTTCTTGCACACGTGTTACCGTTCACTCCTATTACTTCTTTGTCTACCCACTGCCAGTTACAAGGAGATGAATATATCGGCTACTTTCAGCTAGTCTATTACACTGTTAAACCGGGCGTTCCCTGCATTCGTATGATGCAGAATTTTCTATCCCTATCTTCTGTATGGTCTAATAGTTAAGGAACACTCCTCACTAGATTGTTAATCAGTTAATAATCTGACCTACGCTCTGTTCAGAAACAGCGTGATTTTATACAGTTCTTTGTTCTGCTCGAGAAATTCTACGTACTATCAAGTAGTTGTTATGCAAAATCCTACTTCATCTTTCACGAAGTCTTAGTCTACTTTGCAACCGATATCTTAAGTATATCTCATTACCGTACTCGTCTGTTGCCTATCACAAATTATAATCACAAAAAGAAAAAAAACTGAAAGATTTTCCCTGCCGCTTTGTTCACAGAGTATACCAAGGAGCGGTAATCCGATAGCGAAGCGACCGTCGTTTCCCGTCGAAAGCTCCTCAACGACTACTCCAGTTCCCTGGAACTGCAAAAAACTTATACTAGCCCCGGTGGTAGGGGCGGTTTAGTGACTTCATCCCCACTCTTATTTTGACTGCTCCTGGATAAACCAGCCTGTCGAAATTAGCAATACGCTAGACTGTGTGACTCGGATATGCACAAGTACGCTATGCCATGCGGAATTTGATATGTTCGGCGGATCTGCCGTAATTAATTTATCATCTTGGAGGGGAAATAGGGAATCCCCAAAAGCATCTGGTTTCAGCCATGGCGTCCGTACGCTACGGGTCTTATATAACTTGTTTACCAACGCCTTTCGCTTGGAGAGTATTTTCTATCAGAACTCTTGACTTTATAATTCCACCAAAATTCAGCACACTCCTCTAACAGGTGCAGTTTTGTTAATCAAGCCTTATTTACGCCAAAAATGCATTAAATTTAGCCCGATCGCTCTGGCATCGCTGTACGCTTGCAGATGTTTTCCAATATGGAGTCGCTAAATAGTGTTCTTCTCCTGCTTCTTCTATGACGTGTGCCTAGCTCGGGGATTCCTTAAGCCACCCAGTGGGCGGGTGAAGGCGCCTCTCTGGCGGGCTTCGTATTGCACAACCTGACGATACCCCCAGCATCCACACAAAGAAAGCTTGCTGCCAGCCTCCTTACCAAGCATATCACTTGAAATAAATACTAATTGTGCCGGTACGGTCACACTACGAACATATTAGGCGACACGCACACAAATATTTTCCTAAAAGTGGAGTGTTGTTCCAACTACTGGGTGATATCCTCTGCCTCATTAACATGCGATACTCCAAAGCTAGATTAAAATTGCATGTTTTAGAAATCTGCGTCATTTTGAAGTAGCAGAAATAAAAGTCTGTGGACTGTTAACAGTCATATGAATAAAAAAAAAAGGACAATAGAAAAATATATCCGCGAATGTATGAGTGTGTGTGAGAAGAGCAGGTAGTGTACAGAGCTGGACTGTGTAATTACTGTGGTCCGAGCAACATCGTCAAGCCCTTGTCTCGTAATTTATTAAAATGATCCGGCCGTAACACCTCTTCAGCCGTCTGAGTTCTATACAAGTCGCACATAATGCAACTTGTTTGACACGGCTCGTTGGAGGCAGCAACAAACACAACTGCAAGTCCGCATCTCATTACCACTCTAGCTTTCATTTTAAAAAACAAAATCCAGCACAGCTTGTTATTAACCAGAATTTGGGAGTATTTGTTGTAGCTGACAGATGAGAGGTCCTTCATTAATTCAATGTTTAATGTGATTATAAACAACACACTTCATGGGGCCAAAATTACACAGCTTACTAAATAAAGGTAGGGGCTGCCTTGCCGAGGTGGTAAAGGCGTGCTTGGTTCACCCGGAAGGACGTAGGCTCGATTCCCTGTCAGGAAGTCGAAAAATTTAAGAAACGAGATTTCCACTTACGGACGTGCACATAGCCCTGAGGTTCACTCAGCCTACACCAAAAATGAGTACCAGGTGAATTGGTAGGGACAAAGGCGGCCAAGTACGGAGGTTACAGATAGTGGAAGTCTTTTAACTTCCGCCCCTCCAAGGACTTTCATGGCCTGTACGGAGATGACTTTGCTTTGCTTTACTAAATAATGGTAGATATCAACATTCTCTAGGCTGGTAAATCTATATCAACCGAGGGTAGGGGAGGGGGGTGCTGTGAGCTTGTATTCGGGGGATCGAACCCCATTGTCGGCAGCAGTAGCGGCAATTAGGAGGGGCGAGAGGCCCCTCCCACATTGTGGAGGAAACATTACATTTTAATTCCATTTTATCCGGCTGTAACTAGGAATTATTAAAACAAGTAATTTGTACAAGCCCTGTTGTCTTATAAGCTAACTGTTTTATTATTAACAAAATTACTAGCGGAAATACGCAAAAAAATATCGTTCGTCGCGGCTAACCGATTTGCATAGCGCCACAGCAGGTAATAGACACTTTGCATGTGCTATGGGGAAGGGTAGCAGGGGATTTTTTTTTTTTTTTTTTTTTGCCAAAGTTATGGACACTGAGGTAAGATTCACCCGACTGCCGTGCGCTTTCGTCAGTCTGGCAGTCTCCTTAGTGTCTGTTAGTTTCTTAGTGTACAGTGAAATACTAAATTATTTTTAATCATATAATCACGCTGGACTTCTATTTAATTGTAATACATGTCTAATATTGTTCCTTACCGATCTCGATAGCTGCAGTCGCTTAACTGCGACCAGTATCCAGTATTCGGGAGATCGTGGGTTCGAACCCCACTGTCGGCAGCCCTGAAGATGGTTTTCCGTAGTATCCCATTTTCATACCAGGCAAATGCTGGGGCTGTACTTTAATTAAGGCAACGTCCGCTTCCTTCTCATTCCTAGCCCTTTCCAGTCCCATCGTCGCCATACAACCTTTCTGTGTCGGTGCGATGTAAAGCAACTTGCAAAAAAAATAACTTCCTTTCGTGAATGTCTTAGTGTATACTATTGAATCAAAGTCTCAAAAAAACTATCTTTACCGCACTAAAGTTAAACTGTCAACCTTTACCTCTCTGTCAAAATTCGCTCAGATAGCATAAAAAACATACCATTCTGTAGCTTTTCTTTTTTTTTTTCCAGTTTTGATGTATATAACCTCCCTCTCGCGGTGGTATATACAAACCCGGATTAATTTCTGTTGTCTATGAATTTTTTGCACCCCTTCCCCACACCTTCTAATTCCCAATCGCCGCTACTGGTTGGCAGGCCTGAAGATGATTTTCCGTGGTTTACTATTTTCACGGCAGACAAATGCTTCCCACTCATATCTCTTTCCTATCTCATCGTCGCCATAATACCTAGCTGTGTCGGTGTGACGTAAAGCTACTTGTGAAAACTATACCTACCGAGCGAGTTGGTTGTAGCTGTGAGCATGCATTCGAGAGGTAGTGGGTTCGAATCCCACCGTCAGCAGCCATGAAGATGGTTTTCCGTGTTTCCCATTTTCACACCAGAAAATATGCTGTGACTGTACCTGAATTTAGGCCACGATCGATATCATCCCAGTCCTATTACTTTCCCATCCTCACGTCACCAAAATCTTGCGTTAGTGCGACCTTCAAACACTAGCAAATATATATTTCAGTGGCGTGCACTGAACCCCATCTAACCCAGCAAATGACTTTGTATTTATATATCCTTATTATTCCTTAGAAAGCTTTTTATAAAAAAACTTCGAACATCTAAGAAAAGGCAAGTACAGCCGTCTCCACAATCCGCTCACACTAGCACAGTTCAGCTTTTCCAGCAAGCTGGGTTTCCTTGCCGGCGCGAAAGAGAGCTCCCCAGCGAAATTTAAGTCGGTTGTTTGACGCATGCACTTGAAGCTTCCTTGTCCTGGAAGCGGGGGGCGTGGCTGTGGGCCCTCCCCCGACAGCAGTTTACGACGACAGGCCAGCTAGCTTGAGAAATGTATGTTAGTTTTAATAGTTGACACTCGAAGTGTTCAGCGCCATACTGTAGAGACTACAAGAAAAATGTCAACATTTTGACAGTATAGCCACTTGCACATCGTCTTGCTAATAAAAATAGAGCCAGTTTATGAGATCAATTGTAACATAGAAGAATAAATTTTATTCCTGGATTTCGGCATGTATAAAGTTCTTTCGAGCAGTTCATTGATGGCAAGTGTAGAGTGCTTTCCGATAGCCGCAGAAAAATATTTAGGTTGCCCAGCGTGATCACAGAACTAAGCGCGAAGTATACAATTTTGTATTTGGTTGTCTGCGATGGTTGTATATAATGAATGTTTTGGTGTTCCTCTTGGATTATAGGTGAAGATTCCCTAAGTTATGTGTCATTTTCTCATCAATGTAACGTGCGTTATACGGCGTGACGAATATTCTCCCTCGTTTGTCTTTGATGCACGTTAAGCGAGTTAAGCTATGAAACTTCGGCGACGGTAAAATATCAGTAAGCGAGCTCGATAGCTGCAGTCGCTTAAGTGCGGCCAGTATCCAGTATTCGGGAGATAGTAGGTTCGAACCCCACTGTCGGCAGCCCTGAAAATGGTTTTCCGTGGTTTCCCATTTTCACACCAGGCAAATGCTGGGGCTGTATCTTAATTAAGGCCACGGCCGCTTACTTGCCACTCCTAGTCCTTTCCTCGCCCATCGTCGCTGTAAGACCTATCTGTGTCGGTGCGACGTAAAACAACTAGCAAAAATAAATAAAAAAATAAAAAAATAAATAAAAAAATAAATATCAGTAACATTTTGCTGATTCAGTTTAGATTAGGTTAAGTTAAAAAGTATTAGTCCCAGTGTATTTTTGTGAAAACCATGACTGTACTATCACGAAGTGTCGCCCGGTGAAGCTGTAAGTACATTGTTTAAAATCTGGTATGGATTATGATGATGTCGTCGCTGTCATAAATATCAATTTGGAAATATGTTCGAGTTTCTGGTTGAAAATATTCTTGAATGACCTTTCTGAGGTAGATCTTTCCACGAAAAACGCAGCCTTATAACATGGTAAAGTTGACTTTAGAGAGTGTAATGAGGCTACGATTGCTTGTATTAAAAAAAAACAAAAATTGCCGCTGAGGTTACGAATGTGTTCACCGCACGCCACCGATACATTTAACGCCATACTAACACTTTCAGATTTTCAGACCGGCCCCGTGGTCCAGCAATAGTAAGCCTGCCTCTTACCCAGGTGTCCCATGTTCGATTCCCGACAAGTTCAGCGAATTTTTAACCTGGAATGAGGGGTAGTTCGAAGTCCGGTCAGCCGACCTGAGAACAACTGAGAAACTACCTAACGATGAGATAGCGGCTCCGGACTAAACAGGCAAGAATAGCGGCCGAGAGGGTTTGTCACGCTGACCACGCGTCACCTCGTAACATGCTGGCTTTAGGGTTGAGCAGCGGTCATTTAGTAGGCCAAGACTTATCAGGGTTGTAGAGACGTGGAATTAAGGTTGTTTTTATTTTTTATTTTTTTGCTAGGGGCTTTACGTCGCACCGACACAGATAGGTCTTATGGCGACGATGGGGTAGGAAAGACCTAGGAGTTAGAAGGAAGCGGCCGTGGCCTTAATTAAGGCCTGGTGTGAAAATGGGAAACCACGGAAAACCATTTTCAGGGCTGCCGATAGTGGGATTCGAACCTACTATCTCCCGGATGCAAGCTCACAGCCACGCGCCTCTACGCGCACGGCCAACTCGCCCGGTGAATTATGGTTTAGTTTAATTAAAGGTAAAGGAAAGGGCTGGGACTTGGGAGGAAGCAGCGGTGCCTTAATAAAGGTACAGCCCAGTATTTGCTTGGTTGAAAATGGGAAACGACGGAAATCCATCTTTAGGGCTGCCGACGGTGGGATTCGAACCCACTATCACCCGAATGCAACCTGATAGCTACGTGACTCATGCCTCGCAGCCACTTGCTCGGTGTCCTTCTTCTTCTTCTTCTTCTTCTCTTCTTCTTCTTCTTCTTGTTAGTTCGCCCTGTGATGTAGAGGTAGAAGGCTGTCACTTATAACAATGCTCTGTGTTCGTTTCCCGGCCAGTATAATGATTTTAATTCTGGACTGAGGATTAGAACGGGGTTCACTTGATACGAGATTTTCTCAAGCTGTTAGTTATAGCGCACAGTGAAAAGATGACGCTACTGATCTGGTATACAGAGTATCTCGTATAAATCCAGACCGAATGCAGTGTTTGCACTCTGCGCTACCGTAGCTGCTTCAACCGAACTTCCGTCGCACGCGGCCGCTCTGCTTTAAGCGTCTATACAATTTTATATAACACCGTACTTTATAAAATATGCTGGAAGTGTCATCCTACCTGGGTTATGCAGGCATTCTATCTGGTAACCACATTTTGGCTGACGCGCGTGAGTTCTGTCACTGTATTGTTTCTGATTTCATTCGTAATGTTTTCTTTCGGTTCCTCCAATGTGTGCGGACTTGTTCGATACACTGTTTCCTTCAGTTTACCTCACAAGCAAAAATCATACACTGGTAGATCTGGTGAACGAGGTGGAAATAGACCAGCACTGATCACTCGGTCTGCGAACACTTCCGAGATTGTAAGAAGGGAATCTGCTGCTCTGTCAGCAGGGGATGAATCTTAATTGAAACCACCCACGCGATTTTACTTCTTCCATTAAATTATGGCGTTAAAATGCCACCTTGGTACCTCTCTGCATTTATTGTCGTTTCGAAAAAAAAAATGGGCTCAATTATTCGTCTTGCACTAACAGCACTTTCTGAGTACGAATAGCGAGAGGTATGACTGTTCATATGACCATTAATATGAAAGCAGACCTCATCCGAAAAGAACACAATCCTTGGCATCATTCAATAACGCAAGACACCACTCACAATATCTCAGTCTTGTGGCTGGATGAGCAGGTTTTAAACAATGAACCCGTGTAAACCTGCACGGTTTGATGTGTAAAAGCTTTCTTTGTAGCTCTGTGTGCAGAAGAAACCGAAACCCCTACTTGGGGTAATTTTGTGAGTGATCTATTCGGTAAAAAAATGAAACGGGTCCGCCTCTGTGTGTAGTAGTTAGTGTGATTAGCTGCCACCCCCAGAGACCCCAGTTGTATACCCCGACCCAATGTCTCACACTCCAGGATACTGCCCTTGAAGAGGTACAGGTGGGATCCCTCGCTGAGTCCTAGGAAAAAACCAACCCTGGAGGGTAAACAGATTAAGAAGAAGAAGAAGAAGAAGAAGAAGAAGAAGAAGAAGAAGAAGAAATGCATCGTGCACCCATCGAGCCGACTCATACTTAAAATAAATTTTACACAGGAAAATGCGGTATTGAAGTGATAACTGTTTCACCGCGTTAACAGCTGAGATTCGGACTGGCGACTTGTGCTTGCCAGGTCGAACACGTGCAAACTGCTTGCGTATGCCTCCCATACCGGAGCTGCCGTAGCCCTGAGTACGAACGCAGTGGGTTTGTAAGAGAGGCCCTGCACATAGATGAACACTGGTTGCCATAGTTACAGCGGTGTCAGTAAAGTGGTGACGATAATTCCAATTAGACACCCCACCCCCCCACCCAGAAATATATCCACGTTCATTTGCTTTAAATTACAATTTTTGGTATGTATCCGCGTAGTGAACGAAGCCATGGAATATTCACGTGTGAGGAAGAAAATATGAAGACACACACGAACAAATTCCATTACAATAAGAACTCATCTGAAGGCATCGCGTGCCTGTCCGCAATCTTGATAAAAATGAAAGTTCTTTTCCTTCTAAAACGGTCCCACTCGCGTGTGAACTGCCATCTGGAGTAACTTTAAAGTACTGAAAAGTTCATGAACGTGTTTTAGTATTCACCATTTGCATAGCAATCTTCATTTAGTGTTCTGCTTAGTGGCAAGTTTCCAATTGAGCACCCACAATTCTTCTCTGTCTTCCGCCTTCCGCTTCATTCCTTTATACTCTCCTTCCGTTCTGCTTATAGACCTATCATCTAAATCTTCTTACTCTCTCTTTTCCGGTACCAATCCTTCAATTAGCTCCACTAGCACACGTCCTTTCTTAAACTGTGTCCTATCAAGTTAGTTTTTCAATTCTTCAGGAACTGTAGCATTCTTCTTTCATCTCCAACTCTCTTTAACACCTCTTCATTTCTCACTCTATCGTTCCAATCGACCTTTTCCATTTTCAGCCATATCCACATCTCAAATGTTTCAATTCTTCACTCATCCTCTTTCCCCATTGTCCAGGTTTCTATTCCATACAAAGCAACACTCCACACCAAGCACTTCGCCAGTTCTCTATTCGAGCTAAAAAAGCAGTTTCTCCTTCCCGTTAAATGCTTCTTTATCCATTGCTGCCCTGACTCTAATTTCTGGTTCACACTGCATAGCCTACCTTATCCATCTTCCCAGATATTTGAAGGCCAATACCTGATTTATTTCCTCATGTCTTATAATGTACTTCACTTTTCTGTTCTTTAAACGTATAAACATCTTTTTGTTTTCCCTTCATTTATTTTTATTCCTTATTTCTCGTATTCCTCACTTAGATCATATAACATTTGATTCAATTTCGTTGCACTTTCCTCTAAACGCGCCATGTCGTCAGCAAATCTGATGCAATATTGATCAAATCAAACCAGTCACTACTGAACTGCATTTAGGGCGGTCGCTCACGGAGCAGATTCCCCATCTGTTTTTCACGCAGTCTTTTCTTAAATAATTGCAAAGTATTTATAAATTTACTGAACATCTCCCTTGGTAAATTATTACAATCCCTAACTCCCCTTCCTATAAGCGATTATTTCTCTAATTTATCTTCTTGAATTCCAACTTTATCTTCATATTGTGATCTTTCCTACTTAAGAAAACACCACTCAAACTTATTCGTCCACCAGTGTAATTCAACGCCATCTCTCCACTGACAGCTCAGAACATACCACTTATTCTCTCAGAGGACAGGGAGAAAAGTAGGCCTCCAAACAATGTACAGGATACAGCAGGTGTAATAGAGGGATGGGAAGAAAAGGGGGGAATTGTGGAAGACAGGTGGTCTATTGTTTTAAGGGGAAGGAGATTTCAGGCTAAGGGCTCCATTCAGGATCAAAATTCAGGACAGGTGTCGGTGAGAAATCGGTATGAGTCACTGCAGGTAGAACAACCGTGGGAAGATGAGGAACAGGGAACTGTTGCCGACAAGTGTTGAAGTAGGAGAAAGGGAAGAGGTAGGAAAGGGAAATTTGGAGTAGTGGATAGGAACAGACAGGTGGAACAGGGTCATGGGATGGAGAAAAGGGAGGAGGAAGTAGCTTCTGCAGCTATTAGAAAAATAGGACTGACCAGGATGGGAAGGGATCAAATGAGGTGGTTAGGGTTGAGGCCCTCGTAATGGGGAATTCTATCGTTAGACATGTCGGGAAAGTGTGTTGAGGAAAGGGTACCAGGGTAGAGTGTTATCCAGGAATTAGGTTAAGGCAGATGTTGAGGAAAGTAGAAGAGAAGGAGGAGGGAAAGGAGAAGGTGGTAGTGTTTCACGTTGGTACTAACAACGTAAGAAAAGCAGGTATATGTACCAACATAGTTGGAGATGTGTGGGATCTGCTAAATGCAGCAGGGGTGAAGTTTACGGAAGCGGAGATTGTTATCAGTGGAATACTGTGTAGGAAGGATACTGACTGGAAGGTGATTGGGGATTTAAATGAGACTATGGAGTGGGTATGTAGGAAACTGGGAGTGAAATTTCTAGATCTTAATGGGTGGGTAGGAGATAGGGATCTGCGCTCAGATGGCCTTCACTTAAACCGCAGTAGTACATATAAGTTAGGAAATTTGTTTAGAAAGGTTATAGGGATGTACATTCAGGGAAACAGGGTGGCCTTGGGAGTGGTGTTAAGGGAACAGGGAACTGGAAATCCAGTAGGGATGACATAAAACTGTTAGTGCTCAACTGTAGAAGTATTGTAAAGAAATGAATATAATTTCATTTAATAGATATATACATACCAGATACTGTAATATGAGTTGAATCATGACTGAGAAATGAAATAATGGATGCAGAAATTTTCTCACGGAACTGGAGGCTGTATCGTAGAGATAGGATAGGAATGGTAGGAGGGGGAGTATTCATTCTCGTGAAAGAAGAATTTGTAAGCTACGAAAAAGTTAAAGATGTCAAACAAGAAAATCTAGGGGTAAGGCTCATCTCTAAAGATAATAGGCAATTTGATGTCTTTGGAGTGTACAGACCAGGAAAGGGTAGCGCAGATGCTGGTTCAGAATTATTTGATAAGATAATCGGCTATGTGGGAAACGACATGGAAAGGAGTGTGATTGTAGAGGGATATCTAAATTGACCAAATGTCAATTGGGGAGGTAATGCGAACGACAGGAATCATGACCAACAAATGGCAAATAAGCTAATAAGGGAAGGACAACTGATTCAGAAAGTGACGGAACCAACTATGACGCAAAAATATTCTGGACGTGGTGCTGATAAAACCAGATGATCTCTATAGAGAAAGCGAAGTAATAGATGATATTAGTGATCACGAAGGTGTTTTTGTGGTAATTAAAAATAAATGTGAAAGAAAAGAAGAGATTAAAATTAGGACTATTAGGCAGCACCATATGGCTGATAGAACAGGAATGAGAGTTTTTAATACGTAACTATGATCGGTGGAAAACGGTAAATAAAAATGTAAACAGACTCTGGGATGGGTTTAAAGAAATTGTTAAGGAATGTGAAAATACGTTTGTGCCTTTAAAGGTGGTAAGGAATGGTAAAGATCCACTATATTATAACAGGGAAGTAAAGAGACTGAGAAGGAGGTGCAGGTTGGAACGAAATAGAGTTAGAAATGGCTGTGGAAGTAAGGAGAAATTTAAGGAACTTAATAGGAAATTGAATCTAGAAAAGAAGTCAGCTACGGATAACATGATGGCAAGCATAATTGGTGGCCATACTAATTTTAGTGAAAAATGGGAGGGTATGTATATGTACTTAAAAGCAGTAACAGGTTCCAAGAAGGATATTCCAGAAATCATTAATGAACAAGGGGAGTGTGTATGCGAGGATCTTCAAAAGGCAGAAGTATTCAGCCAGCGGTGTGTAAAGATTGTTGGTTACAAGGATAATGTCCAGATAAAGGAGGTGACTAATACTAAGGAAGTATTAAAATTTACCTATGACAGCAATGACATTTACAGTAAGATACAAAAGTTGAAAACTAGAAAAGCAGCTGGAATTGGTAAGGTTTCGGGGGATATGCTAAAGACAATGGGTTGGGATATAGTACCATATCTGAAGTACTTATTTGATTATTGTTTGCATGAAGGAACTTTACCAAATGAATGGAGAGTTGCTATAGTATATATAAAGGAAAGGGTGTTAGACATAAAGCTGAAATTTACAGGCCAGTCAGTTTGACATGCATTGTATGGAAGCTTTTGGAAATCATTCTTTCTGATTATATTAAACATGTTTGCAAATTTAATAACTGGTTTGATAGAAGACAGTTTGGGTTTAGTTATTCCACTGAAGCCCAACTTGTAGGATTCCAGCAAGATATAGCAGATATACTGGATTCAGGAGGTCAATTGTCAATATCAATGTCCGAATGTGAAGAGATAACAACCGGACGGTCTTTCGGTGCATGTTCCTCAGCGCTACCCGTCTAATGCAACCCCTTGGATTAGTAAACCTCGCCTACGACCGCATAGTACTAGGCTAGTGCATGTACTAGTGTACAGCATTACTACTACATTTGCTGTCTGCATATTGGCTTCACGAGCCACCTCGTATATAAGAAAACATGAAGGTCCAATAGCCTTGAGGAATTCCCCTTTTAATGTTAACAGGATCAGACCTACTCTAATTCTCCGAGTTCTGTTATATATAAATATAGCCCCCATTCAGTCATTCTTTTGTCTAGTCCAGCTGCACTCGTTTTTGCCAGTAGTCTCCCATGATCTTATCAAATGCCTTGGGTAGGTCAATTGCGATACAGTCCATTTGGCTCCTGAATCTAGGATTATTTATGACGCAATTCTTTACATTCTTCCAATTACAAACATTATGAATAAATAAATACATTAAACAATAATAAATAAATAAATAAATAAATAAATAAATAAATAAATAAATAAATAAATAAATTCCCAGTCAGGATAACTACCATTTGGGGAGGGAGCATTTATGATTGAATGAATACTCTCAGCCTACAGCTACGGACCTCCAGCAGCTGAGAAAGGAATATTCCATCTATTGGAACGTAAAAAAATTCGCATGCAATTTATCAATTAATTACATTACGGAACAATAATAATAATAATAATAATAATAATAATAATAATAATAATAATAATAATAATAATAATAATAACAATATTTATACTAATAATCAATGTTATAATTACCACCATTAGCCCGTTCTTTCTTTTAATTATACATTATTGCCCAAGCTTAGATATCTAACCTTCTTTTTTTTTTGCTAGGGGCTTTACGTCTCACCGACACAGATAGGTCTTATGGCGACGATGGGATAGGAAAGGCCTAGGAGTTGGAAGGAAGCGGCCGTGGCCTTAATTAAGGTACAGCCCCAACATTTGCCTGGTGTGAAAATGGGAAACCACGGAAAACCGTCTTCAGGGCTGCCGATAGTGGGATTCGAACCTACTATCTCCCGGATGCAAGCTCACAGCCGCGCGCCTCTACGCGCACGGCCAACTCGCCCGGTGATATCTAACCTTAGTGTGCCCCGCATGTGTTTCATGATCTTGCAATTTTTTGTGTATGTCTTTCTAATTAATAATTACTTACTAGTCCATTCTCTGCGTATCATTCTGATAAATTCTTAAATATTTTCGTCCAGAATTAACGTATGTCTTTCATTACTGTTCATAAAATTTCCTTCTAACCGCTAGGATTTCTTTACAAGACGTCAGCAAATTAAATTCTTCCCTACTTTCACCATAGAGGAGGCATATTACTACATCATTTTCTCTAATCCGTACTTTTTATGTATAAATTCCCATCATATCAAACCTCGTGTTCCTTATATTTACATTCATAACTATTATGTTCATACCCAGTTTTATCCCACTGAATTCCGAGAGGGTCATCTTGCTCTTGCATTCGGACACCAACCACTGAATATCCGTAAGTCTTATTCTTCCACCTACACTGATGCCTATTTTTTCATCCAAGCATCATCCTATAATCTCTTCCAAATAATATATTAAATAAGGTTGGAAATTGACAGTGACCTTGTCTAACACTCCTCCCAATTTTGCTGTATTGCGACGTCTGTTTCCCTATCCACACCTTTGCTTTCTGGTTCATGTGCAGATTGTTAATACACTGACTGACAGAGAAAATGCAACACCAAGAAGGAGTGGTTCGAAAGGGATGAAAGTTGGGGAAAAGCAGAGACGGCACGGACGAATAATTGATGTTTATTTCAAACCGATATGCAGGTTACACAATGCGCACGGCATCGACTCAGTAGGATGTAGGACCACCGCGAGCGGCGATGCACGCAGAAACACGTCGAGGTACAGAGTCAATAAGAGTGCGGATGGTGTCCTGAGGGATGGTTCTCCATTCTCTGTGAACCATTTGCCACAGTTCCTCGTCCGTACGAGGCTGTGGCAGAGTTTGCAAACGGCGTCCAATGAGATCCCACACGTGTTCGATTGGTGAGAGATCCGGAGAGTACGCTGGCCACGGAAGCATCTGTACACCTCGTAGAGCCTGTTGGGAGATGCGAGCAGTGTGTGGGCGGGCATTATCCTGCTGAAACAGAGCATTGGGCAGCCCCTGAAGGTACGGGAGTGCCACCGGCCGCAGCACATGCTGCACGTAGCGGTGGGCATTTAACGTGCCTTGAATACGCACTAGAGGTGACGTGGAATCATACGCAATAGCGCCCCAAACCATGATGCCGCGTTGTCTAGCGGTAGGGCGCTCCACAGTTACTGCCGGATTTGACCTTTCTCCACGCCGACGCCACACTCGTCTGCGGTGACTATCACTGACAGAAAAGAAGCGTGACTCATCGGAGAACACGACGTTCCGCCATTCCCTCATCCAAGTCGCTCTAGCCCGGCACCTTGCCAGGCGTGCACGTCTATGCTGTGGAGTCAATGGTAGTCTTCTGAGCGAACGCCGGGAGTGCAGGCCTCCTTCAACCAATCGACGGGAAATTGTTCTGGTCGATATTGGAACAGCCAGGGTGTCTTGCACATGCTGAAGAATGGCGGTTGACGTGGCGTGCGGGGCTGCCACCGCTTGGCGGCGGATGCGCCGATCCTCGCGTGCTGACGTCACTCGGGCTGCGCCTGGACCCCTCGCACGTGCCACATGTCCCTGCGCCAACCATCTTCGCCACAGGCGCTGCACCGTGGACACATCCCTATGGGTATCGGCTGCGATTTGACGAAGCGACCAACCTGCCCTTCTCAGCCCGATCACCATACCCCTCGTAAAGTCGTCTGTCTGCTGGAAATGCCTCCGTTGACGGCGGCCTGGCATTCTTAGCTATACACGTGTCCTGTGGCACACGACAACACGTTCTACAATGACTGTCGGCTGAGAAATCACGGTACGAAGTGGGCCATTCGCCAACGCCGTGTCCCATTTATCGTTCGCTACGTGCGCAGCACAGCGGCGCATTTCACATCATGAGCATACCGCAGTGACGTCAGTCTACCCTGCAATTGGCATAAAGTTCTGACCACTCCTTCTTGGTGTTGCATTTGCTCTGTCAGTCAGTGTATTAATGTTTTATTATTGAATTATATACGGGATAATTGGCCTGCATATATATATATCGTGCAAAACGGTTCTCTGAGAATCATCAATGATCTGCATTTAGGGTGGTCGCCCAAGTGGCAGTTTCCCTATCAATTTTTTACCTCTTATTTACATGTATTTATAATTGTTTACCTAGCTTTCTCTTAAATAGCTTCAACGAGCTTGGAAGTATATTGAAAATTTCCCTTGATAATTTATTCCAATCCCTTACTGCTCGTTCTATAAATGAATATTTGCCCCAATCTGTTCTCTTGAATTCCAACTTTGCCTTCATATTATGATCTTTCCTACTTTTTAAAGCTCCACTCAAGCTTATTCTTCTACTCGTACTTATGTCATTCCACGCCAAATCTCCAGTGACAGTTCGAAACATACCACAGAGTCGAGCATCTCGTTTCTTTACTACCAAGTCTTCCCAGCCCAAAGTTTGCAACCTTTTAGTAACAATACTCCTTTATCGGAAGTCACCCTGCTTTCCTTCGAATTTTTCCAGTTCTCGTATCAAGTACGTAGTCCTGTTGAGGGTCCCATACTCTGACTGCGGTCTTACCAGAGACTTATACGGCCTCTCCATTACATCCCTATTTAAGTACTCTCATAACCATGTGAAGAGATCTGTAACCTTTCTTTACTACTTCGTTAATATGATCACCCCAAAGAAGATCGTTCCTTATATTAACACGTAGGTACTTACATTGTTCACCCTATCAAGACAATAATTAAAAAGGAGAGGACTTTTCCTATTGGTGAAACTTACAACTTGACTTTTCATCCCTTTTCAAGTCCCCTGCAGTCACTCTCAATCCTGCAACTCATTTACTACTCTATACAGTATAACGCCATCCTCAAATAGTCTTATCTGTGATTCCAGACCTTTACCCATATCATTTATATATGAGAAAACCTAAAGGTCCATGATACTGCTTTACGGACCCCCACCCCCTCTCTAAAGTATTACAGGAGCAGATAACGCTTCACCTACTCTAATTCTCTGAGTTCTATTTTCTAGAAATGTTGCTACCCGTTCAACCACTCTATCTTTCCAAGATATATCTCTAAAGTTTGTCATGACAACTTGGAGAATGTTAAGAATCAAGAAGGCTGTGACTGAGCGGGAGGTAAAACGATTTTTTATATTATACTAGCAAATGTATCTGTGCTTCGCTACGGTACTCTACATTGTATACGGATTTCTACGTAAATTACTGTGCACACAGTGAGTAAGACTTTAATAAAATGCATGTCGCTTAGCGTTATCCAAGGAACACCACGGGGAGACCCCCATTCATTATTTCCCATGTAATGTGTGCGTTGGGGAGTTCTGATGATAGTGGCAGGCCCATTTTCCTACTGCCATTCACAATCGAGATCGGGAGTTTCTACTACAATGGGAGGAACACTTGCCTACTGCCAGTCACAATCGATTTGGGAATTTTCATTATAATGTCAGGCCCCATTTCCTACCTTTTCTCCCTCCACTATCAGGACTTCATTAAGTTAAGTTCTAGGGTCCATTTCACAAGTATTTATACTTTTTTAAATATATGAGTTTGATTTGATAGAATCTGATGGTGTTATTTAAAGAATGAAACATGTCATTCTATTTGAATGAAGTTGTTCCTTTTTCAAGTATAATACTATTACCATATGTTTTCTCTTTCAGGTAGTACATTTATTTCTCAAAATTAATTTCGGCACACTGCCTGATAAGAAACTTTAAGCACCCAGAAAGAGTGATTGAAAGTGAATGAAACTACATATGCTGAAAGACCATGGGCCTTTTTTGAACTGATTACAATATGGGATGAATGATACAAGGCCGTTGGCACTTACAGGTGGAATGCTGGCACCAGGTGAGTGGGGTGTCGCACCCCCTATGGCTGCAATGCATGCCCTTATGCACAGTTGATGCAGTAGTCCCTCCAGATCCTGCAGGTTGGTACTGGTGCCAAGTTCCCTTCCAATGTCATTCCACACGTGTCCAGTGATGGAGAGGTCCGGGGATCTTGCTGGCTGCTAAAGGACCTCAACATGCTCTATGTACTCCATAGACACACGAGTTGTATGTGGACGTGCGGGCACAGCATGTCTGTGACGTATCGCTGTGCCGTCAAAATCTGTCAAAGCACTATTATAGGTGACCTGAACGCATGTCCTATGACTCCCCACCCCATGATGCCAGGGATTACGCATGTGTGTCTTTCCACAATATGGGAAGTATCTGCCCTCTGACTTCGACGCCGCCAAACCCGCACACGATGGTCATTGGAGGTTACGGAGAAGCGGGACTCATCACTGAACATATGCGACACCAATCATCCTCTGTCCATGCCTCCCGGGAAGGCACCACTCCAAACGCAGACGTTGGTGTTCTGGTGTCAATGGCAACCGACGTATGGGGCGGTAGGACCCCAATCCGGCGGATACGAGTCTTCGGGACACTGTGCTAGAACTCACAGGATGTTGTAGAGTCTCCAGTACATGTTCGTGGATGGCGGGTGCCGGAGTCACGGGATCCCGCAGTGCCTGGCGCACCATACGACGGTGCTCCCTCGGGGTGGTGTTTCTTGGTCGACCCGAACCTGCTCGATGTGACTGGGTGCCCTCGTGTACCCATTGAGTCTTACATCGGGAAACTGTGACTTCTGAATGGCCCACATGCCTGGCAGTTCCACGATACGACCAAACATCCTCATGCATTCCCACAATGTGGCCTCTGCCAAATGCTGTCAGTTGGTGGATAGACTGTCTAACGCGTCTGCGAGGCATTGCGGGTGCTCGTACTGTATGTATTTCTCTCTGCAGGTCTTGCTTAACTGTCTGACTGACAGGGGTTGCTGGTAACAACTTATAAACAACAGGATGGAGCCATCACGAATGCATTCTGGTGGTTGTTCTACACATTACAGATAGTTATAAATCTAATCATTTACGCACACATCAATTGTATACATATGTACTGAATGGATAATATTGGACCATTCCTTCCGCGTGCTTAAGCCTTTTAGTCAGGCAGTGTAAATGAAAACACTTTGTCTGTTCTTGCCGTCATTGAAGAATTCGTGGAAAAAAGCAGCGGCGACTGTGTTCCACATGTACATAATTTAGTAAATTTCGAAGATCATGCCTGAAAATTGAAATTATAATTTAAAAAACTTACTGCCTTAGTAATTTATTGTATTAAAATTATACGACAATAATTACAATAATACTTGTACATAAGTCACCCTTCGAGATCGAAATTACTATCTATAAAGTAATTGGAAATTCTAAATGGACTAATTAATATACCTTATGAAAAAAAGTTGTCCACCTCTGTGTTGTAATGGTTAGCGCGATTAGCTGCCACCCCGGGAGGTCCGGGTTTGATTCCCGGTTCTGCCACAAAATTTGAAAAGTGGTTTGAGTGCTCAACGGGGTCCACTCAGCCTCGGGAGGTCAACTGAGTAGAGGTGGGTTCGATTCCCACCTCAGCCAACCACGAAGTGGTCATCCGTGGTTTCCGACTTCTCCAGGCAAATGCCGGGATGGTACCTAACTTAAGGCCACAGCCGCTTCCTTCCCACTTCCTTGTCTATCACTTCCAATCTTCCCATCCCCCCACTAGGCCCCTGTTCAGCATAGCAGGTGAGACTGCCTGGACGAGGTACTGGGCCTCCTCCCCAGTTGTATCCCCAACCTAAAGTCTCACGCTCCAGACACTGCCCTTGAGGCTGTAGAGGTAGGATCCTTCGCTGAGTCCGAGGGAAAAGCCAACCCTGGAGGGTAAACAGATTAAGGAGAAGAAGAAGAAGATGAATAGAGTTACACTTTCTAGGTTTTATGTCGCATTCGAATGGAATCGACACAGATATTGTAGTATTTCCTTACAAACCATATTGACTGCAGTTGTAGCTCGGAGTTGTACTTTGACATGTAAGGATGTGCGTAATCTTGCGTGAACTACATACAACTGTCCAAAACACTGGAGTGAGGAGATTTATCTTTCTCTCTTTCTTAATCCGTCTGCCATCCAGGTTTGGTTTTTCCCACGGACTCAGCGAGGGATCCCACCTCTACCGCGTAAAGGGCATTGTCCTGGAGCGTGAGAATTTGGGTCGGGTATACAACTGGGAAGGAGGACCGGTACCACGTACAGGCAGCCTCACCTGCTATGCTGACAGGGGCCTTGCGTTGGGATGGGAAGATTGGAAGGGATAGACAAGGAAGAGGTAAGGAAGCGGCTATGGCCTTAAGTTAAGTACCATTTGCCTGGAGGAGAAGTGGGAAACCACGGAAAACCACTTCGAGGATGGCTGAGGGGGGAATCGGAACTCCCTCTACACAGTTGACCTTCCAAGGTTGATGGACCCCGTTCCAGGCCTCGTACCACTTTTCAAATTTCGTGGCAAAGCCTGGAATCGAACCCGGGCCTCTGGGGATGCCAGCTAATCACACTAACCACTACACCACAGAGGCGGACGAGGAGATTTATCACAATTTTAATATTTATACTGGTGACTTATTCATTGTGGCAGAGAAGGATAAATTTAGAGGAAATTGTCTCCATTGAAAACGAATCGTATGCAAAGGTGCTAAATCTATTCTTCGACTACAACACTTTCTTCCTGAAGCCGAGTTTGTCTGAATTTTTGCATGAATGATATTATGTTTCTAGCATTCGCTAATTCAACCTCGTTCCAATGCACAAACCACCTTTATTAACTTCATTAAGATTATGTTTTCACTCTTAATGTACCTAGTTTGGTCACCTATCAAACTATTCAGAACTATCGGTTGATGATGTTAACTTGTTCGTTTCTTTGGCAAAAAAATGATACTTTGGAAAAAAAAAACTGTACTCTGACTTGGACGAAAAGAAGAACCAAGTGAATCTTGTGCGTAAAAGATTTAGTGAAATACTGTTTTGAAGAATCTCAATAGTGCCATTTTGCACAGTAATTTGTTGTTCGCCTCGATCATCAAAGGCTATACGAATTTCGTGTGTAAATCAGTTGTTTTTAAATGCAACGCACTAAAACTCCACAAGGAAGTCGAAAATAGTAAAGAAAGCCAAACGTGGTAAAAATAAAATATGCAGCTACAGAGAAAAACAATATTGAAGAATTAAACAATTGGAAAATGATGAATTCAGCAATGTTACCGGAAAGACATAGAAATTACTCAAAATTCGCAGAGCACTATGTGTAACATTAGAATGCCAGAAGACCCGGACTGGATGAGGCTTGTTGAGTTAATCATATGGGAGGACGCAGCATGTCTCCCCCTTCATGCTCTTTCAACATTACAATGAACAACAAATCTGCTTTTTCTTCTTTAACTGTTTACGCTCCAGGTTCGGTTTTCCCTCAGACTCAGCGAGGGATCCCACCTCGACCGCCTCAAGGGCAGTATCCTGGAGGTTCAGACTCTGGGTCGGGGATACAACTGGGAAGGGTGACCAGTACCTCGCCCAGGTGGCCTCACCTGCTATGCTGAACAGGGGCCTTGGTGGGGGATGGGAAGATTGGAAGGGATAGAAAAGGAGGAGGGAAGGAAGCGGTCATGGCCTTAAGTTAGGTACCACCCCGTCATTTGCCTGGAGGAGAAGTAAGAAACCACGGAAAACCACTTCGTGGTTGGCTGAGGAGGAAATCGAACACCCCTCTACTCATTTGACCTCCCGAGACTGAGTGGAGTGGAGTTCCAGCCCTCGTACTACTTTTCAAACTTCGTGGCAGAGCCGGAAATCGAACCCGGGCCTCCGGGGGTGGCAGGTAATCATCACACTAACCACTACGCCACAAAGGCGGACCTACTGCGAGAAGTTTGGAATTTAATCCAGGCTTTTTGCACGCAATATAGTGATTAGAAATGGTATACTACCACTTCTCTTACCTTTCCGGCTAACGGTCTTATGGTAAAAAAAATCCAAGCGACGGGTTTCGAACCGGATAGCCACGGTGTAACAACATAAACATAACGCCTTAACGACTGCGGCCACTGACAGTTCGTTCAGTTTCATGCTTGTGGGTGGTGATAATGTGTTTTCACATCCCAGAATGGAAAAAAATGACTTGTTTATTTAGTTTAATGAAAGCATTTTTGTCCGCCTCAGCCATCCTGGAAGTGATTTTCCGTGGTTTCCCCACTTCTCCTCCAGGCAAATGCTGGGACTGTACCTAATTTAAAGCCACGGCCGCTTCTTTCCCTCTTCGTTGTCTATCCTTTCCAATCTTCCCATTCCCCCGCAAGCAGGTGAGGCCGCCTGGGCTAGGTACTGGTCACCCTCCCCAGTTGTAGAGAAGAAGAAGAAGAGAAGAAGACGAAGAAGAACAAGAAGATGAAGAAGAAAGTATTTTCACTAAACAGTATGATGTTCAGTATTGTGTTATTCTTATAACCCATATCTAGTACCAGTTGAAAGGCAGCAGAAGTAGTTTCAACACTTGCCGATAGATATAGCTATGTACCTACGTCATCATGTCGATGAGACAATAATTTCGCTGACAGAAACCAATTTTTCTCTTAAAAAGTACAAAAGTCATGGTCGTAAGAGATTCATTGTGTTTTCTTGTAAAGAAGACTTAGACATCTGTAACTGGTCATCATCATCATCATCATCTGTTTACCCTCCAGGTTCGGTTTTTCCCTCGGACTTAGCGAAGGATCCCACCTCTACCGCCTCAAGGGCAGTGTCCTGGAGCTTCAGACTCTTGGTCGGGGATACAACTGGAGAGTATGACCAGTACCTCGCCTAGGCGGCCTCACCTGCTATGCTGAACAGGGG
This sequence comes from Anabrus simplex, assembly GCF_040414725.1. Taxonomy (NCBI): domain Eukaryota; kingdom Metazoa; phylum Arthropoda; class Insecta; order Orthoptera; family Tettigoniidae; genus Anabrus; species Anabrus simplex. The sequence continues at coordinate 1,737,007,114 of NC_090265.1, read as the reverse complement.
CCTTGTGGAGGGATGGGAAGATTTTAAGGGATAGGCATGGAAGAGGGAAGGAAGCGGCCGTGGCCTTAAGTTAGGTACCATCCCGGCATTCGCCTGGAGGAGAACTGGGAAACCACGGAAAACCACTTCGAGGATGGCTGAGGTGGGAATCGAACCCACCTCTACTCAGTTGACCTCCCGAGGCTGAGTGGACCCCGTTCCAGCCCTCGTACCACTTTTCAAATTTCGTGGCAGAGCCGGGAATCGAACCCGGACCTCCGGGGGTGGCAGCTAATCACGCTAACCACTACACCACAGAGGCGGACTCTGTAACTGGTACCAATTTTAAATATTCTCGTTTTCTTAACATCGCTGTGAAAAACAGAATTAAACATATATAATTATATATATATAACTTGGTGATGTACCAGTGCTTCGCTACGGGATTCTCGGAAAGACTGACTTTTGTGGTTTCCTTAACTGAAGTCAATATAGGTCATTACAAAAACGTCAGTAGGAATGCAGCGATTAAAAGCAATATTATCATATAAAATACTCGATCAAATGAAAAACTGCACATTTTCTCACTTTTAACGAACAGTACTACGGTGTCGATCTAACAGTCCATAGTTTCAGAACTGGAATGACCAGGCCGCAGACAGCCGTGAATACTTCTCTGCCATTATTCCGTTAAATATGCACACTGCTCATTCCAATGAGTGCCTCAGAGTAGGGATTGAATAGCTCGAATGCTACGATGAACCAGTGTGTTACGTACCAGTACTATCAGAAAATTTATGAAACAGAGGAATGGCATGCTAAAGAAGAAAGTTACCCAACTATCCAGCTACTTCCCGCCAATATTTAGGCAGATTGTTACACTCGTACGACTGGGCAAGTTGGCCGTGTGGTTAGGGGCGTGCAGCTGTGAGCTTGCATGCGGGAGATAGTGGATTCGAACCCCACTGTCGGTGGCCTTGAGGATGTTATTCCGTGGATTCCCCTTTTCACACCCGGTAAATGCTGGGGCTACACCTTAATTAAGGCCAAGGCCGTCCGACCCCGCTGTGTAGGGGCAACGCGTCCGCCTGTCCCACGGCAGCCCCGGGTTCGATTCCCGGCCGGGTCAGGGGTTTTTAATTGTAAATGATTAATATCCCTGGCATCGGGACTGGGTGTTTGTGCCGTCCTTAACGTTCCTTTCCTCACATTCAGCACTATACACTTCCACAATTCCAATTACACACAGATTCAAAACATATGGTGCAAGTAGGGCAAAAGATCTCTATAGGTCGACGTCCCAAACAAATAGTATTTTAAAAAAGGCCAAGGCCACTTCCTTCACATGCATAGCCGTTTCCTATCCCATTGACGTCATAAGATCTAACTGTGCCGGCGCGACGTAAGGCAAATTTCAAAATATACTCGATACGCAGCAGTAATCCAATCTATCGGAGATGAGTGGCAACAGAAAACGGTGTATTCAATCAATCAATCAATCAATCAATCAATCAATCAATCAATCAATCAATCAATCAATCAATCAATCAATACTGATCTGCATTTAGGGCAGTCGCCCAGGTGGCAGATTCCCTATCTGTTGCTTTCCTAGCCTTTTCCTAAATGATTTCAAAGAAATTGGAAACTTATTGAACATCTCCCTTGGTAAGTTATTCCAGTCCCTAACTCCCCATCCTATAAATGAATATTTGCCCCAGTTTGTCCTCTTGAATTCCAACTTTATCTTCATATTGTGATCTTTCCTACTTTTATAAACGCCATTCAAACTTATTCGTCTACTAATGTCATTCCACGCCATCTCTCCACTGACAGCTCGGAACATACCACTTAGTCGAGCAGCTCTTCTTCTTTCTCTCAGTTCTTCCCAACCCAAACATTGCAACATTTTTGTAACGCTACTCTTTTGTCGGAAATCACCCAGAACAAATCGAGCTGCATTTCTTTGGATTTTTTCCAGTTCTTGAATCAGGTAATCCTGGTGAGGGTCCCATACACTGGAACCATACTCTAGTTGGGGTCTTACCAGAGACTTATATGCACTCTCCTTTACATCCTTACTACAACCCCTAAACACCCTCATAACCATGTGCAGAGATCTGTACCCTTTATTTACAATCCCATTTATGTGATTACCCCAATGAAGATCTTTCCTTATATTAACACCTAGATACTTACAGTGACCCCCAAAAGGAACTTTCACCCCATCAACGCAGTAATTAAAACTGAGAGGACTTTTCCTATTTGTGAAACTCACTACCTGACTTTTAACCCCGCTGTCCATCTCACAACATTTTCGAGGTCACGTTGCAGTTGCTCACAATCTTGTAACTTATTTATCACTCTATAGAGAATAACATCATCCGCAAAAAGCCTTACCTCCGATTACACTCCTTTACTCATATCATTTATATATATATAAGAAAACATAAAGGTCCAATAATACTGCCTTGAGGAATTCCCCTCTTAATTATTACAGGGTCAGATAAAGCTTCACCTACCCTTATTCTCTGAGATCTATTTTCTAGAAATATAGCAACCCCTTCAGTCACTCTTTTGTCTAGTCCAATTGCACTCACTTTTGCCAGTAGTCTCCCATGATCCACCCTATCAAATGCTTTAGAAAGGTCAATCGCGATACAGTCCATTTGACCTCCAGAATCCAAGATATCTGCTATATCTTGCTGGAATCCTACAAGTTGAGCTTCAGTGGAATAACCTTTCCTAAAACCGAATTGCCTTCTATCGAACCAGTTATTAATTTTACAAACATGTCTAATATAATCAGAAAGAATGCCTTCCCAAAGCTTACATACAATGCATGTCAAACTTACTGGCCTGTAATTTTCAGCTTTATGTCTATCACCCTTTCCTTTATACACAGGGGCTACTATAGCAACTCTCCATTCATCTGGTATAGCTCCTCCGACCAAACAATAATCAAATAAGTACTTCAGATATGGTACTATATCCCAACCCATTGTCTTTAGTATATCCGCAGAAATCTGATCAATTCCACGCGCTTTTCTAGTTTTCAACTTTTGTATCTTATAGTAAATGTCATTGTTATCATATGTAAATTTTATTTCTTCTTTAGCCTTAGTCTCCTCCTCTATCTCGAAACCAACAATCTTAACATACTGATGACTGAATACTTCTGCCTTTTGAAGATCCTCACATACACACTCCCCTTGTTCATTAATTATTCCTGGAATGTCCTTCTTGGAACCTGTTTCTGCCTTAAAATACCTATACATACCCTCCCATTTTTCACTAAAATTCGTATGACTGCCAATTATGCTTGCCATCATGTTATCTTTAGCTGCCTTCTTTGCTAGATTCAATTTTCTAGTAAGTTCCTTCAATTTCTCCTTATTTCCACAGCCATTTCTAACTCTATTTCTTTCCAGTCTGCACCTCCTTCTTACTCTTTATTTCTCTATTATAATGAGGTGGGTCTTTACCATTCCTTACCACCCTTAATGGTACAAACCTGTTTTCGCATTCCTCAACAATTTCTTTAAACCCATCCCAGAGCCTGTTTACATTTTTATTTACCGTTTTCCACCGATCATAATTAGTTTTTAGAAACTGCCTCATGCCTGCTTTATCAGCCATATGGTACTGCCTAACAGTCCTACTTTTAAGACCTTCCTTTCTATCACATTTATTTTTAACTACCACAAAAACAGCTTCATGATCACTAATACCATCTATTACTTCAGTTTCCCTATAGAACTCATCTGGTTTTATCAGCACCACATCCAGGATATTTTTCCCTCTGGTTGGTTCCATCACTCTCTGAATCAGCTGTCCTTCCCATATTAACTTATTTGCCATTTGTTGGTCATGCTTCCTGTCGTTAGCATTTCTTTCCCAATTGACATCTGGCAAATTCAGATCTCCCGCTACGATCACATTTCTTTCCATGTCGTTTCCCACATAGCTGACTATCCTATCAAATAATTCCGAATCCGCGTCAGTGCTACCCTTTCCCGATCTGTACACTCCAAATATATCAAGTTGCCTATTATCTTTAGAAATGAGCCTTACACCTAGAATTTCATGTGTCTCACCTTTAACTTTTTCGTAGCTTACAAATTCTTCTTTCACCAGAATGAACACTCCCCCTCCCACCCTTCCTATCCTATCTCTACGATACACACTCCAGTGCCGTGAGAAAATTTCTGCATCCATTATATCATTTCTCAGCCATGATTCAACTCCTATTACAATATCTGGTAAATATATATCTATTAAATTACTTAATTCTATTCCTTTCCTTACAATACTTCTACAGTTCAACACTAACAATTTTATGTCATCCCTACTTGATTTCCAGTTCCCTGTTCCCTCAAAGCACATCACAACAAACAATGGTCAATGTAATGTTATTGTTGATCAATTTTATGAGCTTTCTATATTTTAGGCCTTCACATTTAGTTTTCTTTCGACTCTGTGATCTTAGGGCATCTTATAAAATTATTTATAGCGTAGATTGTAGTTCCTTATTCTCCGACTTTACATACCGATTTTCATTACATCCTGTCAACCCATTTTCTCCTGACTCGGCGCTGATAAGGACTTAGGAAGAAACATCCAAATTCATGAATATCTCTGATCATATCCGGTATGGTAACAATGTATAAGACATAAATGATCGGAAATATAATACTATATAACTTTAGTTATGCAGTATTTATCTATACGACCAATAATAACATAATTGTTTGGGAATTAAATTTTGAGCCTACCCATAAACTACCATTTTATTCAGCGTGAATAAAATTATTTATGGCCTAGATTATAGCGACTTATTCTCCGACTTTGTATACCGATTTTCATTATGATAGGACCAGTAATAACGTAAATATTTGAGAATTCCATTGTAGGCATTCCCCTAAACTACCATTTTTCTCAGCGTGAATACAATTATTTATAGCCCAGATTGTAGCGACTTATTCCTTGACTTCCCCTGCCGATTTTCTTTGAGATACGACCATTAATAACAAAGATTTGAGAATTAAATTTTAGGCCTTCCCCTAAACTACCATTTCACTCAGCGTGAGTAAAATTAATTATGGCCTAGATTATAACGACTTATTCTATGACCTTGTATACCGATTTTCGTTAATACACTGACTGACAGAGCAAATGCAACACCAAGAAGGAGTGGTCAGAACTTTATGTCAATTGCAGGGTAGACTGACGTCACTGAGGTATGCTCATGATGTGAAATGCGCCGCTGTGCTGCGCACGTAGCGAACGATAAATGGGACACGGCGTTGGCGAATGGCCCACTTCGTACCGTGATTTCTCAGCCGACAGTCATTGTAGAACGTGTTGTCGTGTGTCACAGGACACGTGTATAGCTAAGAATGCCAGGCCGCCGTCAACGGAGGCATTTCCAGCAGACAGACGACTTTACGAGGGGTATGGTGATCGGGCTGAGAAGGGCAGGTTGGTCGCTTCGTCAAATCGCAGCCGATACCCATAGGGATGTGCCCACGGTGCAGCGCCTGTGGCGAAGATGGTTGGCGCAGGGACATGTGGCACGTGCGAGGGGTCCAGGCGCAGCCCGAGTGACGTCAGCACTCGAGGATCGGCGCATCCGCCACCAAGCGGTGGCAGCCCCGCACGCCACATCAACCGCCATTCTTCAGCATGTGCAAGACACCCTGGCTGTTCCAATATCGACCAGAACAATTTCCCGTCGATTGGTTGAAGGAGGCCTGCACTCCCGGCGTCCGCTCAGAAGACTACCATTGACTCCACAGCATAGACGTGCACGCCTGGCATGGTGCCGGGCTAGAGCGACTTGGATGAGGGAATGGCGGAACGTCGTGTTCTCCGATGAGTCACGCTTCTGTTCTGTCAGTGATAGTCACCGCAGACGAGTGTGGCGTCGGCGTGGAGAAAGGTCAAATCCGGCAGTAACTGTGGAGCGCCCTACCGCTAGACAACGCGGCATCATGGTTTGGGGCGCTATTGCGTATGATTCCACGTCACCTCTAGTGCGTATTCAAGGCACGTTAAATGCCCACCGCTACGTGCAGCATGTGCTGCGGCCGGTGGCACTCCCGTACCTTCAGGGGCTGCCCAATGCTCTGTTTCAGCAGGATAATGCCCGCCCACACACTGCTCGCATCTCCCAACAGGCTCTACGAGGTGTACAGATGATTCCGTGGCCAGCGTACTCTCCGGATCTCTCACCAATCGAACACGTGTGGGATCTCATTGGACGCCGTTTGCAAACTCTGCCCCAGCCTCGTACGGACGACCAACTGTGGCAAATGGTTGACAGAGAATGGAGAACCATCCCTCAGGACACCATCCGCACTCTTATTGACTCTGTACCTCGACGTGTTTCTGCGTGCATCGCCGCTCGCGGTGGTCCTACATCCTACTGAGTCGATGCCGTGCGCATTGTGTAACCTGCATATCGGTTTGAAATAAACATCAATTATTCGTCCGTGCCGTCTCTGTTTTTTCCCCAACTTTCATCCCTTTCGAACCACTCCTTCTTGGTGTTGCATTTGCTCTGTCAGTCAGTGTATATGGTCACTAATAAGTAAAATTTTCGGCCTTCCCTGAAACTACCATTTCAGTCAGCGTGAATAAAATTATTTATGGCCTAGATTGTACCGACTTGTTACCCGACTTTGTATACCGATTTTCATTAAATTCTCTTCAGCCGTTTTCTCGTGATGCGTGTACAGACAGACAGACAGACAGACAGACAGACAGACAGACAGACAGACAGACAGACAGACAGACAGACAGACAGACAGACAGACAGACAGACAGACAGACAGACAGACAGACAGACAGACATTTCGGAAAAGTTAAAAGTGCATTTCCTTGTTACTGTGGGCACGACTGATACAGAAATACCATCCTTTTTAAATTATGAGCAATGTACAGAAAAAACTCTTATTTTATATATATATAATTATAATGTTATAATTACATTAATTATAATGTTATAGTTTGCGTAGAAATAGTTCTAATTCAATTGTAAATGACTTCCACTTGAACTCCCGCTTCCCCACTGTTTCACTGGTTTATTCTTAATTCTCTGGATTTATTTCAAGCCAGTCACATACGGCCTGTGTGGAATCAAGCGTTAGTTGGGCTAATGTGGGAAACCTTACGGAAGAAAGAAATTTCTACTCTGGGAGTAAGTCAGATTTTCTGCACGCAAGACTTTAAGCTTGGCGACTTTTGCACAGATGGCCACCGCCATTAGGGTACTACCGCTCTCAGCCATTTTTAATTTTACATAGCTCTTTTGGACATAAAGGCAAGTAACATTTCACTGAGAATGCATGTTGTTATTTAGAGTAGAATTATTCAGTTCCGTATTTTGCGTAAATAAAAACCAGTCAACATCTCTGCTTCTTACAGACCTCGGGTTAGGCCAGTGTCTAAATTAACACATTTGATCATCATCACCATCATCGGTTTGCCCTTCCAGCGAGCCGGGTAGGGTGTTTGAAAACGAGCGTCTTGCAAAGTTGCCTATTCAGAAAGATTTTGTTGTCCATACCAAATTCCATCCTCTTCTCTCCCCGTCTTCCCTCAGTTGGTCCTTCCATCTTCTTCTTGGTCTTCCAACTGGACTTCTACCTGTTATTCTCTTTTCCAAATAAGCACATGGTAACCTCGGATCTCATAATTTTTCACAGGGTCAAGTCGTGTCTTGTGGAGGGCAGTTCTAAGAAATTTCATTTCACAAGCTTGAATCCTACTACAATCCTTTGGTGTTAGTGTGCAGGTTTCCAGGAACTATGTAAGAATGGGAATAAAATACGGCTTGTACATGATCATTTTTGCTCCTTGTGGGACATTCTTTTCAAGCTCCCTTGTCTTATTGATCGTCGACTAGTTGAGTGTGTGTGTTAAGACAGGAGGCGGGGCGCATCATTCCTCGGTAGGCAGAACAGCAGCCCAGGCAATGGCACTAGTTTTATATCTTTGTAGCTCTCACCGCAGTCTTACCCGAGGGGAAGGTTCTGATTTCTAACTCTGTAATCTTCTATTTCTTAGAAATGTAAACTATTTCTTGCTAATGTAAAACTCATAAATGTCAGTGGCACTAGTTTTATATCTTTGTAGCTCTTACCGTAGTCTTATCCGAGGGGAAGGTTCTGATTTCTAACTCTGTAATCTTCTATTTCTTAAAAATGTAAACTATTTTTTGCTAATGTAAAATCTCATAAAAGTCATTAACTGTAAATCGGGGATAGAGAGTGCGTTACTCTCTCGAGTTCCCCTTCAATTTATCTTGAGGTGACTACGATTTTGTAACTGTTTCTCTTTCTGTAAAGCATTAATTAACCTTCTTTCTAGTCACCTAAGTAGCTTGGGATTAGCCTCTATATCATCGGGCCACGAGCCCAAGTAGAGTTTTAAAAACTTAGCATGTGTCTAACGATACTGTGAATGTTAGAGCCTTTGGTTACTCTGTTTGTTATTTCTATGTCAGCTCTATTATTCCTAGTCATTACACTTCTTAAATATCTGAATTGGTGTACTACTTCAACTTGGTGGTCCTGTATTTTTATGTTGCATTCTGTATTATGTCTGCTGATTTTCAATGCTACTGTTTTTGATGGGTTCAATTTCATTCCATATTTTTTTTTTTTTTTTTTTTTTTTTGCTAGTTGCTTTACGTCGCACCGACACAGATAGGTCTTATAGCGACGACGGGACAGGAAAGATCTAGGAGTGGGAAGGAAGCGGCCGTGGCCTTAATTAAGGTACAGCCCCAGCATTTGCCTGGTGTGAAAATGGGAAACCTTGGAAAACCATTTTCAGGGCTGCCGACAATAGGGTTCGAATCTACTGTCTCCCGAATATTGGATACTGGCCGCACTTAAGCGACTGCAGCTATAGAGCTCGGTCCCATAATTATCAAACTTCTTACCACATGCATTCAGATTATTTTGCACTCCCTCCTCTGTTTCATCCCCACATCGGCACATCGTCTGCAAACACCAGAGCCAGAAGATCTTTATTACCTTTTCCTTTTAGTTCCTTTAAAATTGTATTCATAACTGCCATGAATAGAAGAGGTGATAAGGTACTTCCCTGTTGTACTCCTCTGGTTGAGTTGAACCATTTAGAGCAGGGCCATCCAGCCACTGCGCTCCGAGAGCGCGCCCGCGCTCGGGGAGCATTATGCAGTCAGACTAGCGCTCCTTCCCCTACCACCACTACAGTGTGGCTGCGAGGAGACATGAGACGGACGATGTTCGGACCGCGCTAACTAGATACGTACGTACGGTCTGCGTCCGACGGCTTTTGTGGGTTTGCTGACATCACATTGATAGGGCTGTTTTGCCATTAAAAATATACCGCTTATACAAATCAAAAGGTACTCCGATGTATGGAATATGCAGGAAACAAAATCAAGTATTAAGTAAAGAATACAGTGATGTGATTTATTCAAAACTGAAATGTGACCATATCTGAGAGGAAAATTCAACAAAATTATACCAATATGAACAGACAGTACAGAACTTGAGTGACTTTTGCCCAGTCGTTTTTACGAGCTCTTACTTTTGGAGCAAACAATCTTCTCCAAATTGACTAGCCCTACAATATTTCTGGACACAGCTATTCTTAACAATTGTGCAAGTTTCTATTGTTCATCATTGCACGATATTTACTTTTGGTAAGCTTAAGAACCGAAAAGAAACGCTCACAAATGTACGTTGAGCCGAACATTGACAGACCTGTGCATGCATATTTATACAAAAGGGGGTATTCTTGCGAAAAGCCGCTGTAAAATTCTTCTAAACTTCGTGACATTAGAAAGCGGTCTTTAAGATGAACATTGCACTGTAGTTCAAGCAACTCTAATTGAAATAGCTGTGAAACACTGTCTGCACTAAGAGAAAATTTTCGAACAAATACATCTAACACCGCTTGGAGTTCTGATAATTCTCAAAATCTTTTTTCAAACTCTTCTTGTAATTGGCGAATTACCTGCAAGTACTCATCAAAATCGACACCTTATTTCACTGTTTCAAGCAATGGAAAATATCCTGTGTTCCTTGCACGCAACTGGTTTTCCCACAAAATTAATTTTCTTTTGAACGCTTGAATTGTTTTCCACCAAATCGCATATATTACGATTTTCGCCCTGAAGCGAAGTGTTCAGATGGGCAGTAAGTCACCTAAAAAGGCCAAGTCCGCCATCCACTTAGGATCGCGCAAAAGAACTTCGGGCCACCCCTTCATGTCATAAAAGGTATCTAATGCATTTCGCAAGCAAAAAACTCGATGTAGCACCATCGTCTTGCTCAGCCATCTTACTTCTGCATGGTACGGGATATCCGGATACTCCACTTCAATGTCATCCAAGAACTCTTTGAATTTTTTTTCTATTTGCTTTACGTCGCACCGACACAGATAGGTCTTATGGCGACGATGGGACAAGAAAGGCCCGGGAATGGGAAGGAAGCGGCCGTGGCTTTAATTAAGGTATTAATGAGGGTACAGCCCCAGCATTTTCGTGGTGTGAAAATGGGAAACCACGGAAAACCATCTTCAGGGCTGCCGACAGTGGGGTTCGAACCCACTATCTCCCGATTGAGAGCTCACAGCTGCGCGTCCCTAACCGCACGGCCAATAAGCCCGGTAATCTTTGAATTGACGGTGCGTGAGTCAATGGGAGCGAAGAAAATTTACCATTCGCACAACTGTTCCCATTACGACTTTAAGCTTGGCGACTTTTGCACAGATGGCCACCGCCATTAGGGTACTAGCGCTCTCAGCCATTTTTAATTTTACATAGCTCTTTTGGACATAAAGGCAAGTAACATTTCACTGAGAATGCATGTCGTTATTTAGAGTAGAATTATTCAGTTCTTCTTCCGCGTTGAACCGTCTTGTTGTTTCCCTGCATTCCGTATGGTTTGCCGACATTTCGAATACATTGCAGTATTCTTTGTCAAGGCGACTGAAATCCATCTACTCGATCCGGGGTAATCAGTCTCCCAGGCCCTAATCCACTATTTATTTACTGTGCTGGCTGTTAAATAGCCTTCTCTCTCTGGCTGACGTAAGCCCCGCATGGCCTCTGGAGAATTATGCAACAATGTGTCACTGCCAGGTAGTTGGGGATTCCGGTACTGTTACGAAACTTGAGGTTCGTCCTTTATGTTCATGTTGTGATCTGCATATTTTAACCTTTGTAGAATAGGCATCCAAAAATCTATCATTCCTCTAAATTCATATTGTTCGGGTGTTACTTAATTTCGATAGCCTCTCGGGTGTTTCTTTAGAGATTCCAGGAAATAGCTGCTAAGATATTGGTTCTGTCAAACGAAATCTCTGTGTTTTTTAAGTTCGGTAGAAATCAGACGCTTTCGGGGAAGCTGTAGCCAAGCATTCCTAGATACGAAATTTCATTTGACAGAACCAATATCTTAGCAGCTATTCCCTGAAACTCGAAGGAAAGAAACGCACAGACAATATGAATTTAGAGGAATTACACAAAATCAGTAATTCTTGGATGCCTGTTATACGTAGATTAAAATAAGCAGGACAATATGAACATAGAGGACGAACCCCAAGTTACGAAGCAGCACCGGCATCAACAGCTACCTGGCGGTTACACATACGTCCCAGTATTCTCAATAGACCACATGGGGATTACGTCGGCCAGAGAGAAAAGGCTGTTATTTAAAGGCCAGTACAGAAACTAACTTATAGTCCATAAGCGCCTGAGAGACTGATTACCTTGGATCGAGTAGGGGTATTTCAATCGCCTTGACAATTTTCATTTATTCTGACACCAGTACGTGTTTACCAAAAGACACAAAATAGCTGACAAATTACTTGAAAAATAATAATTGAATTGTTGGTTTCGAAAAGATCACATCTAAGATACAATAGAATATACATACAGTACATACATACATTATCATCATCATTATAGACTGCTATGCCTTTCAGCGTTCAGTCTACAAGCGTCGGTGAATTTACTAAACGTCGCCGCAATACTCTATTTGCAACTAGTGCTGTGGCCTCATTTAGTTGTATACATCTTATCTTTAAATCGTTAGAAACCGAGTCTAACCACCCCCATAACAGAGTCCATTATTCTCCTAGGTAACCTATCCTCCTCCATTCAGCTCGCATGAACCAACCACTGAAGCCGGTTTATGCGTACAGCTTCATCGATCGTGTTCATTCCTAAATTAGCCTTTATCTCCTCTTACCGAGTACCCTCCTGCCATTGTTCCCACCTGTTTGTACCAGCAATCATTCTTGCTACTTTCATGTCTCTTACTTCTAACATTAATAGGATATCTTGAGTCCACCCAGCTTTCGCTCCCGTAAAGCAACGTTGGTCTGAAAACAGACCGATGTAAAGATAGTTTCGTCTGGGAGCTGACTTCCTTCTTTCAGAATACTGTTGATCGCAACTGCGAGCTCACTGCATTAGCTTTACTACAACTTGATTCAATCTCACTTACTATATTACAATCCTGGAAGAACACACAACCTAAATACTTGAAATTATCGACCTGTTCTAGCTTTGTATCACCAGTCTGACATTCAGTTCTGTTGAATTCCTTACCTATCGACATCAATTTAGTCTTCAAAAGGCTAATTTTCATACCATACTCATTGCACCTATTTTCAAGTTCCAAGATATTTGACTCCAGGCTTCCGGCACAATCTGCCATTAGGACCAAGTCGTCAGGATAGGGCATACTGCTTACTAAATTTTCTCCTAACTGAATCACTCCCTGCCATTTTATACCTTTCATCAGATGACCAATGTAAACTACAAACAGCAAAGGTGAAAGATTACAGCCTTGTCTAACACCTGTAAGTACCCTGAACCAAGAACTCAAGACTTCTCACTGAAGCCCAATTGTCAACATAAATGCCTTTGATTGATTTTAATAATCTACCTTTAATTCCATAGTCCCCCAGTATGGCGAACATCTTTTCCCTCTGTACCCTGTCATATGCTTTCTCTAGATCTACGAAACATAAACACAACTGCCTATTCCTCTCGTAGCATTTTTCAATTACCTGGCGCATACTGAAAATCTGATCCTAACAGCCTCTCTGCGGTCTGAAACCACACTGGTTTTCATCCAACTTCCTCTCAACGACTGATCGCACCCTCCCTTCCAAGATGCCAGTGAATACTTTGCCTGGTATACTAATCAATGAGATACCTCGATAGTTGTTGCAATCCTTCCTGTTCCCTTGCTTATAGATAGGTGCAATTACGCTTTTGTCCAATCCGAATGTACCTTGTCAATACTCCATGCTAATCTTACTACTCTATGAAGTCATTTCATCCCTGCCTTTCCATTATACTTCACCATTTCAGGTCTAATTTCATCTATTCCTGCTGCTTTATGACAATGGAGTTTATTTACCATCCTTTCCACTTCCTTAAGCGTAATTTCACCAACATCATTTTCCTCCTCCCTATGAGCTTGGCTGTTCGCAACACCCCCAGGAAGATTTCCTTTTACGTTGAGAAGTTGTTCAAAATATTCCCTCCACCTCCCCAGTGATTCCCTGGGATCTATTATGAGTTCACCTGAATTTCTCAAAACACTGTTCATTTCCTTTTTCCTTCCCTTCCTAAGATTCTTTATTACTGTCCAAAAAGGTTTCCCTGTTGCTTGACCTAGCCTTTCCAGGTTATTACCAAAATATTCCCACGAATCCTTTTGGATTCAACAACCAATTAGTTCGCTCTGTTTCTTTCATCTACGTACAAATCCCTGTCTGCCTCGGCCCTTGTTTGGAGCCATTTCTGATACGTTTATATGCTGCTCTCATTTCACCATTCCACCAAGACGTTCGCTTTTTCCCATCTTTACACACAATTGTTCCTAGGCAGTCCCTTGCTGTTTCTACTATAGCATCCCTGTATGCCACCCGTTCTCTTTCTATATCCTGAACCTGCTTACTGTACACTGTTCGAAACTTCTCACTAATCATATCCATGTACTTAGGTCTAATTTCCTCGTCCTGGAGATTTTCTACCCTTATTCGTTTGCAGACAGATTTCACTTTCTCTACCCTAGGCCTAGAGATACTCAGTTCACTACAGATCAGATAGTGGTCTGTATCATCGAAAAATCCTCGGAAAACTCGTACATTCCTAACAGATTTCCTGAATTCGAAGTCGGTTAAGATATAGTCTATTATGGATCTGGTACCCCTGGCCTCCATGTGTAGCGGTGAACAGCCTTATGCTTGAATAATGTATTCGTAACTGCTAGACCCCACATTTACCAATCACACTTTCGTATCCTTCAGTTCTATTTCCAACTCTCGCATTGAAATCGCCCATTAGCACTATTCTATCATTACTGTTGACCCTGACCACGATGTCACTCAAAGCTTCATAAAACTTGTCAACTTCATCCTCATCTGCACCCTCATATGGTGAATACACTGAGACAATTCTCGTCCTGATTCCTCCAACTGCCAAATCTACCCACATCATTCGCTCATTTACGTGCCTTACAGAAACTATGTTGCGTGCAATGGTATTCCTGATAAAGAGCCCTAACCTATACTCCGCCGTTCCCTTTCCAACACCCGCCAAGTACACTTTATAATCTCCTATCTCTTCCTCGTTATCTCCCCTAATCCCAATATCACTTACTCCTAGCACATCCAAATGCATCCTGTTTGCTGACTCAGCCAGTTCTTTCTTTCTTTCTTTCTTTCTTTCTTTCTTTCTTTCTTTCTTTCTTTCTTTCTTCCATAAGCCCCATTAATATTGATAGCTCCCCATTGAATTCCACTTCGTTCGCCAAATTGTTTCCAAGGAGTCCCTCACCTGTTAAATGGGAGTAGGACTCCGTTACTCCCGTAGGTCTGAGGCTTGCTTAAAAATTTCTGAGCTCGGTAAATTCATGACAAGATTGTGAGCAACTGCAACGTGACCTCGAAAATATTGTGAGATGGACAGCAGGCAATGGTATGTTGATAAACGGGGCTAAAAGTCAGGTTGTGAGTTTTACAAATCGGAAAAGTCCTCTCAGTTTTAATTACTGCGTTGATCGGGTGAAAGTTCCTTTTGGGGATCATTGTAAGTATCTAGGTGTTAATATAAGGAAAGATCTTCACTGGGGTAATCACATAAATGGGATTGTAAATAAAGGGTACCGATCTCTGCACATGGTTATGAGGGTGTTTAGGGGTTGTAGTAAGGATGTAAAGGAGAGTGCATATAAGTCTCTGGTAAGACCCCAACTAGAGTATGGTTCCAGTGTATGGGACCCTCACCAGGATTACCTGATTCAAGAACTGGAAAAAATCCAAAGAAAAGCAGCTCGATTTGTTCTGGGTGATTTCCGACAAAAGAGTAGCGTTACAAAAATGTTGCAATGTTTGGGTTGGGAAGAATTGAGAGAAAGAAGAAGAGCTGCTCGACTAAGTGGTATGTTCCCAGCTGTCAGCGGAGAGATGGCGTGGAATGACATTAGTAGACGAATAGGTTTGAATGGCGTCTATAAAAGTAGGAAAGATCACAATATGAAGATAAAGTTGGAATTCAAGAGGACAAACTGGGGCAATATTCATTTATAGGAAGGGGAGTTAGGGATTGGAATAACTTACCAAGGGAGATGTTCAATAAATTTCCAATTTCTTTGAAATCATTTCGGAAAAGGCTAGGAAAGCAACAGATAGGGAATCTGCCACCTGGGCGACTGCCCTAAATGCAGATCAGTATTGATTGTTAATTAAAAAAAATTGTTGAAGCAGGATGCTACCTTACTTACACATAGTCCAAATGAGGATCTCTCCCCTAACGGGTTATGGACCACCGATAGATTGTGTAGTTCTAGCCGCCTGAGCACAAGGAGGGCCATGTCTCAGAATATGTCCGAGATGCCCACTCCCATTCCATAGCAACTGGTATCCCGACTCTCAGGAACACTTACTAGGCCACTCAGCCGTTGCCCATGGTTCACGAACTAGGACGTGACTACAGTAACCCACACCATGAATATTGTTAAGAAAAATAGCCTGCCAAATATATGCCGTAAATAGTACCCTGTTAAAGGGCACAACCAGTTTTTGTGTCCAAAGACGTAAGATCTTACTCTCTTAAGGTAACAGAGTGTTGAGGTTAAGAATTTAGAACCAAAATCTTTAGTTATAGCAAATACTATACAACGCCAATTTTGCACATTGATGAAAGAAATGCGACAGCTTCTACTTGGGCTCTAATTGGTCCAGGGTTTGCATAATAGCTTGGCACTCAGAAGAACGCTGCTGCCCGGGTGGTTACTAGTGGATGTTGTTATCCTTTTATGATGTGTTGAAAAGCTGAAAAATTGTGTTCGGTGTATTTCTGCAAAGTATCAATTCATGGTAATAGTTTAAAGAAGAACGCGTTTCCCTCCCTGAACTTATCTCGCAGGAAAATATGCAAATGGCATAGTCAAAAGAAAATAATAAGTAGAGCCGAGATTTGTAGGTGGTTTCTTGTATGCTTAAAACAGGTATTTGGACACGGCTACTGATGTCTTCTAAGAATGTTTTGAAGGTCGAGTTGGTTAGCACGATTCATGGGACGCCTGACTCCCTATACCTTGATTAGGCGAAAGGTAGAGTTACCTTCAGGATTGCCGAAGGTGGAAAAGTAAGTATATGATTTCTGTTACCGCTGGACTTATTTCTCCTCACCACTACATTTATTCACTAGTTCTTGTGAATCTCCCAGATGAGCCTCCTATCTTCCCTGTCAATTCCCACTTTCTTCATATATTTAAACAATTGTTCCCAGTTTATCATGTCAATAGCTTTTTCCAAATCAATGAATACTGTTTATTTCTTAATTATCATATCTCAGGATATCTAAGGATATGACCTACAAGTTTTGTCTTCCTTCTTTCCATTTCCTTTATCAGTCTCCGTTGTTCATTGATTTCCCTTAGAACATCTCGATTCGTCGTTTCTTTCAGTCCAGTATGTCCTCGTCACTTTCCTCCTAATCCACATTTCAGTTGCTTCAAAGAATCTTCTTTCCTTTTTTCCATTAGTACAGCTCTCACAATCGTAAAGTAGTACACTCCGGAAAACAGATTAGAAACCTTTTAATCCGGGAGATAGTAGGTTCGAACCCCACTGTCAGCAGCCCTGAAGATAGTTTTCCGTGGTTTCCCATTTTCACACAAGGCAAATGCTGGGGCTGTACCTTAATTCAGGCCACGGCCGCTTCGTTCCCACCCCTAGGCCTTTCCTATCCCATCGTCGCCGTAAGACCTGTCTGAGTCGGTACGTAACATTTCTTGTTTCTAAAATATGGGTATTTGTTAAAACACTTCTTTCATTTTGAAAGGCCTGTTTAGCAAAAGCTATTCTTCTCTTAATTTCCTTGGTGCATCTGTTATCTTCAGTTATAATGCTTTCTAAGTAACAGAAATGTTGCACTTGTTCTATTTTGGAAGTTCCTATTCTTACGTTTGTACTAAGTTTTCCTGCCATCTTTGCTCACAACTAAAATTTTGGTTTTCTTACTACTGATTTTAAGTTTGTAATGTTTCAATGTATCACACAGAACAGTCAACATTCTATTTAATTCCTTCTCAGAGTCTGCTGCTATGGAAATGTCAGCAAATCTAATACTGTGGATTCTTTTCCCGTTTATCTTCATTCCTTTAGTGTGGAATATGTATGGTGAGAATGGACAACCCTGCCTCACTCCTTTCTTAATTCTTGCCATTATTGTACATCCATTCACCATTACATTTGTTCACTAGTTCTTGTAAATCTCCCAGATGAACCTCTTATCTTTCTAGTCAATTCCCACTTTCTTCATATATTTAAACAATTGTTCCCAGTTTGCCATGTCAAAAGCTTTTTGCAAGTCAATGAATTCTGTTCATTTCTTAATGCAAGGATTGCTTCTCTCGTTCCTTTTCCTTGTCTAAAACCAAAGTGTTCATTATCTATGTACTGCTGTATCTTACATTTTATCATGTTCTTTACTGTATTTAGGAGTACTTTTGAGTTATGGGATACGATTGAGATCGTTCTATAATTACTACATTCCATAGCATTTTCTGTTTTTGGAACAGTGATCGTTCTGCTTTTACTGAAGTTGTCTGGGGTCTCTCCTGTCTCATAACGCAATGCAATTACATTCAAAAGATAATCCTTCAAGTCTGAACCAGAATTTCTCAGAAGCTCTGCAGTTATATTATAAGAACCTGCTGCCTTTCTCCCTTTTATGCTTGACAGACCTTTCTCAAATTCCTGCCTGGTTATTGGAGGACAAATTCTGCCACTGTCTTCATCTGTTATCTCTTCCAGCACGTCATGTATATCCCTGATTTCTTTATCACTGTACAATTCTTCTATAAATTCTCTCCAACGCTCAAATACTTCTCCATTATCCACCATCCTTGTCCTTCAGCAAAGTGGATTTCATTGTAGGTTTGAATTGCAGGGATTTAATTTTATGATATGTCTGATACTCCCTTCCATTTTTTGTATCATTTTCAATTTCTTTCTCACCATTTACTTTTGATCTGATTTTTTTTGTTATTTCATAGTCTCCCAATGTGCCATCCCCTCTTAAAAATTAATTAAAAGTAAAAGGTAGAACTCCAACCCCCAGGCAGAATGAGGGTATTGGCATTAGGAAGGACACACCCTAGGCGCCGCAAACCTAATTTAATCGGGATCAGAAAAACAGTATATACGAAACGAGGAACCTGGCACTAGTAAACGTAAAAAAATGCCAGGCTCAGCTAGGAATCCAGTGGTTATGAATAACTTGCCAGCTCTTTATCACTCACCTCTTACGATAGCCTTTATGTGGATATATTCTACTGCCTCCACCACGGAGAGAAACCCAGAAGACTTCTTTCTTATTTCGTTCACTAAAACTTACAAGGAATAATCATCTACAACAAACAATGGAACAATGGAAAATAAGAAGTAATAAGAAAATATGCCAGAACGTAGAAAATATGACATAAACAATAAGAAAATTGAGATTGCTACTTTTTGGATATATCTATAGAATGGATCCTAACAGGTTGACAAAAAATATATTCAAGTACCTTTTGGAGGAAAAGTCAACAACTAGCTTGATACAAGAGATGAAGAAATAAAATAAGAGAAGTGTAAACTATAGAAAGAGAGATTTTTAGAAAGAAAATGTTAGAAATGGAAGGACTTCAAGGAAGAATGAAAAAAAAAAAAAACCGGTCCAAAGTGATGTGAGGAGAGAAGAATGAAACATATTGGAACAATGAAGGAATACTGGAGAGAATGGAAGAGGAAACACCAAGGGAGGATGGATTGAAACTGACACGTGGTCCCTAGCAGGCCTCATCGTAAAGAAGGAGAAACTGTATATTATTTTTTCTTCACCTTTCTTCGATCTTGGCCTACTTTGGACCACTGTAACAATTCACTTGCTGGTTAGTCCTTCTTTCTTCTCCCAGAACTTCTTCATCATTTCGCTGTGGTTCCCCTTCTTCTCCTCTGACATGTTCTTGGACTTTTTCATTTAGCTTTCACCGAGCTCGATAGCTGCAGTCGCTTAAGTGCGGCCAGTATCCAGTATTCGGGAGATAGTAGGTTCGAACCCCACTGTTGGCAGCCCTGAAAATGGTTTTCCCAATTTCACACCAGGCAAATGCTGGGGCTGTACCTTAATTAAGGCCACGGTCGCTTCCTTCCCATTCCTAGCCCTTTCCTGTCCCATCGTCGCCGTAAAACCTATCTGTGTCGGTGCTACGTAAAACAACTAGCAAAAAAAAAAAAAAAAAAAAAAAAAAAGCATTTCGCTTTTCCTGGAAACCTTTCAATTTTAGCTCGAAATATACCTTTATTAAAGGTTTCTTTTGGATTGTTGCCAACTTTCTCCATGTATATTCTTATTTTTCTACACATTTGTTTGTTGCTTTTAATTTGATTATGTAGTTAAAGACTTTCTTTGTTTTATATACTTTTATGTATTTTTTTGAAAAGCTATTTGTTCGGGGCGACGACCCATGGGGATCTTTTGCCCCTACTGGCACCATAATGTATGAACCTGCGTGTAATTAGAATGGCGGTAGTGTAGAACGTTGTGTGTGAGGAAAGGAAGATTAAGGACGTCACAAACACCCAGTCACCAAGCCAGGGATATTAATCATTACAATTAAAAGCCCCCTGACCCGGGTGGGAATGGAAACCGGGTCCGGCGGGTGACAGGCGGACGCGTTGCCCCCTACACCGCGGGGCTGGACGACTTTCTTTGTTAGTCGACTCTCATTCATTCTTGTGAGGTGCCTACAAAACTTCAGTCTCCTCTTACGTATGGTGCCTGTGATCTTCTCTCTGTCTGTCTGTCTGTCTGTCTGTCTGTCTGTCTGTCTGTCTCTCTGCCTGTCCGTCTGTCTGTCTCTCTGTCTGTCTGTCTCTCTGTCTGTCTCTCTGTCTGTCTGTCTGTCTGTCTGTCTGTCTGTCTGTCTGTCCGTCTGTCTGTCTCTCTGTCTGTCTGTCTCTCTGTCTGTCTGTCTGTCTGTCTGTCTGTCTGTCTCTCTGTCTGTCTGTCTGTCTGTCTGTCTCTCTGTCTGTCTGTCTGTCTGTCTGTCTGTCTGTCTGTCTCTCTGTCTGTCCGTCTGGATCTTCATTTCTCCTCTTCCTCCATGTACCATCCTTTATTTTCTCGGGTCCTAAAATCTCTCTCAAGATCTTTCCTTCTTTCTTCTCTAGTTCATCAACTTCCCCTTTCTTATGCAGTACCAGATATTCTGAACTGTAAAGTCCCTCTGTCTTTATAACCGTGGTGTAGTGTCTGACCTTTGCTCTGTAAGATATCGTTCTTTTATTGTATTTATTCTGTACTAAACTAAATAATTATCATTAATCCCCACGCTACAGAAAGTAGCAACGAAATCATTAGCTCTAACATGCACCTACACTATTTATCGTCGTTCCATCCCGAGTACACCACAGCTACACTGCGTATTTTTAACGTAACTAATTCTAAATCTGTTCCTGGAAATGATTTTGAATTTTTTTTCTACCATTCTCTACGTATTTTAATAGAACTCCAGTTTATTTTAAAGCGTATATCTATTTTAACATATGCTAAACAATACTGACAATAACAGTAACAACTAGCTGGGAACCCTGCTGAAGCACGTACGATCTGCATATACAGCCGCTAGAAATGGAATAATTATAACTGTAACACGTAGAAAATATCATCCACAGAATTTCGCAGCTGCACATATATATCCAACTACATAAACGATTTGATATTTTTTTTAAAAAACAACACAGTATCATGAAATCTGAAAATTAACAGTACTTGTTGTGTTATTATGCTTCAACCCCCCACCCACCCACAGAGAGAGAGAGAGGTTGGCCGTCTAGGTGGTGCAGGTAAAAGTAGAAAAACTATCTGATTCGCGACTTTGAACTCCACATCCCTATCAGCTTCTCCATGGTACGGATCGAATAGCTGGAATACTATGATGGATCTGTGCATCAAGTACCAGCAGTTATTAAAATATATATTTACCATCGGACCGACTGATTCCTTATAGGTCCCAAAATGGCAGGAAAACTTCTTGAAGTTTCCAGGTTCACAAATACAGGGTTATTCAGCCAAGTTGTTCACCTCAAATACCTCATGATCCGTTAAAGATATATGCATATATATTCTGTTTTAAAATTCTTCAATTGCAATTAAAAAGCTCACAAAAAACTGTCCAATTTGTCCAATGCATGTTCCGAGCTGTCAGTGGAGAGATGGCATGGGAGGATACCAAGCTCGATAGCTGAAGTCGCTTAAGTGCGGCCAGTATCCAGTATTCGGGAGATAGTAGGTTCAAACCCCACTGTCGGCAGCCCTGAAAATGGTTTTCCGTGGTTTCCCATTTTCACACCAGGCAAATGCTGGGGCTGTACCTTAATTAAGGCCACGGCCGCTTCCTTCCCACTCCTAACCATTTCCTTCCCATCGTCGCCGTAAGACCTATCTGTGTCGGTGCGGCGTAAAACAACTAGCAAAAAAAGCGTAGGAGGACATCAGTAGACGAATAAGTTTGGATGGTGTCTTTAAAAGTAGGAAAGATCACAATATGAAGATAAAGTTGGAATTCAAGAGGACAAATTGGGGCAAATATTCGTTTATAGGAAGGGGAGTTAGTGATTGGAATAACTTACCAAGGGAGATGTTCAATAAATTTCCAATTTCTTTGCAATCATTTAAGAAAAGGCTATGAAAACAATAGATAGGGAATCTGCCACCTGGGCGAATTGCCTAAAGCCAGATCAGTAGTGATTGATTGATTGATTGATTGATCGATTGATTGATTGATTGATTGATTGATTGATTGATTGATTGATTGATTGATTGATTGATTGATCGATAACCTATAGGTTCGTTGTCGGTCTGTCGGTCACTCAATGCAGAGCATGATACCCGCAGAAAATAGTAAATTTCTCCATCATGTGAAGAGTAAGGTAAATTATGAACATAACGAAAGTTGTTTATAATGAAGATACGTTTCACGTACGGTCCACGGAATTTACAGAAAATCAATAGTATAAGAGAAAATGGAGAAAAACCGTTCTGGTTTTCCTATACCCCCCCCCCCCCGTCTATTCAAAGATTTTAAAATTATATGCATATGGAAATCTTCCCCGGGATGAGTATACTCTAAATATGAAGTTTGGTTGAGATCTATCCAGCCGTTTCGGCGTGATGGTGGAACAGACAAACAGACACGAAAAGTAAAACCCACCGATTCGGTCTTGAGTTGACCTAAAACGGATAAATATCTGAAAAATTGGCAAAACAAAAGAAATTACAGACAGCGGACCCCCTACAACTTTATTTATATAGATATACATACATGTTCCTCGATAGATACTCTATTTATGAAAACTTGAATAAAATCCGTTCATTACTTCCTGAGGTTAGCGTTTTCAAACAGACAGAGAAAACGGACCGACTTTACTTTATAGGCCTACTATGTGCAAATTTTTACAAATATTATTTTACCCTTCCCAATTTTATCCAACACTAATGTAGAAAAGTTTTTCCCTGCTTCACTTGTCGTCTATATGACAACCGTAACTGATGCCCACAATGGACCTTGCTACTTAGAAAAGCAAGTCCAAACCAACAGAAGAGTGAATGGCAATGCTAACATTGTGTCAGTGAAGACGAGGACACGACAATATCGATCACAGAGCTAACAGCCGCTGTTCGCAGCTACTGCCAACTTCAATTCAACTCCTCAAGCTGCGAGAACAATCTCCATGTACACACAGAAAGTGCTTACGGCAGATCGCTTGCAAACAAGCCAACTGCTGCAAACCACTGCTGTAATGCACAACATTCACTCCTCGCGTCTGTTTATACTAAGCCTCAGATTGTTGTTCAACAGTGAAGTGTGTTATGTATACAGTAACACATTTACGGCTGAACTACATTTCAAACGAAACATTAAAAAGTATGACTGTCCAATCACATAACTACTAGAAATCGGAAAGGCAATATTATATTGATAATTAGTAAGATATCCGTGCTTCGCCACAGTTTTGAACTGGAAGTTAGTATTCAGAGTTTTACATCTTGGCGAGTCCACTGTCAGTTGAGCCTGTAAATGAAATGTCGTATGGCTTTTAGTGCCGGGATATCCCAGGACGGGTTCGGCTCGCCAGGTGCAGGTCTTTCTATTTGACTCCCGTAGGCGACCTGCGCTTCGTGGTGAGGATGAAATGATGATGATGACACATACACCCGGCCCCCGTGCCATTGCAATTAACCAATTGATGTTAAAATCCACGACCCGGCCGGGAATAGAACCCAGGACCCTCTGAACCGAAGGCCAGTACGCTGACCGTTCAGCCAACGAGTCGGTCAGTTGAGCCTGTAAAATACTCCCTCAGTTCGTTTCCAAACGGTTTTGGAGGATTGATTATTTTCTGGTCTAACACTCATTTGAACGCCATACGGAAGAATTTTGATGTTTAAACCCTATCTTATTTAACATCTACGATTTAAAACCGACCAACCTGCGAAATTTTGATTTTGTACGTCGAAGAGTAATGGAGGGATGAATACCTTTTTAAGGGATTAATGTTTTAAAATATTTATTAACATCTAGGGTGGGAGCCTCCGTGGCTCAGGCGACAGCGGGTCAGCCTCTCACGGCTGGGTTCCGTGATTCAAATCCCGGTCACTCCATGTGAGATTTGTGCTGGACAAAGTGGAGGTGGGACCTTTTTTTCTTCGGGTACTCTGGTCTTCCCTGTCATCTTTTATTCCAGCAACACTCTCCATTATCATATCATTTCATCCATCAGTCATTGATCATTGCCCCAGTGGAGTGCGACAGGCCTCGGCAGCCGGCACAATTTCTATCTTCGCCGCAAGTTGGGAGCTTCATTCATTCCATCCCTGACCCGGTCACTGACTGGAAAACAGGTTGTAGGTTTTTTCTTCATTAACATCTAGGGTAAAGAAGACCACCAGTCAGAAAAAAAAAGTTCTTGTCTGAAAGGGTTTCGGAAGAGCCACCATTGTGTTTTTGAGAATCATCCACCATTTAAACCCATTAGGGGAGAAAGATTTGGAAGTACACGACATTTTACACTAGGACACAAAAGAAGACCCTTCTCGGAAAATTATAACTTTGTACGCAAACAGTTTTGGAGGGATGAATAATTTCGTTAACGGAGCTAACCTCATTTAATGCTTTTAACACAGATTTAACACTTTCCTATTTCACACCTGGGATTTAAAATATATGCCGCTATTTGGAATTTTGTCTTCGTACATTAAACCGTTTCGAAGAAAGGAATAAATATATCTGTTTTCGGATCTTAACCCCCATTTAACTCTCTGAGCAGTTAAATTTGTTTCAAACCTTCTGTTATTTAACATCAAGGATATAATTTGAATATTTAACTTCATAAATCAAACGGTTTCGTATAAATGCATATTTCTGGCATCATTCGTCACCCCCCCCCCCCAGTCAGAACATCTTAGGGGTGTGTTGTTTTAAGTCAACTTATTTTTATCCTCTTAAAAAATTTAACTCATTTTACACGCCGCTTAAGTTGATTTCAACACACCCCCTCCCCGGCCAGAAAATATGTGTTCCATTATTTTCAAAGGGGATTCCAAATACCAATCTTCACGTCCGTAACGTCCTTCGTTTTCGGGATATAAGTATCCTCAAACAAATAATTAAATTCATTTTTAATTCATTTATTCACCCCCATTAATTGGATTTTTCTATAACAAAAGAATAAATGTTTCTTTATTTTAAAGGAGATTAACACAAATTTTCATGTCTGTAACATCTTCAGTTTTTGGGATATATTTATCCTCATAAAAATAATTCAAACCCTTTTCCAGTCTTTTTTCCAACCCCCAACCCTTAAGTGTTTTTTTTAGAAAACAAAAACATATGTCTTACTCTATTTTTAAGGGAGATTAAAATACCAGTTTTAACGTCTGTAGTACGGTATGTTAAGATATACTGTAGAAAGGCTCATTTTAAAACACCCCCTTTAACACTTCCCATAAGAGGATTTTCAGAAAACAAATTATGCGCGTTCCTTAATTTTACAGGAGGTTCTTAATACCAATTTTCACGACTGTAACATGTTACGTTTTTGAGATACAATGTAGAATAAATAATAACCAATAATTAACCCCATTTGTCACTCCTGTTGATCCCCCTCATAAGTAGTTTTACAAAAACAAAAAAATACGTGTTTTTTATTTTTAAAGGAGATTCCAAATACAAATTTTTATGACAGTAATATCTTCAGTTTTGGAGTTATAAGTGTCCTCATAAAACGTATCCAACCCTTTTTCACCATTTTGACCCCCCCCCAATTAACAGTGTTTACGAAAACAAAAAAATACGTGTTTACTTATTTTTAAAGGATATTCCAAATACCAATTTTCACGTCCTTAAACTGTTAAGGTTTTGAGATATAGATTCACTCATTTTAAGAATTCACTCCCCTTTTCACCCCCTTAGCGACGGAATATCGAAAAATCCTCCCTTAATAAGCACCTGCATTGTAGTATAAATGT
The DNA here is from genome assembly GCF_040414725.1 of Anabrus simplex. NCBI lineage: Eukaryota > Metazoa > Arthropoda > Insecta > Orthoptera > Tettigoniidae > Anabrus > Anabrus simplex. Next base: position 1,736,981,034 of record NC_090265.1, on the reverse strand, counting down.
ATTCCCAAAATTTCATTTCTTTATGTCTAGTAGTTTTGACTCGGCGATGATGAATCAGTCAGTCACGATGTGTTATTTTGTATATATAGATTTTGTGACTATAGATTATAGACTATAGACTATAGATAACGATTTACAAAGCTAAATGATAGCGTCATATCATCCATGGTTCATGGACCAAGTGACGCGCGCCCACTGGGCGAGTTGGCCGTGCGGTTAGGGATGCGCAGCTATGAGTGTGCATTCGGGAGATAGTGCGTTCGAACCCCAATGTTGGCAGCCCTGAAGATGAATTTTCCGTGGTTTCCCACTTTCACACCAGGCAAATGCTGTGGCTGTACCTTAATTAAGACCGCGACCACTTATTTCCCACTCTTAACCCTTTCTTATCCCATCGTTGCCATAAGACATATCTGTGTCGATGCGACTTAATGCAAGTTGGTAAAAAAAAAAAAAAAATAGCGTGTTTATAAGTGTGAATGATGCAAGATCTACCACCGTTCAGAATTTCTGGTTGGTGGTTGCAGAGTAGGTCTGCCTCTGTGGTGTAGTGGTTAGTGTGATTGGCTGCCATCCCGCGAGGTCCGGGTCCGATTCCCGGTTCTGCCACGAAATTTGAAAAGTGGTACGAGGGCTGGAACGGGACCCATTCAGCCTCGGGAGGTCAACTGAGTAGAGGGGGATTCGATTCCCTCCTCAGCCATCCTGGAAGTGGTTTTCCGTGGTTTCCCATTTCTCCTCCAGGCAAATGCCGGGATGGTACCAAACTTAAGGCTACAGCCGTTTCCTTCCCTCCTCATTCCCCCCGCAAGGCCCTTGTTCTGCATGGCAGGTGAGGCCGCCTGGGCGAGGTACTGGTCATAATCCCCAGTTGTATCTCCCGACCTGAATTCTAAAGCTCCAGGACACTGCCCCTGAGCCAGGGATCCCTCGCTGAGCCCGAGGGAAAAACCGACCCTGCAGGATAAACAGATAAAGAAGAAGAAGAAGAAGAAGGTTGCAGAGTAGGCTTCGACCTACAAGTAGCTACGGCTGGTCAGTGGTCCGACAGCTCTGCATTCGGGAGACGGAGGGAGGGGTTAGTCCCCACTGTCGACTGTCCTGAGAATGGTTTCCCGTGGTTTTCTGTTCTCCTGCACTATGGCGAATGGCGGGACAGTTCCGATATTGGTCACGGCCGCCAAACCTCTCATCTTCTCCGAACATCACCTTCAAAGTTTCAAATCTTACTGGCCTGTCAGACGGCGTCATCATCTAAGAGGCCCGCCTTCCCCTTCAGGGACGAAATGGAAACTTGTTTAGTAGTAGTAGCAGTAGTGGCGGATATGGAACTGCGCCCATGGTCAGTGGTATTTTCAGATTTTAAATAGGCCGATTGAACCGCGCCCATAGTCAAGTCGGTTGTTAGTCCGAGGTCAGTGACGGTCTGTCTACCACCACTAGCTTCTCTACTGTTGAGAACAAGAGGTAGCCCCCGTCCGGATAAGCAGCTGCACTACGGGAAATCCAACAGCCAACATTCCAAGACAATATTCGTCCTAAAGTGTGAAGAAAATGTGCTGTATGTGAGAGTTTCCTAACTCTCTTACTAAATTTACAAATATTATAAATCTGCATTTTACTTGAAAAATCTGAATATCTGCATTTAAAATGGAAAATCTGAAAATTAACATTCATTAAATAAAATACACACTCGTCGGACCTTGTACTCACACTTACTTGTTACCTGCTTACTTACACATACGTTATTTGAAGGGCGCCAGCTGCCACTCAGTGCAGCAATAATAGAATGAGACTCTTGACTATCTCTAGGGTGTGGGGTAATAAGCTTACTTTTGACAACATACCATATAAGTTCTGGGAAAAGGAGATTGGCGTTCGGTTTCCCCATTAATTTTGAGGTTAAGATATTTTACTGTCAATGAAATAAAACTATGAATTCGTTTGATAGAACAATATATATTCTTTAAATAATATATCAAAAAGTGAGTCTTGTTGCGATAAAACAGATGAGAATATGAAATTATGACATTGCAACTGAAAGAAACTAGGCATGAATTTGAATTCTTCTTGACCGGACATTTAACAATTTATACGAAATATTTCCCTCACTGATTCACTTGACTGTACCTTCAACACTTGGAGTGTAATTACGACGTATTCCTTTGATCTGGTGTTTACTGTAGATGTGTCACGCCTAACTTGGTGATACATCCTTGTGACTGCTTCTTCTCCATATCATCTGACTTCTTTGTAAGTCAATATGGTATTACCTCTTGGCAGGTGTGTCCCTCTGTGACTCCATGGTAAGCCTTTGCGTCCGTGTCTTCCACTAAGTGACAGACCAAGTTTGGCCTCACTCTCTCAATGACCAAAGATTAATGGCTCACTGAGTCTTCTCCATCTCTCGTTCACACTCGTTGACTGACCGAGTGAGGCCTCTTCATCTAGTAGACTTGTTCACTGTACTGCTTCCGTTTAAGTAATGACTGACGCTACAATATGCACCCACCTTTTATAGACGTTGGTTGACACAGCTACGTAATCTCCAGAACTAACAATGACATACTCCCACAACGCGGCAGATATTACATACAGTTGTGAAATAGCCCGGGGCGGCCGACTCTCCGAGCGTATTGCTAAATAAATACGATGACGTAGCCATGGCGTGGCAATGACTTGGCAGAATCGCCACCAATCTTGCACAATGTACCAACGTCACATCCAATCTCTGATATATACAACAATTCTCACTGTACAGGTATTGAGTGTTATTCTACACATACGTATATATACATACATCTAAGTACAATCTTACAAGCAACAGGCATTGCAAAATCGAATTAAATAAGACTGATAATTACAATAATAGTAACAATATCACAGAAAACATAATAATAATACTGACATAATAATAATAATAATAATAATAATAATAATAATAAAATACAGATAAAATCATACAATAATAAAAATACAGATATCATCTTGTAACGGGATTTGAACCGTTACATATGATACCAAACCCTTTCCACAGTAGAGTTGAGGGTTCTTTACTCGCGCACTATCAAGCGTTCCGGGTTCGCGTCACCGTACTCGATTTTTCTTTCTTGTCCGTGGCGTATGCTGAGTCCAAGACATGGGCTACCACTAGACTTAGGTTAAACCTTTGCGATGGTTGGTTTAGTGAATGACAAGCCTTTTAAGCGTTTTGAGCAGCGACGAAGAATAGTTGCTTTATGGATAATACAGGATAAACAGGGGCATATTTACCCATACTACTTGACCTTAAGAGTAAAAGAGAAAATGTTGCACAAAACCGGCCATTAACAAAGGGCATGGAGGAGAAACTCCAACACTCCTTAAAGAAATTACTAAAAACCTAAGTGGGCTTACGTCCCAAAGATACGGAGGTTAATCCTATACCACAAGAGGGTGATTAAAGGGGGAATCTTTAAAGCCAAGACGAGATTTACAAACTTTAGAGTTTGAAAACTTTCGTCACCCAATTGCAAGGTTGAATGGGAGACGGCAGAGGGTCACCACTCTTCTGTCCCTTACATTACATACATCCCGGTAGGGAATAGAAACAGAGTTCTCAGACTTCGCCGAAAATCCTACATTTAAACCACCAGTTTACAAAATTACATGAAAAGAAAACGGCTAAAACCTTCTCCTCAAACTACCCGCAGGCGCTATCACATGTTTAGGAAAATTCTGCCATTACCTTGTATCGCTGGATATTCTTCAAGCAGGCCTCGTCACTGCCTCCTAGGCCTCCGTCAAGTCACACTCCCAGGCACTGGAGCAATGCAGACCAGACGGCCCTAAAGTGCCGTAAGGGGAAGCTTCCTGATTAAACTGAACCACACTTTGCTGATAGGCTGGATTGCTGTACACAACCCCGGTTTTGATTGGCTAGAGAACATATTTACAAGCATCTGATAGATTACAGTAGAGGAGGAACCAGCTGAAGTGTTGACACCTTCGGTACATTAAAAAAAATAGTCTTGAGGAAAAGGTTTACTAATAACAAAAATGAAATTTCCTAAGTTCTAGGTTCATGTTTAGTGCGTACGAGTGTGCTAGCAAATCGAGGTTAGAGCCACCTTACTGTAGAAAACGAAATTCTTTGGAAGTTTACAAGTTCGAGTCCGTTGGCATAGATGGCCGTAGACAAGGCGCGCAGTTTAAATAGCCGGAAACCCCTGGAACTATTATTATCATTATTATGATTATTATTATTATTATTATTATTATTATTATTATTATTATTATTATTATTATTTTCACGCACTTCATATACACAAAACATATCACACTACCATCCACCACAGAAACACGTAATACTGATGACGTCCCCCCACACAGCGTTGGCGTCAGGAAGAATATTCAGCCGTAAGGAACCGGAATGTTTGGCCAATGTATACCTTGCCGCAAGTACAGGGAATTTTGTAAACCCCAGGGTGTATTTTGTATAGCTTATTACTAAGTTTGGTGCAGCCTTTGTTAAGGCAGACCCTTCAAGAATGACGGACACCACGTGTTATAAGTACAATGTACCTTAAAAAAAGAAAAAAAGAAACAAGATCTTGCATGGAGAAACTTTATTTTACAGGCACATAAGAGAATACATAGTAATACACATTGCTATTCAACATACTCACTATTCTTATCCAAGCTCTTGTTACTCTGCATCAAGATATCGATGTTGGCAAGACAGAAATCTGCTTGCAGTTTCTGAAGCCACGTCATTACGTTCATCCTCGTGCTTCATCAACGTTCCGAAGAGATGGAAATTACTGGAGGCCTGGTCAGTCGGTTTGCCTTTTTCTAGGTAAATGAAATGGCGTATGAGATAAAGATAATAAAGCTGTGTTAGTATGTGTCTTTTTTTGGGGGGGGGGGTGCCGTGAGGCTCCGCCAACCCACCAGGCAATCCCATATCTCCTTTCGGCACTGGTTACTCTGTCGCGGTCGTACCAAGACATCCCCGGCGCTAGACCACTGCCGCTCAAGAGCCACTGTCACCCCCGGTCCATGGCCGCCTGCAAGGCTTTCAAGGTAGGAAATGGAGAAAATAATAAAATGAAAAAGAAATTTTGACGCGCGGTCGAGAGAAAATAAATAAATAAAAAGTAGTCCTGCAAACGACCATGCGGATGGCCAGTAATGCGAAAGCTCTTCCCAAACGAGCTACTTCGCATACCCCCTTCAAATTAGGATATTATTGCGGCCATCACTTATCATATTAAGGACGGACCGCATAGAGAATGTTTTGCCGCACCATTATTGTTGTCATAGCGGTGGTGGTGAATATTAAGTGCACGTACAACTGGGCATCATCCTCCGATAACATTAATCAGAGGGAAAGGGGGGGGGGTAGAGGGGATCCAACAATTACAAAAATGAAGGTATCAACCAAAGAAAGACAAAGTGCACTACGAGCATGATAATGAAAGGCTCTCTAGGTCTCGTGACCTAATGCCGTCGGGGTCTGAAATGAACAAGAGTTGATCAACTGAAGTCGGGTAGGACAGATGAATGTGAGAAACCTGGCAGAAGCAATCCCAGGGCTCACATAAAGACCCCATGGTCACCAACCCACGCTCCCTGGAGCCCCTTTTAGTCGCCTCTTACGACAGGCAAGAGATAGTGGGTGTCATTATACTGCCACCCCCCCCCCCCACAAGGCAAGTTAAAGTATATTAAAGCTCTCCCACAAACTTTACGTCTGGTAGAACAAAAATAACTGGCATGGCGAGCATCACATCTCGACTAGCATTCATCTCTGGTCCTCCGGAGGTAATTTCCCGTAATATTACCGTTGTTGTTATTGGTTGTTTAACTAGAAACTAACGAATAGTACAGGGCAAGGTATATTGCGGAAATCATATTAAGGGGGTTGTCAAGAAAGGTTACAGATTTCTCTACACCGTTATGAGGGTATTTAGGGGGTGTAGTATGGATGTAAAGGAGAGGGCGTGTGAGTCTCTGGCAAGACCCCAACTAAAGTATGGTTCCAGTGTATGGGATCCTCACCAGGACTTGATACGAGAACTGGAAATGATTCGAAGGAAAGCAGCACGGTTTGTTCTGGGTGTTTTCCGACAAAGGAGTAGTATTACGAAAATGTCACAAACTTTGGGCTGGGAAGACTTGGAAGTAAGGGGACGAGATGCTCGACTATGTGGTATGTATCGAACTGTCAGTGGAGAGTTCGCGTGGAATGGTATAAGTAGACGAATAAGCTTGAGTGTTGTTTTTAAAAGTAGGAAAGAAGTATGAAGGTAAAGTTGGAATTCAAGAGTAAATTGGGGCAAATATTCGTTCATAGGAGGAGGAGTTAGGGATTGGAATAATTTACCAAGGGAGATATTCAATAAATTTCCAAATTCCTTGCAATTATTGAAGAAAGGATTAGGGGATGTGCCACTTGGACAACCACCCTAAATGCAGATCAGTGGTGATTGATTGATTGATTGATTGATTGATTGATTGATTGATTGATTGATTGATTGATTGATTGATTGATTGATTGATTGATTGATCAGTGGCTTATGCTGAGAGTAAGACGTGGGCTACCAGTAGACTTAGGTTACCCCTTTTCGATGGTAAGTTTAGTGAACGCCAGCCTTCAGAGTTATGAGCTGCAGCCAATAGCCAACGGAGAAGCCTGTTGTGTTGTGAAATCTGCTTCACAAGTTACTGCCCTGGCCTCTGCTGCTGCCAATGCTCAACTCCTGATTAGTAGATATGGTAGCAGAAGGTTTAGCAAATTAAAGTCCGGCTTTGTGGCTAAATGGATGGTCCGATGACCCCGGAGCAATTTTCAGAATCATTCTCCTCATACTGTTAACTCCCCTGGCTTGGGGCTAGATGTTTATGACGTCTTCGCCATTCATTTTATCCTCGTTAGGACACCACCAACCCTACACAGATGTATTATTATTATTAAATACAAATGCTGAGTATTACAGAGGTCGTACCCATCGTTTACTGGTTTATGACCTTCCTCGGGAGATCAGTGGTGATGTCTGACCGATGATCACGAGTTCGATTCCAACCAACAAAAGAGAATCTAAAATATTGCATTTCATTTTAGCAGTTGTACTGTCCCCTTCAAAAGTGGTAAAAATCATTTACGGGAGAATATTTTATTTCTACTGTAAATTGGAACATTATTTCGTGAACCAGGAAGGGAGTTTTAGCACGTCGAGTCGGCTAGAACCAGACACCAGGTGTACGGAAATCCCAGCCAAGGACGAGCAAGGGGGAGAGCGCAGATACTGCTAGCCAAGTAACCTTCAAATCAGCCGTGAATGCCACGTGACCAGGCGGAATGTGTGTCAAGTGCTCGATCGATATTAGTGAAGGTATATGACGTCTGACTATGGCAGCCAATCAAGTGATTAATTTGGTGTGATGTTAATAAATTAACCAATCTCTTATAATGAGAAGACGCACCCCTGTCTTAAGACGGTAAATTATGGATTTTCCTAAGGAAACTTTCTCTGAAATTTCTACCCCTGAACGCGACGTGTGGAGAATTACTCTGACTTCAACTACGGACGTGAGAAGACGCACTTTGCTTACTGGGGAACTTCGTCTCATTTAGAGCCTACAACTGGTTGCAACAGCAGTTCATACATTTACGGATTCTACCTACAATTCACCAGATATTAAAAGATAAGTTACCTTTCCATCTCATCAAATAGCGGTGTGTGTTTTGGACTTGTCTCAGACTTAATTTTCAGTTTCAGCTTTCGCAAGAACTTCCACAGAAGAGATCATTGGTTCGAGTGCAAGTCAGGATGCCTGTCTTCTTACGAGGTGAATGGTGTGATTTCCAGCGCGCCAGCATGTCCTCGATGTACGAGTAAAATGTAAAGCGGCTCAGGCGGGCGTGACCAGGATCGATGGTGCGTAACGTGGTAATGCACTAGGTCATCAGCCCGAGTCCTGCGATCGACAGTCACCCCCAAGTAATATTTAAACATTGTTATCCTTTCTTCCTATCTGTAAATGTAAATGTAATGATATAGCCTCTACTTATTTGCTTAGAAACATTTCTATTAGTTAGAATTTTTCCACCTCTTCTTTCTTGGTGAAGGTAGTTTGGGAATGTGTGAGTATTTTGAACCTATTAGCTTGTTTGAGTGAATGTCATCGAGAAATGTTTCAACTGTCCCGAGTTCATTGTGGCAGGAGAGATAAAAGTAATACGACCTCAACGTTAAACTAGGACTATTTGAATATTTTTTATACTTGAATTGAGATCAGATGGGTCAGTAATTTCGTGGATTCCATTATATCAGAGTTCATTCCTCGATTATACGATGTATGGTTGGATTTCGAGTGCAATAGAGTCATCTGAGATATTTTTGTGCAGTAGCTTCCGCATGTATGATCTTGCGCGGCCAGGGACGATAATAATAATAATAAAAATAAATTAACCTAATCATCGCGTAAAAGGAACACCTAAGGTCATGAGCATAATAATAATTATTATTGAATATGGGTGATGTGCGCTCATTTATATTAATTTAGGCCTGGGAAATGGCAGTATCTGACCGATACATTTATATATAGTTGTGCTGTGCTGTTATAATTATTTGACTGGTAGATGGATATTATTGAATTTAATAGATAAGTTGTGCATCCATTATTGAGTCAATTTAAGAAGGAAATATGTTACCTGACGTAATTTCTTCGCTGTGAGCGCAGATTGATTGAGAGCCACAATTATGGTGGAGAAATAAAAATAAATATCGCAGCTCATGAACCGCGTGCGCGGAATGTTAATTCTGACCTGAGTTTAGGCAAGTTTGTCGATGATTTTCGGATGATTTTTGTTCGTAAATTTTCCCTGAACATCGTCGTATGACTGAGTTCTTTAATAAAGTGATAATCATTGCTCTCTCACATTTCAAGTGGATGAGAGGAGGTCCCCACGATATTGTCATCATGAGAATATTATCCCTGACTTTGACTAAACGTGAAAATAATAATCAAGGGCTAGCATTCGTGTAAATATGTATATAATATTTCCGTGTATCTCTGTGTGAGTGTAGTGTGTGTGATTTGTCTGTATTTTGCTTATTGTAATTTTTCAATTCATATTTGTGATGATGCTCTTCGTTGTTTCGTGGATTTTTTGGCCAATTTTATGCCAACTTTAGTGGTTCATTATTTGACTGAATTTAAACCTTTAGTGAATTTTATTCGTTTTTAAGGAAGAATAGGGTCTTAACTAGCGAATACTTATAAATAAGTATAGGCCATGTCAGTGGATTGAACTCACAAAATCAAAGTTGTAAGAGTAATATAACTAATTATTTTCAATCAATGGGTAAATGTAGGATGACATGATGTCAAGTTCTAAATTATTGTGTAAAGATCAACTATTGAATAATTATAAAAGAGAATTTATTAACTAATTTAAAGGTCAAGGAAGACGATTTAACCATAATTTCATGGGAGAAATTTCTTTATTTAATTTTCAGAAAGGAGTGAAAATGATCATTTTAAAACTCAATTTAAGTTAAGTCCATGGAGGAAGGAAATTTTATTTTCAGATTATTTAATTATTAATGGGAGAGATAATCTCAAATTAATTATTATTAATAATTTAATTAATTTTCAATTAAAATATAAATATTATATTTACAGATTCAGGCGTTTGCTGTTCCGTTTATCGATGGAGTGTCCATGTTGATAACAACATAAAAGAAGACGAGTTACATAAAAATTCCTAGATTTTGTAAATTATTGTAGAATTTGAGAAGAGCAGTAGTTGTAATAAATCTGTGAAACCTATATAGCATTCTCTCATTTGCCACTAGTTCATCATCTATCCCTGCACTTTAAAAATTTCGCACAGCCGATAAGCGAACGATCTACCCCCTGGAGATCCTCGCTCACCGGCCGAGCTGAGCCCGGCATGACGGGTGCAGTACCTAGAAAAATAAAACTATATTGCTCCTACAACAGCAGCCCTGCAGCGTCTTCCTACAAGGAAGTAGAAAGAAACGGGAGTGAAATACCAGCACTCTGTTATCTATATGCTTAAGTCAGAAGTATGAGACGAGAAAGTAAATACGATGAGTAACGCATGGTTGATATTTAGTAGTGGCGATCTGACGGACCGAAGCCTAGTACACCTATCCCCCCCGGTCCCCGTTCCTATCCGATATACAGCAGCAAGCCGCTATGGGTGAGTAGAGGGGAGAGGGACAAGTGTCTGGGCTGCGATATCAGTCTCGGATGCTTAACTCTCAGAAATATGTGCGACGTTTTTTCCCACTGCTTTCAAGTTTTGAAAATTGAATGATGTGTCAAATGTTACATTATAATGTACTTTAGACTTCCATCATTCTCAATTGAGGTTTGGGCTTCACCGATAGCCTTAGTAGCCCTCAGTATACGCCACTGTTTCTTGTGTTTCATATTTGTCACCTGAAAGTTTACATAGATTTGAAATGAGTCACTTAAAATTGACATCACTCGACACAGCATAACTCACAGTAATAGTAATAGAATAAGCACACTGTTTTCTAATGGGATACTATAATACATTACAATAATTTTAAACTATGGTCAGACGTATTCTAATTACAACATGTTACTACTTAGCGCAAACAGGAAAGGAAATTACTATTAAAGTTCGAAATTCGCAAGACTACTCAAAATAATAGAACAAGCACTCTAATTTCTAATCTCTAATAAGTTACTGTAATACACGACAATAATTTTTAAACTACGTTCAGACGTATCCTAATTACAATCGGTTATTACTAAGCACAAATAGAAATGAAAATTCCAATTAGGCAAGAACTACCGGTACTCAAGGATTACCAACAAAGTTAAACACGTAGACAGATTAATATTTGTACTACTTTATCCTACTATGCTGTAATAGAAATGAAACCTGCTTCGGTAGAGGGGAGGAGGGAGGAATCTACTTGAACACTAACCATGGGCGCACTTCTACTGTCACCTTTCGAAGGTTCGAAGGCTAATGACCCTGGACTTGGGAGCAGCTCCATACTGCTCGTGTTAGTAGTAGTCAGGACTCCTGAGTCATCGGACACGACGTAAAATCCTTAAATTTAATTGTGATATCAACACATTACATTTCACATTTTGAATTTTGATTTTATCTGTTCTCAGGTACCCTCAAGAATATTTCAATTCTTATAAAGTGACGAACTAACTTCGTCATCATTTATTCTCTGTCATCTGCACAAGCACATTTCATTAACGCCAATGAATAACACAAATATTTCATATATAATAGGTTATTTTGAAGAAAATGCCATCTAAATAGCATTGGATAGTTTATATAATTTGTGCAGCAATCGAGACAATGGTTAGAAAATTATATGGGTCCTATGAAAGTAATGATATATCAAGTGTATTTCCACCTGTTTCTTGGCACAGCCAGAGCATACTATAGCTTCCACCAAAATCTCAGTCTCTTTTATGTTTGTGGCAGTATAGAAGCTGCTGAAGTATGGGTGGTGTTGAGCTATGGCATTCTAGTGTATCTGAATGCCATGAAAGACGCTACTCAGTAGGGCCCACCCACTGTGGGTGGAGGACGCAGGTGAAGAATACACCTGTGGTATTACCTGCCTGTCGAAAGAAGCGACTATAAAGAGTTCTCATGTATGTATTCTGCCATCCCCAACCAGAGGGGGTAAAATGGTAGACTATTTCACAGGAGCAAGGTTCCTCATCGAATACATCTTATGTGAAAAATATTCGTCAATTCTGGGAACTAACGCAAAGGCATTTCCGTTGAACTCAAGTTTCTACAGTAATTTCGTACATCTTTTGTAACCTGCATGTGACACTTAAGAGATACAGAAGCCCATACGTATCGTCTCTAAAACTCTCAGTTTAGTGATAAATCCTGCGAGAATAAAGTTTGTTTCTGTAGTTGGTTCTCTATAAAGGTTGCAGAGAGAGAGAGAGAAATATAATAAAGTGACTAGAAGGTGGTCTCAGTTTTCAATTTTAAGCAGTAAACCAAGAGATCTCAGTACTGTACCACATGTGTTACTCTGTGATACCAGAAGAACAGATTCAAAATTTGAGTGGTGGTAGTAGTTAATTATTGTTTTAGAGGAAATACAACTAATTCGCTGTTGTGGCTAACCGTGGATGGAACCGCTTTCCGCAACAGGTAAGGGAGATATTAGACCACGGAAGCTTTAAAGGAGCTTGGTCAGATTATCTCCGTGGAATGAACTCGTAGGACGGCAGCAGGTCTTTCCATCTCATTATTATTATTATTATTAATCTCCATTTGCTTCATCATCATCATTATTATTATTATTATTATTATTATTATTATTATTATTATTATTATTATATGTTATTTACAAAACTTCCCTTAGTTGAAGGTTGCCACATTGGACGAAGCATAACGAAACAAATTTATAATTTTGTTGATTACATTATTTTCATTATACCACATAGCAATGATTTCTCAGTAAAGAAATTGAACCTCGTAAAGCTAACAAAGACATAGTTTGTAGTTCCGGAGCCTCTAAATTAAACTGCTTCCAAAAATACACAACGAATCGAGGAATATTCCCTCGAGCTACTATCATTAATCGTATCACTTTCAAGTCCTTCAATCCAAACTCATGTATAAAATAATTATGAGTAGTATAAGTGGACAGTTCTGGCGCCTCCTCCTCAGGCCATCCTCAGAGGCCTCCTCCTCCAGCGAGAAATTTGAATTTTGGCGAGAGATTTGAATTTTGGCGCGAGATTAGTATGTGTAAACAAAGCCACGTGCTTTTTGACAGCTGTCATCCGCCATCTTTAAACAACAACGCATCGCTAACCTCAGCTTATTTATCTCACACGAGTAAGTGAGGTTATTAAGATGTTCTATAAACATAGAACCTCGATGCCAAAACACCTTATTCAATACTTACCTCCAGGATTTTTATCTACGTACGCTGATCCTTACGTACATGGTTTCAGGACATCCTTCCTCTGCACAGTAAGATGTCAATCGATGTAGCTTTATGTAGAACCTGTCAGCGTCATTGCAAGCATCGAGGGGAAAATGGTGATGATGATTGGGATGGACCAAATCCGAGGATTGAACACTGTACTGCGCCCTATAATGTTTTTGATTCTCGTCAGGCTAATGCCGAATTCGAACCAAGAACATCATAGTGACCCATACATCCAAGAAAAGATGTATGTACGGCACATGTCTTACCTTACAGGCGTATCCACAATCCGCAGCTCAGTAGAACATGAATCAGGGCATCAGGGTGAAAATGAGGGCATAAAAGATAACTTAGATGGATACGATATGATGCAGTGTAAGAGAAAAATCCTACCAAAAAAAATATCTAACAGAAAACATTGCTGCATTCAAAGTTTTACAATCAGGGATTTATTACATAAAAATACTATTTACAAATATAAGAGCTTTCAAATGTGACTGGGGTAAAGATAATGTTGAGCCGATGACTACCAGTTCACTGCCTTCACGAAACAGCTTTGCTGTAACAAGCATGGTACAATTGTGTAAGTAATGAAATAAAGAGACAATGGATCTGCTGAAATACACATCTAACAGTAATCTCCCCATAACATTTTACTATGCCTCGTACCATCGAACCCCGGTGCAAACAAATATAAACACATAATGTACAGTGCCCTGACCCGGTCTCGATCCCTGGTCCAATGAAGAGCAAGGCGTTGAATAATCATATACAAAAAAAACAATATCAAAGAAACACAACCACCTTGTCCAAGGGGTCAATATCAAACTGGCAAGTGTTAAAATAAAGCAGAACAAACAGAACTAAAATCTCTCCTTGCGTCAAAACATCAAGGTCGTCCTCTCCCTTCTACACACTCGACAAGCTGCAGGCAGCAATACAACCGAGTTTCAAGACTGTGACGTCAGGCACAACAACCCTCACCAGCAGTGCACTCGACAGGCAGCGGTCCACACAATTTATGAGCTCAGCTGACTGACTTGTAGCTGAGTGCTAAGAAACTTCGCTTTTCAAAGTACCTCACATAATCTGACTGCTAAAGCGCTCTTTTAAATACACATGGGCTACACGCCCTCATCTCAATATCACCAGCAATACAACAAATCTCATTTCCGCCTCCAATTGGCTCATCCTTGATAATACAAAGGCACAATTCAGTAAGCTATAATCACATAGCCATAATAAGGCATCTCAAATGCATCCAATACACTCTTAATCTGTGCTGGGGCTCTCTCATATCAATTCATACAGTCAGCTACATGCATAATGCCCACATCTCTCAAACTTACGGACTCGCTCACCCTATCAGTAACGCTAAGTGAGTTACGGGGTAAATACTGATCTCAAATACAGAACCTACGTCTGCAGAGACATATGCCTAAACGCTACACAATAAACAGTGCCTGCCTGTCAGACTTACCTAACATGACCAAGGGAGTTCGACCTGACCCATGAAGATTACACGTACACTAATCTAATACTATCGAAATGAAATATAATCACACCAACAAGGAATATACAACCTACTACCTACACTAATGTACGGGGTTCGAGCTTGAGGCCTAGCTCTTTATTACCAAGAATTTTTCTACCGTAAACTAACCTGTTGGCTGACGGCCCCCCTGTTCCTATCTAAATTTAAATGACATGCTTGAAACAGAATTGGAAAGCTCTGACCTTATATGATTGATGACATGACGGAGCGGCCCTTCCTGTGGACCACTGAATTTACCACATCATGACAAACTGCGACGCTTGCAGCAGATACTGGTGGACGGCTGGAGCCATTCTATCTTGCGTGAATCCTTCTTGCAGCTCCTTAGATGGTTGGAAGATGTCCCTTTCGATGTCACGCTGATCAGGTACGCCCAACGTTCCTGGGTCGATTCCCGATGTCGTGCCGGCTTCAGCTCCCGTTGTGGCTTCCTCGCAATGATGATGTAGAAGCTCGTTCTGGCTTGATGCAGGGGTAACTGAAAACAAATTTACTTATTACAGACTGTCCAGACTCGATACCTGTTTCCACTAATATCGTGCCTCACACGTTACATTGACCAAGTCTTGTTCTGAATTTTAAACCTGGTACACTATAGTTTTTTCATCACTCTTAGTAGCACTGTTATTTTATTCTTTCACTCGGACAACATGTCGTGGTATCAGAACTACCCTGAGCCTACATTTATTCTAGCATTACGTCAGTTACAACTGTACCTCACCGAAATATGAAGCTACTAGTTCATCAGTCTATAATAGGCAGTACCTCATCTCACCACAGCAGATAAACACAGGCAATATCAAGAATTCAGCTGAATATGCAGGGTAATTACTTACTTTCTGGCAGATTCAGTAGTGCTAGTTGTATGTGCAGCTTGAAGATAAAACGTTGTTCTAGGTACCGACTCGCAGCATGACGACTTCGCTCAAGCAGCCTTACGGTCAGAGAATGAGGCTGACGTGTCAGGCGGCCTTGCATTTATAATCAGGTCGGCGTAGCCACGCCGCTTGATCGCGTGTAGGATACGCGCGTACGCGACTCGAAGTTTTCCCGCACAAAGCACGTCAAGTGCCCTACTTAACGAATGCATTTATGATTACAGCCATATTGCATATCAAAATTAAGCACAAATTATGCAGGTTGCAATTCTTGTATCAGATCCAATGCATCTCTTTCGTAACCAAAGATATTAATTTAATTCATTCTTCCCTCCGAAAGTTAGTTTGCCGGGATCCGGGGAGCGTCCCCAATCTTCATTAAGAGGCTTGGCTTGGGACATAAATCCCTTGAATGAATCTCTTGAAATTTTCATAATGATGCTCTAGCTCTCTCCCCACGAGAACTCTTCTTCTGGAATATTTTATGAAATAAACTATAAGACAATGACTTCCTTGGTGGTCTTAGGTAATCCCAATATCTAATAATAAAATCCATACTATTGGTCCATGAACTGTATGGTTCAGTACACAGTGTATGAACTTTCTCTAATACCTCATGATGATGATGATTCAGAAAAGGGATAACAAGGTAAGAAGTGTATTATCTCCTTTGTAGAGCATAACATATTTATATATAATATATTTCTAAATGTTTTGTTTAATTTGAATGTTGCAGGAGGCATTTCGGAAGCATGCTACCTCTTCGCAAAACGTTAAGAAGCATACCAACCTTGTCAGCAGCAAAACGAACACTGTTGTAGAACATTGTAAATAAATATTTGATCGCATTCAAAATGTACTTATTGCATTCCTTACACCTAGTCACTCTTGAGAAAACGATCAAGTCTGAACATGTACAATGACGTCATCACTGAAGCAGCACGTGCTCACTCTAGGCTTCGCGATGCATGTTTAAACTTGTTCGATAAAGCTAAGCCTTGGCAGAGGATGAGGAGGAGGTAGAGGAGGAGGGAGAGGAGGAGGAGGTAGCCATAACAGCCGCCGCTATCTTGTGTAGTAGCCTTTAAGCGCTAATTAGCGTCGGGAAGGGCATCTTGTCGTAAACTAAGGATAGCCCCGCTTCAAGATGGTAGATGAGAGGTTAGGTTCGCAAATGCACTCAAGTTTTACTGTTTAATGATGATAGCTAACGGAACTTTTCAAATTGCCCGCTACCACGTGCTTAAGGTAGTAGCCGTAAAGATAGCAGCACGGTGCTCTGTTGATTAAATATGGCCGCTTGTCAGCTGTCAAAAAGCATGTGGGTTTGTTTCCAAACAAGAGCACGTAGAATTTTTCAAATTGTCCGCCACCAAATTTTAAAAGTAGTATCTAAAAATAGCAGCACTGAGGTAAGCGATGTAAGAAGGTGGATGACAGCTGTCAGAAAAGCACATGGCTTTGTTTGCTCTGTTAATTAAATATGGCGGAAAACAGCTGTCAAAAATTCACGTGGAAATTGCCACCACCACATTTCAAAGGTAGTAGCTAAAGATAGCAGCACAGTGCTCTGTTGATTAAACATGGATGCTGTCAAAAAAGCACGTGGAATTTTTCAAATTGCCCGCAGTGCCGTAAAGAGGGCAGCACTAAGGTTAGCGATGCAAGATGGCGGATGACAACTGTCAAAAAAGCACGTGGCTTTGTAAAGCGTGTAGAATTTTTCCAATTGCCCGCCACCACGTGCCTATAAGGTGTAGTGCCGTTAAGATGCCAGCAGTGAAGTCAGTGATGCGTTGTTGTTGAGGTTTTGTGCCGTTAAGATGGCAGCACTGAGGTTAGCGATGCAAGATGGCTGATATCAGCTGTCAAAAAGGCACGTGGCCGTCAAAAATGTCACATGGCTTTGTTTACAAATTCAAATCTCGCGCTAGGATTAAAATTTCCCTCCCGTGAGGTTTAGTACCGTAAAGATGGCAGCATTGAATTTAGCGATGCGTTGTTGTTTAAATATGGCGGATGACAGCTGTCAAAATGCACGTGGCTTTGTTTACAAATTCAAATCTCGCGCCAAAATTCAAATCTCCCGCCAAAATTCAAATTTCCCGCGCGAGGAGGAGGCCTCTGAGGATGGCCCGAGGAGGAGGAGGTGCCAGAACTGTCCACTTATACTACTATTATGGTCGGTTCATTGATAAGCTTCTTTTCCCTATCAACGTCTTCTGGCTGGAGATTTCAACACGAACTGTGGGATCTGTTATATATCCCACACTCCCTGATTCCTTGTAGGGTATGATGTCAATTCTCCTACCGCGACCGTTATCGACAAGTCCGGATACCTCTTCGGCGACCCTATAATACTCTTTTTCTGAGGGAATTTCCTATAAAGGACCGAATCTTGTTATGCCTGGCGTTACACCGCATCTCTCATTGAGGGCAAGTTCCCAAAACATGAGGAAGGGTGTATCATTCTCTCTTCGGCAATGCCGACAGAGATTTCCGTTCCGGGACCTGCCAGGAAGAGATCGAACTCTGCACATATTAGCACTCACTTTTATTCCCTCACGCCATTCGCTGGCTGATAAACCAGTATAATTTCTAACCTAGTTATTTGTGAGTGTATATTGTTCAAATAGCGCTACGCCTTTTCCTTTGTGTAGTAATTAACAACATCTCTTGAATTCGCGGTTTCTAAGCTCTACTCTGTTGACGCCTTATAGGCGACCTGTGCGTCTGTGAGGAGTCGGCCTACCTAAGCTTAATTCTAACGCTGAAGATTGCACAAACACCTATCCTCTAACCAGAGGAATTATTCAATGATCGAGCCCGGGATTTCATGGACCAAAAGTCAGCATGCTAACAAATCAGTCATGGAGCCAGAAAGTACGGAGACTGATAACTGTAACCAAAGAATTGCATGACCAGTGACGGAGCCAATAAATTAACAGTATATAGAATGCAACTGTATTTCACTTGTCCCGGGGGAAAACCAGAGAATTCATTTTTTCAGTTCTTTTAATTTTTTCAGTAACCTAATGAAGTCAATTCTCTCTATCCTTTGAATGTAACAAGATAAGTCATTTCGTCATAATACTGAAGAAATAGCCAAATTTACTTCCAGATTATTGAGGAATACAGAACAGTCACCGGTAAGAATCAGGTATGTTATCCTGTTAATATTCTGAATATTGTTATTCAAAGTAGCTTCAACCAGATAAGTCAGTTTGTCTTATATGTAGTATCTTATATTTTCTCTTGTTATTGCGGACGAGGATATCGTTGTCTTATAAATTAATAATATTGGTACACAACTGGCTTTGTTAAGAGAACTGTTAAAATCGCACTAGCTAACAGTACACAAATGCGACTTACATCACTTTGATTTTGACTGATCCATATCGAAAAATAATGCCTGGTTAGCATAGCGCAAGTCCATCTCTGTGGTATAGTGGTTAGCGTGATTACCTGCCACACCCGGAGGCCCGGGTTCGATTCCCACATCTTCCATCCTCGAAGTGGTTTTCCGTAGTTTCCCTCTTCTCCTCCAGACAAATGCCGGGATGTTGCCTAACTTAAGGCCACGGCCTCTTACTTTCCTCTTCCTTGTCTATCCCTTCAAATCTCCCCCCCACCCACCCACCCACCCACCCACCCACAAGGCTCCTGTTCAGCATAGCAGGTGAGGCCGCCTGAGTGAGGTACTGATCATCCTCCCCAGTTGTATCCCCCGACTCAAAGTCTCACGCTCCAGGACACTGCCCGTAAGGCGGTAGAGGTGGGATCCCTCGCTGAGTCTGAGGAAACAATGAACCCTGGAGGGTAAACAGATTAAGAAAGACAGTATAGAACAAGTCACTTTCATGTAATATCCAAAGCAGATCCTTCATTAATATTTTGAATTAAACAAAATCAAACCAAAACCCATTATTTAAAAAGCTGTTCCATTTAAGTAGAATGGTTTGACAATATTTGGTTAATCGGTGATTTCGTATTATTTAAAGAAAGTCTTCTCCTGAGAACTTTAATTATTTGACTCGTCTCGTTATTCCCTGGGATAAGTGATTTACAGAAAGAGTTCCAAGAAACTAATGTATCCCACTGATCCGCTATAACATCACCGGGAGAGCAATGACGGTAATGCGGATGTTACATTACCCATTGCCGCTTCATGCCATGATGGAGCAACGGATATGAAGTGAAGAAGCTCACGTTCTTTGTATTTCTTAAAACAGGGACAAAAATAACAGGCAGCATGAACCGTTTTAATATGCGAGAATTCAAGAAGTGAGGGTGCAGAGGCGACAGTAGTCTATATTCGAGATTTCACAGAATTGACAAGAACCTAAAGAGAAGATGTATTAGGAGACTTTATTAAGAGTCCAGTGATGTTCAGTACATAACATTAAGCCGAGGGGACTCGGCGCGTCCCACTTCAAAGTTCTTCCCGCGTCTCTCCGTATTTCACAAGTTTGGATTAGTCCTTCAACAGAAGTATTGTGCTCATGTCAAAGCACTCTTGAACGAACACTCTTTTACTTACAGCGATGGTCGACCCACTTCTTCCACTTCTTCTCAACTAAATGCAATCTCTGAGAGGTGGTTGGGATTCTCTGCTGTTTCCTTTTTCGCGATCAACATGGTGGTGGAGATGAAGGTCGTATTGCTCATAGTTACAGAATGTCAAACTAACTGAAGCAAATAACAAGTGTTGTCTATTCCGGACAACAGTTCTGTTATGGGAGTTGCATAAAGGTTAGGGGTCCGGCAGGGTCGGCGAAGAGACGGGGGGCAGAGGGGGCAAATGACTAAAAATGTACTAAAAATAAAATGTAAACATTGAATAACTATAAATGCCAGTAAGAATACAAACTTTTGTTGTTTAAAACGTGAAAAAAATCAAGGTAGAGCGTGAGTCAGTATGCAGCAGAGAAGTATGACGTCAGCGTTGTTGTTGTTGTTACCAATAATATACCAATTTTGTACTATATTTTTGGAGGTTAATGCGAAAGAATATAAACTAATTTCGCAACAAAGTCGCACAAGCGTTATTCCACATTACATCATTTTTGAACCATTATATTTGTGCGATAAATACAAACAAAATTGCACAAATTATGCACTAAAATGACACTAAGGTGATTCAAGAAATGCAAACAAATCCTTGGTGTAACTTTCGAGCATTTTTGAAGCATATTTGGTTCAAAAGCGGTGTTTACAGTAAAGAAGTCTGAAACAAAAACTTTTGTGTTTTTTTTGGCTCCAATTTGGTGCAGAAATTGTCTTATTAATGTGGTTCATTTTTGGTGTAACTATGGTATAAAATGCATAAAGTTGGTGTAAATTGGTGTAAATGAATGTGAAAGAATATGTGGTGTATTTATGGTGCAGTTTTGGCGCATAATTCATTGGTGTTAAATCCGTGCATCCATTGCCGCTTGTGCACAAAATTAATGCCACAAATACACCACGTTTGCAACCATAAACATTTTACACCAAATTCACACCATTATTACACCAATTATTTTTGCAAACTCCACCACCAGAGACTGATAATCAGGTAAATCTTGGTTATAAAATAACCTGCAAGTTCGCAGTTATGGTCTAAATTAAGTGAGGGGAAGGGGGAACCTGGATTTAGGGCTCCGAGCTCCTCACTTGCCCACGGGGCCGAGAATTCTGTCAACCTAACAGAACCCCTGAAAGTTATGTTACTCAAGCTACATTACGGAAGAGCGGGCTAGTCGACAACTCCAACTAGCCAAATTAGTTTGCATTCTATCCTAAACTCCCGCGCTCTACTGATATTGTACAAGGGCTGTAAATACAGTATTGGAAACGTAGTCCAGACACTCGCAGGAGATCGGGCATGCGCAAATAGCATATGGGAGCGATCTGGTGGCGCTGTTGTTAACGTGTAGTGTGCATTTGACTGGCATCTAATTGGGAGTGTTGTTGCTGTGTGGCTCTAAAGCAGGTTTACGAAAGGTTTGATCAGCGTTCCTGGATTAAAATCGAGGTAACCCGTGGCAAAAGTATCATGAAAATGTTATCGAGGATTACATGAAGCCTGTGGCAAGAGTGCCACGGTTGTACGATGGGTCAAGGCGTTTCGTACGGGTCGGAATTAGGTCTTGGAACACCCTCCGTACTCACCAGACGTAAGTCCTTGTGACTTTGACCTTTTTCCGAAGTTGAAGTAAGCCCACCGAGGCCACCGATTTCCTGAAGTGGCATCTGTACTCCGTGCAGTAAAGCGCTCCCGCGCAGTCATCAACAGACAACGCATTGCCAATAGTCCCCAACGGCTTCCCGATATTTGGCAAAAGGTAATAGACCTTTGCGGGCGACTAAATAGTAGGAATGTTCTATCAATGTTGCCACAACTTTATTTATATCCCCCGCAGCAGCAGCAGCAGCAGCAGTAGTAGTGGAAAGCTTGCATTCGGAAATGGTGGGTTCCAACCGGACCGTCAGCAGTTCATACGTGGGTTTTCCATAGTTTCCTATTTTCACATTAATGGGATTCTAAAGCGGCTACCATCCCTGTTCCAAACCTTTCCTTTTTCTCTTCATACTTGATTTACGTCACACCGACATAGGCAGGACTAAGGTGACGATGGTATATGAAAGGGCTAGGACTGCGAAGGAAACAACCTTGTCCTTGATTAAAATACAGCTTGAGCATTCAACCCTTTCCTAAACTCTGCATCACCCCTACTACTGAAGGGGACGGCGGGCCTTCTAGAAGGTAATGCCGTCCCTCAGGCCGGGGAGATGTGATACGGTGAAGGAGACGTTCGAAGAAGGCGAGGAGGTTGGCACCCGTGGCCTATACTGAGGAACCGTCCCGGCCTTAGTGCAGGAGAATGGAGAACGACGGAAAACCATTCTAAGCTGACGGTGGGCACCAGCCCTTCTCCGTCTCCCAATTGCAGACGCGTAAAGCTACGGCAGAGCCCTCCTCTGCCCAGTTGGTCGGTCGTATTGCAGAGCTGTCGGAGCACGGACCAACCGTGGCCACATGTAAGCCGACGTCTAGTCAGCAACCACCGACGCTGCATCACCAAAAAGCCACCTGTGTTGGTGTAATATGAAATAGATCTTAAAAAGTAATAAGTCAGGGCCTCTCAAACACCCCTAATCTCACGCGTGCAAACTGAGGCGCAGAGGGCCTGCGCACCGTGCGTCGGTTCCACTCGGCTCGGCTCGGACCAGCGCGTCGTCTCGGGGCAACTCGGCTAAGCTCGGCTCAAACTGGCTCGGATTTGGAGCGCTACGGAGCAAGTAAGGAAGAGCGAGACAGGCATGTGGAAAAAAGAGGGACAGCGCTATTGCTCCAAATCGAGGAGTGGGGGTTTGCACTCTGGTCAACCAAGTGAAGTCTTATTTTGCACCGTGCACAGTGGAATGCACTGGTGCATGCACCCTGAGAGACCCTGATATAAGCAGTCAGCTACTTGCTCGACCGTCATGTAGGCCTACTCGTTACTGTTTCTCAGTTACCTCACAAGAAAACAAATGGGAATGAAACAAAGCTATCTTTATGGCAAAATTCCGGCTGGCAATTAAGAATCCTTAAATCTTTTCCCCTGTGAATAATCGGTAGGATGTCAGCCTCCTGCTTCTAAGACTGTAGTTTCAAACTCAGCAGAAAAACTAGGATTTTAATGTTGAAAATATTTCTTAGCGGACAAAGTAGGGTTCCGCATACTACGAAAAACGTAAAATTAAGCAATTTTCTTAATTGTGCCGAAAATTGAAGGGATAAAGGTCCCAGGAAGGTTTCAAGTTGTGAGTCCTGGTTAGCTCTATCAAACTTTAAAAGCTTCTAAAATCACTTCCGAACTAAATGTAGTCCCGGAAAAACAACCTAAAATCGCCTGTTTCTTTGCTCGTTTTCTTAATTAATCAAATCCTACCCAAATTAACATATTTACATAATTCTTTCTGCAATGTGTTCCTTGGTTCTACACCCTCAGGCGTTGTTTTAGATTTTTTTAAGTGTCCACACCGAATGTAGTTTTGAGGGCTTGAAACTCTGCATTGACTCATATTAGCACTCTTAGTGGCAGAAAAAAAATGCAAACTGCTAATCTAATCGACCGGATAACGATGACTAAGAAACGGATTGTACATTTTTAAAGGAATAAATAAAGAATACATTATCTTACTTTGTTATATTTTATTTACCTAAAATTCGAAGGTAAAATCCCCAGGATATTTTCAACATTGAGTTGCTTGCGAAAGGTGGAAATAAATCCATTCAGCATTCCATATATTAGGCAACTACGTCGGCATGTAAATGATCTCTAGTGTCACGTAGTATTTTTATCCCATGAAATGAAATAAAACTCAGCAATACATCGTCCAACAGATTTTAAATTATTCTGCCGTGTGACACATTAGTAACTTACTGAAAGTGAAAACTACACATGAAAACAGCCTGAAAGACGTCAGTTCAAAGTACCTGTACATGGTAGCTTAAGGTATTATTATTATTATTATTATTATTATTATTACTATTATTATTATTATTATTATTATTATTATTATTATTATTATTATTATTATTATTATTACCGAGTGGAGTGGCCGCTAATACTAATACGCTACAGCTATTGAGTCAAGCACTGCATTCGGGAGATGAGTGGGTTAGAACTTCCCACCGTCGGCTGTCCTGAGAATGCTTTTCAGTGGTTTCACATTTTTTACTTCCAAGGAAATGCCGGTACAGTTTCTATTGAAAGGCCACAGCCGATTCCTTCTTCCTTCTTGCCCAGCTTCATTCACCATAATTAATTTCATCTTCATTAACTCCTCGATAATAATAATAATAATAATAATAATAATAATAATAATAATAATAATCATAATAATAATAATAATAATAATAATAATAATAATTGTACCGGGCGGTACACCTCCACGCCGCTAATTTAAAAATTGCGCCAGTTGAAACTCCTCTGCTGGAGGAAGTCTGAACTTTATCTACGCTATTAATTCTTTACCTTCTCAGAAGATGTCACCACGTGGAAAATTTTGAGTTTTTGAACTGTGTCATTTTTGATGTGTTTTTGTTTCGCTTGAAGTAAGAAGTGTGAACTTTCTCTTCTAGAGGACACTACTGAAGATCAACAATAGTGCACCCTAGTGCGGAGTCAAAGAACTATTTTGTTGGAGAAATTTTTATTTCAAATGTTTGTTTCTTGTTAAATTTCTTTCTGTTATTGTTTAAGTTGGCTGTATACCCCTCTTTTCCCCCTTGTTTTAGATTTATCCAATCCCGAATTTCTTTTAGTAATTTCCGACCAATCCGATGTATCTTCCCCCAACTTGGATATGTTTCTGTACCCTAGCCAATAAAGTAATTGTGGGCGGGTGTTTTCATTCCCCTAACGCCTAGAACCTTCCGCGAGAGGATATAAACTGCTGATTTTTGGGTCTCTGCGCCACTTCTGTTCCATCTTTCAGTGTGTAAAGTACATAGCAGGGGGCGGGAAGCGCCTCTTTCCTCGGCAGCGGTCAACAACAAGGTAATGGCCGATTAATAACTTCTTTCTTTGCTAGCTCAGCAGTTTAACTCTCGGGGCGGGTTCGAAGCGTTCCACCATGTAACCTTTTCCTAAATGTAACTACTCTTTTCATATATTCTCTTTTAAAGCTACATACTGGGATAGAGAGTGCTAACCCTCTCGAGCTCCCACTCATATTGTTTTGAGGTGAACTTATTTTTCTCAACCTATTCTTCGTTAACGTAAAACAAATTATTCTCTTTTTAAGTCACCTCTTTAGTATGGGATTAGCCCTTGTATTTACGGCCTAGTGCCAAGTAGGTCTTAATCAAAGTGTATTAGGAGTGCAAGTTCGCCTCCTCTCAAATTGTTATTTTAGAGGTCATTTAATTAACCTCCTTTTCATTTAATAGACCTCAGTAGATTGGGTATTTTACCCCTGTGTTTACGTCCGTTGAGGACAGCTTGAAGGTGGAGTTTGGTGTGGCCTGGGAGAGGCTTAAATTTGAGAGCGAGTGGCTCTTTTGAAAATTGAGTATTGTATGCCTCGTGGAGGCTTTTCAGTGTAATTTGGAGCAAGGGCTCCTAGGCATGAATGGGGTTTTCTGCCCCTCTGTTGAAACTTGTGTCTGTGGGGTAAAACTGAGCAGATTGCCCTAGCATTGTGCAGTCAGGGCGCGAAGCCCAAATCCTGTAAATATTGTAACTATCCTGTGAACTTGCTACTTTGTACCTGCCATGCTTGTTATTTCTTTGTTTTGAAAAGAAAATATAACCTTGTTAAATTTTAAATTAATTTTCTCTTAGTAGCTTGAGACCTGTTCACCACCCCGCACCTTCTTTCACGCATAACTACCACAAAAACTCGGTAACAAGTGGTAGCAGAGCGTGGTTGAATGGGTCTCAATTTAGCCCCTTTTGACGGCTAAACATTGTTTGTTCCGAACCCTAACCATTTTTTCAGTTGCTGGAATTTTTGAGTTTTTCAAAATTGTTCTGTCATCATGCCCGGCCCTCGCGATGTTCTCCATCTTAACTATTTGCGTAAGGAGGAGTTGATTTAGGAATTGACTATTAGAAATATGCAATCTGGAGGCACGGTTGCAGTAGACACAAATAAGCTTAGAGAGTCCCTTGATTTGCCCATTTCCATCCCCACCTTGGGAGAGAAAGAAATTGACGACTCTCTTTCCACGATCACGGAGAATATTACTGGGCTAGCTTCTGTAGTTAGTTTTTTTTGATGAAAATGATCCTTCTCCTAATCAAATTAAGCGTGTGCAAGCTAGGCTGTTTCATTCTTCAAATAGAGTTAATGATCTGTTGTCTCTAAAGTTGAATGACGTTCAGAAGAAGGAAGCTAGTACGCTGCTTGAAAATATGTCTGAATTATCTAGCAAGGTCACTCAATTGTTAACTGGGGAGGTTCCTCCCAAAACTGATCAACCCGTCACGGTGAATGTAGGTAGCGAGGAAGAGCCTCATAAGGGAGAAGTCAATAGGAAAACCATTGCTGCTCAAACAACCTCTGCCCCATTGGACGAGTCTGAACGCCGTAACTCATTAAATGATGTACGTTCTGAATTAACTACCTTGCCATTGAAACCTTTACCTACTATGTCACCCGGGTTTAGTAGCTTGCCTCATCCCTTGGCAATGTTGCTCAGAGGTATCTCTAAGTTTTCCGTTAGTACCACCAGTGACGTAATTTCATTTTTAAGATTTCTAGTTGAATTTCAGGATCATGCCCTTGTTTTTTCTCTTTCTCCATGTCAAATTTTGCAAATTATCTATCCGTATGCTATTTGTATTCTCTCTGATAAAATAGTAAGAGCCATAGCTGAACAGTCATCTATTGAAGATTTTCATGCACACTTGCTTGCAAATTTTATTCCCGCCCGCGCGAGGTCATCTCTGATTCAGAAGTACTATTACCGTGTACAACGCTTGGATGAAAACTTGGCTGATTTCATACAAGACATTAAGTTTTATACTAGGGTGTTTGCCCTTCATTTTCCTGAAGATCAGATTGTACAGGCTATTGTAGAAGGCATTTCACCATCTTATAGGTCATACTCGTGTTTCGCGGCGTGCCCGCAAACTTTCTCTGAACTTGAAGCGTTGGCCGTCTCAGCGGAAGGAGTTAGGTACGCCGATTCCTTGCGTGTGGCAAAAGAACCCCCTCCTTCGTTTAGTAATACTCGGCCTCCACCTCGCCGACCAGTCACACCCCGTAAATGTTATGCTTGTGGGTCGCCTGACCATCTGCGCAATAAGTGTCCACTGATCAAGTCTAGTAGGGCAAATAATGGAGCTGGGTCAGCACAAGGCTGTTTTAAATGTGGGGCTTTCTCACATATTGCCAAGAACTGCCCAAACTCGAATAGCACCCACTCCTGCTCAACTTCTGGTGCAGATTCTACCTATGCCAATAATAATAAGTGACTAGTGGCTTCGGCTGAGTCGACTAGTCCATCTTCCCGAGACTCAGCCCCTGGTAAACAGGTTGTGAATTCAGGGAACGAGCAATTTTCAAATTTATCTTTTGAAGGTCCCAAAGAGTGTCTTAGGATTGCGGCGGATTTCCCCGCACCTGTTCCTTTTCTTAAGATTGAGCTAAATAACGAGCCTATAACAGCTCTCTTAGATTCAGGCAGTGTTTGTTCGATTATTTCGGCTGAATGGTATTCTAAATAGAAATCTGTTTGTAAACTACCTGACTATGTCTCATCTCATGTTCAATATGTTTCGGCTAATTCATCCCCATTAGAAATTCTAGGTTCCTTATTGGTCAAAATTCGTATTTTTAAATTCACATGGAAAATTAAATTGTTTGTGGCCAAGCTCTTGTCTTGCCCCATTATATTGGGAGCGGACTTTATTTCTCACACTGGTCTTGTGCTCGATCTTCAGAGTAGGTCTTGCACTTTCAAATTTGCCTCTAATTGTAATATCCCTCTATTAAAGTGTAATTCTGTATCATGTTCATCTATTTCGCCTACCCAGGATGAGATGTCGTTAGACCTTAGACATCTACCTGAGGAGCAGGCTGATAGTATTCGTAAGCTGTGTCAGTCGTTTCCAGAGGTGTTCTCGGATACTCTTGGTGTTACTGACCTTATTGAATACAAAATTGAGGTCACTGATTCGATTCCTGTCCGTTTTCCACCGTATAGGCTATCTCCACCTAAAATGAAGGCTCTGAAAGAAATTATCGATCAGATGTTGAAGGATGGTATTATTAGGCCCTCTAAGTCGGCGTATTCTTCGCCTATTTTTCTAGTTCCGAAACCCCAAGGAGGCTTCAGGCCTGTCATTGATTATAGGGCTCTCAATCGGAAGGTGGTGTTGCAATCTGTGCCCCTTCCTGACCTTCATTCTTGTTTTTCATGGTTTCGTAAGGCAGAGTTCTTTACTATCTTGGACTTGAATCAGGCCTATAATCAAATTCCCCTTGCCGAAGAGTCTAAACATCTTACAGCGTTTGCCACGGACTGGAACTTATACGAATACAACCGCGTGCCTTTCGGGCTCCCAACGGGAGCAGCTGTACTCACTAGGCTACTAGATAGGGTCTTCTCCGACATCAAATTTGAGTACTTATATCACTACTTGGATGATGTCGTCGTATTTTCAGAGACTTTTGAGGAGCATCTAGATCATCTGCGAGAAGTTCTCGATCGCCTTCGTAAGGCTGGGTTAACTGTTAAGTTGTCCAAGGTTGCCTTTGCTAAGCCCTCTATGTCTTTCCTAGGGCACATTGTGTCACCTGATGGTGTAGCCATCGATCATTCTAGAACACAGGCCATCCGTGATTTTAAACCTCCCAAGGACATTAAAGGCATCGCCAGGTTTATTGGTATGGTGAATTTCTTCAGAAAGTTCATTCCTAACTTTGCTAATAGAGCGGCGCCCTTAAACCTTCTTCGTAGGAAAGGCATCAAATTCGAGTGGGGACCTTCTCAACAAGCCGCTTTTGAAGATCTTAAATTGGCTCTCTGTAATGCCCCTGTACTTGCTATGCCTGATTTCTCGAAGAAATTCATCGTCCAAACTGATGCGTCGTCGTCAGCAGTAGCTGCAGTCCTTCTTCAAGAGACTGAACTAGGGAGGCGACCCATCGCCTATGCATCTAGGACATTGTCGGCTCAAGAAGCCAAGTATTCCATATATGAGCTCGAAGGTTTGGCAGTCTTATTCGCCTTAGAGAAGTTCCGTCTCTATCTGGAACATGTTAAATTCGACCTGGAGACAGATAATCAAGCCTTAAGCTGGGTCTTAGGTAGGCCGCGTCGTACTGGTCGCATAGCCCGCTGGGCCATCCGTATTTCTGCCTTCCAATTCGATGTCAGGCATATCAGAGGTACTGAAAATGTTGTTGCTGATGGACTCAGTCGTATGTTTTCTAACGACGTCGAGACCCATGACCCGGTCGACAGTTCATCACCTCCCGAGTCCATACTATCTGGTGTTAATGCCATCTTAACAGATGCTCCCATGCTTTTTAGGGATATCGAGAAATACCAACATGAAGATCCGACGCTGGCTCCGATAATGGAAACCCTATCTTCTGGGGAACATGTCCCTTATGTTCTGAGGAATGGTGTTTTATGTTGCCCTTCGAGGCATGACAAGATGATGAAAGTTGTCGTTCCAGCTGTTCTTGTGCCTATGATCTTCAAGTACTATCATGAGACCCCATTAGGGGGACATCTTGGAATCTTTAAAACCCGTGAAAAGATTCGTGAAAGGTTCATTTGGAAAGGTATGGACGGTGAAATCCGTGAACTAGTAAAGGCTTGTAAATCCTGTTTGATTAGTAAACCAACCATGTCCACCAAGGTAGGCCTTTTGTCTTCCCATCAAGCGTCGCGCCCCATGGAACGCCTGTACATTGATTATGTAGGACGCTTCCCCCAGTCAAAGGGTAATACTAACAAGTTCATCTTTGTATGCGTAGATGGTTTTATCAGATTTTCTTGGTTATTTCCGACTAAGCTGGCTACCGCTCAGTCCACCATTACTTGCCTAAATTCTATTTTTGCTTCTTTTGGTCCGTGCCGATATATTGTGTCTGATAACGCTAAGGCGTTTACATCAAATCTTTTTCGTAAATTCTGTTTTGATTTATCCATCTCTCATGTAACTACTTCTGCTTATTACCCTCAACCATCTCTGGCTGAACGGGTTAATCGTAATCTCAGGTCCGCACTTATTGCCTATCATCATGAAGATCATTCCAGGTGGGACACGTCCCTGCATTGGTTAGCTTTCGCTTTGAATTCGGCGGTTCATGAATCACATAAATTCACTCCAGCCTCTTTAATGTTCAAATTTGTTCCCAACTCGCCGCTCTCTAACCTCTGAGTGACATTCTACCCGAGACAATAGATCCGGATAATATTAAAGATCTTTGGAAGAAGGCTAAAGCCAGTCTTAAGGTATCTCATGAAAAGGTTAGGGAAAGGTATGATCGTGGACGGAGACCCACCCCTTTGAATGTAGGTGACCAGGTGATGGTCAAGAACTTTGTTCCCGCGGGCAAGCTTGCCCCCAGATTTCATGGGCCTTGTATCATTCTCGATTTTCTTACGCCGGTTACATTGTTAGTAAGCAATCCAGCCACCGAGAGGATATTTAGGGTTCACCTGTCACAGGTGAAACCGGTGTAATTTCTGTGTTAACTTGCTTCATATTATGGTGAAAGGGGATATGAAGGTTATATTTTTTTTTGAGTTTTCAATTTCTAGGCATTCTGCCCCTTCTATAATATTTTGTTTTATATGTAAGCATTTGTGTGAAACCTCCCGCGATTTGTTAAACTGCCATCCTGTCCTTGCCTCGGCCATTACCACGCTCCCGTCTCCTGCTCCAATACACACTGTGGCTTGATTAGATTAAATGCCATGGATATTTGCACGCCGCTGGCCCCTCTACCTCTCCAACAAGACTGTGCCCTCAAAAAATGATGATGGTCCAACAATATTCTGCCGCCTAGCTTTATTGTTTCAGTACCCCCGCAGCCGCGCGGCGCTGTGCCGCGACTGGGTTCGAGGACGGGGCCCCTCGGCCCCAGCGAGGACGACATGTGCACGGCGAGCCGGAGCTCTCCTCCCGGCCAAGGCTGATGTGCGGCGCACGACCTGCTACTTGCCCGCAGCCTCTATTCCTTCACCGCGGGCGCGGCGTGTTTCAACACCACTGCTCCCCTCATAGTGCGGGTGAGCGGTATCTCAGGGTACTTGAGGGGTCCGAGCGGCCTCCTTTGGACGCAAGCTGCAACGGCCGGACTGGCCATCCAACTTCATCAACATCAACTACATGAACAGTTACTATAAGCATTGACTACACTTGGGAATTCAACAGCAATATTTGGTGGACGTTGCAAAATTTTTCATCACTTTTAAGTATTAAAAGTTTATCTTCAGAATTCAACTTCTACAAGCATAAAGACTGTACTTCACCTGCAACAACAAAATTTTGAAACTGAATCAAACCAAATTAAGAAAGTCTTATAAATTTTTTTTGGCAATTAATCTCCATATCTACATCAAACTTGGACCTTGTTTTCAAACAATTTTATGTGTCACCCCTGGAGGAACTTTTGGGGGGGGAGGTCTGTACCGGGCGGTACACCTCCACGCCGCTAATTTAAAAATTGCGCCAGTTGAAACTCCTCTGCTGGAGGAAGTCTGAACTTTATCTACGCTATTAATTCTTTACCTTCTCAGAAGATGTCACCACGTGGAAAATTTTGAGTTTTTGAACTGTGTCATTTTTGATGTGTTTTTGTTTCGCTTGAAGTAAGAAGTGTGAACTTTCTCCTCTAGAGGACACTACTGAAGATCAACAATAGTGCACCCTAGTGCGGAGTCAAAGAACTATTTTGTTGGAGAAATTTTTATTTCAAATGTTTGTTTCTTGTTAAATTTCTTTCTGTTATTGTTTAAGTTGGCTGTATACCCCTCTTTTCCCCCTTGTTTTAGATTTATCCAATCCCGAATTTCTTTTAGTAATTTCCGACCAATCCGATGTATCTTCCCCCAACTTGGATATGTTTCTGTACCCTAGCCAATAAAGTAATTGTGGGCGGGTGTTTTCATTCCCCTAACGGATAGAACATTCCGCGAGAGGATATAAACTGCTGATTTTTGGGTCTCTGCGCCACTTCTGTTCCATCTTTCAGTGTGTAAAGTACATAGCAGGGGGCGGGAAGCGCCTCTTTCCTCGGCAGCGGTCAACAACAAGGTAATGGCCGATTAATAACTTCTTTCTTTGCTAGCTCAGCAGTTTAACTCTCGGGGCGGGCTCGAAGCGTTCCACCATGTAACCTTTTCCTAAATGTAACTACTCTTTTCATATATTCTCTTTTAAAGCTACATACTGGGATAGAGAGTGCTAACCCTCTCGAGCTCCCACTCATATTGTTTTGAGGTGAACTTACTTTTCTCAACCTATTCTTCGTTAACGTAAAACAAATTATTCTCTTTTTAAGTCACCTCTTTAGTATGGGATTAGCCCTTGTATTTACGGCCTAGTGCCAAGTAGGTCTTAATCAAAGTGTATTAGGAGTGCAAGTTCGCCTCCTCTCAAATTGTTATTTTAGAGGTCATTTAATTAACCTCCTTTTCATTTAATAGACCTCGGTAGATTGGGTATTTTACCCCTGTGTTTACGTCCGTTGAGGACAGCTTGAAGGTGGAGTTTGGTGTGGCCTGGGAGAGGCTTAAATTTGAGAGCGAGTGGCTCTTTTGAAAATTGAGTATTGTATGCCTCGTGGAGGCTTTTCAGTGTAATTTGGAGCAAGGGCTCCTAGGCATGAATGGGGTTTTCTGCCCCTCTGTTGAAACTTGTGTCTGTGGGGTAAAACTGAGCAGATTGCCCTAGCATTGTGCAGTCAGGGCGCGAAGCCCAAATCCTGTAAATATTGTAACTATCCTGTGAACTTGCTACTTTGTACCTGCCATGCTTGTTATTTCTTTATTTTGAAAAGAAAATATAACCTTGTTAAATTTTAAATTAATTTTCTCTTAGTAGCTTGAGACCTGTTCACCACCCCGCACCTTCTTTCACGCATAACTACCACAAAAACTCGGTAACAATAATAATAATAATAATAATAATAATAATAATAATAATAATAATAATAATAATAATAATAATTGTTACGGAGTTATCCGTGGAAGTCAGAGGTGAAAGAAGGTGCGGGCTGGAATGTGTCTAACTGCAAGTCCGAAAGATGAATTAAAATTTCAACAAGGTTATATTTTCAAAACTTAACAATGGTGACATAGAATTTTGAGCGTACAACAAATAACAACAAGTTAAATCAGGTACACAACCAAGAGAAAAATTTAAACAGTTTCCACTAGGGGGAAATAACAAAGAAAATCAGGTACAATGCCGCTTTACAAGAAAGCACCAGTTAAGTGGTCTTTACAAATTCTGGGCTACGGGCCCAAATTCATCAATCCTTGAGCTCTCAGCTCACAATAACAAAACACCAAAGGGCAGAAAACCCTTAATACATGGAGCATTAGCTCCCAACTTTACATTTCAAGCCTCTCTAAGGCACTTTTACCACAAAACGATAAAGAGCTGACACGATCTCGATAGTTCAAGGCTATCAGAAGGCCATAAACAAACTTTACACTTGACTGCCCTTAAGGCATCCTTATAAATAAACAGGGGTATCTCGTACCCAATCTACTGGGCCTTAGTGTGCAAAACCAGGTCAATTTAAATGGCCCAAAACAAAAGGATGGAGGCGAGAATTTGCACCCCTAAATCTACATTTTAAAACCTAAGTGGCGCTAGGCCGATGCACAGGGGCTAATCCCAAGCCAGGGAGGTGACTCGTATGAGAAAACTTTAATACATTAAGGAAGAGAAGAAACGGTTACAAAAACGTAGTCACCTCAATTTCAAATGAAGGGGAGCTCGAGAGGGTAAAACACTCTCTATCCCCGAATTAAAGTTCAAGAAAACTGAAGTTTACCAGGAAAAGGGATTACATGTTTAATAGTTTACATATTAAAGATTTCGAACCCTCCCCGAGAGTTAAACTGCTGAGCTAGCAAGAAATAAAGATGTTAAAAGGTAATTACCTTGTTGAAGAAATGCTGTGCGAAGAAAGAGGCGCTTCCCGCCCCCTGCTACATATTCACACACTACGCTAGATGTTACGGAAGTGGCCCCGAGACAAGAAAATCAGCAGTTTTTATACCCTCGTGGAAAATTCGAGACCTTTCAGGAATGAGCAGACACACCCCCTCAATTTTATTAGTTCACTAATAATAATTATTATATTATGTGTAATTATTACACATGGAAATTCGAAGAAGAAAGCAATGATTGGAGGAAAATTAATTACAGAAATTACGGATTGGCTAAATTCAAAACAGGCGGAAAGAAAGGAGTTAATATTACCAACCCACAACCACAGAACAAAACTTAGTAAAGACAAAACTTATGAATACAAAATTTCTTCAAGAGAGTTCATTCCATTGCGCCAGAGTGTATTACCATAGCTTTTGGTAGAGACATCTGTTAGAGAATGTCCACACTTCTTGATCAATGAAAAACAAAAGCAAATCAAAAACACTCAGTGACATCTTCTGATAACTAGTAGAGTTAGTTCGGTGGTTAAAGTTCCGGGTTTCTCCAGTAGAGAAATTTCAATTGGCGCAAGATATGAACTTGCGTCGCGTAGAGGTGTACCGCTCGGTACAATAATAATAATAATAATAATAATAATAATAATAATAATAATAATAATAATAATAATAATAATAATTGTACTGGAGGTATAACAACTCCGTACATTCAAACAAGGCGCCTTTTAGAAGGTCATCTATAATATGACAAGTGAAACTCATTTCGGAAGAAGTTGGAATGTTTATCGACAGATGTCTCTACTGTCAACCTAGGTGCTCCATCTGGTGAGAGGATGGACAACTAATTTCAAGAGAAATGTCGTAGTCATTAGTTGGCAATACTGAATTGTTCGTAGATTGATTTTGGTGTTCTAAGGTTATCAACACTTCTGTCTCTTCCCACCGACTTAATATGTTAGCTAAAATGTAAAATTGTGAAACCACTGAAAAGCATTCCCAGGACAGCCGACGGTGGGAAGTTCGAACCCAGTCATCTCCCGAATGCAGTGCTTGACTCGATAGCTGTAGCGTATTAATATTAGCGACCACTCCACTCGGTAATACTAATACTAATAATAATAATAATAATAATAATTGCACCAAAAATTGGCAGCGATATGGAAGTAAGGAAGGTGCGGGCTTTAAGACCGAAGGCTGAATACCAGTGACGAGCAAGGGAAGCGATAACACAGTCAGCGAAAACCGAGTCGTTGCAATGCTGAACATTTATTACAGTAGTAAGTGCCACAAAATAAAGTCCGTATTCATTGGGGGACCTGCCCTCCGACAATTCAAATACTACAATTCTCGATTCTTGACAATTACAGGGGCCATAGGCCGCGTACCGATTCAACTATCATGAGGGCTACACTCATTTTACCAAGAATTTGAGGCTCAGCCTCGGGCACAAAAGTCCTTTAGTGACAACATGTTGAATTACTTAAAAACCCAGTTAACACATTAACTTTTACAGAAGTAAACCCTCTTACTATTTACTGAGGCCCTTAGCCTATACTAACAAGAGAACAAATATGTTACATTCTGAATATAAGACAACTCCCTCCCTAAGCCTGAAGTTGGTTGACAAGCATTCCTACCTCCACGCTCACGGCTAGGCGACTAAGCAGTTTGCTCGCTCCAAGCGAACTGAACGAAGTTCCCTGCGAGCACCGTGCCATCCCTCTGCAGGGGAGAGGAGCGGCAAGGTAGAGAGAGAACGCGACAAGTGCGCAGGTCGGAGGAAGGCTTGCCAACATAATATGGAAGGTGCCACCAGGGCGGAAATAATTTTCGCTTTTCCCTGGGGCCATAAGGGGACGGGACAACATTTGTATTTTATTAAGATACAAGGAGAAAACTACAAATATACAATATATGCAGATCGATCTGTATAAATTGAAAATTTAAAAGAATACGGCGAATTAGAGTTCCTCTTGGTACAGACCTCCCTCCCTAAGTTTCCAACCAGGTTGGAAAAAGTCTTTCTTCTTTTACTCAGACACCACAAGAGCTCTTGATAAAAGGTTCATTTTTCAAAGAAATAAATAACAGTTTGCTTAAGCAATTAAAAACACTTGGAGAAAGAGTCTTTGCTTAGGATACACCAACAACTGGCCTAACATTTCATTAGGTTAACACCTTTTAGCTTGGCCAAACGCAATAAAAGCCAGTGCGTGAGAATCCATATTTCAAGATGAACATCTCAATAACAAGATTAGAATAAGGTGGAGTAGAATCGCCGGGCGAGCTAGCGGCTTGCAAGTCCAAGTTACGACGAAACTGGCATGGCTCAAAATGAATGACGAATGCTGAGCACGCGGCAACCAGGCACACCAAGATGCAGTAAGCCAGATGGACGATGCGTGCCACAACTGGCGGCGGATCCTAGCCAGCGCAGAACATACAACATGCAGAAAAACGGCCCGGATGACGGCCGATGGAGTCAGCGCATGCCAAAACACGCCCACATGAGGGGCCCTTCTCACGGAGCGACGGCGAAGATGGAACCTCCATAATGCTGAAACATACAAGTTTAAGGCCAGCAGTTTTGTCTTCACAAGAGCCGATAAGATCTAAGAGTCAAGGTGGAGGGAGACAATCGCGGGTCAGCGCGCCGGGCGTGGAGGTAGGAGGCAAGGTAGGGCTGCAGGAGGGCTCACATACCAAATTTAAAAACTCTTACAGACTAAGTAAAATACAACTCCCCATAAAATACAGAAGTTAGTAAAGCCACAGGGGAACAAACCCCGCAAACATTAACACCACAGACGTATCGGTTCTCGCCAACCAATTAAAGCAAAAAACTTCACTGAGCAGACTGAAGCTGAGAAAGATGAACACGAAAAACTCCCTCGGTCACGGGGTCTCTCACCAACAGAAATATTATTCGTCCAGGTACATTAGCTATTCGCTTAGCGGCCAATATGATTGCAGGTCATCTCCTTTTAACTCTTTTGGGTGACCGGGGTAAGAAAATCAATAATCCGAAAAGGACCACGGAACCTGGGTGCCAACTTCCCAGAGGGAACAAAATTCTTAATGAATACCTCATCCCCGACAGGCTGGTAGGCTGACGCCCCTTATCGTAGCGCTCCTTCTTCCTCTGGTAGGAGACCTGAAGATTCTCTTTAGCTTTCTTCCAGTTAGCGCGAATATTAAGAGGATCCACCCTCTCAGGCAACAAGTCATTAATATGCCACAAATTGGAAAGCGGCGAGTTCGGGAGAAACGAAAACATGAGGGAGAAAGGGGAAAACTGGTGCGCCTCATGCACCGCAGTATTAAAAGCATAAGCCAGCCACGGCAAGGTGGTGTCCCACCTCTGAACATCGTGGTGATGGAAAGCAATGAGGGCCGAGCGTAAATTCCTATTAACTCTCTCCGCGTACGAAGGCTGGGGATAGTAAGGGGAAGTCGTGACGTGAGTAATCGACAGGCTAAAACAGAAGTTCTTAAATAGATTAGATGTGAAGGCTTTAGCGTTGTCTGAAAACAAATACTGACTAGGACCAAATGATGAAAATATGGTTTTTAAACATCTAATGGTTGTTTCAGCGTTGGCCATCCTCGTCGGAAATAACCATGTACAACGAGTGAAGCCATCCACGCAGACCAAAATAAACCTATTTGATTCGGATTTCGATCTCGGGAGAGGTCCTACGAAATCGATATACAGACGTTGCATAGGACGGGTAGCTTGGGTAGAGGATAACAACCCAACCCGAGAATTAACACATGGCTTACTAATCCTACAAATCTTACAAGCCTTGACAAGTTCGCGAACTTCTCCGTCCATTCCCTTCCAGATGAAATTTTCCCTGATCTTCTCCCTTGTTTTAAATACTCCCTGATGACCTGCAAGGGGAGTTTCATGAAAATACTTAAAGATCATAGGGACCAACACTGATGGAATTACAACCTTCATCTTACGATCATGACGGGAGGGGCAACAAAGAACTCCGTTCCTCAATACGTACGGATCGACAATTTTCCCATCCTTCAAGTCTTGGACGATAGGAGCCAAGAGCGGATCTTCCAATTGAAATTTACCTATATCGTGATACAAGAGAGGGGTATCAGATAAAATCGCTCCAACCAAGGATATTGCTAGAGAGGACTCAGAAAGACCTGGTTCGTCATCAAGAATAGGTTGGTCTGAAAACATCCTGCTGAGAGTATCCGCTACAACATTCTCAGAGCCCCGAATATGACGGACGTTGAATTGAAAGGCGGAAATCCTAATGGCCCAACGAGCCAAACGACCAGTTTTCCGTGGTTTCCCAAGCACCCAACTTAACGCCTGGTTGTCAGTTTCAAGCTCAAACTTAACATGCTCTAGGTACACACGAAAGGGTTCTAGAGCAAAAAGAACAGCCAAACCTTCAAGCTCGTACACGGAGTACTTAGCCTCTAAAGGGGTGAGAGCCCGCGAAGCATAAGCAATGGGGCGTCTCCCTAACTCAGATTCCTGGAGCAAAACGGCTGCGACAGCTGACGAAGAAGCGTCGGTTTGCACAATGAAGACCTTAGCAAAATCCGGCATAGCTAACACCGGTGCGTTGGAAATGGCCAGCTTGAGATCGTCAAAAGCAGCCTGCTGAGAAGCTCCCCACTGAAACCTTACTCCCTTACGCCGGAGTGCATTAAGAGAGGCCGCACGACTGGCAAAATTCGGGACGAATTTTCGGAAGAAGTTAACCATTCCGACAAAGCGGGACACACCTTTCACATCCTGCGGAGGAGGAAAATCCTGAATGGCCTGAGTGCGGGACTGATCGACCGAGACACCGTTAGAGGATACAATATGCCCCAAAAAGGACATCTGAGGTTTGGCGAACGAGACCTTGGACAACTTGACTGTCAAGCCAGCCTTCCTCAGGCGTGACAATACTTCATCGAGGTGCTGGAGATGATCCTCGAACGTCTCCGAATACACAACTACGTCATCAAGATAGTGATAAAGGTAGTCGAATTTAATGTCGGAAAACAACTGATCAAGGAGTCTCGTGAGAACGGCGGCGCCTGTCGAGATCCCAAAAGGCAGCCGGCAAAATTCATAAAGGTTCCAGTCCGTCGCGAAGGCCGTCAGATGACGAGACTCCTCCGCGAGCGGAATCTGGTAATAAGCTTGATTGAGGTCCAGGACAGTGAAGTACCTCGCCCTCTTGAACCATGAGAAACACGTATGTAAATCCGGGAGCGGGACTGACTGCAAGATCACCTTACGATTAAGAGCCCTGTAATCCAGTACAGGCCTATAACCACCCTGGGGCTTGGGCATCAGGAAAATGGGGGAAGAGTAAGCCGAAGTAGAGGGTCGGATGATCCCTTCCTCAAGCATGTTGTTAATGATCTCCTTTAATGCCTGCATCTTAGGAGGAGATAAACGGTAGGGCGGAAATCTGACGGGGACCGAATCCGTGACCTCTATTTTATACTCTAAGATATTCGTCATCCCCAATTTCTCAGTAAACACATCCGGGTAGGCCTCGCACAACTCCCTAATACGCTGCGCCTTATCCTCAGTGAATGGCTAAGATCTGACACCACTTCGGCCTGATGCGGCGATACCGACGACGCTGAAGCAGAATTACTAATGTGCAAAGGGATTTTATTCATTTGTGAAAACTTAAACCAACATGAACGCTCCTGAATATCTAAGACTAAACCAGAATGATCGAAAAAATTTGAACCAAGAATGACAGGATACGGTAAATTACTCGCAACATACAAGGGAAATTTCCAAGTAAAGTTGGAAAGACGAATTTTACATTTTACCAGTCCCAGGACTTCAATTCTGGAAGAATTGGCTGACACAAACGAATGCAAAACCGGAGATAAATCAGGAAATTTACAGACAGCTTTATGTAAAGCAAACCATCTTTCACTAATAAATGACACTACACTACCAGAATCAAGAAGGGCCGAAACGGGCTCATTGTTTATTTCGACCTCAACCAACGGACTCAAACCTTTAATTTCCGTAGAGATCTCTAAACAGTCCACAGGGCAAATAGGAGACGGTTCACCAAACGAACAAGATGTTTGATTAATAACAGGGGAAAGCAAGGCGGTACCATTGTCCTGCACCACCTCCCGCTGTAGTCAAGAGCTACTTGAATGGGTGGTACAATGTCGCGCAAGATGACCTGCGACCCCACACCGAAAGCATACAATATTACTGGTTCTGGGCGGAACCTCTACTCTAGAACCAGCACTAGCACCCTGACTGTTGTTACGAGACCAAGAGGGGCATTTATTACGCAAATGATCAGAAGTACCGCAGTTATAACACTTTCTTAATAAGTTAGGCTTACGAACCACCACAGACTCCCTGACATTAGAACCAACCGGGGGGCAAGCTAGTAATACGAAGTGAGTCCGCATGGCGAACACCTTCAGCCGATACCACTATCGCTTCGAGCTCCGCAAAACTGTGAGGTTGAGCAGCAAAACAAAGACAGGAGCGGTATGACGGGGAATGCCCTCTACGATCGTGAGAACGATCTCCTCTTCCGTATAATGTAACGCAAACACCCTAGCGTAAAATTTAACATCCGCAACATATTCTGTTAAAGGCTCGTCCGAGCGTTGAACCCTGAAATAAAATTTCAGCACTAGAGAGCTGAGAGCCCTAGCCGGAATAAAATGAGTAAGCAAATAAGCATGAAACTGCTGAAGTGACAACTGATCAGAAATAGCACTAACTATTCTATTGGAAAGCACTCCTGTAGTATACGGATAAAGAATTTGCAATATTTGAACGTGAGTTAGCCCGAACACGAGGGCATGATCCTGAAATTCCACAAAAAATCGCAAAAAGGTAACTACATCATCGGCGGAATTTACCGAATAACGAGGAGCGTTTTTCAACATACTACTTAACGGGTGAGGGATACTAGAAAAGGGCAAATTCACAGAAGGCAAGATCGATTGCTGAACTGGAAGATTAGCCTGGGGGAGAATCCTAGGTAAGGAACCTTGCTGCGATTCCAGCAAGCCTTGCGCACCATCCAACTCAAGATTACCAATAACCTTATTGGATTCCTCGTCAACCCGATTAACAGAAGACGTAACAGGTTTAGATTTAACGGAGAGTGCGGCCAACCAAGCCTCAACCTTTCCTAAAAGTTGGACCGCCTTGTCCTTCAAAGCTCCAATTTGACTTACTAGTTCCTCCTTTAATTCTAAGGAGAGTAAATCTTCCGTCCGATGAACATAATGGGTTAGGCGCCCTTGTACTCGTTTTAACTGATGGAGAGACGCTACATCGTTCTCTAAAAAATCCATAACTGAGGATATTTCAGTCAAATTGGCCTGAATAAGGGACGCCACACTCGCAGCCTCACCGTCAGAGACCTTGGGTACCACAACAACTTTATCTAAATTAGTTCGTAATAATAACTCATCCGCTTTAACTGTCCCTTTAGACTCTACATTACGAATTGACAATTCGTATAACAACTCTTCTTTTCTAAGAGACCCAGGATATGCCACGTCTCGAGTAGCCATGGTAAAAATATCTCCGGCCACCAAGCTGAACGGGAAACACCGTAACCGAAAGAGAGAGAGAGAGAGAGAGAGAGAGAGAGAGAGAGAGAGACCACGCACGCTCAAAATTGCCCGAAAGCACTGGTAGGAGCACAAATAAACGCTCTGCTACCTGACTGCTGCACCAAAAATTGGCAGCGATATGGAAGTAAGGAAGGTGCGGGCTTTAAGACCGAAGGCTAAATACCAGTGACGAGCAAGGGAAGCGATAACACAGTCACCGAAAACCGAGTCGTTGCAATGCTGAACATTTATTACAGTAGTAAGTGCCACAAAATAAAGTCCGTATTCATTGGGGGACCTGCCCTCCGACAATTCAAATACTACAATTCTCGATTCTTAACAATTACAGGGGCCATAGGCCGCGTACCGATTCAACTATCATGAGGACTACACTCATTTTACCAAGAATTTGAGGCTCAGCCTCGGGCACAAAGTCCTTTAGTGACAACATGTTGAATTACTTAAAAACCCAGTTAACACATTAACTTTTACAGAAGTAAACCCTCTTACTATTTACTGAGGCCCTTAGCCTATACTAACAAGAGAACAAATATGTTACATTCTGAATATAAGACAACTCCCTCCCTAAGCCTGAAGTTGGTTGACAAGCATTCCTACCTCCACGCTCACGGCTAGGCGACTAAGCAGTTTGCTCGCTCCAAGCGAACTGAACGAAGTTCCCTGCGAGCACCGTGCCATCCCTCTGCAGGGGAGAGGAGGGGCAAGGTAGAGAGAGAACGCGACAAGTGCGCAGGTCGGAGGAAGGCTTGCCAACATAATATGGAAGGTGCCACCAGGGCGGAAATAATTTTCGCTTTTCCCTGGGGCCATAAGGGGACGGGACAACATTTGTATTTTATTAAGATACAAGGAGAAAACTACAAATATGCAATATATGCAGATCGATCTGTATAAATTGAAAATTTAAAAGAATACGGCGAAGGAGAATTCCTCTTGGTACAATAATAATAATAATAATAATAATAATAATAATAATAATAATAATAATAATAATAATAATAATAATAATAATGGCTTTAGCTACCATGTGAAGGTGCTTTGACTGACGCTTTTAAGGCTGTTTTCATGTCGGTTTTCCCTTTCAGTACTAATGTGTCACACGGCAGATTAATTTAAAATCTTATTGACCAATTTTATCAACCAATCAAAACTGTGGGTGTGTTCAGAGCTTCGACCCAGAGAATTCTGGAGCTTTCCTCTCCGCTATAAAAGCTGGAACGTTTTGGGCCATGTTGTCTTTCGATCGCTTCACTCCAGCAGTAGAGTGTGTTCCTATAGGAGGCAGGGGACGCGCCTCGCCCATCTCCGGGAGGCCCTCCAGCTCAACGTAATGGCAGACATCTTTTAATTATGTGATAGTCTGAAAGCTAACTCGAGGGGAAGGTTTCAAAGTCTTATCTTAATGTAACTCTGTAAATCGTTTTTTGCTAGGGGCTTTAATTCGCGCCGACACAGATGGCTCTTATGGCGACGATGGGATACGAAAGGGATAGGAGTTGGCAGGAAGCGGCCGTGGCCTTAATTGAGGTACAACCCCAGCATTTGCCTGGTGTGAACATGGGGAAACCACGGAAAACCATGTTCAGGGCTGGCGACAGTGGGATTTGAACCCACTATCTCCCGGATGCAAGCTCTCAGCTGCTCTGCCCTAACCACACGGGCAACTCACCCGGTCTGTAAATCTTTAAACCAGGTCCAAGACCTTAGTCAATCTTAGGGAATAAAGAGTGTGTACCCTCATTTATTCCCCTTCAACTTGGTATTGAGGTGCCTGTGATTTTGTAAACTTAAAAATCTATGTTTTAATTTTGTAACTTAAAACTTTCTCTCCATATAGTCACCTCCGTAGCATAGGCTTACCTCTGTAACTTCGGACCATAAGCCCACATAGGGTTTTAATGATGCTCTAGTGAATTCCAAAGGACCGCAAGAGTTCGCCTCCTAACATTTTGATTTTCAGCCAATAAATTTAACCTTTTCCTTTGCACCAAGGCCATGTAGAATGGGTAGTTATTACCCTGCTAAAGTTAACAGCTATTATTCAGTTCCTTTGTAAAAGTAAATCCGACTGTTGAGCGATAACACAGTGAATAATGTTCGTTTTGTAAAAGTTCAGATTGGACAAAAGCGGTAATTGCACCTATCCATAAGCAAGGGAACAGGAAGGATTACAACAACTATAGAGGTATCTCATTGATTAGTATACCAGGCAAAGTATTCACTGGCATCTTGGAAGGGAGGGTGCGATCAGTCGTTGAGAGGAAGTTGGATGAAAAGCAGTGTGGTTTGAGACCACAGAGAGTCTGTCAGGATCAGATTTTCAGTATGCGCCAGATATTTGAAAAATTCTACGAGAGGAATAGGCAGTTGTGTTTATGTTTCGTAGATCTAGAGAAAGCATATGACAGGGTACCGAGGGAAAAGATGTTTGCCATACTGGGCGACTATGGAATTAAGGGTAGATTATTAAAATCAATCATTTATGTTGACAATTGGGCTTCAGTGAGAATTGATGGTAGAATGAGTTCTTGGTTCAGGGTACTTACAGGGGTTAGACAAGACTGTAATCTCTCACCTTTGCTGTTCGTAGTTTACATGGATCATCTGCTGAAAGGTATAAAATGGCAGGGAGCGATTCAGTTAGGTGGAAATGCAGTAAGCAGTGTGGCCTATGCTGACGACTTGGTCTTAATGGCAGATTGTGCCGAAAGCCTGCAGTCTAATATCTTGGAACTTGAAAATAGGTGCAATGAGTATGGTGTGAAAATTAGCCTCTCGAAGACTAAATTGATGTCAGTAGGTAAGAAAATCAACAGAACTGAATGTCAGATTCGTGACACAAAGCTAGAATTTCAAGTATTTAGGTTGTGTGTTTTCCCAAGATGGTAATACAGTAAGTGAGAGTGAATCAGGGTGTAGTAAAGCTAATGCAGTGAGTTCACAGTTGCGATCAGCAGTATTCTGTAAGAAGGAAGTCAGCTCCCAGGCGAAACTATCTTTACATCAGTCTGTTTTCAGACCAACTTTGCTTTACGGGAGCGAAAGCTGGGTGGACTCAGGATATCTTATTCATAAGTTAGAAGTAACAGACA
Source organism: Anabrus simplex (assembly GCF_040414725.1). Taxonomy (NCBI): domain Eukaryota; kingdom Metazoa; phylum Arthropoda; class Insecta; order Orthoptera; family Tettigoniidae; genus Anabrus; species Anabrus simplex. The sequence continues at coordinate 1,736,936,290 of NC_090265.1, read as the reverse complement.
TGAAATTAGCAAGAATGATTGCTGGTACAAACAGATGGGAACAATGGCAGGTGGGTACTCGGGGAGATAATATCTAGAATTGAGCAGGCCAGGAAACAATTCATTACCATGAAGAAATTCTTTGTGAGGTCAGATCTCAGTCTCCAACTACGAATTCGTATGATCCGCTGCTATATATCTTCTTTTCTCCTATATGGATGTGAAAGCTGGATTCTGGATCCAATCATAGAAAAATGTATTGATGCCTTCGAAATGTTCCTGTATCCCCGTCTCTTGCGGATATCCTGGGTAATGAACATTCCCAATGCCGAGGTCCTTCGTCGGATGAAAAAGCAAAAAGAACTAATGCTCACCACAAAACAGAGGAAAACGCAATACCTAGGACATATCATGAGAGGTGAGAGGTATCAGTTATTACAGCTTATTATTGAAAGAAAGATACAGGGGAAGAGATCTGTTGGGAGAAGAAGAAATTCATGGCTGAAAGATGGCACTGCTGTACTTCAGAAGTGGCATTCCATTCTGCGCTGTCATGATCAGAGCTAGTTACGTGTATCGTCAACCTTCGTTCGGAGACGGCGTCTTAAGAATAAGTCTCCTTGAGGATGTATTGAAGGGAGCAATGGTGCTCTTATAAAATTGTAACTTGGGAGCTTCAAGCTCATTTGTTAAATCGTTGTTGTCTGATTGTTTTTCTAAAATTGTTTCTTGAGCTCATGAGCTGACCTGATCTAGTCCACTGTTATTTGTTTAAAGTTAAAAGAATAAAAAGGAACAAGGGAAAGAATAAAATTTCTGCTTTTAGAGTTTTAAATTGTGATATTTTCTCTATCCACCCATTTATGCCAGCTCCTTCCTTCACCTCTGCATTCCACGATATCCCCGGAACAATAATGATACCGATAGGCTCGGCCCATAGCAAGCACGCTACGGTGTGTTAGTGTTTGATGCTCAATTTTCGGCGTGGCTCTCAAGCCCGACCAAGCCACGTGCAGATTTAGCAACACCGCCTTGTAAAGCCCGTGCGAATTCGCCCGCGAAGCAATCTGATTAGCTAACTTCAGCAGCTGATAAAATGATAACTGCTTGAGATATCGACGTATGACATTTTTTTCAAATTACATATCAGTATGACCAACGCTGTAACGCTCAAACGCTCGAATCACGTTGTTTCCGACTCTCCAGTATTGACTGAAGGCGGAAAATACCCAATCAAAACTGTGGGTTTGTTCAGGGCTTCGAACCAGAGAATTCTGGAACCTTCCTCTCCGCTATAAGAGGCTGAAAACTTTTAGACTGTGTTGTCTTTCGATCGCTCTAGTCCAGCAGTAGAGTGTGTTCGTAGAGGATCCAGGGGACGCACTTCGCCCATCTCCGGAAGGCCCTCCAGCTCAAGGTAATGACAGACATCTTTTAATCATGTAATAGTCTTTGAAATCTAACTCGAGGGGAAGGTTTCGGAGTCTTTTCTTAATGTAACTCTGTAAATCTTCTTTTTTTGCTAGTTGCTTTACGTCGCACCGACACAGATTGGTCTCTTCAATTTTTAGACCGTGTGATGTTGGGATGTAACTTTATTTGAAGATTTGTGTTCAATAGTAATTAAGTAAAATGCCCAGGATTCGGTAAATTCCGGTGTCACACTCAATTTCAGATAATAATAATAATAATAATAATAATAATAATAATAATAATAATAATAATAATAATAATAATGGCATGTGGCCTAAGGCAACCAACCTGCGCGGCTGTGAGATTTGGGCCCTATTTTATTTTTGGAATTTACTTTACTTCGCACCAACACAGACAGATTTTATGGCGACGATGGAATAGGAAAGATCTAGGGGTGGGAAGGAAGCAGCCGTCGTTTTAATTAAGGTTCAGCCTAGCATTTACCTGGTGTGAAAATATGAAACCACGGAAAACCATTTTCAGGGCTGCCGACAGTGGGGCTCAAACCCACTATCTCCCGGATGCAGGCTTACAGTTGCTCGCCACTAGCCGCCTGGCCAATTCGCCCGGTGTGGCCCTATCTAAGATGAATTGTAATTATGAAAGGAGCACAAGCACACAGCGCCCAAGCCAGAGGAATTAAGCAATGAAAGGTAAAATCCCCGACGCGGCCGGAAATGGAATTTGGGGTTATTTCGACGAAAAGGCCATATAGCCACGAAGCCGGGAAAGATCAAATAAAGGAGGAGGAGGATGAAATGACAAGTTATAATGTTCTCGGAGGATATACTGCCGTCTAGAAAGTGTAGGTAGTTTAAGCCATGAAAAGGACCTTCCTTCTCTACATTGGATGTTGAATAAACCAGTCATATGATGCCGGACGCATTTTAGGCCAAAAGCAAACACACTTGTAGTTTACGTGGTGGTTTATATTGTAATCGGACAAGAGTATTTTAGTTTGATGTAGAAACACCGGGACGATATTTTTCATTTCAAATTTCAAGGAGAACTCGTCGTAATCCGAAACGCAGCAACCTTGTCGTTTTCCTGCTCTTTACGAGGACGGTTTGAAAAGTTCTCGGAATCACCGCTAGATGTCAGTGCTAGAGCAACGAGGTTCCCGCGCAATAATCACACATCCTTTGTCAGTGAACACGTGGCGCGTCAGTGCTCTAGCTGCAGGAGTGCGGTAGTGACGACTCCTTGTTGTTCCCGCGTAGTGATTTGTGACAATGGAAAAAACTGAGATTCGAGCAGTGATTATATACTTTGTAAAGAGAGGTATGAAAGCAAAGGAAATTCATGCCGACTTTCAGAACACACTGGGGGACTCTGCTCCTTCATTTTCAACTGTTGCCAAGTGGACCAGCGAGTTTAAATTTAGTCGGGAGAGCATGGATGATGATCCGCATAGTGGACGGCCAATAGAGGAGACTTTATTACCGCTAAATTTTACTTCACTTCTAGCTAAATGACGGGATGTAACTTTTCGCCTCATAGATCCTACATTCAGTAACCAGAATTCGAACTGCGTTCATCTTAGTGAGAAACCAGTGATGAAACCCTTCAGATATCAAGAATCTTAGGGAGATCTGAAAAAGTAATAACAATAACAACGACAGCGTAGCTACAACAACGTTTCATACTGGCATGAAGTGTTCGAAATACCTACTGGAATTGGCTTCTAACTTATTGTACTGGCACGAAATGCAATAACACACCTGAAGTGATAGTCGTGAGCGAATACCCTCAAAATATGGAATGTGTCATTTTCATGACAGTTCTCCTCAAGCTTTAATTTCCTTTCTTTCAGAAACCTTCGGAGTGGCACGAAAACTGATAGCAGCATCAGTAAAAATTACGTGACACATGACTACATTTACAAGACCACCAAGCCGCGAGAGTCGCACAATGATTCTACTCGCCTCACTAAGCAGCAAGTAACTGTTCCTCGCTGTATTTTCACCGAGCAGTGGTTTAGTGTCCCCATCCCTCTCTTCTCGCAAGTTAAGGCGGTGGTTAAAAGTTGACGACAAGATAAAACTTCAACGTCATACAAGTTAGAAGAACAAGGAAGCCCCAGTCTTGAAATGTCAAGATAAGAGCAAAGCTGCACGTCAGTAATACAGTTTCTTCGGCTCACTTTGTAGTCACTAAATTGCCGAGAATATTGCCAAGGGAAAAGGGAGTTAAGTGGGGGAATGGGTAAATGTAAAAATGTTTTATTTTCCTTCCCTGAAAGTGCACTCACTATACAATGACTCTCCCAGTCTCACATGCGGCTACTGTAACGGAAGGATTGGCGTATTAGCTTCCAGTCCCTTTAGCGGAGTGTTCACTTCCGGTGATGTCATGGACAATCCATTCATATTAATTAATTAATTAATTCATTCATTCATTCATTCATTCATTCATATAATAATAATAATAATAATAATAATAATAATAATAATAATAATAATAATAATAATAATAATAATAATAATAATAATGGCGTATGGCCTCCGAAGAGGCCTGCTGAAGGTCTATTGTTTCTAGAAGACATATGGGCGACCTGTATGCCTGTGAGGATGGGGCCCTACCTAAGATGATCCCTAATGATGAAGACGGCACACACACCCAGCCCCCGACCCAGACGAATTAACCAACTGAGGTTAAAATCCCCGACCCACCCAGGAATCAAACTCGGGACCTACTGGACGAAAGGCCACGACGCCAATCATTTATCTATGGAGCCGTACACAAAATCAATTGAAATTCAGCCACAGATCACCCAACACACATTCAGTTTACTCTGCAATCTGACAGAGTAAAACGGAGGGTCGAAACTGGCGCACAGTCAGTTTTATGCCGTCAAATAAAAATGTGTGCACTAGGTAGCCGAGGCCATACGATAGTTATTGTTATTCTTTCCTCGTTATGCCCAACTAATGAGCGCGATTAATCTTTTCATCTTCTCGCTGTGTCCTTTCTTGCGATCTTTTGACCAAGTTTTGTTTGTTGCAGTCCTTGGAAGATGTTTAAAGCGATGATTATCGACTAATTTCCTCAACTTAGATCTGTCTAACACTACGGCGTCTGTGATGCCTATTTCCTGAAGATCTTTTCCAACTTCGAGCAGCCAATTTTTTTTTTTTTTTTTTTTACTTTCATTGATAGGGCAACGTTCAGAATTCTTTTGCTCGCTCTCTGATTACTCATTCTCTTCCTAAATGTGTCTGAGATTTCTCTGAGTGATGGTACAGGTCATCTTCTCATCCAAATTCCCCTGTACAGACTGGTCCAAAAAAATCTTATTTTTCTTTCTTGCTTTTCTGCACCTTTAATCATTTATCTGTCTCCAATGATCAGTGTTTCATGTGCATACAATACTTCAGGCTAGAGTACAGTGTTATAATGTCTTAATTTTGCATTTCGGGATGTGTATTCTTTATTATATCTGTTCTAATTGAGTCTGTATGCTATTTGTACTTTAGAGATAATGTATTTGCTTCACGATTTAGTACTGAAGGTTGGATGACTTCTCCCAGGTATTTGAACTTAGACAATTGAGATATTTTGCCACATTGGGTTTTCATTGGTTGTCCATCTAGATACCAAAGAGATCCTTCTATGTAGTGCGTTTCCTGACATGAGATCTGGAGTCCTGTTCTGGATGCAGTTTCATGGAGTTTTTCAATGGATGCAATCGCTTACTGTCTGTTATTGGAAAATACTGTAAACACGGTAAATTAATTTTGTTTTCACGTACTTTGCCAAAGGTTATTCCTTTAAATTCTTTATCCCAAGTCCTAGTCACCTTTTTGGAAACAAGATTAAACAAGAAAGGGAAAAACGAACGCCTGTTTTACCATCAAATGCTTATTATTATTATTATTATTATTATTATTATTATTATTATTATTATTATTCAGGAGACACCAGGATGGTTAAAATGTACCAGCCAAGCTGAGTGGCTCAGACGGTTGAGCCCCCAGCTTGGCAGTTTCAACCCTGGCTCAGTGCGCTGGTATTTGAAGGTGCTCAAATACGGCAGCCTCGTGTCGGTACATTTACTGGCACGTAAAAGAAATCCTGTGGGACTAAAATCCGGCACCTCATCGTCACCGAAAACCGTGGAAAAATCCACCGTGTTAGCCTTCAAGCAAGCAAATCAGTGCTGAAAACATCCTAGGAATATGAGCTACGAATTTTAGGTAAATAAAATATAAAAAAGTATGAGAATATATTCTTTATATATTCCTAAAAATTACAATCCTTTTTTAATCATCGTTATCTAGTCTACTAGATGAGCAGTTTTCCTTTTTCTACTACTGCGAGCGCTAATGTGAGTCAATGCATTGTTTCACTTAAACACCACTACAAACGCTAATGTGAGACAGTGCAGTGTTTCACTTAAGTACCACTGCGAACGCTAATGTGAGTCAATGCATTGTTTCTCTTAAGCAACACTACGGACGCTAATGTGAGTCAATGGAGAGGTTCACTTAAGCACCACTACGGACGCTAATGTGAGTCAATGGAGAGTTTCACTTAAGTATCACTACGCACGCAAATTTGAGTCAATGCATTGTTTCACTTAAGCACCACTACGAACGCTAATGTGAGTCAATGCATTGTTTCACTTAAGCACCACTACGTACGCTAATATGAGTCAATGCAGAGTTTCACTCACCGAGCACGGAATAACTTAGAGATGGCAATGTGTCGTCTCAGTTGAAGTCAGTGGACACAAGCGGCCGCCATGTTGTTTGTACCAAAACATTGGAGACCAGTTAGTGTATTAAGTGAACAGTGCACCACGTGTGAAGTAAATAAAGGAAGTTTGTGTTATCATTTTAAAATGCCGACTTGTATAGCGTTTGTTTTTTTTGCTAGTTGTTTACGTCGCACCGACACAGATACGTCTTACGGCGACGATGGGACAGGAAAGGGCTAGGCGTGGGAAGGAAGCGGCCGTGGCCTTAATTAAGGTACAGCCCCAGTATTTGCCTGGTGTGTAAATGGGAAACTACGGAAAACCATTTTCAGGGCTGCCGACAGTGGGGTTCGAACCTACTGTCTCCCGAATACTAAATACTGGCCGCACTTAAGCGACTGCAGCTATCGAGCTCGGTCTTGTATAGCGTATGGATGTGCAAACAGAGCTTCAAAGAAAATACCAGGTAAGCAATATGTTTTTGCGAATATTCAGTGCCGAATTGTTTTCCCCTACACATACAGTATAGGTTAAAAAGCCCCTTTATAATTTATTTTCCTAAAGATAATAAACGACGGATGAAATTGATAAGAGCTATACGAAAGGAAAATTGGTCCCCCACACCTTTCAGCACCATATGTTCAGCTCACTTTACTGAACGCGATTTTGATCGTACTTCATTGTGTGCCGTAAGGCTGAGGGAATGGGCTGTGCCATCTGTGTTGGAGAGGAATAGGCAGTTGTGTTTACGTTTCGTAGATCTAGAGAAAGCACATGACAGGGTACCTCTCCTCTAAAAAAAAACCTACTTTCCGAATTGAACTGTATACTAATATACTATATTGCCACCTGCATTTTGGGTCTTCACATTCAAATTTAAACTCATGCCTTGCGCTGCCTTCGACTACTTCAATTACGACCTGAATTTTTTTCTTCAGGTAATAGCGCACTGTGCATATACGTTTTTCATTTGTTTCCGGTATTGCGCTTTTTACCATCTTTCTCTTCACAATTGTTTTTTATGTCAACTGTTCTAAAAAATCTACAAGATCCTAGTTACATATTTCAATTATATTGAATTGTATTATATGTATGTATATGTACATTTTCGCGACCGAAGCAAATACTGGATCATTAAGCTATTCATCAAGTTCAGTCGGCGTTTGAAAGCACAGTGCCTGACGTTGAATATGTCGCGCTGATCTTCGGGAGCTGGCAATTTACTTCAATTGAGGTACTCGTCTTCGGCTTCTGCACGATTTCGGATCTTCACATTTGTTGGATTGTGTTGTGACTTCGCGCCTGATAGTGTATGTAAGCTGGCTCGTTTAACTGTTCTCCGCTTCTGGTAAACATTAGGAGACAGTGCCGAACTTTGCGTGTGCTATGCTACTGTTCAGAAGATTGCGCCTTGCTTTTTTTAAGTGACTTACCTTCTACTTCTTCTGAATTTTACAGTGCCTATCCCCGTTGTTTTATATTGCCTCTTCAACTGTTTTTGTGGGGACTTGATCTTTAATTTCTTTCTTACCTATGCATTGGTTTTTGCGTTTTATTCGGCTGATGATGACCCGGATTGGGGTCGAAACCGGTACCGCTTCCGCTTATAATTAAATTGGAATGTAACACTGTATTTCGTATTTATTTGTATTGAATAGGTTGAACTACCTTATTTATTACTTCAATTTCATTGTACACTGGAGGGCTATGGAATTAAAGGTAGATTATTAAAATCAATCAAAGGCATTTATGTTGACAATTGGGCTTCAGTGAGAATTGATGGTAGACTTGAGTTCTTGGTTCAGGCTACATACAGTGGTTAGACAAGGCTGTAAAAATTCACCTTTGCTGTTCGTAGTTTACATGGATCATCTGCTGAAAGGTATAAAATGGCAGGGAGCGATCCAGTTAGGTGAAAATTTAGTAAGCAGTTTAACCTATGCTGAGGACTCTGGTATGGAGGGTAAGAGAAGTCGAGGGAGACCAAGACGACGATGGTTAGACTCAGTTTCTAACGATTTAAAGATAAGAGGTATAGAACTAAATTAGGCCACAGCACTAGTTACAAATAGACGATTTTGGCGACGTTTAGTAATTTCACAGAGGCTTGCAGACTGAACGCTGAAAGGCATAAGTCTACAATGATGATTATGTATGTATAATTACTAATTAATTCTTGAGATGAATTAATTAATTTCATCAAGTGTACTAATGTAAAAATATTTCTCTATTTTTTGATATGATTTACTTGGCTCAACAATTCTGTAATAATTAGGCCTCATACTTACTGGTCTTCCAGGATATCTTTGTTATTGACCTGTATTATTTTATTTATAGGCCTACAGACTGTGTATATTTTTATTGTGTATGATATTGTGTGTGGATGTGTATTGTATATGGCATCTATATAAATATTCATGGTCCATAACCTGCCTTATTCTTTCTCTAAAATAGGTCTTTATGAAATTGTTCCATTATTTTTAACTGCACCATGCAAATCGGCAATTCGTTTGAGCTAAATACAATCTGATATAATAACAGGTTATTTGAGCTCATATTTCCGAATTTTAAACTACCGGTACTGCGATTAAAACAGTGTTCTGGACTGTCCCGTGCTTATCATTATGACTAAGGCACTTTTCTACTACGTTAGATACGTTGACCAATGAAATTATATTACAGAATTCTTTTAAAATGACAGACTCCGAGAGGAATTAACGTGACTCGGATACGAATTAACCAGCACTGCTGGTAATGCCAACATGGCGATGCGCGCAAAACTCGGCTTCAGCGAGCCAATACATTGCGGTATGCATTGACATCTCTACGTTATTCTGTGCTCGGTGGTTTCACTTACGCACCACTACGAGCGCTAATATGAGTCAATGCAGCGTTTCTCTTAAGCACCACCACGAACGCTAATGTGAGCCAATGGAGAGTTTCTCTTAAGCACCACTACGAACGCTAATGTGAGCCTATGGAGAGTTTCTCTTAAGCACCACTACGAATGCTAATGTGAGTCAATGCAGCGTTTCTCTTAAGCACCACTACGAGTGCTAATATGAGTCAATGCAGCGTTTTTCTTAAGCACCACTACGAGTGCTAATGTGAGTCAATGCAGAGGTTCACTTAAGCCCTTATAACTACATTCGGTGTGAACATTTTTCAAAAAAGCCAAAAAACACCTGTGGGTTATTGAATCAATGAACACATTACATAAAGAATTATGTAAATGAGTTAATGAGTCTGACTGAGTTTGACTCATAATTTTGATACCTTTCCGGGCCCTTTATTCTTTCAACTTTACGCACAATTGAGGAAATTGTCTAATTTTACGTTTTTCGTAGTAAGGGGAACCCTACTTTGGCTGCTAAGAAATGTTTTCAATATTAAAAGTACTTAGTAGACGTAAAAAAACAATAACATCATTATAAACATGTATCAACAACTACAACAGATCAATAACTTGCAACTTGTCTTGCGTCCGTACGCTTTGAGAAAAACTAAGATCAATGCATTTGTAAAGCCATATTTGTACATATTCCTGGAAGATTGTAAGGTACAGGATCCCATTATGCGTAATCTCGTGTGACAGAATGGTTATCTCTATAACCTGCCGCATTAACCGTCAGGAATTAACCTGATATTAATTATGATGTGGGCTGAAAAAGCTCTCCAAAAGTAGAAATTTCGTTTCAAAATATTTCCATTACCGGACGGGGAATCGACTGCACGCCTTTCCGCGTGAAGAATTAAATTAAAAGACCATATTTATTTCGAGGCAGACGAAAGGTTTTGAATTTACTAGCAAAGAGCTTTTAACGCCAGAACGTTCACGCTAGCAACTGATCAAATGAAAGGGCTCGCTAATTCTATTTCCTGCCCAGCCGACGCTTATCCCATTAGCCAACCTGCGGTCGTCGTCGGATGGACCAAGGCTCTGCTGACGCAGGTAATTTCCTCCGCTGTCTTCAGAGAAAGGCACAACAACGTCATGCAATTAACTAAAACAGATATCGGAAGAATTCTCATCAAATTCTTGAAGATTAAGCGAGGTTTTCTGAACAGGATTTCATGAAATTTGGAACAAGAAGTAGCACAAGAGATCGATATTAAGATAAACAATGTTTCCTGAAAATCAAAGCCCGACGTGGATCACATCTACAATAAAAACAAAACTGATAAAATACCTATGTTTTATCTCTATTCAGGATGTAAGTCCTTGAACCAATTACATATAAGTTATATTCAGCTAGCAATCCCCGACACTTTTATTTTAGTTTTTAGAATTTGCTTTACGTCGCACCGATACAGATAGGTCTCATGGCGACGATGGGATAGGAGAGGCCTAGGAATGGGAAGGAAGCGGCCGTGGCCTTAATTAAGGTACAGTCCCAGTATTTGCCTGGTGTGAAAGTGGGAAACCACGGAAAACCTTCTTCAGGGCTGCCGTCAGTGGGATGCGAACCCGCTACCCCGCGAATGCAAGCTCACAGCTGCGCGCTCCTACCCGCATGGCCAACTCACCCGTTTCCCGACATTTTGTCACACATCAAATTGTAATGAGTTTTAAGAAAAACTTCAGCATAATACCAAATGAATGGATCGTGTTCTAGCGTGAATACAATTATTTATAGTCTACACTGTAGTGCCTTATTCCCCGATTTTACATACCGATTTTCATTAAATTCTGTTCACCCATTTTCTTGTAGTTCGGCGTTGATATGGACTTAGCAACAAAAATCGAAATTCATGAATATCTCTGTTATCTTAGCCGGTACGGTAAAAATATAGAAGATGTGGGTGACCGGAAATTTAACTCTATACATCTTTATTTATGTAGTATTTATAGATAGGGCCACTAACAACATAGATCAGGGGTTGGCAACGCCGTGGTGCCCTTTGGCAAGGTATTTGTCGCCCGTCATATATATCGTATTTCTGTGCAATTTTTGTAATAGTTTCCTTTGATAAATATTTCTTCTTTCTTTCTTAATCTGTTTACCCTCCAGGGTTGGTTTTTCCCTCGGACTCAGCGAGGTACCCCACCTCTACCGCCTCAAGGGCAGTGTCCTGGACCGTGAGACATTGGGTTGAGGGTTACAACTGGGGAGGATGACCAGTACCTCGCCCAGGCGGCCTCACCTGCTATGCTGAACAGGGACCTTGGTGGGGGATGGGAAGATTGGAAGGGATTGACAAGGAAGAAGGAAGGAAGGAAGAGGCCGTAGCCTTAAGTTAGGTACCATCCTGGCATTTGCCTGGAGGAGAAGTGGGAAACCACGGAAAACCACTTTCAGAATGGCTGAGGTGGGAATCAAACCCACAACTACTCAGTTGACACCCCGAGGCTGAGTGGACCCCGTTCCAGCCCACGTACCACTTTACAAATTTCGTGGCAGTGCCGGGAATCGAACCCGGGCCTCCTGGGGGGGGGGCAGCTAATCACACTAACCACTACACCACAGAGGCGGACTTTTGATAAATATTGATTATTTTAATTTTAATTTATTTGTTAAGCAGTCCTCATTGGTCAACCAATTTGAAACTCCGTTATAGTACTGTCTCTACTGTTCTTTCCGCTCCATGGCTGAGTGGTTAGCGTGAAGGCCTTTGGCCATAGGGGTCCCGGGTTCGATTCCCGGTAGAGTCTGGAATTTTAACCGTCATTGGTTAATTTTGCTAGCGTGGGGCTGGGTTACGTGTCGTCTTTATCATCATTTCATCCTCATCACGACGAGCAGGTCGCCTACGGGTGTCAAATCAAAAGACCTGCATCTGGCGAGCCGAACATATCCTCGGACACTCCCGGCACTAAAGGCCATCCCCATTACATTTCTAGTGTTCTATCAAAACGATCAGGAAGGCAGTGATTCTGCTCTATACTGATGGGGTAGAGGCGGGGTTGGCAAGTTTATCTTACGATATAATATTGGCCGGCGTGCAGTCTTCAGTATTTTATGTTGTGACAGACAGTGCAGTTCTGTTTTAAGAATGAGTAATAGCAAGAGACAGAGAACTCATAGAAGAATGAATAAAATGAATGGGAGCTGCAGTTCCATTTTGTAGGTGTAAAAGGTAAATGCGTGTGTTTACTTTGTAACGCCAATGTATCTATTCCCAAAAAAAACAACGTCGAGAGGCACTTTAAGGGGGCTGACACACCTGGAATGCATGCATATTGTAAATTACTCTATATCTATGGAACCATAACAGGGATTTCAATTAAACTTTGTACACTTATAGTAAAAATGTTGGGCTTATATTATATGTACAAAGTTTTAACATTCAATGTAGACAAGTGTAGAATTTGCAGATTTAAATAATAAAAAGTGTTTCTTGAATGTTACAAACTAACATTTCTTGATAAGTATTAATGTTATTGGCATAAACTATTTTTTCATTAAAGACAATACTAAATTACTCAGGATAGACCTCTATGAACTTAGTGGAAGAATAAGTTACCTTTTTATAGGTATCTAATTTGAATTTTTAAAAAGTTAAGAATTTTGAGATGCACTGAGCATAATTTTCAGAAACAAAAACCCTTGGCGCAACAGCCCCGAAGGGGCATAGCATACCAAGCGACAGCTGCTCAGCCTGAAAGCCTGCAGATTACGAGGTGTCGTGTGGTCAGCACGACGGATCCTCTCGGTCGTTATTCTTAGCTTTCTAGACCGGGTCCGCCATCTCACCGTCAGGTAGCTCCTCAATTGTAATCATGTAGGCTGAGTGGATCTCGAACCAGCCCTCAGATCCAGGTAAAAATCCCTGACCTTGTCGGGAATCGAACCTGGGACGTCCGGGTAAGAAGCAGGCACGCTACCCCTACTCCGCGGGGTCGGCATATTTTTCAAAGGAACTCAATAACTGAGGTTCATCCTCTATAACTTAGTTCCAACAAAGGGAATTCTAAATTTCATGCATTTTGGACCATTAGTTCTTGAGTTACTGAGTTTTTTGTGTGAAAAAATGAAACTTTTTGGAAAATGGCTCTAAACTTATTTCCACCTAGGCATAACACTAGAAAGCACCTGGTGCACATTTAGTACCCTCTATCTCCATGTTCTTGCCATGTTCTTCCATCCTCAGCCTCCTTCTTATCCTTCGTTCCTCCATTGAAGACTCTCGAAGCCGTTTTTCAGCAAATTTGACCCGAAGAACATCACGTTCAGACGAAACAGATGTTGCATATTTCCCAACTTCGATGCCTAAACATTCTAGCACTTCCAGTTTACTTCTATTACCATCATTTAAAGAAGACACAGCTTCAGCATCTGCAATTTTCCCAAATATCTTCCCTGAATTTGAGTTTTTATAGCAAACACTCCATACTTTGTTGTTAAAGGACTCATTAACATTCTGAGACCGACCATTCGGACATCTCCTTAGGGGGTCAGTAGCAGCAAGGTCTTGGAGTATTGGCTTAATTGCCTTCGTTAAAGCCATTGGAATTGGGTAAAGGTGCTTATTACTCCTTTTCATTTCCATGTGCCTGGGCTTGATGCCACCCACACCATGATCCTGAACTTTTCGGACAGCAATAATGTTGAGGGTCAATATCAGTAGAGACTTGATGGTACCATATAGCCCATATAGCCTTCCTCATGTCTTCCAAGTTGTCTTTGTTTTGCCTTCTGACATTGCCATAATAACTCTACAGCTTGTCGATGATAGCATCAGTGAGACGACCCGCACCAGCACTGACCTTACCATCTTCTAATTTTATGCCCGTCTTCTTCTTCTTCTTCTTCTTACGTCTGAGTCTTACAACGTAATACGAATCAAAACAAAACGTCGTGGTTAGGTTACAGGCACAGAATATCAGAATTATTAAATGATCCTGATGTCTTGACGAGTCAGTCATTTTTACTCCAAACCAATATTCCCAAAACAGTCCATATAGCTGACAGTTCAGTACATGCATGAATTTAAATCAAAATATCTCGGTCAAAATTAGAAATATCGCCATTAAACTTCATATTTATGTAAATAAATGCGTATTCTTTCAATCGAGATCGAAAACAAAAAAAAAAAATTAAAAAATCATATTTCCAGGTGTATCAGCCCCCTTAATACAGTTCGCACATATTTTAGTTTTCCTGTGAATTCAGGAACAAGAAAACCTAGTGATTTGAAGACAAAGTTGTAATCTTAACAGTCAGTTTTTACCACACAAAAGCTATCATCAAAGCAACAATTGCCTCCTTTAAAGTTTCTCACATATTACTGAAGAGGAAGAAACCATTTGAAAATGGTGCAATAATAAAAGAAGCAATGATAGCTGTTTCAGAGTCACTGTTCGATGGTTTTCAAAATAAAACTGAAATTATTTCTATTATCAACAAAATATAATTATAGGCTAGAACGGTTACAATGGAAAATATATCGTAAGACATGGAGGTCCAGTTAAAATATGATTTGCAAAGGTGTGAATTTTATTCCTTGCAATCAGATGAATCGACGTACATTTTAAGTATAGCACAGTTATTAATAATAGCGAAAATGGCGTTTAGCAACTTTTCTGTCAAAGAAGATTTTTTACTGACCTCGATAGCTGCAGTCGCTTAAATGCTGCCAATATCCAGTATTCGGGAGATAGTGTTTTCAAACCCCACTGTTGTCAGCCCTGAAGATGGTTTTCCGTGGTTTCCCATTTTCTCACCACGTAAATGCTCAGGCTGTACCTTTATTAAGTCCACGGCCGCTTCCTTTCCACTCCTAGCCCTTTCCTCTCCCATCGTCGCCATAAGACCGATCTATGTCAGTGCGACGTAAAGCAACTTGTGAAAAAAAAGGAGTTTCTTAAAGCACTTCCACTGACACAACGGACTAGATTAGAAGATATTTATAATGTATTCAAGAATTTTGTGCAGGAATCTAATTTTCCCTTACACAAGTTTGTGACTATTACAACAGATGGAGCGCCTGCATTTGCTGGCTGCAAGGATGGATTTATAGCTGTATGTATCAAAGATGAAAGCTTCTCTCATTTTCAGTCTTATCAATGCATAATACCCCAAAAAGTACTATTCAAAAGTCCTTGACTTTAATCATGAAAGTTGTGAAGATTGTTAATTCGGTTAGGGCTTCTTCTATGCAGCACATGTTGTTTCATCATCATAGGCATTTATTCGTCAACGAATATGTAGTATATAAATACAATGTCAATTGGACATATTAATTGTGTCGTCTCAGATGGCTGAACAGTCCGATTCTGGATGCACAGATTTTATTGCAGTAACAGCACACACTAGTAGTTGCAGCAGATGGCTGTGCAAGAATGCCATCCCTCGCATTCGCTCGTTCTTTCCAGCGGTTCCTCCTCTCAGCTTCTAATCTTCTCCTTTTTCTAGTTCAATTCCATTGTATATAATGCTACGCCATTTGAGCCTATCCTCGGCTGTAGTTTCCCAGTTGATCGTATCAATATGACATCTTTTAAGATTATACTTTAGAACATCCTTATATCGTTTAAGCTGTCCTCCATGGTTACGCTGGCCATTCTTTAGTTGGGAGTAGATTTTCTTTGGGAGGCGTGTATCTGGCATGCGGACGATATGACCAGCCCAGCGTAGCTGATGCCTGACTATATTTGCCTCTATGCTTGTAGTGTTGGCTTCCTCGAGGATGCTAATGTTCGTTCGACGATCTTGCCATTTAACTTTCAGTATTCTCCGCAAGCATCGTTGATGGTATTTTTCCAGGCATTTTAGGTTTCTTCTGTAGGTTGTCCAGGTCTCGCAACCATAGATAAGAGTAGGAATTACAACAGCATTGTAAACGTACAGTTTGGTTCTCACACTGATATCATGATTGTCAAACACTCTTCTTAGGAGACGACCGAAAGCCGCACTAGCGCATCTTAAACGATATTGGATTTCTTCATCAATGTTTGCACATGTCGAGAGATGGCTTCCAAGGTAAGGAAAATAATTTATGTTTTGCAGGGACTGGCCATTGATTGTAATAGTCGGAGTTCTCTTATTGGAATTAGGCGCCGGCTGGTAAAGGATCTTAGTCTTATCAATATTAATGCACTGTTGGAAGATGAAGACGCTGATTATGGTGACCTAGTCCTACATACAGAGGTTAAGTGGCTCAGTAGAGGGAAAGTGTTAGCACGATTTATTAGTGTTTCGCGAAGAAATAAAACTCTTTCTTAGTTCAAGAAAAGAAATGTACACAGAAAGGAATGTGTGGCTTATGGACCTTGGTTTCCTAACGGACATTATGTTGAAGCTGAACGAACTTAACATACAGCTCCAAGGTAAGGATCATCATATTGCAAAAATGATAAGTGCTGTGAATGCTTTCAAATGTAAATTGTATTTGTGGAAAGTTAATCTTTCAGCTGTCATTCTTACTTCCCAAACTTGAAAAATTATGTTGCGAACTATAGACGAAGTAAATCTGAACACTCTGCAGTTCATTGCTCACCTTGAAACTATAAAAAAAAAATCAGTGAATAATTCAAAGACTTTTCATTGAGGGGACCAGAAGTGGCATTTCTACCCTTTTGCCACAGTCGATATTAGTGAGATAACTACTTACATTTTGAGAGATTTAGCAGAAATTGAAGACAAGGAAACCCTTGAAATGCAAATTATAAACTTACAAAATATCATCAATTTAAAATTTCATTGCAACGATGATACATGTTGGAACTTGATAGATACGAATACTTATTCTTTCTGAAAAATCGATCCTTGAAAATCTTAACTACTGCGCATCAACTTACGCATGGGAATCTGTATTTTCAACCATGAAACATCTGGAGTCAAAATACAGGTCCAGATTAACTAATGTTCATCTTGATAACCATTTAAGTACAGCGATCTCTAGTTATGTTCCTGACTACAAGAAGTTGGCTGACCCTATGCAGTACCAACATTCACCTGAATATATAAAAAGATCGGAGTTTGGTGAGTTTTGATATATGCGCTAAATTTAATTGTTTATAATTAAGTTAGATCATAATAAATACGTTTTTAGGCTTTAAAGATGGAATTTTCCTGGGCGCCCCCAGAATTAACCTCATATTTTAAATAGCTCTTCATTCCTAAAAGGTTGCCGACCCCTGATATAGGTATTTGAGAATTACATTTTAGGCCGTCCCCTAAACTACCATTTCACTCAGCGCGAATAAAATTATTTACAGCCTGGATTGTAGTGCATCATTTCCCGACTGTACAAACCGATTTTCATTAAATTTTCTTCAGTCATTTTCTCGTGATGAGCGAACAGGCAGACAGAGTTGACGGAAATTTAAAAGTGCATTTCGTTGTTACTGTGGACGCGATCGATACAGAAATACCATTCTTGTAAAATTCTGAGCAAGGTACAGAGAAAACGTTTATTTTATGTACGGTATTAGATTTTCTTCCTCTATCTGTGAGGAATGTGTCCTGAGAGTTTGGCCGAACCTTGTTGTTACACCATGTATAACTAAATTCAGAATATTTCAAGCAGTGAAATGAAGTTTCCTAGTTCCTGTGATCTCAGTTTGTCTTATAAGAAAATTTCTTCCTTTTTATCTTGTCAACATCAGTTTCTTTACCAAAGATAAATAAGATAACTGGGCGACGCAAGCTCTTCCAACAGAAACCAACTTAAATATTTGCGCCAAAGCGTGGGTAAATTTTAAAAATATGGGAATTCCTTCGGTGATGGAAAATAATTCGCAGAACGTGGATCTGAATGTCTTCTGTGTGTACACAGATTAAACAAATACTACGAAATATTTATCGTCTAAATGGATAACCTAAATGAAAACCAAATAACAAGTACCGTACTTAAAACTCCAAGAAGAATTGTCATCCTCATTAGAGTGGTCTTGTTCAGAATTTGCTGCCACTCGTTCCTATTCATGACTCCTGTCATCCAATTCTCCACTCCCAGTGTCCTAATATCGAACTGACTTCGTCTGATTTGTCTTTCTCCTTCTGGCCTACTATAACTTTCTTGGTAGTTCTCTTACCTTCTATTCTTATACGTTCTCCACAGCCTAACCATTATGCATTTGAAAGATGATAATAATTCGGATTGAAAAATCATCAGTGATGACTTTCACGATATAATACCTATGTTACCTAATTTCTTTTTTTGCTAGGGGCTTTACGTCGCACCGACACAGATAGGTCTTATGGCGACGATGGGATAGGAAAGGCCTAGGAGTTGGAAGGAAGCGGCCGTGGCCTTAATTAAGGTAGAGCCCCAGCATTTGCCTGGTGTGAAAATGGGAAACCACGGAAAACCATCTTCAGGGCTGCCGATAGTGGGATTCGAACCTACTATCTCCCGGATGCATGCCTCACAGCCGCGCGCCTCTACGCGCACGGCCAACTCGCCCGGTTTACCTAAATTACGGGGAGGAAAACCACATTAGTAAAACTTTATAAGATCGTATTATAATTCATTACTTGTGGTCTCAGTTTTCTTATAATAATAATTATAATTGTACCGGGCGGTACACCCCTACGCCGCGGTTTTAAATCTTGCGCCAATAAATCCTCCTCTACAGGAGAAACTCTGAACTTTAAAAACTGGGTCAACTCATAAGTTTCTCAGAAGATGTCACTACCGTAAATTTTGTGATTACGAAGTTGTCAATACTGTGTGGATTTCAACTTGTTTTGTTTTCCATTGATCAAGAAGTGTGGACATTCTCTTAAAGATGTCTCTACTAAAAACTATGATCATGCACCCTGGTGCGAAGTGAGGGAACTTTTTTGAAGTTATTTTGTACTCATAAGTTTTCTTATTACTAAATTTCGTTCTTTTGTTTGTGGATTGGCAATACTAATCAATTATTTCTGTAATTAATTTTTGACCAATCGTGCCTTTCTTCTTCGATTTTGTGTGTAGCTGTGTACTGTATCCAATCAATGCCTGTGGGGGTGTCTTAATTATTCATGAAAGGTCTCGAATCTTCCCCGAGGGTATAAAAACTGCTGATTTTCATGTCTCTGGGCCACTTCACCAACTTCTAACCTAGTGTACGGACATGTAGCAGGAGGCGGGAAGCGTCTCTTTCATCAGGCAGCAGCTCTTCAATAAGGTAATGGCCGTTTAACATCTTTATTTCTTGCTAGATCAGCAGTTTAACCCTCGGGAAAGGTCCGAATCCCTTTACAATGTAAACTATCTTTCCGACATGTCATTTTTTTGCCGTTTGATGTAAAAACTTCATTAAATCTGTAACTGCAGTTCGGGGATTGAGAGTGCTTTACCCTCTCGAGCTCCCCTTCATATTCGTTTGAGGTGACTACGTTTGGTAACTGGTTTTCTTCCCTTCTGTAATACCTTAAAATTTTCTTATACGAGTCACCTCCATAGTTTGGGAATAGCCCCTGTTTCATCGGCCTAGTGCCTCTTAGGTTTTAAGAAGTTTAATATAGTAGTGCAAGTGCACGCCTCCATTCATCTTTGTATTTTGGGCCATTTACTTAACCTGTTCTTTTCTGCTAAGGCCCAGTAGGTTGGGTACAAGATACCCCTGTTTCCTTGTAAGTTGTGCCTTGAGGGCAGTTAACAGTAAAGTCTGTTATGGCCTTTAATAGGCTCAGAAAATTGAAAGCGGGTCAGCTCTTTTATTTGTGGTAAACGTGGCTCAGAGAGGCTTGATATTAAAAGTTGGGAGTAAGTGCTCCATGTATGAAGGGGATTTCTGCCCTTTGGTAAATATGTGTTGTGTGAGCTGAGAGCTCAGCAAATGTAAGGTGAGGGCTTGAAGCCCAAGTTCTGTTTATACCGCCAATCTTGTCTTTCGTAGACTTAAATTGTTGTTGCTGGTACCTTGTTACTTGTTATTTCTTTTAAAAGAGAGAAAAATATAACCTTTGTTACAGTTTTAAATTAACTTTGATTGTGTAGTTGGAACCATTCACCTCAACACCTTCTTTCACCTCTGCTAATCCACCAAACCACGGTAACAAGTGGTAGCAGAGCGTGGTTGAATGGGTCTCATTTAAGCCCCTTTTGACGGCTAAACATTGCATTTAATTTGAACTCTAACAATTTTCTCAGTTGCTGGAATTTTCCTTCCTATTTTTCTAAATTTGTCAACCTTCTGTCATCATGTCCGGCCCTCGCGAAGTCCTCCAACCCGGCTATTTGCGCAAGGAGGAATTGATTTATGAATTAACCATAGAAATGTTCAATCTGGAGGCACGGTTGCGGCCGATACCACCAAGCTTAAAGAATCCCTTGCATTGCCAATTAGTATCCCAACTTTGGGAGAGATACTACTGAGCTAGCATCTGTAGTTAGTTTTTTTGAAGTAAGTGATCCTTCTCCAAATCAACTTAAACATGTGCAAGCTAGACTGTTTCATTTTTACCATAGGGTTAGTGATCTATTGTCTCTTAAATTAAACGACGTTCAGGGTCAGGAGGCTAGTGCTCTTGTTGAACACCTTTCTAAAATGTCTAGTAAGGTTAGTCAATTGTTATCTGGATTTGCTACTCCCAAAACCGACCAGCCCACGGTGGTAAATATCGTAAGTGAGGAGTATTCCCCCTTGGGGGAAGAAAGTAGGAAATCCGTAGGAGTCCAATAAATATCTGCCCCGTTAGAAACCGAGTCCGGTCGTTGTACATCCATTCCACCATTTGTTTTGAATAATGCACTCTCTGAAACAGCTTCTCCGCCCCCTAGGCCTTTACCTACTATGTCACGCGGGTTCAGTAGTTTGCCTCATCCTTAGGGGTATTTCCAAGTTTTCCGTTAACTCTACTAGTAATGTAATTTCATTTCTAAGATTTTTGGTCGAGTTTCAGGATCACGCTCTTGTGATTTCGCTTTCCCCGTTTCAAATCCTTCAGGTTATTTACCCTTATTCCATTGGCGGCCTCTCCGACAAAATAGTAAGAGCAATTGCTGAACAATCAACTATTGAAGATTTTCATGCACACCTTCTGGCAAATTTCATTCCGGCTAGGGCAAGGTCCTCTCTAATACAAAAGTACTATTACCGAGTACAGCGACTGGATGAAAATCTTGCCGACTTCATCCAAGACATTAAGTTCTACACCAGGGTATTTCCTCTTCATTTTCCTGAAGATCAAATTGTACAGGCAATTGTGGAGGAGATTTCACCACCCTACAGGTCGCGAAGGAGCCCCCTGCGTCCTCGAGTAATTTTCGGCCTCCACCTCGCCGAACTTTCACAACCCGCAAATGTTGCTTGTGGGTCGGCAGATCATCTCCGGAACAAGTGTCCTTTGGTTAAATCTAGCAGGACAAGGAATGGAACAGGGTCCTCCCAACGCTGTTTTAAATATGGCTCGTTTTCCCATATAGACAAGAATTGCCCTAATACTAAGAGCACCCCCTCCTTCTCAACTTTTGGTGCAACTTCCACCAACGCCAATAATCAAAAGTGATTAGTGGCATCGGCTAAGTCGGCGTGCTTAACTTATTCAGGCTCAGCCCCTGTTAAACCCGACTAAAACTCAGGGAAAAGTCAGGACTCTTCTAATTTATCATTCGAAGGTTCCAAAGATGTCTTAAGATTGCGGCGGATACCCCCGCACCTGTACCATTTCTCAAAATTGAGTTGAATAATGAACACGTTACCGCTCTATTAGACTCTGGGAGGGTGTGTTCAATTATTTCGGCTGAATGGTATTCCAAATTAAGGTCTGTCTGTAAATTTCCTGATTATTGTTCGTCTTCGGTTCAATGCGTTTCGGCTAACTCTTCTCCATTAGAAATTTTAGGTTTCCTGTATGCCAAAATTCGTGTTTCTAAATTTTCTTGGAGAATTAAACTGTTTGTGGCTAAGCATTTGTCTTGCCCCATTATATTGGGAGCGGATTTCATGTCGTTTACTGGTCCAGTGCTCGACATTCAGAGCAAGTCGTGCACCTTCAAGTTTGACAATAATTGTAAAATCCCCTTACTGAAATGTAATTATGTGTCCTGTTCATCTGTTTCGCCTACCCAGGATAAGATGTTGTTAGACCGTAGACATCTGCCTGAGGAGTAGGCTGAGAGTATTCGTAAGCTGTGTCAGTCGTTTCCAGATGTTTTCTCCGATACTCTTGGTGTCACTGACCTTATCGAATACAAGATTGAGGTTACGGATTCGATCCCCGTTAGGTTCTCACCCTATAGGATATCTCCACCTAAAATGAAGGCTCTGAAGGAGATCATAGATCAGATGCTGAAAGATGGTATAATTCGGCCCTCTAAGTCGGCGTATTCTTCACCTATTTTTCTAGTCCCGAAACCCCAAGGTGGCTTCAGGCCTGTGATTGATTATTGCCAGATTCATTGGCATGGTGAATTTCTTCAGGAAATTTATTCCTAACTTCGCTAACAGAGCGGCGGGCGCCCTTGAACTTACTTCGCAGGAAAGGCGTCAAATTCGAGTGGGGGCCTTCTCAACAAGCCGCTTTCGAAGACCTCAAATTAGCTCTTTGTAATGCCCCTGTCCTTGCTATGCCTGATTTCTCGAAGAAATTCATCGTCCAAACCGACGCGTCGTCGTCGGCGTTGGCTGCAGTCCTTCTTCAAGAGACTGAACTAGGGAGGCGACCCATCGCCTATGCATCTAGGACTCTTTCGGCTCAAGAAGCCAAGTATTCCATCTATGAACTTGAAGGTTTGGCAGTCTTATTTGCGCTAGAGAAGTTCCGCCTCTATCTGGAACACGTCAAGTTCGATTTTGAAACTGATTACCAAACCTTAAGTTGGGTCTTACCTAGGCCGCGTCGCACCGGCCGTATAGCCCGCTGGGCCATCAGAATTTCTGCCTTCCAGTTTTATGTTAGGCATATAAGAGGGTCTGAAAATGTTGTGGCGGACGGACTAAGCCGTATGTTTTCTAATGACGTAGAGACCTCTGAACAGGAAGATAGTTCTTCACTTTCTGAGTCCATACCTCCTGGGGTAAATGCCATTCTAACTGATGCTCCCATGTTGTTTAGGGATATTGAAAATTATCAACGTGAAGATCCGACGCTGGCCCCTATCATGGAAACCCTTTCTTCTGGGGAACATGTCGTCCCTTATGTGTTGAGGAATGGGGTTTTATGATGCCTGTCGAGGCATGATCAGAAAATGAAGGTTCTGGTTCCAGCGGTTCTTGTACCTATGATCTTCAAGTACTACCACGAGACCCCATTAGGGGGGCATTTAGGCATCTTCAAAACCCGAGAAAAGATTCGAGAAATGTTCATTTGGTAAGGTATGGACGGTGAAATTCGAGAATTGGTAAAGGCTTGTAAATCTTGTTGGCGTAGTAAACCCACCATGTCCACTAAGCTAGGTCTATTGTCTTCTCATCAAGCGTCGCACCCCATGGAACGTCTTTACATCGACTACGTTGGACCCTTCCCCAATCAAAGGGGAATGCCAATAAATTCATCCTTGTGTGTGTAGATGGTTTCACAAGATTTTCCTGGTTATTTCCGACTAAGCTGGCTTCCGCTCAGTTCACCATTTCTTGTTTAAATTCCATCTTTGCTTCTTTTGGTCCGTGCATTTATATTGTTTCTGACAATGCTAAAGCTTTCACCTCCAATCTCTTCCCTAAATTCTGTTTTGATCTGTCCATCTCTCACGTAACTACTTCTGCTTACTATCCTCAACCATCTCTGGCTGAACGGGTCAATCGTAAACTGAGGTCGGCTCTAATTGCCTATCATCATGATGATAATTCTAGGTGGGATACGTCCCTGCATTGGTTAGCATTCGCTTTGAATTCGGCGGTTCATGAATCTCATAAGTTCACTCCAGCTTCGTTTATTTTTAAGTTTGTACCCAACACGCCGCTCTCTAACCTTTGATCTCTTAGTGATATTCTACCTGAGACAATAGATCGCGATAATATTAGAGATCTATGGAAAAACGCTAAGGCCAATCTTAATGTTTCTCATGAAAAGGTTAGGGAAAGATATGATCGTGGACGGAGGTCCACCAATCTAAGGGTAGGAGATCAAGTCATGGTTAAGAACTTTGTTCCCGCGGGCAAGCTTGCCCCCAGATTTCATGGGCCGTGCATCAGTTTGGACTTTCTGACTCCTGTTACATTATTAGTGAGCAATCCAGCCACCGAGAGGATCTTTAGGGCACACCTGTCTCAGGTGAAACCTGTGTAATGTCATTGTTAATTTAGCTATCTACGTTTTGCAACAGGGTGAAGGTTATAATTTTTTAGAGGCCTTCTGTCCCAATTCATTTTAAATGTTATAGAAATAGGTATTTGATGTACGATCTTCCCCTCTGGTTATTCTGCTGTCCTTTCCCTTGCAGCCATTACCAAGCTCCCGCCTCCTGCAATACCATACCTGTAGCTATAATTTTCCACGCCGCTGGCCCATCAGCTCACCAAAAAGATCGTACCCTAAAATAAAAATCACCAACAAATTTTGCCGCCGATATCTGATTGTTTCAGTGCCCCGTAGCCCTTCGTCGCAGTACAGCCACCGAAGTGGGAAAGGGCCCACTCCACTCCCGTGATATCTTCCTGTGTACGACGCGCCGGAGTCCATCTCCCGGCAAAGGCTGATGTGCGGCGCACCAACCGCCAGCTTATCTGAGAACCGTAAATAAACTTCGCATCTGAGGCGTCCTTCACGACGACTACCCCTCTCATAGTAGCGGGAGAGGTGTATCTGAGGGTACTTGAGGGGTCCGGGCGACCTCCACTGGACATCGGCAGCGGCGGCTGGTCCTGCCGTCAAAAGTTTCATCGTGTAGTTGGCATTATACGGCAACAAAGGCACTCTAAATCTGGAGTTTAATTAGTTATCCACAAAAAAAAAAGACTTTAAAATTTTTTTCTCGTCAAAATTCTTCTATCAATCAACGTTAATAGACTTGGCAAATTCCTCTTCAACTATTAATGTTTCTTCCATGTTCTTCCACCAATTTATTTGCAAGGAAGCAGAAATTTTCTTCAATTGATGATTAATTTTTGGTAAAAACAAAAAAGAACTTCTTCTGTGTCACCCCTTGGGAGGATATTTGGGTGGAGGGGGGGGGAGGCCTGTACCGGGCGGTACACCCCTATGCCTCAGTTTTAAATCTTGCGCCAATAAATCCTCCTCTACAGGAGAAACTCTGAACTTTAAAAACTGGATCAACTCATAAGTTTCTCAGAAGATGTCACTACCGTAAATTTTGTGAGAAGTGAGGGAACTTTCTTGAAGATATTTTGTACTCATAAGTTTTCTTATTACTAGATTTCGTTCTTTCATTGGTGGGTTGGCAATATTAATCTTTTCTTTCCGCCAGTTTTGAAGTTAGCCAATCGATAATTTCTGTAATTAATTTTTGACCAATCGTCTCTTTCTTCTTCGTTTTCTTCGTCAGCGCAGTACTGGTCTAAGTTTACAGAACAACTTAAATTTGCTGTGCAAGCGAAAATCCTGCACGTAACAATATAACAACTAATGCCAAATTCTCATCCTTTGATAATGACACGTTAGACAATGCCTTTACATAACACAGGTTCTGATCACAAAGCTGTTTGATTGACATTTCGCTACCTTGTGCAGAATGAACCATCAACCAAAATTATTTTCAAAAGATTTTTTGTCGCAACAAAAACATTATAGAGTTTACTTTTATGATAGAACTAGTCGACTGGAATTCTACATTAGGGATTTCAAAAGACTGGGTGGGTAAGAAATCGATCATATCTTTCATACATTTTTTGTATTGTTTGAGGATTCGTTTTCAGTCACAAGTAACGTCTTAAAAAGTTAAATATTCAGTACTTAGGCCTTCAGCCTTAAAAAGGTTTATATCAGAAATTGAAATAATGATAAATATGCATTGTTATAGAGTTTTTAAGAGCAAAATGTTCCCACAAAACTTAAATTTATACACATATGTAAGAAATAAATACAAACAAGTTATAACATATTCAAACCAAGCTAATGAAAGCTAATGAATACTACATTGGAAGTGCAGGTACTAAAAGTAAAGCGTACTGGAAAGTAATTAACAGACAGAGCAACAGGAGTGTTAAGAGTTCGAGTATAAAGCTGATGTTACACTAGATGATTTCAGTAACTACCTTGTTCAATTTGTAAATAATAATTATGACAGAAATTAAGTAAACTGTATGGTGTTGAATTGTAACATTTATGATAGTTAATATATATTCGGTTTGTCAGATAACTTCCGCATCACTTCAATTCTATATATTTTAAACACTCTCACTATTAGTATCAATGATTGCCTACAGATTAGAGTTTTCCCCAGTAGCGAAAAATATGCTAAGGCAACCACTGTTTCCAAAAATAGTCCTATAAACGCCACAGTATTTCCCGAGCAGTTTCACGTATTTCTATACTCGGTACAATTCTAGAGGGCACAGCAATTAATAGTTAATTTTGAATCAAATAGCCGAATGTGCAGCAAACAATATGTATATTGCAAAGGTAAATTCAACTGATGAAGCAATAAAATGTATCTTGAAACATTAACTTCATCTTTAGAAAACAAGAAAATTGCTTAGATACACTACGTGATTTTAGCAAAGCATTTAATTGTGTCTCCCATTCAGTTTTAATTCCAACATGGAGTTACTAGGGTATTAAGGATGAACTGCTTGACATTCTAATTTTCTACCCGAGTAAACGAAAGCGAACGGTAGAAGTTCGATCAACCGAATTGAATATTTAACGTGAACTTTTCTATTTCTTATAAAGGATTTATCTTATAACGCTGGCTCTAATATTTGTTCAGTTTTACACGTAGATGGTCCTACTTTATTTTAATGAAGTTATTCAAAGATCTCAATATACTACAGAGGCAAAACTTGGACAAGGGAGTTCGATGGTTCTCTACAAATAACTTCTTGGTAAATGATAGAAAGACTCAGTAAATGGTATTTATTTTAAATAAAAATAAATTAAATCGTGATAATGAACCGGGATGGTCACGTAGAATTTATTTGAAATAAACTTTTAAAAATTGTGTATCTCTTGACATCCATCAGACATAGTGTTCTCAATAAGTATATTTAGAATGACTACTTTTCATTCTCTCACAGAATGCTTAGGTATGCAATTCTACTGCGGGAGAACTGCAACTGAATGTCTGAAGTTTTACTACTCCAGAGAAGGACATTACGAACTGTGACCAAATCCCACATGACTCTCCACTGTAGATCTCTGCCATGGCTGTTGCGAATGCCTACTTTATATTTCTAAAGGTATTTGCAGAAACTGATAACATAACATTCGTTAGTGATGTTTACGATAATACCAGATCAGTTAAACAAGTCGCTGTACATTGTCACAGGCTAAAAATGACTACGAAAGACTGGTTGAAGCCGTTTCGTTGTTAGGTTACAAATGTCCAATGAACTGCCATCAGATATGATAGAACTGCCATTCAATGTGACTATATATAAGCCTAGGAAGTGGTTAACAATGAATCCCCACGAATGGCCGCTTCCATCCCACTCCAACCCTTTTCTATCCCATCGTCGCTATAAGATCTATTTCTGTCGGTGCGACGTAAAACAGTTTGTAAAAAAAACTTCTTCTTAGCTTCTTAGTGTAAATTGAGGTTATTGTGTTAAAACAGGGGGATATATATATTACATTGAAGTGAACTGAATAGAATAGGCAGAACAGAACAGAACAAACAAAACCAGAATATAATAGAACATATTGTATTCAGTCATTATATTACAGTACAATGTCAAAGAAAATAAAAGCGTACATGTGCATACACAAACTGTCCGGCTCCATGGCTAAATGGTTAGCGTGCTGCCTTTTGGTCCAGAGGGTCCCGGGTTCGATTCCCGGCCGGGTTGGGGATTTTAACTTTCATTGGTTAATTCCAGTGGCTCGGGAGCTGGGTGTTTGAGCTGTCGTCAACATCCCTGCAACTCACACACCACACATAACACTATCCTCCACTACAATAACACGCAGTTACCTATGCATGGCAGATGCCGCCCACCCTCATCGGAGGGTCTGCCCTACAAGGGCTGCACCCGACTAGAAGTAGCCACAGGAAATTATATACACAAACTCAGAATAATATATAATTTCACTGTCTTCCGAATACAAGCTTACATCTGCACACCCCTAACCGCACGGCCAAATCGCTCGGTAAAAGGAGAACTCTAATTATATGTATGTCAAGAGATTTGGCTACTCTGTGCTGGTCGTAAGAGTTCGAAACCCACCATCAGCAGTTCTGCAAATGGTTTCCTTTGATTTCCCGTTTTCACAGCAGGCAAATACCAGGTCTGTACCTTAATCAAGGCCACGCCGCCACCTTCTAATTTCTAGTCTTTCTTTTCTTATGAATTATTGCAATGTTATACACATAGAGAAATAAACATTATATGTATTGTTTAAATTTTTGTTGTCCTAGGATTTACCATTCGGCAATTCAATATGCAACACGAAAGCTACCAAGGATACAAAACCCATGTCATAATGAGATCTACATGTTGGCGAGTTGTAGCAGAAAGTGCAGACATAATTATCCCAGCAGCAGGGGTTCTTGCCAATATAACAAACTCTGTTTTCGAACTTGCTCGGGCGACAACGACAGTCAGTTTACTTAGATAGCGAAATATTCAAGAAACTTTGATTAGATCTGATGAGAAGTGAGATTGTTTTCAAGTAAAACCACATAGTGTAAATAAATACGTAGAAATTGGTTGATAAGTACGGTGGTTAACCTAGCGGGTGAATATTTATTTTAAATCTATGTTCACACCAGAGAAAAAACGTAATGGCAACATCACTATAATCTGTAGGCCTACCTGGCTTTATTAGCAGAGGAAATATCAGTTACGCCACACTTATGGAAAGAGTCGTACACCGTTAGCGCATCCATTTCTAACTATGTCCCGCAGTGACTGCCTTACAGCACGGATGATAGCTGCCTCTGTGGATCAGTGGTAGAGTGTCAGCCTCCGGATCCCAAGATAGAGGGGGTTCAAACCCGGCAGAGCTAGTCGGATTTTTGAAGGGCGTACGATGTCGGCATGTAAAAGATCTCTGGTGACACATTTGGTGTTTACCCGACAAAATTCATTAAATCTCAGCCATGGACGCCCAAGTTTGGGGCACAACTAGTGTCTGAGTGTTATGAAAGGTGTTGCTCATAGTATCAGTGGTGCTGCAGTGGCACCTTCTGGTCCACTGAGGAAAGCAATGGCAAACTACCTCACTCCTCATCTTGCCTAGTACGCCTCATTTGGGCTCTGCCATTGGTTTTTGCAGTTTCCCTATAACTGCATAGCCTTTGGTGGTGCTATTTGAGGATCCAACCAGCCTCTGGGCTGATGACCTAACAGACAGACAGACGCCCAAGAGAGTTCCGGTTTACTCGGTCTGCCATCTAGTGGGTAGAGTAAAACGGAACGTCGAAATTGACGAGCAGAAAGCCAGATGGCGTCAAATTGTTATTTCTGCACACGGTAGCTGAGGCCATACGATTATTATTTTTTTAAGCACGGATGATGGCTCCCCTTAATCCGTAATTGTTCCTGCGAAGCACGATGACAGTGCTTGATAGCAACAGTCGTCGCTTTGTACTGAGTGCGAAACGTATATGGTGTTTTAAGAAGTGCCAACAGAACTCCCAAATCCGTTATGATTATGGCAATTTACGATATCACACTGCTAAAGCCATGGTGGATCTGAGTGACTGGCGGTGGGAGGTACTAGAACGCACCATATGCACCGGACATGAGTCCCTGCGATTATGATCTCATCGCAGGGGCGTAACCTTAGAGCCTGCAACGCAGGCGGGCCCTGGCTTTTAAGGGGGCCCACAGACTCCTCGCAAAGAATAAATAAATAAATAAATAAATAAATAAATAAATAAATAAATAAATAAATAAATAAATAAATAAATAAATAAATAAATAAATAAATAAATAAATAAAATAATAAATAAATAAATAAATAAATAAATAAATAAATAAATAAATAAATAAATAAATAAATAAATAAATAAATAAATAAATAATTCAATAAATAGAGCCTTTAAGGGGCCGCACAGACTCCTAGCAAAAAATAAATAAATTAAAGTTCGCCTCTGTGGTGTAGTGGTTAGCGAGATAAACTGCCAACCCCGGAGATCCGGGTTCGATTCCCGCCCCTACCACGAAATTTGAAAAATGGTACGAGAGCTGGAATGGGGTCCACTCAGCCTCGCGTGAGGACAACTGAGTAGAGGTGAGTTCGATTCCCTCCTCAGCCATCCTCGAAGTGTTATTCTGTGGTTTTCCACTTATCCTCCAGGAAAATGCCGAGATTATACCTCACTTAAGGCCACGGCCACTTCCTTCCCTCTTCCTTGTCTATCCCTTCCAATCTTCCCAACCACTTACAAGGCCCCTGTTCAACATAGCAGGTGAGGCCATCTGGGCAAGGTACTGGTCCTCCTTTCCAGCTGTACCCCGACCCAAATTCTAACGCTCCAGGACACTGCCCTTGAGGCGGCAAAGGTAGGATTCTCAATGAGTCCGAGGGAGAAACCAATCCTGGAGGGTGA
Source organism: Anabrus simplex (assembly GCF_040414725.1). NCBI lineage: Eukaryota > Metazoa > Arthropoda > Insecta > Orthoptera > Tettigoniidae > Anabrus > Anabrus simplex. The sequence continues at coordinate 1,736,905,647 of NC_090265.1, read as the reverse complement.
ACGGATTAAGAAAGAATAAATAAATAAATAAATAAATAAATAAATAAATAAATAAATAAATAAATAAATAAATAAATAAATAAATAAATAAATAAATAAATAAATCTAGCCTAATGTAACTCTGCACGGGAATGATGAGGGCGATTTTGTAGAATCAGTCTAAATAGTTTTTAAAAAATACTATTTGTACATAGAGAAATTTCCACTTGGTTGCACCTAGCTACAGTTTATTGTACTGAGTGTAACACAACACATCTTGCTCTCTGTCGCAACAGCGCGACACACTCCTCACGAAAGACCTCCACCAAATTACTTCAAAATAAATATAGCAATGAAAATTAATACCAAAATTTTATAATTTACCTACTTTGTCTCACATATATTGGACAACAATATATTGTAACCGTTCACCATCACGCCATGGACATGTTAGTGGGTCTGGCTAATCATATATGCCGTTTTCCGCAACATCCTGTGACATATAATGCAGTAGTTAGCATTCTGTATGTCGAACCGGAGTATGATCCGCGACGTGCCAGTCCGGAGGGAGCAGTTCCCTACGCTGTAACGAGAAGAAGACAGCGCAGTATTGCTAAATCTTGAAATCGCGCTCTCACTCGGTGCGAGTGGGAAGAGATGATGACGCTGCGCACGGAGATGGAGGTTTTTGGAGACTGGGCCGAATTAAGGTGTGTTAACTTTTGAAAAATAAATGCCCACTATAAATTCAACACCGCATTCATTAGTACCACTTCACCATAATTTACGAAAAAGAGGAAGAAGAATACTTCTATATGAAATAATTTTTCTAAATTTATAAGTCAGGTCTCATTCGAGCCAATGTATTTTACGCTGACTGTCAATGCAAATAAATACAATATTTCAATAATGGATCAGTAATGACGCCTATCATACAGTAGTACGCAGATCAAAGGTGACTACTGAAATCTGACAACATGGGGAAAAAAGTGGGAGATAATGTATGATGAAACATGACGCGTGATTTACCAAAAAGACGCTTTCGAGATCATGAATGACCCACTGATCGCTTTGGTTTCACATATGTTCAGTAGAAAGTAGAGGTCATAAGCTTTGATTCGATTGTTATCACGTCGTTCAAAGACTCCGATTACCGGACCGATAATTTCAACAGCGACATTTCATCTCCCCCCTGACCATTTGTCCGGAGGCTATAAGTACAACTAGGACCCAGATACTGTATCTCATTCTCATCCGTGTACCGGCAGTGGTAACACGTTACCTCATTATCGTCTGTGTAGTGGCAGCCCAACATATTAGAAGTGGAACTTGGATATCAGTGACTTAGATATCAGTGTACAAAGTGTTGTGCCATTGAAGAAACACACCAATGTGATGTAAATATATTTACGGAATAAGCCGTGTGGTATAAGTTAATGTACATAATTGCCAAATTTAGGAACGAGTGACATTTTAGCAAAAATTAAATAACTGTCTTGACAAAATTAATATTCGCATCCTCCAGGGACATTCGTTGTGATAGTCTGTGAATTAAATGAACAGTGATTTCTACAAGCGTATCACTACTTGCGTTAATCTATTTCAACTTAAAGAGTGGAACTTGTTACAAGTAGACCCCTTTTGAAAGTGCATAAACAGTATTTAATAACTCATTCTCCATTTTTCTGTATGTTCGTGAGTGGTCGTCGAACCCAAGATCTGGAGCCTACAAGAGTCGCGACTGAGTGCCTGCGATCAGCTTTACAGGGAACGTCCAGAAACTCAACTCGAGTCATGGGTCATCGTATGAAGAGGAACCAAGGACTACCAAGAACAAGAATATTCATCATGTTCGTATAAAGATCTAAGATGTACCCTAGATGACAACAAGCCTTACTCACCATGTGTTAAGTACATACTTTTATATACCTCAAACACGAGAGATGCATGTCAGTAATAATTTTATTTTGTAAATATTATAATGACATAATTAATAATTAAAAATGTAGGGCACATTATGCGCGTATGACTGGGAAAGATTTATTATTATTAGTTAGTATCATCAAGTGATTTTCAAGATAATCATTGATATTCAACAAATTCATTTGCATAAATTATTATTTAGATTCCAAAGTATTTAGCTTATATGAACTGTCTTTGGGAAGGACGGCAATTTTGCTAGACTTATATTTCTTCGTAATGTTTTTTTATCTGGTAAAGATCTTCAGAGCAGTTTATATATAAACTATACGTTTGTGATTCAGGTATATGTAATTCCGGATAATATTAGATAATCATTGGAGTGGATCCAAACCGAGGTATAAATTAATTTATAATTATATATGAGAATGTGAGAAGAATTAAATAGCCTGAAAGAATGGAGTCTTCTATGTGAGTTAAATGAACGGATTGAGATACGATGGCGTGACATGAGAGGGCGAAGCAGTAACATGTTATGTTGTTGGAGTGGTAAGGAATAATAAATAATTATAGCTGTTGTGAGGTACTGAATTGGACTGAATATATAGCCAAATAATGAATAATAAGAAATAATGGCTTTCAAGTGAGTGCATACTTGACAATAAGCCGAGATGATATGTAAGAAAAATGAAAGGAAGAGTGACGGACGATTTATGGTGTCCGCAACCCAGGACTAGTTACAGCTGTTATTGGGATTGACAGGTATATGCAGGTCGACTGTAGGCCGAGCAAACTTTGCAGTCTCTAGCAAAGCGATGTTAACGGGCCAAGCTCTTTTCATTCACCAAAGTAATCTCAATCCCATTCTAATTATACGTTGCGAGTAACACGGATAATTTCCGGATTTTTTGAAGGATAGGTCCCTTCTCATGCTAGATATTAAATTAGCCTCTGATTGGAGTTCAAAAATTTTTACCTTGGAAGCCGAAGCCTGTTGGTTCGAATGATGTTGGAGCGAAGATTTAACCAGATATTATGGCTTGGTTAAGCCATATCTTCAAGATGTGTTGTGTAAAAATATTTTTATATTTTTATATGTATGCTTCTGTGTATTTTATTATTTCCCAAAGTGTTCTATGGTGATGGGTTCGATTCCAGCTTTGGCTGATTTCCTTTGAATATATAATTTGTTAGGTAAACCCAGGATACGCACATATATGTTCAGCGTGTATGTTCATCGTAAGTGTTCAATGTAAATATACATTTGTCGTGGTCAAATGGATCACATGTTCGATACTCGGCAATGCAATCTCGTGTGTATAACAGATGTGCTTATATTGTGTTATAATTTTTTTCTTTCTCTATCCAAATCATGACCAGTAAATAAAGGATACCTGGTTCTTACCCAGGAGGCTCGAGTTCGATCCCCGGTACCGGAACCATATTTAATATCCATTTGTGACGAGAGTTTAATAAATAAAGGATACTATTCAATATCCATTTTTATAAATAAATAAACTCATATATCAGTGTATGTTGATCGAGTGAATTGATGTACGCCAAGAATTAATTATGCCAAGACAATTTCAAGAAAAGAAGGCATATAATGTATATAATTGTGTCAGTTTAATTGTTTTCTTTTGCTCATATGTTGAGATACAACATTATTTGTGTGGTTCATATCAGTATAATAAATATGTTTAGAATATAATACTTGAACGGAGATTCTTCTCATTTAACAATGTTAGCATATCCCTGTCATATTATAGAATCCTATTTTCATTATTTTAGACAGTGCCTATTTTATTTCTTTATCGAACATTCCATTACCATATTTCTCTACGAATTCAGCCGGTGATCTTATGAAAGTAGGGAGGATGAGACTTCAAGCCTGGTAAGTGACTTCTGGCAGTTCTCATCCAAGTGTTCCATCTGTACATCTGTTTGTAAAACCAAATTAAGTAATATTGCCCTGATTATACCTAATGTAAGCCTCATTCTTGTTGTCCAATTATTGGGGCCAGTTTCATTTTGTCGCCCGATGTGCTCAGAGCTGGTTCATACTTAGTTTAGGTGCGACGACTAAAGCCCTAACGGTTGCAATATAATGCCAATAAGGAGTAGTAGTAACAATCAGTCAACATCGATAATGTTGTGAAATGGACAACAGGCAATGGTATGATGATAAACGGGGTTAAAAGTCAGGTTGTGAGTTTCAAAAATAGGAAAAGTTCTCTTAGTTTCAATTACTGCGTTGATGGAGATCACTGTAAGTACCTAGGTGTTAATATAAGGAAATATTTTCATTGGGGTAATCACATAAATATGACTGTAAATAAAGGGTACAGATCTCTGCACATGGTTATGAGGGTATTTAGGGGTTGCAGTAAGGATGTAAAGGAGATGGCATATAAGTCTCTGGTAAGACCCCAACTAGAGTATGGTTTCAATGTATGGGACCCTCACCAAGATTACTTGATTCAAGAACTGGAAAAAATCCAAAGAAAAGCAGCTCGATTTGTTCTGGGTGATTTCTGACAAAAAAAATAGCGTTACAAAAATGTTGCGAAGTTTGGGCTGGGAAGACGTGGGAGAAAAGAGACGAGCTGCTCGACTAAGTAGTATATTTCGAGCTGTCAGTGAGAGATGGCGCGGAATGACATCAGTAGACGAATAAGTTTGAACGGTGTCTTTAAATGTATGGAAGATCACAATATGAAAATAAAGTTGGAATTCAGAGGAAAAATTGGGGAAAATATTCGTTTATAGGAAGGGGAATTAGGGACTGGAATAACTTAAAAAGGGAGATGTTCAATTCATTTCCAATTTTTTGGCAATCATTTACGAAAATGCTAGAAAAACAACAGATATGGAATCTGCCACCTGGATGACTATTCTAAATGCAGATCAGTAGTGATTGATTGATTGCAGTTTCGAACGAGTTCTCTCTGCGCGAAGTTACTAATAGACTAGGCTTATCCGTTGTGCGGTTTGATTTATTTTAAATATTAATTGAACAGTTTTTGATTTAATTTTGTTCGTATACAGTAGAACGTCCATTACTCCAATTTTCAGTATCTCGAAGTAACTTCAATTTCAACACGAATATCTCGATTTCTCGAAGCAAGCGTTTCCTCCCCTGAAGCAAAAAAGACTTTGTAACTCGAATTTTGTACAACATTAACTGTCCAATACAGCATTTGTAGCTTATGAGGAACGGTTAACAAGTAAAGAAAGGTTTACAGTGATGCGGGAGCACCGAGCTCGATAGCTGCAGTCACTTATGTGCGGCCAGTATCCAGTATTCGGGAGATAGTACGTTCAAACCCCACTGTCGGCAGCCCTGAAAATGGTTTTCCGTGGTTTCCCATTTTCACACCAGGCAAATGGTGTACCTTAATTAAGGCCACGCCGCTTCCTTCTTACTCCTACCCCTTTCCTGTCCCATCGTCGCCATAAGACGTATCTGCGTCGGTGGGACGTAAAGCAACTAGCAAAAAAAAAAATGTCGGGAGCTAATATGACGGGAACGAAAACAAACTTCTAGTGATTGAAAAATCGGCCAAGCCTCCCCCTTTTTTTCGGGTGCGAATTCAATACCGGTCACGTACGAAAGCAACACCGGAAGTCGTGGATGACAAGCTCCAGTTACGAAACTTGGCTGCGTGGTTTCGAAACTACAAATAGAGTCAGTCGGATATAAATGACAGTGTTTCTCGCAGCAATAAATATTGTTTAAAAGTATGTGGAAGAATAGAAGGTTAACGGTCAAAACAGAAGAGACTAACGGATTTTTTTCCAGAGGTGTTAACGGAGACATGTTTCTTGTTTCACTACTGCATGTACTGTATGCTACATTCTAAAAAGTTACTTTCATAAGGGTCATAATTAGAGTCCGGATTATTAGGTACTGATAGGTTAGAATGCAAACTTACTTAAGCCAGTAACAAGTATACCCTACACTGTACAACGGTTATGCTATGTGATTTGCATAGATATTAGGAGTACAGCCTATAGAACTCCTTGAATTTATGCTACTCTTCCTACATTGTTGTTCAACGGGTTGCATCACACGTCCTACAAACCAAATTGCTTTGCATTCTAGCCTATTACCACCTAAAAATCCGAGGTCTGGTCATAATTGAAGCAATGACGGAAAATACAAGTTTGTTGGTATATTTTTAAATACTGTAAAAATACTGTATTCAGTATAAGCCGGTAGGTGGATATGATTCAATTATGAGCGATATATCCTCAAAAACGGTAATCTCTATATCTCGAAATTTCGATAACTCGAAAAGAAACTTAGCTCCCAAGGTGATTCGAGATATCGAGGTTCCACTTTACTTTTCCGTGTTGTAATCGTATGAATTATTATAACCGAGACTTCAAAATCTGTTACAGAGTATAGTTTTGTAGTCACTGAAAAAATGAAACTAATTAGATAAGTAGGCCTACTGTACGAACATTTGACTTAGTCATGGTTGACAGTTCATAAGCTCAGCCGGTTAACCACAGAGGCAGTCAAAAAACCTCTTATACATTATTTTTCTAATAATCTTAAAATATATATAATTTTATTAAGCACATTGTGTACAAGGTATTAATTAATTAAACGAAATTAGCATCATTTGCATAGCGTGACAAAGTCAATGTCCAGTCTTTGCACTCAGTGATATGATACGTGTCGCATGGTCCTCCACACATGGTGCACCGATATCTGTCGGTGGGGCTGTGGTATTCCTTGGTTGAACATATTCGGTGATGTAGTCCGTGGGCTGCCACTGTCGTATATAAATGGCGCAGTTGGTAGTTGGCCTTTCTACATTCGTTGCTTGTCATCGCTGTGGTGGTGAGGAGTCCGGGATTGATGTCCCTCGCTTCCTGTCGCCTGTCTTCTAGAAATCTGGTGCTTTGTGGTGTTGATATCAGATTATGAGCTTTCATCAGGTCTTCTATAAAGAACGTTGTGTCTGCCAGGATATACGTTATTCTGTTTTGCGTGTATTTTGAGACACAGAGCATTCTTTTTCAGGTAGGCTGTTTTAATTCCCTCTAATCGCTTCAGATTCGAGTATGTGATGTGGTTCCATATAAGCTGTATACCGTATGAGGCAATGGGAGCAATCTTTATGTCGAATAGTCTCAGGGCTGTTGTCACGGATAGTAGATTCAGTTTCTTTATCTCGAAAGTCGCCTTTATTGCTCTTACAGCTCTGTCTTCAATGTGCTTGGAAAAGGCATGTCCTGTCACTTGCAGTGTGAGTCCTAGGTACTTGTAGCTTTTTGGTTTCAATAATTTTAAAATAAAGAATAATCCCTCTGTTTATATTACTTCTTTCTGCTATAATTTAATTTCTATTAGTAATTGATATGTTTCTGCATATTATTTGAGTGGGGCTGTGTCACATTCGTTACGTCCCTGTCTCTTCGCAATACCGAATGAACTCCTCCATGGGCCGCATTACCACATAAGAGATGTTATTATTTTTTTTTTTTTGCTAGTTGCTTTACGTCATACCGACACAGATAGGTCTTATGGCGACGATGGGACGGGAAAGGGCTAGGAGTGGGAAGGAAGCGGCCGTGGCCTTAATTAAGGTACAGCCCCAGCATTTGCCTGGTGTGAAAATGGGAAACCACGGAAAACCATTTTCAGGGCTGCCGACAGTGGTGTTCGAACCTACTATCTCCCGAATACTGGATACTGGCCGCACTTAAGCGACTTCAGCTATCGAGCTCGGTAGAGATGTTATCATCCGTGCCGTGGGGCGAGGACTGATGTGAGAAATTTACAGTAATGTTCTCCCAGCCTCAATGAATACGACACCTAAGCGGTGATAATCGGTGCCCCAAACAGTTGAGTACTACTGTGATTTAGGTCGACACCATTTCGTGGACTTTGAAAGGGCGAGGCTTGATTTATCACATTTAATGGCATGCGATAGAGTTCCCGAGGGACCACCACCACCAATACCTGGGAGGTTAGAAACTAGTCACACTTGTCTACTTGAGGAAGATTTCGTGTGGTCTTGAAATGTAATCAACGTGCTCATGTACTCCGCACCTCTGGAGAAATGATACCACAGCCTAGCAGTTGCTTATTTATGAGTTACGAGAGTCAGAAATCTCTTCTTCGCGTTCTAAGTCGTTGGAATGTTATTCTATTTCAGTCCCTGTTCATGCAGACGATAATGACATTGATGAACGATAGCCAGAACATCAGTTTCCTCGAATTTGACATCGTGGACAGGATGTATAAAATGCATGTTCACCTACAGCAGACTCCTCAGGTTGAGCCATACGACAATGATGCTCGTCCTCCTTTCAGAGAAGGGTTGGTACCACATAATGTCGATAATGATGAATCGTGGATATTTGGATACTCATTGGAAATATGTAAATTTATATCCAAATAAAATTTTTAAACAACCAGATGTGTATTTCGTTACGTAATGAATGTACATTTTATCACTTGATATTTCACATCTTTATCAATATATATTGATTGGTGGCTTTCTAGTGTAAAAATTAATATAATGTATACAATATAAATTTTTGTAGGTTAATTTAACATAAGCTAAACTAAATAGTTACAATAATTCATTTTATTTCATACTATGACGTAATAGCCTTTTTCCCATACTTGAAAGAATACGGAAAATCACACTTACAGTACAGTAATTACTTTACTCATTGCTATATTAAAATCGTCTCTATTCAATCAATAAATCAATACTGTCCTGCATTTAGGACAGACGCCCAAGTGGCAGATTTCCTACCTGTTGTTTTCCTAGCATTTTCTTAAATGATTGGAAAGAAATTGGAAATTTATTGAACATCTCCCTTGGTAAGTTACTCCATTCTCTACCTTCCCTTCCTATAAACGAATATTTGCCCCAGTTTATCCTCTTGAATTCCAATTTTATCTTCATATTGTGATCTTTCCTATTACTCAAACTTACTCGTCTACTAATGTCATTCCACGCCATCCCTCCACTGATAGCTCGGAACATACCACTTATCTGAGCAGCTCATCTCATTTCTCCCAAGTCTTCCCATCCCAAACTTTGAAAAATTTTTGTAATGCTATTCTTCTGTCGGAAATCAGCAAGAACAAATCGAGCTGCTTTCTTTTGGATTTTTTTCCATTCTTCTCTGACTGGTTGAACTCCTCTTCATAGTAACGTAAATGCGGATAGTCAGAGGGATCACGAATCAAGGAACACCAGACTTAACCTTGCTGAATTGTTTCGCCGCCTGATCGCAGTACTGTGGCTCCGAACTCATCTACACAAAAAATAGCATCTCTGCATTCTCAGGTCAAGTAATAAGCCATTACAATACTGACTAACGTGTGGTAAGGTAAGGGTTCTTCTGCCCGAAGGCAGGTCCGAACCTCCGCAAAGGTGTTCCTGAGCCGGAGTTTACGTGCGGTAGGGTGGCCAGTTCCTTTCCGGTCCTCAATTCCCTTACCCCCCACCAACAGCGCGTGGCAACCCATCCAACTCCTGACCACGCCCAATGTTGCTTAACTTCGGAGATCTCACGGGGTCCGGTGTTTAACACGGCTACGGCCGTTGGCGACTAACGTATAAGTTTATTTATTTATTTATTTATTTATTTATTTATTTATTTATTTATTTATTTATGTATTTATTTATTTATTTATTTATTTATTTATTTATTTATTTATTTATTTATTTATTTATTTATTTATTTATTTATTTATTTATTTATTTATTTATTTATTGTGCCGCTAACAGAGACACACTCCAATTATAGGTGGTTTTTACAAATTATTTTACAAAAAACACACAGAAATACCAAAAAGGAGAAAATATGAATATGCTGGGTAAATGAGATGATAATGCTCTATATGAAATGGATGAAACAGTATGTAATATAAAGAAGCCTGTTACTACATTTTAAACAAATTGTAACCAAATCATGTATATATTATACATATAAACAAATCTTGCCTTTGCTGGCAAGGTGTAGTGTTTACAGTGCACTATGTCTTCTGGTATGGGCTAGAATAAATTTGTTACTTTCATTGACCTGTCTCAGTCTTATCCTTGGCTTTGACAATATGAAAGTGGCTGAGGTATGAGTGATGCTAGTAATGCCATTCCTTACGTACCAGTCCCTGTTAAGAATAGTGTGAAAATGTCGTTTACCGAGCTCGATAGCTGCAGTCGCTTAAGTGCGGCCAGTATCCAGTATTTGGGAGACAGTAGGTTCGAAACCCACTGTCGGCGGCCCTGAAGATGGTTTTCCGTAGTTTCCCATTGTTACACCAGGCAAATGCTGGGGCTGTACCTTAATTAAGGCCACGGCCGCTTCCTTCCTACTCTTAGACCTTCCCTCTCCCATCGTCGCCATAAGACCTATCTGTGTCGGTGCGACGTAAAGCACGCATTTCAGTGGGCTTGGCAGACTGATATGCAATAGCAACTTCTAGCCCAGTGAGGAAAGCAACTAGAAACTACCTCACTCCTCATTTCCCTAGTACACCTCTTCAGTGTCACCTAGGCAATCTATGACAGCCAATGGTGGACCGGTTGAGGATAAAACCACCCTTCGTGCTGAATACCCAACATACTACATACATACAACTCAACGGCTCTTTTAAGAGCCAATTGACTCGAAAGCTTGGACATGGTATTAAAATTTACCAACTGAATATTGAAGATATCAGTAGATCTAAGTGTGACGTTTTGTCAAAATTGCTACGTAATAATGACATTGATCTGGTACTCATTCAAGAAACACATGCTGCTACAGAAGGTGAGCTAAGCAAGAGAGGGAAGATTTATGGTTATAGTATGATTGGTGCTACCCTTGACAATGTATATGGTATTGCTACATATGTCCGTAACAACTTGGAGCAGGTTGAATTCATATCATCTCGTACAATTAATAGTATTCATACTGTAACAATAAAACTGCAAGATGTAACCATCGTAAATATCTACAAACCTCCAGCCATCTGCTGGCCAACCCCAGCCCTTCCAGATGCAAGTCATCCAACCATCTATGCTGGCGACTTCAACAGCCATCATGAAACTTGGAAATATGCAAGAAACGATGATTGCGGCATAGCTTTAGTAGAATGGTCAGAAGACCAAAATGTACATCTTATATTTGATGCAAAAGACAAAGGCACCATTAGATATGCTGCTTGGAAGCGAGAGTCCAACCCAGACATCTGTTTCGTCACATGTGACTCTGTTGGCAACCCTCTACCCATGATGAGAGACGTTTCGGGGGACTTCCCAAAATAGTCAACACAGACCAATCTTCCTCGAGATGGGCATCTCTGTTCCCTTAATTAGATCTTTCCCACTCCCACGCTGGAACTTTAAAAAGGCAAACTGGACGAAATTCTCTGAAGAGCTGGACAAATGCATCAGATGGATTCCGGCAACCAGCGATAACTATCAGAGATTTGTAGGGCTTGTGAAATCTGTAGCCAAAAAGCACATCCCAAGAGGCTACAGGAAAGAATATATTCCTGGATGGAGTGAACAGAGCGATGCCCTATACAAAGATTTTCTTGAAACAGGTGCCCATACGACTGGTGAGGAGCTATTACGGATTCTGGATGAAAATCGTAGACAGAAATGGACAGAAACAGTTAGTAACTTGGATTTCTCTCATTCCAGTAGAGAAGCCTGGAGCCTACTGAGAAAACTTGGAGGAAACTCAACAGGAGGTAGAGAGAAGTCAACTATCTCACTAAACGAAATAGCCTCCCATATTGTTTTAACTTTAAGGGTTACTAAAGATAAAAAACATACAAAAACTGTGAAAAAGAACCTAAGGATACTTAAATGTACCTCTCCAACCTCCTCCGAGTACTGTGAAGCCTTCACGATTGATGAGGTTGATACAGCATTAAAGGACATGAAAGTTGGTAAGGCACCAGGTTTTGATGGAATACATCCTGAATTTATCGTAAATATGGGACGGAATGCGAGAAGGTGGTTGACGTGCTTCTTTACCCACATACTTCAGACAGGTGTTCTTTCTAAGGAGTTTAAGAAGACTAAAATCCTTGCCATATTGAAACCTGGCAAACCAAAAGATATACCACAATGCTGCAGACCAATCGCTCTCCTCAGTTGTTGCTATAAACTCCTTGAGAGACTACTTTACAACAGAATTAGCATTGTAATTAATCAACATATTCCTATTGACCAAGCTGGTTTTAGGCAGAATCGTAGCTATTGTGACCTAGTCCTTGCACTCACAACATGCATTGAAACAGGATTTCAGCAACAGTTGAAAACCTCTGCTGTTTTTCTGGATCTTTCTGCTGCTTATGACACGGTTTGGAGAGAAGGGCTGCTGTACAAACTTCTTCAGGTATTACGATGCAAAACCACGGTACAATTAATTAGAAACATGCTGAATAATAGACCCTTTCAGGTTGTTCTTGGGAATAGGACTAGCAAGCTGAGAAGATTGAACAATGGTCTCCCTCAAGGATCAGTCTTGGCTCCTCTCCTGTTCAATTTGTATATATCAGATTTGCCACCAACGAAATCTAGAAAATTTTGCTATGTTGATGATATAGCTTTAGCTACAAGTCATAGTAACCTGAAAGAAACGGAGAACATTTTAACTGATGACCTTTCCATTCTTAGTGACTATTTTCGGAAATGGAGACTCCAACCAAACACCAGCAAAACTGAGGTGTACTGCTTTCATCTAAATAACAAAATGGCAAACTTTACTCTCCAAGTGTCTTTGAACGGTAAGGTCCTCAGACACAATAATTACCCAAAGTACTTAGGTATAACATTAGATCGGACGCTCTCCTTCAGGCAACATCTAGTAAATACAGCAGCAAAGATTAGGGGTCGTAACAACATTCTGCAGAAGTTGTGTGGTACAACCTGGGGTGCTTCTGCAACTACCTTGAGATGTTCTGCCCTTGGCTTGGTTTTCTCTGCGGCAGAATATTGTGCTCCTGTGTGGATCAACAGCTGCCATGTGAAACTTGTGGACACTCAACTCAACAACACAATGAGGATTATTTCAGGTGTAATAAGATCAACTCTTACCAATTGGCTTCCTGTCTTGAGCAATATTCATTCCGTAGAGCACAAGCACTGTTGAGAGAATACTCCAAGATAAATGGGAACCCTGACTTGCCCATCCACTCTAATATTCCCGACCTTCAGAGGAACCGGTTGAAATCTAGACATCCGCCAGTTAAGGTCGCTCAGAAGCTCACAGAAGACAATTTCAACCCCTATGCCCAATGGAAGGAAGATTGGATCTCAGAAACAGGTGAACATCTCTGGCCTTTCTTCCCACCTTATTCAAGGTCTGATCTCCCAAGAAGAACTTGGACCATTCTTAATAGGATTTGATGTGGTCATGGTGTCTGTGCTGCGTCCCTGTATAAATGGGGAAAGATACAATCCCCCGAGTGTGACTGTGGTGCTCCTTTTCAAACCATCGAACACATTGTAAAGGAGTGTAGCAGATGAACCTACCCTGGAGATTGGTTTGATTTTATAGAGGCCAATACAGAGGCTCTAGAATGGATAACATCTTTAGATATTAAAATATAATGTACTTGCTTTCTTGTTTCTGTATATATGTATATATGCCATACGATAAATAAATAAATAAATAAATAAATACATAAATAAATACATAAACAAATCACTTCGACGAGTACAATTCTTTTAATGAATTTACATATGTGTCATATTCATAAGCAAGTCATAAGTCAAGTTCTATATGATATTTATTAATCAAGTTATTGTATGCTTCACACATATTGATAAACGGAGAGTTCTCAACAGATACAGTTTTGGAGATCGGCGTTATAAACAATTGCCGAAATCTTACATTTCCTTTTCTAACATTCAAGCATAACTCGTGAAGCACACTATTATCGTCAACAAACTTATAGAGATACATTATTTTGTAGAGCTATTACACGCCTACTGGTTAGCGATACATATTTAAATACTTTCAACAAAAATTCATATGAAACATATTCTTAATGGGAATATCTTATATTTTTATAATAAAGGTAACTTAAAAAACGTTTCTGCACTCTTTCAATTTGATTTCGATAAGAATTATAACATGGAGACCAAATTATACATGAATACTCAAGTTTTGATCGGACAATACTATTGAACAATAAGGTGAGTACATACGTATTAGTGAAATCTCTTGAACTTCTAATTAAAAAACCCAACTTCTTATAAGAATTATTAACCATTGTATTAAGACAGAAATTTCTTGTAACAATTACCTCTAAGTCATTAAAATCGCATATACCATACAGTTCTTATTACCATTCTTAATCCAGGACCCAAAGCCCATATTTACAACTCTGGTCGCTTAGTTATCTATTAGTTGCTTCAAATAACATTATTTATTTTACATTGTATTACAGCATAGACCCATGTACCTCCCAGAAAATCATGGCGCAATAACCCCGAAGGGCCATAGCCTACCAAGTGACCGCTGCTCATCTCGAAGGCCTACAGATTACGAGGTGTCATGTGGTCAGCACGACGAATCCTCTCGGCCGTTATTCTTGGCTTTTTAGACCAGGGCCGCTATTTCACCGTCAGATAGCTCCTTAATTGTAATCACGTAGGCTGAGTGGACCTCGAACCAGCCCTCAGATGCAGGTAGAAATCCCTGTCCTGGCCGGGCATCAAACCTAGGGCCTCCGGGTAAGAGGCAGGCATGCTACCCCAACACCTCGGGGCCGGCAACCTCATGTACACACCTCATATATATTTCATAGCAAGACATGAACACACTGGGCGAGTTAGCCGTGCGGTTAGGAGCGCGCAGGTGAGAGCTTGCATCCGGGAGATAGTGGGTTCGAATCCCACTGTCGGCAGCCCTGAAGATGGTTTTCAGTGATTTCCCATTTTTACACCAGACAAATGCTGGGGATGTACCCTAATTAAGGCCACGGCCGCTTTCTTCCAACTCCTAGCCCTTTCCTATCCCATCGTCGCCATAAAACCTACCTGTGTCGGTGCGACGTAAAGCCAACAGAAATAAAAAGACATGAACAACAATCCATGAAAACGTCAATGCATGGATCAAGTATGGACATGGAAGGATCTCTTCTGTGTACAGATGGACAACCATTGAAAGCCCAATATGGCAAATTTCCTTAATGTTGAAGGGGTGAAGTTTCAAATTTTGTGGCTTGGATAGCTCCACCAAAGTAAAAAAAAAAAAAAAAAAAAAAATCCAAAATCACTTCTTGTGTAAATGTAGTCCCGGTAAACAGCCTTAAGGCTTCCTGTAATGTGTTCCTTTGTTAAATACCCTCAGTCTTTTTTTGATTTTTTAATGTCCATATCGAATGTAGTCATAAGGGCTGAAGGGAAACTCTGCATAGACTCACATTAGCGCTCGTAGTGGTAGAAAACAGCAAACTACTAATCTAATCGACCGCAACGTTGATTAAGAAACATTGTAATTTTTAGGAATAAATAAAGAATGTATTCTCATACTTTATTATAGTTTATTTACCTAAAATTCGTAGCTCATATCCCTAGGATATTTTCAATATTAGTTGCCTGCCTGAGGGGCTACAACTGTTGATTTTCTAATTCACAACTTCAATTCGCATTCGTATAACCTTGCAGTCGAGAACGGATTAAATGACCTGACAGATTTCTTGCTGATGAGGCAACCAACAACTAGTCTACGTTCGAAGTCACTGACCTCCCCTGACCTATCCATTCTGCTGATATGTCACAACAATGAACAATACACTGAGTATTTCTATAAGGGTAAGTGCAGTTGGAATGACATCTAGGCCAAGTTCACTATTACATCTGAACATGTGGTCAACGAATATTAGCAAATTAAAAAGGCCAAACAGCCAAAAATGAAATTTCTGTTGCCGATCATTTAACCCATATCATCATCATCATCATGTTACGGGGTGTTCCGTGGGTCAGAGGGAAAATAAGCCGTGGGTCAGACACTGGACAAAATCACACCAATAAAATTTAAATTTGGAATATATTTGCAAGGTTACCTTCTCATTGACTAAAAATATTTTTAAGGCAACAATAATTTAACAAACAGTAACAACAAGTAGAATTTAGAAGGATTTTTTACAAAATCACAAGTTTTGACCAGGGAGGAGAAGTTCCCAATTTACCATACAAGAATTACAGAATATTATTCACAGTATCAATACGTTCAAATAGAAAATTAGTTGAGGCCTTCAGAACAAAAGTTACCAAAAGGGAAAACGAACCCACAACTTCAAAATTTACATTTGAGAGGGGTCTGGAACTCTGAACTTTACATACAATATTGTTGAATGGTCGACCCGATTCAGAACACACTTCAGAAGTACCTTTTGAAAAGCTTGATAGCTTTCATATTACACAATTTTGCTGTACATCCCACGGACACAAATAGGTCTTATGGCGACGATAGGATTGGAAAGACCTAGGAGTGGGAAGGAATCGTCCGTGGCCATAATTAAAGGTACCTAGTGTGAGAATGGGAAACCACAGAAAACCATCTTTAGGGCTACCTACAGTGGGGTTCGAACCCACTATTTCCCGGATGCAGGCTCACAACTGCATGGCTCTAACCGCACGGCCAACTCGCCCGGTAACTGAGAGTGCCAAGGTGGTTTCATAAAAGGGCGCTAATGTGCCGAACAGATTTTGAACCTGAAATTGTTCGTTTCTTGTCTGAAGCTTAGGTTTGTGGTGACCTTTGTAGACTTCGATTGATCGTTCCAACCTAATCCAAATCCTAAAAGAATTTCGCTTAGACAAAGAACGAGAGCGATCATCCAGCAAAGTCTCACCGATACACCTATAAAGTGAGGTTTAGGGGAAACATGCCAGGTGTCTTTGAGATCAAGACAGGAGTTAGGCAAGGAGATTGGTTTTCACATCTACTTTTAAACTGTGGCGCAAAGAAATTACGAAGGAATCAATCGAAAACGGACTCAGACTCGGCTACAGAAATCTGAACCTTGCAATCGACTGTGTAGCATTTGCAGTTGATCTCTCAAGCTTTCTGATTCCCTAGACAAAGCAAATTAATAAGCTTAGGGTACAAACAAAAAAGGCGGAACTCCAGAGGTCATAACATTTATCAAGCCGGTCTAGAGAGATGATGTTGGGACAAGGAAAAATCAAGCGATTAGGAAAGTTTCTGAGAGAATGGATAGAACCTATCGTCTCCGAGAAAGAATCCTTCGCCCCACGCTTGAAGAAAGTGGAAATGGCATATCAGGTAACTAAGGGTGTCTACAACAGAAGGTTAATATCCCTCACTGCGAAGGCTGAAGCGCTACTGCAGTGTCGTCAGAGGCCAGAGTTAGTATATGCTGTGGAATGTCTCACAAAGAACAAGAAAGGCCAGACTAAAAAACTGGACGACAAAGAAAGGAAGATTTTGAGAAAGATCTTGGGCCCTGTCCAAGAGAATGGTGAACACAGAACCACGAAATATACACCCATGTGGAGAACATAACCGACAGATTCGGAAAATAATGATCAGCTGTTATGCATACTTGGCGCGAATGAACCCACCAAGATTAACCAATCGGATCATTGAATGCTTTGAGGAGAAGAAAATCGAATAAGCCTGGTTCACTGAGATAGAAAGAGATCTGGAATAACTAGAGGTCAGGTATAATGACGTACTGGAGGGTGTCGCGCTCAAGAAGAAACTTGAGGCATGCCGTGGTTTCAAGGATAAGCCGAAGATAAAAACAAGAAAGGCATGGACACAGGTGAGAAGCAAATAACTCCAAGAATGAATGCGAAGGTACGGGGCACATATCAAATACAAAAGAAGAAGTTAAGACGACGTAGTCCATAGTTGGCCGAAACGATATGAATGAATGAATGAATAATAATAATAATAATAATAATAATAATAATAATAATAATAATAATAATAATAATAATAATAATAATTATGGATATATACTGTCATCTGATGAACTCTGAAATCATTACGTTTAACCTGCACTGTTAGCAGCATTAGTTCCCATGGTAAGTGATATTTCTGCACAGTATGTCCATATTTATAACATAGTAGCTGACGTTCCAGAGCTTCACTAAGAAATTCCACATTGTATACGAAGTAGTCTACACGTTGTAAGATTTAATCAAATTTGCATGCCTCTTTGCCGTACCCGAAAATCACCCTGATATTCCCGGATGACACATAGCCTGTGTTACTCGGAATGATATTATCTTTCAAATGGTGAAGGGAATTTCAAAATCATCCAGTAGTTTTTGAGATTACCCGTTACCCCTTTACATATAAACAAAATAAGCATCTCCCTTTATATATTAGTAGAGATGATAGATATAGGTACCGTAGAGATTATTCGAGTTACAAAGAAAATTCACAAACTTTTTTGCCGGTAATTCAAATTTTAAGTACATCTACCCTGCTCCAGTATTTAATAGGACAATCTGTTCAGGCAGCGTATTCCCTTTTAAGGGTCCAATACGTACGTTTTCCTCTGAGTTGCTTAACATTTTATTTTACTGAAAAGTCCCATTAAGGTATACTGCAATAGTAGCAAGCCTATACGTTCACCAAAGATTCACGACGCTTGCCAATTTTGAGCATGGCCCGTCTCAATTACCGGTAGTTTTTACGTAAAAGAAACCAAGGAAAAAACATGCACCAAAACATACCAAAACATTTTTAAGTATCTCTCAGATTAACGCTAGCTATGAGTTTAAAATATTTAAAACAAAATCTCTCTTTGGTCTTGCCTACACGCACGCACGTGCGTACGTCGAATACCAGGCCGGTATTCAGGAACACTTGTGTTTACGTTGCCATGTTCGGCTGATAGTTTCTTCATAAGATTTCTACAACAGGGGAGTGTGATGTTTCGAAAACCGTTGATTTTAGGGCCTTCGGTTTTTGGTATCCCGTAGGGACGTACCGAATTTTATTCTTCGCGTCGTGAGGCTTAAAGTGAGCTTCGTCTCAACCTTATACGACTAATTCAATATTCCCCTATATTATCCTATGCTAATGTGACAAAGGGCCCAAATCACGGTTACCCGGAATGATGGTATCTTTCAAATGGTGATAGAAATTTCAGAATTGGTCCAATAGTTTGTGAGATTACCAGTTACATAGTCACCAACACTCTCGCTCTCTTATGTAAGTTATTAGTAAAGATTTCAAAGAAAATTTCACTCTGTTGCTGGAAATAAGCACCCACATCATGAAGATACCGCTTTCATAATAAAGCTGGGATTATAAGACAATGATGGTCAGAGAAGAGAAGGAATATTCCTATGTGAAGACGAAAAGTCTATTCGAGAAGAGGAGAAGAATAGCTTTAAGGGAACCATAAGGATTCAAACACTTTAAGAACTGATGAGTCAGAAAAGATGGTACCGTACTTAACTCAGACTCGAGGTAAATAATTCCGTAGCAATAATGTCGTTTTGTGTTTATTTTCACTTACTAAATAAATAAATAAATAAATAAATAAATAAATAAATAAATAAATAAATAAATAAATAAATAAATAAATAAATAAATAAATAAATCTTGTATATTGTATATTGTATTTTATGGTAAGTTTAAATGCTGTATTTTGTAATGCATTTAGTATACTGTAACTTCAAAGTTTAATTAAGAATTTGAAGAGCAGTTACAAGAATTACATAGTACCAGTACTTCCTATCTCTTTCGTACCAAAATGTAATCTTCTCATTCCTTCAAAGTCTGAGAGTCCCACTTCATCTCTAAGGAAATGGTAGGTTTATTAACGTGACCCAATTCTAATCTCCAGAAAACTGTCAGGTTACTTAAAGTATCTGCACGCATTTATAAAAGCGGAATTTAACTACTGAACGACACGACACGAGCGAAGAGATATGCATTGATCAGCGTAAAGCAATATTTCACCAGTTTTGACCGAAGTTGAACGAACGTCAGCGTGAAGTCCCCTTAGAGATAGCGAACGACCCTCGAGTGTCCCGCCTCACGTCAGCGACACATTCATCATCCATGTATTGATCTTAACCCACAGCGTTTCCTTCCTTCTGAGGGACTCTCTAACGTACGATAATATCTTATCGCATTTGAAATCACAACCAAACCCGTCAATATTCAAGATATAATACGCCTAAAACGGAAAAACGCCCAGTTCGTGAAAACCAGAAATATAACTTTTTTTCCTAGTCGTAGCATCATGCGGCCGCTTCAAAAGACACCGACTTTAAACATTCTTCTTCTTCATCATCATCATTATAATCTGCCAGGTGGCCTGTTACGGTCTCAGTCCCATAGGTTGGTATCATACTATCGACCAGGCGAGTTGGCCGTGCGGTTAGAGCCGCGCAGCTGTGAGCTTTCATCCGAGTGATAATGGGTTCGACTCCCACTGTCGCTAGCCCTGAAGATGGTTTCCCGTGGTTCCCCATTTTCACACCACGCAAATGCTGGAGCTGTACCTTAATTAACTTCACGAAGTCTTCCTTTCCACTCCTAGGCTTTTCCTATCCCATCGTCGCTAAAGGCTTATCTGTGTCGGTGCGACGTAAAACAAGTTGTAAAAAAATAAAATAAAATAATAGTACTATCTGCTTTGGATATCGTTTACTAGGCATTCTGTTGATGTAGTCTCACCATAACTTCAATCAATCAATCAATCAATCAATCAATCAATCAATCAATCAATCAATCAATCAATCAATCAATCAATCAATCAATCAATCAATCAATCAATCAATCAATCAATCAATCAATCAATCAATCAATCAATCAATCAATCAATCAATCAATCAATCAATCAATCAATCAATCAATCAATCGATCAATCAATCAATCAATCAATCAACTGCTGTCGCCCAGGTGGCAGATACCTTATCAATTGTTTACCCCAAATTTACATTTATTTACAATTGTCTACCTAGATATTTCTTAAATATTTTCAACGAACTTGGAAGTGCGTCGAACATTTCCCTTGATAAATTATTCCAATCCCTTACGCCTCATCCTAGAAATGAATATTTCCCCCAATCTGTCCTCTGGAATTCCAACTTTATCTTCATATTACGACCTTTCCTCTTGAAAGCTCCACTCAAGCTTATTCTTTTACTGATATCATTCCACGCCATCTCTCCACTGACAGCCCTAAACATGCCACATAGTTGAGCATCTCTTCTCCTTACTCCAAAGTCGTCCCAATCCAAAGTTTCAACATTTTAATAACACTTGTCGGAACACACCCAGAACAAATTTTACTGCTTTCCTTTGATTTTTTTTTTCAGTTTTCGAATCGAGTAGTCCTGTTGCGGGTCCCATACACTGGAACTGTACTCTAACTGCGGTCTTACCAGAGACTTACACGCCATCTCCTTTACATCCTTACTGTACTGTAACCCTTAAATACTCTCATAACCATGTGAAGAGATCTGTAACCTTTCTTAACAAATTCGTTAATATGAAGATCATTCCTTATATTAACACCTAGGTACTTACACTGTTCCCCATGAGGTACGATCACCCCATCAACACAATAATTAAAAATGAGAGGCTTTCATCTTGGTGGAACTTACACCTGACTTTTCATCCCATTTACATTCATACCATTGTTTGCTGTCCATCTCACAACATTGTTTAAGTCGCTCACAATCCTGCAACTCATTTACTACTCTCTACAGTATATCATCATCCACAAATATCATTATCTGTGATTCAAGTTTCTTACTCATATCACTTATATAAGAAAATATAAAGGTCCAATAATACAGGATCAGATAACGCTTCACCTACTCTAATTCTCAGAGTTCTATTTTCTAGAAATGTAGCCACCCATTCAACCGCTCTTTTGTATAGTCCAATTGCCCTCATTTTCATCAGTAATGTATTCTATCAAAAGCTTTGGATAGGTCAATAGCGGTAGAGTCTATTTCACCTCCTGTAGGTTCCTATGTAATTTATTTCAGTTCTTTAGTCACATCTTCCTTCCTTTTATGATCACATCGTCGTATATCCTGCCATGCATCTCATAAATTTCATCTCAGCAGCTGTAATCCTGGTTTCATCTTGTCTCCTAATTGTCTATGCTTCGCTTCCATATCTGAGAATTGGTCTAGCTAGTGATTTGTAGACTCGAAATTTCCCTGTGCTAGGGATGGCTTCATTATTGACTTCGCTGTGCCTATGGACTTGTTTAACTTCACTATCTTATTAGGAACATCTACATCGTTGTCGAATGAAAAGCAGTAGCCGAGGTACTTGAAGGTTTTAACTCTTTCTAACAATTTTTTGTTGAGACAAATCTCACTCAGAATTGGTTCTTTACCCTTCGAAGCAAGTACTTCTGTTTTTTCTGCAGATGTTCCCATGTCATATTCAGTGGCTATTCTACTGAGATGATTGTTGTATGGAGCGTTGTAAGTCATCCTCTGTGCTGGCAAATAATACTTGGTCTTCAGCGTATAGAAGCGTGTCTAATTTCAGGTATCTGCGATTGTGATACTACCGTGGGGGAAACGTCTTTTACAAGAGCATGCATGTACATAATAAAAAGCAGTGGAGAGAGGCCGCACACTTGGCGTACTCTCTGTTGATTGGTTACCATGGTGAAATTGTACCATTCGAGTGAAATAATTCAGGGTAATGGACTCGATAAAGAAGCAAACCGATCAAGAAAACTGGAAGTAGGATGCCAACTCACTAAAGATACTTACAACTAGAAGAATCTCTCAACAAAATCTGAAATCAAACACTGCAAAAAAGTAATCAAACCAGACGGCCACCTGTTACCACAGAATGGATGTTCCCTATGAAAACGGGTGAAATAGAAGAGATAGAGAGAAAGGAAAGAAAAAACATTGAGGAAAGTCTGGGGAGCATTGAAAGCGAAGGAAGGAGAGTTTAGACATAGGGGTAATAAAGATCTATACAAGGACGAAGAAAATGAAAGGATGTCAGACACGATCGGAAAGAGCAGAATTACATTTTTGGCCACATAATAAGGATGGATAACAGCAGATTGACAAAAGGAGTGTTTAACCATATTTATAAAAATGGCAACCAGTGGATACAAGGCGTAAACATAGATATAACAGACATTAGAATAACAGACGATATAATACAAGCGATAACAACTTTCAGAAGATAGATGCAACATTTTCAGTGTTTCCAGGAGAAGCAGAAGAGGGAAAGTAATAACAACTGGACACACGAGAGGAGGAAACAGCAGAGTGAAAGAATGAATAACTAGTGGAAGTCAAGAAAGGAAGGGTTAAGATGAATGCACAGGGTTACTTTCCTCAGTCCTTAGATAGAAAAAAACGAAAAGAAAAAAACACACCGAATAAACGTTTGTGTTTCAATTGTTGGGAAATATATTATGTTCCTTGATGTGGTTTGATTGTCACTTCGCTGCCTCCCACCAAAACATACTTAGGGAGGGTGCGCACAAGATACAGCTGCCATTGCTCACATAGATCGATGTCCAGCGCTCAGGTAAGTTTACTTTCCCTTTAATTAAGAGGCTTTTGTAATGAATACGCTGTAGAAATAATAACTAGACGTATGCATTAAAAGTACATACTGTACATCCGTGTGTATAATACCGGTACATTGTGATAAACAAGCATTTCCTAAAAAACATCACTTTGTTTGTGGTATGAAGCAAATTGAGAGGTAAGTTATGTTACGAAAATATTGCAAACTTTGGTTTGAGATGACTTGGAGGTAAGGAGACGAGTTGCTCGACTAAGCAGTATGTTCCGAGCAGTCAGTGGAGAGATGGCGTGGAATAACACTAGTAGAAGAACAAGCTTGATCGGAGCTTTTAAAAGTAGGAAATATCATAATATGAAACTAAAGTTGGAATTCCACATATAATGATCCCTAAATTCAATTCTATGATCCTCACTCCATCTACAGTATACCTTACTAATTCTTTCTGTGCATAGTTAATATGTTGCTCTTCTTTTGATTTTTCTTCACCGCTCAGTAATCGAATAGCAACTGGGAAATGACGAGAAGCTGCCCAATTGTTTACCAGAATGTCTTTGGTATAAGTCAGAGCCTCCCGAGATGCCAAAGCTAAATCTATCGCACTCCCTCCTAAATCGATTATGTACGTAAGTGTCCTGTTTCATCCACCAACAACTCACCATTCAAAATGTATAATTCCACTACTGCGCATTTTTCCAACAATTTCTCT
The DNA here is from genome assembly GCF_040414725.1 of Anabrus simplex. Taxonomy (NCBI): domain Eukaryota; kingdom Metazoa; phylum Arthropoda; class Insecta; order Orthoptera; family Tettigoniidae; genus Anabrus; species Anabrus simplex. The sequence goes on along the minus strand of NC_090265.1, from coordinate 1,736,881,529 downwards.
CTCCAATCTTGTTGCACTCCTTATGTTTACTTCTACTTTCTTCCTTCTATTTAATTTCATCACTTTCTCTATCGTATTGAGCCGTATCCTGACTGCCCATAAGAGACAATCAGATATATACTTGCCATATTAAAAAATTATATTGAGATACATTGCAGTCAGGCATTGTAAAAGTAGTATATTGCAGGAGAGTTGAGACCGGAAGTCCGTCGAGACAAAGTCGCTGAATATTGCTCGATGCTTCCCTGTGACCGTGCGAAAGGTTCAGCGTTAACAGAAGTTAGCACATCTCGGCACGTGTAGAAGACGTAGGCCAAAAGGAGCATTCAGCCAATTAGGAAGCGTGGGTATGGCCAATATGAAGTCTGGACTGCGCGGAATTAGAATCCAAGGTTGACCAACATGGATATCTGCGTGAAAAAGACATCGCTATAGAGGAATCAGTTCTGTTAGTTGATGGATTTTCACAGGTCTGAAAGTGTGAAATAATAAGGAATACGCTATAGCTATTATCTGAGTCATTTATAAGTAATCAGGAGTGTGTTTTATGTTAATTTTAATTAATAGAAGTCATTGTGAATCACAAGCACGCTGATTGGTTGATTCCTTGAAAATACGGGAGTCCCCTATCGAAAACGGCGTTAGCTAAGCTTCGTAAGCGTCCAAAGCATTGAAAGTGTCATTCTGATAGTGTGAATCGCCGGGAGTGAACGTCGTTCTATACTGCTCTCATATTTGTGCGCGAATGTTGCCACGTGGGTAGACATATAACAGTGTATGGTCTTTTCGACCGAAAAGCAGTGCATTTAGTTGTGAAGTTTGCTCAATTAACTGGTGCAGTGATAAATTGCCGATTACATTATGACGTAAAGTTTTACTATAAAGTAATAGGCGGTAATATCAGCCGCAGACTGGTGAGTGAAGAAGAGACGCTCAGCTGTATTGCATTTTTGAGTCGGTCGCTTATCGCGAAGGACTTTCGTACCGAACCGCGATCCGCTCTAATTAACTGTGTTAAACCCTAAATGTGTGTTCTTAATTTTACGTGTGTTTGTTCTGTCAGATTAATGTTGGCTTCATTCACAGCTGATAAGGGTTTATTCGGCACGTGCACATAGAGCGGTGAAGATGCATTTACCTGAAGTCTTCTCTGTTGCAGTGTACAGGAACTTTCATCAAGAAGACGGCACCGCCCATAGAAGAAAGAAGATTGTTTCCATGTGTTAAAGCTGTGCTGAAAATGGAGTAGAATATCACTAGTGCGAGGATGTGAGCCGTTGCCGATGTCCAGGGAGTTGTCAAAGATAAGACGCATGTTTTTAAATTAGATGGCATGTTATATCAATTATGTTTAATACTGGTGAAGCTTATTGTAGGGATTTTTCTTTAACGTAATTTTTGCCGGACGGCATGTGTTTATTTTACCTGTGATGCTGTCGATACAGATAAGAAGGGAATGCATGGTTTCTATATTTTTCTTTTACTTTACTATTAGTTAGATGGAATATTGAGGGAGTTTTTAGGATTTATTTTGTTTTTGTGTCATTATGCATGTTAATTAGCTTAGAATTATTCCGATATTCTTGTATGCTAGAGATAGGAAGATTAGATTGACAAGATCATCCACTTTCCGAGTTAAACACTTGCTGCGTTGAGAGTAAATTCATGTTATTTCAGGAGCTGTGACATGTGTAGAGCTGCATCGCAACGTTGACTAGTAAAGGAGTCTTCCAATGTGGGTTGGAAACTGTTTCGTACAATGATTTGAGCGGAAATCGAACCCGGATTTATAATGAGAAAGGCAGATGAGATTGTAAGAAATACAAGAGAAATTAATGCATGGTGATTTATGAAGTTGATTATGCAGGCCGATTGCATGCCTGATGATGTGATAAGAATTATGTGCAGTGAGAACTGTCCTGCAATTATATTCTGAGAGATTATTGTGAATCAGAATCGACGGGAAATTAATGTCAGGCCAGTGAATCTGATGTGTGTGTTGAATTATAATAGCATGCTAGCAAGAAGTACGATTGTATGTGAATTTCCGAGCAGTTGAGAAAATATGAGGTCGCCTTACTTATCAGCCGTGTTTATACAGACAATGTGAAATGAGATATCATTTCCGTATTACAATCTTGTCGAACAGTGACCAAGCCCTTAGTGCAGTATTGAGTTTTAACATTTCTTTTCAGCCCACAGCACAGCAGGAAATATGTGACAGATGAACGCACATTCCAGTGCGCAAATGCAGCAGAGGAACGCAATGGTGCACATTGCTTTCCACATGTTTATCAAAGTTGTTTTCTCTTACAGGATGGTGTTTTGTGCAATTTCATGTTGTTTTGATATGTTGTCTTGCTGTTTAATGGGGAGCAGCCCGAGTGCTGAGTGTATGCTTTTGGTCAATCTAGTTCTTACTAGGTCCTTTTGGTGAACCGAGTTTGACGTCGAGTTAGTGTAGTATATAAGTTTTCCCTTTCCTAATCCGATATAAATATTTGAGATATTTTAATTTATGTTGTGATCATTGTAAATATAGCGTAGGTAAATGCCACTAGTATTTTTCATAGTTCATATCATGTCCCATTGTGTCTTAACATTTGTTTCACGTTAAATTTTGCGGCAACTCTCCTGAATTTAAAACCGTATCATTGTAATACTTAAGATCGTGTTACTCCATACGAATACGAATCGAATACGTATGTGCATACGCATACGAATACAAATATGGACATGAACATTGGACAATGATGTGAAAGTCTTTTGAAGTTCACAAGTATTTAATGCTGTATTTGAACTTTCATTTTGCATTTAATTATTTGCGTACTTAACGTTTCATTGTCCGTTTCTTTTCAATTTTATCTCTGTGATAATTTTATTATAATTTCATTACTTGAATTGCATTTGTGTTAGTATGATTCGGGGTTATTTTATTGAATAAACTCATCCTACCCCATATTAATGTTTCTCATTCTTATTAAACCTCCATTTCCTCTCGTATACTTATAATTAGGTGATAAACTTCGACATTTAGACTTGCCCTTCGACAACCAACCCACTTCTCTGCCCAAACCTGAATTAGTCGGATGTTTAAACAGGAATGGAGGCATCGTCATAGAGGGTTATTACACCTGGGTATGGTACAGTATATTGGATTTTGTTTACCCACCCTTGCATTGCAATCTCTCATTATAAATATTTCTGCTTCTTCATTCTTTAATTTAAACTTATTTACTACTTCAATATGATCATAAAAGAAGTGGGGTTTTTCTCAAAAGGGGACCCCGATGGAAGGTTGTAGCAGAAACTTTTGAAAATCTCTCTCCTACTCTGACTACCTCTAGCACTTTTCACGCAAATAATTTTCTCAAATTCTGGTTCCCACAAGTCTACCTGACTACAGAGTTCATCTTCTATAATCACTGATACCCCTCCCCGGTAACGGCATTTCGGAATCGTTCTATGTTTCTATTCTATAAAGTTGGAATTCAAGAAGACAAATTGGGGCAAACTTTAAATTACAGGGTGAGAAATAAAGGATTGAAAAAACTGTAACAAGAGAAATGTTCCATGAAGTTCCACGTTTTTTGAATACATTTAATAAAACGATGGATAAAATACTGATAGGGAGTCTGCCACCTTGGGCGACAGCCATACATGCAGATGATTGATTGATTGATTGATTGATTGATTGATTGATTGATTGATTGATTGATTGATTGATTAATAAACATTTTTTTTGAATGAATATTGTCCCTCTGGTCACAAGAAATTACTTTTCGATGATTTGACATTGAATGTTCCGTCAATGAACAGATCTTTGAAATGTAGATGTAACATAGAATATTCAAGATCCGATGGGTAAATCCTATCGGCAACAACGAGGCACTCCGTTGAGCCGGGAAATCATGCAAAGAACATTCGCAAAATGCAGGAGAGCAACCTATTTCGGTCACCTCTTCAGAAATGACAAATACAGCCTGATACAACCGATCATAGCGTACAAGGTAGACGTGAAATATAGATGTGGGTGGAGAAGGATATCCCGGACACGCAAAGTTCGACAGTGGTTCGGCATCCGCGGAATGCAACTCTGGTATAGGAAACACAAAAGAGAGGAAAAACAAACCGGAACTTCATGACGGTCAAGAAATTTCTATGAGGAAACGGCACTAGAAGAAAATAACAGAGATATAAAATTTAAACAACGGAGCGAGATGGCCGTGTGGTAAGGGTGCGCAGCTGTGAGCTTGTATTCGGGAGGTTGTCGATTTAAACCCCACTGTCGACAGACATGAAGATGGTTTTCCATGGTTTCCCATTTTCACATCAGGCTGTACCTTAATTGAGGTCACGGCCGCTTTCTTCCCACTTGTAGCCCTTTCCTATCCTATCTTCACTATAAGATCTATCTGTGTCGGTGCGGCGTAAAGCTACCTTAAAAAATGTAAACTTCAAAAAACATTTCAAGACCTCAGGAGGGTAGGTCTATATTTATTTTATTTATAGTATGACTTTTAGTGCCGGGAGAGTCCGAGGACATGTTCGGCTCACCTGGTGCAGGTATTTCTAGTTGACCGTCATGGGAGACCTGCGGGTCTGCTTATGGGATGATGATAACGACGTAGGGAGAGGATGAAATCCGGTGTTGGTACACAGACTTCTCCTGTCAAATAACACCAAACGTCTGCTGAAGGCTTAACTTCACCATCGGAAGGATGACTCACTATCAACCTACCGGCCAACACCCTGGTGGTGAATTTATTTCACCAACAGGACTCAAACCGGCTAACAACGGCGTTAGACCATATAAACTTGACGCCTTATCTCTATGGCCACCAAGCGAGCAGGATAGCGCCAGAAGCGCAGAAGGATAAGAAGGCACAGATAAATGCTGCTGTTGTTTTTGTTGTTGTTGTTGTAGTCAAATCCCTGAACTTCGGTGATATGATTAATACCTCTTCCTCTGTCTTCAGCTAATGGTCTACCGAACTCGTTGTCCAAGCCGAAAATACATGTTTGTTAGGATGGCCACCGCCTTTCTCATCCAACTCAGTATCAGACAGTTTCCCGTTTAGTTTTGCGCAATGTGCAGTCGGGGAAGGCAGTTCAGCTTGTACGTATTAACCCGAATGTCAGTTAGGTACCCAGTGAACTCCGACTAACAACTCTGAAATGATTTTTCGGGGGTTTGATGGTTGATTGGTGACTGTTGTTTTAACAGACGATGCAAAGAGGCGACCATCTCCTCCAAACTTCAATTATATGAGAAAAATGACGGAGTTTAGCGTTCCGAAAAATAAAGGTATCGATGAAGAAAAGACATGAAATTTGTAGAAATGAAAGACTTCCAAGCCAGTGGAAGGAATGTTGGACTCCGCGATCACCACCCACGCCCCCAATTTTCTGGGGTGAGAATATTCTATTTCATGCTCTTAAATGCTGGGCTAGAATCTTTCTCTGTGCTACGAGTCAATTCCCTGCACATCCAAACTAACACATTGGCAGCAAGAAGTGTTAGAACAAAGAACATTTTAGTTTTAAATTACGCCTAACCATAAGCTAGCGGTCTACGTGTAGCATGCCTGCCTCTTACATGGAGGCTCCGGTTTTGTTTCCCAACCTAGTCAGGGATGTTTACTTGGATCTGAGGACAGGTTCGAGGTCCACTCAGCCTACGTTAGATAGCGGCCCTGGTCTTGGACGTTCGGAAATCGAACCCAGTCACAATGATAGCAGATATCATACAATTATTATCATTATCGTTATTTTTATTATGATTATTATTATTATTCTAGTGTCGGAAAGGCGATTATAAACACAGTTACAAAAATTCTTGGAAACATTGTATCATTTGACCAGAACCAGGCCACATCCACTGTATTCTCTGAGGCCTGTCGTAGATCGTCTTTCGTGCGTGAAGTTCGACACTGCAGACACAGAAACCAAATAGCGGCCCTGGTCTTGGATGTTCGGAAATAGAAACCAAGTCACAATGATAGCAGATATCATACAATTATGATGATGATGATGATGATGATGATTATTATTATTATTATTATTATTATTATTATTATTATTATTTCCGCAATAGCATTTGATGTTATCATGTTTACCGTAGCCTCATCTTGCTAAGTTCGTCTTGAATCTCACCGCTTCTGACTCCAGCCTGTTCAAAGAAAACCATATACTAACTATCCGCCGTCATGACTAGGTGATAAACCTTCAGCAACTTATGTTCATGGCTGCAGTTTGCTCTTTTCAGCTGAGACTGTAATCTTTTTGAACTTATTAAAAATCTATTCCTGGACTTAAAGCCTTGCACTGGGGGTTCATGTCTATACAGCAGGTGGATACTCTAATATCCCACTTTAATCCTTTACTTATTTGCTGCTACTCCTTGTCTATCGAAAGATCCAACAGCAGAGGAGCCGAAGCTCACACTATACAGCCAAGGAATGGAGACTTACCAGAGACTTACACGCCCTCTCCTTTACATCATTACTACAACCCCTGAATAATGTCATAACCATGTAAAGGGATTTGTAACCTTTCTTAACAACCTCGTTAATATGATTACCCCAATGTACACCATTCCTTGTATTAACACCTAGGTACTTATAGTGTTCCCCTCTAGGTAACATCTCCCCATCAGCACAATAATTATAATTGAGGGGATTTGCATCTTGGTGGAACTAAGATCTTGACTTTTCCTCCCATTTACATTCATACCACTGTCTGCTGTCCATCTCACAACATTGTTTAAGTCCAAGTATGAAGGATGAGTTCTCCACCCAATCAATACTTTATTTTACACAGTGTCAATATTATTTACATAAAAAGACAGTACCGGTTTCGACTGTAAATAGGTCATCTTCTGCTGCTAGAGAACTTACTTAACAGCGAATGTACAGAATAAATACTACTAAAATTAAAATTAAACAAGGATGCGATTAAATAAAGATGAATGCCACTATTCTAAAATTACTTACTTCCCTGCTGTCGCTCACAATTCCGCAACTCACTTACTACTCTGTAGAGTATAACATCATCCTCAAATATCCTTAACTATGATTCCACTTCTTTACTCATATCATTTATATACTTAAGAAAACATAAAAGTTTTAAAATACTGCCCTCTGGGAACGCCCCTCTTAACGATTATAGGATCAGATAACGCTTCATCTACTCTAATACTCTCTGTTTTTAATATGAATGTAGCCACTCCTTCAACCACTTTTTTGTCTCATCCAATAGCCTTCATTTTTGTCAGTAATCTCGTATGATCTACCCTATCAAAAGATCGATACAGTCCATTTGACCTCCTGAATCTAAAATGTCTTCTATATCTTACTGGAATCCTAAAAGTTGAGCTTCACTGGAATGACCCTTCCTAAACCCGAACTGCCTTGTATCAATGCAGTTAGTAATTTCACAAGGAGAAATGGATGCTAAACGCCTCAAGCAATGCCGTGACATGACATGTCATAAAACCGAATGGGGCAGAAGGCCCGGTGAGGGACGATAAGCCATACTACAAGGTAACCAGGATAGTCTTCAGAACAATCACAAAGATGTTAGTGGCCACAGTAACTAGACTTAAGATAGCAATAAGACCCTGTTAGAAATGTAGTTCATTCCACGCCCTCAAGAGTCGAGGAGAAAGATACTAAAGAGTTATCCATGGAGGGTAGCCATGATCTAATCAGTATATAGCGGTCCCCTTTGTTAAAATGAATTTTGATGCAATAACTGTTATTTGTAATGATCAATATTTTATACCTAGAATCATTCGTGAGGTGATAGAAATTGATAAGCACCTGAAGCTTCCGTTTCACCATAACTACTGCCTGTAAAATGTTTTCATTCCTCTTAGACAGTAGCGCCGTCTCTCAGGCCGGGAGATTTGTTACGGGGTTCGGAGAAGGTGAGCGGTTTGGCGGCCATGGCCTATACTAGGAACTCTCCCGGCATTCGCCTTAGTGCAGGAGAATGGAAAACCACGGAAAACCATTCCTCGATCCTATCTGATGTTTTGTCTTCCCTCTTACGAACTTCTTCTAGGATCGCGATAATTTCTTCCGCCCTTATCTCTTTTACTTCGGATATCTGTTTCTCTATTGCCTCGGCAAATTCCTTAAGTAACGTCATGGTTTGATGTTGAACTTCACTTAGTCCACCCTGAGTCTGACATATTTCCCTTTTAGTCACTTCCATTTCCCTATTCGTGGTCTCCTGATACACCACTGTCGTTTTAAAGTGTTCCTCTAATTGCTCCGACGGTTGTGGCCAGCTCAACTTAGTGTTAATTCTTCTTCTTCTTCTTCTTCGTTTTTCCTCATGACTCCGGCGTCATGACTATCATAATATTCAGCCCTCTAGCCGATGAACCATACTCCGCCATTCCTCCCTATCTAAAGCTTTCAATGTGGTTGCTCTGAGAGAACACTGTAGGGGGCCGTTCACCATGTCAATTCATCGTGTTGGTACTCGCCCTCGTTGTCTGGTTCCCTGAACTTTGCCCTCAACAATCAGCTTTTGGAGACTACCATCTCGGCGCATTATATGTCCAAAGTAGCGTACAATCCGCTGGTAGACCTTACACGATAGATGAACTTTTGTCGGAAGTTGGTTCAGGAATGATGTGTTCGTGCGATGAGCTGTCCAAGGAATCCTCAACATTTTCCTCCAGCACCACATTTCAAAGCTTTCTATCCGTTCACGATCACGTTTGAGGATGGTCCACGTCTCTTCGCTATACAAGAAGACTGAGAAGACTAGAGGTTCAACGAGCTTCTTTTTTGTATTGATGGTGATATTATATTTCCAGATCTTCCGCGGACGGATCATTGCTACCTTTGCTATTTCAATTCTTAAAAATTAATTTCTCTCACGAGTGCTTAACATTTAAAAAAAATATTTCCTCTTTAATAGTATTTCGTACCTTTCATTTCAGATTTGTTGTCAGTAGGCCCTAGAGTTCGGCAGTTCAAATTCACGGAACGGAGTCTTAGCTTGTCAGACTCGCCATCTGGTATGATTGATCATGTAATTACGTGACTCGTTAAATTACCTGATTGTTTATGGGAATAATTTAAATGAGTTCAAACAAATGGTAGTTCCCATCAGATAATATTTACCTGCAGTGCGATGTGCAAGGCTGTAATACGTAAGACCATGCAGGACGGTATAAGGAGTTTTCAACAATACTGTAGCCTTACACAAGTTCTTCTTACACTTGAAACTAAGTTTCTTTCTTCATAACTTCCTGTGTACGATCCTAACACGATTACCTATTTCTTCTATATCCTTCTAGATCATACAGTTTATCAATTGTTTTGCATCATGTAGCTGTCAGCATGCATTCGGGATATAGTGGGTTCGAACCCCACAGTCGGCAACCCTGAAGATAGTTTTCCATGGTTTCGCATTTTCACACCAGGCAAATGCTGAGGCTGTACCTTAATTAAGGTCAGGGCCATTTCCAACTACTAGCCCTTTCATGCCCCATCGTCGCCATAAGACCTATCTGTGTCAGTGCGAAGTAAAGCAAACTTTAACAAACAAACAAACAAACAAACAAACAAACAAACAAACAAACAAACAAACAAACAAACAAACAAACAAACAAACAAACAAACAAACAAACAAACAAACAAACAAACAAACAAACAAACGAACAAACAAACAAACAAATGAACATACATACAAACAAACAAACAAACAAACAAACAAACAAACAAACAAACAAACAAACAACTTTTGTATGTTTCCTCCGTTCGTAAGATACTGAGCGTGATCTCTGCCGAGATCGGTGCCATTTTTGGGTGATAATATGTGACAGCTCCGTCTCCTTGCTTCCAGTAGGCCAATGTTAAGATAACTACTGCCAAACTAAATTTCAACATCCCAGCGTTTTTAAAAATCCGTGACAACTGATATAGCAATGAGAAAATGACGTTATATTATTATTAATATTATTATGATTATTATTATTATTATTATTATTATTATTATTATTATTATTATTATTATAAAATTGTGATCCATTAGAATCTCCAAATAATCACTCATGACTCTTTACAGATGAGGATGTCCGACTCGTTGGCTGAATGGTCAGCGTACTGGCCTTCGGTTCAGAGGGTCCCGGGTTCGATTCCCGGCCGGGTCGGGGATTTTAACCTTAATTGGTTAATTCCAGTGGCCCGGAGGCTGGGTGTTTGTGCTGTCCCCAACATCCCTGCAACTCACACACCACACATAACACTATCCTCCACCACAATAATACGCAGTTACCTACAAATGGCAGATGCCGCCCACACTCATCGGAGGGTCTGCCTTACAAGGGCTGCACTCGGCTAGAAATAGCCACACGAAATTATTATTACAGATGAGGATTCAAGAATTTGGGAAAGAAATTAATAATAACGCTAACCAACACAAGGCTGGCATATTTGAGCACCTTCAAATACCACCAGACTGAGCGCGGATCGAACCTGCCACGTTGGGGTCAGAAGGCCAGCGCTCAACCACCTGAGCCACTCACCCCGGACTGTGGGAAAGAATTTGGGCGTCAACACGCTTTATGATTATTATTATTATTATTATTATTATTATTATTATTATTATTATTATTATTAATTCAACTCAAGCCGGAAGCATTATATGCATCTGAAACACTGATCACTAGGGGCAGATTATTGATTGAAGATGTAGAAAAGCAAGAAAGAAAGATCTTAAAGGAAATATTTGGAGCAGTCTCCTCAGGGGCAATCTGGATGATAAGGAAATCTCATGACCTGTATCAACACTCAGAGAAAATCTCAGACACATTTAGGAATAGACGTTTGAAATTGCATGGACATATTCTCAGAATGAGTGATTAGAGATTGACGAAAATAATTCTGAACCTAGCCCTAACAAATGAAAGTTAAATTTTAAAAAAATGGCTGCTCGAAGTTGGAAAAGATCTTCAGGAAATAGGCATCACAGATGACATTGTGTTAGACAGATCTAAGTTCAGAAAATTAGTCGACAATCATCACTTTAAACATCATCCAAGCACCTCCACCAACAAAACCTGGTCAGGAGATCGCAAGAAAAGCCACAGCGAGAAGGTGAAGAGATTTTAGGGGAAGAAAAAGGCAACGCCATCAGCTAAATAAGTTCAATCGCACTCTTTCGTTGGGCATAATGAAGAAAGAAGAAAGAAGAATTTCAACTCAACGTTTTCCTTGATATCATTCCATCAATCCCTTATCGTCACTGCTATGACCGTACCATCATATTGTATTTATTCTTTCTTAATCTGTTTACCCTCCAGGGTTTGTTTTTGCTTCGGACACATCGAGGGATCCCGCCACCTCTACCGTATCAAGGGCAGTGTCCTGGAGCGTGAGACTTTGGGTCGGGGATACAACTGGGGAGAATGGCCAGTACTTCGCCCAGGCTGCCTCACCTGCTATGCTGAACGGGGGCCTTATCGGCGGATGGGAAGATTGGAAGGGATAGACAAGGAAGTGGGAAGGAAGCAGCCGTGGCCTTAAGTTAGGTACCAGCCCGGCATTTGCCTGGAGGAGAATTGGGAAACAGCGGAAAACCACTTCGAGAATGGCTGAGGTAGGAATTGAGCCCACCTCTACTCAACTGACCTCCCGAGGCTGATTGGACCCCATTCCAGTCCTCATACTACTTTTCAAGTTTTGTGGCAGAGCCGGGAATCAAACCCGGGCCTCCGGATGGCAGCTAATCACGCTAACCACCACACCACAGAGGCGGACATGTATTTATTCTACAACTTCAAAAATGTTCGTTTCTGGTATCTTCTCTTACAGTTTCGGTTCGGAACTTATCTCCTCTTTTCTAATAGATCATCTCAAGGCATTCACATTTCAGTATCTAATAAAGTATTTCCTTGTTGGGTACCGCTACTGTTTTCCTACGTTTTCGCTCCCTAAGACACCTCGAACTAAGGCTTCATGTATTTTTTATTTCATTCTGTGAATATTCGCATCACACAGTAATGAATTTAAGCATGTTGGTTTGTCAGTTTCCGATTGATAATAATAAATATTGTTATTGGCTTTACGTCCCACTAACTACTTTCGACGGTTTTTCGAAGACACCGAGGTGCCGGAATTTTGTCCCGCAGATGTTCTTTTACTTGCCAGTAAATCTATCGACACTAGGCTGACGGATTTGAGCGCCTTCAAATACCACTGGACTGAGCCAGGATCGAACCTCCCAAGCTGGAGTCAGAAGGCCAGCGTCTCAACCGTCTGAGCCACTCAGCCCGGCGTTTCCGATTTCGAGCGTGATAACCGCGGTTCGAATGTCAGAAAGTGCACTATATTGTGGTAGTCTGATGTTATGAAGGTATAAGACTGTGTCAACGAAGAAGATATCTATGCAGGATGGCTGGTTGCCGACTTGGCACAATTTGATGCGTGGTAATTTGTTTACGATTCGGAGAACGACGAGGAACACGCCAGGTTTATTGAATTTTATTTTTGGTACATATAGTCTATATCTGAGCGTCACGCCTTGATTTCTCTAAGCATATTAGTCCAGACGACCTTACCTGATCATGCATATCCTTCGTTGTGTATTGTCATATGTGGCTGTAATTGCTGCTTCAAAGGAAGGGATTATAACGTACCTGGTGATTAACACCTCTGCTGAGAGAGTAATCAAACATACACAACAACTCTGACTTGCCCATTCATTTCAGTATTTCTGATCTCCAGAGATACTGACTTGAATCTCGTCATCCATCGACCACTCATGCATAAAACCTGACGGAAGATGATTCTAACCTTAATTCCCAATGCAAGGAAATGTGGAATCTGTCCACTGCTTCATTACAACTCATGGTTTGACTTGGCAAGAAGAACTTGGTCCATCCTTAACATGATTCGTTGTGGTCATGGTGTCCTCGCTACAACCCTGCACAGGTGGATTAAGGACCATTCCCTCAAGTGAGATGGTGTCTTTCCTCAAATTATCTATTATACTGTGAGTGGGGGTGATAGAAGAGGCTATTCTAGTTACGGGTCTGTCTTCTATACTAATATAAAGAGGAAAAATTTGTTTGTTTGTAACGAATAGACTCAGAAACTACTGAACTGATTTTAAAAATTACTTCACCTATAGAAAACTACATTGCCAGTGCGTAACATGGGCTGTATTTTATTTTCAAAACAATTCGAGGTGGGGGGCATGGGGGGGGGGAAGATATAAAAATAATAGTCTAATATAGGCAAAATATAGAATCTGTCGTACAAGGACGAGACAAAGCTCAATTTAATCCTCTTGACGCAAAGAACAAAACTCGGTAAGCCCTACGGGCCCGAAAACCATGTTTTAAGGCCCTAAAACCAACCGTTACGGAGATATTGGCACCACACTACCCCTGCTCTAGGAATCGGATAAAGTAATAATAATGTTATTTGCTTTACGTCCCACTAACTACTTTTTAAGGTCTTCGGAGACGCCGAGGTGCCGGAATTTAGTCCCGCAGGAGTTCTTTTACGTGCCAGTAAATCTACCGACACGGGGCTGTCGTATTTGAGCACCTTCAAATACCACCGGACTGAGCCAGGATCGAACCTGCCAAGTTGGGATTAGAAGGCCAGCGCCTTAACCGTCTGAGCCACTCAGCCCGGCTGGATAAAGTAATGAACTGCCATAACCATGGCAACGTCAGCTCGAGGATTCTACAGCAGCGAAATTACCTACAATAATTCACAAGGACCTAACATGTTACAGACATGAAAATTGATATTTTGAATCCCCTTTAAAAATAAAATAACACAAATATTCGTTTTCAGAAAATCCACTTTAAGTGGGGAGGGGGGGGGGTTGTGAAAAGAAGTGAGGAAGGAGTTGAATTATTTATATGAGGATACATATATCTCAAAAAATCAAGATGTTACAGACTTTAAAATTGGTACTTGGAATCTCCTTTAAAAATGGACACACTCTTTTTGGAAAATCCACTTAAGAGAGTGAAAATAATAGCAAAGCGGGTGAATTTTTAAAGTGAGTATCTTCTTCTATCGCTTTACCCACACCTGTGAGGTTGCGGCTACGAACTGTGTCGCACATGAGGATTTGACCATGTTTTACGGCTGGATGCCCTTCCTGACGGCAACCGTATGTGTAGGGATGTAATCTACACTTCTATACTAATATTGTAAAGAGGAAAAATTTGCATATTTGTTTGTAACGGATAGACTCAAAAATTACTGAACCGATTTTAAAAATTACTTCACATATAGTACACTAGCAAGATACCCGTGCTTCGCTACGGTATTGTACTGAAATTTATAATTGAATGCTTATTGTTTTAGATATATAATCCGCCGAAATTCGCGATCTGACTCGTTTTCTGTGAGAATCCACCAAAATTCCCGATCTGACTCGTTTTCTATTAGATTACGGCACGTTTCCTCCCATTTTTCAATCTTCCTTTCCAGCAATCGATTTCGTACTTCCCGGGCTAGGCTCAGGTATTCCTCCCGGTCAGTTGGCTCCGTAAATCTTTGCCATCTTTTCCTATAATCATTTTAATATGTATAAAATCCTTCAGGAGATCCGGCGTGGTGTCATATTGGGTGCTTTGGCGGCACTGAACCCGCGGCCGGACTGCATTCTTAGTCATTACCCGTCCAGGAGCCGTTTCCAGCGCGATCCGCACATTTGACGACGGTCCGGAACATTATTATTATTATTATTATTATTATTATTATTATTATTATTATTATTATTATTATTATTATTATTATTATTACTATTATGTGTTGCTGGAAAGGCTGATGACAGGGAAAACCGGAGTATCCGGAGAAAAACCTGTCCCACCTCCGTTTTTTCCAGCACGAATGTCACATGGAGTGACCGGGATTTGAACCACGGAACCCAGCTGTGAGAGAGGCAGGCGCGCTGCCGCCTTAGCAAAGGAGGATACTTATAAGTACATTAAGAACAGTAAAATCAATGGGTTCACCTCCTTCTACACCCCACCGCCGTTAAGTTTATTTACCGGCAAACCCCCCCCCCAAAAAAAAAAAATTTAAAAGAAGGCTTGTTTCTTTATGTTTAAAGGAGATTCCAAACACCAATGTTCACGTCTATTGCCGTCAGTTTTGAGATATAAGTATCCCCATAAAAATAATTTATTTTTTTCACTTCATCTCACACTACTCCCCCCCACCCGTAAGTGAATTTTCCCGCAAAAAATACTTGCTTCTTTAATAGTAAAAGATCTTCTAAATACCAATTATCACGACTCTAACTTCTTCAGCTTTTGATTTATGTGTCGTCATGAAAGGAATTCAACTCCTTTACACTCCCACCCTCCAAGATGGTTTCCCCACCGAAACGCGTTTTTCTTTGTTTTTAAAGGAGATCTAAATACGAATTTTCACGTCTGTAACAACTTTAGTTTTTATTAGATGTTTGCATTCTCATACAATTAAGTCAATTAAATTTTCAATACTTTCACCCCCCCCCCCCCTCATTGGATTTTCCGAGAATACGTGTTTCTTTACTTTTAAAGCAGATTGCAAATATCGAATTTCACGTCTGTAACATCTTCATTTTTGAGATATCAGTAGCCTAATTAAAAGAATTCAACACCATTTTCGGTCACTCTTACCCACCCCCCACCACCCAAGTGGTATTTCCGAAAAATAAAAATACACGATTCGTTATGTTTAATAGAGATAAAAAATACCATTTTTCACTTCTGTAACATGTTAAGTTTTTTTAGATATACTGTAAAAATTCTCATTTTAAAATTTCACCACTTTTGAGTTCCCCTTAGGTGGATTTCCAAAAACAAATCACCTATGTTTCTTTACATTTACAGGAGATTCCAAACACCCACTTTTTACGTCTGTAACATTTTACGTTTCCAAGATATTCTGTAGATATAGTCTTTCAAAAAATTCACCCAATTTGTCACTCCTGTTTAACCGCCATTAATTGGATTTCCAAAAACTAAAAAATACGTGTTTCTTTATTTTTAAAGGAGGTCCCATATACAAATTTTCGGTTCTGTAATATCTTCAGGTTCTGAAATATAAGTATCCTCATTAAAGGCATTCAACCCATTTTTCACCCTTTTACACCCCTCCTATTGGGATTTACAGGAAACAAAAAAATACGTGTTCCTTTATTTTTAGAGGAGATTCTAACTACCAATTTTTACATCTGTAAATTTTTAAGTTTTAAGATGTAAACACACTCATTTCTAAAAATTCACCCCCCACTTTCAACCCCCAATATTTATATCTTCAAAAAACGAAAAAATACGTGTTTCTTTACTTTTAAAGTAGATACCACATACCAATTTTCAGGTCTGTAATATCTTCAGGTTCTGAAATATAAGAAGCCTCATTAAAGGCATTCAACCCATTATTCACCCTTTTACACCCTTCCTATTGGGATTTTCCGAGAACAAAAGATTACGCGTTTCTTTATTTTTAAAGGAGATTCTAAATACCAATTTTTACATCCATACACTTTAAAAGTTTTGAGATATAGATACACTCATTTTAAAAAATCACCCCCTTTTCACCCCCCCCATTAATTGGATTTTCGAAAAACAAAAAAATACGTGATTCTTTATTTTTTAAAGAGATCCCAAACATCAATTTTCAGGTCTGTAATATCTTCAGGTTCTGAGATATAAGTAGCCTCATTAAAGGCATTCAACCCCTTTTTCACCCATTTTTACGATTCCTATTGCGATTTTCAAAAAACCAAAAAATACGTGTTTCTTTATTCTTAATGAAGATTCTAAATATCAATTTTTACATCTGCAAACTTTAAAAGTTTGGAGATATAAATTCACTCATTTTAAAAATTCGCCCCCTTTTCACCCTCCCATTAATTGGATTTTCCAAAAACAAAAAAATACGTGTTTCTTCATTTTTAATAGAGATCAAAAGTACCAAGTTTCAGGTCTGTAACATCTTCAGTTTCTGAGATATAAGTACCGGTATCCTGATTAAAGGCATTCAACCCATTTCCCCACATTTTCACCCTTTTTCATCCCTCCTATTGCGATTTTCTGAAAACAAAAAAATACGTGTTCCTTTATTTTTAAGGAAGGTTCTAAATACCAATTTTTACAGCTGCAAACTTTAAAAGTTTGGAGATATAGATTCACTCATTTTAAAAATTCACCCCCTTTTCACCCTCCCATTAATTGGATTTTCCAAAAACAAAAAAATACGTGTTTCTTTATTTTTAAAAGAGATCAAACGTACCAATTTTCAGGTCTGTAATATCTTCAGTTTCTGAGATATAGGTACCGGTATCCTGATTAAAGGCATTCAACCCATTTTCCCCATTTTCACCCTTTTTCACCCCTCCTATTGGGATTTTCTGAAAACAAAAAAATACGTGTTTCCTTATTTTTAAAGACGATTCTAAATACCAATTTTTACATCTGTAAACTTTTAAAGTTTTGAGATATAGAGCAACTCATTTTAAAATTTCACCCCCGTTTTCACCCCCTTAGCGCAGGAATATCCCAAAATCCTCTCTTAGCGAGCACCTACGTCTTAATATGAATATATCCCCAAAATTTCATCTCTTTATGTCCAGTAGTTTTGGCTCGGCGATGATGAATCAGTCAGTCAGGACAAGTTATTTTATATATATATAGATTGCCAGTGAGTAACATGGGCTGTATTTTATTTTCAAAACAATTCGAGGGGGGCGACGGGGGGAGATAT
Organism: Anabrus simplex; assembly: GCF_040414725.1. Lineage (NCBI taxonomy): Eukaryota > Metazoa > Arthropoda > Insecta > Orthoptera > Tettigoniidae > Anabrus > Anabrus simplex. The sequence goes on along the minus strand of NC_090265.1, from coordinate 1,736,863,782 downwards.
AAAAATATTAAGATAATAGGCTAATATAGGCGAAATCGAATTTGTCGTACAAGGACGAGACAAAGCTCATTTTAAGCCCCTTGACGCTAAGAACAAAACTCGCTAAACCCTTCGGGCCCGAAAACCATGTTTTTAGACCCTAAAACCAACCGTAATGGAGATATTGGAACCACACTACCCCTGCTCTAGGAATCGGATAAAGAAATGAACTGCCGTAACCATGGCAACGTCAGCTCCAGGATTCTACAGCAGTTAGATTATGCATGTACGTCTGGGCATAGCTGCCAACAGAAACTGATACACATACGACTTACTATCTGAAGAAAATAAACTGTTGTGTAAGACGCGCATAGCACTCCTTTGGGCGGGAATGGAAAGGGAGTGAAGTATAAAAGGAATAGCCCCGGAGATCTCCGTAGTACAGCGACCAGCGGTTGCCGACGGGCCTCCGTTTTTACGTACTGGCTTAGGTTTCAGCATTTTGCGGAGTCTCTTACCTATAGTTTAAACTATTTTCTGTCAAATCATGGAGTAGTAGGATCACTGATGTTATTAGTGCCAATATTTTGGTCCACTTTTACGATCATTGTAACCATGAAAACAACCTATATACTGTACACAGTTTATACTCAGATTCATTATATGATGTGCGACATGAGTGACAAGCCCTGAGAATTATAATTCTCGATAACTATAGTAGTTTCTTTTATACATCGCGTATTTCCTTTATCATTTGTAATAGTTATAAAATGTCGGATCAAACAAATACATTCAATAATATTTATATTTGTGGTACTATCTGGCGGATGTATACTTACACTAAACCTGCAGCTTTGTGAAGGGAACAGGTATATCTAGGTGGGAATGAAGGGAAAACACGGTAGCAAAAGATCTTAGAGGTCGACGCTAATTAGGAACTAATGTTTAGAGGCCCCATGAAGAAAAGAAGAAGAAGATACACTATAATTATGACAAATAACTTCTGCGTACTTAAGTAAATACACCAGTGATATAAATATCAATGAAGTCAGTCACGCAGATAGTATGGGTAACTAAAACCAGTTTCTGATAACCCGTACGAAGAACGGGTACTTCTGCTAGTTCTGGAGATAAATAGGGAGATACTGAACTAGATATAGCCGTTGCGCCTCCAAAAATCACTACGCGATATATTTCTGCCTAGAGCTTTGGTCACTAAGGTACTGTCATGAAAGAATTCTCGCTCTTAATGATATACAGGGCCTCTCATATAAACTAAGATCGAACGCTGTACTCTGCGCTACTGCCTCAGCGGAACACGGCCGCCCTGCTTTAAGTGTGTGTACAACCTTATATGAAATTTTACTTTATAAATTATACCAGAAATGTCGTCCTTCCTGGGTTATACATGCATTGTATCTGGTAACCACATTCTGGCTGACGCGAGCGAGTTATACCATTGTAATGTTTCTGATTTTACTCGCAATATTTTCTTTCATTTATTCCAATGTGTGAGGAATTGGTCTCGGGTTCACTAAGCTAATTGTTGGCACTCCCAATTACAGTTGGAATCGTGTGCATCATATCTATTCCGCGACGCGTACAACACAATTTTTATTTTATTTGTCTGAAAGGATCATCTAATTTGCAGATAATGCGGGTTGCAACAAGGACAAATTTTCACCCGAAACAATTTAATACTTTAAGAACTTAAGAAAGAAATAAAACTTTAAATTAAACACAGAACAAGAATTCTACTCGTACAAAAAGTTCGCAAAATATCAACCACTGTCACAAACAATCCACAGAAATTCATTTGACACATTAACAGGTAATATAAATCCTAAAAGTCCGCCTCTGTGGTGTAGTGGTTAGTGTGATTAGCTGCCACCCCTGGAGGCCCGGGTTCGATTCCCGGCTCTGCCACGAAATTTGAAAGGTGGTACGAGGGCTGGAACCGGGTCCACTAAGCCTCGGGACGTCAACTGAGTAGAGGTGGGTTCTATTCCCACCTCACCTATCCTGGAAGTGGTTTTCCGTGGTTTCCCACTTCTCCTCCAGGCAAATGCCGGGATGGTACCTAACTTAAGGCCACGGCCGCTTCCTTCCCTCTTCCTAGTCTATCCCTTCCAATCATCCCATCCCCCACCAAGGCCCCTGTTCAGCATAGCAGGTGAGGTCGACTGGACGAGGTACTGGTCATCCTCCCCAGTTATATCCCCCGACCTAATGTCTCATGCTCCAGGACACTTCACTTGAGGTGGTGAGGTGCAGGTGAGGCCGCCTGGGCGAGGTACTGGTCATCCTCCCCAGTTGTATCCCCGACCCAGAGTCTGAAGCTCCAGGACACTGTCCTAGAGACCGTAGAGGTGGGATCCCTCGCTGAGCCCGAGGGAAAAACCAACCCTAGAGGGTAAGCAGATAAAGAAGAAGAAGAAGAAGAAGAAGAAGAAGAAGAATATTTTGGCTGCTAGAAAAAAAACGAGCGAAAGTAAGAAAATGTTCATAGTAAGATAAGTCCGCGGCGTGAGTTTTGGAAGGGATTCCGATCTTCTTTGGTCTACGCAGTATAACTCAGAACTGAACTATATGTATCACATTTCACTTGATCGTAACAGTACAAGTATGTTAATATCTATCCAGGGGAGAAGAGGGGTAGCGGTGTAGAGGTAGCGTGCGTGCTTCATACCCGGAGGCCCCGTGTTCTAGTCCTGGCCAGGTCAGGGATTTTTACCTGGATCTGAGGGCTGGTTCGGGGTCCACTCATCCTCCCTGTTTACGATTGAGGAGCTATCTGACTGTGAGATGGCGACCCCGGTCTAGAGAGCCAAGAATAACGGCCGAGAGGATTCTGCATGCCTTCGAGCTGAGCAGCGGTTGCGTCGCTTGGTAGGCCATAGCCCTTCGGAGCTGTTGCGAAATGGGATTTGGGGGAGAAGAGTACAAGTTATTTTCAGACTTACACTTGTTTTTTTCTGGCAGCCCTTGTTTTAAAGTAAGTCTGACGACGACTTCGCTCGGAATGTTTGTGATCTTTTATTTATATTTGATGAACAGTGAAGAGGATCATGAAAAGAAAATATAGTAGTCAAAAATAACTACTTTATTTCTTTCCACTAGAAAACACCATCAGTTGCAACGAAGCAAGGTAGACAATGAAACGTTGCTGAAAATTCCGAGCAGTCAGCGGAGAAATGATGTGGAATGACATTAGTTGACGAATACGTTTGAATGGAGTCTTTAAAAGTATGAAAGGTCTCAATATGACGACAAAGCTGGAATTCAAGAGGACAAAGTCGGGCAAATATTCGTTTATAGGAAGGGGAGTCAAGGAATGGAATAACTTACCGAGGTAGATGTTCAATAAACTTCCAATTTCTTTGAAAACATTTAAGAATAGGCTAGGAATACAAGAGATAGGGGATCTGCCACCTGGGCGACTGCCCTAAATGCAGATCAGTAGTGATTGATTGATTGATTGATTGATTGATTGATTGATTGATTGATTGATTGATTGATTGATTGATTGATTGATTGATTGATTGATTGATTGATCGATCGAATTCCTAATAATTGTTTACACTAGAAAACCGCCATATTTTGTACGGTAGTTATTCTTAAAGTCCGCCTCTGTGGTGTAGTAGTTTGTGTGATTAGCTGCCACCCCCAGACGTCCGGGTTCGATTCCCGGCTGTGCCACGAAATTTGAAAAGTGGTATGAGGGCTGGAACGGGGTCCACTCAGGCTCGGGAGGTCAACTGAGTAGAGGGGGTTCGATTCCCTCCTCAACTATCCTGGAAGTGGTTTTCCGTTGTTTCCCCACTTCTCCTCCAGGCAAATGCCGGGATGGTACCTAACTTAAGGCCACGGCCACTTCCTTCCCTCTTCCTTGTCTATCCCTTCCAAACTCCCCATCCCCCCACAAGGCCCCTGTTCAGCATAGCAGGTGAGGCCGCCTGGGCGAGGTACTGGTCATCCTCCCCAGTTGTATACCCTGACCCAGAGTCTGAAGCTCCAGGACACTGCCCTTGAGGTGGTATAGGTGGGATCCCTCGCTGAGTCCGAGGGGAAAACTGACCCTGGAGTGTAAACAGATTACGAACGAACGAAGTTATTCTTAAAATTGCTGCTCTATAGCTCACTTCCTATTGAAAGGACAGATGTTGCTATAAAAACTCACGAAAACTCACGAATATGAATTTTCCCGAAAATAACACCCTCGCAGATCAATTTGTAGATTTTCATCGAAATCTTTAGAGTTGTTTCAAGAAAGTTAGTACAGATATACAAGCATTGCTCGTTTGATAGCCGAGAAGAGTGTTAATATTTGTTTACAATTTGCTTAACGTCGCACCGACACAGATAGGTCTTATGGCGACGATAGGATAGAAAAGGGCAAGGAGTGGGAAGGAAACGGCCTCGGCCTTAATTGAGGTACAGCCCCTCCTGGTATGAACATGAAAAACCTTGAACATACATGTTTTTGGCCGTTTTCAGAACATCGAAATACGATGAATAGTGATGAGTACCTACTGCGTGGTTTGGTCTGGCACCTATCAGCTTGCATTCGGCGAAAATGAGTTTTAACCCAACTGTCGGCGGCCCTGAAGACGGTTTTCCGTGGTTTCCTATTTTCACACCAATCAAATGTATGGCTGTACCTTAATTAAAGCCACGGCCACTTCCTTCCCATTCCTAAGCCTTTACTATCCCATCGTCGCCATAAGTCCGACTCGTTGGCTGAACGGTCAGCGTACTGGCCGTTGGTTCAGAGGATCCCGGGTTCGATTCCCGGGCGGGTCGGGGATTTTAACCTTAATTGGTTAATTCCAATGGCACGGGGGCTGGGTGTATGTGTTGTCTTCATCATCATTCCATCCTCATCATGACGCGCAGGTTGCCTACGGGAGTCAAATAGAAAGACCTGCACCTGGCGAGCCGAACCCGTCCTGGTATATCCCGGCACTAAAAGCCATACGACATTTCATTTCATTTGTCGCCATAAGACCTACCTCTTTCAGTGCGACGCAAAGCAAATAGCAATATATGTATGTATGTATGCATGTATGTATTGAACCCTTTAGGTCCATATTGAGGGATACCTACCTTCCTTACCTATCAGCAAAGCTCATGAGATCTGTCTCTTGGGTCGTTTCGGGTTCTTCGCCACTTGCTGAGGTAAAGGTAGGGTTCATTAATTCTAATCTATCTACTGGAATGAAAGGTCTGTTTAAAAGATTCCTATTTATTCAGGAAAATTCTGAAGTAATTTACTATGTCAACGGTGTCATAGTCAATTGTGTCCACTGGACACCACAATCATTTTTACATAAACGTCAGAACACTGGTGTGAGACTTTAACGTAACTGCCTGATGGGCATTCTTACTAGAAACCATTATCTCAATTATTAATCATTTAAGAAAGAAAAGTCTGGAAATCCTTAAATTCGGCTTCCATGTGAGACCACATGTACCATCATAGTGATTCGTTATGGTCCAGCCCTCGTAACACGAACTCTGGACTCTGGGAATAATTAAGGCCGTCCAATCGGTGTGTGCCACACAGTGGTTCTACGGCATGGACCCTTAAATGAATCGATGTGACCTGCGTCTATGTCATGGACCGACATCTACTCTTCTAAGTTACTTTAAAGTCATTGTGGATGATGACCGCAAGGAAATGATGCTACAATGGCATATGGCCCTAATCTAAGTCACTGAGGTTGATGACCCCCTGACCATCCAAGTTTCTAGGCTGAAGGCTAAACACAATTAAGTTACATCGGTTGATGACCAAAGTTTCCACTTTACTATCCCCAGCACATTCACTGCTCAATCAATCAAAGTTCAATAATTACAACAATAGCAATGCTCACAAACTTTGTGGCAGTAAAATCCATTTCCTTCGGATATGTCCCTTTAATCTTTACTTTATTTTTAATATTCCCCAGACAACAAACTAAAATTTCCAGAATGCATCTCCAAGTTATTCGCTTGATTAAAGTTATTTCAAAATGCGGTTTCACTGAATTCAATAATTTAATAAATTTAAATGATTTAACGAAATATTAACAAACAACAAATTTTATCTCCGCGGACTCTGGTTTCCTCACAAATTTCTACGCAGCTGTGATGTAAAATTCAATATTGCGATGTTTATCTGGCTGGAAAAGAATTTGTTACATCATTCATGTCCAGCTATATATCCCGTCTCGTGATATCACACTTTAAAATTCAATATAATCCTAACCGTTATTAACACTTGGATATCCTAATAATCTAGGTATAAACCAAACAACTCGCCATATAATTACGATGTCATATCTCGTCATTACCATAATGAAATTTGCACACCCCTCACAGACAAACCGATCAATCACGACCATCGCTCTATATTTTGGACAACCCTGAAATTGGGTTACTCTGTTCCTTATACTCAAAGTTCATGGTTTCAAATGTTCATTACGTCCCCAATTACAGTATTTCACAGTACTTAGATCATTACCGGCTACGAATTTTCAACTAAATCCAGCATTTTAACGTTTTCCCTGGCCGAGAATACAGTCTCAATACCAAGCCTGTCCCGTTAGATAGCTGAGGTGTCTCACCCCCCTCGCTCGCTTGGCAGTTACAGGAACCACCTGGTTTATTCACAGTTGACTGACTTCTCAAATGTTCCCTTTAAACTCTGCCGACATAATTAAACAAATACGATATTCTAACCAACAAAATGCACAGATTATGCTTCAAGATGCCCACACTAATTATACGCGTCGCCAATTGATACCGCTATAGATTTCTATGAATTTATTTCCATTCCCAACATTATAAAATATTCCTCGGGCTATCATGTCCCAGCTTCAATGACAGGACTCTAACCTGATTCGCACATCTCATCTCAACTCATACAAAACATTCCTCGGGCTTCCGGGTCCCGGCTTCAATGACAGGTCCAACCTGATTCACAAACTAACCTCTGTTTCCCAGCTCCACAATTATCATCGACAAAGAACTGGAATAAAATCCTCACTAGAAATACCGACGTCTAATATCGCACAATGCATTAATCATGAATAACTTCGCATAAATGATATCGTATTTAATAACTTGATTTTTACGAGAAATGACTGAAACATTCTACTAGATCTTTTATTGTCAGTCAGACACAGTTTAAAATGGGCATTAAAAAAGAACGTTTCTCTCCGTGACCAAATTCATCTCCCTATGTCCTCACCCGACTGCGCGCTTCCACTCGATTGAAAATGAGTAACCATGGATTATTCTTTTTAACGTCAAATTGCAGACAGAAGAAATTTTACGTCGAATGAACATCTTACTTTGACATCACAAAATACAGGCAATACACTCACACGGATGACGATCTACATTGGACGTGATATCACTTCGGAACCCTATTCAATAACTTTTTACAACATTATACGGCCCTCGCAAAACTTCAAAATTTTATCCAAGTGGAAAATAAAACAAATGACTCTTTTAGTCGTACTCTCACATTTACAAAACTTAGTAGGGCGACCACTGCGTCGTATATCCCCATTCAAATACACTTTAAGAAATCACGAGACGAGATATAAGAGGTAGTAAGATGGAAAGTCACATTACCTTATGTAGTCACACCATTGTTCGTCATAGGGCTCACCTGCGACCCTGGCATTTTATTTAGCCATTTTTACATTCATGGCTGTACATATCATTGTGTTTCTTCAGGTTTCCTGGAATAAAGCATAAAAAAAAAGAAAATACCCTTCACTTGTTTGCTGAGCGCACACGATGGATTGTAATTATTCCCGCACACGAATTACTTAATCACATTAGAATATTTCAGTACTTTGACCGTCCTATGTGATACACTTATTTCTCTCAAGAAAACTATCTCCCCATGGAGTCAAGTCTTAGCCGCAATGGCTAAAATCTGCAGTCGAACTCAGTCTACTTTCGTTGGTTTGATTTCGCAGAGCAGCTCAACAATTTTTCGTCCGCTTTGTATCACAAATGCCGGAGAAGGAAGCTTCGTCATGGCGTCCCTTCATATTTATAGCAGTTACCCCCTCTCTTCGGATCTCTCCCTTTGCCGCCAAGAAAAATTTTATAAATTTTCTGACTTACCTAAACTGTAATTTCAAGAGTTTTGAAAGTGACTACATGCTTGCTACATTTCTGGCGGTAGTGTTCATGGATATTTAAAAATTTTACGGGTTCAATTTGTGAGATGATTGACCTCCTTTGATAGGCACTATATTTTTTTGACTTGGCGTGGTCACGCCGTGTACACGCGCTTTGAAATAGTTCATAAAAATGACTTGAGATTCTTCCGCCGTCGACACGTGTGGTTGACGTCACGTACCCCAGAGCGTGGGACCGAAGGTAATCACCCCCTCGTCACGTGTCAAATCCATGCTATCAAGAATCCAACTTTTAGTTTAATTGTTACATTATGCATAATGTTCTTAGGGCACAAAGGTCATGGGTTCAGTATGTATGTATGTATGTATGTATGTATGTATGTATGTATGTATGTATGTATGTATGTATGTATGTATGTATGTATGTATGTATGTATGTATGTATGTACGTATGTATGTATGTATGTATGTATGTACACGCATAACGAGAAAATAGCTGAAGAGAATTTAATGGAAATCGGTATGTAAAGTCGAGGATTGAGGTACTACATTCTAGGCTACAAATAATTTTATTCACGCTGAGAGAAATGGTAGTTTAGGGGAAGGCCAACAATTTAATTCTCATATAATTATGTTATTAATGGCCCATCGATAAGTATGGTACTACATAACTAAAGTTATATAGAATTATATTTTCGATCATGTATGTCATTCATTTCTACCGTACCGGCTATGATAACTGAGACATTCGTGAATTTCGATTCTTGTTGCTCAGTTCATAGCAATGCAGAGGCACGAAGAAGTGGGTGAACATACATACATACATACATACATACATACATACATACATACATACATACATACATACATTATCATTATAGACTGTTATGCCTTTCAGCGTTCAGTCTGCAAGCCTCTGAGAATTTACTAAACGTCGCCACAATCCTCGATTTGCAACTAGTGTTGTGGCCTCATTTAGTTATATACCTCTTATCTTTAAATCGTTAGAAACAGAGTCTAACCATCGTCGTCTTGGTCTCCCTCTACTTCTCTTACCCTCCATAACAGAGTCCATTATTCTCCTAGGTAACCTATCCTCCTCCATTCGCCTCACATGACCCCACCACCGAAGCCGGTTTATGCGTACAGCTTCATCCATCGAGTTCATTCCTAAATTAGCCTTTATCTCCTAATTCCGAGTTCCCTCCTGCGATTGTTCCCACCTGTTTGTACCAGCAATCATTCTTGCTACTTTCATGTCTGTTACTTCTAACTTATGAATAAGATATCCTGAGTCCACCCAGCTTTCGCTCCCATAAAGTAAAGTTGGTCTGAAAACAGACCGATAATTTAATGAAAATCGGTATGTAATGTGAGGGGTATAAAGCACTGTAGTATAGGCTATAAATAACTTTATATCAGCAGGACGAATTGGTAGTTTAGGGGATGGCCCTTAAAAATAATCTTTAAATGCCTACGTTATTATGCAGTTTAATACAATCTTATTCACAACGTGTACATGGCTTTATCAAGAATTCTGTATACAATGTAGAATTCCGTTGCGAAACACGGGTGCACCAGCTAGTCAGAGAAAAATATTTAGTAATACTCGAGGCAGTGGTGATTATTGCTTAAAGGCGAAGTACAATAGGCAGCCATCCACGTGTTCAAGAACAGAGGCTACATGACGCGATGTACTGCACGAGCCAACTGTGGGGCTACTGGTGTTCACATTACACAACGCATTGATCATGATAAAGAACGCAGTATGATATAACGTACAATACACAGTAAATCGATCCCCATTGTGTAAACGCAGGTCAACCCAGTTAACCACGTTGAGTCCTGTCCATAGAAGAAAAGCATCAAAACCATTAGCCAGAACAGTATTGTTGTTGTTGCAGTCCATACACTAGTTTGATGCAGCCTTCCATGCCACCCTATCCCTATCCCTATCCTACTACTACTTCTTCTCTTTTCCTTCCGTTTTCACACACCTGTGGGGTCATGGGTGCGAACTCCGTCATACATATGGATTCGGCCCTGCTTTACGGCCGGATGCCCTTCCTGACTCCAACCCTATATGGATGGATGTAATCACTATTGCGTGTTTTTGTGGTGGTTGGTAGTGTGGTATGCTGTCTGAATATGATGAGGAGAGTGTTGGAACGGACACATACACCCACTCCCCGAGACAGAAGAATTAATCACAAGCGATTTAAATTCCCGACCCGGGCCGGGAATCAAATCCGTGACCCTCTGAACCGAAGGCCAATACGCTGACCATTCAGCCAATGAGTCGGACGTAACTATTACATCCTACATCTGCTCTAATATGCTTGTCTCATTCACACCTTGGTCTTCCCCTACCGTTTTTACCACCTACACTGAACAAGTCCTGGGTGTCTTCAGATGTGTCCTATCATTCTATCTCTTATTCTGGTCAAATTTAGCCAAATCGATCACCTCTTACCAGTTCGACACTCAGTATCTCTTCATTCGTGATTCGATCTACCCATCTCACCTTCTGCATTCTTCTGTAACAAACCCTTCTATTAGCTTTCTTTCTGAGGTAGTTATCGACCATCTTTCACTTCCATACAACGCCACGCTCCAGACTAAAGTCTTCAAAACATCTTTCTAATTCTTATATCAATGTTCGAAGTGAGTACATTTCTTTTCTTTGCTTGTGCTAGTCTGCATTTTGTGCCCTCCTTACTTCTGCCATAGTTAGTAATTTTAGTACCCAAGTAACGATCTTCATCTTACAGCTGTAGTTACCCGTTGCAGTATCAACATAGCTAAGCCACGTTAGGAAAAGGCCAAATTAGTCAAATTATTATATATATATATATATATATATATATATATATATATATAAAATAACTTGTCCTGACTGACTGACTGACTGACTGACTGACTGATTCATCATCGCCGAGCCAAAACTACTGGACATAAAGAAATGAAATTTTGGGCATAGATTCATATTAAAATGTAGGTGCTCGCTAAGAGAGGATTTTTGGATATTCCTTTGCTAATGGGGGTGAAAAGGGGGTTGAAATTTTAAAATGAGTGTATCTATATCTCAAAACTTTGAAAGTTTACAGATGTAAAAATTGGTATTTAGAATCTCCTTTAAAAATAAGGAAACACGTATTTTTTTGTTTTCAGAAAATCCCAATAGGAGGGGTGAAAAACGGTGAAAAAGGGGTTGAATGCCTGTAATCAGAATACCGGTACTTATATCTCAGAAACAGAAGATATTACAGACCAGAAAATTGGTACTTTTGATCTCTTTTAAAAATAAAGAAACACGTATTTTTTTGTTTTTGAAAAATCCAATTAATGGGAGGGTGAAAAGGGGGGTGAATTTTTAAAAACAGTGCATCTATATCTCAAAACTTTTAAAGTTTACAGATGTAAAAATAGGTATTTAGAATCTTCATTAAAAATAAAGAAACACGTATTTTTGTGTTTTCGGAAAATCCCAATAGGAGGGTTGAAAAGGGGTGAAAATGGGTTGAATGCCTTTAATGAGGATACTTATATCTCAGAAACTGACTATATTACAGACCTGAAAACTGGTGTTTGGAATCTCCTTTAAAAATAAAGAAGCACGTATTTTTCTGTTTTTGGAAAATCCAATTAATGGGGGGTGAAAAGAGGGTGAATTTTTAAAATGTGTATAGCTATATCTCAAAACTTTTAAATATTATAGATGTAAAAATTGGTATTTAGAATCTCCTTTAAAAATAAAGAAACACGTATTTTTTTGTCTTCGGGAAATCCCAATAGGAGGGGTGAAAAAGGGGTTGAATGCCCTTAATGAGGATACTTATATCTCAGAAACTGAAGATATTTCAGACCTGAAAATAGGTATTTGGGATCTCTTTTAAAAATAAAGAAAGAATTTTTTTGCTTTTAGCAAATCCAAATGGTGGGGGTGAAAAGGGGGTGGAATTTTAAAATGACTGTATGTATATCTCAAAACTTTAAAAGTTTGCACATATCAAAATTGATATTTAGAATCACCTTTAAAAATAAAGGAACACATATTTTTTTGTTTCCTGTAAATCCCAATAGGAGGGGTGTAAAAGGGTGAATAATGGGTTGAATCCCTTTATGAGGATACATATATCTCAGAAACTGAAGATATTACAGAACTGAAAATTGGTGTTTAGGATCTCCTTTAAAAATAAAGAAACAAGTATTTTTTTGTTTTTGGAAAATCCAATTAATGGCGGTTAAACTGGAGTGACAAATTGGGGTGAATTTTTGGAAAGACTATATCTACAGAATATCTGAGAAAGGTAAAATGTTACAGACGTAAACATTGGGTATTTGTAATTTCCTGTAAATGTAAAGAAACATAGGTGATTTGTTTTTGGAAACTCCCCTTAAGGGGAAATAAAAAGGGGTGAAATATTAAAATGAGAATTTCTACAGTATATATCAAAAAACTTAACATGTTACACAAGTGAAAATGGTATTTTTACCTGTATTAAAAACAAAGAAACGTGTATGATTAGTTTTCGGAAATACCACTTGGGTGGAAGGGGGGCGTGTGTAAAAGTAACTGAAAATGGTGTCGATTTCTTTTAATTAGGCTACTGATATCTCAAAAATGAAAATGTTACAGACGTGAAATTTGATATTTGGAATCTGCTTTAAAAGTAAAGAAACACCTTGTGAAAACAAGGTCACCTCAAAACAATAGGAGTGGGAGCTCGAGAGGGTTTGGCACTCTCTACCCCAATTTGTACTTAAAGATACGGAATTTACCAAATGTCTTTTACATTTTTAAAGGTAGGTTACATGAGAAAGATTTCGAACCTGCCCCGCGGGTTAAACTGCTGAGCTAGCGAGAAATGTTATAAAACGGCCATTACCTGGTAGCTGAACTGCTGCCCGAAGAAAGAGGCGCTTCCCGCCCCCTGCTATATAATCACACACAAAGCACGCTGTCGATGAAGTGGCCCCGAGACAAGAAAATCAGCAGTTTATACACCCTCGTGGAACATTCGAGACCTTTCATGAATAATAAGACACACCCACAGCAGTTTATTGGTTACAGAACACAGTTACAGAGCAGGTTGGGGAAGAAAGCCCCGATTGGCCGAAAATTAATTTAAGAAATTCGGGATTGGCTAATTTCAAAACTGGCGGAAAGAAAGGATTAACATTGCCAACTCTCAAACCACAGAACAAAATTTAGCAAAAACAAAACTTATGAATGTTAAATTTCTTCAGGACAGTTCATTCCTTTACACCAGAGTGCGTTATCAAGGTTTTATAGCGACCTCTGTTAGAGAATGTCCAAACCTCTTGATACGGAGTAAACAAACACGAATCAAAATAGGCACAGTTCAGAACACTTCAAAATTTACAGTAGTGACATCTTCCAAGAAACCTTTGAATTAGTACAGTTTGTTAAAGTTCAGGCGTTCTCCTGTAGAGGAGTTTCAACTGGCGCAATATTTGAATTAGCGGCGTGGAGGTGTATCGCCTGGTACAATAATAATAATAATAATAATAATAATAATAATAATAATAATAATAATAATAATAATAATAATAATAATGTTCTGAACCGTCGTCAAATTGTGCGGACCGCGCTGGAAACGGGTCCTGGCCTGGTAATGACTACGAATACAGCCAAGACGACACCACGCCGGATCTCCTTCAGGATTTGATCCATACTAAAAATGCTATAGGAAAAGATGGCAAAGATTTAGGGACAGAACTGACCGCGTGGAATACCTGGACCTACCTCGGGAAGTACGAAATTGATTGCTGGAAGGCAAGATTGAAAAATGTGAGTAACTTTGCCGTAATCTCCCAGAAAACGAGTCAGATCGCGAATTTTGGCGGATTCTCTCAGCAAACGAGTCAGATCGCGAATTTCGGAGGATTATATATAAATCGTTAAGCATTTAATTATAAATTTCAGTATAATACCGTAGCGAAGCACGAGTATCTTGCTAGTATATATATACCTGGTGGCTCCCGGACGCCGAACTTTCTACTTATAAATGTCCCGCATGCACAAGTGATGTGTGGGGTGTCTACCAACTGATTTTAACAGGGGAACTACTGCCAGCCGGCAGGTTACGTCAGAATATGAAGAGATAAGAAACAGAGTCACACTCGCAGCATGTTACTCAGCGTTCCCGGTCGAATGCACCCCTTGCATTAGTAAACATCGTTTTCGACCGCATACTTCTAGGCTGGTGTATGGTACAGCCGCACTATATTTACTGTCTGCTTATCGACAATGGCTAGTGTGTTCAGCGGCGTTGAATACACATACATTACTTTTAACTGGACTGCCAGGTCAGAATGCAACCGAAGCTCCAAACAGACATATGCCGTCTACACAAGTATTTCACCGAACAGTACCGTATTTGTTTCATACAAGCAACTCTTTTATCGCGTGGAATGTCTACACGTGTATAAATTAACACGTTATTAAATTTCCTTTTCTGCATCTTTGGCGTGTTACCAAACAGTTGCGGCGATTAGGGGGTGGGGCGAGAAGGGTACGTCGCCCCCGCCCCTCGCCACTTTGTGGAGTAAACATTACATATTCACTTTAGCCACCTGGAACTAGGAATTTTTTTGTTTTTTGTTTTTTGCTAATTACTTTACGTCGCACCGACACAGATAGGACTTATGGCGACGATGGGATAGGAAAGGCCTAGGAGATGGAAGGAAGCGGCCGTGGACTTAATTAAGGTACAGCACCAGCATTTGCGTGGTGTGAAAATGGGAAACCACGGAAACCATCTTCAGGGCTGCCCACAGTGGGATTCGAACCCACGATCTCCCGGATGCAAGCTCACAGCCAATTAGTTTTAAAAGAAACGTTACCTGTACAAGCCTTTGTGTCTTATCTGCTAATTCTTTCCTTTATTTTCTTTAATTTTATTAACATAATGTTTGGCGGGAGAAAACAACAAATGCCGATCGTCGCGGCTAACCGATTTGTATAGCGCTACGGCAAGTAATGGAGACTTTGCATGTGCTGTGGGGAAGGGTAGTAGGGGTATAATGTTTTTGCCAAGGTCGTGGACACTGAGTTATAATTCACCCGTATGACGCACGCATTCGTCAGTCTGGCAACCTCTTCAGTGTCTGTTAGTTCCTTAGTGTGTATTAAAATATTAAATACGGTAACTTTTAATTGCATGGAACTCCTCCTGGAACTCCTCCACCCTTTGCCATAATTTATCATTGTCGAAGCGTGTGATCTGTTTGGTTGTCTTCCTTGTGTTTGCGGGAATTGGTTTGAATTTGATAAGAGACATGTAATGATCTGAGGCCGCACTGATGCCTTTCTTTACCTTGACATTCATAATCTCAGAGCTGTTTCTCCTGGAGATTGCAACATGATCAATTTGGAACTCTCCGAGAGCTTGGACGGGAGAACGCCAAGTCATTTGCTTTCTGGGTAGATGGCGAAAGTGGGTCGACATGACCTGCAGATTGTGATTTTCGCAAATGGACACGAGTCTTTTGCCGTTGGGATTGGTTCTTTTGTGAGCAGGGTAATTTCCTATAACTTTCTTGTACTTCTGTTCATGACCTAGTTGGGCATCGACCGGGCGAGTTGGCCGTGCGCGTAGAGGCGCGCGGCTGTGAGCTTGCATCCGGGAGATAGGGGGTTCGAATCCCACTGTGGGCAGCCCTGAAGATGGTTTCCGTGGTTTCCCATTTTCACACCACGCAAATGCTGGGGCTGTACCTTAATTAAGGCCACGGCCGCTTCCTTCCAACTCCTAGGTCATTCCTATCCCATCGTCGCCATAAGACCTATCTGTGTCGGTGCGACGTAAAGCCCCTAGCATAATAATAATAAGTTGGGCATTGAAGTCACCCAAAAGAAGCTTGACATGGTGTTTGGGGATTTTGTTTAATTTTTCATCCAGTAGGTCCCAGAAATTATCAACTTCGTCTGGATCAGACTTGTTCTTATCGTTTTTAGGAGCATGTGCGTTAACTAGGGCGTAGGTTTTGTTCGCGCATTTAATTGTGAGTATAGACAATCTGTCATTCACAGGTTCGAAATTTGCAACCGATTTAAGGATCTTGGTTCTAACAGCAAACGCGGTTCCAAGCATCACACCTCCATTGAGGATTCCTCTTTGCGCTTTGCTTTTGGAAAATCGGTAGCCTTCGGATTCAAAAACCTCTTCATCTGGGTACCTTGTTTCCTGTAGTGCCATTATGGATATCTGACTTAGCTTTGGACGGGTACCCATCCTTTTACAACTAGGGTTGTTAGCCCTAGAGGTTGTCTCAAGATGTTTTCTGTCTTCTGGTCATTTACCAGTCTTCGCCGTAACCCGGACAAGGGACCAGTTTTTTTTTCACGGTGGTATTTTATTTCCCTACTACCCTCTGACTCTGCTGGCGGTAGAGCCAGCGAGCTTCCCCAATTCCAATGGGACGCGCCCGATGGAGGTAACCGGTAAATCCTCACACGGGCAAATTATTATTATTATTATTATTATTATTATTATTATTATTATTATTATTATTATTATTATCGTACTATTATTATTATTATTATTATTATTATTATTATTATTATTATTATTATTATCGTACTATTATTATTATTATTATTATTATTATTATTATTATTAATAATAATAATTTCTTCTTCTTCCTCTTAATCTTTTCACCCTCCAGGGTTGGTTATTCCCTCGGACTCAGCGAGCGATCCCACCTCTACCTCCTTAAGGGCAGTGTCCTGCAGGGTGAGATTTTGGGTCGAGGGATACAACGGGGGGAATGACCAGTACCTAGCCCAGGCAGTCTCACCTGCTATGCTGAACAGGGGCATTATCGAGGGATGGGAAGATTGGACGGGACAGAGAAGGAAAAGGGAAGGAAGCGGCCGTGGCTTTAAGTTAGATATCATCCCGGCATTTGCCTGGAAAATAAGTGGGAAACCACGGAAAACCACTTCGAGGATGCCTGAGGAGGGAATCGAAACCCCCTCAACTCAGTTGACATCCCGAGGCTTAGTGGAACCCGTTCCAGCTCTCGTACCATTTTTCAAATTTCGGGGAAGAGCGGGGAATCGAACCCGGGCCTCCGGGGGTGGCAGCTAATCACACTAACCACTACACCACAGTGGCGAACTTTATTATTATTATTATTATTATTATTATTATTATTATTATTATTATTATTATTATTATTATTATTATTATTATTATTATTATTATTATTATTATTATTAAATGCATCGCAATTGGGAAATATGCCAGTGGCAATGATCTCTTACAGGAGTGTGATTTACTTATTATTTAGCGTATGATGCTTACAAGACAATAAGAATTACATTAATTTATATTGTTACATATACACAGCATTAGGACCACTTTTCAAATATGGATAGAAAGGTCTCCAATCCATCTAATTCCTTCTGGAGATGCTGAGTGGAGTTCATCCAAGTGCTAGGATATGCACGTAGAGGGCACTCCTGCACAATATGCTTGATGGTTTCCAATTCAAAACCGCAATTACATTGGGGAGAATTTATCCAACCCCATTGATATAGGGCTGCACCAGTTCGACCAGTACCACATCGAATCCTGTTTAACTGTCCGAGGTAGATTAAACTAGCAAGCCTTGTAGTGGGATCATTGATTGAAAGTAGGCCATGAGTGTCGAGTTTAACCATTCATCTTTCCAGGCATATCGGAGATTGAACCTGGTTGATGTAAGATCTACAGCCATCTTGCAAGCTGGTTTTCTTGATTTCAGTCTCGGTTTAGAAAGACATTTGGCATCATGATGAATTGGAAGACCATCATTTACTATGGTCCTACCCCACAGGCGAACAAGAGCTTGTTGTCTCCTAAGATGGGGGTGGAGCGATGTTACATAGTACTGGCATGTACACGAACTTCTGCGGGACAAACTTCCGGTACCTCGGCGTCGGCGCAAACCGAGTGAGTAGTCAGTGGGACGTAAAGCCAATAACATTATTATTTTAAATTTTTTCCTCTGCCCTTACCTCCAATTATCTTGAGATCTCTAATGGCCTGGTACAGTCAACTATCAAATAAATACCTCTTCCAGATCTACAGATAACCTAACTTGGCCTTGATGCCCCTAATACTCCTTAAATAATATATAAAGTAGGCGATGAGGTACATTGTATAATGATAAGGGAAAAGCAACACTGCCAAAACCAGATTGTACCATTGCATTATTCGTTCAGACTTTCAGAGCATCAAATTGAAACTTTTGCTCTCGTAGCGTGCATATATCTCTCCCTACCCAAAACTCCTCACTTACTTTAGGTTAATGTTGAATAATAATGGTTTTCTACGTCCCACTAACTGCTCTTTTACGGTTTTCGGAGGCGTCGAGCTGCCGGAATTTTAGTAAATCTACCTGCAAGAGGATGACATATTTGAGTACCTCCAAATACCACCGGATTGAGCCTGGATCGAACCTGCCAATTTGGGATCACAAATCCAGTGCTTCAACTGTCTGAGCCACTCAGCCCGGCGGTTAATGCTGAGATAACTCCCTCAGTGAATAAGTTGTACAGTGTCGGCCTCCTGATCCCATATCGTGGGCTCATACCTGGTGGAGGTAGTCGGATATTTGAAGGGCGGAAGAAACTCATCCTGCTTGGACAGTCCTGCCAGGCTGAGTAGCTCAGACGGTTGAGGCGCTGGCCTTCTGACCCCAACTTGGCAGGTTCGATCGTGGCTCAGTCCGGTGGTATTTGAAGGTGCTCAAATACGTCAGCCTCGTGTCGGTAGATTTACTGGCACATAAAAGAACTCCTGAGGGACAAAATTTCGGCACCTCGGCGTCTCCGAAAACCGTAAAAGAGTAGTTAGTAGGACGTAAAACAAATAACATTATTATTTATTATGCTTAGACAGTCCATACTGAGAGATATTGGCATGTAAAATATATTTCCGCTCGTAATGAGAGCGTATTCTGGAAAAGTCGTAAGCAAAACATACCCAGAAGTCTCACACAACAGGATATGGCGTATGGCTCTTAGTGCCGGGAGTGTCCAAGGACAAGTTCGGCTCGCCAGACGCAGGTCTTTTGATTTGACTCCCATAGGCGACCCGCGCGTCGTGATGAGGATGAAATGATGATGAAGACGACACATACAACCAGCCCCCGTGCCAGCGAAATTAACCAATTAGGTTAAAATTCCCGACCCTGCCGGGAATCGAACCCGGGACCCCTGAGACCAAAGGCCAGCACGCTAAGCATTTAGCCATGGAGCCAGACTCACACAACAGTGTCCAACGAAGAAACATTAATGAACCAGTGAGAGGTCCGGCAAGAGACAGATTGCGATAGTGTTCCGGTGTTTGGATCCATGACAACCAAGTTAAAAGAACAGGCAATAACAGGAATATGCTCTGCCAATGAAGCATTCAAGAAGGAACAATCATCGTCCTTCTTCCTAAAGCAGCTTGGAAAGCATGGAATTGTGAGCAGGGGATGCTTTGCTAAGTTCCATATCGTCTCCACTTGTACCGGGCTCCTGACGTTTACTTGTCTGACCTTCTTTGGTCAATTCTAGTTCTCGTCCGATCATGGCGGAATTTGATTTGGGAGGCTTTTCACGTTTCTCCTCTGCATTTCCTTTCATTCTTGGAAGAGTCAGACCCTTCCCTTTCTCACCTCTGATATCGCTAGAGGTTTTAGTATCGCATTAAAACGTTCAGTTATTCGGCGATAGTAGGATAGGAAGATCGCAGTCGAGGTCTTAAAAAGGCAAAGGTTCGGAATTTGCCTGGTGTGAATACAGGAAAACACGGGAAACAATTCTCAGGGATGATAGCCGCCCTAGGCCTCAACACGTAATACCGTCAGGGTCGGAAAGGAACAAGAGTTGTCCGAGGTAGGTCGGATAGTATAAATGAAAGTGAGGAGCCTGACTCAAAGAAGTGGAAGTAATGCCAGGACTCAACTAAGGGCCCGGTGGTCGCCATCCCACACCCCCAAATTAACAACCCCTGGGGCCCCTATCAGTCACCTTTTTAGGACAGGCTGGGGGATACCGTGGGGGTTATTCTACCGCCCTCTCCCACAGGGGGTTGCCAACGATGGGGTTAAGAGAGGATGATTATCTCGTATTCCTTCTTAAAGCATTTATCTCTGTCATCCCTGTTAAGTAACTTATTTTGACCACCTTAACTATTCTTCTTCGTCATCCCTGTTAAGTAACTTATTTTTAACCACCTTAACTATTCTTCTTCGTCATCCCTGTTAAGTAACTTATTTTGACCACCTTAACTATTCTCCTTCTTCTTCTTCTTCTTCTTCTTCTTCTTCAACTTTTACTTCAGTTTCGTAAGGTCGACACAGCGTCTGGATTTGGTCCAATTTTTACAGCCAGATTTCCTTCCAGACGCCAAACCCATGCGGAAGAATATAATTGCCATCGCGTGTTTTCTCTGGTGGTTGATGGTGGGGTGCAGATGAAGAGGTGTTTATTAGGACGTACACCAACACTTAATCCTCGAGCCAGAGAAATTAACCATACGTAGTTAAAAATTCTCGCCATGGGAGTAAGTAATCTAGAACTAGAACTAGAACATTTCTTTATTGCCACCCTAGTTTACACCTTCGGCTTACTAGCAATAAAGACAAAATGGATACAAAAATACAAAGGCAAACATACAGTATATACTATCCTCTCTTAAAATCTACCTAAACTACCTCACTAAATCTACTACGATGCTCCTAACAAAGGCGGATGACCTGTCCGTATGTTAGGGCACCAAACGATCACAGGTAATAAATAATGCAAAATACATAGAAATAAAAGAACAAAACTATAGATAAACAATCACTACTCTACACCCCTTGAACTACTACCTACGTCCCTCCTAATTTAGTAGCGTCACCCAGGCGGATAACCATACCATGGGTAACTCCATCCTACACTAAACAAACCATTAACTACCTTGGTGGCGCTGCAGAGGCGGTTAGCCAGACCATAAGCAGCACCACCCTTCACTACTCTAATTTGGTGGTGCAGCAGAGGCGGAAAGCCGGACCATAAGCTGCACCACCTTTCACTAAAACTAAAGTTATACTACATACATCTAAAATACCTGCCAAAAGGAAAGCAACTGGCTGCTCGCAGCATCCCCTGGTAATGAGGGAACCCCTTCCACCCATGATGCCGCTGTCAGCCACATTCGTGGGTCAGATGTCATACCCACCTAAATCTCTATCGCAATGTGTTCCCTCCCCTTCTCTTCATGTCGAATCGCTGAGCTGGAACCCAGACCATCATGCGATTCGTCTCGCTCTTATCTTTTGCCCCGTCTACTAGGCTGTATCGTTTTACTACACACTGCCTTCTCCCATCATCACTCTCCGTTAATATGCGGACATGTTTGTTTATCTCGACTATGGATGGGTCTTTCCCCCCATCCTTCCCTCTTATGTCCCCCCTCCCTCCCTTTTCCACCTCTTTCCAGCTCCCTTCTATCCCTACAGCTGTTCAACTCTCTTATAATACTTTTACATAGCTTATTCACTATATTGACAACGTTATAACACGAGGTTCATATTTTGTACATCATTTATCTACATAAATTGTCAATATGTCTATATTTTCTTGTTCCTCACCGATCTTTCTTCTTATTTACATCTCTTAGTCATAATGATATAAAAAGACCCACTACTTATTTCTATTTTAATTTTACAAACTTTCTGTCACTCATTTACTGGTACATGACATCCTTCTATTGTTCACTTAATTTCTTTATAAACATAGCTCTAACCAAATTTAAATATTTCGATAAATTCGATCCTCTTTCCCATTCTCTGCATAGCCATGCCTTCATCTTATAATCCTTTTCTACTTTCTCTATCTCTTTCTTATTCAACACTTTCTTTCTCAACTCTTCCAATTCACTACATTTGGAAAATATATGCAAATCCGACCACCCCTCTCCATATAAAATACATCTATTCTTATTTTCTCTACCTATCCATCCTATATTTTTTGGAATTCCCATAACCCACCAGTATAAACCTCTTTTATCCCTCCTACCCTCAAATTCAGTTCTCGGGTTTGTAATTTCTGCTAATTTGTTTAATATTGATAATGAGTTCCTTTCCCTACATTCCATTATTAAACTCTGTCTTTCTATATCAGCCACTCTCTTTTCCACCTTGCTCAACACCCAATCTTTCCTCTCTCCCCATCCTTCAGTCCATTCTCCTAACCCTATCCTTCGTAATATCGTTTTGCACTTATTCACCCAGTATTCCT
Organism: Anabrus simplex; assembly: GCF_040414725.1. Lineage (NCBI taxonomy): Eukaryota > Metazoa > Arthropoda > Insecta > Orthoptera > Tettigoniidae > Anabrus > Anabrus simplex. Next base: position 1,736,841,369 of record NC_090265.1, on the reverse strand, counting down.
CATTTTCCATATTTTTCTGGAATCTATACACCTCTTGAACTAAATCTCCTCCCTTCCCTTCTTCCAATCTCATCCAATACTTCATTATTCTCTTTGCTATCGTAATATCTACCGATTCTTTACATACTAGTCTAAAACCCACATTAGCTGTACAGTTAGGAACCCCCATCATAATCTTACTAAATTTTGCCACCACCCGGTTTAATTCCTTTCTATTTTCTTCCAATCCCCACACTTCTACTCCATACAGCATTCTTCCTTTCACCATTGATTGGAACACCATTCTCTGAATTTTATATTTAATTTCCGGGAATTTGTTTTCTAAAACCGCCACTACTGCAAGTGCTCCTCGCCCTTTTAATAAAGCTCTTTTGGTCTGTTCCTTCCATTTTCCATTGCTGCTAATTATCGCTCCTAGATACTCAATTTTATTCTTTGTTCTGATTTCTTCCTGTTCTACTATCCAATATTTCTTTTCTTTCTTGCCTTTTCTTTTCCTGCATATCATTATCTGTGTCTTCTGCACGTTTATTCTAAGTGCCCATCTCTTAGTGTATTCCACCACCTCTTCTAGTCCTTTTCTCAACCCCCTTGGTGTTAGCGATATAATCAATAGATCATCTGCAAAAAGCAGACCCGGTATTTCCCGATTCCTTATCCAAGGACATTGCCAGCCCTCCCCTCCATGACTACCTAATATATTGTTAATAAACAATAAAAATAAAATCGGAGACAGTTTACAACCTTGCCTTACACCCCTCTTGGATTCTATGCATTTACTCAACCCACCCCCCTGTAACTTAATCATTACCATTACTTCCTTATATATCCCTTCTATTGCCATCCTCATTTTTCTTGATAACCCAATATCCCTTAGCCTAGTAAACAGCGCCTCCCTATTCACTGCATCAAAGGCTTTCTCCAAATCTATTGCTGCTACATACAATCTCATCCCTGCTATCTTGACATATTTCGTGATTAGGGTATCCACAATCCATATATTATCTACCGTATTCCTCTCTTTTCTGAACCCATTTTGAAACTCCGAAATCCTTCCATACTTCTCTGCCCAATTTATGATCCTATTGGCTAAAATTCCTGTGTACACCTTCGATAGCGAGTCCAGGAGTGTAATTCCTCTGTAGTTATTAGGATAACTCCGACTCCCTTTATTCTTGTATATCGGACATAATACTCCTTTTCTCCATTCTCTAGGAAATTTCGCCGATTCCCAAATTTTGTTAAAAAATGTTACCATCACCTTCAGCATCGATTCATTTGTTCCTACTTCCTTCCAAACTCTGTTGTTTATACCATTTGCCCCGCCCGCTACTTTCGTTTTTACTTTACTTAACACACTGACTACTTCTTGTATTGTTATTTCTCCATCTAGTAACTGTACTCCTTCGTATTGATGTCATACTTCTTTCCTCTTGCCAGTCACCTCGCCCACCCAAAAGACCCGTAAAGTAGCCTACCCACTCCTTTTCCTCTATGTCTGTTCCCTTCCCCGTATGCCTATCTCTCTTAAGATAGTTTATGGTTTCCCATATTCTCTCAAATCTTTTCTCTTTGCAATATCTATTCACTCTTTCCGCTTCCGTCTCCCTCCAACATTTCTTTTTCTCTTTCAGTAAATTCTTGTATTCCCTTCTTAATTTACAATATTCCTCTCTTTTCTCCTGTTTCCCTCCTTTCTTAAATTCTGCTAGTGCTGTCATCACTATCTTACGTTCTCTGCTACATTCTTCATCAAACCATCCCATGGCTCTTCTTTTGTCTCCATCCTCTCTTATCTTCACTCTCTTTCCCACCTCCCATACCGGACGTTCTATTACTTTTAACGCATTATCTATGTTCTCTTCTTCTAGCACCCTTTCAGCTTCTACTCTTATACTATCACCTCTCACCCTTAACTCCCTTCTCAATTTCTCGATCGTATCATCATTCCAAATATACTTCCATCTCTCTTTATGTTTCATCTTATTTCCTAACCCTCTCTTTTCATCACCATTTTCCTCTCTTAATTTCATCTTAATGGGCAAGTGCTCTGTTGACCCACATTCTATCACCTCAAAACTTATAATTTTCCTTAAAGCTGTTTCCGAGCTTACTCCTATATCTACCACACTCCCTCCCTTCGATGTGATGAACGTCAATTCTCCTGTACTGTCTCCCTCCATCCACCCATTTAAAATATATAATTTTTCTATAGCACACAGCTCTATCAATTTTAGACCATTACTATTTATCTCTTTGTCTTTACTGCTTCTTCTGTAACCCCTCACTTCAGTATCCTCCCTTCCATAATTCGGTACTCTATTGCTCACTCTTGCATTCCAATCTCCTAATAATATCATTCCATCCTCCATATATGTACCTTTAATTTTATTTATTTCTTCCATCAGATCTTCAAAAAAGTTTTTATTCGCATACACTGAATCTTTCGGGTGATTGTACAAAAGAGCTAGACATATTGCCTCCTCCTCTTCACTTCCCATTTTCACTCTATACCATACCACCCCTTCTACCTCATTCTGAATTCTCTCCACTCTTCCTACTACTTCATTTTTTTATTAAGACAGTTATTCCTCCAGGGTTCCTTCCCCTCCTCCCTATTTTTTTCTTTGTGACATTGATTACTCTATAACCTTCCCAATCAATTTCTATCCCTTTCCCTAACCAAGTCTCTACAAAGGCTATTATCTCAAACTCTTTGACTAATTTTTCTATTTCTTTATTTCCTAACTTCCCTATCAATCCCTCAATATTCCACAACCCTATCGTCATCTCTAGTTATTTTTTACCTCCTCCCCTCTGTTTCTGAGCTTCCCCACTTCCTCCCTTGCTCCTAGTCATTCTTTCTTGCAAGACTTCTCCCTCTCTCACCCCTTCTTCCTTCCCCTCTTCCTCCTTCCCTTTCTCCGTGCCTACTCCTTTTTTCTTTCCCCATAAATCCTTCAAACTCAATGATCTTTCCTTGTTTAGTATCTGTCTTCTTTCCATTTTATTTTCTGCATTACTTTTGATCGGTGAGGGTGAGTCCTTGTCCTGCTTCCTATTGTCTTCACTTGCTCCTTTCACTTCACTTTGCACCACTTGCTCACTCCCACTATCTTCCATTGTACTGTTTTCTTGCCTCTGTGTTTCAACTCTGGATACCCCATTTCCTCCCTCATCCTGCGTGTGCACTTGTCTCTCTCTGGGCCGTTTCGCGCTTTCCTCTTCATGTTTTTTCAGCTCTTCTTCCATCTTCTTTAGTTTTTCTACAGTCCACACGCGCCACCATACTCCATTAGTTACCACTAGCCTTTGGTTCTTAATAAAAGCTTTCAGTCCCTGATGTTTGGCTCTTCCTAAATGTTTTCGTAGGATTCTGTTATTCTCTATCCCGTCTTTTCCTAAGTCTTTGTTAATCCAAATCCTTTCCCCTTGTACGTTCTTTGCGTTCTTTAATACTATGTCCGCCATTATCGTTGATATCATCTTCACTCTCACTGGTCTCTTACCTTTCTTTGTTCCTACTCTTTCTATATCATCTATATCCACTTCACTAAAGTTTAGTTTTAGCTTATTTTGGATGAGGTCCACCACTTTATAAATAAGCTTCACTTTGTCTTCGTTTCGGTCTTCCTGCAGCCCATAGATGTATATACTTTTCTTCATCCTAATTTGGTTGACGCGTCCGAGCTCATTCTTTAGGAACGTCAGTTCCTTTTCCATATTTTTAACCTGCTCTTTCAGCACACACGTTGCCCTTTCGTTCTCCTCTATTCTTTTTTCGGTGGCACCCCACTGCTCCTTGAACCAGGACTTCATATCTTCGAAACCCTTGGCTTGTTCCTTTTTGAGTTCATTTACCAATATCTCTCCAGTGCTTGTTTTTATCGCTTCACCTATCATTCCCTTAATTCTCTCCCAGTCCTCCCAGCTCATGTCAGGACCGGGATTCATCTCTACACCTCCTACAATTAGTAGCACCGTTATTACCGTTGCTACCAAAATGACTTCACCAATCTTCCCCAGTTCTCCATTATTCGCCGCTTGCTTTGACGCCTTTTTCTGCCTGCCCATCCAGCCACCTATCGCCGCACGATATTGCTCTATGCCGATCATGATATGCTGCTCACACCTTACCTTGTCAAATACTCACTTAGTCTTGAGCTTGAAAACTCCTTTCTATCTCTTATACAGGACCACACGAGTCCCCACACAACTTGGTTCACCCAGGGGATAGACACTGCGGTTGCACTAAGTGTTAGCATGCAATAACCAGGATTGCATACACTGACTCACTTTGGTAAGGGAAGACACCTATACAATATTGGCACTCAGTCGTTCACACTGGCGAGAAAAACCACCGTTGCAATCTGTGCGGCAAGACATTTACTGGTATCACGGTCGTTGGATGATTGACCTTGGCAGGCTCTTTGTTCAACTAGACGGTATGCAAACTTACATTACTTAACCTCACTATTAGCCCAGATTTACGTGCAACCAAAATTTCGCTTCCTACTCCACTTAACCCAAACTTTACCACTTACTACCACCTCCTCATATCCAGAACACTTAACTGCATCTCACTAATCAACTAAACATTACGTCTTCACTCGATCCTTCTTCTATTTCACTTATATATCACTCATTGCTCCCTCGCCAATCTGTAGTACTCTAAAGTCCGCCGAAGAGTGACCGAGTAAGTAATCGAACCCCGGTCTCTCTGAATCTAAGGTCACTACGCTGAACAGTTGACCAAGAAACTGGACTTTTTTTGATAATATAAAATGCCAAATTCGCGTTTTAAAAGAAACTAATGACTAATCTACGATTCAGTTGCTGAATTACAGTGCATATCACTGCATATGACATGAAGGAAAATAATAACAGCTGTTTTCATTAATTACCGAACGAGCTGACCGTACGGTTAGGGGCGCGCAGCTGTGAGCTTGGTTCGAACTCCACTGTCGGCAGCCCTTAAGATAGTTTTCCGTGGTTTCCCATTTTCACGGCAGATAAATACTGGGGCCGTACCTTAATTAAGGCCACGGCCGCTTCCTTCCCACTCCTCTTCGTCCCAAGACCTATCTGTGTTGGTGCGACTTAAAGCAATTTTAAAAAAATCTTAGTTATTTCTGCCCATCACTAATTACTAGATAGCGCGGCCATTAACACAGAAATGTAGAGAATGCGCAAGGAAAGTTTCTTGATAACATTCCCATAATATCGTTACCTATGTACTGAGTGTGTTAGCTCTCTATTCCCCCTGACAGGGTACTTCATTCCGCTAACGACAAAGGGACCGTAATATTCTAGACGAATCTAATTACCACGCACAGACTCTAATATAATAGAAGTAGCTACAATCACCCGACTTCGACGTAGACCAGACTATTCGTGAAGACCTTGTTTCCCCTGGTACATAACTGACTATATTGAGTGTGATCTGGATTATGATTACTGCACCCCAGGGACAAGCATCGCTAAATCCAGTTCGTTAATACGCTGTGACGTGGACGCACTAAAATTGTACAGCAGGATCACACCCCACACTTTCCCAGGTGACCAGTAAATGTAGTCCAGTCGTTCACGAGAGAATCCATACTACAGTCAGACCTAATTTAGGGTGAGTGCCAGCATCAATATTCCCTGCGATATGAAAGAGCCCTCTCATTCAGTTTCGAATGTATTAAACTAACGATTGCAGGGAGCGTAATTATTTGAAGACACATACGAGGCCGTAGAAAAAACCCCACTTCTTTCCCTTTCTGCGAAAATCAGAAGAGTCCACCTCTGTAGTGCAGTGGTTAGTGTAATTAGCTGCCACCCCCGGAGGTGCTGGTTTGATTCCCGGCTCTGCCATAATTTTGAAAAGTGGTGCGAGGACTGGGCCGATATCCACTCAGCTTTGGGAGATCAACTCAGCAGAGGGTGTTCGATTCCCGCCTCAGCCATCCTCGAAGTGGTTTTCCAAGGTTTCCCTTCTCCAGGCAAATGGCGGTATGATATTAAACTTAAGGCCACGACCGCTTCCTTCCCTCTTCCTTGCCTATCCCTTCCATTGTTCTATCCCCCTAAAGGCTCCTGTTCGGCATAGCAGGTGAGGAGGCCTGGACAAGGTACTGGTCCTCCTCTCCAGTTGTATCCTAGACCAAATATCTCCCGCTCCAAGACACGGCACCTTACGTTGGCAGAGGTGGGATTCCTCGCCGAGTCCGGGGCGAAAGCCAACCCTGTAAGGCAAATGGATTAAATAAAAATAAACTTTTCCTTTGAGGAAAGGTAATGCCCATGAATATATCTTTCAACAAACGGAACTCAAATGATGATAACGGACGATTCATTTGCATAATTTCACAGAGCATCTTAAGCGACCAAGGCCTACAGTAACGACTATACAGATTTCACCCAGAGAACCAGTCGTGATGTAAACATAAGCACGTGCTTGGGTTAACGTTTATTGGTTAGTGCTGCCGCGGGACACCTACGCGGAGACATGAAACTAGTTCGTTAGCCACATCATGGCTAATGCGATCCTAGATGTAAAATGTCCGAAATGTAATTCCTTAAATAATTTAAGTCAGAGAAATATACAAAAAAAACTATTTGTATTCAATGTTATTTAATATAAACAAGCATTTCAAATTGAAGAGCACAAGGGACGCATTCGCTCATGCTTGACCCGCCATTTTGTTAAGCTGCGAGCTTGGGAAGCAAGCAGTAGTGGATCACAGAGTTGCGTTCGTTAAGCATTTCAAAGTGGCGGGAAGGCAATTGCAATGAATGTGTTTCATAAATTTTGTAAGAAATACCCGACTTTAACTTTAGAGGATTTGCGAAGCTGACATCCGAGTTCACTTGTGTTTCGGAGTGGAGCATTAATACCGCGCGCAGCGAACAACTGCACCAAAGATTGGTAAGAACACCTGGGAAATCGAAGAAGCGCTTACTTGGAAGTCGTTCGTCCTTTCTCATATTGTGGTTAGGTAAAGTACCGGTACCGTACATTTTATTGTTTCAATATTGCGTCTTCTAAGTTCCTCGCTAGAATTTTACTTGATTAGAATATTAAATGTGTGAAAATTTACTTACATGCGCTGTTATGATTGATTTATTACGTATTTACGTTTCGGCTATAAATTCAAATCTACCTTTCTTTTTTGATATGTTAAATATCGAGATGCCATTTATCATTCATTGTTGTTTATTTTTCGTGGACAGTGAGTATAATTTGTGCCGTAATCCGCATCACAATTGCCTGTCAACTACTGTACATGTTGACGTCAGTGGTATCCGGCAACAGTCTATGTAGAGCTAATCCTGATATAATCGCCGAAATCAAGCGAAGTAACGACAGTTTCAAGACTGCCCACATGGTTCCTGCCATGTGTCCTGGAGTAGCCCATTGATTCTCCAATCAGCGTTTAGACCGCGGATGGATACATACGGATACACATTTTTCTTTGTTTACATCAGGTTCGGTTCTCTCGGTGACGGGAGAATAATGTGACGTCACTGACGGTACACTTTATATTTTAACGTACCTACTATATACATATCCACAGCCGCATTATATTTGGCGACCAAGGCCTACGGTAATGACTTATGTGACGTCACTGAAAGTACACTTTCTATTTTAACGCACTATATACAAATCCACAGCCGCAGCATCTCAGTAACGACTAATGTGACGTCACTGGCGGCACTATTTCTATTGTAACGCAATATATACAAATCCACAGTCGCAGCATCTTTGGCGACCAAGGCCTACAGTAGCGACTAATGTGACGTCACTGACGGTACACTTTCAATTTTAACGCAATATATACAAATCCACAGTCGCAGCATCTTTGGCGACCAAGGCCTACAGTAGCTACTAATGTGACGTCACTGACGGTACACTTTCTATTTTAACGCAATATATACAAATCCACAGTCGCAGCATCTTTGGCGACCAAGGCCTACAGTAGCGACTAATGTGACGTCACTGACGGTACACTTTCTATTTTAACGCAATATATACAAATCCACAGTCGCAGCATCTTTGGCGACCAAGGCCTACAGTAGCTACTAATGTGACGTCACTGACGGTACACTTTCTATTTCAACAAAAATGAAACGAGGCTCTGTCGGGGTCACGGACGTAAGTGTTGACGTGGAGTATGTATAATCAATCAATCAATCAATCAATCAATCAATCAATCAATCAATCAATCAATCAATCAATCAATCAATCAATCAATCAATCAATCAATCAATCAATCAATCAATCAATCAATCAATCAATCAATCAATCAATCATGTGGTACGTAGTTTCGAAATAAAGTATCCAATTGATAAGGGTTTGAAATTTTTAGAGATTTTATTTAAATCTTAATCCGTTTTCCCTCCAATGATAGTTTCTAGCTCGGACTCAGCAAGGGATCCTACCTCTACCGCCACATGGGCAGTGTACTGGAGCGTGAGATTTTGGGTCGTGGATACAACTGGGAAGGATGACCATTACCTCGCCCAGGCGCCCTCACCTGCTATGCTCAACAAAGCACTTGTTAGGGTATGGGAAATTTGGAAGAGATAGACAAGGAAGAGGGAAGGAAGCGGCCGTGGCCTTAAGTTGGGTACCATCCCTGCGTTAGCCTGGAGAAGTGGGAAACCACGGAAAACCACTTTGAGGATGGCTGAGGAGGGAATCGAACCACCTTCTGCTCAGTTAACCTCTCGAGTCGGAGTGGACCCCTCTGCAGCGCTCATACCACTTTTCACGTTTCGTGGCAGAGCCTGGAATCGAACCCGCGCTTCCGTGGTTGGCACCTAATCACACAAACCACTACACCATAGAGGCGGACTTTATTTATTAATCCTTAAAGAAATTTTCACATCTTTACGAGTTCCAAACGTCCGCCTCTGTAGCGTAACTGTTAGTACGGGTAGCAGTTGTCCTCGAAGTCCCGGGTTCGATTCCCGGCATTATTGTGCTTCTCTATGGGTTAGCAACATGCACTTAGAAAGGCTGCCTAGAAGTGAGTGGCATGGGAAGAGGAGGAAGCTCAGTTGTCACTTTTCTTTCTGCAACATAAGGAAAGATCTTTATTGGGGTAATCACATAAATGGGATTGTAAATAAAGGGTACAGATCTCTGTACATGGTTATGAGGGTGTTTAGGGGTTGTATTAAGGATGTAAAGGAGAGGGCATGTAGTCTCGGGTAAGACCCCAACTAGAGTATGGTTCCAGTGTGTGGGACCCTCACTAGGTTTATTTGTTTCGGAAACTGGAAAAAATCCAAAGACGAGCAGCTCGATTTGTTCTTTCCGACAAAAGAGCAGCCTTACAAAAGTGTTGCAAAGTTTGGGATGGGAAGACTTGGGAGAAGGGAGACGAGCTGTTCGACTAAGTGGTATGTTCAGAGCTGTAAGTGGAGAAATGACATTAGTAGACCAATAAGTTTGAGTGGTGTTTGTAAAAGTAGGAAAGATCACAATATGAAGATAATGTTAGAATTCAAGAGGACAAATTTGGGCACATATTCGTTTATAGGAAGAGGAGTTAGGGATTGGAATAACTTGCCAAGGGAGATGTTCAATAAATTTCCAATTTCTTTGCAGTCATTTATGAAAAGGCTAGGAGAGTAACAGATAGGGAATCTGCTACCTGCGCGACTGCCCTAAATGCAGATCACTAGTGACTGATTGTGACTGACAGTGTTTAGTTGTTTCAAGTTTGCTGTTCACTTCATATTTATGTCATGGTTTGATCAGTTGAGTTGTATGTTGTGAGTTTCTTAGGACCCAAATCACTTATATCGAACGTGCGAAATATGTAAGAACGATTCGATACACTTAATAACCTAGAATTATTTGCTACGACTGTCAATTTAGTGTTCCTATAAACGACTTTCTTGGCACACTTTTCCCGTTATTGCGAACTGAACAACCATCAATAGTACTAGGTGCCAAAAATTTTAACCTCCAATGGTCTCCACGTGGTTTCCCATTTTCACATCAGGCAAGTGCTGGGTCTGTACCTTAATTTTAGGCCACGGTCGCCTAGCCATTTCCTATCCCATCGTCACCAGAAGACCTATGCGGGTCGGTGCGACGTAAAGCCAATTCTAAAAAAAAAAAAAAAAAAAAAAAAAAAAATGTAGTCTTCTATACTATATGAAACAGGTAGTTACAAGTTGAATTTCTTTTATGTATTAATTATTTATGTTATTAGACGAGTATGCATATAAGAAGCAGAATCCTGTAAATATGTAAACAATACAATGAGTGAATAAATATTACTCATACGATTACTATTAGAATTACTGCTAATACTATTAAAGGATCGAATGAAGATGGACCATACCACGTACATGGCGTTCCTATATCTGGAAAAGGCATTCGATAATGTTAATTGGACCAAGCTATTTGAGGTTCTGAAGGTGACCGGGATTAGATACTGAGAACGAAGGATTATCAGTCTGCAGTGAAAGAATCCAAGGGTTGAAAAAAAAAAAAAAAAGCAGCAATCCAGAAAGGAGTGAGGTAAGGCTGCAGTTTGTCTCCCCCACATTTTTAATGTTTATTTAGAAAGTAAAGGAAATCGAAGAGGAATGTGCAAAGGAATCACAATCCAAGGAGAGGAAATCAAAACCCTGACATTTGTCGATGATATTGTTATTTTATCTGAGACTGCAGAAGAGCTGAAGAAATTGCTGAATGGTATGGACGGAGTCTTCAGTAAGGAGAAACAGATGAAAATAAATAAGTCGAAAACAAAAGTAATGGAGTGCAGTCGAACGAAGTCAGGTGATGCAGGCAATATCAGATTAGGAAACGAGGTCTTAAAGGAAGCAGATGAATATTGTTATTTGGGTAGTAAAATAATTAACGATGATAGACGTAAGGAGGACATACAATGCAAATTAGCAGAAGCAAGGAAGACATTTCTTGAGAACAGAAATTTGCTCTCTTCGAACACTGATATAGGAATTAGAAAGAAGTTTTTGAAGACTTATGGAACTGAAATGTGGACATAACTAGTTCAGAAAGGAAGACAATGGAAGCTTTTGAAATGTAGTATTACAGAAGAATGCTGAAGGTGAGATGGGTAGATCGAATCACGAACGATGAGATACTGAATTGAATTGGTGAGAGGACATCGATCTGGCAAAATTTGACGAGAAGAAGTGGTGGAATAATAGGACACATCTTAAGATACCCAGGACTTGTTCAGTTGGATTTTGAGGAAAGTGTAGTGGGTAAGAACGATAGGGTTAGACCAAGGTGTGAATAGGACAAGCAAATTAGAACAGATGTAGGATGCTGCAGTTAGGCAGAAATTAAAAGTTTAGCTCAGGATAGAGTGGTATGGAGAACTGCATCAAACCATTCTATGGACTGATGACTAAAATACACGCTCTATTACTACTGCACGTAAACGAAAATGTCCACAAAACTAGGATGAGCAGCTTCTAGAGGAATGGCTTTATTGTCGTTAATCCAACAAACTCTTTTCTTTTTAATCAATGCTTTACTACTTTCCCTCTTCGCTATTCCATGTTCAGCATGTTATCAATGGCGGTTCTTTTCCTATTTCCAGCCACACTGTGATAATGAAACAGAGTTTATTTGTTTTTCATCACGAGTTTGAGTAAACAGCCCAACTGATAGGATACAGAGAACAACAAGTGCCCGACGTTTTTAATTAATAAAACATTATTACATAGGCACGTGAATTCCCATTAATTGTAGAGTGATTGCATCGGATGGTTAATACAAACGAGTAAAATATTAAAAGGTCATCACAAACATTATTATTGAATGGACTCGGTTAGTTCCATGTTGTTTGTATTCAATTGTGTATCGCGAAGCCTTCAAGCCGGAATTACACGATGATATAATTCAATGTGAGGACCAAAATTCAATTAACTACACATGCTAGTTTAGGTGTAGACATAGTGGAAGAACACAGAAAACTACTTATCTGAACTTTGATATTTCTACAGTGTCAGAAATAAAGGTTCCCCTGTAAATAGTAATCCCATGTAATTATTAGTGTCTGATGTACTCAATGTTGGCTGATTCAAAAGTAATATGTGAGAAGGTAGAACTCGAAAATTTTGGGAAATGTTTAAAAATAGGTCATAAAGTCGAAGATTCTGAAGATTAAATAGTCATGTAATTACCACTAAGAGATATAATTTTACAACTCTCTCCTTAACCCTAGATCCTCTCTCATCCTGTTTGCCTTCATGGAAGTCATTCGTCATTTGAAGAAATCCTAGAAGGAAGCAGACTACGTCGAAACCCTCTTGGAATGACAAGAAATGTACTGACATCATGATGCCATGCGAAAGACCCGAACTCAATAAAGAACCCCAGTTTCTCATGAAACTGGCAGCAGCCGAAAGGAAATTAAACACATGTCTGTCTGTTAGGTCATCAGCCCAGAGGCATGTTGGATCCTCAAATAGCACCACCAAAGGTTATCAGCAAACCGCAAAAACCAATGGCAGCACCAAAATGAGGCGTACTAGGCAAGACGAGGAGTGAGGTAGTTTGCCATTGCTTTCCTCACTGGGTCAGAAAGTGCTATTGCAGCTCGACTGACCCTATGAGCAACACCTTTCATAACACTCAGATGCACTAGTCGTTCTCTGAATGCCATTACTCAGCACCACCCATACCACAGCAGCTTCCATATTGTCACAGCCATGGATGAGACTGGGACTTCGGTGAAAGCTACACTTTACTCTGGCCTGTGCCAAGAGATGGATACAAAAGTACTGAATCCATCAAGAAATGGCAGCAGACAATATTAAACATACAGCATACTCAATAAACGCGTAAACATGTAAACATGTATGATGTTTCCATGTCTATGAAATGGCGATGGAAAATAATGCATATTATTTCCAACTAATTTCGTATATCTCATTGCAACCCTTGGAAGGCAGACACTGCAATGGGGATGTGCAGTGTTTGAAGGTGGTGGAAGGAGGTCGTGTCTGGTGTGTGAGTTGTAATAAAATCAGGGACAGAACAAACACCTATCCTTGAGTGACAGAAATTAATCATACGCAGTTGAAATCCCACGACTCCACTAGGAATCGAACTCGGAACCCTGTAGTCCGAAGATTTCTTTTTTACAAATTGCTTTACGTCGCGCCGACATTGATAGGTCTTATGACGACGATTGGATAAGGAAGGGCTAAAAGTGGGAAGGAAGCGTCCGAGGCTTTAGTTAAGGTACAACCTCAGCATTTATCCGGCGTGAAAATGGGAAACCACGGAAAACCATCTTCAGGGCTGCCGACAGTGGGGTTCGAACCCATTATATCCCGAGTGCAAGTTCACAGCTGCGCACCCGCAGCCCGAAAACTAGACCTCTCATCCTTCTTCCCTATTTTCTCAAACCTTCCCCAAATTACTTAGGATTGACACTAGGATTAACCCCAATTTTATGGCGGATACCCTTCGTCTTAAGTGGAGGGATGTGTCCACTGTTGCGTCTTAATGTAGTGGTTGGTAATGTCATATGTACTAACACAGATACGAATACAATTGGTCCGACCTAAACGAATTAACAAAACGTGCCTAAAATCTCCAGCTCGACTGTTAATGCATCTTGGAGCCCTTTGAACAGAAGGTCGCTATGCAGGCCATCCAGTGAAAGAGTCGGGTGGTCAGTGGTCTAATTCATCACAGTTTTGCCTACATGATGTTGCCCATAGAAGTTGGCGAACTCGTCGGCATTTCCGGTAAACATTTTTTAACAATTGGTTTTAGGTCGCTCCGACACAGATAGATCTTGTGGTGACAATGGGATAGGAAAGGGCTAGGAGTGGGAAGGAATCGGCAGTGGGCTCAATTAAGGTACAGCACCGGCATTTATTTTGTGTGAAAATGGGGAACCACGGAAAACCATCTTCAGGGCGGCCGACAGCGGGGTTCGAATCCACTATCTCCCGAATAAAAGCCCACAGCTGCGCGCCCCTAACCGCACGGCCAACCCGCCCGGTCAGATAAACATCCAACGCTATTGTGTTCCATGATAATGATGGCGGTTAGTAAGGTGACCGTGTTCGGTATTTCAGACAATGAAAGCCAGAAAAATTCCCGAAAGTGGTGGTGATTATTGTTTTAAGAGGAAGTACAACTACATAACCTTCTCTATATAACACTAATCAGAGAGAAAAAAAGTGGAAGGGATTCGACACTTCGAAAAGTGAAAGTATCGGCCAAAGGGAGACAAGGGCCACAAAGGGCGTGAAAATGAAAGATTCCCTAGCCCTCGCAAACCTAATAGCGTCGGGGTCAGAAAAGAACACGAGTTGACGGAGGGAGGTCGGATAGGGTGGATGAAAGTGAGGAGCCTGGCACAAGTAAGTGGAAGCAATGCAGGACTCAACTATCACCAACCCAAGATGCCAAGTTGAGAACCCCTGGGGCCCCTTTTAGTCGCCTTTTATGGCAGGCAGGGGATACCGTGGGTGATATTCTACCTCCCACCCCCACAAGGGGAGCTATTTCTGAAATTGATCAAGCGAAATGTTGACCACCAAATGTTTGCCATTTGCAGAATCGTTATGCATCGCAATCTATCTCCGGCTCCATGGCTAAATGGTTAGCGTGCCGGCCGTTGGTCACAGGGACGCGGGTTCGATTCCCGGCTAGATCGGGAATTTGGTTAATTCCGCTGGCAAGGGGGCTGGGTGTATGTGTCGTCTTCATCATCATTTCAGCCTCATTAGGTTGCGCAGGTCGCCTGCGGAAGTCAATTTAAAATACCTGCATCTGGCAAGCCGAACTTGTCCTCGGACACTTCGCACTAAAAGCCACACGAAATTTCATTTTTCATCACAATGCCTAAAGTGCAATATATTTACAGGGAATAATCAACAAGGCAAATTTACACATATAGTACGGTATATAATAAAAAAGTAATGTATTGTAGACCTAACTGTTCATGATAAGAAATAACTTAATCTCATTATCATTTTCACGCATGACATTAAAAAAGAATCAATACATCATGATTATTCTTCGACAATCATTGAGCCAATTCACGTTCAAATCAGAACTGAGAACATATTTGCCATTGATTTTCGTCCTAGTCACGATCGTTCTCAGATCACAACGCATTTACTGTCTTTTCTGTTGTGACTGTTCAATCAACCAATCACTATTGATCTGCATTTAGGGCAGTCGCCCAGGTATCAGATCCCTCATTTGTTTTCCTATCATTTTCTTAAATTATTGCAAAGTAATTGGAAATTTACTGAACATCTCCATTGGTAAGTTACTCCAATTCCTAACTCCTCTTCCTATAAACGAATATTTGCCCCAATTTTTCCTCTTGAACTCCAACTTTTTCTTCATATTATGATCTTTCCTACTTTTAAACACACCACTCAAACTTATTCGTCTACTAATGTCATTCCACGCTATCTCTCCACTGACAGCTCAGAAGATACCACTTAGTGAAGCAGCTTGTCTCCTTTCTCTCGAGTCTTTCCAGCCCAAAAAATTTGCAGCAGTCTTGTAACACTTCTCTTTTGTCCAGATTCATACAGAAAAAATCGAGCTGCTTTTCTTTGGATTTCTTCCAGTTCTTGAATCAAGTAATCCTGGTGAGTGTCCCATACACTGGAACCATACTCTAGTTGGGCTCTTGCCAGAGATTTAAATGCCTTCCCCTTTACTTGCAAACTGGTGGTTTTACTGGAAACCGGAACAGGAAATCCCTCATATTCCATCTTCACCACAAAGAAGAGAAGAAAAAGAAAGTGACTCATGATTTTGGCCTGGTTTTCATACTACGTTTATTACATTTTGTAGATAATAAACAAGACAGAACTGTTGTATACAGGAAACTTGGTATACAGTAACACAACATAAATTTTATTGCTTCAATAGTTTTATACAGCATTTACAGGAAATACAATGAAACTTGTCTTGAAGCTTGATTGATTGCACGCAGTTAATGCTGTTATTAAATGCTAGATTGAAAGTCCGTGGCAAAAATATATATTTACAGAGAGAGAGTCCTATGCACACATTCACATCCATCTTGAGGAGATAGTCTATTCCACTGGGAAATGTCTTTGGATAGTCGAAAACTATCTGTTGTGGGATAACAAGTGTAACTTGTAGGGAGAGTCGCGTTAGTAGAATACTAATATTGGACTTAGACTTGCAAGGAACTTGCATCAATATCTTAATTCGCAGAATGCTAAGGTAGTCGTCGGAGCACAGGTGAGGACTTGGGAGTGTAGCAGAATGCTTGACTCAGAGCTCGACGTGGCTACGGGAATCAGGGAAGATGAGGCAATGTCCGGAGGTGAGACCTCACAACCAGCAATCTGTCCACCTGTTCAAGACACGTTTTTAAGAGGAATGCCTCCGTGTTTGACTTGCGGTGTGAGCTGGCTGTTGGACGCCGGGGTAGTCCTCGGTAAGGCTAGGTACGTCGCTCCTTATATAGCACTGGCTGACGTCACCGACGAGCATGCCAGGCGCAGTGCAGTCCTCTCGTAAGGCTCTGGAAACATCGGTGATATGGCGGGTTGCGGAGCTTGTAGGCGCGGCACTGAGAGCGGAGGACACACACAACAAGAACATTTTAATTTATTTGTTTTTTAATTATTGTTCGTTTCAACATTGTTACCCACAGTCATTCTGGTTAAATAAGAAATTAAGTTAGTCAATATGTTATCCCTAGGGCCAGGATTTCGACGACCTAAAATGTTTAAAAAATGATCTATAAAAAGACAGCAAAAATCCAGTAAAATGATCCAAAAACTTTAAAAAAGGCATATTTTAAATGAAATTTTACAATCAATTTACTAATCGAGTCGGGATAGCCAACATTTATATTACACACATTACAATAAGCTTTTGGTTTTTGCTATGTCAAGAAGGCAATGCGAATTTCCTTACGTTTCGCAGAGATTTTTGCTCCACTCTTAAGAAGAAAATCTCGACTGTTCACGAGGAAGGCGTCTCCAATTGGAAATGTGTCTCCTAGAATGTGGACATTTCCAAGAAGTAAGTGATTAACAGCTTTGTGATGATCCTCAAGCCTCCGTATTCATCCTCACTTAAAATTGCGATAATATCCAATATCACACGCGTAAATACTTCAAAATCCTCAAACATTGAAATAGCTGAGAAAGTATAAAATAGTCTAATAAATGACCTAAAAGTAGGAAATGGCAGACAATAACAAAAAAACGACCTAGTAAATGAGCATTTCTGCCATGTGGGGACTATGATCAGGATTTCTGTATAAGTTAGCAATGTCTGTTGTGAACCAATTAAAAGACATGTCATAAAAATCCTAGCCCTGCTTATCGCCATATTCCCTCTTTTTAAGTGCACAGTGACTCTTAGAACTTCTTGTACTCGACCACCATCATCTTTATTATCATAACCGTCATCTTATCCATATAAATAAAATCGTAAGGAACGTGTGTCTGTACATGCCTATTTTGTGCGAAATTTTCCTCTAATTATCTGTTTCAGGTGTAATAATGACCATCTGCATATTTTTTAGGTTTTGTGTCTGTTTTTCTGTTTTTTTTTTTTCTGAGTTCTTATAACTTGAAAATGACTATATTGTAACTTTAATGCAGCGGAGATCATGGGTTGTACTCCTTCCCCTTCACCATGGATCTCCTCTGAGCACCATGACACCACGTTATCCCACGGCGTTTGACGGCCCTTGAAGTTGTGCTGAGACTCAAACCCGGGAGTCTGGCGTCTGGTGATGTCAGTATGCAGCGTGGAATAATTAATTTAGACTTTATTCCGCTGATATCCCATGTAGGGAGTAAACAATTGTGTAGACTTCGCACAGAATGTCAACAGGATCTGCTACGACACTTCTCTACCGCACTGCACTGAAGATGATTACACGACACTGTTCGTATAATCTACAAGTTCTACAGTTAATAAGGTTCAGCGCAAATAATATGTTAGTCATTCGATGCACTTATCGAAGAATTCAAATTAATTCAGTATAACAGTTTATGATGAAATGAAATATTAGCACTGTTCAAAATAGTAAATACACCCTGCGACAATACAGCTCGGTGAATGAAGTCAAAACGGTCGATCCGGCAACACTGCGTAGCAGCAGGTTTTGACCACCTGCCCCCAACGTTGTTCAGTTGAGCATCGCGTGTGACCCGTGTAAGACCTGTTTGACACAGTGCGTGTTTAGTGCGTTGGTTCTGAACGGCGAACAGGAACATGAACGACCAAAAGATGAATGTACAGTTTTGTTTCAAGCTTGGCAAGACACGTTTAGAGGCTTCACAAGATTTTTTTTCTAAACGGCGGATGCGAAACCAAATTTCTTGAACTGTATTGTCACTGACGATGAAATCTGGTGTCTCAGGTACGACCCTGAAACGAAACGTCAAAGCATGTAATTGCGTTCTCCGGGATCCCCTCGTCGGAAAAAGGTCAGTGCCGAAAAGTCACTCATTAAAACGATGCTCATCACCTTTTACGATAGTTAAGGCATTATCCACAAGGAATTTATACGTGAGGGAATGACGTTGAATGCTGCACGGTACATTGACATTTTGATCCGTTTCATGAAACGTCTACGCAGGGTACGATCCCAGTACGCACAAAACGGTTCATGGTTTTCTGTCCATGACAACGTTCGCCCACACACAGACAATATCGTCAAACAGTTCACGGCAAAAAAGGGGGTGGTGCAACTTGAACATCCACCATACTCGCCAGATCTCAAACTTCAAGATTTCTTCCTATTCCCGCGACTCAAACTCGCTTTGAAAGGAAAGAGATTTGACGATATTCCTGACATCCAACGAAACGTGACGAGGTTTTTGAACATCATGCCAAAGGAAGCCTTCTTGCAAAATTTCAAGGACATGTATCGCCGATATCAGCAGTGCATAGTTATGGGAGGGGACTATTTTGAAGGACAGTAAGGTCACGGTCGTGCATTGTATCTATGTTGATAGTAGAGGACTATTCACCGAACTTTATTGTCACAGGTTGTAATTGTCGTCCGATACACTTCTCCTTCTTTATCTACCGCTTATCCCACACCTGTGTGGTCATGGGTGCGAACTGCGTCACATATGTGGATTTTGCCCTGTTTTGCGGCCAGATGCCCTTCCTGACGCCAACCCTATATGGAGGGATGTAATCACTATTGCGTGTTTCTGTGGTGAGTGGTAGTGTAGTGTGTTGTCTGAATATGAAGAGGAAAGTGTTGGGACAAACACAAACTCCCAGTCCCCGAGCCAGAAGAATTAATCAGAGGCGATTAAAATCCCCGACCCGGCCGGGAATCGAACCCGGGAGCCTCAGAACCGAAGGCCTCAACGCTGACCATTCAGGCAATGAGTCGTGTCGTCCGATACACTCGTCGACGAAATTTAAGTTAATGGGGCAACGCAATTTACAAAGTCCGGAGCCTTCTCCGACACTAAGGCTCAGTCTTACGAAATTAAATTAACACTATTACTTTGGCACAGTCTAACGAAAAGACACGGTCTTACGTAATACTTGAAAACACGGTAAATGCTGTAACGAAGGCACTGTCTTTTGAATACTAGTTAAAGCACAGTTTGTGAAATGAACACTGTTGGGAAGACACAGTCTTACGAAAAGGAATTAAGTTCTTTCACTGAGGCACAGTCTTGTGAAATATTCTAAAGCACAGTTTTATGAGAAAAGTTAAGCACAGTTTTGCAAATAAATTCTGTTATGAGGACACAGTCATGTGAGAAGTGCTGTTCATGCGAAACAGTCCTGTGAAATAATTTAATGCACAGTCTTTACGAACTGATGTGAATTACACAAGTCACTTCGCGATTGTTTGCTTGTAGAGATAATGTCAATTATTTAAACCCTTTCGGTTGGACACTTTACGAAACGAATTCTATTACACATGTGTCACAGTTTATACAAGTCAATCACTATTAACAGTTTGAAGTAAATTATCACCTCCTATCTTACACGAAATTAGAGTCCTAGGTTCGCACCTCTAACACTTAGAAATTTAAAACTGGAACACTCGTACTTTGTAATACGTCTGTCGTCAGCACTCAGCCGGAGAGGGTACGACCTCGAATAATACTTTCCACGGCTGGCCCACACACGTGGCAGCTGGGAATACACGAAGACACTGATTTCTACTAGGCCAGCGCGCTCCTTTTTATATGCATAGGCCGGACCATGTGGTTTCAAATTCATGAATTTCCACCTTCAATTGCTTGGCTATCCTTCCGCCGATTTTTATTAAACTTGGTACGTTATCATTTGTGATAAGGTGCTACACGATGACGTGATCCGAATTTTGATAGCACATTCCATTCTTGAGGTATGGAAATAGAAGGAATTGAAAGTTCGATGGTGACGTCTCCTGGACTTGGCTGGTTCTCTACAGCGAGCGGTTGCATTCCTCGCTGTCACTTTCGCTGCCTGCGCACACAGCGGTCTTTCCAAACTTCTCTTATGGGAGTTAGAACGAGTACGTTAGAAATACTTTGACGGAGAATGTCGTAATGGCATTCCCGTTTCTACCAAACTTGATATTTAGAATTCAACTGGCCGTGAGTAGCTTTTAGGGCCGATATTTTTTCTGAATACCTACATTTACCGGGGATTTATCCGAAACTATCGAAACTATGATTTTGCACTCCCGCAAAATATGCACGTCCAAAATTAATGGAAATCTACCATCCTTAATGGAAATCAATTTCTAAAACTTTTTCTCATGTGCAACATTTCGATAGGAGGATTAATAAGGCAGATATCATGAACGGTCGGTTTTTATGCTAAGTCCAGCGAACAAAGCCCAAAAGGTGTTGTACGTAGAGCATATTCCTTATCTATATATAAATAAAATTATAACGACCGTGTGTCCGTACATTGACTATTTTGGCGAAATTTTCGTACAGCTATCAAATTCAGCCAAATCGTTTTCCTCCCACCAATTCGATTCAGTATCTCTTCATTCGAGCTGTCCACTTCACGTTCAGCATTCTTCTGTAACACCTCATTTCAAAAGCTTCTATTCTCTTTCTTTCTGAGCTAGTTATCGTCCATTTTTCACTTCCATACAATGCCACGCTCCAGACGAAAGTCTTCAGAAACATCTTTATAATTCCTATATCAATGTTCGAAGTGAGCAAATTTCTTTTCTAGACCTTCCTTGCTTGTGCTAGTCTGCATTTTATGTCATCCTTACTTTTACCTTCGTTAGTTATTTTACTACCCAAATAACAATATTCATCCTCTTCCTTTAAGAGTTCATTTCCTAATCATACTTGCATCACATGATTGCGTTCGACTGCACTCCATCATATAAGCAGGATATGTTTAAGATGTGCGAAACTTCATGCATATCATAAAATACGGTGTGAAAAAGTGAATAACCTAAAAACATGACGACATCTGTTCACCCTAGAGGTTACGAAGGTCTCAAATTCCTTATTTCTACCTTCCTGTGTTCTAGTCAAACTGTCAACAAGTAGTGAACTGTACCGGAGTTAAAACTTTAAATCTAAAATAGTAATGCATCGGTGTGTTAATACACATAAAAGAACAAAACAGGACAATCAGAAATCTACGTGACATTATTCATGCTGCATAAAGTTGAAATAACTCAAACAATTTATAACCCCGATAAAGAGAATTAATGCGCCCTACAGCAAGCTTCTCTTGTATGTGTCATTTAGGAAAATATATTGTCCAATGCTATGCTCCCACTCCCGTAATTGTTCTAGTTCATCATAATACTCTGGGATAGTTTTTAAAAAATCCACAAATGTGTTATACATACATTTTTTTTTAAATTGCTCAGTAAAACATGTGACAGCGTGAATAATTATGCGATGTGAATGTGTATTTCGAGATGCATATTCCCGACAGTACAGTAGGCTGTAAAATGTTATTCACTAGTAAGTAGCTTGTAAAACGAAAAATACAGACAATAACAGAGTTCATGGAGCGCAAGATATATTACAAAATTAACATGCATATTGCATTAGAATTTATATAAAGTTATTAAAAGATTTATTATACTAGTTACGATGTTATAGTTTCTACTGCCTTTTTATGTACTATTAGTTTAACTTCGCACTGATAGCGGCCGTGATCTTAATTAAGATACCTGAGGTGAAAATAGTAAACCACCAAAAAGCATGATCAATGGTGCCGAAGGTGGGATACGAACCCACGATCTCCCGAATGCAAGCTTACAGCAACGCGATCGGTACCGCGCGCCCATCTTGCTTGTTCTCTACTTGCTTTGCTTCACTAGAGGAATTGAAGATGCCACTAACTTAAGTTTGGGTGTTCTCAATTTAATAAATGTCATTTGGGAAGGTATTACGAGCGACAGGAAGCATGATCAATAAATGGCATATAAGTTAATCTGGGAAGGACAGCTGATTCAGGACGCGATGGAATCAACCAGAGAGAAGAATATTCTGGACGTGCTGCTGCTAAAACCAGATGAAACAGGCGTAAGGGAGTTTTTAGAAAGTAACTATGATCGGTGCAAAATGGTAAATAAAAATGTAAAGAGACTGTGAGATGGGTTTAAAACTATTGTTGAGGAATGTTTGAAAACAGGTTTGTGACTGGTTAGGTATGGTAAAGTCTCTCTATATTATATCAGAGTTAGAAGGAGACTAAGAAGGAGGTGCAGGTTGGAAATAAATAGAGTTACAAATGGCTGTGGAAGTAAGGAGAAATTGAAGGAACTTAGTAGGAAAATGAATCTAGCAAGGAAGTCAGCTAAGGATAACATGATAGCAAGCATAATTGGCAGTCATACAGGTTATAGTGAAAAGGGGAAGGGTATGTGCAGGTACTTTAAGGCAGGAACAGGTTACAGGAAAGACATTCCAGGAATCATTAATGAACACGGGGAGTGTGTTTGTCAGGAACTTCAGAATGCGGAAGTATTCAGTCAGCAATATGAAAATATTGTTGGTTGCAAAGATGATGTTCAGATAAAGGAGGTGATTTATACAAACGAAGTATTGAAATTTACCTATGATAACAATAACATTTACAATCAGATACAAAATTTAAAAACCATAAAAGCAGCTGAATCGAAAAGATTTCTGGTTATATGTTAAAGACAATGGGTTGGGGTATATTACCATATCTGAAGTACTTATTCAACTATTGTTTGCATGAAGGAGCTATGTACCAAATGAATGGAGAGTTGCTATAGCAGCTCCTAGTATAAAGGAAAGGGTGAATACTACAGGCCAGTCAGTTTGACATGCGCTGCATGTAAGCTTTGGGAAAGCATTCTCTCTGATTATATTAGACATGTTTCCGAAATTAATAACTGGTTCGATAGAAGGCAGTTCGGGTTTAGGAAAGGTTACTCCACTGAAGCTCAACTTGTAGGATTCAAGCAAGATATAGCAGATATCGTGGATACAGGAGGTCAAATGCACTGTATCGAAATTGACCTATCTAAGGCTTTTGATAGGGTAGATCATGGAAGACTACTGGCAAAAAACGACGGCTACTGGACTAGACAAAAGAGGAGTGACTGAATGGGTGGCTATTTTTTAGAAAATATAACTGAGAGAATTAGAATAGGTGAAGCGTTACCTGATCCTGTAATTATTAAGAGGGGAATTCCTCAAGGCCTTTATGTTTTCTAACACATATATATATATATATATATATATATATATAAATGATATGAGTAAAAAAATGGAATCAGATATAAAGCTTTATTCGGATGATGTTATTCTGTATAGAGTAATAAATAAGTTACAAAGTTGTGAGCAACTGCAAAATGACCTCGATAATGTTGTATGATGGACAGTAGGCAATTGTAAGATGATAAACGGGGTTAAAAATCAGGATGTGAGTTACACTAAAAGGAAAAGTCCTCTCAGTTTTAATTACTGCTTTGATGTTATCAACGTTCCTTATGGGGATCATTGTAAGTACCTAGGTATTATTATAAGGAAAGATCATAATAATAATAATGTTATTTGCTTTACGTCCCACTAACTACTTTTACGGTTTTCGGAGACGCCGAGGTGCGGGAATTTAGTCCCGCAGAAGTTCTTTTACGTGCCAGTAAACCTACTGACACGAGAGTGACGTATCTGAGCACCTTCAAATACCACCGGACTGAGCCAGGAAACTGCCACGTTGGGGACAGAAGGCCAGCGCCTCAACCGTCTGAGCCACTCAGCCCGGCTAAGGAAAGATCTTCATTTCGGTAATCACATAAATGGAATTTAAAATAAAGGGTACAGATCACTGCACATGATTATGAGGGTATTTAAGGGCTTTTGTAAAGATTTAAAGGAGATGGCATATAAGTGTCTGGTCAGACCCCCAACTAGTGTATGATTTCAGTGTATGGGACCCTCACCAGGATTACTTAATTCGAGAACTGGAAACACTATCCAAAGAAAAGCAGCTCGATTTGTTCTGGGTGATTTCCGACAAAAGAGTAGCGTTACAAAAATGTTGCAATGTTTGAGCTGGGAAGACTTGGGAGAAAGGAGACGAGCTGCTCGACTAAGTGGTATATTCCGAGCTGTCAGTGGAGAGAGGGTGTGGAATGACATCAGTATACGAATAAATTTGTGTGGTGTTTTTAAAAGTAGGAAAGATCATAATATGAAGATAAAGTTCGAATTCAAGATAATGTATTGGGGCAAATATTCGTTTATAAGTAGATGTTCAATACATTTCCAAATTCTTTGCAATCATTTTTTTGCTAGGGGTTTTTACGTCGCGCCGACACAGATAGGTCTTATGGCGACGATGGTATAGGAAAGGCCTAGGAGTTGGAAGGAAGCGGCCGTGGCCTTAATTAAGGTACAGCCCCAGCATTTGCCTGGTGTGAAAATGGGAAACCACGGAAAACCATTTATAGGGCTGCCGATAGTGGGATTCGAACCTACTATCTCCCGGATGCAAGCTCACAGCCGCGCGCCTCTACGCGCACGGCCAACTCGCCCGGTTTGCAATCATTTAAGGAAAGGCTAGGAAAGCAACAGATAGGGTGACTGCACTAAATGCAAATCGATAGTGATTGATTGGTTGATTGATTGATTGATTGATTGATTGATTGATTGATTGATTGATTGATTGATTGATTGATTGATTGATTGATTGATTGATTGATTGATTGATTGATTGATTGATTGATTGATTGATTGATTGATTGATTGATTGATTGATTGATTGATTGATTGATTGATTGATTGATTGATTGATTGATTGATTGATTGATTGATCGGATGTAAAATGCTACCCACAGATTCACACTAAGGCTGTTTTTTATTTTTATTCCATTTTCCCAGGCAATCACTAAAGAAATCAAAGTTATTGTAAAAATTTCCTTCTTTGATAGCCATTTTCCACATTGTTCATTTTCATAAGGATAAGGCTTATTATGTAAAAAACTACAGCATCAATCATCTTGACCGAGCTCGATAGCTGCAGTCGCTTAAGTGCGGCCAGTATCCAGTATTCGGGAGATAGTAGGTTTAAACCTCACTGTCGGCAGCCCTGAAAATGGTTTTCCGTGGTTTGCTTGGTGTGAAAATGGTACCTTAATTATGGCCACGGCCGCTTCCTTCCCACTCCTAGCCCTTTCCTGTCCCATCGTCGTCATAAGACCTATCTGTGTCGGTGCGACGTAAAGCAACTAGCAATCATCTTTCGGTGAGTAGATTACGTTTATAGATTGTTGCGAATGTATGCAATGAACAATAACAGTTGCAATGTTCATAGATCTTTAGAAAAGTTAATAATTTAGAAGTTTTCTTGGTTATGGCATTCCTAAGAAAAAAAATGGAGATAAATGAGTAATTTATTTGCACGTAACGAATCATTTTCTAGAGTTACCTGTATAGAATTTGGACTCGACGAGTGTGGGATTTAGTGAATCCGAATGGGGATACATACTTAGGGAAAATTCTAAGTTCCCATGGAGGGAATTAGATATTTTTCATCAATAGAGCTTGTCAAAAACAGATCAGATGTAAGGCTTTTCCATTCGGAATTGCTAGGCGGGCAATAATTCCATTGTGGAGATTTATCTCCCGTATGCAGTTATCAGACTGTGCCTCTTATAATGGGCTTCTGATAAGTTCCCCTGCATACACCCCAGCGTCAGGGGGTAGGGTCTGACACATCCCACTCTGATGAGTCTAGTGTCAAACCTAAGACAAAACGCTGGTTAATAGAGCAAACGCCTAAAAAGCCTTACATCTGATCTGGTTTTGACCAGCTCTATTGGTGAAAAATATCTAATTCCCTCCATGGGAACTTAGAACTTACTTTGATGTCAACCCAATGTAGCAATAGATTTAAACATCAGAGACATTTGATTGTCTGCTGTAATGGTGATATTACCCGATGTAGAATAGGAATATCTATTATCGCCATCCCCCGACGCACTAACGTACAGAGCTCTTCTTGGCGACTGAGCTTGAATAAAAAATTCTCAATTACAGAACCTTGAACAACATTACAAAATTACTACGATTACAGAACACATTTTAATCATATATTATATTGAAGAAAATATTCATACACTTACCCTTGAAGAAAACTAATCACTACCATCATTAATAGTAGATAGATGTAAGCTCGAAGGATTTACTTCCAATAACCTGGGTAGGAATTTAACCCAGCCTTACGAACTAGCTTATAGTAATTATCAAGCAAATACTAGGACTGCATCGATTATTATTTTCGCCACTGCAGTTAATGTAAATATCTTTTATCGCTACCCCAAATGCACTAAAGTACGGCGCCCCTCCTGGTGACTGTCGTAGATTATATTAAAGAAAATATTCATACACTTACCTTTGAAGTAAACAATAATCACTACCATCATTAATAGTAGATAGATGTAACCTCGAAGGATGTACTTCCGTTATCCTGCGTAAGAATCGAACCTAGCCTCACGAACTAGCTCATAATAAATATCAAGCAAATGCTAGGACTGTATCGATTATTATTTTTACCACTGCAGTTAATGTGAATATCTATTATCGCTAACCCCAGACTCACTAAACTACAGAGCCCCTCCTGGCGACTACAACTCAAACACAATAGTTACCGTAACATAATAAAAAATCGTGGGAGTCGAACTCTGTTCCCTTTCTATTCAGCATTAGAAAAAAATTCTAATACATGCGTTATGGGATTCGAACACTATTCTCTTTGTTTAAAACAGGCTATACATGATAACATACGCATTTATTTAAGTTATATATATTTAATCAACACACACGCAAAAATATGGAATTGATTGTAGGATAAGCAAATTCTGTATGTCTCCATTCGACAAGACAAAACATGTTGACCATCTGTACAGGTTCAATCCTGTTGTAGAGGACATAGAACATACTCTTGTTACCTTACAGTAAAGGTTTGATTAGACAGCGTACATTTCCTATCGTGTTCTGAACAGAAAATCTTACCTTCATTATATCATTACCATCCAACAAAACAGAACATGTTGACAATCTGTGATAGGAGGAGGGCGCGCGAAGTCACGCAGGCAGATGATTGCATGGAATAAAACTACCTCTCTCTCCTATGTAACATCAACTGTTTTATGATGCAAACAGAATTTAAAAAATCATAATTCGAACTTTGGTGTCCTTCTGTTTAGCATTAGAATAATACATGCATCCCATGGATTTCAAACCCTGTTCACTCAGTTTTTTGTCAGAATAAAAAGTCTCTAAAACATGGAATCTTACTGGAATAATGCAAGAATAAAAATACCTTACTCCTTATTTTTTATGCTTTGTACGCAGTTACCGTAAAAGAATTACATACATGGAATAGAATACTGAACTCTCTAATGTGTAAGATAACAGCATATAACAAACGCACAACTCATTAATGAAATACGCACACAACACACTCTATCGTAAAACGGAACAACACAAAACATATGGAATTGATTTTAGGACAAGCAAATGCTGTGAGGTAGCCCCGTACACACACATAACTACGCACAAACACACACACATCCCTAGCATTTGCATGAATGAAACTATAATCTTTTGGGCTGCCGACAAACTTACAATCTATCGGATGTAAGCTTACGTTCACCTCTCTGATTATTGTTACATTGAGGATGGTTGCCTAGTTGTATGATGCACATAATGTGTTATTCCAATGAAAAACCGCAAGTTCGATTGCCGGCTAGGCTTAGGAATTTTTTAACTTGATCGGTTGAAATAAAAAAATACTATCTTCTGCTGACCCTCATAGTAAATACCAAGCAAATGCTACGACTGTATCTCCGGCAAACACAACAGCATACACGCCAAAGTGCTCTCGCGGGACAAAATTTCGGCACCTCGCCGTCTCCGAAAACCGCAAAAGTAGTTAGTAAGACTTAAAGCAAATAGCATTATTATTATTACTATCATTATCATTATTATTACAAATTCTTAATACTACAAGTACTGATTGTGTCGAGAAAAAATATAATTGAAAATTACGAACGTGTTATTCGACATTGTAGAAATAAACTGTATGTCAAATAGCTTGGTTAGAAGGCTGTGTGGTTATAAATCGAACCCGACCCCGCGAAGCATTGGCTTCAGTGGCGACAGTGACATTCGAACACACTATCTCTTGGATGAGGAGGATTTATTATGCTGACCCCGCACATTACATCGTAATCTGCAGGTCTTTAGAAGGGCTGATCAGCAGTAGCTTGGTAGGCAAAGTCCAAATTACCGCTCGTAATACGTTTCGTAGCAGAGCCAGGGGAAATCGAACCTAGCCCTCTAATACTACCACTATCACGTTAAAGAACTCCTGCAGGGACAAAATTCCGTTACCACGACGTTATTTTCAACTTAGGCAGATTCATTGCGACACAGATAGGTCTTATAACGACGATGGGACAGGAAAGGCCTACGAATAGGAATGTAGCGGCCGTGTCCTTGATTAGGGAAGAGCCCCAGCATTTGCCTGTTCCGAGTTTGATTTTTAACCTTTATCCCGCTATGGATTTAAACCCGGAGACCCGCTAAACTGAAGACTGCAACGCTGTTCATTTCCCAAGGTAATCGGGCATTCTACTCTCATCGGTTCAATTCACGGCTCTTAACAGAACACGAACGGTGTTCGCACCGACACAGATAGGCCTTATAGTGACGATAGGACAGAAAAGGGTTATGAACAGGAAGGAAGCGGCCGTGCCCTTGATTAGGATACACCCCCAGTATTTGCCCGTTCCGATGGGCTGCTAATAGCCGCCATATTGCGCATTACTCCCTAGGCCATCGAAGTAGAAAAATACATTTTGAATATGCCCGGATCGAACAGATAGCGTTGAGGTAAATAATGGAATTTTGTCCTGCACGCCCTCTAGATAATAATATTAATCTCAACACTCCTAGAAAATTATTTTATAATTCCTGTTTATAATGTATGAATGTGCTCTTCATATGTACTCTACGGTAAACAGTGCAGTGGTACAAGTATGTAAGCAGAAAATTGACACCCGTTTCCCTCTTGCGAGACATGTGTATCAGCTACAGCTCACAGCGAGCGGCACACACTGACTTCATAAGACAACGCACACACACACACACAAGACTATCTCAATGCATAGATTATATTTATTATTTTAATTTATAAATAAATCCAATAACGTAAGTGCAAAAAGTGAACAGACAAACAGTGCTACATATAAGTTAGGAAATTTGTTTAGAAGGGAAATAGGGAGGTACATTCAGGGAAACGGCGTTGTCTATGGAGCGGTGATGAGGGTACAGAGATCTGGAAGTCAAGTAGGGATGACATAAAAATGTTAGTGTTGAACTGTAGAAGTATTGTAAAGAAAGGAATAGAATTAAGTAACATAATATATATATATTTTCCAGATATTGTAATAGGAGTTGAATCATGGCTGAGAAATGATATAATGGATGCAGAAATTTTCTCACGGAACAGGAGTGTGTATCGCAGAGATAGGATAGGAATGGTGGGAGGGGGAGTATTCATTCCGGTGAAAGAAGAATTTGTAAGCAACGAAAAAGTTAAAGATGAGAAACATGAAATTCTAGGTGTAAGGCTCATTTCTAAAGATAATAGGCAACTTGATGTCTTTGAAGTGTACAGACCGGGAAGGGTAGTGCTGACACTGATTCAGAATTATTTGATAAGGTAATCAGGTATGTGGGAAATGACATAGAAAGGAATGTGATTGTAGCGGGAGATCTTAATTTACCAAATGTCAATTGGGAAGGAAATGTGAACGACAGGAAGCATGACCAACAAATGGCAAATAAGCTAATATGGGAAGGACAGCTGATTCAGAAAGTGATGAAACCAACTAGAGGGAAAATATCCTGGACGTGGTGCTGATAAAACGAGATGAGCTCTATAGAAAAACCGAAGTAATAGATGGTATTAGTAATCACGAAGCTGTTGTTGTCGTAGTTAAAATACATGTGATAGAAAGGAAGGTTTTAAAAGTAGGACTATTAGGTAGTACCATATGGCTGATAAAGCAGGCTTGAGGCAGTTTTTAAAAAGTAATTATTTTTCGGTGAAAAACGGTAAATAAGAATGTAATCAGATTCTGGGATGGATTTAAAGAAATTGTTGAGGAATGTGAAAACAGGTTTGTACCTTTAAAGGTGGTAAAGAATGGTGAAGACCCACATTATTGTAATAGAGAAATAAAGAGATTAAGAAGGAAGTGCAGATTGGAAAGAAATAGAGTTAGAAATGGCTGTGGATGTAAGGGGAAATTGAAGGAACTTACTAGGAAATTGAATCTAGCAAAGAAGGAAGCTAAGGATAACATGATGGCAAGCATAATTGGCAGTCATACAAATTTTAGTGAAAAATGGAAGGGTATGTATAGGTATTTTAAAGCAGAAACAGGTTCCAAGAAGGAAGAGTTGCTATAATAGCCCCTGTATATAAAGGAAATGGTGATAGACATTAAGGTGAAAATTACAGGCCAGGTAGTTTGACATGCGTTGTATGTAAGCTTTGGGAAGGCATTTTTTCTGATTACATTAGACATGTTTGCGAAATTAATTACTGGTTATGTAATTTATTTATGAACTTGTGAGGTAGGAGTCCTATTTTAAACAGCAGAACGGTAGTGAAAGGAAGACAAATAGATGAGAAACAAGAGATAAGATACTATGATGCACGTACAATAGAGGCACGAAATGGTATATTTCGTATTATGGTGATTTTAGGAATGTTATGTTAATCCTGATTAGACATTGAAGAAGGACATTCCAGGAATAATTAATGAACAAGGAGAGTGAGTATGTGAGGATCTTCAAAAGGCAGAAGTATTCAGTCAGCAGTACGTAAGGATTGTTGGTTACAAGGATAATGTCCAGATAGAGGAGGTGACTAATGCTAAAGAAGTATTAAAATTTACATACGGTAACAATGATATTTACAATAAGGTACAAAAGTTAAAAACTAGAAAAGCGGCTGGAATTGATGGGTTGGGTTATAGTATCATATCTGAAGTACTTATTTTATTATTGTTTAGTTGAAGGAGTTATACCAAATGAATAGAGAGTTGCTATAGTAGCCCCTGTATATAAAGGAAATGGTGACAGACATAAAGCTGAAAACTACAGGCCACTAAGTTTGACATGCGTTGCATGTAAGCTTTGGGAGGGCATTCTTTCTGATTACATTTGACATGTTTGCGAAATTAATAACTGGTTATGTAATTTATTTAGGAACGTGTGAGGTCTGAGTTCTATTTTAAACAGCAGAACTGTAATGAAAGGAAGACAGATAGATGAGGGACAAGCAATAAGATACTATGAGGCACATACAATAGAGGCAAGAAATTGTGTATTTCGGATTATGGTCATTTGAGGAATATTATGTTAATCCTGATGAGATATTGAGCCAGTAGAATTTGACAGAGAGCAGGGGGAGGCCTAAAATTAGAAGGTATTCTGAAGAAAGAATGAATATGTATTTCCCTTTTTATGAAGCTAGCCAGAAAATACAACCATGTGTGCAATGTCAAGAGAGTGTTGAAAGATAAATGTTTACTCTCAAGCATATGAGCTTCCTCGCGACGGTGTCTGACTGTGAAAGATCATGTCATGTTGAGATAGTGCGCCGTACCCTGACGGCTCAATTGCAATATTCACTTATATTATTGGGAATATCAAAATATATTATAAACGTTAACTGTAGAGTAGCAGATTACAGCTGAGATCGGAAGTCCAGGGGACAGAATGTCTGGGGACACTTTGCTCAAAGCTTTCCAGTGACCGTGAGAAGCCTCCAATGTTACTTATAGTCGGCATTGAGAGCACGTGTAGAAATCGTTAAGTCACGAGGTGTGCTGAGCCAATTAGAAAGTAAGGGCGTGGCGATTATGAATACTGGACCGCGCAGAATTGAAACTTCAGAATGACCAGCATTGTTTACGTGTGGTGTGTTCAGCAAGAGAGAGTGGTCAGTTCTGTTATTTGATGTCTGAGAGCTAGAAATATTCAGGAATAAATTAGGTAAATTGTCTGAGTCGTAATCTTTTATTATAAGTGCATTTGATATTAATTTCAGTGAATTACAAAGACATGGTGTGAAACAATCATTCTGTTTGGCTGAGCACTTGGATCTTTGGGGAATCCTCTAACCATAACGGCGTCTGTGTACATATTTAATCGCACCACATGATGGAGCGTGCTTCTTTTCTCTTTTCTCTGGTGTGTCGTCGAGTGGTGAGCATCACACCTTTTTCTGTGTGTTGTCGAGTAGTGAACATCAGCGGGATACTTCAGTGCACGCGGGAGGCATGGTTGCTGCCAAGTGGGCAGAAGTTTGACTTTCTATGCTCGTACCGACCCAAGATAGTGTATTTCTTCCTTGTGAGCAGTGTTATTTAAACTGGGTGCAGTAATAATTAGCCAAGTGCGCTAGGTCATAAATTCGTGCATTAGTGGATGAAACTATAATTTCCGCCGCAGGCTGGTAATCGAGCGAGAGACGCTTTTCCGTGTATTACCATCGGGCCGGTCGCGTTTCGCGAGAGACTATTCGATTCGTTCCGGGGGCCGCTCCTAGAGACAGTGCTTGAAACCCTAACATTTACTGTGGATTGTGAATGATTTCTTTGTGTTAAATTATTCACGTTGGCGTACAGCCGACAGTGGGTTTGGTGCAACGTGTACAAAGAGCAGTGAAGAAATACTGACTAGAAATTTGTGTGTTGTTGTTATACAGGAACTAGTTTCAACAAGATGGCATCATCCATTGAAGAGAGAAGATTGGATCCACGTGTTGAAACTGTGGTGACAATGGAGTAACATATTATGGAAGCGAGGATGTAATCCGCTAAAGATATCCTGGGAGTTGCCAAGATAAGACGATGTGATATTTAAATGTCATGCTTTGTGAATTACGATAAACACTTGTGAGGCTTAGATTAGTGATTTTCTTTAGTTTAATTTCAGCCTGACGGCATATGTTCATTTTAATATGTCCGCCATTGTAAATACGGACAGGTCGGAATTGCATGCTTTTTTTCCTTCTTTTACTTTATAATTAGCTAGATGGGCTATCCAGGGACATGACAGGATATATTTCGATTTTTATTGGTGTGAATTATGCATGTTATCTACTTTAAGGTTATTCCTGTTTTTTTGGGTATAGATGAAGGATTAGATAGCTGAAATCATCATTATAAACTCGGAGCGTCGAGACTAAATTTTTTATTTAATTTATATTGAAAGATTAACGACAGATAGGTTGCTTGCTGCATGAGTTACAGGTACTGTGAGACGTGTGGAGCTGTATGTACACCGTTGATTATAATAGCTTCTTTTAAAATGGAATGGAAACTATTTTGAACAATGATGAGGCAGGGAATCGAACCCTGAGTGGTAATGGAAAGACTGATGAAATTACAGGATATATATGAGAATTTAGTGCATGCTGAAATATATGTGAATTTAATGATGCAGGCAGTGTGCATGCCTGGAAATATTATGATAAATATGTGAAGCGAGAATCGGCCTGCGATTTGATTATGGATTATTATTGAGAATTGGAGATGGCGTGAAATAAATGTCAGGCCAAGAGGTTATTACATATATGTTGAGGAATATAATAGCACGCCAGTAATGTATATAATTGAAGGTGAGTTTCCGTGTGGTCAGTTATTCAGCCAAAAGTACCATAGTTGTGAAGCGATGAGCAGTTTCCGTGATGTTATCTTGTCAAAACAGTGACCAATTTCTGAGAGTAGACTGAGTCTTAATATTCTTTCCAGATGATTGCCAAGCAGGAAATCTGTAGTTGACAAAGGGCGCTAGCCTGCAACAGGATAGACGGGATTGTTGCCCGTTGTTTTCCTTCAGTTTATTGAATTATGGTATTTGTTTCTTTTGCAGGATTGTGTATTTGTGTGATTTCATTGTGATTTTGGTTTGATGTCTTGTTGATTAATGGGGAAGAGTCCCAGTGCTGAGTTGGTGATTAAGGTTAATCTAGTTCCCACTAGATCTTTGGTGAACCGCGTTTTACAGGTCGAGTCAGTATAGTTTGTAAGTTTTACACCCACCTGATCCAGTGTAAATACTTTGATTATTTTAGCTTGTTATAATTGTTGTAAATATAGAGTAGGGAAATGCCCTAGTATTTTTCGTATTTCATATCGTCATGTACCACTACGTCCGGAATTAGATCACGTCTAGATGCGCTTATCGCGGCAACCTTCCAGAAATTAAACAAATCCGTGAACTTGTGATTCATACGACGGTGTTACTCCATGTGAACAGGAACTTTGGACTATCACAGTGATTCATACTGAAACTTCTCAGTATTACTTTTTTAATTTGAATTTACATTTTCTCATTTTGTTTTGTTTTGCGTTGATAATGTGTGTTTTTCTTATATTTTCATTTGTTGAAGTAAATTTCATTTCGATGCCGGTTTCAAGCCGTTTTAATTGGATTTTTGCTTGGTGAATTTTAGAATGGTTCGGATTATTTTGTGCAATAAACCTATCTTACCCCATATCTGTGTTTCCCATTCGATATAAACCTCCATTATTCCTGTCATGATACTTAGAGATGAGTTTAAACTTCGACTTTTAGACTTACCCGCGACAAATTAACCCAATCTCTACCCACCTGAGTTAGTCGGATGTTTAGTCAGGAAATGGAGGCACCGTCCTAGAGGGTTCCCACCTCTGGTTACAGTACAATAGGGCCATTGAAGAAGATTACATTCGTAATTTTTATAAACAGTTTCGATTGACTAAGTAGGACGACAGCACAAGTTTATTTAATTAATTAACGTCATCTGAACATCATTTTTGGTTAGAAGTCTGAGCATTTCATTTATGCTGTAATTGGATGTCTTGAGGGACATCACTTCGATCCTCGACCGGATCACTTTTCTTGGGTTTTCACTGATGGTTGTCATCAGGGATTTATTTGCTTACATTTGTGGTGTACATTTCTTGTATGTGTATTTGGCAACACAAATTCTGTTTTGTGATTGCGGTAATTTTGAGGCAGGGGTTTCATTTACACTGCAGTAAAGCCAGTGTAGTTATAAGTTTTTGGGGGATTTTGTGTTTTTATATCACGTAGGGCCCTTCGCTAAAAATGTATTATTAATGTTTTTTAACGTAGACTTACTTGTTTGTAGAATAGAGGTATTAGAGAGTTAGTTGTTTGTTTATATGATTGAATTTTTAGTTAGATTTACTCATGTCAATGAATTAAGTCAGATATACTCATTCAGTCTGTGTTCGGATAGCATTCATAAATCTTAGGAATGATTTTGGGAATTAATGATTATTTAATTTTAAAAACATAACAAAAGTCAATTATATTTCATAATAATAATGTTAATAATTTCAATAATGAAACCCAACAAGAAGGCAAAGAAGCTGTAATTATTTATAATGATTTATATCGGTATTGTTTTTGTAAACAAGAGTGTGTTTCTAAAGTAATGTAAACAGACAGGCAACCACAAGATGGATATATTTTTAGGATTTCAAGATTTTGAGGGAATGTTTTATTGTGTTAAAGAATTAATGAGTGGAAACGAGATTGAAAGAAATCTGACTTTAATGTATTCAAGTAAGTGATGCATTTGTGCTCAGTTGAACAGTTAGACTTAGAAAGTGTAACGGAATTATTCAGTACCTGAGTGGATGTATTAGTGTGACTTTCGTGTCAATTGATCCTGTGATTCTGGTAATGATTTATTTTATAGTGATTTATTTATTGTCGTACTGCCGAATATTTAAATAAACTTAATTTTGGAAAGAGTTCTAATTCATAATTTATCTTCCCTTGCCTATTAATTTAATGTTTGCTTTTTTTTAAATTTACGAAATATCACTAGGGTATGCCCGTTTACGACTCTGGGAAGAGCAGCGTGTTTCCAGTATGTAAGCTGGAAGGGCAGAGTAAGAAAGATCACAATATGAAACTAAAGTTGTAATTCAAGGGGACAAATTGGGGTAAATATTCGTTTATAGGAAGAGGAGTTAGGGATTGGAACAATTTAAAAAGGGTGATGTTCAATAAATTTCCAAATTCTTTGCAATTATTTAAAAAAAGACTAGGTAAAGAACAGATAGGAAATCTGCCACCTGAGCGACTCCCTAAATGTAGATCAGTGGTGATTGATTGACTGGAAGCTCCTATGACGTCGCCCTGCACTGTGCTGCTCTTAACATGTGTGTTTCGGCAAAGGTACGTAGAAAAATTACCAAGAGCTTAAGGCAGACAGTAGTGGCGATTACAGTTCATTACATTTTAATCCCATTTCAGGCGGCTGTAATTAGGAATTATTTTTAAAAAGGCGATTTGTACAAGCCCTACTCCCTTTTCCTTCATTTCTTTGTCTTTATGTTAACCCTCCAGGGTTGGTTTCTCCCTCGGACTCAGCGGGTAATCCCACCTCTACTACCTGAAGGGCAGTGTCCTGGAGCGTGTGGGGGGGGGATGGGAAGATTGGAAGCGATAGGCAAGGAAGAGGGAAGGAAGCGGCCGTGGCCTTATGTTAGTTACCATCGCGGCATTTACCTGGTGGAGAAATGAAAAACCACAGAAAACCACTTCGAAGATGGTCGAGGAGGGAATCTAAGCCCCTCTACTAGGTTTACCTCCCGAGTCTGACTGGACCCCGTTTCAGGCCTCGTAGCACTTTTGAAATTTCGTGGCAGAGCCAGAAATAGAACCCTGGCCTCTGAGGATGGCACCTATCACACTAACCACTACACCAGAGAGGCGGGACCATGTTCTCTTATCAGGTAATTCTTTACTTTAGTTTAATGAAAATATTAACACAGTGTTTAGCGAAATTACGCACAAAATGTCGTTTCTTCACGGCTAATCGATTTGTATAGCGTCACAGCAAGTAATGGAAACTTTGCATGTGCTAGGAGGAAGGGTAGCAGGGATGTATTTTGTTGCCAAGGTCATGGACACTGACGTATAATTCGGTCTCTCTAGTGCAGGGCCTCTCAGGGTGCATGCACTGTGCACGGTGCAAAAGACGACTTCGCTTGGTTGACCAGAGTGCAGACTCCCACTCCTCGATTTGGAGCAATAGCGCTGTCTCTCTTTCCTCACGTCTGTCTCGTTCGCTCCCCCTGTCTCCTTCTTCCTCACTTGCTCCATAGCGCTCCGAATCCGAGCCGAGTAGAGCCGAGGTTAGCTGAGTAACCCAGAGATGAAGCGTTGGTTCGAGCCTAGTCGTGTGGGACCGATGCACTGTGCACAGGAACTCTGCGCCCCACTTTGCACGCGTGTGATTTTGGGCGTTTGAGGGGCCCTGTTCTAGTGTCTGCAATTTTCTTAGTGTGCAGTAAAATACTATTTTTTAAATTGAAAAAGCACGGCGTAC
Organism: Anabrus simplex; assembly: GCF_040414725.1. Lineage (NCBI taxonomy): Eukaryota > Metazoa > Arthropoda > Insecta > Orthoptera > Tettigoniidae > Anabrus > Anabrus simplex. The sequence continues at coordinate 1,736,803,478 of NC_090265.1, read as the reverse complement.
TTCCATTAATTTTAACGTATGTGTAATACTGTACCTTTGGTGAAAGTTTTATTGTATAGTATTGAATCAAAATCTCACAAAACCTACTATTACCACACTTAATTTGGTAGACTGTCAACCTTCACCTCTCTGTCGAAATTCGGCCAGAGACAGTGGCGCCTCGTGATGATAAAAATGAGTGGGGCACATTCAACATATTAGGAACACTAGGAATCAATTAAATCAATTAAACTATTCACACCTTTTTATTTCTTGTATATCAGCTCGATTCTCCTGTCTTTGGCAGTAGCAAATTCTTCAATTACTCGATTATTGAAGTCCGGTATGGAATGTACCATCTTCTCAATCGATAATATCGCCAGTGCATTCAACCTCTCATTCCCCATGGAACTTCACAAAAATATCTTTATTCATTTTATAGTGGAGAAGAAACGTTCAGGTTTAACAGTCGTCATTGGTAAGGTGACAATTATGTTTAAAACAGTCATACACTCAGAAAATGTTCGTATCATTGTATTTTCATAGAAAGATTGCAGAAGAGGCAAAGCACCGGATGCACAACGAACTTCACGACTGTACAACACTTCTAATTCGGTTCGCAATTTCGGACCGTTTATGGCAGAATACAGTTTCAGGGTCGTCTGAAAGTCATGCTCAGGGAATGAATTGCAGTACTGAGGAAAGTTATCTATGAAGAAAAGCTTAGATGCACACAGATGATCAGTGAACTGAAATCTATCATTGATGCTACTTATAATAACATCACAAACTTCTGCGGCTGCCAACCTGTTGGTTGAACTGTTTGCATGATCAGTGCATTGTCGTTTTCTCGGTGGCTCTGTTGAAAGGCTTTCTTCCGTTTCGTAGAGTTGGCGAACATTGGCAATCGCATTAACAAAATTTGTGACAAACTCCTTCATCTTCACAGCATCAATGTCTCTTTTCTGAATGCAATCAAAGAATATTGCAACATGTGGCATAATCTTGTGATAGAAGTTAAGCCAATAGGTGAACTGAGGATCATTCAGAGTTCGAACAAATCCCATTATTTCAGTGGAAGATTTCCTGTCACTTGTTTCATGGTCTCTTGATATATTCAAAATATTTTAGCAAATTATCACGATGTTCATAAACAGTGTTCACAGTACGATGTTGAAAATACCATCGTGTAGGTGGAACACTGCCCAACTTCTTATGAACTGACTCGATCAGGTAATCCATTCTTTTCGGAGATCTTGAAAAATAAAGTCCCTATACCTTACAAGTCCTGAAAAAATATTCTGCTGTGCGAGGATGCAGATGTCGTTTTCTGAATAATAAGATTGCCTTGATGAGGGTAGTAGGGAATATAGTGGCTAATTTGCGTTGGGATGTTTTTATTTGACGAAACACGGAACCCCCTTCTGACCGCTTATAACTGATGCTCCATCATATGTTTGACAGACTAATTTTTCAGGGATTTTTTTCTACTCCAATTTCACGCAAGTGTTCAAGAATTGTCGCTGCTAAACCACCGGCACTTCTGTCTCTGATCCCAAAATACCCCAGAACCTTTCAAACAATTTCCCTTTGATCCGATACCTCAAAATTATTGATAAATATGTTCTGCATGAATTGTCTGTAGTTTCATCAGCCTGGATGGATAATAAGTCTACATCTTCTATTTCTGATACCATATGTTTCCTACAAACAGCCAACATGGCTTCCAAAAGTTCATTTTGGACTGCTTGGATGTTCTCTTAAACACACTTGAATTTTCTAAGTGGTCCTTCAAAACATTGTCAAGAGAAGCGGTGTAATTAATCAGTCCTTTCAAAATACCAGGGTTATCTGAATCCTCCTTCTCGTCATGACCACGTAAGGCCAACTCAAATTCCCCACAAAATTTAATAGCATCAATGATACGTGACAATATATATCTATTTTTTCATTAAGCTCGTTGTGCTTTCGGATAGACTCCCTATATCCATCATCGAGTTGCAACCTGATGTCAGCCTTCCCCATTACTGCAAACCTCATTTCGTTATATAAATGAGTTTTCGAAAAACAATGTTTGTTGCTCTTTTCTGGTAGATGTTCTAAGTCTTTCACTCTTTTGTCCATGTTTCTTCTCCGCCGAATAAATGAAATGGCGTATGGCTTATAGTGCCGGGAGTGTCCGAGGACATGTTCGGCTCGCCAGGTGCAGGTCTTTTGATTTGACTCCCGTAAGCGACCTGCGCGTCGTGATGAAGATGAAATGATGATGAAGACGACACATACACCCAGCCCTTGTGCCAGCGAAATTAATCAATGATGGTTAAAATTCCCGACCCTACCGGGAATCGAACCCGGGAACCCTGTGGCCAAAGGCCAGCACGCTAACCATTTAGCCATGGAGCCGGACTCCGCCGAATAATATACACGGGAAGCAAAATAGCGAATCATTTACTGGACAACCACGCAGCCATTCCCACTTTTCGTACACGTTCTTATTAAAACTGCGATTATAGGTTCTTTGAACACTTGATTTATGCTAAGGTCTGGTCTTGGTCGGCGCAGTTCTTTAGTCAATAATCTGTCTTCGTAATTAAGAGATTTTGTTTGTAAGCAGATCACATGATTCACTTTGAAATCACTTATGCTCGCACAGGAATACACTCAGATTCATCACACTGATCTTCACACACTGTTCAGACTTACCACGATTAATCTAACAGACGTACAAGGTAAGCCCAGGTTTGCTACAAACACTACTTTTGCGCGCGTTAATAATACAAATGCCAAGAAGAAAGCTGTAGCTGGGTGCTACCGTATCTAGTAGGCTGTAGGAGAAGTAAGTTCAAAATACGAAGTAGCGCTGAAGTGTCACGTCGGGTCAATGGAATTTACCATAACCCCCCTTACCCCTCACAGATCGCAGAATGAGGGGATGATGTACAGGTATAAGAACGAGTCGATCTCATCCAGGATCAGACCTTTACTATGTTGCTGCTAAAACAAGAACAACCATGGTGAATCATAACTTCTTGAACTTAATGAAGGTGGTCGCGACAACAATCGTGCATAATGTTGTTGTGATTTTTATAATAGTTTTAATCGGGGGATTGGCCAGTGACAATGTGACCTAAAGGCATTTCGTACCACCGGACATTTGGTACCACTTGACCGGCTGATTACCTGCGAAGTGCCAGTTAAATATTTATGAGAGGACATTCCGTACCACTTGAAAGAGAATGGAAGTACTGCGAAGTAAAAACGATTTCCTAATGAATGTATCCATTTGTATATCCATTGTCCACTGCTGGCGCAGAAGCCTCCGCACGATGTGCTTACTCCTAATGTTAACCTTCCGTCGGGCGCAACTGAGCTGATTTGTGCACGTGTTAATTTTTATCTCGCATTCACCATTCGCGGGGACTTAGATACTTCCATCTTTCAGCAGTTTCCTGTTTCCGTGTCACCTTCAAGCCCATATCGGTCAGTTCATCAGAATCCTTTATTATACTTACTTGATAATGAAATAATGCAGTAGTTTATACATATTTACAATAATAGTAATATTATCCATCCCTGTGCTCGTCAGGCACATTGCGCCCGAACACGATGTATATTTCTATTGTATTGTTTTGTTTCAGGCTTTATACTTCAAAAAAATCGACTTTCCTTTGATATCTACGTAAACATAAGTGATAAGTACTGTTTAAAGGACAATTATTACAATAATGTAGAAGTTTTCTTCAGCAAATGTTGTAAATCATTGTTGTTTCTGATTTCTAAAGCGTGTCTGTCAGGGTCATTACGCCCGCTGGCGTGGAAATGGAGTTCCAATTTGACATCAAGTGGTACGGATTTTCCTAGCGTAAATATCTGGGGATTACGGGAAAACCGTTCGCAGGTAGATAACGACCTAGGTGGTACGAAATGTCCTCAAAATCAAGTGGTACGGAATGTCCGTGGTACGAAATGTCCGGACACCAAAAAACTTACCATTTTGTAGCTTTTTCCCTTCAACTTTGACGTATATACCTCCGACACCGATCGCTATATCCCACGAAACCAGGGGCTTTTCGTAGTCGGTATTCCCCCCACCACAATTCGAATTCCCAATCGCTGCTATTGAAGGTAGAAGACAACTTGGAAATGGCTGTAAATATAAAAAAGGACTACGTTTCTTATCTTGGTGAGTGAGACTTTTCTTTCAGTGCCAAGACTGACAGTTAAACCCATTCCATTCCGCTCACACTGTACAGTGCTTGATATCAGTGAACGGTAGCGCGGCAGGCCCCAGCGAGCGACCCAGCCAAGCAGACAGAGGAGCAGGGGACCTGTCAAGACCGCCCCAGATAACAGATGCACACACACACACACACACACACACACACACACACACACCGGGGCACAAAAATCAATTTCTCCTCCTCAACTACCACAGCTCAGAGAAGCAAATCAAGCGCCAGCCAGTAAACTACAGCTTCCGAGTTGTAACTGCTATTTGATTAACCAGACCCACGCTGACAGACACCGGTGTCGTCAGCTTGAGTAAAGGAAGAAAAACGTATACGTAGGAGTCATACAACTTCATGACAAGAACCCCGGTAAATCGAACATCGCAAAGAATAGGCTCCAGCGTTCTGTAAATTGTAGTATTAAAGCATCTGAATTATGTAAGTTATGTGTAAAGTAGTATTCACAATGCTAAGATAATACTGTAGTTAGTAATTGGACCGCTTAAACTACAGTACTGTAAGAAATAGTGCAAAACTTTGAAATACTTGAGGTACGTATAAATGTGTATGTGATGATGTTGTAATGTTAAGCTAGCAGTAAGCCCAACCTATAGTATCGTAAGCCGCAGGGTTAAGCACTGGAAACACTTACGTTGTATGTGAATTTGTATATGATGATGCTGAATTAGAATGTTAAACTAGTAGTGTTTCTTTCCAAGGGATTGCTTGTTGTACTCATGTTGTTGCTGTTGTTGTAAGTCGAAGTGTAAAATTTTGAATTTATATATGACGGTGTTGTAATGTTAAGTTTTGTAGTAAGTTCAACTATAGTGTTTTAAGCCTTAGTGGACATGTGGTGGAAGTGAAAAAAAATTCGGACAAGAAGAAAAGTGGCAGTGGAGGTAGTGAACAAGAGAAGAAAAGCGGCAGTGGAGGTAGTGAACAAGAGATTTCCTGGTTTCTGTACAAACACATGGCGTTTGGACGTTATAGCAATGTAGTGAAGTTTTCGAACGTATCATTGTCAAGTCTTATTTCTCGACACAAATTCGTATTCCACTGTCATGTATCCAAATACGAACTTATACACTTTTCCTACGTTTCCGTTTGTTGGTAGTTGTTTTGTGAATTATTATATACGACACTGCTGCAACAGCTGCGAATCACCAGGTAACACAGTGAGAAATTCTTGCTCGCCTAAATACCTACCTGCCCATCCATTCAATTGCTCTACCTTTACGAGCAAGTTTCCAGAATGTTTCTTGGCCGGTATTGCCGGAAATGTTTTGCCGGGAAATACTGAGGCAAGTTTAAGAGTGAATATTTCCAAAGATTGCCGGATATTTATTGTCCGTCTAAATGCGCCTTAACGGGAAGGTTAAAACAATTTTTTCTTCCCCTTCGGAAACAATTTGCTTAAACCGGAAAATATCCCCTGTTCATTTTAAAGGGGATAGTTTCTGCAATCACCACAAAAAGGTCGGAAACGATTTTAATATCACTTGCTAATCAGCATTTGAATGTGGCAACGGTGACATTTTCACTCAAAAGTCACACTACTCTCACTCCTCTGTCTCATCACGACACTACGTTGCCTTGTAACTGCTAATACTAAAGCTAGAAAAGCAGCTGGGACTGATACGATTTCTGGAGAAGTGTTCAAGGTGTATTGGGATATAGTGCCATATACGGAATATTTTGTTAGTGTTTGCATGAATGAGCTCAAGAACCTCTACATGATGATGATGATATGGACATATGTCGAAACCGGTCCCATAACATATTAAGTATGTTGCTACATTAATTCGTGCAACAATATTATTGTATCGAATAGGTGGAACATCTTTCTCTTTTTAGCATTGTAATTATTAGTTCAATACGGATCAGTGATGAAGTTTTAACTTTATCTGACCCTGTAATAATTAAGAGGGGAATTCTTCAAGGCAGTATTATTGGACATTTATGTTTTCTTATATATATAGAAGTGATATGAGTAAAGAAGTTGAATCAGAGATAAGGTTTTTGAGGATGATGTTATTCTGTATAGAGTAATAAACAAGTTACAAGACTATAAGCAACTGCAACGTGACCTCGATAATGTTGTGAGGTAATGATATATTGATAAACGGGGTTAAAATTCAGGTTGTGAGTTTCACAAATAGGAAAAGTCCTCTCAGTTTTAATTACTGCGTTGATGGGGTGCAAGTTTCTCTTGGGGATTATTGTAAGTACCCAGGTGTTAAATAAGGAAAGATCTTCATTGGTGTTATCACATAAATGGAATTGTAAATAAAGGATACAGATCTCTGCGCATGGTTATGAGGGTGTTTAGGGGTTGTACTAAGGATGTAAAGGAGAGTGTATATAACTCTCCGGTAAGACCCCTACAAGAGTATGGTTCCAGTGTATGCGACCCTCCCCAGGATTACTTGATTCATGAACTGGAAATAATCCAAAGAAAAGCAGCTCGGTTTGTTCTGGGTGATTTCCGACAAAAGAGTAGCGTTACAAAAATGTTCCAAAGTTTGGGCTGGGAAGACTTGGAAGAAAGAAGGCGAGCCGCTCGACTAAGTGGTATGTTCCCAGCTGTCAGTGGAGAGATGGCGTGGAATGTAATTTATAGGACGGATAAGTTTGAGTGGTGTCTTTAAAAGTAGGAAAGATCACAATATGAAGATAAAGTTGGAATTCAAGAGGACAAATTGGGGCAAATATTCGTTTATAACTTACCAAGGGAGATGTTCAATAAATTTCCAATTTCTTTGAATTCATTTAAGAAAAGGCTAGGAAAAAACAGATAGGGTATCTGCCACCTGGGCGACTGCCCTAAATGCAGATCAGTATTGATTGATTGATTGATTGATTGATTGATTGATTGATTGATTGATTGATTGATTGATTGATTGATTGATTGATTGATTGATTGATTGATTGATTGATTGATTGATTGATTGATTGATTGATTGATTGATTGATAGTTGACACCCCTGAAATGGAATGAAAACAACAATCGGGTTTCTCACCAATGCGGGCACTGTTTGAATCTCGACCAGGATATGTGGGTTTTGTTATATATTTGATTAAATGATATAGACAAATAGTAAGGAATACAGTATTGGGTTATAACGTATTATTTAGGTCCAAGATTTTACAAAAAAGAAAATCGCATGTGTAACATATGGAATGGTGTTACAATAAAATAGATAATAAAAATAGAAAGAGATATGACATCCCTTCTCTTCCGGGTTTACAGAGAGAGAGAGCGAGAGAGATTGGGCGGTAGAGGGGGAGAGAGGGGGGAAGGAAGTGCCTTACAAATTCAATCTCTCCGCTGCCTTCCTAGTCCTAGCAGAGCACCGCAGGATTTGCTCTCCTTGAGGTGTCACGGTTGGCTGCGAATCCACATTGCTACGTCCGGTGTCGGGCCTCAGTGGCGCAGAATGCAGGGTAGAGTCCAAATCGGCAGAATTGGGCGTCACGATGTGGTTGTCGGTGTCGCTGATAGAGTTACTGTTGTCATTATGCTTGTTCATTTTTCTGGATGATGTAAAGGTAAGTGCATGAAGACTGTAGTGGGTTTCTCTTGAAATGAAGGCCCGCATTACTTCTTCTGTTCGATATGTCTTCGCCATAAAAATACTAAAGAGGCCCGCGAAGTTTGAAAGTGTCATGGCGTCGGACGGTAACCTTACACTTTCTCAACTCCTCCTTTAATCTTGGGACTTACGGCAAGAAATAAAGGCCATTTATTAGATTTAACGTATTTTTGCACATCCAGGTCAATCTCTGTCATGACTTCATGAGAACAGTGTCTCCTTCGGGGCCACACTCCCTTCGAGAGACTCCTTTCTATCGTCGCGGCGCATACTGTCCGCACGGCAAGGAGCCTATCAAACCAACAGTTGGCAGCAGTGCTATTCTACTTACCTCAGCTCTACTAGTGGAAACCTAAGTATTGAACAAAAGACGGCCAATTCGCGTGCGCCACATAGTGCTGCCTCGTGTTACTAACATTGCGGAGGGGACTCTACAGCTTTGAGTCAGGACGTCACGTTGCAAAAACCGTTGGTAGACGGGCACACCTTCTTTTTGTCCAAATTTATCTTGTTTTGGGTGAACACGTTTCGAATTAGATGTTCTTCTTCCTGTTACAAATGAACGCTCACACGCTTTATATTTGGCCCACTTCTTGCCTGTGTGGTTAGTTTTCTGGTGGTTGAGGGTGCTGGAGTACGCGAAACTCATCGTCGCATGTCTGCTGTGTATGGCTAGCACTGCTTGTCCCTGACAAGTGTGAACGAAACGAGCGTCTAGTGGTAGTCCAGTCCTTGCACCAAACAGAGAGAGCGCATGCCCTAACTTCCGCCTCCTCTTCCCGCATGAAGGAATCTTATCTCAAGGACTGGACTATCTCTAGACGCTCATTGACACATCCCCAATATTGCTAAATTAGCATTGCATTTCTAGAAAATATTTGCTAATACATTTTTTGTAAGATCTATATAACTTCAAATTTTATTAAGTATGAAGTACGCTGTAGTAAGTTTACTGTTTGCGCGCGTGCATTTAGTTGTATGTTTCCTCGCTTCTTATGTCAGTCATTGGTTGGAATGACAAGTGAGAGCTAGTCGTTGATTACTTTCAGTGAGAAGTGACAATCGTGAACCTAACACAACTGTTTGGACGCGTAAATATATTTTACCTCGCGTTCTAAGTCAGTCATTGGTTGCCATGATAAGTGAGAACTAGTCGTTGATTGCTTTTAACGAAAAGTGACAATCGTGATTACAGAATGTTTAAGTGTTCGGAGTGTGATCGGCAGTATGAACATACCCGAAGTTTACACAGACATATTAAAAAGTGTCATCCTTCTGAAGTGAGAAAATCAGTCCATAAGAAGATAAACTCTAAGGGAGAGGGACAACATCTGTGCAATTTGTGTAACAAACGGTTTGCTGACTTGTCAGGTCTTCGAAAACATCAACGAAGGATCCATCTGTTACTACTTCCCTCGTTGATGATTAAGAATTTGAATTATTGTATTTGCGATTTTACGGCACCTGCAGATAAAGCATGGTTCAGCATCTCAAAGAGATCCATGACATTCACCTAGCCTCCGAAGAGAAACACTTTACTTCCTTCACAGATTTCAGGTCCTGGAAAGAATCCGTTGAAAATCAAGCGAATTCTTCCTTCATAAGGCGCACTGCTGTGAAAACAGGTGCAGATGGAACAAAATTGTACACTTACTACTGCCATCGTTTCGGTACATACGTGTCAAAATCTACGGGCAAAAGGCATGTTAAAACCCAAGGAAGTTGCAAGGTAAATGGATTTTGCCCAGCAAGCATGAAAATGACACTTTCACAAGACGAAGCATGTCAGGTTTCTTTTATAACTACACGTGTAGGTCATAAGGGTGATCTGGGGCATCTGCGACTTAAACAGCAAGAACGCGAAGTGATAGCTTCTAAAATTGCAGCTCATATTCCTATGGATACAATTTTGGACGAAGTTCGAAATTCTATTGTAGATGAGTTAGACAGGAAACATCTTATCAGTAAGAAAGACCTGCATAATATCGAACAAAGTTTCAATTTGAACAGTGATGTGATGCGACATCAAGATGATGGTATTGGTGTTAATGCATGGGTAAAGGAAATGGAAGAAAGCGGCAACATGTGTGTATTATTGTATAAACAACCAAGAGAGGAGTACCCGGGGCTCAAGAAAGAAGACTTCGCATTGGTGATAATGAACGATGCACAACGTAGTATGCTTGAAAAATATGGAAGCGACTGTGTGTGCACGGATGGCACACATGGACTTAATAGTTATGGTTATGAACTTTTTACTCTCTTAGTACTGGACGACTTAAGGCAAGGATTTCCCTGCGCCTTTTTAATTTCGAACAGGTCTGACCAAGGTGTGTTATCTATTTTCTCACAACATATCCGTAATGAAATGAACAAAATATCTCCCAATGTGTTTATGTCCGACATGGCAGATGCTTTTTATAATGCTTGGTGTGCTGTTATGGACATACCTAAGAAGATATTATTTTGTACCTGGCATGTTGACAGAGCCTGGAGGAAGAACCTTTCAAAAGTGACAAAGAAGGAAAAACAAGTTGAAGTATACAAGTTGTTAAGAACAATAATGGAAGAAAGAGAATCGGCTTCATTTGATGTTATGTTAGATGCTGGTTTGAAAATGTTGTGTGAAGATCCTGACACGTCAGAATTTGGCAACTATTTTCGAGACTTCCATGTCCCAAGCAAAGAGATGTGGGCCTACTGCTACAGAGTGCACTGTGGTTTAAATACCAATATGCATGTAGAAGCAATGCACAAGACAATTACGTATATATATCTGCACGGCAAGAGCGTAAAACGCCTTGACAAATCGATACACGCCGTAATGACTTTTGTCAGGGACAAAGTTACTGATCGACTGGTCATCATCCATAAAGGCAAAATAACTTCTAAGATCACAAACCTTCGGCAAAGACACAAAGCAAGTACCACAATGTCTGAGGAACTTGTCATGGAAAACGATATTGGCTCATGGGACGTGATCTCTTCTTCCTCGTCTACAAAGGAAATGTACAGGGTGCGGAAGATTGTGGAAACATGTGACTGCAAGATTGTGTGCAACAAATGTAATGCATGCATACACAAATACATATGCAGCTGTCCGGATTCCGCCGTCAAATGGAATATGTGTAAACATATTCATTTGATTTGCCGCGTGCAGAACAAACAACGAGAGCAGGTCAAGGAAGATGATGTGACGGATAATCTAGTGATGGATACAAATGACGCACATGAAAATGAGGCTCGAATACTTACGGAGACATTGAGACAGCCTGAAAGTTCTGCTGTGTCTGTATCTCTGCAAATTAAGAAACAGCAACTGTTGCAGACACTAACAAAAATCATAAACGATACAGAGACAGACGAGGAAGTTAAGGCTATAGAAAAGCAAATGGCACCAATAAAAGCCATACTGGCTGCTGTTCGACAGAAGAAGAATAGAGAACAGCACAGAATAAGCATCAGTGCTGAGCCATCTAACAAAAACCTACCCCGCCAAAGACTGTTTCAAATAAAAAAATCTAAGAAAAAATCAGGAAAGAGCATATCGAGACCTACCACCCAAGAAGCACAAAACATTGCGGCAAATTTGGTTCTCCATGCTACTGCTGAAAATGATGAAGATGTCCAGAATTAATGTTAAATGTTTAAGGACAGAAACTATTACATTCTCTTAGTGATATTATCGTATCCTGTCTCCGGCATGAACTTCAATTTAATTTATTTGCGATGAACTATCTCTGGGGAACTTGATGGTTTTGTGATCGTGAGTGTCAATCAAAATTAACCCAATTGTATAATTGATAGTGCTTAGTGATAGTGTTAATGTTAGTGTGTTACTAATTTTAGCAGAAAGTTATGGGGGCGAGGATCATTCCTTTATAAGACGCACAGCTGTGAAAAAAACGTGCAGATCGAACAAAATTATAGTTACCACTGCCATCTTTCTGGTACTTAGGCTACGTACTAAAATCTACTGGCAAATAACATATCAAAGCCCAAGAAAGCTGTAAGAATGTCCGTTTTAAAATGGTGAGTACAATTATTCATATTAATTAATTAAATTTAAAAGAGCATGGTTACGGCACTGGCTGTAGACATTAGCATTTCACTTATATTGCTTCTTACTTGTATGTATGTCTATCCCTCAAGTTCCGTTTCTTGATACGAGGTCGGGGATGAGGTGACATGAAATTTATGCATATTTTACGGCCGCATGCCCTTCCTGACGCATACCTCAGTTGAGGAGCTAATGAAGATGAAATTTTATTTTCGTGTGGCTATTTCTAGCCGAGTGCAGCTCTTGCAAAGCAGACCCTCCGATGAGGGTAGGCGACATCTACCATGTGTAGGTAACTGCGAGTTATTGTGGTGAAGGATAGTGTTATGTGTGGTGTGTGAGTTGCAGGGATGTTGGGGACTGCACAAATATCCAGCCCCCGGGCCATTGGAATTAACCAATGAAGGTTAAAATCCCATACCCGGCCGGGAATCGAACCCGGGACCCTTCAGCCAACGAGTCGGACATGAAGATGAAATGAACGAAGGTGGTTAAAGTTGGGTAAGGAGGTGGAAGGAATCGGCTGTGGGCTATGAATAGGAACTGTCCCGGCATTTGCCTGATAGTAAAAATGGCGAACCATAGAAAACCATACTCAGGACATACCCTTACTCGGACACTCCGTTCGGTATCGCTTCTTACCTGTAGTATTTTTTTTAAAAAAATCTGAATGCAAAATAGACGTAACATGTTTAAAATATGGAAGATAATTTCGTTTGGCTAAAATTCTTTACCGTACTTATTGTCATTAATTAATTATCACCTAATTTTGGGTTTTTATGATCCTTTTCCTTGTGCATTTACGTTTAAATATCTGTCAGCCATTAAATCAGCTGATTATCTCTCGTAAGAAAGGGCGAATGAAACATCTCTGTCTTGTGAAAAGATAAGATTTCTTCACGCGGGAAGAGGAGGCGGGAGTTAGAGTATGCGCTCTCTCTGTTTGGTGCAAGGACTGGACTACCACTAGACGCTCGTGTGAACGAACGGCATAGGGGATTCCGAGAAGAGCGCTCATCACTGCCCCTACACTTCCAGTCTGGCGAAGGCTACGCTTCAGCGATTTGGTTGGGAAACACTTCAACATCCTCCGTACAGCCTGGATATTTTACCCCGTGATTTTCAATTTTTTGGAGACATGAAGAAAGACATTCAAGGACGTTAGGTTTAAATCGGACCTACCTCTTTCTACACAACTGGAATTGATCGTCTCGTCTCCCAGTAACACTTTTGGCAATTACTTCTGAATAAAATCATTCCATGGTCTTGTTGCAGCGGGTATTCTGTTTTCATTAGACTGCCCCTTATGATAAAACAAAGCAAAGCCATGAAGGCCCTGGGAGGGGCGATGTAAAGGCTTCCACTATCCGTAACTTCGGCCTTTAATGGGGTGGCGTGGTTAGCTCTGTGTCCGGCCGCCTTTGCCCTCACGAATTAACCTGGTACAGTACTCATTTTTGGTCTACCGGGCGAGTTGGCCGTGCGGTTAGGAGCGCGCAGCTGTGAGCTTTCATTCGGGAGGTAGTGGGTTCAAACCCCACTCTCCGGGCACCCTGAAAATGGTTTTCCGTGGTTTCCCATTTTCACACCAGGCAAATGCTGGGGCTGTACCTTAATTACTGTAAGGCCACGGCCGCTTCATTCCCACTCCTAGCCCTTCCCTATCTCATCGTTGCCATAAGACCTATCTGTGTCGGTGCGACGTAAAGCAACTAGCTCATTTTTGGTGTAGACTGAGTGAACCTCAAGGACATGTGCCCCTCCGGTAGTGCAAATTTCATTTCTTAAATGTTTCGACTTGCTCACGGCGAAACGAACCGACGTCCTTCCATGCGAACCGAGCACGCCTTTACCTCCTCGGGCAGGGAAGGCCCTCTCTTTTTGTAGTATCACTTGTAAATTGACTACCTGACTAGCCGAAGTCAGACTTGTGCTGGGCGACGTAGTCACGAAAACCCAGTGAGACAGTTCCTCCTCTGCCACACCCACACGTTTCTGATTCGGTTTGTTTCTCTTTAGAAGCCTGGGATATCGTTGTCAATCACATTGTTTGGTCGTCGTTGACATTTAAGCGGCAAAGCAACAATATCTCTCAACCACTTTAAGAATATAATCTTGTCCGCTAAAACGCATGTCTGTAGTTTACAGGCGGAGAAGGGCAGATAATCCCAAAATCTCAGAACTGTAACTATTTCCACCACATTTATCAACTATTCACAATCCGAGAATAATGACAATAATGTTCAGCCACATGGCTAAATGGTTAGCGTGCTGGCCTTTGGTCACAGGGGTCCCGGGTTCGATTCCCGGCAGGGTCGGGAATTTTAACCATAATTGGTTAATTTCGCTGGCGCGGCGGCTGGGTGTATGTGTCGTCTTCATCATTTCATCCTCATCACGGCGGCAGGTCGACTACGGGCGTCAAATAAAAAGACCTGCGTTTGGCGAGCCGATCTTGTTCTCGGACACTCCCGGCACTAATGGCCATAATATCGCGAGTTAAATCTATTAATACATTTATCATTACAACAGAACTTTCATTCCAATTGCAGAAATGAAATGGCATAGGTTTTTGATTTGCCTCCCGTAGACGACCTGCTCGTTGTGAACCCGGGACCCATGTGACCAAAGACCAGTACGCTAACCATTTAGCCATGGAGCCGGACTCCAATTGCAGAAGCAATATATGACACATTAAAACACGTATTTAACAGAACGATTGCAGATGAAATATTAAATCATTACAATTTTAAAATTAAAACGAATTTCATGTCAATAAAAGAAATAAGTCCGCCTCTCTGATGTAGTTGATAGTGTGATTAGCTGCCACCCACGGAGATCAGTGTTCGATTCCCGGCTCTGCCACGAAATTTGAATAGTGGTGCGAGGGCTGGTACGGGGCCCACTCAGCTCCGGGAGGTCAACTGAGTAGGTGGAGTTCGATTCCCACATCAGCCATTCTCGAAGTGTTTTTCCGTGGTTTCTCACTTCTCCTCCAGACAAATGCCGGTGTGGTACATAACTTATGGTCACGGCCGCTTCCTTAATTCTTCCGTGTCTCTTTTTATTTCATTTTTTTTGCTAGTTGCTTTACGTCGCACCAACACAGATAGGTCTTATGGCGACGATGAGATAGGAAATGGCTAGGAGTGGGAAGGAAGCGGCCGTGGCCTTAATTAAGGTACAGCCCCAGCATTTGCTGATGTGAAAATAGGAAACCAGGAAAGCCATCTCCAGGGCGGCCAACAACGGGAGTCGAACCCACTATCTCCCGGATGCAAGCTCAGAGGTACGCGCCCCTAACCGCACTGCCAATTCGCCCGGTCTCTTCCTTTTGTATCCTTTCCGATCTTCCCGTCCCCGCCCCCCTAAGCTCCTTGTTGAGCATAGCAGGCGAGGCCGCCTGGGCGAATACTGGCCCTTCACCCTAGTTGTAACCCCCGACCCAACGTTCAACGCTCCAGGACACTGCCCTTGATGTGGTAGAGATGGGATCCTTTGCCGAGTCCAAGGGAGAAACCAAACCTGGAGGATAAACGGATTTGGGAAGAAGGAAATAAACAATGGGAAAACAAGCTTAAAATGCACTCACATGAAAATAATGCTAGAGGTTTAATGTACAGAAGTAAAGCGAGATCACACGCACAGAAATATTTAAAAGACTGCTAAATTCAATTTGTAACAGATCACACTTTCAATTTGTTTTAAACACACAAAAATGTAGATATAATTGTTGTCATAAAAGAAATAAGGATATTTGAATAACATTAACTGCCTACGCAATTCTTCAATTTTAGACAGTATGCTGCGGTGTAATCGAATGATCTCGACATAGGAGATACGCGTGCTGTCAGGCGGAAACCAATATCGCAATGCTTAGCCAGCCGTTCCCTACATCACTATTCCTAGATTACAGTTCGCCAACTGAGGGAGGAGAAATGAGTTTTTGATTGCATGTCACCAAGCCGCCAGCTGTCACGTACTAATGCTCGCACACGTAATAAAGTTAAAATTAATTTACTTTCTAAAAGAAGAGGAGCCCTGCAATATATTTCTTCTTTCTTCATAAAAATTTTACATCATCAAATTGAACTTTTTAAAAAATATTTTGCTCTTTCACAGAATGAACAAAATCTACTGTAATAACTCCAAGCAGCATTCCGAAGTATGGCAGGAAAAAGAAGTCTGAGTAGTGAAGGAATTCTCTATTCTCTTCTCACGATTTCTTCCATCTTGCATTCTTTCGTAGTGATGAAAAATGCACTCCTCCGAAACACCTGATGTAGATATAAGTCGCCAAGAGTGTCTACTGCAGTGTTTGTCTTCTCCCAAGTGGAGTGAAGAGGATAAGAGAGAACACTACTCCGCTAAGTGGGCACGCATCAAGGTTGAGTCCACTGTTTGCACAATATTGTACATCAGCAAGTTAGATACTCGACTGAATTTGCAGGTTCTTATAGAATAAAGTAAAAACTACGGATGAATATATATAATACTGTTGCTTCTTCTACCGCTTTCCCCACATCGTTGGGGTCGCGAGTGTGAACTGTGTAGCATTTGTGGATTTAGCCCGGTTTTGCGGCCAGATGCCCTTCCTGACGCCAACCCTATAGGCCTATTGAAGTATATTGCGTGTTTCTCTGGTGGTTTGTGGTATAGTATGTTCTCTGAATATGGAGAGTGTTGAGACGAACACAAACACCTACCCCTCAGCCAGAAGAGCCAGACGCGATTAAAATCTCTGACCCGCCCGGGAAACGAACTCGGAACCCTCTAAACCGAAGGCCTCTGCGCTGACCATTCAGCCAAGGAGTCGGACATATGATATTGAAATCCTTAACGCCCAGACGTTATGGGTTCAATACATACAGGCCTTATAGAATATATTGCAGTTAGACATGTTAAAATATCCACCGAGCGGAGAAGCCGCGCGTGTTAACGCGCCCGGGCTATGGGACCAAGGTCTGCATTCGGGTGGCTACTGGGTTCGAAAACCATCATCGGCTGTCCTGAGAACGCTTTCCTGTGTTTTCCCATTTACACCTCCAGGCAAAGGCCAGGACATTTTCCATCTCAAGGCCAAACCCGACTTCCTTCCACCTCATTATTCGGTTTCATTCATTTCATCTTCACTGGTCCCTCAACTGAGTTTGGCTTCAGGAAGGGCATCCAGCCGTAAAACATGCATATAATTTCATCTCACCTCATCCCCGATACCGTATAGAAATCCGGGACTAGGCATACAGACATATAAAAAATGTCCGATATTATAAGTGAGATGAAATGTATAATAGGGCTAAGTGTAATAATAATAATAATAATAATAATAATAATAATAATAATAATAATAATAATAATAACAATAATAATAATAATAATAATAATAATAATAATAATAAAATCCGCCTCTGTGGTGTAGTGTGATTAGTTGATACCCCCCGGAGGCCCGGGTTTGATTCCCGGCTCTACAACGAAATTTTAAAAGTGCTACGAGGGTTGGAACGTGGTCCACTCAGCCTCGGAAGGTCAACTGAGTACAGGGGATTTCGATTCCCGCCTCAGCCATCCTCGAAGTGGCTTTCCGAGGTTTCCCACTTCTCCTCCAGACAAATACGGGGACGCTACCTAACTTAAGGCCACAGCCGCTTCCTTACTATTCCTTGTTTATCCCTTCCCATCTTCCCATCCCCTTACAAGGTCGTTCAGCATAGCAGGTGAGGCCGCCTGGAAGAGGTGCAATTCCACATCCCGGTGGTATCCTCCATGACCCAATATCGCACGCTCAAGGACACTGCCCTTGAGGCGGTAGAGGTGGGATCCCTGGCTGAAACAGAGGGGAAAAAGAAAAGAAAGGAAAAGAAAAGAAAAGAAATAATAATAATAATAATAATAATAATAATAATAATAATAATAATAATAATAATAATAATAATAATGCCGGACTGAGTAGCTCATCGGTAGAAGAGCTGGTAATTCTGCGCACAACTTGGCTGCTTCGATCCTGGCTCAATCCGGTGGTATTTGAAGGTGCTCAAATACATCAGCCTTGTGTTGTTAGATTTACAGGCATGCTAAGGAATTCCTGCGGGATAAAATTACGGCATCCCGGCATCTCCGAAAACGGTTAAAGTACGAGTAGTTACTGGGACGTAAAATCAATAGCATTAACATAATTAAATATGAAATTTCGCTGAATTACATTTAGCCATTTCTACATGATGTGAGAACATAGGGAAAGGCAGACAGAAAGAAATCGAACGGATTCTGATGAAAAATGTATAGATGAGTGAACAGTCCAGATCAAAGAACAACTTTATTTGTAAGGAAGATGCCCTCTTACCTAAACTGAATTTCCAGGTTTAGATGTAAATATATGAACCTTACTTTCAGAAAGATGAATAAAACCCACCCACTATTGGTTATCCAGACCATAAGGAAGATGAATGGTATTACAGGTTACTTATGAATATAATTTGCCTTGTTCTCGGAATGATATTCCTGATCCTAGACAATTCATGACCTATCATATACAATAAATAGCCTTTATTCTCCGACAGGAATTGGGGGATCAATCCTTGGTGCTACCACAATTCTACCAAGGATTGATCCTCAATTCCTGTCGGAGAATAAAGAACGTTTTGCAACTGACATCTTGCAAAAAGATATGAAAGACTGTAACCAACTGAAGTCCACTATATGCGAAACGACCAATAACCTCGAACAACCTCGAAGGAAGAGAGGACATAGATGGTGGAATACTGAATGCGATCTTGCAGTTGATGGGCGCGCCGCAAGCTGGACGAAGTGGTACTCGACTAAACGAAAGGAGGACTGGGAAAATTTCAGAATGATGCGGAAACTGTCGAGTAAGACCATCAGACGTGTGAGAAGATCTTACAATCGGTCAAGACTGGAGAAGTTAGATGAAGAATTCAAAAAGTACAACACCAGAAACTTTTATCGGGATTTCAAAGAGGAACTCTCGGGTTATAAACCACAATGTCTTCACTTTAAGAATACAGACGGAGAGTTAGTCACTTGTAACCGCCGGAACGTGGAACTTTTGGCAAACTACTTCGAGCAGTTTCTCAATTGCGAAGAGCCCACGGAAAGATTACCTGTTGAAGATCCTCCAGAGATACACCTCCAATCTAACCCACCAACAATGCAGCAAGTTGCTAATGCCATCGGACATCTTAAAAACTGCAAGGCACCCGGGGAAGATGGCATCATTGCGGAAGCTCTAAAAGCAGGTGGAAATAAGATCACAGAGGCCATACACCAGATCTTGGTCGACTGCTGGGAGACTGGCAGGATCCCTGATGACTGGAAATCAGCTATCATACATCCTTTACATAAAAAATGTGACCGCAGGGATGTCAACAACTACCGAGGGATATCTCTGCTGTCAGTAGCATACAAAGTGGTATGAAGGATTTTACTGGACAATGTGGAAAGCCAATGTGATCGAACGATTGGTGAATATCAAGGAGGATTTCGGCGGGGACGGTCCTGTACCGACCAGATCTTCAACCTAAAACCCATTCTCCAACTAAAACAAGTAAGGAGTATGAACATTGCTGTGGTTTTCGTCAACCTTTAAAAAGCTTGTGATTCCATCGACAGCCAGACACTCTTCTCCGTACTGCAAGAACGAGGTGTCGATTACAACACACGCACCCTCGTCCAACAGACTCTTACGCATACAACATCTAAGGTGAAGTTCAGGGGAGAACTATCTCGGAGTTTCAAGATAAGAACTGGAGTACGACAGGGTGATGGCCTCTCACCCATTCTGTTTAATTTAGTGCCTTATAAAGTCATCAAGAACTGGGAATGTACACTGAGGAATCTAGAAATCAAACCAGTTGCCATTGGAGCTGGGACCCGAAAGATTGAGATCAGGTGCCTAACATTCGCAGATGACATTGCAATCCTAACCAACAACTCTAAGGATGCTGTCATTGCTATCGAAGCCCTGCACAAGATAGCGGTGAAGGTGGGGGATTACCTATATCATACGACAAAACTAAGTACTTTGAGACTCGGCATCCCGTAAACCCCCCTTTGACGACCATACATGGAACGTTTGGGACAGTTAATCACTTCCGCTATCTTGGTCAATGGGTCCACCCCAATGGTAGAGACGGTACATCCATCTTAGAAAGATGTAACAAACTCAGTGCAGCGTACCAACTACCCCACAACTATTATAATAAGAGGTGTATTTCTAAAAATGCTAAGATCTGTGATTACAAAACTGTTGTAAGACTACAGTTTTTGTACGCCCCAGAGACCCTTCTGATGAACAAAAAAGGCACCATGAATGATCTAGAGAAAGCCGAAAGACGTATCCTCAGGAAGATTCATGGACCGAGATTGCTCCCGGATGGAACCTTCAGACTTAAATTGAACTCTGAGCTGTATCGACAGTTAAAATCAGCCAATACCAGCATGCGATGCAGGAGGCTTAAGTTCTACGGACACCTACAACGAATGGACAGCAACAGGCTTACCAAGAAGATCTTCTCTTTGGTTAAAAGCTACAAGACTGGAAGCTTGTGGCTTAATGACGTACAGAAGGACTTGGATTCGGCTGAGATTTCAGACACTGATATAGAAGATCGTTCCAAATTTTGTGCTATGGTACAGTCTTGGACCCCACCACCTAGAGTTCCTAGAAGTCGGAAACCCCTTTCACAGGAGAGAAAGGAGAAATTATCAGCAGGGCTCAAGAGATATTACGAAGAAGTGCATCGAGGAAGAACTATTCATCAGAGCTCCTTAGTGGGCTTAAATCTCCGTGTGCACAGTACCAAAGAAAAAATACTTACAATAATGTACCCAGAACAAAGGTATGGAAAGCAATGCAACGTTTCCCACTCAATTCCTTAAGAACATAATTTCTTTTTAATATCCTGTTTTATACAGCCAGCGCATGAACGTCATTTCACGTGCTGTAATACCGGAAATGTCCTAAGTTCATATCGTCCATGCCTCGCTGCCTTAGCAAAGGGTTGGTCTGGCTTCAAAACTAAAATATTTCTTAAAACGTTTTAAAAAGGACGTTTTCCATTCTACTACAGAAACACGATTTTAGCAAAAATTCGCAAATCATTATTGCCTTTTATTTATTTATGTATGTATTTATTTATTTATTTATTTATTTATTTATTTATTTATTTATTTATTTATTTATTTATTTATTTATTTATTTATTTATTAGATACAGCCTATGAACTGCCATTTTACACTAATAATTTTAAATAGGTATAAAAGATAGCAATCGGTATAAACAACAATATTAAGAATCAACAATAAATTATTAATAATTATTAATGATTACGTGTTACAACAATGGCAACGGTAACTGGCAAGTGTCGGTTACAGAATTAGGAAGAAGAAAGGTCGAGGGTTGGATGGCCGGAAGGAAATGGAAACCTGGAGAGGACTTCAAAGGAATCTTTTAATTTTTTGTTTGAAGGATGCGAAAGGTGTGAATATGTTGATATCGGGTAGCGAGTTACCTAGGGTAGAGAGACGGTGGAAGATAGAGCGTTGTTGTAAGGTTAGGCGCGGACGGGACACATGATGAGTGCGCCGGTTGCGTGTAGGGAGGAACGTGTATAGGGAAGTACCCTGGAAGAGTATTACATTTGGTGTAGCCATTGATTATTTTATGAAGGTAACATTGATCGGAGAACTGTAAATGGCTTCTCAGATCAAGTATATCCAGAGAGTTCATACTGTCAGATTAATTTTTGTTCTTAGAAACATAATTGGGAGTCTTAACTATGGAAGTGAAAAAGTTCAAAATACTATTTAGTTGAGATATGTTTGTGATAGCAGATGAAGAACAAATAGGGGAACAAAAGTCAATAATGGGGAGAAAATACGAGACAAAGTATAATATTAAGGCGTTAATATCATTAATTTCAGTGAACCTGTGAAGAATGCCTAGGGTTCGCATAGCACGGGATTTTATTGACTGAATATGAGCAGGTTTGTTTATTGTCTATTATAAAACCTAGGTCTCTTAGACGAGAAGCCGATTGCGATGTACAGTATTTCCCTGGATGATATAGGCAGTGTTCATTCCTTGCTTAGCAATGAAAAGGAGGTTGTGTTGCACTGCGTAACATTGGCAGAAATATTTCATTTCTTAAGCCAGTCACCACACGAATTGTCACAAATCAACCATATCTATAGCAGAACCTGCACATATTTATTGGTGTATTTTAAGTCACATTTTTCGCTTATCACTAGTAACGAAAACACTACACCTTGATCGCCATATACTTTTTAAATTCAGTAGATTTTCACTTTTAAAATCTCAGAGGGATTTGTGGAAAATACAGTAATATTGCGATGTTATTTTAAGTCGGGTCCATTCCATTTTGTCTTTTATTGATATCAACGAGTCACCTACAATTTTCTTCTCATGGAAAGAAGTAAGATAATAAGCAGAAGCTTAAATAAAATAACAAACAGTTCTAACTCAATACGAAGTGTAATACGAGATGATGATGCTTGTTGTGTAAAAAGGCCTAACATCTAGGTCATCGGCCCCAGTACGAGATGTGCACCTTACATTTTGCCACGAGATTTGCTTACTTTCACTTTTTACTCCTAAAGGATGGGCAATGCCTATGGTGAAAACGTTCCTTTGTCATTCTAGTAGGAGCAGAATCGCTTAAGTGCGGCCAGTATCCAGTAATCGGGAGATAGTGGGTTCGAGCCCCACTGTCGGCAGCCCTGAAGATGGTTTTCCGTGGTTTCCTATTTTCACACCAGGCAAATGCCGGGGCTGTACCTTAATTAAGGCCACGGCCGCTTCCTTCCATTCCCTAGGCCTTTCCTCCCCCATCGTCGCCGTAAGACATATCTGTGTCGGTGCGACGTAAAGCATAATAGCGAAGAAAAAAAATAGGAGCAGAAACAATTACTTTCCTATTTTCGACAGTAAACCACTTTCATATTTCAACCCAAGTCTTATCGTCACCACTATAAATCTTGCTCTAGAGGTGATCACGACTGAGTCCGTGAGAGAGCTCGTAAGGGGTTGAAAGGGGGCGACATTTTAATCACTCTAACGAAACGATGGCTGCGGGTATTTAAGTACGTCATCTCGAATAAGGAGGGCTCCATGTTTATGCTGTCGTTAAGGAACGCAAGACTGAAACGCTAAATGCACAAATTTCTGTTCCAGAGACAGTGAAGTGAAAACAAAGACCATGAAAAGGAGAATGCTAGTAATCTTGGCAAGCCTTCTAATGCACTGAGACTCTCGTTTATTGTCATCAGATAATTTTGTGTTTGTACTGTTTACAAATTAGTCAAGCTTCTCGACAGGAAGGGCAGCGTACTAACCTTCAGATCAAAGAGCCAAAGGTTCGGTTCCTGGTCGGGGAGGGGAGTTACGCTGCGTATGGTTAAATCCTCTTCTCGAGGTCTGGGTGTCTGTGCTTATCTTAATACATTTTGATTGGCGTTCCCGAAAATCGCAAAAATAGTTGGTAGGATTTAAAACCATGAACGGTATTATACACTCCTTTTCAAACACACAAAATACACTCAAACTCAACCGAAACACATACGTAGGAGTGAATGCATCTTTCTCGTATATAGGTTTAGTGTCAAGAAGGGCATCCGCTGCAAAACTAGGTCAAATCCACATCAAGTGCCACCGAGCGAGTTGGCCGTGCGGTTAGGGGGCGCGGCTGTGAGCTCGCATCCGGGAGATAGTGGGTTCGAACCCCACTGTCGGCAGCCCTGAAGATGGTTTTCCATGGTTTCCCATTTTCACACCAGGCAAATGCTGGGGCTGTACCGTAATTAAGACCAAGGCCGCGTCCTTCCCATTCCTAGGACTTTCCTGTCCCATCCTCGCCATAAGACCTATCTGTGTCGGTGCGACGTAAAGCAAATAGAAATAAACCCAGCAAGTTGCCGGTACCAATAAATTTGGAAAGGCCCAAGAAGAAGAAGAAAAAGAAGAGTAAGAAGAAGAGGACTTGTTTTTTACAATTGGCTTTACGTCGCACCGACACAGATAGGTCTTATGGCGATGACGAGATAGGAAAGGGCCAGGAGTGGGAAGGAAGCGGCCGTGGCCCCCATTAAGGTGCAACCCCAACATTTGCCTGGTGTGAAAATTGGAAGCCATAGAAAACCATCTTCAGAGTTCGAACACACTATCTCCCGAATGCAAGCACACAGATGCGTGCCCCTAACCGCACGGCCAACTGGTTAGGTGAGAAGAAGACTGTTTTCGAATTGAAGCTAACAAATCCCCTTACACAAACGACTTTGACTCTGTGGCCAGAGTAGAGGTCTTCGAGTCAGTGTGTCCTGGGTTCGATTACTGATCGGGTCGGGGAGTTTAATCACGTATGGTTAATTCATCTGGCTCGGTGAATAGGCATTTCTCTTTGTCTCATTCCTCTCCTCTTCATACACACACACAACCCACCACACTTGTAATGACCACAGAAACACGCGATAGTGTATACATCCCTCCACACAGGGTTGGAGTCAGGAAGGGCATCCGGACGTAAAGCAGGGTCAAATCCACACTTCGCACTCGCAACCCCAACAGGGTGTGGGTAAAGCGCTAGAAGCAGAAGGAGAAGAAATGTACTTACATCAAATGTGATATGAGGGAAGTGTAATGGTATTCGAAGGAAGATAATTTCATATCTGCGTTACCTATAGATGATTCCATCACTTTTCTGCCGATTATATTGTTATGATACCTTAGAACAAAAGCGGGTACAATATTCAGCTCAATGAACAGCGCTTCAGCCCAAGCAGGTATAGGAGCAGAGTACAGCCTAGCAGCTGCTTGCACGGCTCTCGGTTACAACTAGTGAAGGGACGCGTATTTACTGAAATTTTAACTGCTTTATTGTGCGTAATGTCTCGTTCTATGCAGTGTATTAGATTATGGTGAGGAAACAAAATAAGTTGTTTTGTATACAAACACCATGTGCTAAGTAAATACGTTATAATAATAATAATAATAATAATAATAATATTAATAATAATAACAATAATAATAATTGCTTGTCGAACCCTTGTCCCGTTTCTCTACGGGGTCGTGTATAAGGTGAGATGAATCTGGCGTGGCGAGTTTTTATGACCGGATGCCCTTCCTGACCTCAACCTCATCAGAGTGAGATTAAATGAATGACGTGGTCTATGATAGTAGTGAGGGAGAGGGAGAAACCCGGTGCTGGCACATAGCCTACTCCTATCGAATAGCACCAAGGGGTCTGCTGAAGGCTTAACTTTTCCTTCCGATGGACGAATGGCCATCAACAGCGTCATATGCCCTCACTCCACATGAGCACTGCGGAGAGGTTTGGAATTTAATCCAGGTTTTTGGCACGCAATCTAGTGATTAGAAATTAAGAAGAGCTAAATGTTTTTCGACCAAGGGACTTGAACCGGTTAACCACGATGTCATTGTTTAGACTTCAACGCCCTTACGACCATGGCCACCAGGCGGACTAATAATAATGGTATGTTTTATTTATTCTGGCAAAGTTAGGGATGTACTCCCGTCCTTACACTTAACCAGTCTTTACCTACAGTAGAACACTGTTAATAATAACTACTGATGAAATAAGATGAAAAATATTAACAATAATAACAGTAATAGTATTAATAAAATAATCAAACGTAGTGTTATTAAGGAAAGGAAGAAGTTCAATAAAATTCAAATTTCTTTGCAATCATATAAGAATAGGCTACGAAAACAACAGATAAGGAATCTGCCACCTGGGCGACTACCCTAAATGCAGATCAGTATTGATTGATTGATTGATTGATTGATTGATTGATTGATTGATTGATTGATTGATTGATTGATTGATTGATTGATTGATTGAGGAGGAATCATATCATATATATAAAAAACCATATCATCTATATAACACATACTGTACGCAGAGTCCATAAACGTACTCTACGTAGGAAACAACACGAATTATTTAAGCTCTTTCTTAGCCCAATGCTACACTGGGGCGAAACGCTGGTAATTTCATGATTGAAAAAGCCTTAAATATTTTTAACATTTGCAATCGATTAAATTATGGTTTCCTTCTAGGAAACTTATTTTTGATACAAAAAGAATTATTTTTACATAAGTAATACTCCTTTGACTAATACCTGTACTCACAGAAAACTGAAGTCTAACATAAAAGTTTATTTTGAAATACAGCACGATTGTATTGCGTAGACATAATGTTCTCAGCCAGGTGCATTGCTGTGGCTTCCCCTGCGCTTTGACTCATCATGGCGCCAGCTAGTCTTTACAGCACAAACTATTAGAAATCAGCTGCTCTTGGCTCTTCCCGTGCTCATGCCGTCAGCACATTAAACGGGACTCTCTCATTGCACACCTACGCCTTAGAAGATGTGAAAATCTCGCTGAATAGTATGAACACAATCTTCGAGAAGGAATACAAGGTGAAAATAAATAAGTCCAAAACAAAAGTAATGGATGGCAGTCGAAATCATGTCAGGCGACGGATGAAACATTACGTCAGGACATGAAAAATGTAGATGAATATTGTCAGACAGCAGAGTAACTAACGATGACAGGAATAAGGAGGATATAAAACGCAGACTAATATAAACAATAAAAGGCTTTCTTAAGGAAATACGTTTGCTTACAACAAACATTCAAATGCGTATTAGAAGTATGGTTTTAAAGACAATTCTGTGGAGTGGGGCGTTGAGTAGATGTCAAACCTGGATAAGAACTAGTAGGAAGAAAAGCTTTCGAAATGCCGTGTTACGGAAGAATCCTGAAAGTGATATCAAATCACAGACGAAAACATATCGAATTGAGCAGGCGGGGGAAATGATTTGGAGAAATTTGACCTGAAATAGATATATATTGATTGTATACATCTCGAGATACCCCAGGCTTTCTTCAGTTACTTTTCGAGGAAAGTACAGTAGGTACGAATGATAGAGGTAGATCACGACGTGCAGGTCGCCTACGGGAGTCAAATCAAAAAGACCTGCACCTGGCGAGCCGAACCCGTCCTGGGATTTCACGACAGTAAAAGCCATACGCCATTTCATTTGATAGAGGTAGATCAAAGTATTTTTATGACAAGCAGATTAGAGTAGACGTACGTTGCAGGAGTTAAGAAGAAAGGACAAGGTTAACACAGAAGCATGGAAAACTGACGGCGCAAATAACATTTGTTAAAGATTGATAATTTAGTTTCTGTCAGGTTGCATTTCGTGTTGTCACCCATAAACTGAGGACTCACTGATTACTAATATAATAAGAATGTATCGTCTCTCCGTTCATTCGAGATTTGTCACATTTTGAGATAGTTCATAGTATACGCAACGCGGAGACGACATTCACCCTTTTCAGAAAATGTTGCCTTCCTTTCCCTCTGTTTTGATTGAATAAACGCAAAAACTCCTCATCATCGATTATGAAACTTGCTAATATTAAAGTAAAGATAAACAGGGGCTGAGAAATAATATTTTAAACCTCAATAATACTGCCAGTCAGCCAGGCAAGGGCTTCCTTCGCAGGCTCCTTAAACCAATCGCGGTATATTGTTGGCTTCTTGCTAACAATAGCGGTTGTGTTTGCCAAAACCCTCTGCGGTACCTTATTCTAACAACACACCTGTTTTTTGTCGAGACCTCAGTTTTAGTGGAGTAAGCGATTTTCCATGAGCTAATGGTTACTCTCCACTTCTGCTCCTTTTCTTCTAAAAACATTCAACTTCTATCAACAAATCGGCTGAAACCAACATGTTCCAGCACTTCTAAAAAAGCTACTGAATGCATTTTGATGAAGTTTCCAGTATTCATCCATTCTACAAACGGTCACAAAATTAATGTTCCCGCGCCGCGGGCAAAGGCTTCTTCTTCTTATTCTAATTCCTTGACTTAATGGTCAGCGTAGTGAGCTGCAGTTCAGAAGGGCTCAGGTTCGATTCCCGACTAGGTCGGGAATTTTAATTTGTCTCTTTAATTCACCTAATTTAGAGATTGAGTATTCGTGTTAGCCTTAAAACGCATCTGTATTCACATATAACACATCACACTGCAAACCAACAGAAAAAAGCACGCATTAATGAATACATCCCCCCTCACAGGGTTGTGTCAGGAAGGGCATCCGACCGTAAAATTCCGCTAAATCATACAAAACTTTGATCTTCGATAATTGAAAAAGGTCATTATTATTACTATTATTATTATAACCCCATTCCCATTAGATATGCGCGATCTAGGACGACTTCCATTTATTCACAATACTTCACTTTATTTGGCCAATACCTTCAAATTTCAATGGATCCGAACTGTTTTATCTCCCTCCGATAGTCGTAATACAGATGATATCGAAGTTATTGACTACGGCGGAGACACCACACAACGCACAGAAACAGAAGCGCACCTCCTGTCGTTTGCCTACAGGTGCGGCTTGTTTGCCGTTGCACTGATCCGTCGTTTCCTCTGCATACAACACACTAACAACGTCTTCTCCCCGATTCTTTAGCTTTAACTGGCCCTTATTTCTAACCTTACAGGCATACACGTGCAGATTTTGACATATTCCCAATGCCTTATTAGCAATAGGCACATTTTTCTGCTCGGAGTCAGTAGCTACGTAGGAAATCGGGCTTGTCGGTTAAGAGGAATATGAAGATTATTAAATACAATTATTTGAACAATTTCAATTATAAGCCACGAGCTTCCAAATTTAAACATTTAATTAATTCAAGTAAATTTCAAGTAAAATTAAAATTAGCTAATTTAATATTTTGAGAATACTATAATCATGTTATAATTGTATATATTACCGAGCTCGATAGCTGCAGTCGCTTAAGTGCGGCCAATATCCATTATTCGGGAGATAGTAGGTTCGAACCCCACTGTCGGCAGCCCTGAAGATGGTTTTCCGTGGTTTCCCATTTTCACACCAGGCAAATGCTGGGGCTGTACCTTAATTAAGGCCACGGCCGCTTCCTTCCACTTCCTAGCCCTTCCCTGTCCCATCGTCGCCATAAGACCTATCTGAGTCGGTGCGACGTAAAGCAACTAGCAAAAAAATTGTATACATCCACTTCCTCCTCCTACATTTCCCTCCCTCCTCCTCCTCCTCCTCACCATCATCATGGTTTTCGAAATTCTATACACAGGATATACAAACTCATTTGTTTATTTCTTCAGCACGAGTAGATATAGTGGATGGTTCTGCCGCCAGCTCCACCTCCGGCTCTCGGAAGAGGCCTCCTCCTCCACCTCTTCCTCACACTCTCGGGAGAGCCTCCTCCACCACCTCCTCCTCACGCTGGCAAAGAGCACGACCCTAACCTTACAACCGCCATATTGGAGGGGCTTAACCTAACTTTTTATGTGTAAGAAAGCTAGCCTAACCTAATGGAAAGGCTTAACCTCAGTTTTACGGCCGGATGCCCTTCCTGACGCCTAAGAGAGTGAGCATAACCTCAAATGCGCTATCTTGGAAGGGCTTACCTAACTTTTGACGCACAAGACAGTGAGCCTAACCTCATGGAAAGACCTAACCTCAGTTTTACGGCTCGATGCCCTTCCCGAGCCCATTTGCAAAAGATGCGGCTATGCATGACTCCTTACGAGACACCGCCTAACCTCACATCCGCTATCTTGGTGGGGCTTAACCTAACTTTTAACGCACAAAACAGCAAACCTAACCTCATGGAAATGCCTAACCTCAGTTTTACGGCCGGATGCCCTTCCCGACGACAATTGCACAAGATGGCGGCTATATATGACTCCTTAAGAGACGCCTTAAGGGTGCTTGCGCAAGAACTTTTGACACGCAAGAGCAAGCCTAACCTTATAGAAGGACCTAACCTCAGTTTTACGAACGGATGCCCTCCTCGACGCCAATTGCACAAGGTGGCGGCTACACATGGCTCCTTATGAGACACCGCCTAACCTCACATCTGCTGTCTTAGAGGGGCATAACCTAACTTTTAACGCACAAGACAGCAAGCCTAACCTCATGGAAGGGCCTAACCTCAGTTTTACGGTCGGATGCCCTTCCCGACGTCAATTGCACAAGATGGCGGCTATACATGAATCCTTATGAGACGCCTTAAGGGTGCTTGCACAAGATGGCAGCTATACATAGGCTCTTATGAGACTCCGTTGGGATGCTTGCGCAAGATGGCGGCTATACATGACTCCTTATGAGACGCCTTAAGGGTGCTTGCACAAGATAGCTGCTATACATAGGCTCTTATGAGACTCCCTTGGAATGCTTGCGCAAGATGGCGGCTATACATGACTCCTTAAGAGACGCCTTAAGGGTGCTTGCGCAAGAACTTTTGACACGCAAGACAGCAAACCTAACCTTATAGAAGGACCTAACCTAAGTTTTATGACCGGATGTCCTTCTCGACGCCAATAGCACAAGATGGCGGCTATACAAGACTCCTTATGAAACGCCTTAAGGGTGCTTGCACAAGATGGCTGCTATACATAGGCTCTTATGAGACTCCCTTGGGATGCTTGCGCAAGATGGCGGCTATACATGGCACCTTATGAGACGCCTTTAGGGTGCTTGCGCAAGATGGCGGCTGCTCTTATGAGACAGCTTAAGGGTGCTTGCACAAGATGGCTTGAGACGCCCTAAGGATGCTTGCGCAATATGGCGGACACAAGATGGTCTCTATACATGGCTCCGTATGAAACACCTTAACGTTGCTTATGCAAGATGGCTGCTGCTCTTATCAAAAAAGCTACCTTAGAGGCTAACGTGCCGTGCTGGTTCGATTCATTAAATTTGGGGCTTAAATGCAAAATGTTAAATATCTCGAAAAAGGAACGTCGTAGAGCAAAACGGACAAATGTTTTCTGCCTAATACGTAAGTTTGCAGTATCAGGAACATGATAGTGTAAGAAAAGTAGTCTAATGATGAGATCAATCGTTCGGTTCCCACTTAGGCCCATTGGCATTGACAGCTGTCTAATTCTACAATATGGCGGCTATACATAGCTTCTTATGTGACTGCTTAAGGGTGCTTGCACAAGATGGCTGCTGCTTTTACGAGACGCCCTAGGGATGCTTGCGCAAGATGGCAGCGACAAGATGGCGACTGTACACAGCTCCTTATGAGACGGCCTAGGGGTGCTCACACAAGATGGCGGTTATACACATGCTCTTAGGAAGAAAGCTAGCTTAGAGGCTACTGCGCAAGATGGTGGCTGCTGTTATGCATGAGGTAGAGGGCAATTTGAAATTTAACGTGCTCTTTAAAACTACGTTATTTTTGACAGCGGCCATCTTTAATCAACAGAACACCGTGCTGCCACCTGTAGCTACTACCTTTGAAATGTGGTGGCGGCAATGTCCACGTGACAGCTATCATCCGCCACTCTTTAATAAACAGAGCACCGTGCTGCCATCTTTCTCTATTACCTTTGAAATGTTGTAGCGGCAATTTGAAAAAATTCTACGTGGTTTTGATAATTGTCGACCACCACCTTTAAACAACAACGCATCGTGCTGCTATCTTTAAGACACTAAACCTCATCCTTATACATGTGGTGGTGGGTAATTTAAATTCCATGTTCTTTTTTGACATCTCCCATCTTTAATCAACAGAGCATAATGCTGCTATCTTTACAGCACTAAACCTCATACCTTTGAAATGTGGTGGCGGGTAATTTAAAAATTCTACGTGCTTTTTTGACAGCTGTCATCTTTAAAAACTGGCGGGTATACATAGGCTGTTAAGGCCTCATGCTTCTCCTCCTGCTCTATCTCCTCCTCCTGCACCTCCTATGTCAAGGCATAGCTTTATATCTCTATCGAACAAGTTTAAACTTGCATCGCGAAGACAAGGGTGTGCAGCGATAACATCATTGTGCATGTTTAGACTTGCAGATTACAAAGGAAACATAACAAGACTAGAATTAAACACTATACTCGATGTCGTTAACCTCAACATGCGTTCAGAACATTGTTTGATTTGTTCAGATCATTATATAAGTGACCAAGACTAGAATCGAATACTGCACTCGATACAACATGTGTTCAGAACATGTCAGGGGATACCTTTGTTCTAAGAAGATCAGATCACAAAAGAAGTGATTAAGACTAGATTCGAACACTACTCGATGTCGTTAACTTCAACACGTGATCAGAACATTGACTGATGTGTTCAGAACACTAAAAAAGTGATCAAGACTAGAATCGAACACTGTAATCGATACAACATGTGTTCATAACATGTCAGGTGATAACTTTGTTCTAAGAAGATGGATTCAAAGAGAGAAAAATAATAAGACTAGAATTCTGAATAGCTTGTGCAAGATAGCGGCTGTTATAACGTCCTCCTCCTCTTCTCGCTCGGTTAAGGCATATCTATATCGATCATACAACGCGACCTTATGTATAAGGCAGTGTACATACTGCGTAGCCAACTCACTCGGTAAACGCTAATATGAATACAACAAAAGTACAACTTCAAATGATTTACCTTCTATCATTTGTCTTGTGCGAAATTCAAAAACTACAGAAAATCTATACTGCGTAGCCAACTCGCTCGGTAAACGATAATCTGATTTAGTTACAATAGAGAAAAAACTTAGATTCAAACCCTGTTTCATTATGGCAAACACGAAAAGTGAAATCAAACAGAAAGTTTGGTACTATAAGAAATACATTGGTTAAATTTAAGCCCCTAGCAGTGGAACAAGTTATCGCATAAACATGTAACATGAAATATCAGTCAATCTGTTGGCATGGGTTACAAGCATGTAGCTCATGCGAAAAGTAAAATTAAACAGAACGCTAGTGCTATAAGAAATACACTGCTTACATTTAAGTCCCTAGCTATTGAACAAGTTATCACATAAACATGTAACATGAAATATTGGTTCGGAAACATATTGTTTCAATCTGTTGGCATGG
This sequence comes from Anabrus simplex, assembly GCF_040414725.1. Lineage (NCBI taxonomy): Eukaryota > Metazoa > Arthropoda > Insecta > Orthoptera > Tettigoniidae > Anabrus > Anabrus simplex. The sequence goes on along the minus strand of NC_090265.1, from coordinate 1,736,770,667 downwards.
GTTACAAGCATGTAACTTATTCGGAAAGTAAAAATTAAACAGAACGCCTAGTGCTCTAAGAAATACGCTGCTTACATTTGACAAGTTATCGCATAAACATGTGACATGAAATATCGGTTCGGAAACATATTATTTCAATCTGTTGGCATGGGTTACAAGCATGTAGCTTGCGCAGGCGAGGGCTACTATGCAAAATGCTGAACGAAAAAAAATCGTGATACACACATGATAGGGAATGGAAACCAGGAGTTACGTCTTATCATAAGGACAAAAGGATTAAAGGACTCTTCCTCCACCTCCTCCCCCTGACTGCGTCCTCCTCCTTCTACGGCTAATGGAATAAAGGGCTAATGGGCTAAAGGGTTAAAGGGCCAAATGGCTCCTCCACGACCTCTCCACACCCTCCTCCTCCCGGAAGGAGTTAGCTGAAGTGGGTACATTTTTAACAGCAGCAACACCCTCATCGATTGTTATCAGCAAGAACGCTTCTACTTTGTTAAGTGTAGCAAATTAATCTCTATTGGTAAATGGTTTTGTGTTCAGAACCGAAGACATTCATAGCACACATAACAGGGAATGGAACCCAAGGGTCACGTCTTATCAGAACTACCTAATAAAATCCCCGACCTATTAGTGGTGCGATGAGTTGCGTTTTCTTAACAGAAATCAGTATCTGCTTGTTCGTTTTTAGTGTTTGGAACACTGAACTTTTGAAGATGGCAGCAGTGGGGTTAACGATGTTCTGTTTTTGTATTTTAAATTCCGCGCTACAACATGCATAAGGTGGCAGCCTTGAGGTTTAGCGGCGTGAAGATGGCAAGAGTGAGGTTAGCAATGCTCTATTGCCTTTGAGGTTAGGATGCGTCAAGATGACAGCTATCAAAAACGCACGTCGCTTTCTTTATGCAGAAAAGCACGTGGTCATGACGTCACCCACCACCACATGTATAAGGATGAGGTTTAGTGTCGTAAAGACAGCAGCACGATGCATTGTTGTTTAAAGATGGTGGTCGACAGATATCAAAACCACGTAGATTTTGTTTCAAATCGCCGTCACGACATTTCAAAGGTAGTAGACAAAGATGGCAGCACGGTGCTCTGTTGATTAAAGATGGCGGATGACAGCTGTCACGTGGACATTGTCGCCACCACATTTCAAAGGCAGTAGCTAAAGATGGCAGCACGGTGCTCTGTTGATTAAAGATGGCCGCTGTCAAAAAGAACGTAGCTTTGAAGAGCACGTGGAATTTCAAATTGCCCCCTACCGCATGCATAACAGCAGCCGCCAACTTGCGCAATAGCCTCTAAGCTAGCTTTCTTCATAAGAGCCTGTGTATAACCGCCATCTTGTGCGAGCACCCCTAGGCCGTCACATGAGGAGATGTGTACAGCCGCCATCTTGTCGCTGCCATCTTGCGCAAGGATCCCTAGAGAGTCTTGTAAGAGCCTACGTATAGCAGTCATCTTGTGCAAGCACCCTTAAGACGTCTCATAAAAAGCTATGTATAACCGCCATTTTGTGTCCGCCATCTTGCGCAAGCATCCCTTGGGAGTCTCATAAAAGCAGCAGCCATCTTGTGCAAGCACCCTTAAGCAGTCTCATAAGAAATAGCCGCCATCTTGTAGAATTAGATAGCCGTCAATGCCAATGGGCCTAAGTTTGAACCGAAACGTTGATCTCATCATTAGACTACTTTTTCTTATGCTATCATGTTCCTGATACTGCGAACCTACGTAATAGGCAGAAAACGTTTGCCCGTTTTGCTCTACGACGCACCGATTTCGAGATATTTAACATTTTGCATTTAAGCCTCTAATCTAGCTTTTTTGATAGGAGCAGCAGCCATCTTGCGCAAGCAACCTTAAGGTGTATCATAAGGAGTCGTGTATAGCCGCCATCTTGTGTCCGCCATCTTGCGCAAGCATCCTTAGGGCGTCTCAAGCCACCCCGTACAAGCACCCTTAAGCCGTCTCATAAGAGCAGCCGCCATCTTGCGCAAGCACCCTGAAGGCGTCTCATAAGGAGCCATGTATAGCCTCCATCTTGTAGCCGCCATCTTGCGCAAGCATCCCAAGTGTGTTTCATAAGAGCCTATGTATAGCAGCCATCTTGTGCAAGCATCCTTAAGGAGTCATGTATAGCCGCCATATTGTGCTATTGGCGTCGAGGAGGGCATCCGTTCGTAAAACTGAGGTTAGGTCCTTCTATAAGGTTAGGCTTGCTCTTGCGTGTCAAAAGTTCTTGCGCAAGCACCCTTAAGGCGTCTCTTAAGGAGTCATGTATAGCCGCCATCTTGTGCAATTGACGTCGGGAAGGGCATCCGGCCGTAAAACTGAGGTTAGGCCCTTCCATGAGGTTAGGTTTGCTGTTTTGTGCGTTAAAAGTTAGGTTAAGCCCCTCTAAGATAGCGGATGTGAGGTTAGGCGGTGTCTCATGAGGAGCCATGTATAGCCGCCACCTTGTGCAATTGGCGTCGGGAAGGGCATCCAGCCGTAAAACTGAGCTTAGGCCCTTCCATGAGGTTAGGCTTGCTGTCTTGTGCGTCAAAAGTTAGGTTAAGCCCCTCTAAGTTAGCGGGTGTGAGGTTAGGCGGTGTCTCATAAGAAGCCATGTATAGCCGCCATCTTGTGCAATTGGGCTCGGGAATGGCATCCAGCCTTAAAAATGAGGTTAGGCCTTTCCATGAGGTAAGGCTCGCTGTCTTGTGCGTCAAAAGTTAGGTTAAGCCCCTCCAAGATAGCGCATGTGATGTTAAGCTCACTCTCAGGCGTCAGGAAGGGCATCCGGCAGTAAAACTGAGGTTAGACCCTTCCATGAGGTTAGGCTAGCTTTCTTACGCATAAAAAGTTAGGTTAAGCCCCTCCAAGTTAGCGCATGTGATGTTAGGATCGCGCTCTTAGCCAGTGCTTAGTAGTGACATACGGTATCGGTATTGTAACTAGGATACGTCTGAAAGTAGTTTAAAAATTACTGTAGTGTACTGTACAGTAGTATATGAGTAATATCCTATTAGAATTTAGTGTGCTTATTTTATTATTGTAAACTATTTGTGTAGTACTGGTGTAGTAGAGGTATCCGTAGAAACTCTTACTAAAATTCTGTTGTTGTAATTGGGATAGGCTTAATTGCAGTTTGGAATTGTGTAGTTCTTGTGTATTCCTTGAGATATTCAGTACTTAACAGCAGTTTTTATCCTGTTAGGGGCTGTAGGATAAAAATAGAGTAGTATTGTAGTGTAGTCGTATATTAATTACCTTATTGTTGTGTGATCCTTGAGTACTATCCCAGACAATATATCCCTCCGTTCATTTATTTTTTGCAAATAAGTTATTTTATTTTAATTTTCATTTTTTCCCCCCGTAAAGAATGGCTAAGGAGCACGAGTGTACGAACTGTGGGTGTGGCGAGGCATTGATGGGTATGAGGGAGGAGTTGGAGAGTTTGAGGGAGATAATCAGGATTCACACAGAAGACAGGAAGGAAGATAGGACTCCCTCAAACAATGTACAGGTTACAGTAGGTGTACAAGGGGGAGGGGAAGGAAAGGGGGGAGTTGGATGGTCTAATGTTCTAAAGGGAAGGAGATTGCAGGCTAAGGGCTCTATTCAGGATCAGAATTCAGGACAGGTGTCTGTGCGAAATCGGTACGAGTCACTCCAGGTAGAACAACAGAGGGAAGATGAGGGACAGGGAACTGTTGCTGAGATGTGTGGAAGTAGGAGGAAGGAAAAAGGTAGGAAAGGGAAATGTAGAGCAGAGGATAGGAAAAGACAGGTGGAACAGGGTCATGGGAAGGAGAAAAGGGAGGAGGAAGTAGCTTCTGTGGCTATCAGGAAATATAGGGCTGACCAGGAGGGGAGGGGATCAAAAGTGGTGAGTAGGGTTGTGACTCTGGTCATGGGGGATTCCATCGTTAGACACGTGGGGAAAGTGTGTGGAAGAAAGGGAACCAGGGTAGAATGATATCCAGGAATTAGGTTGAGGCAGATGTTGAGGAAAGTAGAAGGGAGGGAGGAAGGGGAGGAGAACGTGGTAGTGTTTCCCGTTGGTACCAACAACGTAAGGCATGCTGATATAAGTAGCAACATAGTTGGAGATGTGTGGGATCTGGTAAATGCAGCACGGGTGAAGTTTTAGAAAGCAGAGATTGTTATTAGTGGAATCCTGTGTAGGAGGGATACTGACTGGAGGGTGATTGGGGATTTAAATGAGACTATGGAGTGGGTATATGGGAAACTGGGAGTGAAATTTCTAGATCCTAATGGGTGGGTATGAGATAGGGATCTGCGCTCAGATGGCCTTCACTTAAACCGCAGTGGTACGTATAAGTTAGGAAATTTGCTTGGAAGGGTAATAGGGAGGTACATTCATGGAAACGGGGTGGCCTAGGGAGCGGTGATAAGGGAACAGGGAACTGGAAATCAAGTAGGGATGACATAAAATTGTTAGTGTTGAAGTGTAGAAGTATTGTAAGGAAAGGAATAGAATTGAGTAATTTAATAGAGATATATATATCAGATATTGTAATAGGAGAATCATGACTGGGTAATGATATAATGGATGCAGAAATTTTCTCGCGGAACTGGAGGGCTGTATCGTAGAGATAGGATAGGAAGGGTGGGAGGGGGAGTATTCATTCTGGTGAAAGAAGAATTTGTAAGCTACGAAAAAGTTAAAGATGGGACACATGAAATTCTAGGTGTAAGGCTCATTTCTAAAGATAATAGGCAATTTGATATATTTGGAGTGTACAGACCGGGAAAGGGTAGCGCTGACACAGATTCAGAATTATTTGATAAGATAATCAGCTATGTAGGAAGCGACAAGGAAAGAAATGTGATTGTAGCGGGAGATCTGAATTTACCAGATGTCAATTGGGAAGGTAATGCGAACGACAGGAAGCATGACCAACAAATGGCAAATAAGTTAATATGGGAAGGATAGCTGATTCAGAAAGTGATGGAACCAACCAGAGGGAAAAATATCCTGGATGTGGTGCTGATAAAACCAGATGAGCTCTATAGAGAAAATGAAGTAATAGATGGTAATAATGACAATGAAGCTGCTTTTGTCGTCGTTAAAAATAAATGTGATGGAAAGGAAGGTCTTAAAAGTAGGACTATTAGGCAGTACCACATGGCTGATAAAGCAGGCATGAGGCAGTTTCTAAAAAGTAACTATGATCGGTGGAAAACGGTAAATAAAAATGTAAACAGACTCTGGGATGGAAGAAATTGTTGAGGAATGCGAAAACAGGTTTGTACCTTTAGGGGAGGTAAGGAATCGTAAAGACCCACCTTATTATAATAGAGAAATAAAGAGACTAAGAAGGAGGTGCAGACTGGAAAGAAATATTAGAAATAGCTGTGAAAGTATAGAGAAATTGAAGGAACTTACTAGAAAATTTAATCTAGCAAAGAAGGCAGCTAAGGATAACATGATGGCAAGCATAATTGGCAGTCATACGAATTTTAGTGAAAAATGGAAGTGTATGTATACGTATTTTAAGGCAGAAACAGGTTCCAAGAAGGACATTCCAGGAATAATTAATGAACAAGGGGAGTGTGTATGCGAGGATCTTCAAAAGGCAGAAGTATTCATTCAGCAGTATGTAAAGATTGTTGGTTACAAGGATAATGTACAGATAGAGGAGGAGACTAAGGCTAAAGAATTATTAAAATTTACATATGACAACAATGACATTTACAATAAGATACAAAAGTTGAAAACTAGAAAAGCGGCTGGAATTGGTAAGGTTTATGGGGATATACTAAAGACAATGGGTTGGGATATAGTACCATATGTGAAGTACTTATTTGATTATTGTTTGGTCGGAGGAGCTATACCAGATGAATGGAGAGTTGCTATAGTAGCCCCTGTGTATAAAGGAAAGGGTGATAGACATAAAGCGGAAAATTACAGGCCAGTAAGTTTGACATGCATTGTATGTAAGCTTTGGGAAGGCATTCTTTCTTTCTGATTATATTAGACATGTTTGTGAAATTAATAACTGGTTCGATAGAAGGCAGTTCGGTTTTAGGAAAGGTTATTCCACAGAAGCTCAACTTGTAGGAGTCCAGCAAGATGTAGCAGATATCTTGGATTCAGGAGGTCAAATGGACTGTATCGCGATTGACCTGTCTAAAGCATTGGATCATGGGAGACTACTGGAAAAAATGAGTGCAATTGGACTAGACAAAAGAGTGACTGAATGGGTTGCTATATTTCTGGAAAATAGATCTCAGGGAATTAGAGTAGGTGAAGCTTTATGTGACCCTGTGATAATTAAGAGGGGAATTCCTCAAGGCTGTATTATTGGACCTTTATGTCTTGTAAATAAAGGGTACAGATCTCTGCACATGGTTATGAGGTTGTTTAGGGGTTGTAGTAAGGATGTAAAGGAGAGGGCATGTAAGTCTCTGGTAAGACCCCAACTAGAGTATGGTTCCAGTGTATCGGACCCTCACCAGGATTACCTGATTCAAGAACTGGATAAAATCCAAAGAAAAGCAGCTCGATTTGTTCTGGGTAATTTCCGACAAAAGAGTAGCGTTACAAAAATGTTGCAATGTTTGGGCTGGGTAGAATTGAGAGAAAGGAGGAGAGCTGCTCGACTAAGTGGTATGTTCCGAGCTGTCAGCGGAGAGATGGCGTGGAACGACATTAGTAGACGAATAAGTTTGAGTGGCGTTTATAAAAGTAGGAAAGATCACAATATGAAGATAAAGTTGAAATTCAACAGGGCAAACTGGGGGAAATATTCATTTATAGGAAGGGGAGTTAGTGATTGGAATAACTTACCAAGGGGTATGTTCAATAAATTTCCAATTTCTTTGAAATCATTTAGGAGAAGGCTATTAGAACAATAGATAGGGAATCTGCCACCTGGGCGACTGCCCTAAATGCTGATCAGTATTGATTGATTGATTGATTGATTGATTGATTGATTGATTATCGTCATCACTAGAGCCCGGATTTCCATGCAAATACATGTTCCAAAATAAGCTGGTTACACTTCTGAAACTTTGCAAATATTCGGTTCATGACTGATTAGCTCCAAATAACAGTACTTTTTCGGTGTATGTTTGCATGTTTCGGCCTTTTTGATAGAAAATTCATGCATAATGCATTATTTTGAAAATTTTGGGTTTAATAGCGAATAATTGTATATTTATATTGGATTGACTTTTCTTCTGACTTTGACGCATATTTTATGTTACGTTGCATTATAGTGCATTTTTGAACATTGGTTTGCAGGCTTGGGGACCGTACGTTCACGTTATTTGTCTATCATTGGGAGAGAATGAAAATGTATTCCTATCATTCTACTTGACAACCAAAGTTTGATGCATAGAGGTCCTATAATCCAGTTAGCCAAGCACTTTATTATCTGTTGCTTGAGTAAACATTTACATAAGCGGGAAGACCCCGCATCAACCGATCTAATTCTTAGAAATAAGGTGTCCCAGTAAAAACTGCACCCTAAATTTTGCATTACTAAATGACGGCTATTTTTTTCGTCTATGTTAGACTAAGGAATCAAAATTTGAATCACACTTCTGTGACGCCGCGTTATTAAGGCAGTGTCCGGCTCCATGGCTAAATTCTTAGCGTGCTGGCCTTTGGTCACAGGGTGCCGGGTTCGATTACCGGCAGGCTCGGGTATTTTCACCATAATTGGTTAATTCCCCTGGCACGGAGATTGGGTGCATGTGTCGTTTTCATCATCATTTCATCCTCATCACGACGCGCAGGACGCCTACGGGAGTCAAATAAAACCTTCACCTGGTGAGCTCGAAGTCCTCGGACACATCCCGGCACTAAAAGCCATACGCCATTTCCATTTTTTTAAACTGAGATAGCAGCTTACAAACCTTGGTTTTGCACTGAACCCTGTTTTGTTTTCCTAGAATTTCCTGCTCCGAACTCTCACTGGTCACACGTCTGAGGCCAAAATAGCCGAGAAACGAAGGAAATTGGAAAGGAGCACGCTTAAACGCTTCAAATTGTAATTTAGTGTTAGACTGTGCTTTGAAATATTGGTTGAAAGTCTACGAAGAGACCTCGTGTCTAAATGGATTGAGGGAAGTTAATTTTAGAAAAGGGATAACTTCAGATATACTTCGTCGTAAATGTCTTCATTTAAGTACCAATCTGTCACTTCTTGTAACGTAGAAATATAATTTTATGTATTCAGGTGTGTTTTATGAGATGAATGAAGTTAAATGACGAAAATGTGGAGAAATTAGTTGAACAATGTTTCAAAAGGAAATTAAAGTGTAACAATGTGGAACTGAATTTTGATACTGCATATTTTCTATTTTATTGTGCACGTTCCGTCATTTGATAGATGCAAACTTTGAGATTTGATAGTGCATGGAAATCCGGGCTCTAGCCATCACATAGATGCGCAGGTCACCCGTGGGAGTCAAATAGAAATATCTGCACCAGGCCTCTGCAGAGGCTACACGCCCTCAACAACATGACCAGTTTCACATAAATTGTGTGCATAACAGACACTGCAAAACACCTGATTTCCGGTCATAGATAACTGTAATTGTTTTACCGTATGACGTAATTTCATTCCACGACGTACAATACTGCAGATATTCAAGAATTTAAATATTTATCACCTCTTATATCCTCTTCAAAATCATGCAAAACTGGTCTGAATAACTTCGAGATCGATCATCTTCTGGGCCTTTTTCTCAAACTGACGTGTCTGAAGTATATGAATCTATCTACTCGTATGTAAATGTTTTAATTCCCCTCTCTGAAGGGGAGAGGCGGGCCATCTAGAAAGTAACGCTTTCTCTCTGGCCAGAAGATTCACGCGGGTTAGAAGATGGTAAATTTCCAATGTTTTGCAATAATTTAAGAAAAGGCTAGGAAAACAACAGATAGGGGATCTGTCATCTGGGCGACTGCCCTAAATGCAGATCAGTATTGATTGATTGATTGATTGATTGATTGATTGATTGATTGATTGATTGATTGATTGATTGATTGATTGATTGATTGATTGATTGATTGTTTGATTGATTGAGACGGTAGGGATGTACGGAGTGTAGTGTAAGGAGATTTGATAGCGGATTTCGACCTCTGAGCTAAGTTGTCTTTTTCTTTTAATAATCTTGGCTGTATCGACAATAGGATGACACTACATTATTGCGAGAACACGGATAATTTAATATTCAAAGTCTCTAAAACTTGAAACAGAATCCTTAAGCATCATCTTCTCCTTTAGGTTCTTGGTCCGTTTTCAGGATCACAGAACGCCATTTTAATCTAAATGGCTCATACGTCGGATGTAAGCAGACGCATTTTAAATTCGATCCCAACCAGCGGTCGCTGCTAAGTCTTTCACGCGGGTGGTGACCATCGACTTCAAAATTGTATGTTGAACCTCATACAGAGTATGATTAATGTATGATTAATTATAGATTCTGTCGACTTGCTGAAAGCCGAGAGATTTCATCAGAACTAATATGTTATGAGGTCTAATTTGTCGACTAATAACCCACGTGCCCTGGTTTTAAGAGATTTCATCAGAACTAATATGTTATGAGGTCTAATTTGTCGACTAATAACCCACGTGCCCTGGTTTTAAGTCCCGGTGAATTCATTTGGCAGTTTCGCTCCTAGACCCGTAGCGTGGTGGGAGTCTTCAATTCCCGGGCAAAACTTAAGTTGAACCTGGATTCTCCGCCTAACTCACATAAAAGGTGGTATAAAAGAGAAAAATAAATCTACTATGGATATTATAGTACACAAAACGTTATCACTTGGAGATAATGCCCGGACTATACCGTTTGCCTCGATCTTATCTTGACATAAATTGGAAGCAGAGTGAGGTTAAATCCCGGAGGAACATAAGCAGCTATGACGTTAAGACGCGGTAAGAAGATTGATCCTGTTATTGTCTTGCCAGCAGTAAGCCCCTTACTGAAGTCTTCTTTCCCCTAAATGAATTCCTTGTAACTCCCTTAGTGATTGAGTTAACCTCCTGTAACACGCCTGATCGTAATGGCGTAGAACAAGGTCGATGTCCAGACTCAAGAGCTCCGCCATTTACAGTCAACGTCAACGTCGCAATATTGCCACGAAACGTGCTAATGGATTCCCATCATACACATAATACAGTGTGACCAAACATTCGCGCTTCCGAATCCTAGGCTAAAGTGGTGATTTCTAGTAAATAAATTCCATGCTGCAAAAAGGTATCGCCCGCTACTTAGTCGTAGGCTCACAGATCGTTAGAAATATGTGGCTATTGAGACGCTACAGTTGAATATGTCACTGCTTCCATTTACGAGGGTGAGTCAAAAAGTAACGCAAAACAGTTCTTACGAAATATTTAACGAGAAGGAGAATCATAGGAAGTATGCACCGAGGTACCTCCCAGCCACATTTCTAATTTTATTTGTCTTTGGTTTTTCACCTCTCAGGCCTACTGTAGACATTTCTAGGAAGTCAACGGTTCGATTTAGATGAGGTGAAATCTCGTGCGCAGGTGGCTGTACACACCGGGAACAGCCATATGGACGTATCGTGCACATGAAATTTTGGTGACGAACTTTTTATCTTCAGCTCTTATACGAGGGCTGTAAATAAAGTACTGGCAACATCGGCCATACACTTCTTCTTCTTCTTCTTCTTCTTCTTCTTAACGCGACACTGCGGAGATAAAAGTATATTTTTATCTAATGCATGGGTTTTCACGAAAATTTGTGGGAATGTCAACTACATCAAAGTAGAGATATCACGAACATTTCTTTCATATACAATTAATAGTTTTTTCCGTTCGGCTCCATGACTAAATGGTTAACGTGCTGGCCTTTGATCACAGGAGTCCCAGGTTCGATTCCCGTCAGGGTCGGGAATTTTAACCATAATTGGTTAATTGAGCTGGCCCGGGGCCTGGGTGTATGTGACGTCTTCATCATCATTTCATCCTCATCACGACGCGCAGGTCGCCTACGGGAGTCAAATCAAAAGACCTGCACCTGGCGAGCGGAGCACGTCCTCGGACACTCCCGGCACTAAAAGCCATACGCCATTTCATTTCAATAGTTTTTCCAATTTAAAAAAATTCAATTTTTTCATTAAATTTAATCAACATGTTAATGTAAATTTGTAATTAGGTAGATAATACTACTTTTAAAAGCACTACATATCGATTTCTCTGTACATAACTTATATAAGGAGATATATCGTACTCAAGTTTCTGCAATGTTTACGTTCTAAAATTTTGGACTTAAAAATCCCTACCACTTGAAAAAATTCTGCAACCAAAAATTCCATACACAGGTTTCTGAATATAGCTGTGATACATATACCATACAAATTTTGTTACATCTGGCAGAATATTATAGGAGAAAATGGAATTTAAATGTAAAATTACAATTGGCAAACAAAGCATTATTACAGTGATAAATTGTTTGAATTCAGCAGAATAACTTCGTGACAAGAAAAAAGAAACTCAATCTTTTCAATTTCAGTCATTAAAAAATTTCACCAAAATGATGAAAACCTCCGGAGTGTCGCCTTGAGACACCGTCTCCATACTGAGGTTGGCGATCTACGTAGCCAGTTTTGATCTTGACAATGCAACACGAAAAGCTTCTTCTGATGTACATCTCTGCCATCTTGGAATGTTCTTTAGCCATGAATGTCTCCGTTTACCAACGGACCGTTTCCCTCGTATCTTTCCTTAAATAATTAGCTGTAATAATTAATACCGCTCTCCCCTCATAACATGTCCTAAGTATTGTGTTTTCGTTTCTGTTATAATAAGTATCAGTTTTTTTTTTTTTTTTTTTTTTCGATCAAGGTCCTCGGCATTTGAAATTTTCAATATCCAAGGTATGCGCAAGAGACGGCGATACAGATACATTTCAAAGGCATCGATACGTTTTTCAGTGCTTGGATCCAGTGTCCAGCTTGCACATCAGGCATGTGCAAATACGATACGGGAGCGGTCAGGTGACGCTGTTATCATTGAATAGCGTGCATTTCACGGGCATCCAGTTGGGAGTGTTGTTGCTGTGTGGCGTTGAAGTGAAGAGTGTCGATTTCACCGCTCTCAAGCATGTTTTTAAAAGGTGATCAGTGTTCTTGAATTAAAATTGAGGTTGCCCGTGGCAAAAATGCATTAGAATATTATCGAGGATTACATAAAGCCTGTGGCGATACTGCATTACCGTATAGGACGTTTGTAGGATGGTTCAAAGCGCTTCGTGCCGGTTGGAATGTCTTGGAACACCCTCCGTACTCACCACACATGAGTCCTTGTGACTTCGACCTGTTTCCAAAGTTGAAGGAACCCATCCGAGGCCGCCGATTTCCTAACGTGGCATCCGTACTCTGCGCAGTAGGACGCTCCGTCGCTGTCATCAATAGAGAACACCTTGCCAACGGATCCCAATGGCTTCCCGACATTTGATAAAAGGTAATAGACTTTGCGGGTGACTACACGAAGGGAATGTAATGGAATTGTACTTGTTAGTTAAATATTGCGTTCTAACAATATTTACTGCCCTCGTAGCAAAAGCACTACACCTGTTGTTTTGTTAGTTAAAACAATACTCACCACGGAAATTGCAGGCAAAAGGAAACAATGCTACTTGATGCAGTACACCGGATTTTCTCACATCCAAACCAAATCAAACCCCATGACACAACAGCCCCGAAGGATCATGGCCAACCAAGCGACCGGTGCTCAGCCCGAAGGCTTGCAGATTACGAGGTGTCGTATGGTCAGCACGACGAATCCTCACGCAAGTTATTCTTGGCTCTCTACACCGGTTTTTCTCTGATCCTGCAGTCTATTTATTCTGCATCACTAAATATCAAGCCATGATTCTCTTCGATCGTGGTCAATGGTAGTCATGCAATTCGATTTCTTAATCAATGAAGAATACCTTAATATACCTTCTCTTATTATTTGTGAGATAATCTGTTTCTACTTAGCATCTCTGACTCAATATAACACCTAAATAAAGAAACAGGACGATAGCAGTCCTCTATTTTTAACAATAAATGCTGTCCGGCTCCAGCAAGTATCTTGGCTTTCGGGCTTAAGCGTTCTGGGTATGATTCCCCGCGGTCGTGTTATTTTAATCTTAAACGGATAATTCTTTGACTCAGAAACCGGGTGTTTGTGTTGCTTCGAACATTTCTGTAACTCATAAACCACACAAAACACTATCCTCCACCACAATAACTCCCATAATAGCCAGACCCCGCCAAACTTCATCGGAGGGTCTACCATGCAAAGGCTGCATCCGGCTGTAAGAGCAAAGCAAAGCAAAGTCGTACAGGCCATGAAGGCCCTTGGAGGGGTGAAAGTTAAAGGCGTCTATTATCCCCAAACTCAGCACTTGGAGGGGTAGATGGTTAGCTTTACGCCAGGCCGCCTTTGACCGCAGGAATTAACCTGGAACTCAATTTTGGTGTAGGCTGATGAACTCAGAGCCATTTGCATCTTGGGAAGTAACAAATACGTTTCTTAAAATTGTTTACTTTCTGTCGGAGAATCGAAATCATCCTTCCGGGTGAACCGAGCACGCCTTTACCGCCTCTGCTAGGCAGCCCATATCCGGCTATAACAGAACATTTGCCCCAATTTGTCCTCTTGAATTCCTGATTTTAAAAATACCACGCAGATTTATTCGTCTACTAATGTCATTCCACGCCATCTCTCCGCTGACAGCTCGGAACATACCACTTAGTCGAGCAGCTCGTGTCCTTTCTCCCAAGTCTTCTCAGCCCAAACTCTGCAACACTTTTGTAACGCTACTCTTTTGTCGAAAATTTCCCAGAACAAATCTCGTTGCTTTTCTTTGGATTTTTTCCAGTTCATGAGTCAAGTAATCCTGGTGAGGGTTCCATACAGTGGAACCATACTCTAGTTGGGGTCGTACCAGAGACTTATACGCCTTCTACTTTACATCCTTACTGTATGTTCAGTCTTCAGCCCTAAGGTCGGTTGGACCCTCAACAGCTTTGCCATCAGCTGTCATAGATGGCCTAGGCATTACTGAAGAGGCGTACTAGGGAAGTGAGGAGTGAGGTAGTTTCCCGTTGCTTTCCTCACCGAGAAAGAAGTTGATATTACATATCAGTCTGCCAAGCCCACTGAAATGCATGCACCAACCGACCCTATGACCAACATTTTCACACCATTCATAGCAGGGACTGGCTGCACAAGGAATGGCATTACTAGCATCGCTCATACCTCAGTCACTTTCATATTGTCAGAGTCAAGGATAAGACAGAGACAGATCAATGAAAGTAACAAAATTGCTCTAGACCATACCAGAAGACATAATGCACTGTAAACACTAGGTCCTGCCAGCTAAGGCATACATCCTTACTACGACCACTAAATACCCTCATTAACAATGTGCACAGATGTGTACCCTTTATCTACAATCCCATTTATGTGATTACCCTAATGAGGATCTTTCCTTATATTAACACCTAGGTACTTACAATGATCCCCATAAGGAAATTTCACCCCATCAATGCAGTAATTAAAAGTGAGAGGCCTTTTCCTATTTGTGAAACTCGCAACCTGACTTTTAACCCCGGTGATCATCATACCATTGCCTACTGTCAATCTCACAACATTATCGAGGTCATTACCTCTATATTTTAATTTGTATGTTAATTGTATATTTTATGTTTGTAAATGCCATACGATAATAATAATAATAATAATAATAATAATAATAATAATAATAATAATAATAATCATAATAATAATAATAATAATAATAATAATAATAATAATAATAATAATAATAATAATAATAATAATAATAATCGAGGTCATTTTGCAGTTGCTCACAATCTTGTAACTTATTTATTACCCTGTACAGAATAAAATCATCCGCAAAAAGCCTTATCTCTGATTCCACTTTCTTCCTCGTATTATTTATACATATAAGTAAACATTAAGGTCCAATAATACTGCATTGAGGAATTCCCTTCTTAATTACTACAGAGTCAGAGAAAGCTTCGCCTACTCTAATTCTCTGAGATCTATTTTCTTTAGAAATATAGTCACCTATTTTTCTGAGATCTATTTCTTAGAAATATAGCCACCTATTCCTCTGAGATCTATTTTCTTTAGAAATATAGCCACCTATCCCTCTGAGATCTATTTTCTTTAGAAATGTAGCCACCTATCCCTCTGAGATCTATTGTCTTTAGAAATATAGCCGCCTATTCCTCCGGTTTGTTTTAGAAATATAGCCACCTATTCCTCTGAGATCTATTTTCTTTATAAATATAGCCACCTATTCCTCTGAGATCTATTTTCTTTATAAATATAGCCACCTATCCCTCTGAGATCTATTTTCTTTAGAAATATAGCCACCTATCCCTCTGAGATCTATTTTTTTTAAATATAGCCACCTATTCCTCCGGTTATTTTAAGAAATATAGCCACCTATTCCTCTGAGATCTATTTTCTTTAGAAATATAGCCACCTATTCCTCTGATATCTATTTTCTTTAGAAATATAGCTATCTATTCCTCTGAGATCTATTTTTTAGAAATATAGCCAACTATTCGGCCACTCTTTTGTCTAATCCAATTGTATGATACAAAGAGATAAAGGACAGTTTCATGTATCACATCAACCCGACCTGCTAACAAAAGCTTGGTTTAGCAAAACTGAGCTGCGACAGAAATTATATAATATCTATTATACGTATGAGACTCAATCATGGAAACTTTCGAAGCCACTTACGTCACATTGGAGTTATTGATTCTCCCTACTGTTCATGAGATTATGAGTCAATTCAAGACTTAAATCACTTTTTTACTTTTCTTGGGTGTGACTTCTCTCGAGAACAACGACCATCGTTTTGCAACAATTTGGATGTTATAATCTATTAGTTTCATGATCCGCATTGATAGTTCAAGTACAAGTATGAAGGATGAGTTCTCCACCTAATGAATACTTTATTTTACATAGTGTCAATATTATTTACATAAAACAGTATCAGCTTCGACCCGTCATCTTCAGGTGCTAGAGAACCTACTTAATAGCGACTGTACAGAATAAACACTACTAAAATTAAAATTAAACAAGAATGCCATTAAATAAACATGATACCACTATTCTTAACATTAAGTAATTTTAATGTTAAGAATATGTAAAATAAAGTATTGATTAGGTGGAGAACTCATCCTTCATACTTGTACAATTTAGATGTATTGAGATTCCAGTTACCAATTAACACTCAATGTTTACTTACCTCGAACAACCTCCACATTTATAATGCCCTTACAGCCTTCCTAATGCTGTCTAATTTACACCTATAAACTCAATTTTGTTCAATATTGTTAAATCAGTTGTAGTGATTAATTTGATTCGGTTTTGGTTTAATTTACATTTGAAAATCAATTTTGTGAGAAATGTTTATACCAAGAGAGATGGCCGTTCGGTTAGCGTAGCGTAGCTGTGAGCTTTCATTCAGGAGATAGCTGGGTTCGAGCTCCTTTGTCAGCAGCCCTGAAGATGTTTTTCCCAGGTTTCCCACTTTCACACCAGGAAATTGCTGGGTCTGTACCTTATTTAAGACCATGGCCGCTTCCTTCCCACTCCTAGCCCTTTCCTATCCCATCATCACCATAAAACTTACCTGTGTCTGTGCAAATTGTAAAAGAAATGTAGCTTTTTGCTTTTTTTGCCGCGCGGAATGGCTCAGACTGTTGAGGCGCTGGCCTTCTGATCCCAAGTTGGCAGGTTCGAACCTGGCTCAGTCCGGTGGTATTTGAAGGTGTTCAAATACATCAGCCTCGTGTTGGTAGCTTTACTAGCACGTAAAATAACTCTTACGGGACTAAATTCCGGCACCTCGGCGTCTCCGAAAACAAAAAAGTAGTTAGTGCAAAGTAAAGCCAATATCATCATCATCATCATTACTATTATTAAAATACATTATTTTTTTATTTAATGTTATCAGAGCGTTCAAGGACTGTTTTTGAGAGAAAAAAACTGATCAGTGATTCACGAGAATTTTCAAAAGTATTGTTTTCTTTTGTGTATATTTCAGTGTTTTCAGTTTTGTTACGTCTGTTATTATCTCACTGTATATGATTGCGGAATGCTGGCTGTATGGCTCCTTGAGGCCCAATGCCAAAAATTCAATTACAGTAAAGGATAAAGACAAAGGAGAAATCGACCGTGGCCAGTAAAAAGACCTGTCTCGGCGTTCGTCTCAGTGCAGGAGAATGGAAAACGAAGGAAAACCATTCTCAGCACAGCCGGCGGTGGGAATCATACCCTCTCCATTTACCGAATGCAGAGTTGTAGAGTCACGGTAGAGCCGTGACCACCCGCTGAAATTTGCCCGAGTTGCTCTCCGGGGAAAGAAAAAAAGTAATGTATTCACACGTATTGAAATGACCAGTCTTCGGCTGTCTGGTAACGACTATCTGTTAAAGTGAATTATAGAGTAGACGGCCAAGAGTGCACACGCAACGTTATGACTTATGATTTATGAATCGCTGTTGACATACAGATTTCTTCCTACTTCTGACAGCCAGCTGTTCGTCCTACTCGGCTTTCAACTACACAGCCACACGCTTTTTATAATTCGAAAATGTATCCTCAAAGGAAAAGGAGTTTGTGAAGGATTATAAGAATTAACAAAGTTTTGTTTCCCGTGATAATAATAATAATAATAATAATAATTGTACCGGGCGGTACACCTCCACGCCGCTAATTTAAAATGTGCGCCAGTTGAAACTCCTCTGCTGGAGGAAGTCTGAACTTTATTGACGGTATTAATTTTCAAGTTTCTCAGAAGATGTCACTAAGTGGAAAGTTTGGAGTTTTTGAACTGTGCCACTTTTGATGTATTTTTGTTTTACCGGTAGTAAGAAGTGTGAACTTTCTCTTCTAGAGGACACTACTGAAAAACTACAATGGTGCACCCTAGTGCGATGTGAAAGAACTATTTTTTGGAGAAATTTTTATTTCAAAAGTTTGTTTCTTGTTAAATTTTTTTTCTGTTATTGTTTAAGTTGGCTGTATACCCCTCTCTTTCCCCTTGTTTTGTATTTAGCCAATCCCGAATTTCTTTAATTAATTTCTGACCAATCTGATGTATCTTCCCCCAACTTGAATATGCTGCTTATCCCTAACCAATAAAGTGATTGTGGGCGGGTGTTTTCTTCCTTGAAACGCCTCGAACTTTCCGCGAGAGTATATAAACTGCTGATTTTTGGGTCTCTGCGCCACTTCTGTACCATCTTTCAGTGTGTAAAGTACTTAGCAGGGGGCGGGAAGCGCCTCTTTCTTCGGCAGCGGTCAACAACAAGGTAATGGCCGATTAATAACTTCTTTCTTTGCTAGCTCAGCAGTTTAACTCTCGGGGCGGGTCCGAAGTTTTTCCATAATGTAACCTTCCTTAAAATGTAAAGACCCTTGGTATCTATTCTATCTTTAAACTGCATATCGGGATAGAGAGTGCTTAACCCTCTCGAGCTCCCACTCATATTGTTTTGAGGTGAACTTATTTTTTCTCAACCTATTCTTCTTTAACGTAATGTAAATTGTTTCTTTCTTAAGTCACCTCTTTAGTATGGGATTAGCCCTTTTATTAACGGCCTAGTGCCAAGTAGGTTTTAAACAAAGTGTATTAGGAGCGCAAGTTCGCCTCCTCTCAAATTGTTATTTTAGAGGTCATGTAATTAATCTTTTTCTCACTTAATAGACCTCAGTAGGTTGGGTATTTTACCCCTGTGTCTATGTCCTGAGAGGACAACTTGAATGTGGAGTTTGGTGTGGCCTTTGAGAGGCTTAAAGTTTGAGAGCGAGTGGCTCTTTCTTGAAGATTGAGTGTTGTATGCCTCGAGGAGGCTTTTCTGTGTAATTTGGAGCAAGTGCTCCTGAGCATGAATAGGGTTTTCTGCCCCTCTGTTAAAACTTATTTTGGAGTAAGGTTGGGCTGATTGCCCAAGAATTGTGAAGCCGGGGCGCGAAGCCCAAATCCGGTAAATTTTGTAACTACATTTTGTTGACTTGCTACTCTGTACCTGCCATGCTTGTTATTTCTTTATTTTGAAAAGAAAATATAACCTTGTTAATTTTACATGAACTCTAATTTCGTAGCTTGAGACCCGTTCACACCCGCACCTTCTTTCACCTCTAACTAACGCAAAAACACGGTAACAAGTGGTAGCAGAGCGTGGTTGAATGGGTCTCAATTTAGCCCCTTTTGACGGCTAAACATTGCTTTGATTCAAACTCTAACAATTTTCTCAGTTGCTGGAATTTTTGATCTTTCCTCTTTCAAAATTGTTCTGTCATCATGCCCGGCCCTCGCGATGTTCTCCATCTTAACTATTTGCGCAAGGAGGAGTTGATCTATGAGTTAGCTATCAGAAATGTGCAATCTGGAGGCACGGTTGCGATAGACACCAACAAGCTTAGAGAGTCCCTTGATTTGCCCATTTCCATCCCCAATGTGGGAGAGAAAGAAATTGACGACTCTCTTTCCACGATCACCGAGAATACTACTGAGCTAGCATCGGTAGTTAGTTTTTTTGACGAAAATGATCCTTCTCCTAATCAAATTAAGCGCGTGCAAGCCAGGCTATATCATTTTTCAAATAGAGTTAACGATCTGTTGTCTCTGAAGTTGAATGACCTTCAGAGGAAGGAAGCTAGTACGTTGCTTGAAAGTATTTCTGAATTATCTAGCAAGGTCACTCAATTGTTAACTGGGGAAGTTCCTCCCAAAATTGATCAACCCACCACGATGAATGTAGGTAGCGAGGAAGAGCCTCCTAAGGGAGAAGCCAATAGGATAACCGTTGCTGCTCAAACTATCTCTGCCCCATTGGACAACGAGTCTGAACGCGGTGCATCGTTGAATAATATACGTTCTGAATTAACTTCCTTGCCACTGAAACCTTTACCTACTATGTCACCCGGGTTTAGCAGCTTGCCTCATCCATTGGCAATTTTGCTCAGAGGTATCTCTAAGTTTTCCGTTAATACCACCAGTGACGTAATTTCATTTTTAAGATTTTTAGTTGAATTTCAAGATCATGCCCTTGTGTTTTCTCTTTCCCCATGTCAGATTTTGCAAATCATCTATCCCTATGCAATTGGTATTCTCTCAGACAAAATAGTAAGAGCCATTGCCGAGCAATCATCTATTGAGGATTTGCACGCCCACTTGTTAGCTAACTTCATCCCGGCTAGGGCCAGGTCCTCCCTTATTCAGAAGTACTATTATCGTGTACAGCGTTTGGATGAAAACTTAGCAGACTTCATTCAAGATATTAAATTCTATACTAGGGTGTTTGCCCTTCATTTTCCTGAAGATCAGATTGTACAGGCTATTGTAGAAGGAATTTCACCATCCTATAGGTCATATTTGTGCTTCGCGGCGTGCCCGCAAACCTTCTCTGAACTTGAAGCATGGGCCGTCTCAGCGGAAGGAGTTAGATACGCCGATTCTTTGCGTGTCGCGAAAGAACCTCCTCCTTCTTTTGGTAATCCTCGGCCTCCTCCTCCTCGCCGACCAGTCACACCTCGTAAATGCTATGCTTGCGGGTCGCCCGACCATCTTCGGAACAAGTGCACATTGCTCAAATCTAGTGGGACAAGGAATGGAACTGGTTCATCACAAGGCTGTTTTAAATGTGGGGCTTTCTCACATATCGCCAAGAATTGTCCCAATTCGAATAGCACCCCGTCCTGCTCAACTTCAGGTGCAACTTCCAACAACAATCAAAAGTGACTAGTGGCTTCGGCTGAGTCGACTAATCCATCTTCCCGAGGCTCAGCCCCTGGCAAACAGGTCGTAAATTCAGGGAATGTTCAATCTGCAAACCTATCGTTTGAATGCCCCAAAGAGTGTCTTAGGATTGCGGCGTATACCCCCGCACCGGTCCCTTTTCTCAAACTTGAGTTAAATAATGAACCTGTAACAGCTCTTTTAGATTCAGGCAGTGTTTGTTCGGTTATTTCGGCTGAATGGTATTCTAAATTGAAATCTGTTTGTAAACTACCTGACTATGTCTCATCTCCTGTTCAATATGTTTCGGCTAATTCATCTCCATTGGAAATCCTAGGTTCTGTAAATGTCAAAATTCGTATTTTTAAATTTACATGGAAAATCAAATTGTTTGTGGCTAAGTACCTGTCTTGCCCCATCATATTGGGAGCTGACTTCATTTCTCACACTGGTCTCGTGCTCGATCTTCAGAGTAAGTCGTGCACATTCAAATTTGTGTCCAATTGTAAAATTCCCTTGTTAAAGTGTAATTCTGTATCATGTTAATCTATTTCGCCTACCCAGGATGAGATGTTGTTAGACCTTAGACATCTACCTGAGGAGCAGGCTGATAGTGTTCGTAAATTATGTCAGTCATTTCCAGAGGTGTTCTCTGATACTCTTGGTGTTACTGACCTTATTGAATACAAAATTGAGGTCACGGATTCAATTCCTGTCCGTTTTCCACCTTATAGGCTATCTCCACCTAAAATGAAGGCTCTGAAAGAAATCATCGATCAGATGTTGAAGGATGGTATTATTAGGCCCTCTAAATCGGCGTATTCGTCGCCTATTTTTCTAGTCCCGAAACCCCAAGGGGGCTTCAGGCCTGTCATTGATTATAGGGCTCTCAATCGGAAGGTGGTGTTACAATCTGTGCCCCTTCCCGACCTTCATTCTTGTTTTTCACGGTTCCGTAAGGCCAAGTTCTTCACCATCTTGGATTTGAATCAAGCCTACAATCAAATTCCCCTTGCGGAAGAGTCTAAACATCTTACAGCGTTTGCCACGGACTGGAATTTATACGAATACAACCGCGTGCCTTTCGGGCTCCCCACGGGAGCAGCTGTACTCACTAGGCTGCTAGATAGGGTCTTCTCCGACATCAAATTTGAGTATTTGTATCACTACTTGGATGATGTCGTCGTATTTTCGGAGACCTTTGAAGAACATCTAGATCATCTGCGAGAAGTTCTCAATCGCCTTCGTAAGGCTGGGTTAACTGTCAAATTGTCCAAGGTTGCCTTTGCTAAGCCCTCTATGTCATTCCTAGGGCATATTGTGTCACCTGACGGTGTTGCAGTCGATCATTCTAGAACACAGGCCATCCGTGATTTTAAACCTCCCAAGGACATCAAAGGTATTGCCAGGTTCATTGGTATGGTGAATTTCTTCAGGAAATTCATTCCTAACTTCGCTAATAGAGCGGCGCCCTTGAACCTTCTTCGTAGGAAAGGCATCAAATTCGAGTGGGGACCTTCTCAACAAGCCGCTTTTGAAGATCTTAAATTAGCTCTCTGTAATGCCCCTGTACTTGCTATGCCGGATTTCTCGAAGAAATTCATCGTCCAAACCGACGCGTCGTCGTCAGCAGTTGCTGCAGTCCTTCTTCAAGAGACTGAACTAGGGAGGCGACCCATCGCCTATGCATCTAGGACTCTATCGGCTCAAGAAGCCAAGTATTCTATCTATGAGCTCGAAGGGTTGGCAGTCTTATTCGCCTTAGAAAAGTTCCGTCCCTATCTGGAACATGTCAAATTCGACCTGGAGACAGATAATCAAGCCTTAAGCTGGGTCTTAGGTAGGCCGCGTCGTACTGGTCGTATAGCCCGTTGGGCCATCCGAATTTCTGCCTTCCAATTCGATGTCAGGCATATCAGAGGTACCGAAAATGTTGTTGCTGATGGACTCAGCCGTATGTTTTCCAACGACGTCGAGACCCACGAACCGGTCGACAGTTCATCACCTCCCGAGTCCATACTATCTGGTGTTAATGCCATCTTAACAGATGCTCTCATGCTCTTTAGGGATATCGAGAAATACCAACGTGAATATCCGACTCTGGCTCCGATAATGGAAACCCTTTCTTCTGGGGAACATGTTGTCCCTTATGTTCTGAGGAATGGTGTACTATGTTGCCCTTCGAGGCATGATAAGATGATGAAGGTTGTGGTTCCAGCTGTTCTTGTGCCTATGATCTTCAAGTACTATCATGAGACCCCATTAGGGGGGCATCTTGGAATCTTTAAAACTCGTGAAAAGATTCGTGAAAGGTTCATCTGGAAGGGTATGGACGGTGAAATCCGTGAACTAGTAAAAGCTTGTAAATCTTGTTTGCTCAGTAAACCAACCATGTCCACCAGGGTAGGCCTTTTGTCTTCTCATCAAGCGTCGCGCCCCATGGAACGCCTGTATATTGATTATGTAGGACCCTTCCCCCAGTCGAAGGGAAATGCTAACAAGTTCATCTTTGTATGCGTAGATGGTTTTACAAGATTTTCCTGGTTATTTCCGACTAAGCTGGCTACCGCTCAGTCCACCATTACTGGCCTAAATTCTATTTTTGCTTCTTTTGGTCCGTGCCAATATATTGTGTCTGATAATGCTAAGGCGTTTACATCAAATCTTTTTCGTAAATTCTGCTTTGACCTGTCCATCTCTCATGTGACTACTTCTGCTTATTACCCTCAACCATCTCTGGCTGAACGGGTTAACCGTAATCTCAGGTCCGCGCTTATTGCCTATCATCATGAAGATCATTCCAGGTGGGACACGTCCCTGCATTGGTTAGCTTTTGCTTTGAATTCGGCGGTTCATGAATCACATAAATTTACTCCAGCCTCTTTGATGTTCAAGTTTGTTCCCAACACGCCGCTCTCTAACCTCTGGTCTCTGAGTGACATTCTACCTGAGACAATAGATCCGGATAACATTAAAGATCTTTGGAAGAAGGCTAAAGCCAATCTTAAAGTGTCTCATGAAAAGGTTAGGGAAAGGTATGATCGTGGACGGAGACCCACCCATCTGAAGGTAGGTGACCAGGTAATGGTCAAGAATTTTGTTCCCGCGGGCAAGCTTGCCCCCAGATTTCATGGGCCGTGTGTCATTCTCGATTTCCTTACGCCGGTTACGTTGTTATTAAGCAATCCAGCCACCGAGAGGATATTTAGGGTTCACCTGTCGCAGGTGAAACCTGTATAATTGCTGTGCTAACTTGCCTCATATTATCTTGAAAGGAATATGAAGGTTATATTTTTTTTGAGTTTCACTTTTAAGGCTTTCTGCCCCTTCTATAATATTTTGTTTTATATGTAAGCATTTTTGTAAAACCTGCCCCGAACCGTTAAACTGCCATCCTGTCCTTGCCACGGCCATTACCACGCTCCCGTCTCCTGCTCCACTCTACACAGTGGCTTATTTAATGCCATGGATATCTGCACGCCGCTGGCCCCTCAACCTCTCCACAAAGCCTGTGCCCTCAAAAAAAAGATGATGGTCCAACAAATTCTGCCGCCTAGCTTTAATGTTTCAGTGCCCCCGCAGCCACGCGGCGCTGTGCCGCGACTGGGATAGAGGAAGGGCCCCCTCGACCCCAGCGAGGACGACATGTGCACGGCGAGCCGGAGCTCTCCTCCCGGCCAAGGCTGATGTGCGGCGCACGACCTGCTACTGGCCCGCAGCCTGTATATGTTCACCGCGGGCGCGGCGTGCTTCTACACCTCTGCTCCCCTCATAGTGCGGGCGAGCGGTATCTCAGGGTACTTGAGGGGCCCGGGCGGCCTCATCGGAACGCAAGCAGTGGCGGCTGGTCTGGCCGTTAGATTCATCAACGTTTGAAGTACATATCCAGCTATATGGACATTCCAGTTCAACTTTACTACCTTTTCTTGGGTATTCTACTGCAATATTTGGTGGACTTAGAAAATTTTCCTCAACTTTAAAAACTAAAGTTTTCCTTCTGAATTCAACTTCTACAAACATAAAGACTTTACTTCACCAGTTACAACAAAATTTTGAAACTGAATCAAACCAAATTAAGAAAATCTTATAAATACTTCTGCAATTAATCTCCATATCAACATCAAAACTTGGACCTTGTTTCCAAACAAATTGCATGTGTCACCCCTGGAGGAACTTTTGGGGGGGGGGGAGGTCTGTACCGGGCGGTACACCTCCACGCCGCTAATTTAAAATGTGCGCCAGTTGAAACTCCTCTGCTGGAGGAAGTCTGAACTTTATTGACGGTATTAATTTTCAAGTTTCTCAGAAGATGTCACTAAGTGGAAAGTTTGGAGTTTTTGAACTGTGCCACTTTTGATGTATTTTTGTTTTACCGGTAGTAAGAAGTGTGAACTTTCTCTTCTAGAGGACACTACTGAAAAACTACAATGGTGCACCCTAGTGCGATGTGAAAGAACTATTTTTTGGAGAAATTTTTATTTCAAAAGTTTGTTTCTTGTTAAATTTTTTTTTCTGTTATTGTTTAAGTTGGCTGTATACCCCTCTCTTTCCCCTTGTTTTGTATTTAGCCAATCCCGAATTTCTTTAATTAATTTCTGACCAATCTGATGTATCTTCCCCCAACTTGAATATGCTGCTTATCCCTAACCAATAAAGTGATTGTGGGCGGGTGTTTTCTTCCTTGAAACGCCTCGAACTTTCCGCGAGAGTATATAAACTGCTGATTTTTGGGTCTCTGCGCCACTTCTGTACCATCTTTCAGTGTGTAAAGTACTTAGCAGGGGGCGGGAAGCGCCTCTTTCTTCGGCAGCGGTCAACAACAAGGTAATGGCCGATTAATAACTTCTTTCTTTGCTAGCTCAGCAGTTTAACTCTCGGGGCGGGTCCGAAGTTTTTCCATAATGTAACCTTCCTTAAAATGTAAAGACCCTTGGTATCTATTCTATCTTTAAACTGCATATCGGGATAGAGAGTGCTTAACCCTCTCGAGCTCCCACTCATATTGTTTTGAGGTGAACTTATTTTTTCTCAACCTATTCTTCTTTAACGTAATGTAAATTGTTTCTTTCTTAAGTCACCTCTTTAGTATGGGATTAGCCCTTTTATTAACGGCCTAGTGCCAAGTAGGTTTTAAACAAAGTGTATTAGGAGCGCAAGTTCTCCTCCTCTCAAATTGTTATTTTAGAGGTCATGTAATTAATCTTTTCCTCACTTAATAGACCTCAGTAGGTTGGGTATTTTACCCCTGTGTCTATGTCCTGAGAGGACAACTTGAATGTGGAGTTTGGTGTGGCCTTTGAGAGGCTTAAAGTTTGAGAGCGAGTGGCTCTTTCTTGAAGATTGAGTGTTGTATGCCTCGAGGAGGCTTTTCTGTGTAATTTGGAGCAAGTGCTCCTGAGCATGAATAGGGTTTTCTGCCCCTCTGTTAAAACTTATTTTGGAGTAAGGTTGGGCTGATTGCCCAAGAATTGTGAAGCCGGGGCGCGAAGCCCAAATCCGGTAAATTTTGTAACTACATTTTGTTGACTTGCTACTCTGTACCTGCCATGCTTGTTATTTCTTTATTTTGAAAAGAAAATATAACCTTGTTAATTTTACATGAACTCTAATTTCGTAGCTTGAGACCCGTTCACACCCGCACCTTCTTTCACCTCTAACTAACGCAAAAACACGGTAACAAGTGGTAGCAGAGCGTGGTTGAATGGGTCTCAATTTAGCCCCTTTTGACGGCTAAACATTGCTTTGATTCAAACTCTAACAATTTTCTCAGTTGCTGGAATTTTTGATCTTTCCTCTTTCAAAATTGTTCTGTCATCATGCCCGGCCCTCGCGATGTTCTCCATCTTAACTATTTGCGCAAGGAGGAGTTGATCTATGAGTTAGCTATCAGAAATGTGCAATCTGGAGGCACGGTTGCGATAGACACCAACAAGCTTAGAGAGTCCCTTGATTTGCCCATTTCCATCCCCAATGTGGGAGAGAAAGAAATTGACGACTCTCTTTCCACGATCACCGAGAATACTACTGGGCTAGCATCGGTAGTTAGTTTTTTTGACGAAAATGATCCTTCTCCTAATCAAATTAAGCGCGTGCAAGCCAGGCTATATCATTTTTCAAATAGAGTTAACGATCTGTTGTCTCTGAAGTTGAATGACCTTCAGAGGGAGGAAGCTAGTACGTTGCTTGAAAGTATTTCTGAATTATCTAGCAAGGTCACTCAATTGTTAACTGGGGAAGTTCCTCCCAAAATTGATCAACCCACCACGATGAATGTAGGTAGCGAGGAAGAGCCTCCTAAGGGAGAAGCCAATAGGATAACCGTTGCTGCTCAAACTATCTCTGCCCCATTGGACAACGAGTCTGAACGCGGTGCATCGTTGAATAATATACGTTCTGAATTAACTTCCTTGCCACTGAAACCTTTACCTACTATGTCACCCGGGTTTAGCAGCTTGCCTCATCCATTGGCAATTTTGCTCAGAGGTATCTCTAAGTTTTCCGTTAATACCACCAGTGACGTAATTTCATTTTTAAGATTTTTAGTTGAATTTCAAGATCATGCCCTTGTGTTTTCTCTTTCCCCATGTCAGATTTTGCAAATCATCTATCCCTATGCAATTGGTATTCTCTCAGACAAAATAGTAAGAGCCATTGCCGAGCAATCATCTATTGAGGATTTGCACGCCCACTTGTTAGCTAACTTCATCCCGGCTAGGGCCAGGTCCTCCCTTATTCAGAAGTACTATTATCGTGTACAGCGTTTGGATGAAAACTTAGCAGACTTCATTCAAGATATTAAATTCTATACTAGGGTGTTTGCCCTTCATTTTCCTGAAGATCAGATTGTACAGGCTATTGTAGAAGGAATTTCACCATCCTATAGGTCATATTTGTGCTTCGCGGCGTGCCCGCAAACCTTCTCTGAACTTGAAGCATGGGCCGTCTCAGCGGAAGGAGTTAGATACGCCGATTCTTTGCGTGTCGCGAAAGAACCTCCTCCTTCTTTTGGTAATCCTCGGCCTCCTCCTCCTCGCCGACCAGTCACACCTCGTAAATGCTATGCTTGCGGGTCGCCCGACCATCTTCGGAACAAGTGCACATTGCTCAAATCTAGTGGGACAAGGAATGGAACTGGTTCATCACAAGGCTGTTTTAAATGTGGGGCTTTCTCACATATCGCCAAGAATTGTCCCAATTCGAATAGCACCCCCTCCTGCTCAACTTCAGGTGCAACTTCCAACAACAATCAAAAGTGACTAGTGGCTTCGGCTGAGTCGACTAATCCATCTTCCCGAGGCTCAGCCCCTGGCAAACAGGTCGTAAATTCAGGGAATGTTCAATCTGCAAACCTATCGTTTGAATGCCCCAAAGAGTGTCTTAGGATTGCGGCGTATACCCCCGCACCGGTCCCTTTTCTCAAACTTGAGTTAAATAATGAACCTGTAACAGCTCTTTTAGATTCAGGCAGTGTTTGTTCGGTTATTTCGGCTGAATGGTATTCTAAATTGAAATCTGTTTGTAAACTACCTGACTATGTCTCATCTCCTGTTCAATATGTTTCGGCTAATTCATCTCCATTGGAAATCCTAGGTTCTGTAAATGTCAAAATTCGTATTTTTAAATTTACATGGAAAATCAAATTGTTTGTGGCTAAGTACCTGTCTTGCCCCATCATATTGGGAGCTGACTTCATTTCTCACACTGGTCTCGTGCTCGATCTTCAGAGTAAGTCGTGCACATTCAAATTTGTGTCCAATTGTAAAATTCCCTTGTTAAAGTGTAATTCTGTATCATGTTAATCTATTTCGCCTACCCAGGATGAGATGTTGTTAGACCTTAGACATCTACCTGAGGAGCAGGCTGATAGTGTTCGTAAATTATGTCAGTCATTTCCAGAGGTGTTCTCTGATACTCTTGGTGTTACTGACCTTATTGAATACAAAATTGAGGTCACGGATTCAATTCCTGTCCGTTTTCCACCTTATAGGCTATCTCCACCTAAAATGAAGGCTCTGAAAGAAATCATCGATCAGATGTTGAAGGATGGTATTATTAGGCCCTCTAAATCGGCGTATTCGTCGCCTATTTTTCTAGTCCCGAAACCCCAAGGGGGCTTCAGGCCTGTCATTGATTATAGGGCTCTCAATCGGAAGGTGGTGTTACAATCTGTGCCCCTTCCCGACCTTCATTCTTGTTTTTCACGGTTCCGTAAGGCCAAGTTCTTCACCATCTTGGATTTGAATCAAGCCTACAATCAAATTCCCCTTGCGGAAGAGTCTAAACATCTTACAGCGTTTGCCACGGACTGGAATTTATACGAATACAACCGCGTGCCTTTCGGGCTCCCCACGGGAGCAGCTGTACTCACTAGGCTGCTAGATAGGGTCTTCTCCGACATCAAATTTGAGTATTTGTATCACTACTTGGATGATGTCGTCGTATTTTCGGAGACCTTTGAAGAACATCTAGATCATCTGCGAGAAGTTCTCAATCGCCTTCGTAAGGCTGGGTTAACTGTCAAGTTGTCCAAGGTTGCCTTTGCTAAGCCCCTATGTCATTCCTAGGGCATATTGTGTCACCTGACGGTGTTGCAGTCGATCATTCTAGAACACAGGCCATCCGTGATTTTAAACCTCCCAAGGACATCAAAGGTATTGCCAGGTTCATTGGTATGGTGAATTTCTTCAGGAAATTCATTCCTAACTTCGCTAATAGAGCGGCGCCCTTGAACCTTCTTCGTAGGAAAGGCATCAAATTCGAGTGGGGACCTTCTCAACAAGCCGCTTTTGAAGATCTTAAATTAGCTCTCTGTAATGCCCCTGTACTTGCTATGCCGGATTTCTCGAAGAAATTCATCGTCCAAACCGACGCGTCGTCGTCAGCAGTTGCTGCAGTCCTTCTTCAAGAGACTGAACTAGGGAGGCGACCCATCGCCTATGCATCTAGGACTCTATCGGCTCAAGAAGCCAAGTATTCTATCTATGAGCTCGAAGGGTTGGCAGTCTTATTCGCCTTAGAAAAGTTCCGTCTCTATCTGGAACATGTCAAATTCGACCTGGAGACAGATAATCAAGCCTTAAGCTGGGTCTTAGGTAGGCCGCGTCGTACTGGTCGTATAGCCCGTTGGGCCATCCGAATTTCTGCCTTCCAATTCGATGTCAGGCATATCAGAGGTACCGAAAATGTTGTTGCTGATGGACTCAGCCGTATGTTTTCCAACGACGTCGAGACCCACGAACCGGTCGACAGTTCATCACCTCCCGAGTCCATACTATCTGGTGTTAATGCCATCTTAACAGATGCTCTCATGCTCTTTAGGGATATCGAGAAATACCAACGTGAATATCCGACTCTGGCTCCGATAATGGAAACCCTTTCTTCTGGGGAACATGTTGTCCCTTATGTTCTGAGGAATGGTGTACTATGTTGCCCTTCGAGGCATGATAAGATGATGAAGGTTGTGGTTCCAGCTGTTCTTGTGCCTATGATCTTCAAGTACTATCATGAGACCCCATTAGGGGGGCATCTTGGAATCTTTAAAACTCGTGAAAAGATTCGTGAAAGGTTCATCTGGAAGGGTATGGACGGTGAAATCCGTGAACTAGTAAAAGCTTGTAAATCTTGTTTGCTCAGTAAACCAACCATGTCCACCAGGGTAGGCCTTTTGTCTTCTCATCAAGCGTCGCGCCCCATGGAACGCCTGTATATTGATTATGTAGGACCCTTCCCCCAGTCGAAGGGAAATGCTAACAAGTTCATCTTTGTATGCGTAGATGGTTTTACAAGATTTTCCTGGTTATTTCCGACTAAGCTGGCTACCGCTCAGTCCACCATTACTGGCCTAAATTCTATTTTTGCTTCTTTTGGTCCGTGCCAATATATTGTGTCTGATAATGCTAAGGCGTTTACATCAAATCTTTTTCGTAAATTCTGCTTTGACCTGTCCATCTCTCATGTGACTACTTCTGCTTATTACCCTCAACCATCTCTGGCTGAACGGGTTAACCGTAATCTCAGGTCCGCGCTTATTGCCTATCATCATGAAGATCATTCCAGGTGGGACACGTCCCTGCATTGGTTAGCTTTTGCTTTGAATTCGGCGGTTTATGAATCACATAAATTTACTCCAGCCTCTTTGATGTTCAAGTTTGTTCCCAACACGCCGCTCTCTAACCTCTGGTCTCTGAGTGACATTCTACCTGAGACAATAGATCCGGATAACATTAAAGATCTTTGGAAGAAGGCTAAAGCCAATCTTAAAGTGTCTCATGAAAAGGTTAGGGAAAGGTATGATCGTGGACGGAGACCCACCCATTTGAAGGTAGGTGACCAGGTAATGGTCAAGAATTTTGTTCCCGCGGGCAAGCTTGCCCCCAGATTTCATGGGCCGTGTGTCATTCTCGATTTCCTTACGCCGGTTACGTTGTTATTAAGCAATCCAGCCACCGAGAGGATATTTAGGGTTCACCTGTCGCAGGTGAAACCTGTATAATTGCTGTGCTAACTTGCCTCATATTATCTTGAAAGGAATATGAAGGTTATATTTTTTTTGAGTTTCACTTTTAAGGCTTTCTGCCCCTTCTATAATATTTTGTTTTATATGTAAGCATTTTTGTAAAACCTGCCCCGAACCGTTAAACTGCCATCCTGTCCTTGCCACGGCCATTACCACGCTCCCGTCTCCTGCTCCACTCTACACAGTGGCTTATTTAATGCCATGGATATCTGCACGCCGCTGGCCCCTCAACCTCTCCACAAAGCCTGTGCCCTCAAAAAAAAGATGATGGTCCAACAAATTCTGCCGCCTAGCTTTAATGTTTCAGTGCCCCCGCAGCCACGCGGCGCTGTGCCGCGACTGGGATAGAGGAAGGGCCCCCTCGACCCCAGCGAGGACGACATGTGCACGGCGAGCCGGAGCTCTCCTCCCGGCCAAGGCTGATGTGCGGCGCACGACCTGCTACTGGCCCGCAGCCTGTATATGTTCACCGCGGGCGCGGCGTGCTTCTACACCTCTGCTCCCCTCATAGTGCGGGCGAGCGGTATCTCAGGGTACTTGAGGGGCCCGGGCGGCCTCATCGGAACGCAAGCAGTGGCGGCTGGTCTGGCCGTTAGATTCATCAACGTTTGAAGTACATATCCAGCTATATGGACATTCCAGTTCAACTTTACTACCTTTTCTTGGGTATTCTACTGCAATATTTGGTGGACTTAGAAAATTTTCCTCAACTTTAAAAACTAAAGTTTTCCTTCTGAATTCAACTTCTACAAACATAAAGACTTTACTTCACCAGTTACAACAAAATTTTGAAACTGAATCAAACCAAATTAAGAAAATCTTATAAATACTTCTGCAATTAATCTCCATATCAACATCAAAACTTGGACCTTGTTTCCAAACAAATTGCATGTGTCACCCCTGGAGGAACTTTTGGGGGGGGGGGGAGGTCTGTACCGGGCGGTACACCTCCACGCCGCTAATTTAAAATGTGCGCCAGTTGAAACTCCTCTGCTGGAGGAAGTCTGAACTTTATTGACGGTATTAATTTTCAAGTTTCTCAGAAGATGTCACTAAGTGGAAAGTTTGGAGTTTTTGAACTGTGCCACTTTTGATGTATTTTTGTTTTACCGGTAGTAAGAAGTGTGAACTTTCTCTTCTAGAGGACACTACTGAAAAACTACAATGGTGCACCCTAGTGCGATGTGAAAGAACTATTTTTTGGAGAAATTTTTATTTCAAAAGTTTGTTTCTTGTTAAATTTTTTTTCTGTTATTGTTTAAGTTGGCTGTATACCCCTCTCTTTCCCCTTGTTTTGTATTTAGCCAATCCCGAATTTCTTTAATTAATTTCTGACCAATCTGATGTATCTTCCCCCAACTTGAATATGCTGCTTATCCCTAACCAATAAAGTGATTGTGGGCGGGTGTTTTCTTCCTTGAAACGCCTCGAACTTTCCGCGAGAGTATATAAACTGCTGATTTTTGGGTCTCTGCGCCACTTCTGTACCATCTTTCAGTGTGTAAAGTACTTAGCAGGGGGCGGGAAGCGCCTCTTTCTTCGGCAGCGGTCAACAACAAGGTAATGGCCGATTAATAACTTCTTTCTTTGCTAGCTCAGCAGTTTAACTCTCGGGGCGGGTCCGAAGTTTTTCCATAATGTAACCTTCCTTAAAATGTAAAGACCCTTGGTATCTATTCTATCTTTAAACTGCATATCGGGATAGAGAGTGCTTAACCCTCTCGAGCTCCCACTCATATTGTTTTGAGGTGAACTTATTTTTTCTCAACCTATTCTTCTTTAACGTAATGTAAATTGTTTCTTTCTTAAGTCACCTCTTTAGTATGGGATTAGCCCTTTTATTAACGGCCTAGTGCCAAGTAGGTTTTAAACAAAGTGTATTAGGAGCGCAAGTTCTCCTCCTCTCAAATTGTTATTTTAGAGGTCATGTAATTAATCTTTTCCTCACTTAATAGACCTCAGTAGGTTGGGTATTTTACCCCTGTGTCTATGTCCTGAGAGGACAACTTGAATGTGGAGTTTGGTGTGGCCTTTGAGAGGCTTAAAGTTTGAGAGCGAGTGGCTCTTTCTTGAAGATTGAGTGTTGTATGCCTCGAGGAGGCTTTTCTGTGTAATTTGGAGCAAGTGCTCCTGAGCATGAATAGGGTTTTCTGCCCCTCTGTTAAAACTTATTTTGGAGTAAGGTTGGGCTGATTGCCCAAGAATTGTGAAGCCGGGGCGCGAAGCCCAAATCCGGTAAATTTTGTAACTACATTTTGTTGACTTGCTACTCTGTACCTGCCATGCTTGTTATTTCTTTATTTTGAAAAGAAAATATAACCTTGTTAATTTTACATGAACTCTAATTTCGTAGCTTGAGACCCGTTCACACCCGCACCTTCTTTCACCTCTAACTACCGCAAAAACACGGTAACAATAATAATAATAATAATAATAATAATAATAATAATAATAATAATAATAATAATAATAATAATAATAATAATAATAATATCGGGCTGAGTGGCTCAGACGGTTGAGGCGCTGGCCTTCTGACCCCAACTTGGGAGGTTCGATCCTGGCTCAGTCCGATGGTATTTCAAGGTGTTCAAATATGACAGCCTCCTGTCGGTAATTTACTGGCACGTAAAGGAGCTCCCGCGGGACAAAATTTCGGCATCTCGGCGTCTCCGAAAACCTTAAAATTAGTTAGTGGGACGTAAAGCAAATAATATTATTATTATTAATTTTGATGCAGCCCCCATGTGAAGGCATTTAATCTACCTGCGTGTCAATTTCGTCGACCCGCTTTACTCTGCCATTTGACAGAGAAACTGAAACTCCGTTGCGCGAACAATGGCTGAGTTTTACTAATCGCGCGGGCGAACAATGGCTGAGTTTTAACTAATTTTGTGAGTAAAAATGACCAATTTTTAACTAATTTTGTGGGTAAACAATGGCTATGTTTTAACTAATTTTGTAGACAAACAATGGCTGAGTTTTAACTAATTTTGTGGGTAATCAATGGCTGAGTTTTAACTAATTTTGCAGGCAAACAATGGGTGAGTTTTAACTAGTTTTGTGGGATAACAATGGATGAGTTTTGACTACTTTTGTGGGTAAACAATCGCTGAGTTTTGACTACTTTTGTGGGTAAACAATGAGTGAGTTTTAACTAATTTTTCAGGCAAACAATGGCTGAGTTTTAACTAATTGTGTGGGCGAACAATGGCTGAGTTTTAACTAACTTTGTGGGATAACAATGGCTGATTTTTAACTAATTGTGTGGGAGAAACAATGGCTGGTATTTAACTAATTGTGTGGGCGAACAATGGCTGATTTTTAACTAATTTTGTGGGTAAAAATGGCCGATTTTAACTAATTTTGTGGGTAAACAATGGCTATGTTTGAACTAATTTTGTAGACAAACAATGGCTGAGTTTTAACTAACTTTGTGGGTAATCAATGGCTGAGTTTTAAATAATTTTGCAGGAAAACAATGGGCGAGTTTTAACTAATTTTGTGGGATAACAATGGCTGCGTGTTAACTAGTTTTGCAGACAAACAATGGATGAGTTTTAACTAATTGCGTATGGTAAACATCGAATGTGTCAGCTGATACCTTTTACATATCGACAAGCTACAACATAGAGTGTCGAAAGGAGCTTTTTTCGCCCTTCACGAACCCAGCACTCTTTCACTGATTCATGGAGGGAGCTATTTATTCTGCAATTATATAATATTAAAAAATGTAGCACTATTTTGTTTCTAATATTCTAAATACCCCTCCCCACCAAACCCCACGGCAGTACAGCCCTTGAAGGGCCTTGGCCTACCAAGCGACCGCTGCTCAGCCCGAAGGCCTGCAGATTACGAGGTGTCGTGTGGTCAGCATGACGAATCCTATCGACCGTTATTCTTGGCTTTCTCGACCGGGGCCGCTATCTCACCGTCAGACAGCTCCTCAATTCTAATCGCGTGGGCTGAGTGGACCTCGAACCAGCCCTCAGGTCCAGGTAAAAATCCCCTGACCTGGCCGGCAATCGAACCCGGTGCCTCCGGGTAAGAGGCAGGCACGCTACCCCTACACCACGGGGTCGGCTCAATATTTTAAATACGGTAGTTTATAATAAAAGATGTCTAGCTGTCTAACGCAGTACATTAGTGTATTTTGCAATGTGCGTATTGTTTGACATAATAACAGAGACATTTAATGGAATGGGCTCCTGATTCCAAGTATTATATTTGACGTCACCTAAGGGACTTGCACATCAATTTCGACATTCCCTTGTGTCTATTAGGTCGCACTAACGTAGTTATTGTTACAGTAACCTCCTTAGCTACTGCTAACTTGTATACAACGAGAGGTTTTGATCGACAAACGAGAATGGTTGATGTTGTTATAGTCTTTTGTTTCAAGCTCTACGGGAAGTACTCTAACTAATCCTATACATAAATATACTCAGTGAAGGGAAACGTACAAGTAAAAAGGCAACAGGGCTGGATTACAGTTACGCGGGAAATATTTCACTCAATTACAATTACAATTTAGGGGCTGCGTAAAATTTAAGAAACGAGATTTCCACCTCCTGAGGTGCATATGGCCCTGAGGTTCACTCAGCCTACACCAAAAATGAGTACCAGGTTAATTCCTGGAGGCAAAGGCGGCCGGGCGTAGAGCTAACCACTCTCCCCCATCACGTGCCGAGGTTAACAATGATGGAAGCCTTTACCTCCACTTCTCCAAAGGCCTTCATGTCCTGTACGGAGGTGACTTTGCTTTTTACAATTACAATTTGAAAAGAAACATTCAGAAAGACATAATAAAGAGAAGTTGGAATGTTTCGGCTCATAATAACAGAAAGGTGTCCATGTGGTGAAGTGATTAGTGTGATTATCTGCCATCCCCGGATGCTCGAGTTCGATTCCCGGGTCTGCTACTAGATTTGAAAAGTGGTACGAGGGCTGGGTTCGAACGGGGTCCACTCAGGCTTGGGAAGCCAACTGAGAACTGAGTAGAGGGTGAGGGGTGGGGGTGTCGAATCCCACCTCAGCCATCCTCGAAGTGGTTTTCCGCGGTTCCTTGTCTATCCTTTCCAATCTTCCAACCTCCCCCCCCCCCCGCTGCCAATATCCATGTTCAGCATAGCAGATGAGGCCACCTGGGCGATATACTGGTCCTCCTACCCAATTAACTCACCGAAATCGAACCTACTGAAGCCTGAATAGGTCTCCTAATGTGAATTTGAGCTGTGAATACAAAATTCTTCATCATGTTGTGATATTTCTAAGTTGAAAAATGAGAGAGATGAAAATAAATTTCACCAAATAGAAGTCATGTTTTTTTAGCTGAAAATAGGCTCCCCGTGATAGAGTGCCGGCCTTCGGATCTCAAGATCGCAGGTCCAAACCTGGCAGATGTTGAAGGATTTTTGAAAGGCGGAAAAACGTCCATTCAGCGTTCTACGGTATCGGTATCTAAAAGATCTTTAGTAATTTTTTTTTTGTTTTTGCCGGATAAAATTCAATACAATTCAGCCATTGAGCGCCCAAAAGAGATTCGTTTTTCTATCTGCTGGTAAAGTAAAACATAACGTCGAAACTGACGCACCGGTGGCCAAAATAGCATCAAGTCGAAGTGCCTGCAAACGGTAGCTGAGGCCCTACAATAAATAAATAAATAAATAAATAAATTGGAAGATATATAATTTTATTACGAAGATTTTCGTACTTAATACCTTTCTTAATCTGTTTACCCTCCATGGTTGGTTTTTCCATCGGACTCAGCGACTCGGACTCACCTCTACCTCCTCAAGGGCAGTCTACTTGAGCGTGCGACTTGGGGTCTGGGGATACAACTGGGAAGGAAGACCAGTACCTCGCCCAGGTGGCCTCACCTGCTATGCTGAACAGGGGCCTTGCGGGGGGATGGGAAGATTGGAAGATATAGAAAAGTAAGAGGGAAGGAAGTGGGCGTGGCCTTAAGTTAGGGACCATCCCAGCATTTTGCCTGGAGGAGAAATGGGAAACCACGGAAAATCACTTCGAGGATGGCTGAGGTGGGAATCGAACGCCCCTCTACTCAGCTGACTCCCGAGGCTGAGTGGATTCCGTTTCATCCCTCGAACAGCTTTTTAAATTCCATGGCAAAGTTGGGAATCGAATCCGGGCCTCCGGGAGTGGCAGGTAATCACGCGAATCACTACACCACAGAGGCGAAATACCTAATATAAAAAATTGCATTTATCTTACCTCTTAGACAAAACAAATAACGAGAAAATGCCGTTTTTTCTCCCATGTCATTGTATCCCAAGAACCCATAACTTAAGGTATCAGAATTAACCAAGGCAATAAAAGAAAACAAATCTAATCATTTCAACAACAAAATGAAATTGTCTTTTTCTTGCTAACACAAAACTGAGTGCTAGGATTACGCCTGATGTTTCTTTCTGGCAGAGTTTCTATGGTCCACTTCAATTCAAGGTTATCAAGGAAATTTCCAACCCGCAAAGCACAGTTTTAAAAAATTCTGCTGAGGTAAGGTAGTGGAGTCGTGTAATATGGCGCGACCAGCCAGCTTGTAATAAGGTGGTCAGCATCACGAACACGGCTGCTTTCCCAGTCTCCTCCAATTTATGATAATGTTCCACTCCAGCACCTTGTTTCCACCGAATTCAAAGCGCTAAGTTAGGTTCAAAAGTTCATGGACATGAAAGTAGCTCCAATTTGGGAGTAAAATACAGTACGTAACACTGATAGAAACAATATGAGCAATATGTATGTAGAGTTCTCAGCCCAAAATCCCCTGTGAGTGGGGGCGGTAGAATAACACCCATGGTATCCCCTACCTGTCCTAACAGACGACTAAAAGAAGCCCGAGATGCTCTCCACTTGGTAGAGTGGTATGGCGACCACGGGGCCCTTAGCTGAGTCCTTTTTCGACCCCGGTGGTATTAGGTTGCGAATCCTAGGGAGTCTAATTTTCAGGCCCTTCGTGGCCTTTGTCTTCCTTTGGTCGATATGTTCGTTTCTCGAAGTGAGGAACCCCTTCCATTTTTTCCTCTGATTAGTGTTAGTAGAGGATAGGTGCCCAGTTGTACTTCCTCTTAAAACAAAAATCACCACCACCACCACCACCACCTCCTCCTAGTCCTCCTCAACCCAAAAGACTACGGAGTCCTTAGGGGAGCCCTGGCATTGCGTCCAGTTACTTATATCAGGCTCCTCACTTTCATCTATCCTTTTCGAATTCCCTTAGTCGACTCTTCTTCTTTTTCAACCCCGATATAATCAGATTCACGAGGCCTAGGGAGTCATTCATTTTGACGCCCTTCATGTCCCTTGTCTTTCTTTGGCTTATACCGTAATTTTTGGAAGTGTCGGACTCCTTCCAATTTTTTTCTCTGAAGAATATTAATAGAGGATGGTTGCCTAGTTGTACTTCCTCTTAAATCAATTATCACCACAATTTCTTCTTCTTATAACCATCATATCATTCATCGTTACTGTTAGAGCAGTAGTAGTACTCAGCTGTGGTCCTGTGTATAGTAATCCTTATCGCGATTCCTATTTTGTAAACATGAAAACTGAAACTTTCGTCAGTGTGAAAAATTCCCGGATGCGGACCTTAAATTGTATATAATAGTACACTTATCTATTTTATTATTACTATTATTTTTGTTATTGTATTTTAATTTCGTCGTAGGTGTTATATTATTGTACCGAAGAAGAAAAATTATTTATTTTATATTGCGTAGTATAATAGATATTTTAGGTACAGTAAAAGAGCGTGGTAGCATAGTAATTTGTTTTAGTCTATTTTTTAAAATATTTGTAATATATTTATTTTATATTATTTATATATTCACTCGTTAAGTATAAGACACGTGTCCCTAACTTTACCAGCTAAAATAAACCGTGTATCTATCTATCTACTGCACCCATATCCCGAATGTGATATGGTGATAGACTTAATTTTGATGTAACTTCATATGAATTCACATAAGTCCACTGCCAACTGTTATTAAAAGCTCAGGTGTCAATGAAAAGGTGTATTAGGGAAATGAGAGGGAATGTTTATAGAGTCCTTTTAAAATAATAATCATCACCACTACAACCACCGCTTGAGAAATGAGAAGTGAGACAGCAGCTGAAACACAGACCAGTGTCTAGAAAGTTACACGATATAAATTGCATAACATACTGCACCCGTCCACCTCCCGAGTCCCAGACTAGCATTTATCTCAGGGGTGTCGGTTCATTATTTAAGTCATCAAATATATATATAACGGCATAATAGAACACGGGGATGAACGGAGCAATTAAAATTAAAATAGGGAAGGCTCGATTGTAAACTTGAATTTAAGGACTCCATGATAGGACTAGGAAGTGACTGTTACTTTAAAAAGGGCATCATCTAACTACAATAAAAAGATTATGAGAGTGGGTTCCTTTGAAATAATATGCCAGAAGGGGCGGTTTATTACGCCATCTGACGTATGAAACTTTGATACATTTGGCAACGACATTTAAATTTTCCACACATGTTACATACACAAATCACTTGCCATACCGCAAGTGGTATCAATATCATGCTGGGTTGCTTCTGAAATAAAATGACATTTTGGAGGTATAATTTACGGATCGATTCCATTTGAATCGAACCGTTGTTCAAAGATATAGCTTCCTTCTATCGGGAGCCCGAGCATAACCCATGTTACGGTCGGCTTCCCGATTTAACTAAGATGAC
Source organism: Anabrus simplex (assembly GCF_040414725.1). Taxonomy (NCBI): domain Eukaryota; kingdom Metazoa; phylum Arthropoda; class Insecta; order Orthoptera; family Tettigoniidae; genus Anabrus; species Anabrus simplex. The sequence goes on along the minus strand of NC_090265.1, from coordinate 1,736,730,651 downwards.
GTACTCCGGCTATATACATTTTTCCGAGACCGGTGCTCGGACTGGGTAATGTTTCTCGTGAAATGCGAAAACTGGATTCCACGGACAGTTCCTATCTTACGATATCCAGCTGATGCCATACCACTGAATCAGCATTTATATATTTTACTAGCAAGATACCCGTGCTTCGCTACGGTATTACACTGACATTTATAATTGAATGCTTATTGTTTTAGATATATAATCCGCCGAAATTCGCGATCTGACTCGTTTTCTGCGAGAATCCACCAAAATTCCCGATCTGACTCGTTTTCTCTTATTTTACGGCACGTTTCCTCCCATTTTTCAATCTTCCTTTCCAGCAATCGAGTTCGTACTTCCCGGGCTAGGCTCAGGTATTCTTCCCGGTCAGTTGTGTACGTAAATCTTTGCCATCTTTTCCTATAATCGTTTTTAATATGGATAAAATCCTTCAGGAGATCCGGCGTGGTGTTATATTGGGTGCCTTGGCGGCACTGAACCAGCGGTCGGACTGCATTCTTAGTCATTACCCGTCCAGTAGCCGTTTCCAGCGCGGTCCGCACATTTGATGACGGTCCGAAACATTATTATTATTATTATTATTATTATTATTATTATTATTATTATTATTATTATTATTATTGTTATTATGTGTTGCTGGAATGGCTGATGACCGGAAAACCGGAGTATCCGGAGAAAAACCTGTCCCGCCTCCGTTTTGTCCAGCACGAATGTCACATGGAGTGACCGGGATTTGAACCACGGAACCCAGTTGTGAGAGGCCGGCGCGCTGCTGCCTGAGCAACGGAGGATCCTTATAAGTACGTTAATAACAGTAAAATCAATTGGTATCACCTCCTTCTACACCCTACCGCCGTTAAGTTTATTTACCACCCCCCTCCCCCCCCAAAAAAATTAAAAGAAGGCTTGTTTCTATATGTTTAAGGGAGATTCCAAACACCAATGTTCACGTCTATTACCTTCAGTTTTGAGATATAAGTATCCCCATAAAAATAATTTACTTTCTTCACTTCATTTCACACTACTCCCCTCCCCCCCCCCCCCAAGTGAATTTTCCCGCAAAAATACTTGTTTCTTTAATAGTAAAGGATCCTCTAAATACCAATTATCACGACTCTAACCTCTTCAGTTTTTGATTTATGTGTCCTCATGAAAGGAATTCATCTCCTTTACACTCCCGCCCTCCAAGATGGTTTCCCCCCAAAACGCGTTTTTCTTTGTTTTTAAAGGAAATCCAAATACGAATTTTCACGTCTGTAACAACTTTAGTTTTTATTAGATGTATGTATTCTCATACAATTAAGACAATTAATTTTTCAATTCTTTCACCCCCCCCCAACCCTTTATTGGATTTTCCGAGAATACGTGTTTCGCTACTTTTAAAGCAGATTGCAAATATCAAATTTCACGGCTGTAACATCTTCATTTTTGAGATATCAGTAGCCTAATTAAAAGAATTCAACACCATTTTCAGTCACTTTAACACCCCCTCCACCCAAGTGGTATTTCCGAAAACTAAAAATACACGTTTCTTTATGTTTAATAGAGATAAAAGATACCATTTATCACTTCTGTAACATGTTAAGTTTTTTTAGATATACTGTAAAAATTCTCATTTTAAAATATCACCCCTTTTGAGTTCCCCTTAAGTGGAGTTTCCAAAAACAAATCACCTCTGTTTCTTTACATTTACAGGAGATTCCAAACACCCACTTTTTACGTCTGTAACATTTTACGTTTCCAAGATAATCTGTAGATATAGTCTTTCAAAAAATTCACCCCAAGTTGTCACTCCTGTTTAACCGCCATTAGTTGGATTTTCCAAAAACTAAAAAACGCGTTTCTTTATTTTTAAAGGAGATCCCATATACAAATTTTCAGTTGTGTAATATCCTTCGTTTCTGAGATATATGTATCCTCATTAAAGGCATTCAACCCATTTTTCACCCTTTTACACCCCTCCTATTAGGATTTACAGGAAACAAAAAAATACGTGTTCCTTTATTTTTAGAGGGGATTCTAACTACCAATTTTTACATCTGTAAATTTTAAAGTTTTAAGTTGTAGGCACACTCATTTTAAAAAGTTCACCCCCCTTTTCACCCCCCCCCATTATTTGGATTTTCAAAAAACGAAAAAATACGTGTTTCTTTACTTTTAAAGTAGATCCAAAATACAAATGTTCAGGTCTGTAATATCTTCAGGTTCTGAAATATAAGTAGACTCAATAAAGGCATTTGACCCATTATTCACCCTTTTCCACCCTTCCTATTGGGATTTTCCGAAAACAAAATAATATGTGTTTCTTTATTATTAAAGGAGATTCTAAATACCAATTTTTACATCTGTAAACTTTAAAAGTTTTGAGATATAGATACACTCATTTTTAAAAATCACCCCATTTCCCCCCCCATTAATTGGATTTGCCACAAACAAACAAAATACGTGTTTCTTTATTTTTAAAGGAGATCCCAAACACCAATTATCAGGTCTGTAATATCTTCAGGTTCTGAAATATAAGTACCGTAGACTCATGAAATGCATTCGACCCATTTTTCAACCTTTTCCACCCTTCCTATTAGGATTTTCCGAAAACAAAATATACGTGTTTCTTTATTTTTAAAGGAGATTCTAAATACCAATTTTCACATCTATAACCTTTAAAAGTTTTGAGATATAGATACACTCATTTTCAAATATTACCCCCCTTTTCACCCCCCTTAATTGGATTTTCCACAAACAAAAAAATTCGGGTTTCTTTATTTTTAAAGGAGATCCTAAACACCAATTTTCAGGTCTGTAATATCTTCAGTTTCTGAGATATAAGTAGCCTCATTAAAGGCATTCAACCCCTTTTTCACCCCTTTTCACTCCTCCTATTGCGATTTTCCGAAAACAAAAAAATACGCGTTTCTTTATTTTTAATTAAGATTCTAAATATCAATTTTTACATCTGCAAACTTTAAAAGTTTGGAGGTATAGATTCATTCATTTTAAAAATTCACCCCCTTTTCACCATCCCATTAATTGGATTTTCCAAAAACAAAAAAATACGTGTTTCTTTATTTTTAAAGGAGATCAAAAGTACCAATTTTCAGGTCTGTAATATCTTCAGTTTCTGAGATATAAGTACCGGTATCCTGATTAAAGGCATTCAACCCATTTTTCCACATTTTCACCCTTTTTCACCCCTCCTATTGGGATTTTCTGAAAACAAAAAAATACGTGTTTCCTTATTTTTAAAGAAGATTCTAAATACCAATTTTTACATCTGTAAACTTTTAAAGTTTTGAGATATAGATACACTATTTTTTTAAATTTCACCCCCCTTTTCACCCCCTTAGCGACGGAATATCCAAAAATCCTCTCTTAGCGAGCACCTACATCTTAATATGAATGTATCCCCAAAATTTCATTTCTTTATGTCTAGTAGTTTTGGCTCGGCGATGATGAATCAGTCAGTCAGTCAGTCAGGACAAGTTATTTTATATATATAGATTTACATGATTTGAAATGTTGCAAAGTAGCCTCAACAGACTACAGACACAGATGAGATAACGAGAAGCGGTTGGGAAATACCGTGGCAATGGCCCCCCTCGCATCGCGAGCGAAGTAAACAAACACGCAAGTATGACTGTAACATCGTCCCATACGGAAACCGTACAATAACGAGGTACAAAATGACTCTAATATTCTCATTCTCATTATTCAACATACGAATAGAGGGATGTTGTCACCAAATAATTTAATCCACGATCGTCAGAATATTTATGAAATTATTATTATTATTATTATTATCGACGGTTCCTGGCACTGTCACGTTTGATTAATATCGTCATTATTATGCGGGATGCAAACACAAATCGTTATTACTGTTATTATTATTATATCCCTCTTGTGATTATTATTATTATTAATGAATAGGTGACTCAAGATTTTATTATTATTATTCACGTCACTTAAGAGGTTATTATTATTAATGGACCGGTCACTTCCGCCAAAATATATACAGATATCGGTCGCAATTACAAATATTTCACTGATCAACCAACGGCATCATACTGTTATTATTATGACAATTATTATTAATCTGACCGCGATGATTTAACATCGTCCTTACATTATTATTATTATTATTATCGGTTGCATATTATCATTTAGATTCCCGTTTAACATCTTTATCAACGCTCATTTAATTAAGGCGGTCCAATCCTTTATCTGCAATATTTATTATTATTATTATCACGACATCATGATTGTCCTCGCTCGTCATTACAATGAATACAATATACGACCATTTATGTGGAATCTGAACTCTCATTATCCTTAGATCCGTTGTATCTCAACGAATAGCTGTGCAGTCTATTTATTTCGTACATGCTGTCACGGGTCCGAATGCTACCCGCTGCGTAACTCAGTATTTCTCTGTGACACTGCCCGTACATTTTACACTCATATCAATATCCTAAGTGTCTCTCGTACGGAATTTATTTTCCTTCCTATCTCAATATTCCTTGATTCGTTTATTTCTCACAGAATTATCAACTGACTTATTTATTCATTTCTGACATCGTAGGACCTTTTATTATCTGACTGCAGATTCTTTAACATTTTTCTATCTCATTTTGATCTACGCCTTAGTTCATTCTCCACAAATAATCGTAACATCTTGAAATTATATTTACCAAAATTTGACAATCATGGTTTCGTAATATTAGTCCTACGTGTTCCGGCTAATGAATCGCAACTTTAAAACACAACATTTATACGTAAAAAAATATTGGACCGTAATTTAAACCACACGTTCATAACATGTACGGATTATTAGCACCGATCTACATTTCAATATTATTAATTGATCAAATTAAATTACCACGCACTTTAATTCCGAATTAAAAACGACCTCCCGTCATTAAATGATTTCCAATAAACTCAACACCTGATCACATAAATTTATTATTACGCACTGCTCACTAAATATTCAAATATCACATGAATTATTATTATATCCAAATTATATAAAAAATATCTTCTTCAAAAAAGTAGTTATATTATTTATTTATTATTATTATTAATAAAAAAATAATTTCGTCTGTTACACGGTAGTCCACTCGTAATATGTTTAACGCATAACCCCTTTCACAAACTCGATTTATTCTGGCACTAAACACTCCAGATATGATTTACTTTGAATATTATATTATAATCGCATCTCACAAATTTAACAACTTCACTATGAAATATGACCATATTAATTACAACAAAACACAACTGGTATGGCGAAGCTGGATTTTCCTTCCATGTCATTACATAGCTCGTTAAAATGATAAAACAGAAAACACATATCGGGCCTTATTTAACTACCATAACCAAAATCAAACGTAAAGAAAATTGTTGACTACAAAGAAATATGAATGCATGCATGACTTAACGTACTACACTATATATACAAATTTACACCTCCAACAAACTGAATACATAAAAGACCCGATTATTTACTTTATTATTATTTACTACTGTCCGTGCTACAAATTTAGGATGGGGTCGTTAAGCGACCCATCTTGTTACAGAAGGTAACCGAGTATAATCAAATTATTCCCATTTTTCCCATCACGATAACATTTCCCAAATATTATTTACAATTTAGTACTCATCTTAGTTATCGGTATTCCATTACAGCTTTGCAGATGAGAGGCTCCTCCGGCCCCTCTCTGCGTTTTACTCCTCCATTCTTGATGGCGTAGTTCCACAAAAGATTTCCTGGCACATTACCATTTTACACTGATATCTTGATTACCACAAACCTTCACCATTTACAACGTTAACACTGAATACCTTAACTTGGATACAACAAATTACTATCCTAGACCCAAGAATTTAATATTTACACTATTTAATCTTCGTCCAACTACCGCACAATGGACCTGGACACGTACGACGAGGTGTCAACTTTTACGCCCGTCGCGATACGCTTGTTTCGTACGGCACTCTTGACGTGTTCATGACATCGGTTCGGTATAGCAAAGTACAGGCTACTACTTGCTTAAAGTACTGTTCGTCACACAGTCTATTATGTACGTACTTATTTGATATAATTTATACTACTCCCTTGCAGTGCAATTACTTTACATCACTGATATTTATAAATGACAAACACTGTCCTACGTTAACTATTTCTAGTTCATGTTGCTTGAGCGCGATCACATTTTACGAACACTGGCGGATGCTCGCGCCACTAAAATGACTGTACGTCCGTAGAATTCTAAGTTATCGGCGACCAACAGTTCAGCTCCCGAGATTCACTTCAAGTGTGTCGGCGACCGTCAATTCAGCTCCAGAGATTCAATACAAGTGTGTTGGCGAAGATCCCTTGCCCCGTATATATGGATGAAGCCTTTTTACCGCGGATTCGTTGACGTCATACCCCTGAGGGAGGGGGTGGATTTTTAATATCGGTACTTGCACTCCGAATTGGAAGTTAAAATTTACATCAAATCAATCCACTCCGCTAGCATATCTGCTGGATTAAATATGAACTCCTGGTGATCACAGATTTAGGAGATACGGGTGGATTTAGCTCCTCACATTTCGCGCCTTCGGTAGCGTCCCTTACAACGTGGTCTTCTTTCAGCCAATGACATTCAAGCTGTCTGGTTTCCAAGAAATCCAGCCTTCAATTTATTTAATTTGCCAATAATTATTGATTATTTTTCCATGCGTGACATCTAATAAATTCATTACATCCATCCGTGTACTCACAATAATTTTTTACTGAATACTTTTGTAGTTACGAAAATATCTCATCCATCATTCCTTAAGATGGTATCACTGAGCCTTCCATTAAATTTTTACGATTGGCCGGCAAGCGGTCACGTGATTTAACTCTCCACCTGCTCGAACTTAGGCCAGCGAACGTACACGCGGCCGCTGTAATTTTCCACGAGGTCACGGACTTTCCGTCCTGCCAAAAATATCCCAAGGTATTACTCATGTGGTGAGTTTCCTTTGTATGACTCTCCCCCTTCCTCTTTCTGACCAAGACTTATTTGTAGACTTGTATTTTCTTGTTCGCCAACTAATGAGATTCCCTGCTGTGAAGTAGCTAAAAGTTGTCGTGTTGAGCTAATCCGTCAGGCTCCAGTCTGTCGTCCTTCCTTCGCTCCGATTTTGACATTACATAAACGAAATATTTTCAACTACACTTCTGTATTTCAATAAATGTACCATATATTATTTTACCGATCAAATCATGACTGACTATGGGCCTAAGTCACTCGGGTTCAATACACTATACCAGAACGACAGTAAGCTGATGATAGTTCGAGAGAGTCTGCAGAAAATCGCTCAGGTACCCGTCCCAAGGCTGAACACTGAACTAGTTTCTCTGTACCCTCTACAATGAAGGACGCTGATTGCTGTTTGAATCACTCTTCCACAGCATCAGGACGGCTTGATTGGCGGTGAAATGTTGATTTTTTACGGCTTTCTTCCTCAGGCCAAAGCTGTGACTGTTGCAGTGGGAGAGATCGTGACCTCAAGGGGGGTAACCCATAAAGCCCCAGTAAAAACAGCGCCGACTGCCTATTGTTTTGTCAGCTGCGTATTAATGTGCGTTAAAGTGGAGCACAAGTACACTTCGTCATAGTTTTCCCGGTTAAACCACCTTATCCACAAGAATTTAACATACCACGTTGCTTTCGTTTAAACATAAGCATTAAAGATGAATGTTGTTTCAACTTTTTTCCTCTACAGTACTTAGCAGGCATGTCTCAGAATGAACATACTCGAAGTGGTTTTCGGTGGTTTCTCACTACTTCTCCAGGCAAATGCCGGGATGGTACCTAACGTATGGCCACGGCCGCTTCCTTGTCTACCCCTTCCGATCTGCCCATCCCCCCGCAAGGCCCCTGTTCAGCATAGAAGGTGAAGCCGCCTGGGCGAGGTACTGGTCCTCTCTCCAGTTGTATCCCCGATCCAAAATCTCACGCTCTAGGACACTGTCCTTGAGGCGGTATAGGTGGTATCCCTCTCTGAATCCGAGGGAAAAACCAAACCTGTAGGGTAAACGGATTAAGGAAGGAAGAAATAAATATTAGCTTCCACTTCCGCGTTTATGATCAACTAGCAACCACTGATTTAATTAATGTTCATCAAAACGTGTATGCTGCAAGGATATAAAGTTATGCACGAAGCTTTGAATTTTTTTAAAATTAAAAACAATATGGACGAAGAAAAGTACAGAAGTTAGGACTGTCTGTCATCCACTTACAAAAATTAACAAGCGAAAGTGGAGAGTGGTTGAGATATACTTTTGGAATGATGTAACGAATGCTTTCGTGCACGAATTAATATCAATCCCATCGTCGGAAATGTCGCAGTTTTTCGACTAGTTAAATAGACATACTGAATAATGCAGATTTCTCATCATATTTACAGGCTTCAGAAAATTTAACTTCTGACAGAACAACCATTGTTGGTGAGGCTTTTCACTGTCAGCTGAATGCCACTTTCAACAGTCCGTACATAAATATATTAATCATCACAGAAGTTCTAAAATAATTCCAAACTGAAATATATGAGAGTTGGGGCATAACGCGTGGCAACTATTTTTTTTCCCCTCATATTTGCATAGTACTACTATATAACGGTCGTATGTCGAGAAAAGCATGGCACCCATAGTACGAGATGACGGTGCATTGGACTAGTACCATGCACAGGATGATGGGACTGCAGTGGTCAGTCAATCTCCGTGCTTAATGGATGTGACGAGGCAAGAACAGCGTGAGTTTATCAGACTGGCCCTTCGCCAGGGTCGCAGAGAGAAATAGTGGAAGCTGTGAGGAACACCGCCCTTCCATACTGAATATCTGCGAGATGGGCAGCAGCATTTCATCACGCACGTGCAACGTTCCGGAAGACCTGTTAGAGTCCTACTCCTCCACAGTGACTTTAGTGTATCCTAGTATTTAAAGCAGAACGCGCGAGTTTCAATTTTCTTCAGTGCTTTCAGGTTTTTGCGCAACTGTCTCCTAGAACAGGGCCTCTCAGGGTGCATGCGCGTGGTGCATGCACTGTGCACGGTGCAAAAGACGACTTCGCTTGGTTGACCAGAGTGCAGACCCCCACTCCTCGATTTGGAGCAATAGCGCTTACTCTCTCTTTCCTTACGCCTCTCTCGCTCGCTCCGCCTGTCTCCCTCTTAGGCCGCGTGCACACCGAGCGCGCTTCGCATAGTGTGTCGCGTGTTGCTCAACGCTAAGCGTCACGCTAAGCAAAACCAGTGCTTTGTTCGTAATCCAGGTGTTCACACCGTCCGCGCTCTGCTGCGCTGAACGCCTATCTTACAGCTAAGCGAAGCGCCAGACAACGCGCAGTGTTGGTTAATTGCTTAGCGTTACCTAGCTGGTTCTGAATCTATGGAAGAAGAAATTATTCATGCAGTGTTTCAAAGAGAAGAAATATGGAACCCAAGACACGAAAACTATAAAAATGTAACTGTTTTGCAAAATAAGTGGACTTAAGTATCTACAACAGTTGTATCGCATTCCTACAGTAAACATATACATTAATATTACTTCTACTGTCACACTTTACTGGGCTTAACATTGTGACAGGATGAAATTGGGTATGGATTTTAGTGTCGGAAGTGTCCGAGGAGAAGTTCGGCTTGCCAGGTGCAGGTCTTTTGAATTGACGTCCGTAGATGACCTGCATCATGATGAGGATGAAATGATTATAAATACACATATACACCCAGCCCCCGTGCCAATGCAATTTACTAATTATGATTACAATTCCCTACTCTGCCGGGAATCGAACCCGGGACTCTGTGACCAAAGGCCAGTATGGTAACCATTTTAGCCTTGTAGCCGGACACTTTGTGAAAAAGTGCATAGAATCTCCCAGACTCTGTCATATCGGTTTATAATTTTGCCAATGCAGAGTGGTAACATGAAGAATATCAATCTGCAGGCTAGTAGTGGGCTTGGAAGTAAATATTTCTGTTTATTAATTATATTTGTCACACATTTACCCCACTTTTGTTACGAGGATTAATTGTGCATGCTAATTGTAACAATATTGCAAAATACTATTTATAATTATTATATAAAGAGGATGATTTAGCCGGAAATTTAATTTCTACGTGTTTGCTGCACGGTGCTCCTAGATAATTCGGAAAATTGAATTTCTCCCAATACTTCTCTGCTACTTGACGCCACATTTCAGTTGCAGGGTTTGGAAGGTCAAAGGCATTTTTTGTCATTCTTAAGTAATCATAAAATTGATCACGATAAAGTCTTGCATCTCTGTGCAAACGATGGAATTCTCTGAAAGTAATTCGTTCTTCATTAAATTACTGAACCCACTTTCGATTCTTTTTCCTAATTTTCAATTGTAGGTAACTGTTATCCATCAGTAAACTGTTTCTAGTGTACTTGGATAACGGCATTAGTTTGTGACCACCCTAAAACGCCTCGCACCAAACTAAGCTGAGAGCACGGCGTAGAGTTTTCGGTGTGAACAGCAAGCACGCCTTGCGCTATGCATAGCATTTCACGCTACACGCGATACACTATGCGAAGCGCGCTCGGTGTGCACGCGGCCTTACCGACTTGCGCCGTAGCGCTCCAAATCCGGGCTGAGTTGAGCCGAGTATAGCCGAGTAGAGCCGAGCATAGCCGAGTAGCCCAGAGACGAAGCGTTGATCCGAGCCATACCGAGCGGCACCGAACGGCACCGATGCACAGTGGACGGAGCTCTTGCGCCTCGCTCTGCACGCGTGAGATTTTGGGCGTTTGAGAGGCCCTGTCCTAGAGTATACTATTTTATATATTTTGAAATCAAATACGCGGAAATTGAGCAGTCAAGGGTCAGTTTGGCAACAACGTGCTACTAGCAGGCCAGGGACGCGACGCTAATGGCTTTTAGGGTTTTTAAGGGACAAAAGCACGTGTTCCGCTACAGCTCAAAGGTTGCCGGCTGAGGATACAGAGGACATGATGATTATACGGTGAGCAAGACATAGACTAATACTTCACCTAAGTAATTTGAGATTTAGGACTTTCGATATTCTGTAAGGCAAAGAACGTGCATTAGAGGCAATAATTATTGCATTAATACAAACTCTACACCACTTCATTGAATTGATTTATCACATGTTTAGTTTGCACTGCTTGTTCAATTAAAATAATGTAATCGGATTCCAATTAAATGAACATGCTCACATGTTTCTATTAGTTACATGCGTTCAGTATAGAATGGAGTGGGTTCGTTGATGACATCTCACGTATCTTTAATAGTGTTCCTTATGTAATTTTCTGATTAATATTAAAATTAATCGAAAATATTAAAAAAGTAGCATTGTCTCCTACGTGATCAATAATAATAATAATAATAATAATAATAATAATAATAATAACAACAATAATAATAATAATTGTACCGAGAGGTACACCTCTACGCCGCACATTTAAATATTGCGCCTGAAAGAACTCGCCAACAGGAGGAACAGTGAACTTGAAACTGGACCTACTTAAACCATTACTCAGAAGATGTCACTGCAGTAATTGGACGTAATTTTCTTCTTTTGAAGTAGCATGTACTGTATGAAATTCTACGTGTTTTGTTTACCAGTCATCAAGAAGTTTGGACCTTTTTCTACAGATTTCACTGCGAATAAACTATGATCATGCACCCTGGTGCGAAGTAGAAAAACCTTTTTTGAAGAAGTTTTATATTCTTAAGTTATTTGTTTACTGAATTATGTTCCTTCATTTTTGGCTTGGCAATATTGATCTTTTCTTTCCGCCAGTTTTGAATTCAGCCAATCCCTAATGTCTGTAATTAATTTTCGGCCTATCATAGGCTGCTTCTTCTTAAAGGTATCCAATAAAATTGAGAGGGTGTGGTTAATTTATTCATGAAAGGTCTCGAACCTTCCCCGAGAGTTTACAAACTGCGGATTTTCACGTCTCTTGGCCATTTGATCAACATCTAACTTAGTGTGTGTGTCAAGCAGGAGGCGGGAGGCGCCTCTTTCATCAGGCAGCAGGTCTTTAGTAAGGTAATGGCCAGTAAACACGTTATTTCTTGCTAGCTCCGCAGTTTAACCTGAGGGAAAGGTCCGAAACTTTAACCATGTAACTTTTTCTACAAATGTAATTTTCTGCCGGCTTATGTAAAAACTTCCTAAAATCTTTAACTGTAAATCGGGGATAGAGAGTGACCTACCCTCTCGAGCTCCCCTTCACTTTGGTTTGAGGTGACTACGTTTTGTAACTGGTTTTCTTCCTTTCAGTAATGTCTTAAATTATTCTTATACGAATCACCTCGATAATTTGGGAATAGCCCCTGTTTCATCGGCCTAGTGCCCTTTAGGTTTTAAGAAGTCACATCGAGGAGTGCTAGTGTTCGCCTCCTTTCATTTTGTGTTCGGGCCATTTATTTAACTGTTATTTCTTTTACACGAAGGTCTTATAGGTTGGGTACAAGATACCCCTGTATCAATTTTGTAAGTTGGGCCATGGAAGGCCAAACGATGTGTGATACTTTTGGTATTGCCTTGAATAGGCTTGAAAACCGAGAGCCTGTTAGCTCTTTTTCAAAGTAAGATTACTGAATGCCTTTTGAAGGCTTGATATTGTGAGTAGGGAGCCAGTGCTCCAGGTATTAGGGGACTTCTGCCCTTAAGTAAAGTTATGATCTTTGTAAAGTTAAGTGTGTAGCTCAGGAATTGTTAAGTGAGGGCTTGAAGCCCAAGATCTGATTATACCACCAATCTTGTTTTTCCTACTAGACTTGTTTATTGCTACTGGTACCTGTTACATTGTTACTTGTTGTTTTTTTAAGAGAAAAAATATAACCTTTGTTACAGTTTTAAATTAACTTTGATTTGGTAGTTAGACCCATTCACCCCGGCACCTTAATTTACCTGGTCCACGGGTATCCCCGTAACAATAATAATGTTATTGGCTTTACGTCCCAGTAACTACTTTTACGGTTTTCGGAGACGCCGAGTTGCCCAAATTCAGTCCCTCGGGAGTTCTTTTACGTGCCAGTAAATCTTCCGACACGAGGCTGACGTATTAGAGCACCTTCAAATACCATCGGACCACGAACCTGCTACGCTATCGTAGCGGGGGGAGAGGTGATACTCCCACGTGGCGCGTCCCAGGGAAATAAAATACCTCTCGCGGACCAAACACACACCCCCTGTGTTGGGGGAGGCAGACGAAGAATTCACTCACGGTATCCCCTGCCTGCCGTAAGAGGCGACTAAAAGGGACGACCAAGGGATGTTCCAATTGGAACCATGAAACTACTTGTAATTAGTACTATTACACAGGGAACACCATGGGTTGCATTTACTTGCGCGTAGTACCACTATGTTAGGTACGCAATAGTTTTGTGATTAGTAGAGACAGTGTGTGAATCAGGAGGTGGGTCCTACAGTACCTGTGATTCGTACACCTGTATGAGCGACACCATGGGATTAACGACACGATGGTTCTGCCTTACCTTTGCTCAGTTTCCACTATGTGAGGAATTCCACGGGATAGTACGAGTCCCTGAGATTAGTTCACTTATGTGAGGAACGCCATAGGTTTGCTTTGCCTTTATAGGTTTGCGTTGCCTGCAAATAGCACCGCAATGTGTGAAACACCATAGGTCTGGTTTACATGTGCGCATTACACTACCTGTGAATAGTACCATAATGTGTGGAATACCGCGAGTCTCCGCTACTTCTGATTAGTACCGCAACATTACACATAGCATGGTTCTACTTTCGTAGCGATAAATACCATTATGAGGCGCTGATGACCTGGATTTTGGACCCGTTTCGGCTATAAGCATAATCGATTCAGCATCGTGCTATAGAAGCAGTCCCTTGGTCAGTAATACTATTGTTTTGTACCAGCTTCTGTGCATGTGAGGCACTGTGGGTGGGATCCACTGATCGTTTTAAATTCATATCCATCCATCCATTCATTCTTCGTCCTCATGCTTTGAATTCTGGTCAGTGGAAGATTTTGGATTATTAAGTTGTAATTTCATTTCGTCTAATTTCGTGCCATTAGGGGCCGATGACCTCGATGTTAGGTCCCTTTAAACAGCAAACATCAATCAATCAATCAATCAATCAATCAATCAATCAATCAATCAATCAATCAATCAATCAATCAATCAATCAATCAATACCACCGGACTAATCAAACCTGCCAATTTGGGGTTAGAAAGCCAGCGCCTCAACCGTCTGAGCCACTCAGTATGGCATGAAACTTTTGAAATACCTTCGAAAACAATAATAACTTATGAGGAATCACATTTCCCATTGCACGAATGTTATAATAATAATAATAATAATAATAATAATAATAATAATAATAATAATAATAATAATAATAATAATAATAATAATAATTGTTCATGTTTGTGGGTTACTGTAGTCACGTCCTAGTTCGTGAACCATGGGCAACGGCTGAGTGGCCTAGTAAGTGGTCCTGAGAGTCGGGATACCAGTTGCTATGGAATGGGAGTGGGCATCTCGGACATATTCTGAGTCGTGGCCCTCCTTGTGCTCAGGCGGCTAGGACTATACAGTTCACCGGTGGTCCATAACCCGTTAGAGGAGAGATCCTCACTTGGACTATGTGCAAGTAGGGTAGCATCCTGCTTCATGAAATTACCGAGCTCAGAACACTTTAAGCAAGCCTCGGACCTATGGGAGTAATGAAGTCCCACTCCCATTTGACAGGCGAGGGACTCCTTGGAAACAACTTGGCGAACGAAATGGAATTCGATGGGGAGCTATCAATATTAATGGGGCTTATGGAAGAAAGAAGGTAGAACTGGCTGAGTCAGCAAAGAGGATGCATCTGGACGTGCTAGGAGTAAGTGATATTCGGGTAAGGGGAGATAATGAGGAAGAGATAGGAGATTATAAATTGTACTTGGCGGGTGTTAGAAAGGGAAGGGCAGAGACTGGGGTAGTTTCTGTTAGGCACGTAAATGAGCGAATGATATGGGTAGATTTGTCAGTTGGAGGAATTAGGACGCGAATTGTGTCCGTGTATTCACCATGTGAGGGTGCAGATGAGGATGAAGTTGACAAGTTTTATGAAGCATTGAGTGACATCGTGGTCAGGGTCAACAGCAAGGATAGAATAGTGCTAATGGGTGATTTCAGTGCGAGAGTTGGGAATAGAACTGAAGGATACGAAAGGGTGATTGGTAAATGTGGGAAAGATATGGAAGCTAATGGGAATGGGAAGCGTTTGCTGGACTTCTGTGCTAGTATGGGTTTAGCTGTTACGAACACATTCTTCAAACATAAGGCTATTCACCGCTACACATGGGAGGCTAGGGGTACCAGATCCATAATAGACTATATCTTAACAGATTTTGAATTCAGGAAATCTGTTAGGAATGTAGGAGTTTTTCGCGGATTTTTCGATGATACAGACCACTATCTGATCTGTAGTGAACTAAGTATCTCTTGACCTAGGGTAGAGAAAGTAAAATCTGTCCGCAAACGAATAAGGGTAGAAAATCTCCAGGACGAGAAAATTAGACAGAAGTACATGAATATGATTAGTGAGAAGTTACGAACAGTAGACAGTAAGCAGGTTCAGGATATAGAAAGTGAATGGGTGGCATACAGGGATGCTGTAGTAGAAACAGCAAGGGAATGCCTAGGAACAACTGTGTGTAAAGATGGGAAAAGGCGAACATCTTGGTGGAATGATGAAGTGAGAGAAGCCTGTAAACGTAAAAAGAAGGCTTATCAGAAATGGCTCCAAACAAGGGCCGAGGCAGACAGGGATTTGTACGTAGATGAAAGAAACAGAGCGAAACAAATAGTTGTTGAATCCAAAAAGAAGTCATGGGAAGATTTTGGTAATAACATGGAAAGGCTAGGTCAAGCGGCAGGGAAACCTTTCTGGACAATAATAAAGAATCTTAGCAAGGGAGGGAAAAAGGAAATGAACAGTGTTTTGAGTAATTCAGGTGAACTAATAATAGATCCCAGAGAATCACTGGAGAGGTGAAGGGAATATTTTGAACATCTTCTCAATGTAAAAGGAAATCATCATGGTGGTGTTGCAAACAGCCAAGCTCATGGGGAGGAGGAAAATGATGTTGGTGAAATTATGTTTGAGGAAGTGGAAAGGATAGTAAATAAACTCCATTGTCATAAGGCAGCAGGAATAGATGAAATTAGACCTGAAATGGTGAAGTATAGTGGGAAGGCAGGGATGAAATGGCTTCATAGAGTAGTAAAATTAGCGTGGAGTGTTGGTAAGGTACCTTCAGATTGGACAAAAGCAATAATTGCACCTATCTATAAGCAAGGGAACAGGAAGGATTGCAACAACTATCGAGGTATCTCATTGATTAGTATACCAGGCAAAGTATTCACTGGCATCTTGGAAGGGAGGGTACGATCAGTTGTTGAGAGGAAGTTGCATGAAAACCAGTGTGGTTTCAGACCACAGAGAGGCTGTTAGGATCAGATTTTCAGTATGCGCCAGGTAATTGAAAAATGCTACGAGAGGAATAGGCAGTTGTGTTTATGTTTCGTAGATCTAGAGAAAGCATATGACAGGGTACCGAGGGAAAAGATGTTCACTATACTGGGGGACTATGGAATTAAAGGTAGATTATTAAAATCAATCAAAGGCATTTATGTTGACAATTGGGCTTCAGTGAGAATTGATGGTAGAATGAGTTCTTGGTTCAGGGTACTTACAGGAGTTAGACAAGGCTGTAATCTTTCACCTTTGCTGTTCGTAGTTTACATGGATCATCTGCTAAAAGGTATAAAATGGCAGGGAGGGATTCCGTTGGGTGGAAATGTAGTAAGCAGTTTGGCCTATGTTGACGACTTGGTCTTAATGCCAGACTGTGCCGAAAGCCTGCAGTCTAATATCTTGGAACTTGAAAATAGGTGCAATGAGTATGGTATGAAAATTAGCCTCTCAAAGACTAAAGTGATGTCAGTAGGTAAGAAATTCAACAGAATTGAATGTCAGATTGGTGATACAAAGCTAGAACAGGTCGATAATTTCAAGTATTTAGGTTGTGTGTTCTCCCACGATGGTAATATAGTAAGTGAGATTGAATCAAGGTGTAGTAAAGCTAATGCAGTGAGCTCGCAGTTGCGATCAGCAGTATTCTGTAAGAAGGAAGTCAGCTCCCAGACGAAACTATCTTTACATCGGTCTGTTTTCAGACCAACTTTGCTTTGCGGGAGCGAAAGCTGGGTGGACTCAGGATATCTTATTCATAAGTTAGAAGTAACAGACATGTAAGTAGCAAGAATGATTGCTGGTACAAACAGGTGGGAACAGTGGCAGGAGGGTACTCGAATGAGGAGATAAAGGCTAATTTAGGACTGAACTCGATGGATGAAGCTGTACGCATAAACCGGCTTCGGTGGTGGGGTCATGTGAGGCGAATTGAGGAGGATAGGTTACCTAGGAGAATAATGGACTCTGTAATGGAGGGTAAGAGAAGTAGAGGGAGACCAAAACTACGATGGTTAGACTCTGTTTCTAACGATTTAGAGATAAGAGGTATAGAACTAAATGAGGCCACAACACTAGTTGCAAATCGAGGATTGTGGCGACGTTTAGTAAATTCTCAGAGGCTTGCAGACTGAACGCTGAAAGGCATAACAGTCTGTAATGATAATGTATGTATGTATAATAATCCGATTAGATACAATAGCCAGTTCCAGTATCTCACGAAGACCAGTAGGCCTACGGTACTGCAAGTATGCATGGGGGCAACCCGTAACCCACAAGAGGCAGGAATACCTGGTATCTGAAAATTCACAAAAGAAGTTACAAAATTCGGAGGGTTTCCGTAGAATGAGAAATGGGAGGATGTCCAAAAAAGTAATGAAGAACATTTTATCGAACAGTTGAAGGCCTAGGATGCTTCATGTTTGCGTGCATGTAGTCTTTAATCTGTAAGAATGCAGCATAATTTTAGTAGCCGAAAACTCCAACGATGATCGTAACAAAGGGGGTTTTCCGTAAAGTACTGAAATTGCAAAGGAAGTACTTTCCATTATCATACAGAATTACGTTTAACAGTCTAAAGACGACAGTTACCCAAAATCCAACCTTTTGTTATTGCCAAAAGATCAAGGGCAATATTTCAACAACGTGTTGTTTTTTTCTCCAGAGAACCATTCATGTTAAAATATTCATTCACACAGTGAGAAAGAGGACCATGAATGAAATTAAAGGAATATTTTGAAAAAACATTCTTTAATGCAAAAATATTATTGAAGTACTATCTCCGCAGCCATTCATTCCAACCCCTGTTTGAGTAGTAGCGGCATGCTTGTTTTTGTCCCATAACAACTTTGTTAGCCAGGAAGGGCCAGGGCTCCAATTGGACGCTGTAGCCACGCAGGCTCTTGATTCCTGACTTCCGAACTCCTGCAGAAACACATCTGCTGAGGGTCGGGTTTTTAAAATCGGGATTGTATGGAGGGCCTGTTCGTGTCTTCTTTTCGTATGACGATCTGCGCCAGAAAGGGCTATTAGGTGCACTGTAGTGTTATAAATCATTTTGCCTCGAGACGTCCAGTCATCCTCTAACGCAGAGGACGCCGGTGATCACCTTTATTTGATCCGGGTATCAGAGCTGGTGTCACTGTCTCAGATGACCAATGGCCCAAGATGTTTGAACTGCGTGGTCTTCTGCAATAACTTCCCGATTACCACCGGTGATGGTGTCGCTGGGGTTTTGGCGCCACCGTCGAGATACTCAGTCCTTCGGATGATGAAGCGCATTTCGTTCTCCATCCAGCTGTCCTTGAGCAAGTACCACATCATCCATATAATAATAATAATAATAATAATAATAATAATAATAATAATAATAATAATAATGTCCGCCTCTGTGGTGCAGTGGTTAGTGTGACTAACTGCCACCTCCGGAGGCCCAGGTTCGATTCCGGGCTCTGCCACGAAATTTGAAAAGTGGTACGTGGGCTGGAGCGGGGTTCACTCAGTCTCGGGAGGTCAACTGAGTATAACAGCGTTCGATTCCCACCTCGGCCAACCCCGAATTGGTTTTCCGTGCTTTCCCACTTCTCCTCCGGATAAATGCCGGGATAGTATCTAACTTAAGGCCACGGCTGATTTCTTCCCTCTTCCTTGTCTATCCCTTCCAATCTATCTATCCCCCGACAAGGTCCCTGTTCAGCATAGCAGGTGAGGCTGCCTGGGCGAGGTACTAGTCATTCCCCCTAGTTGTATCCCCCGACCCAAAGTCTCAAGCTCCAGGATACTGCCCTTGAGGCGGTAGAGGTGAGAGCCCTCCCCGACTCCGAGGGAAAAACCAACCCTCAAGGGTAAAGCGATTAACAAAGAAGCAATAATACTAATACTAATAATATAATAATAATAATAATAATAATAATAATAATAATAATAATAATAATAATAAATAATAATAATAATTGTACCGGGAAGTACACCCTAACGCCACGAATTCAAATTCAGCGCCTAAATGAACTCCTCTATTGGTAAAACAATGAAACTGAAACTACACCCACTTAGAACTTTACTCAGAAAATGTCACCACAGAAATATGAACCTGAGTGAATATCTCCTAGTTTTGTTTGCTATAGGCTACATCAAGAAGTTTGGAGATTTCTCCACAGATGAAACTACCAAAAAACTATGATCGCGCACCATGGTGCAAAATGTAAAAAGTTATAATTTAAAGAAGTTTTGTATTCCTAGGTTTTTGTAACTGATTGATGTTCATTTATTTTTGGGTTGGCAATTTTTCCTTTTTCTTTCCGGCACTTTTGAATCTAGCCAATCAATAATTTCTGTAATTAATTTTCCACCTAGCACAGGCTTCTTGTTCGATTTTGAGTGCTCTTTCATCGGTCAACAGAACATCTACAAGGTAATGGCCACATAACTTCTTTCCTTCCTGCTACCTCTGCAGTTTAATCTGAGAGAAAGCTCCGACTCTTTTGTTATGTAACAGGCTTTTCCAAGATGTAATTTTCTTCCGGCTAATGTAAAACCTTCATAAATTCTCTAACTGTAAATCGGGCATAGAGAGTGAATTACCCTCTCGAGCTCCCCTTCATCTTGGTTTGTGGTGACTACGTTTTTATAACTGTTTTTCATTCTGTAATGTGGTAAAGTAATTTCTATACGAGTCACCTCAGTAGTTTGGGAATAGCCGTTGTTTCACCGGCCTAGAGCCCCTTAGGTTGTTTTAGTATCCATATCTAGGAGTGCAAGTATACGGCTCCATTCAGTTTGTGTTTCGGGTCATTTACTTAACCTGTTCTTCTTCGCAAAGACCCTATAGATTGGATACGAGATACCCCTGTTTCACATTGTAAGTTGGGCCATGGAAGGCCAGAGAGTGTAAGATTTTTGAGGGTGCCTCGAGGAGGCTGAAAGAAACGGAGAGCCGGTGAGCTCTTTTTCTAGCTTTGTAATTGTAAAGAGTGCCTCTGGAAGGTTAGATATTGTAATTTTTGGAGCAAGTACTGTTGATTTGGGGGATTTCTGCCCTTGACTTAATGGTTCCCAATTTTTAACTCGAACTGTGTCAACTGAATCCGGTATCTCCAGAATTGAAAAACTGGGGGTTTAAGGCCCAAAGTGTTAAGGTACTGAATCTTGAATTTTTCCCAATCTTGTTTAATGATTGCTACTTGTACCTGTAATATTAAGTTTGAATATGTTAAGTTTGAAGTTCTGAAAATATAACCTTCAGTTTAAGTTTTAAATTAATTTTAATATTGTATTTAGACCCATTCTAGCCCGCACCTTCTTTCATCACCCCTGCGTTCCATAGATACCCCGGACCAATAATAATAATAATAATAATAATAATAATAATAATAATAATAATAATAATAATAATAATAATAATAATAACTGACATCTCTGGAATTGTCACACGGTTTAAGAGACGCTGGAGCCCTTCAATTTGGTATTAAACAAGAGCTGTTCGTCAATGTGTCAGTAAAGGGAGGGAGGGAGGGAGGGAGGGAGGGAGGGAGTCAGGGTCACAAGTCCTGACGTTTCACTGGATACTACGAACGACTTCCTTCCTTCCTTCCTTCCTTCCTTCCTTCCTTCCTTCCTTCCTTCCTTCCTTCCTTCCTTCTCCTCTCTCTCTCTTCATTTTTTTCTTCCTTGAACAAAGATTTCGGGCGCTTCAACCACCTACTCTATGCAGCCTGACGGTGTCCACCTAATTAGATTCAGGAAATACCGAAACACTCCGCCTCTGTGGTGTACTGGTTAGTGTGATTAGCTGCCACCCCCAGAGGCCCGTGTTCTATTCCCGGCTTTGCCACGAAATTTGAAAAGTGGTACGAAGGCTGGAACGGGGTTCACTCAGCCTCGGGAGGTCAACTGAGTAGAGGTGGGTTCGGTTCCCACCTCAGCCATCCTGGAAGTGGTTATCCGTGGTTTCCGACTTCTCCTCCAAGCAAATGCCGGCATGGCCACGGCCGCTTCCCCCCCTCTTCCTTGTCTATCCCTTCCAATCTTCCCATCCCCCCCGCAAGGCTCCTGTTCAGCATAGCAGGTGAGGCCGCCTGGGCGAGGTCATTTACTTAACCTCCCCAGTTATATCCCCCGACCCAGCGTCTGAAGCTCCAGGACACTGCCCTTGAGGCTGTAGAGGTGGGATCCCTCACTGAGTCCGAGGTAAAAACCAGCCCTGGAGGTTAAACAGATTAAGGAAGAAAGAAAGAAATACCGAAACAACCGTGTAAGTATGAATGGATAAGTATATAAGCTTGCAGGTTCTACAAATACAGATACAGACATAACTTTAATCGTGCCCGTAACTATCTCGCTAACAATAAACTAGCGGCCACTCATTTCACAGCAGAAGAGGCCATTTCATTTAAACACTTGCTGTAATTGTGTCTGTCAACTTATGTTCTGTCCCTCAGTAAAAACAGGAAGTGAATAGTTAGTTAGCTTTGCGCAGTCTGAAAATTCTCTGCAAACCATTACGGTTGATGTGAACAAGATACGAGTCATTAGACAGGCTGGTAGTAGCTTTATGGCCAAGAGCGGCTAGCAAAGAGAAAACTTCAAGGGTAGAGAGCAGAGAAATAAAACTGTAACTCGAACCGTTTTCTACGGTCACTGCACACAGCATGACCTTAATGAAAGCCGTAACCGTTACAGTATAATTTTATAGCATTTTGACGATAATGAATACGTTACAACACGTTTTAAAGGGTCCTGGATTCTAGAGATCAGCTCGTGAATGCCACCCTAAGTGATGTCCGACTCGTTGGCTGAACGGTCTGCGTACTGGCCTTCGGTTCAGAGGGTCCGTGGTTCGATTCCGGGCCGGGTCGGGGATTTTAACATTAATTGGTTAATTCCAATGGCACGGGGACTGGGTGCATGTGTTGTCTTCATCATCACTTCATCCTCATCACGACGCGCAGGTCTACTACGGGAGTCAAATAGAAAGACCTGCACCTGGCGAGCCCAACTTGTCCTGGGATATCCCGGCACTAAAAGCCATACGCCATTTCATAGCTAAGTGATACAAGTACTGCGCTACTAACCGAGCGAGTTGGCCGTGCGGTTAGGGTCGTGAAGCTGTGAGTTTCAGGTTACCGTAGAAACTGGATTACAGGAAACGGACTGTAGTTCTTTCATTAGACAAAACACATGTTCTGGGTAAGATTTAAAGCACGGCCGTCTTTTTTCAACGTCGCACATTGACAGGTCTTATGGCAACGATAGGGTAGGAAAGGACTAGGAGTGGGAATGAAGCGACTGTGGCCTTAATTAAGGCACAGCCAGAGTATTTACCTGTTGTGAAAATGGGAAACCGCAGAAAACATCTTCAAGGCTGCCGACAGTAGGGTTCGAACCCATTATCTCCCGAATGCAAGCTGATAACTAAGAAACCCAAACTACGCGGCCATTTGCTTGGTGACCGTCTTGGTGAGGAGACCGTGGCGATGTAACTCAAGTAAACATACGTCGACACAAATAAACTATCCCATTTCGTCACAGCTCCCTTAATATTTGACAAAATCACAGAAGTTATTAAAGTGGAGAGCATGATTAGATCAGTGGCTTCCAACGCGGAAGACTGAGGTTCGAATCCCAGTCGATCCTCGGTCGAGATTTTCAACTTAAAATCACGTGAATTCAGTCAGGGCGTTCGGGCTTAAATCGTCGGCCAATACAAAATTAAACCTGGATGGCTCCAGACAGAACGGGGTGAGCTGGATGGAGTTTAGTAATGAATATATTGGTACGTGATAATGCGACTGTCAGCCCTCCTGAAACACCATTCAGTATTTTCTTAGGGGAATAAGTGAGTTAGGCTGGGAAGCTACTGGAGAGACTGCGGGCACGTGACGACCTTGTCTTCTATAATTTACTTCGTCTGGTATCTCAGTGAATATTTTGGAAGGCGAAACTGGCCGCACCCGGAAGATCCTAGAACTTCATCACCAGGTATATAAAAGCAGGCTCGCCTCGAAGAGTAGCAATTGGTTGTTGCATTGTGTTGCTGTTGAGTACTGTATGTTGAATAATCAGTTACGAGCCATAGGCTGAGTGTTCAGTGTATTCGTCACGTAAGTTGTTTGTATGAGTTATCGGCCTTGTCTGGAGTCGAGCCAAATTTAGAGCTACCGCGCGTTCGTGTGTTCGAATCCGACTATATGGAACTGCTGTGTAAAGTGACTGTAGTACACGCGAAGCAAAATGTCCGTGTAAGTTGAAGCCTGTCAATCAAGATTACACGGAGAAGAGCCGCTTCAGGTAATGACTGCCAGCCGAAGATCCGCAGTAAGGACAAGATACTTTGCAAGTTATAAAGTCATGTCTACCTCTTTAATTTTAACTTTAATATTAAGGATAGCACCGCTGAAGATGCCTATAACATGATAGGAAAAACATGTCCCGATATTTTAACATGTAACTTCGATTTTGATTTTTAATAAATCACAGAGTGTATTGAAAAGGTGGACTTCTACTAGACACATTTTCATGAGCTTACAAGAGAATTTAGTAAATAGTCACTAATTGGTGAAGTGCTTTTATAAATAGCCAGCAATTCGTGAAGTATTGTCAATCATTGCAAATATAATTGTGTACGTATTGGATAATCCTCGTTCAATTTTGTTCAATAAAACAGTCAGTGTTTTACGTGTAATAATATCTTGTTGATGTTGCTGTTGTTGTTGTTGTTCAGATTCGAAATTTTAAAATGTACAATTTGCTTTCCGTCGTCCGACTTTTGGCTATATGATCAACGTTGAAGCTTTAGGTTCAGAAGGTCCCGGGTTCGATTCCCGGCTGGGTCGGGGACTAGGTGTTTGTGTTTGTCCCAAGACTCTCCTCTTCGTATTCAGGCAACACACTACACTACCAACCACCACAGAAACACGCAATAGCCATTACATCCCTACATACAGGGTTGAGTTAGGAAGGGCATCCAACCGTGAAACAGGACTAAATCCACATTTAAGACAGGGTTCGCACCCGCGACCCCACAGATGTTGGAAGAGCGGTATGAGAAGAAAACTACGAAGAATAATAAGAATAATTTGCTTTACGTCACACCATCACAGTCAGATCTTAAGGTGACGATGCGATAGGAAAGGTGTAAGAGGAGGAAGAAAACGGTGGTGGTGTTGGCGGTGGTGGTGGTGGTTATTGTTTTAAGAGGAAGTACAACTGGGCAATCATCCTGTATTAAAACCAATCAGAGAGGAAAGAAGGGAAGAGGTCCGACATTTCGAAAAAAGAAAATATCGGCCAAAGGAGGGCAAGGGACACGAAGGGCGTGAAAATGAAAGACTCGCTAGACTTGAATGCTCTACTATCGTTGGGATCCTAAAAGAAGAAGAATTGACCAAGGGAAGTTGGATAGGATAGATGAAAGTGAGTAGCGTTGCACAAATAAATGGAAGTAGTGCCAAGACTCATCTAAGGGCTATGTAGTAGCCAACGCACGCTCCTAAGTTAAGATCTGGTGCATCGGCAGTATTCTATAAATGCTCGACTGGATTAAGATCGGAGGATCTGGAGGGCCAATCCATGGTCCTAACTTCACTCGAGTGCTCCTCTTACCACCTGCGTGTCACCACTGAGCGGTGACTTGGCGCATTGTCCCATTGAAACATTGCATCTTCATCAGGGTACTCTATGGCCACAAAGGGATGCAGATAGTGTGAAAGAATGTCCACATAACGTGCGTCTGTCTGCGGTCCCCGCAGCCAGACAATGGGGCCGTGAGAACGCTGCCCAGACCAGAACTGAGCCACCTCCCGCCTGAACACAACCTTGTTGACACGCAGAATTCGTAGCTTCATGGGGCATACGCCACACTCTCACGCGCCCACCAGCTCGATACAACTAGAACCAGAATTCATCGGACCATATCACACGCCGCCACTGTTCCATGGTCCAGTACCAATGTTCGCGGGCCCATGCACGTCGTTGAGCTCTGTGTCGAGGTGTTGATCGTCGGCTGGTGAAGCTATGCGGTGCAGTTGCCTCCTTACAGTCCCGGTAGAAATGGGTCCCTGACTCCTAACATTCAACTGGGAGGTGATTTGACTCTCAGTAGTCCGTCGAGCGCCCAGTATGGTTCTGCGGAGGCGACGTGATGTCCGTTCGTTAAACACCTGTGGTCTTCCTGTGCGGCGATTTAGCTGGGTAGTAACATTCTCTGTGCGATACTGAAGATCCACCCTCGTCAGTGTTGACCTCGGAAACCCAAATTCGCGCGAAATCTCCGCAATAATATTACCGATGCGCTGTGCGCCGATGACCATCCCACGTTCAAAGTCGGTTAACTCGTGACGTGTTGCCATCTTCACGACACTGGTGTCCGTGACAGACTGCTCAGTTACACCGCAGCTATCTGCAACGATCAGGGGTTTACTCGGCACATCCCTTCCCGGTGTCCACCTAATTAGATTCAGGAAATACCGAAACACTCCGCCTCTGTAGCGTAACGGTTAGTGTGATTAGGTGCCGTCCTCGGGGGCCCGGGTTCGATTCCCGGTACTGCCAGAAATGTAAGAATGGCAGGAGGGCTGGTATGTGATTGAAATGGAACATGGTGTGCCTGAAAAGAGCTGCACCACCTCGGGATAAGGATACGAGTTTTGTCCGACTCGTTGGCTGAATGTTCAGCGTACTGGCCTTCGGTTCAGAGGGTCCCAGGTTCGATTCCCGGCCGGGTCGGGGATTTTAACCTTCATTGGTTAATTCCAATGGTCCGGGGGCTGGGTGTTTGTGCTATCCCCAACATCCCTGCAACTCACACACCACATATAACACTATCCTCCACCACAATAACACGCAGTTACCTACACATGGCAGATGCCGCCCACCCTCATCGGAGGGTCTGCCTTACAAGGGCTGCACTCGGCTAGAAATAGCCACACGAAATTAAATTATCCTTTCCCGTGACTTTTGGCCACTCACTGTATATCTAGGTGCAGAAGCTATGTCGTGAAGATATTCCAGTTAAATTATCTGAACATTCAGCTACCTAAAAGTAATTCTATACACATAATCGATGTATCAGTAGAAAGTTTCAATACAGGTAATTGTGGTGATAATTAGTGAAGGGATTATATGGTGCAGCACCTCTCAAATATATATATATATATATATTCGTACAGATAGGTCAGTTACAGTAGCGGCGATTAGAGTGGGGGGAGGGGGGCGAGAGGAGATCAGGCGCCCCCTCCACTTTTTGGAGAAAACATGAAATGAAAATCCACAACATGTTTTCCAGTCAATGACCGGGTCAGGGATGGGATGAATGAAGCCCCCAACTTGCGGCGAGGATAGGAATTGTACCGGCTGCCGAGGCCTGTCGCACACCTCTGGGGCAATGATTAATGACTGGCAGATGAAATGAAATGATAGTGGAGAGTGTTGCTGGAATGAAAGATGACAGGGAAAACCGGAGTACCCGGAGAAAAACCTGTCCCGTCTCCGCTTTGTCCAGCACAAATCTCACATGGAGTGACCGAGATTTGAATCACGGTATCCAGCGGTGAGAGGCCGACGCGCTGCCGCCTGAGCCACGGAGGCTACTGGAGAAAACATAACATTTTATTCCATTTTAGTCGGATGAATGTAGGAATTATAGGTATTATATTAGAAAAACAGTTTTTATAAGTCCTGTTGTCTTATCAGCTAATTCTTTCATTTATTTCCCTTAATTAACAAAATTATTAGCGTAAATAAGCTCAAAATGTCGTTCGTCCCGGCTAACCGATTTGTACCTATAGCGAAGGGGCAAGTAGTGGAGATTTTTGCATGCTTTGAGGAAGGGTGGCACAGGTATAATCTTTTGTCAAAGTCATGGACATTGAGGTATGATTCACCCGTTTGACGCACGCATTCGTCATTCTGGCAGTCTTTTAGTGTTTGTTAATTTCTTAGTGTGCAATTAAACGCTAAATGATTTTTAATTGTACAATCACGCCGGACTTCTATTTAATTGTAGTACATATGTAGGCCTAATACGTAGGCAAGAGTTTTAAAATATCTACTGATACTGTTGGCTTCACGTCCCACTAACTACGTTTATGGTTTTTGGAGACGCTGAGGTGCTGGAATTAAACCCCGCAGGAGTTCTTTAACGTGCCAGTAAATATACCGACACGAGGCTGACGTATTCGAGCACCTTTACATACCACCCTACTGGGCGAGGATCGAACCTGTCAAGTTGGAGTTAGAAGGCCAGCGCCTCAACCGTCTGAGCCACTCAGCGCGGCGGTGAATGTTTATCAGGGTAACCCAAAATACTATTTGCAGAGCTTGAAGGTGAAATTGTAACCTACATAATGTATTGTATATTTAATTTATGATTGTGTGTTTTTATTTTTAATGTCATACGCTAAATAATTAAATGTATAGTAGTGAATGGAAATCTCAAAAAAAAAAATAATTATTAGCGCACTTACGTTGGTAGACAGTCAACTTTTAGGCCTACCACTCTCTCCAAATTTGCTCAGAGAGCATTACAAAACTTACTTCTTTGTAGCATTTTTCGCTTCCAGTTTTCACATATATATATAATGCCGCCCCCCCCGCACACACACACACACTCTCCCATCCGCTATACCTCCATACCATGTCGTGAAGCTGGCAACACGTCGCGAGTTAACCGACTTGGAACGTGGGATGATCGCTACTGGGTCAATATATGCATTTTGGGGACGTGAAATAATGTTAAGTAAATACAGTAAAATTTATTGCACCTTTTGGAACATTTTATGAGATGATGATGATGATGATTATTATTATTATTATTATTGTTGCAAGAGGAAGTTCAACTGAGCAACCATCCTCCATTAACACTAATCAGATGGAAAAAATGGAAGGGTTCCAACACTTCGAAAAAAGAAGGTGTCGACCAAAGAAGACAAGTGCCACCAAGGGCTTGAAAATCGAAGACTCCTAGGGTTCACAAACCTAATACTGTCGGGGTCGGAAAAGAACAAGTTTTGACCAAGGAAGGTCCTATAGGTTAGATGAAAGTGAGGAGCTTGGCACAAGTACGTGGAAGCAATTCCAGGACTCAGCTAAGAACCAGTAGTCACCAACCCACGCTCCCAAGTTAGAACCCATGGCACCCCTTTTAATCAACTCCTATGTCAGGCAAAGGATACCATAGATGCTATTCTACCCCCCCCCACCCCACTTCTATCTCTTTATTGTTTTTCCTGCTTTTGAACAGATTTTAAAAGTTTTGTTTAATAATGTTATTGGCTTTACGTCCCACTAACCACTTTTACGGTTTTCGGAGACACTGAAGTGCCGGAATTTAGTCCCGCAGGAGTTCTTTTACGTGCCAGTAAATCTGCCAACACGACGCTGACGTATTTGAACACCTTCAAATACAACCGGACTGAGCCAGGATCGAACCTGCCTAGTTCGGGTCAAAAGGCCAGCGCCTCAACCATCTGAGCCACTCAGCCCTGAAAAAAAAATGTATAATCAGGAGTGAAAAATAGTCAGTAAATAAATGTTAAAGTAGGATCGCGCAGATGTGAGCTTGCATTCGGAGGGATAGTGTTTTCGAACCCCTATTTTCACTCCAGGAAAATGCCGGGGCTATACCTTAAATTAAGGCCACACCGCTTCCTTCTCACTCCTAGCCCTTTCCTATCCCATCGTCATCGTAAGATCTATCTGTTGGTGCGACTTAAAAAGCAAAACTGTAAAAAAGGGGGTATTTGAACCTACTAGTCTCTGTTATAAATATATAAATTAATTAAAATATATTCGATCGCTTTAAATTATACACAAAACGGATTTGTTGTAATTTCCTACCGTGTTGGGAAATATAAAGATATCTAAATCTCCTTCTGCATATTTGATCGTAGAGTTAAGTACAGTACCGAGAGAGAAATTCCCAGGTCTCATCGCCAAACGTGGTTGCGGTAGTTAATGAAAACCAATTCAGCACAAATAGCATGTCAATAGCGCTCTTCCCATTCTGTGGGGGCGTGTCGCTCGCGGGCTGACCATTCAATATTGCATGACTACATCCGCGGTGAACTCGTTTCCAGGACAACTTCATAAAGTAAAATGGTGACCTCGTACCACCAGGACGCGCTTTAAATATTAGGTACATGATAGGGCGAACCAATGAGAGCGGAGCGCGATGGCTGTGATTTCAACAGGTTATTATTCTACAGAAGTGAGAAAGCCTGCGTACTACCTGTCACATGCTGTTTTTTCCTGTCACTTCCATATTCACATTGTGGGTGGAATTTTTTCAAATACGAGAGATCACCTAGACTGTTTCCCAGATCTAATCAATGGCACGAAGTACGGAGTAGGATTGATAATAAAAATCGTAACACAGGGGTGTCCGTATTGGAATGGAATTCGTAGGAAGGGATGAATCCAGAGAATGCGTAGGAAACATTCTTTGACCTGTGGATTGCTTTCCTCTCCTGAGTCCACTTCACTCCCGCTCCAGGACGCAATGTTTTAGCTGTCAATGACTGGAGAGTGTCGGATCTTCTGATCGGCATTCTAAATGTATTTCTGTTGAATATAACCTTGGGATCAATTTTTAAAAATTCTAGGTCTTTTCGAACTAATTTCGTTCATTTAGCATTTGTTCCATTCCCTCTAGAAATGGTATTAATAATAATAATTTCATGTCGCAGCCCTTGTAAGGCAAACCCACCGATGAGGGTGGGCAGCATCTGCCATGTGTAGGTAACTGCGTGTTATTGTGGTGGAGGATAGTGTTATGTGTGGTGTGTGAGTTGCAGGGATGTTGGGGACAGCAAAAACACCCAGACCCCGGACCATTGGAATTAGCCAATGAAGGTTAAAATCGCCGACCAGGCCTGGAATCGAACCCGCGACCCTTTGAACCGAAGGCCATAGAAATGGTGTTGAAGATTCTTGAGGTCAGTCTCTTGTTGTCCATTCTGTGTATGTGACCGTAGAAGATAAGTCTCTTTTTTCTCTTTTGCTCTCTAAATGTTGGTAAATTTCGTAGTAATGCCTGATTCTTAATTCACCTCCCTCTTTAATGGAGCCCATGACTTGTCTCAGGATCTTTCGGGGTTTTTTCAATTCCAAATTCCTGAGTTGTCCCTTTTTGACCATGTTCAATCATTCTGAGAACTTACTGCAGTTTCATATTGTCGAAGTTCGAGGCGAAGGGAAAGGGATTTGGACTTGTAAACGTTCTTACAAATAAGGTTTGATTTTGGCCACTCAATCAATCAATCAATACTGAAGTAGTGGCGTATGGCTTTTAGTGCCAGCTCGCTAATCATTTAGCCATGGGGCCGGGCAATCAATCAATACTGATCTGCATTGAGGGCAGTCGCCCAGGTGGCAGATTCCCTATCTGTTGTTTTCCTAGCCTTTTCTTAAATCTGAAATTTCAAATTTAATTGAACATCTCCCTTGGTAAGTTATTCCAATCCCTAACTCCCCTTCCTATAAATGAATATTTGCCCCAATATTTCGTCTCGAATTCCAACTTTATCTTCATATTGTGATCTTTCCTACTTTTAAAGACGCCACTCAAACTTAATCGTCTACTAATGTCATTCCACGCCATCTCTCCGCTGACAGCTCGGAACATACCACTTAGTCGAGAAGCTCGTCTTCTTTCTCCCAACTCTTCCCGGCTCAAACTTTGCAACATTCTTGTACCGCTACTCTTTTGTCGGAAATCACCCAGAACAAATTGAGCTATTTTCTTTGGATTTTTCCAGTTTGCTCTCTCAAGTTTGTTACACCTAGCTTTCATGGCTAGATCCTCACTAACGTTCGAGGATACCCATTCTCCTAGATATTTGTAGGAGTTATGCCCGGTTTCACCAAGCTTCGTCAAGGGAGACGACGATCGTCAAATATTTGATGGTCCGTTAAATCCACATTTTTACGTTTCTCCAACATCCATTTTCACTGATGATCATCAAATCGTTCCTCAACTTTGAAGAATGGTTTTTCTTTCAACTCACTTGACGATCCTCAAGTTAATTAAAATTGCTACCATGCTGTAAACATACGGTAATGTTCACTGTAATTTAGACATATCTACTCCTGTCAAACTGACTAACAGTCACAGACTTGATGTAAATTCAAGGAAGTGTGATCAGGCGAAATAAATAACTAACAACATTGCTGTCGTTAAGTCGAGGTGAGCTAGACAACCACAAGTGAAGTCAAGAAAAGGCCCGCTGCATATCGCATATCTCAACAGCAAACATTATGACTATAGCTCCAACGGAGGATGATTATTACTTTGGTATTGCGCATCGGCAATACAAGCAGTGCTAGTGTACGATGAATTGAAGTGCCGTGCAATGGCTTCGTGATAACGGGTTTGCTATACATGTGAAGTGAGAATAGTCATTTGGAGTGCTGTTAAATAGTGCCTTGTAAAGTGGAGCAATACGATAATTTTATTCTGGTCACTAATATTGTACTGTGTCTACGCCCTAATTATTTATCGTTCTATTTTTTCCTTTCTTAATTTTATTTGTGAACGTGAGAGCACTTATGGAAAAACCAGTTTTCTTCTCAATTATTATTGTGCTCATTTATATGTAAAAGACGTAGTGCAAAATGGGAGAGAATTTCGACGCTGAGATTATATATATATAGAACTGTTGGAGAATCTTGGACCTGAAAGAGTAATTATGGAACGAAATGACCATTTCCACACGGTGGACGATTCGAAATTTATTATGAGGTACAGGCTTTCTAAACAACTAACTTTGAAATTATTAGAACAAATTGAAGCATGGCTTGAATATCCCACTAATAGGAATAGACCACTCACTCCTATCCAGCAATTGTTTCTGACACTGCGTTTTTATGCTACTGGCTCTTTTCAAATAGTAATTGGAGATACAAATGGAGTTTCGAAAGCTACAATAAGTAGATGTATCAAGAATGTGTCTGAAGCAATCGCCTATTTAAGACATCACTATGTTTGTTTTCCTAGAGAAGATGAAGTACGTGCTGTTGACTGTACTCATGTACCAATACAGTCTCCTGGTGGTCATAATGCGGAAATGTTTCGCAACAGAAAACGATATTTTCCCATCAACGTTCAGACCATTTCAGACGCGAATCTACTGATTAGAAATGTAGTAGCACGATGGTCCGGCTCGGTACATGATAGCTTCATTTTTGATAACTCAGAAATCAGAATGATGTTCGAGGAAGATTGCCAGAAGGGCATTTATTGGGTGATAATAGTTACCATTTAGCTAACTATCTTCTAACTCCCTTTTTGAATCCAAGGACTGAAGGTCAAGAAAACTACAACAAAGCTCATGTGGAGACAAGAAACACTGTGGAGAGACAGTATGGGGTGTGGAAAAGGAGGTTTCCTGTGCTATCTTTACGATGAAGAACAAAAGTAAGAACTGCATTAACCATCATAGTAGCCACTGCTATTCTTCACAATATTGCAATACAAACTAGAGAGGAGGATCCCCCCGATGATCAAGAGCTTCGTAAGTATTTGCAAGAGAAAAGAGCTCACGAAGAAATTACACTGACTGACAAAAACAATGCAACACCAAGGAGGAGTGGTTCGAAAGGGATGAAAGTTGGGGAAAAAACAGAGACGGCACGGACGAATAATTGATGTTTATTTCAAACCGATATGCAGGTTACACAATGCGCACGGCATCGACTCAGTAGGATGTAGGACCACCGCGAGCGGCGATGCACGCAGAAACACGTCGAGGTACAGAGTCAATAAGAGTGCGGATGGTGTCCTGAGGGATGGTTCTCCATTCTCTGTCAACCATTTGCCACAGTTGGTCGTCCGTACGAGGCTGGGGCAGAGTTTGCAAACGGCGTCCAATGAGATCCCACACGTGTTCGATTGGTGAGAGATCCGGAGAGTACGCTGGTCACGGAAGCATCTGTACACCTCGTAGAGACTGTTGGGAGATGCGAGCAGTGTGTGGGCGGGCATTATCCTGCTGAAACAGAGCATTGGGCAGCCCCTGAAGGTACGGGAGTGCCACCGGCCGCAGCACATGCTGCACGTAGCGGTGGGCATTTAACGTGCCTTGAATACGCACTAGAGGTGACGGGGAATCATACGCAATAGCGCCCCAAACCATGATGCCGCGTTGTCTAGCGGTAGGGCGCTCCACAGTTACTGCCGGATTTGACCTTTCTCCACGCCGACGCCACATTCGTCTGCGGTGACTATCACTGACA
Source organism: Anabrus simplex (assembly GCF_040414725.1). Classification (NCBI taxonomy): domain Eukaryota; kingdom Metazoa; phylum Arthropoda; class Insecta; order Orthoptera; family Tettigoniidae; genus Anabrus; species Anabrus simplex. The sequence continues at coordinate 1,736,696,875 of NC_090265.1, read as the reverse complement.
GAACAGAAGCGTGACTCATCGGAGAACACGACGTTCCGCCATTCCCTCATCCAAGTCGCTCTAGCCCGGCACCTTGCCAGGCGTGCACGTCTATGCTGTGGAGTCAATGGTAGTCTTCTGAGCGGACGCCGGGAGTGCAGGCCTCCTTCAACCAATCGACGGGAAATTGTTCTGGTCGATATTGGAACAGCCAGGGTGTCTTGCACATGCTGAAGAATGGCGGTTGACGTGGCGTGCGGGGCTGCCACCGCTTGGCGGCGGATGCGCCGATCCTCGCGTGCTGACGTCACTCGGGCTGCCCCTGGACCCCTCGCACGTGCCGCATGTCCCTGCGCCAACCATCTTCGCCACAGGCGCTGCACCGTGGACACATCCCTATGGGTATCGGCTGCGATTTGACGAAGCGACCAACCTGCCCTTGTCAGCCCGATCACCATACCCCTCGTAAAGTCGTCTGTCTGCTGGAAATGCCTCCGTTGACGGCGGCCTGGCATTTTTAGCTATACACGTGTCCTGTGGCACACGACAACACGTTCTACAATGACTGTCGGCTGAGAAATCACGGTACGAAGTGGGCCATTCGCCAACGCCGTGTCCCATTTATCGTTCGCTACGTGCGCAGCACAGCGGCGCATTTCACATCATGAGCATACCTCAGTGACGTCAGTCTACCCTGCAATTGGCATAAAGTTCTGACCACTCCTTCTTGGTGTTGCATTTGCTCTGTCAGTCAGTGTATATTTGATGCGGTACCTGTCCCCGCCGTAGACGTTCCTCGTGATGGTGCGCCTGCTGCTGTTCGTGAAAGGATTGTTGAAACTCATTCCCTCTAAGAAAGTAGTTCAGTTAAACAAACAAATTCGCAAGTATTTTAATGAAATGTTCTTACACAATGATATGAACTTTATTTTTACTACATTTTAACTCATTTGCTTTCAATTTACTGGCAATTTAAATTGTGTCTACATCAATGTAATTTTTGTTAGTTCACTTTCACCGATATCTATTTTGTCACATAATGCAAAGTTGCAGAAGTATTGTTCTCTAGTACTTAGAATGATCCCTTGTATGGGACGAGAGAAAAATAAACAAAAATAGTGTAATACTAGCGATACTACATTATTAATAAATAATTACTTGTTCAAATACTCGGCAAGTTTTGCTTGCAACACAGATGTTTTAAGCTTTTCATTTTCTTGTTTCATGTGTTCAGTTTCTTTCTGCATTTCAAGAAGTCGCATTTCTGAATCATGTTTTTCTTTTAAGTTCTTTAACTCTAGGTTGCATAGTTTTCGTCTTTCTTCAGACAGTTCGGAAAGTTTCTCACGGGCTTTGTCAGTTTTGGTCTTTTTCATTTTATTTAATTTGGGCCTATTCCTTGCACTCCACGGATTCCTTGAAGTAGTTGACACTGGTTTCGGCTGCGATATCAGTACTTGCTCGGTAGAAACAGGAATCGGAGAAACAGCTGACGTCACTGATTCTTCATGAGGTGTGATCTCCAACATGGCAGAGAGGTTATGTGTCGTACTTGTTTCATCTCCACAGCATCGTTCGCGACCGGTGTTATCTATTGTATCTATATAGAAAGCGTCGGAGTCAAACTCATTAGGAATGGGCTCCACTTGCTCACAGATAATAATTGGGAAGAGGTTTCATCTAATGATGAGGTTTCAGCTGCTCCTCCTCCCGTTTTATGCATGTTGATCTTATCCTGGACCTTCTGTTGTTTCGACCTGCACTTAAAATTGTCATAACATGACTTCAGCTGCTTCGTAGATCTTTTTTTTAACAAAATCTCTAGCATTAAACATGACTGTTAATTGTTCCCAAGCTCTTTCCTTCTCTTTCACAGTCACACCATCAGTTCGCTTATTTTCTATAATATATTTCTTTTCAGCAACTAACCTTACCATTAATGCCTTCTCTTCTTTGGAGAAATTCTCTCCCCTTCTTTTAAATGTTTCTTTGTTGTCCATTTCTTCTTAGTAGTTATCAAAACAATATTAAATAACTAACTTTTAGATACGAATTAATTCAATAGAGAAACATTACATAACTCGTGGGAACTTAATTCTCTTGCTTCCTAACCATATTTTGCTTTACGAGCGAATCAGAAAGGCCAACATTTATTAATTTGTCATGGAAACCTAAATATTATTCTGATGAATCGTCATATTTGACGAAACCTCAAATAAAGCCAATCTGCGTTGCTGAAACGCTTCTCATTTTAACGAATCGTCAAGCCTTGATCGACCGTCATATTTGATGTTCATCAAGACATTTTGACGAAGGTTGGCGAAAACGGGCATTAGTCTTCTTTATTACTGTATCACACACTTTGGGAGTGGCGCCCCCATCGTAATAACAGCCTATATCTGATTCATTCATTACATCCCTGACCCGGTCAAAGACTGGAAAACAGGTTGTAGGTTTTCATTTTCATTACTGTATCACCGTGTGGGATTATGTTGGGTACATCTCTGATGTTGGTGATGATCTCCGTTCTGTTATTGGCAATCCTCAACCCTACTTCAGCTGCTATTTGACTGAGGGAGGAGAGCTGGTTTGTAGCTTCCTCCATACTTGCGAGGTCATCTGCGAAGGCCAAGCAATTATTGATATTTAACGTGTCCTTCTTGATACCGAGTCTCAACCCCGAGTTGACTAACGGAGTTTTCGTCCATTCACGAATGATTTTCTCTAGCATGCAGTTGAAGATAATATAGAGAAAACCATCCCCTTGCCTAACACCTGTTCTGATATCAAAGCGATTTGATAGTTCCCGTCTGAATTTTACATTTGACTTGGTGATTGTCAAAGTAGCTTTTACCAGATCCGGGGTCCTATTAACTAGTCTCATTTCAGAAAGTTTATTTCTTTTCTTATTCTTAATCTGTTTATCCTCCAGATTTGGTTTTTCGCTCGGACTCAGCGAGGGATCCCACCTCTACCGCCTCAAGGGCAGTGTCCTGGAGCTTCAGACTCAGGGTCGGGGAATACAACTGGGGAGGATGACCAGTACATCACCCAGGCGGCCACACCTGCTATGCTGAACAGGGGCCTTGCAGGGGATGGGAAGATTGGAGGGGATAGACAAGGAAGAGGGAATGAAGCGGCCGTGGCCTTAAGTTAGGTATCATCCCGGCATTTGCCTGGAGGAGAAGTGGAAAACCACGGAAACCACTTCCAGGATGGCTGAGGTGGTAATCGAGCCCGGACCTTCGGGGGTGGCAGCTAATCACACTAACCACTACACCACAGAGGCGGACACGATTTATTTTATTTATTTATTTATTCCTGACTGACATTTGCGGCGAAGTTAGGGCTCACGGACCTCTCTTACAAACCACTTTCAATAATAACACTTAAAAATGTAAACGTAAAAATAAAAGCAAGACATAGTAATTCTAACAAAAATATAAATACTGTTGAATGATACAGTATAAATGCAATTAAAATTGAATGCTTCATACTGTACTCATAATATTATCTAAATACCTGCACCTAACAGTCAAGTGAAATGATTTTATAATAATGTTCTTATAATACAGGGTAACCCAAAAGTCCCTTAACATTTGACGAGGCAATACTTCACGGAACATTAGGGGTAGAGAAGTAATAATTGACAAACATGATTGGCATGACATGGGGTTTTGTTGACACCAAAATGAAGTACACAAAATGACCAACAGATGGCGCTTCATACGACACACAAGTGGTAATTAGCATGACAATCGAGGTTTAGCAAAGATGATGTTCTTTATAACGCATGCTCAACATGTCGACCGTCATTCATCAACAATACCTGTACTCGACGGATAATGTTGTGAATAGTACTGAACAACATATCCGTTGGTGTGGTGAGAAATTGCCATCGGATGTTGTCTTTCAGCATTCCTAATGAGGTCTGACGATCGCGATAGACTTGCGACTTCAGGTAACTCCAAAACCAATAATCACACGGATTGAGGTCGGGAGCCCGCGGAGGCAAGTATCACATGACGCGATTGTAGGCTCATCTGATGTCCTCTCTCACGACAGTTCCTTTTATACCGTACGCGGGTCTCATGCGACATCACTGACGTGTTGCTGTCCAGCGCCATCTTTTGTCCTGTTTGTGCCCTCGATTTTTGGTGTCAATAAAACACCATGTCATGTCAAGCATGTGTGTCCATTTGCACCTGTTGTATTGCTGTCCAGCGCCATCTGTTGGTTATTTTCTGTACTTTATTTTCGTGTCAATATAACCCCATGTCGTGCCAATCACGTGTGTCAATTATTACCTCTCTACCTCCAATATTCCGTGAAGTTTAGCCTCGTCAAATGTAAACGAACTTTTGGACCACACAATAGATATAGGGAAACGTAAATTACAGTTGTGTGTTTTACATATTAATTACCAAAGAGTATGATGAATGTACAAAAAATTAAGATCGGGTAACAAATTAGTAAGCAATAAGAGTCATAACACTAGAAATAAGAATAAAATGAATAGGTATAGTAAATTATTATTATTATTATTATTATTATTATTATTATTATTATTATTATTATTATGAAATTAATTAGCGTATGGCCTTTAGTGCCGGGAGTGTCGGAGGACAAGTTCGGCTCGCCAGGTGCAGGTTTATTATTTGTCACCCGTAGGGGACCAGCGTCATGATCAGGATGAAATGATGTTGAAGACGACGCATACACCCAGCCCCCGTGCCAGCGAAATTAAATAATTATGGTTAAAATTCTCGACCCTGCCGGGAATCGAACCCTGGATCCCTGTGATCAAAGGCCAGCACGCTAACCATTTAGCCATGGAGCCGGACATAATAATAATAATAATAATAATAATAATAATAATAATAATAATAATAATAATAATAATAATAATAATAATAATAATGAAATGGCGTGTGGCTTTTAGTGCCGGGATGTGTCCGAGGACTTCGGTTCGCCAGGTGCAGGTCTTTTGACTTGACTCCCGTAGGCGACCTGCGCGTCGTGATGAGGTTGAAATGATGATGAAAACGACACATACACCCAGTCCCCGTGCCAGTGGAATTAACCAGTTATGGTTAACATTTCTGACCCTGCCGGGAATCGAACCCTGGACCCTTCTGGCCAAAGGCCAGCACGCTAACCATTTAGCCATGGAGCCGGCATAATAATTGTTGTTGTTTGAGTCATCAGTCCATAGACTGGTTTGATGCTGCTCTCCGTGCCAACCTATTCTGTGCTAACCTTTTCATTTCTACGTAACTATTGCATCCTACATCTGCTCTAATCTGCTTGTCATATTCATACCTGGGTCTACCCCTACCATTCTTACCACCTATACTTCCTTCAAAAAACAACTAAACAAGTCCTGGGTGTCTTAAAATGTGTCCTATCATTCTATCTCTTCTTCTCGTCAAATTTATCCAAATCGATCTCCTCTCACCAATTCGATTCAGTATCTCTGCATTCGTGATTCGAATCTATTCATCTCACCTTCAGCATTCTTCTGTAACACCACATTTCAAAAGCTTCTCTTCTCTTTCTTTTTGAGCTAGTCCATGTTTCACTTCCATACAATGCCACGCTCTAAACGAAAGTCTTCAAAAACATCTTTCTAATTCCGATATCAATGTTTGAAGTGAGCAAATTTCTTTTCTTAAGAAAGCTCTTCCTTGTTTGTGCTAGTCTGCATTTTATGTCCTCCTTACTTCTGCCATCGTTAGTTATTTTACTACCCAAGTAACAATATTCATCTACTTCCTTTAAGACAGTGGTTCCCAACCTTTACCAGCTGACGCCCCCCTTTTCAGATACGGGTGGTCATCGCGCCCCCCTACCCCGTCGCTTCTATAACCTCTCCGATAAACTGACGTGGAGGATATGGACCTAACCTAAAGGCACTACATTATGAATTATTCCTTTATTCAATTATTTATGAAAAAACAACATGAAGTCCGCGCTTTATATCTACGACGTACTAACTTCATTTTAGCACAATACAAAGAACACACTTTTAGAATAAATCCTTAAATTAGTCAACAAATGTCAGTGAGAGGGTTGACACTGTTTTCTCTTGGTAGGATTCGGTATGTTTGGTTTGATATTTGACAGAGCACCGCGGAGATCACTTGCAACATCAAGCCGAGCGCTGCTTTGTTTTTGTGACATTCAACGTTGAAAATCCTAACTCGCATAAATATGTCGTTGAAAATGGGACAATGACACGCAATGCTACTTTGGCTATTTTAGGATACACTGCAATACAGTTTACCCAAAAGTTGGCCAATTCTAATATTTTGTGATCATCTTTTAGCTTTGAATCACACTTCAGATCTATGGCTTCTTCTTGAAGTTGTGCTGGCGGTGCTTCAATGTCAATGGCAAACAGATTTCTTGTTAACATCCAAGACCATTCATCTGACGAGATATCAGAAAGTAGAAAATGAGTTCTTGGGCCTGGGAATCCAAATGTGGCTGAATTTGCACCTTAAGTTTATTACGATCACGTCCATTTTCCGGAAAAATTTCATTAAGGTGGTGAAAGGATGACAAGTTGTTCAACTGAAGCCGGCGTTTCCCTAACTGTATCTTTTCTAGGAAAGCTCTGATGGCATCATAAGCAAGCAAAATATCGGAGTTAAAGCAAGCAAAATATTGGAGTTTTTCGCCTTGGAGCTTTATTTCAAACTGTTCAAAGCTTCAAAAAATCCCAAAGATATGCCAATGAGACGATAAAATTCGCATCAATAAACACTTCATATAGATCGTTCATACCTTCACCAAGAAGAAAAAATTCAACTTCAGACTTTAATTCAAACACTGAGAGAACATGTTCCCTTTTGATAGCCAGCGAACATCTGTGTGGAAAAGGAGAGTTTTGTGATCGGCTTGATGGTCAACACAAAGGTCTTCAAACAATCTTGTCTGTAAAGAACTTGTCTTCACAGAGTTCACAATTCTTATAGCGACTTTTAGAGTGTTATAAAAATCTTGGGGCAAGGTTTTGGCCGCCAAAGCCTGCCTGTGAATTATACAATGGGTTCCCTTGATGTTTGGAATTTTTATCTTTGGCCATTTTGAGAAACCCAGAAAGTGACCCAATCATAGCAGGTGCACCATCCGTACATACACCCACTACATTTTGCCAGGAAAGTCCATGTTCTTGGAAAAAACTATCGATGGCAGAAAACACATCACAAGCTTTCGAAGTTGTTTTCAAACATTGGGAGAATAACATTTCTTCTCTTAAAATTCCACTGTCGACAGATCGACAATATACAATCAGTTGACAACAATGGGCCACGTAGGTTGTTTCATCACACTGAATTGAAAACACTGGAGATACTTTCACCTTCTCCAAAATTTGTATTTTAATGTCTTCTGACAGTTCTTGGAGTCTGCACTTCACTGTGTTATCAGAAAGAGAAATTTTAGACAATTTCTGCCGACTCCCTTCACCCAAAACTATATTTACCGCTAATAACATACATGGCTTTACTAATGTTTCCCCAATTGTGTGTGCTTTTTTCGTCTTTTGCAATCAGAAGAGCTAGTTCATGTGATGCTTCCGCTGCTTTCTCATTTTCTTGGTTAAAAGTAGCCGATGAATCTAATTTCATACGTTTTAGTGAGTTGAGTTTAGTTGCGAAAAATTATGTGGGTTTGTCTTTTAAGCCTGAATGATTCGTGTTTAAATGTCTCTCCAAACGCACAGGCCTCATCGCATCGTTACTCAGAATACAGTGGCAGATTACGCATTGAGGTTGTTGTACTCCGTTCCGTTCAACGACTGTGAATCCATATTTAATGTAGTCAACATTGTACGGTCTCTTTTTGGACATCGTTATCAATTTTTTAAAGTCACAATATTAAATAACACAATTCACACAGTCGCACTGTTACACCGAAGCATACACAACACTCACAATAAACAACTTGACAGACACGTCCACTGCGAAAGTATACGAGGCACAGAATTCGCAGTCGAAGGGCCTGGCCACTGATGGTCTATCGGCGATGTGTTGTCATGGCCATTACTGCGCCATCTCTGATAGGACACTTGTGCTATGTAGCTCCCGCCAATTTGACTGCAAGGGAAGAATAAGAATGTGTAGGGGTGGGAACAGAGCATTAAAGGACGAGCTACCCACAGAACGAGTCAATATGCCGCAGAGTGAGAGGGAAGGAGGAACTTCCACTTCATATGTTGCTTCTGAAACTCCGATATTCTTTGTTTTTCAGAGTTAATGTCGACTCCTGACTTTAGTAACTTAATGCCAGTTAAGATCTTTGGTGAGAAAATGTCACTGTTTCATTAATTGCCGTGGTTAAACATAAATTAGTTGTAGCCCAAAATACCAGTAGGCCTAAATAGAATTTCACGCTATCCTTGAAAGCCAAACATGTTGTATTAAATAAATTTATTATAATTTAGCTTACTATTATTGCCTTATCTCCTGTTGTCCTCGCTACTAGTTCAATTTCATATAATACCGACACTTATACGAGTACCTCCTTCATGTAATATATTTTATGAGAAAAACCTTGTACAGTATGTAACAATAATACCGGAAAATAAAAGTAACTACTACATCGTTGATGAGTTGAAACTTGTCGCTTATGGTGATAGTTTACTTTCACGCACGTAGGTCCACAAAGTATGCAATTAAACGTGCGTTGAGTGGTCTTGTTCCCGCACCTGCTCTCATGCTTCATTTTGCTCCTTACAACACAGCAAATTCCTGATTTCACGTCCAACCTCGCAGCTCCGCAGAGGTTTGTGCCGACAGTTGGCAACTACCAGTGCTTTTGAACGATTGACTGGGCGCGACAATCACTTGGAGAGAGAATCTTAAATAGCTTGGTCCAATCAACATTATCGAATGCCTTTTCTAGATCTACGAATGCCATGTACGTGGGCTTGTCCTTCTTGATTCGATCCTCTAAGATCTGACGTAAAGTCAGGACTGCCTCACGTGTTCCTACATTTCTTCTGAAGCCAAACTGATCTTCTCCCAATTCAGCTTCAAATTGTTGTTCCATTCTTCTGTAAACAATACGTGTTAAAATGCTGCAGGCATGAGATACTAAACTAATGGTGCGATAGTTTTCACACCTGTCAGCACCGGCTTTCTTGGCAATAGGTATAACAACATTCTTCCGAAAATCGGATGGGACTTCTCTTGTCTCATACATTTTACACACTAAATGGAATAACCTTGCCATGCTGGTTTCTCCTAAGGCAGTCAGTAATTCAGAGGGAATGTCATCAATTCCAGGTGCTTTGTTCCTATTTAGGTCGTTCACAGCTCTGTCAAAGTCTGACGTCAAAATTGAGTCTCCCATTTCATCAGTATCGACAGCCTCTTCTTGTTCCAGAACCAAATTATCTAAATCTTTACCTTGATATAACTGTTGGATATGTTTTTGCCATCTTTCTGCTTTGCCTTCTTTCCCTAGAAGTGGCTTTCCATCTGAGCACTTAATATTCGTACACGTAGATTTCATTTCTCCAAAGGTTTCCTTGATTTTCCTGTATGCAGCATCTACCTTTCCTAGGAGCATACAACCTTCGACGTCCTTGCATTTCTCCGTTAACCAGTCTTCCTTAGCTACCTTGCACTATTATCCACTTCATTCCTTAATCGCCTGTATTCTTTTCTGTCCTTCTTACTTTTCTAGCATTCTTGTATTTTCATCGGTCATCAATCAGGTCTAGTATCTCTTGAGTTATCCACTGATTCTTAGTTGATCTTTTCCTCCTTCCTAACATTTCTTCAGCAGCCCTGCTGACTTAATTTTTCATGACTGTCCATTCTTCCTCTATTGTGTTTCCTTCAGTCTTTTCATTTAGCCCTTTTTGCAACATGTTCCTTGAATCAATCCCTCTCACTCTTTTCTTTCAAATTGTCTAGATCCCATCTTTTTGCATTCTTTCCTTTCTTCAATTTCTTCAACTTCAGATGGCATTTCATGACCAACAAGTTGTGGTCAGAGTCGACGTCTGCTCCTGGGAAAGTTTTGCAATCCAACACCTGGTTTCTGAATCTCTGCCTAATCATAATGAAGTCTATATGATACCTTCCAGTGTCTCCAGGTCTCGTCCACGTATAAAGCCGTCGTTTGTGGTGTTTGAACCAAGTATTGGCAAGGACTAAATTATGAACAGTGCAGAATTCAACCAGCCGACTTCCTGTTTCGTTCCTTTGTCCCAATCCGTATTCTCCTACTGTATTACCTTCTCTTCCTTGGCCTACCACTGCATTCCAGTCTCCCATCACAATTAGATTCTCGTCTCTTTTACATATTGTATTAAATCTTCTATCTCTTCATGTGTTCTTTCGATTTCCTCATCATCCGCTGAGCTCGTGGACATATAGACCTGCACTATTGTGGTGGGCATTGGTTTGGTGTCTATCTTGACGGCAATAATTCCTTCACTATGCTGGTCATAGTAGCTTACCCGCTGCCCTATTTACTTATTCATTATTAAACCAACTCCTGCATTTCCCTTGTTTGATTTCGTGTTGATAATTAGGTAGTCACCTGACCAAAAATCCTGTTCTTCCTGCCAACGTACTTCACTTATGCCAACTACATCTAACTTTAGTCTATCCATCTCCATTTTCAGATCCTCTAATCTACCACAACGATTCAAACTTCTAACATTCCACGCTCCGACTCGCAGAATGTCAGTATTCATCTTCCTGAGTATCGCCCCCTCTCGAGTAGTGCCCACCCGGAGATCCGAATGGGGGACTAGTTTACCTCCGGAATATTTTACCCGGGAGGAAGCCATCACCAGTACATCATTCATACAGAGAGAGCTGCATGTTCTCGGGAGATAGTAATGGCTGTAGTTTCCCGTTGCTTTCGGTCGTGTAGTATTATCAACACAGCTAATCCATTTTGAGTGTTATTACAAGGCCATATCAGTCAATCATCCAGACTGGCGCCCTTGCAACTTCCGAAAGGGTGCTACCCCCCTTTCGATGAACCATTCCTTAGTCTGGTCTCTCAACAGATACCCATCCGATATGGTTGCACCTGCGGCTCGGCTATCTGCTTCCTTATGACACGCAAGCCTCCCCACCGCGACAAGATCACATAGTTCGCAGGGGAGAACTCTATCGCTTTAAAGAACTCGCTTAAACAGGCAACCAGTCACTATCGAGAACAACTGCGAAAGCGTCTACTAGCTACTAACATGTTAAAGCGCTAGTGTAAGTGAGATGTTCCGTAACCGCAGCATAGCGTCATCACGTTAAACCGAGTTATTATTATTATTATTATTATTATTATTATTATTATTATTATTATTATTATTATTATTATTATTATTATTATGGTATTCAGCGTTAGAGTGCTGCCATGTACTCAAGTGTTGATCTCGGTATCACGGAAATCGAGCATCAGTGTGTACATGTTCGTTTATACCAAGATGAGTAAAGTTGCTTCGATCTTTGCAAAAAAAAAAAAAAAAAAAAAAAACACAAACGTCTTCAGAATTTAATTTAATTTCAGTATTTTCATCCCAATTACAGCAGCAATCTTTGTGATACAAAGTGAAATTACGAATAATTTTACTTGATATTACCTAACGTAATCGAATCTAATCTAAACAAATCTTAATCTAATCCTATATATTTATTGAAAAATTGAACGACTTGCTAGACATCCTGAATTGCCACAAGGACACAACGTTCAACTACATAAATAAAAGTATGAAAATTAAATTTGAACAATTAATAACACTGTATACAGTCTACAGTATAAACATTTGGAAACACAAAAAGATGATATTAAAGAGCAATTCATTGGTTATTAGGACATTAATGGGAATATAATTGCTGGCCGATATGATGCTCCATTCTGACTGGGATCAATTATATATCCTTTCTTGCTGTCGCGAATTCTTTTAAAAATATTGTCATGTTTGTACTGAAATGAAGAGCATTATTTTTCCAAGGTGCATTATTATAGATTCTGCATAGTCCGTAAAATGATGAATTTTGATGGAGAGATATTCTAGCTTTTTTCTGAAAAAATTAAATGAAATCTAGAATTTTGGCGTGACACATGCAAATTCTGGAGGGAAAGGAACTCAGGATTATCAATCTGCCAATTTATTATTTTATATATTGAACCCTTCTGGTCCATACTGAAGGATACCTACCTTTCTTACCTATCAGCAAAGTTCATGAGATCTGTCTCTTGGGTCGTATCGGGTTCTTCGTCACTTGCTGAGGTGAAGGGTAGGGTTCAGTAATTCTAATCTATCTACTCAAATGAAAGGTTTGTTTAAAGAATGTTCCTATTTATTCAAGTATTTCAGGTAGCATTTCAACTTTATCAACGGTATCATTTAACTCAATTGTGTCCACTGGACACCACAATTATTTTACATAGAGGATCAGAACACTGGTGTGAGCCTTTGACGTAACTGCCTGATGGGCATTCTTACTAGAAACCATTGTCTCAATTATTAGTCAAAGAAAGGAAAGTCTGGAAATCCTGAAATTCTACTTCCATCTGATTCTTTATGGTCCAGACCTCGTAACACGAACTCTGGACTCTGGGTATAATTAAGGCAATCCAATCGGTGTGTGCCACACAGTGGTTATACGGCATGGACCCTTAATTGAATCGATGTGACCTGCGACTATGTCATGCACCGACATCTAAACTTCTAAGTTACTTTAAAGTCATTGTGGATGATGACCGCAAGGAAAATTATGCTACAGTGGCATATGGCCCTAATGTATGTCACTGAGGTTGATGACCCCCTGACCATCCAAGTTTCTAAGCTGAAGGCTAAACACTTAACTTACATCGGTTGATGACCAAATTTTCCACTTTACTTTCCCCAGCACATTTACTGCTCCATCAATCAAAGTTAAATAATAAAACAATAGCAATGCTCACAATACTTTGTGGCAGTAAAGTCAATTACCTTCGGATATGTCCCCTTAATCGTTACGTTAACATTTACACATTCCCCAGAAAACAAACTAAGATTTCCAGAATGCATCTCCAAGTTATTCGCTTGATTTTAAGTTATTTCAAAATACGGTTTTCAAGGAATTTAATAATTAAATAAATTTAAATGATTTCATGAAATCTTAATGAACAACAAATTCTATCTCCGCGGACGGATGGTTTCTTCACAAATTGCTACACAATGTGACGTAAAAATTTTAATCCTGTGATGTTTATCTGTTGATTTCGATAGGTGGAAAGAACTATTACTTCATTCATGTTCAGTTTATATCTTGTTTCATGACCTCATACTTTAAGTCTAATCTAATCCTAGCCATTATTAGCACTTGGATAACACTAATAATTACGTACAAACCAAAGTAATTCACCGTATAATGTAAGCCTATTACGATGTCATGTCTCGTCATAACATTTTATAAAGTTTGCGCACCCCTCACAGACAAACAATCATCACTACCATCGCTCTATATTTTGGACAACCCTGAATTTGGCTAATATTGTTCATTATACTCTAAGTTCGTGGTCTCAAATGCACATTACGTTCTCAATTAAACAAATTTACAGTATCTAATAACACACACGTTATTCCCGGATGAAAATTTCAACTAAATCCAACATTTAACGTTATCCCCTGCAGAGAAATGCAATCTCAATTCCATGCGTAACACACTCTGCATGTCCCGTTATCCCAGCAGCGAACCACTATCAGCTGACGGCATTTCGCCCCAAGCCCGCTTGGCAGTGATATGAGACATCTGGTCGTTCTACCTGACTGGCCTCTCAGAATGCAACCTTTAAACTTCGCCGACATAATTACACAAATACGATATTCTAACCAAGAAAATGCACATAGATTATACTTCAACATGCCCACAATAATTGTACACATTGCAAATACCGGCGCGGATTTTTGTATACTGCTTTCCATCCCCAAACGTTACAAAATCTTCCTCGGGCTTCCACAAGTCCCGGCTTCATTGACAGGTCTCCAACACCTGATTCAAAAATCTCATCTCGACTCACACGACAAAACTAACCTCTTTTTTCCAAACTCACGACTATCACTGACAAAGAACTGGAATAATCCTTACTAGAATCCACGACGTCTAATAACGCACAGTGCTTTAATAATGAATTACTTCGCATAAAATGATATCGTATTTTAATAACTGGATTTTCACGAAAATGACTGTAAAATTCTACTAAATCTTTTTATTGTCAGTCAGACACAGTTTAAATGGGCGTAGAAAAACGTTTCACTCCGTGACCAAATTCATCACTCTATACTCTCACCCGACTGCGCGCTTCCACTCGATTGAAAATGGGTAACTATGGATTTCTTATATTATTTACGTCAAAATTCAGACAGAAAACTTTTACGTCGAATGACCATCTTAATTTGACATCACAAAATATATGCAATAAACACACGGAAATGACTTTCTACATTGGACGTGATATCACTTCGAAACCCAATTTAATAACTTTTACAACATCATACGGCACTCGCAAGACTTCAAAAATTTATCCAAGTGGAAAATAAAACAAATGACCCTTTTTCGTCGTATTCTAACATTTACAAAAACCACATAGGGACGACCAACTGCGTCGTATATACTCCCTTCAATTACACATATTTTAGACATCATGAAACAAGATATAATAGGTGGTTACGTCATCGTTCATCATTGGGCTCACCTGTGACCCTGGCATTTTATTTAGCCATTTTTCCATTTTTGGCTGTACAGATCATTTTATTCTTCCGGTTTCCTGGAAATAAAGCATAACAAAAAGAAAATGCCCTTCAGTTGTTCTTGTTGAGCGGACACGATGGACTGTAATTATTTCCGCACACGAATTACTTTCTTTATCACCTACAAATTTATTCGGTACCTTGACCGTCCTATCTGGTACAATTATTTCCACTCAAGAAAACTATCTACACATGGAGTCACAACGGCTAAAATCTGTTGGTTGAACTTAGTCTACTTTTGTCGTTCGATTTTACAGAGCAGCTCAACCCTCTGTCTTCAGCCTCGTGATACAAAATGCAGGGGCTTCGTCATGGCGTCCCTTCATATTTATAGACACTACCCCCTCTCTCCGGGCATCTCCCCCTTGCCGCCAAGAAAATTTCTGTAACTTTCTGACTTAACTAAACTGTAATTACAAGAGTTCTGAAGGTGACTACTTACTTTCTACATTTTCAGCGGTAGTGTTCATGGACGTTTAAAATTTATACATGTTCAATTAGCTGGATAAATGACCTCATTTGATAGGCACTATTTTTTCGACTTGGCTTGGGCACGCCATACACACGCGCTCTTCTTAAATAGTTCACAATATGACTTAAGATTCTTCCGCCGTTGACACGTGCGAATGACGTCACGTATCCCAGAGCGTGGGACAGAGGGTCGCCACCCCCTGCCACGTGTCAACTCCGTGCCATCAAGAATCGAACTTCTTATTCCAATTGACAATTTAGTACATAATATTCTTAGAGCACAAAGGTCATGGGTTCCATATGAACTTGGCCGCATCTTTCTGCTTTCGAGCTTCTAAACTCTCAATTTCTAAATTTAACAAAAGCTCGTTGTACGAAATTATTCGCGGATATTGTGATGTTATTTTAAAATGTAGATATTTCAAGTATTTTTTGCACCCTTTCAAGTTGATACACAACCACTTTGCACCTAGGGCTCCAAAGCAAGCTTGCGTATCCCAGTACTGGCCTGACCAAGGTGTTGTACAATTTAATACACGTTTTTATGTTTTTAAATGGTTCCACACTTCTTATCTCAAATCCTACAGTTCTACATGCGTCAGTGACCACCTTCTGTATCTGGGGAGTGAACGTCAGCTCCCGGTCTAATAATACCCCGAGGTCTTTCCATTCTGTTACGGCCCTCAAGTCATCGCACCCTAACTTGTAAGTGTAGAGGGAGGGTACTTTACTTCCGGTGAGCAACATGGACACACATTTTGGAATGTTAGATATAATTTATTTTCTATCAAACAGTCCCTTACGTTATTCAGGTCTAATTGGAGATGTTCATAGTCACTAATGGTTGAAAGGCTTTGAATACTTTGAAGTCATGAGCATGTAGTAGGCAATCAGAATAAATCACTCGATATCTTATAATAATTATGGCTAACCTATGGGCCAAGCAAACATGTGCTTAAAGTAGAGATATACCCCAGAACAACTTGCAATGGATTACTGGCGGAATACAAACAAGATCATAATGGGGTTTAGTTAAAAGAAGGTTACTTGCGAGGTAGTAACTTCTGCAAGCACTAGAGATGAAGCATTCTAAAGTACATGGCTTATCAGATGGGAATACTGTATCTACATTTTAAACATTCAAACGCCGAACAAGCCTGTAACTGAGAAATAGATGAACGTGATCACAACTTCTAAAATATTCATCAGTTCAGTTCTCTCAGCAAGCAAAGAAGCCAAAACAAAGAGCAACTCTCTTTCATAATTCAGGAGTGGCAGATAAAGATTTGTAAACAGCAGGAAGACTGCAGTTTTACCCAACTCTTGATATCGCGATCATAGCCAAAGACGTTTCTTCCTTAAGGCGAATCTTAGTGGTCCAGTCGGTTCTATTCTCAACGAAGTGGGTCCTATACCAGTATAGATCAGGGGCATTCAGAGTACTGTATTTTAAATTCTGTAACTCAGTGGCCGTGACTTTCAGCAAGTTACAGAACGAGCTCATGAATGAATTGTCTCATAAAAGTCCACCTTTTCAATACACTTTGTGATTTATTAAGAATCAAAATCGAAGTTACATGTTAAAATAACGGGACATGTTTCGCCTTTAATATAATAGGCATATTCAGCCGTATTGTCCTTAACATTAAAATTAAATTGGTAGACTAGACATTAGGCTAAACTTAAAATGCTACATACAATATCCTATAACATTAAAAGAACTATTACAAGAACATATTTATTTATATAAAATGAGCACATGAGTGAATTTGACATTTGTGTTGCATCATTAAAACTTCGTGTTTCACAGTTAATATTAGAAAACACTCCGGTACACTTGTGTATGTATTTATGACTTGCAACTTTAAAGAAATCCTGTGAGAAAATATTTCGCCACACTGGCATCTCTCAAGATCGATGGCAGTTGAAATGGAGTAAAAAATATTGCCAGTTTTACAATAATTTTACTCTCAGATGACCTTGGCCCTCTTGTATTTGAGACCTTCTTTATCAAAATCACCCAGTAATGATATGAGGGTGTTGGGTTTAAAGTTTAGTCCAGAATAGAATTTCCGGGTCCGCCTCTGTGGTGTAGTGGTTAGCGTGATTAGCTGCCACCCCCGGAGGTCCGGGTTCGATTCCCGGCTCTGCGACGAAATTTGAAAAGTGGTACGAGGGCTGGAACGGGGTCCACTCAGCCTCGGGAGGTCAACTGAGTAGAGGTGGGTTCGATTCCCACCTCAGCCATCCTGGAAGTGGTTTTCCGTGGTTTCCCAC